>NC_081838.1:15622587-17007236 GCF_030867095.1 Alligator mississippiensis | reverse complement strand
CATAACAGTTTTAAAAAAAACAAGACAGTGGAGCTAGCTTGAAATTATTTTTTCCTGGAGGAAAGGATAAACGTGGGGAGAAATACAAAACATTTCCACCAGCTCTAGAGCCAGCTCTGTGAAACGGCGTGTCCCCGAGCAGATGGAGATGGCGAGGAGCGCTGGCTTCCCTTTGCTGGACTCTCTTGAGAGAGATGGCAGAGGGGAAACGTGAGGTGTGTGAGCACCCGGGGGGCTGCCAGCTCTCTCCAGTAACGCCCCAAGCCAGTAGAAGGTCTGAGAGCAAAAGTTTACATGGTTTTGTCTCCTGATGGAGCTGACGAGAGTTGCTTTTCGGGTTGCAGGAAGGTCTGAGATGCATTTTTCCCCTCATCCCATGCCATTCTTCATCTCACGGTGATCTTCCCCTCCCACCCTTTCATCCCCTCCCGCCTGCATATCAAGGGCACGATCTGGAGATGGTGGGCCCATGCCAAGCATCCCAACTGGGATTTCTTCACTGGCCTGAAATTCAGTTTGCCAAACTCAACCTGGAGCAAGGGGGAAGGAAGCCATTTGGGGAGCTGCCTGGTGACGGCTCTTTCTTGCTCTGGCTCCGTGTCTGGGTTGCTTTAGGACTTTCTGGTTGTATGGGAGGGTGGGGTGCGAGACCCAGGGAAGGCTAGTAGTGTGGTGGCTTTAAGGACAGATCCGACACTGGTCCAAGCGGGGCTGGGATAGGGATGTTGTGCCCAAAGTAGAGGGATGTGCTTGAGACCAGCCCCAACGCAGACTCCGGGGCTGCAAGGGGGCTCCCAGTTGATGAAATAGCTGCCCCACACTCATGTCTAGACTCCCCTACCCATTTTCCCCCCCTCAGGCCTTGCAGAAGTACCCTGGCACCTAGCATATAGCCCCTCTACCCTTAAGGAGTAGCTTCCTGAGCTGGTAGTAGCAGTAGGCTGTTATCCCCTGCATGGACCAGTTGCTAGAGTGAGGCTTACCACCCTCTACCTTCACTTTCCCAAGCATATCGGAGGCCCTGTCTGCTTCGGGACAGCATCAACCATGAGGTGGCCGATGCCATCATGGTTATCGCATGGATACTCCAGCCCCTCGTGCGAGGTGGGGTGCCACGTGGGGCAGTGAATCCGGCACCAAACGGGGCACTGTTTCACAAGGGCTGACCCGCGTGTTAAACCCACAGGGCATGTGGAGAGGATCAAGTTGAAGCACTCGTTACTCTAAAAGACACAAAGGAGACTCCAGGAAACCGCCCGAAGCATGGCAGGGGTTTGGGAACGCCTCGCCGCTGCCCTGAGGTCCCTTCTCATGGCAGCTGGAGGAGTGGGGGCATCAGAAGAGATGAGGCCAGTTGATCCTGCCTTTCTCCTGCACCCCAAAGCTGCCTTGTTGGGGGGCAGTGCCAGGCCTGAGGGTCTCCAGCCAGCTTGGCTTGTCTGGTACCTCCCTGCGCTGGGAGGACAGCTGCCAACTTAGACAGAGCTGGGTAAGCAACTAACCATGAATGCCCCTCAAATCTTTGTCAGACAAGGTTCTTTGGGTAAAATCCGATATCTTTTATTAGACCAACTCAAATAGTTGGAAAAATTCTTCCTTGCAAGCTTTCGGGCACAAATGCCCTCAGTCTGATGAAGGTTGAAGCTTGCAAAGAAGAATTTTCCCAACTCTTTGAGTTGGTCTAGTAAAAGACGTCAGATTTACCCAAACAACCTTGTCTGTCTGTGTCCTTAGACCAACACGGCTACAACCTACATCCCTCAAATCTTTGGAGAGCCTAGAAGATACCATTACCCCCGTGCCACGCCCTCTCCTCCCCCCTCTCTCTGTTATCAACCATTGGAGCCAGCTCACCCCATCTGGGGGCCTGGCCCGATGTTTTCATCCATTTCCTCGCCTCATTGCATCCTTCCTTCCTCCCCCGTCCTGCATCACTGTCCCTTGGCAGAAAGAAATCCTCCTTCCTCCCAAAAAACCACCCCATGCTACATACTCATAACCTCCCTCCAACCAAGTGAAAGCCAGAAGCCATGGCCGGTTCGTAGAGAGGGCCCTGCCTCTGTCTCTTCTCCTCCCGCTCTCTCCTCCCCATCCCATCCGCCTCCTCCCTCCTCACTCAGATCGTTCGCGTGTAGTATTTTACCTGGCTACTGTAATTGTAAATAGCAAGTTTCAATATGTTAGCAATGGTAACAGTACAGGAAACTGTTTTTTTGTTGTATTGATATGAGATGAGATTATATTTTTGTCAGAGTATATTGTAATAATACTGACTTTGAACATGGCCGAAACTGTACAGCTTATTCTTGTTTTCCCTTGTCCTATCCCCACCTTGCTGCTCCCAACCTCCCACCTCAACCTCCCCCTGCCACCCCGAATTGTTATATCCCTTAGAATTTGAACCCGTGACAGGCTGCAATTGGTAGGGAGCCAGGAGCTGGTGCACTGAAAGGGAATATTGCAGCAAAGAAATCTCCCTAGGGACCTGGCACTTTGCAGCTGTCCAAAGCAAGAGACAGAAGCCCGGGCGTTCTCTTTTGGAGAAATGCTCACACCCGCTTTGCATAAGCATGATCCCCCTGAATGGGTGTGCAACAGTTCTCCCCGCTGGGTTGCCTTTGAGGCCCTCGAGGGGTGAATAGGAGCTGCTTGAACTAGGAGGCTGGCATTGCAGATGGCAACTCTAAGTCTACCCGCCAACAAAGGATGGAGATAGCAGGAGATGGGATTTCCCAGTGGGTTTAGCAGCTGGCGGGTGGATCCTCAGCTGGAGGGAAGAGCTGTGTTCAGGTCCAGGATTGGCACCAGCTGAGAATCCGGTCTGCTTCTGGGTGCGACTGGGGGCGGTGGAGTCGCTCCTCTGCTGCCTTGTCCTGGAGACAGCCCGTCTGGGACAGACAAAGATTAAACCTGGTTTAGTGTAGCTGGGGATTGGATAGGCCCATTGCTTGGTCTCAGCTCTAATGTTCCTACAGCAGCCAGCCCCCATCCAGCATGGGGTGCTGTGGCCGTGGGCTGTATGGTGCAATAAAGACTTATGGGGTTGTACTCCAGAATAGCCAGGATCTGTCCCACGGGGGACACAGCATGGCCCTCCGAGACCATTAGTGGCTGGGGCAGTAACATCACACACCAGCCAGAACTGAGTTATTTGTGAGGGGTGTTTTGCTTCCTGTCTAGAGGAGCCAGTTAAATGTCTGCCAGCTTCTAAAACCCTGTTTAAACCTTCCAAGCTGGCTATAGCAGTTGGATGAACCATGCAGCAAACCTCTGTACATAGCTGAATCCTTCTCCTCCTTCCCATGCCCCCCTTGAGGGACAGTGACACTAGCAGGAGCCCTCCAGGTGAGGGGATGTGCCTCTGTCTCTGGCTAGTTGGATTGCAGATATGGCTCGGTGACGCTTGATGTTCCTCTTCTTTACGTCGGAAGCCCCAATTTTTTTTTAAGGGTGATCCATTTTTTTCCAAAAGCCGGAGACTGGCTGGGGGAAGATCTCGGCATCCTACCAGGATGGGAACTTCCCTCATTGCTTGTTAAAATCAAACCTCCTTGCTTGGCTAGCGAGCACTGCAGATGATGCAGGTCCTAGGCTGGATCAGGGGCTGATGGAAGTCGGAGCTGCTCTCTAGTAGAGTCGGAGGCCTGGTGTCTAATCAATGCCCAGTAATACTGATGAACTTCCACATGCTGTCGGGTTGGTTTCTCCTTTGCACTGAGGCCACGGCACCTGATGCTGGCAGTGCAAAGATGCTTCAGGGCAAATGAGACTCGGGGGGGAGTAACCCTGGGTTGTTCTTCTCCCAGCAGGATGGTTCTCCCTGATCCTTTTGTTTCAAGCTCTTTAGAAAACAAGCCTGGAAGAGCAAACCCAGCAGCCCCCTCACAAGCAAGGGCATGGCTCTCATCAGTCCCCAGCCAGAAGGCCTGGCTTTCATTTCCATTTAGGCCAGTCCTACACCTAGATCTGATACCGGGATTGCTCTAGTGAGCTAGCGGTGTGATAGTTACACTGGTACAGCCTGCCTGGCTATACCAGTGTAAAGGTGCCTTAGACCAGTACGGCTTCCCCTATAGGTGTGAATCCACGATCCTGATAGAAGCCCTTTTATACCTCTGTGTGTATGCGTTTCTGTGTGTGTGTGCATGCGTGTGTAGAGAGGCATCTTCTGATGCTCCTCTGCAAAAAAAAGAAAGCCAAACCACAAAGCCCCCTTTGGTGGCCACCAGGTGGCAATCGTCTTCTTTTGTCTCGTGGGACATCTCCGAGCGGCTTGCGTGGCTGTGCCGCCGTGTCTAACGACACGCCATGGGTGTCGGGAGCCTCTTACGGGCAATACAGCAGTGGGGTCCCTTGTTCTCCCCCCCTTCCTGTAACTCCAGTAGAGCAGGAGAGAGGTAGTGTTCTTTGGGCTACGTGCAAAAACCTTTGTAAAATAGAATAAACCCTTTTAAATTATGCACTAAACCTCCCCCCTCCACTGTATAGATATTAGGGTTAGGCAGATTTCCTATACAATTCAGCCCGTCTATATTGTCCTGGGCAGCTTTTTCTTTTTTCTTTTTTTTTTTTTTGCAAATGTATAAAATAAATAAAAGTGTGCACTTCCCTCTTTTGTTTTATTTATTGTTTCAAAAGGCGATTTTAAGAAGATGAACTGTGTATCTATAAATATATATATATATATATATTTTTAACCTCTCTTCCCCGCCCTTTCTCCTGTTACTCCCTGATGTTTTGGGGTGAGTGAAGGGATCCTATGCTCTTGGCAGCATGAGATGGGTTTAAACTTCAATAAAACCACAGTCCTGTAGGAGGGATGTGGGAGCAGAAAGGTAGCTTTTCGGGGGGTGATATATTTTTCTGGATCTGTCTGGGTCTTTGGGTACCAGCCATGCTTTGAAAGCAAGCAGCGGTAGGGGGTGAATGTACGTAGTAATTGTAAATTCCTAATTGGGATCCATTAGGAAGTCCATCGGAGTATAAGCACCCGTAGGGGTCTAGCCTTCTATATGAACCTCCCAACCCCTGGGAACTCTCTTGTGACCTCCTTGCTTTCTTCCCCCATCCTCCCCCCTTTCTCCCCCCCTTGACAATCAGTAGCTCCTTTCCCAGGACAACAGCGCGTGGTTGACATGTCCGTTTCGTTTTTTCAATATTCCTTTTTTTGTGCTGTATGGTGATGCGTTATTGTATATTCCACAATAAGAAAAAGAGATAAAAAAAAAATGACCATGAGAAATTCTTATGAGTTTTGTTTGGAAACTCTTTCACTATATTTGTTGTAAAGAGGTTTACTATTAAAAAGAAAAAAAAATACACGTTTCTGATAATTTTCTTGGCCTCTGGCTATTTTTTCTGCCACCCCCCTTTCTCGCCCATCTTTGGTTGACGTGTTCAGTGCAGGCCTGGGGATGCTTGTGGGGCAGGGAGGAGTTTCACTGATTTCTGCTAAAGTTTTGTTCCCTCTTGCAGTTGGAAATGGAGGGGCCGCTTCATTTTGATGCAGGTTCCAGTTTCAGAGGAAATAAAATGCACCAAAAACCAAGGGAAATGAATGACTCTTTTTGGTGTGATTTTTCCTCCAGCCTAGTGAGAGGACCCCAAGTTTTTGGCTTAACAAGAGAGATCCAGCCTAAAACTCAGGAGACCCAAGGACTCTGTGACCAGAGACAAGTGGCTGGGATCCAGGTGTTACCCAGATTTATGCCTATTTTTTTTTTTTTGCAATCAATGGAATTACATGCATTTCCACAGGAGATGTCCATCCTTTAGTCTCACTTCACCTATGAGATGGGCATAGCAGCACTTGGGCTTTGAGGGTGTGTACATCAGTGATGATGAGACGCCTGCAGTGGGGCCGTATCCATATCCAGGACTGGGAGAGGTGGCCAATGGGTTTCCATGGACATTGGTGGGTTTGTGGCAACTAGATCAATGGAAGTCCAGTTGCATTTAAATACCAGAGAATTGATGTGACTGCTGTATTGTACGTGGGGTTCTCTCAGGGGAACCAAGTGTATTGCTGCCCGTGGGGACTCATTCAGGGAGGGTATATGCAGCCGTCAACCAAGCTGGGCAGGTCAACAGGGACGCCATGAGGCAGCATATTCAGCGAGGAGGAAAGCCCAGCAACTTCTTACTAGCACTGACCCCTACCAGAGGCACCCTACTCACCTTGCTCTTATACAGGCCCCAGGTCCCCCGAATACCAGGCCCCAGCAGATATTTCTAGCGTGGGAATCGTCTCTCTGGGCAGCCAGGATCTAATGCACAGAACAAATCCCTTGGGGAGCCACCTGAGCCATGATTGACTCAGGCCAGTTGCTTGTTGCCCTCTGGACTGGGTTTTTAGCTAAATAATCATATTTTCTTGTTCTGCAAAGCCTCTTGTCCCACAGCAAATTTAGATCCCCGTTTTCCAAGAAGACCCCAAAGTGGCAGCACCCGCTGCACCTCGGATTTTGTTTTTTAGCAGGAAGATCAACCATTTTCACCCAGCCCCTGGAGTAACAAATGGCTCCGAATTAAACAGCAGTTCCTCCTCCTCTGAGGAGCTGAGGTTCGGTGGCTGGAGGCTTTGCTTCTCCCATGCGGCACTAACTCCACAGCTGGTCTCCATCTTCCAAGCTGCTCTCTGGCCAGGTGAACATGATGATGCACCACTTACCTGCCCCCCCAAGGCACCCTGGGAAATGTAGTCCAGCCAGAGCACCAGGCAGGTAGCATGGACTACCATTCCCAGGATGCATTGCAGCAGCCTGGCCAACTCCTGCTTTTCTAGGGTTTGAATTTTTTTTGACCCCAAAACTCCCATATTTTCCTTGTCGGGGGAGGGAGAAACATTTGGAGCAGCTCTGAGGGTGACGGGCACCCTTGCATTGGATCAACATGCACCCTTCCCCTCATTAAGTCTGGCTGAGATGGGCTCATCATTGGGGTGAAGCAGGGACAGGTGGGTGTCATACCCCACCCCAGCACAGGCTCAGACTCAAAGGTCCTGCCTGCTTTTCCGTTCAGACTTCCTCTTGCACCCTTGGAGCATGGGATACACCTTGGGCTCCACCATGTTGCTTGCCTTGCTCATCTGTTCCTCCTGGCTGCTACCTGAGTGCAGGTAAGGGAGGCAAAGCGAGGGGAGGGGGGTTGGGCTGGTTAGCTTCCCCCCAGCTGCGGGGCATAGGGGTGAGAACAGAGTGGTATGAAGGTGCTGTGCAGCAAAGGGGCAATAATGCCCCAGCTAGATGCAGTCACAGTGGCTATACTGTGTGTCATAGGGCCTGTGCTGCTAGTGGGAGAATCTTTGGGTCTGGATTGAGCCGGGGAACTGGACCCACCTTGGCATACAGGCTGTTTCCTAGAGAGACCTGGGTGTCTTCTCTGATGTTTTCTCCCAAGCAGAGTCTGTCTTGACAGAGCTGGTCTGCTGGGCACCCGAGACTGGGGAGTGATTCTCCCCGAGGGCCGCAAGGTTACTTGGAAGAAAGCTGCGAGCCAAAAGGGTTGGTCCCTGCCAAGTCTCATGGGGGAGGTATCGGGCTGTGCTACAGATGTCTTGTGCAGCTTTGGTCACATCCCTTAAGATAAGTTGGTTTTCACAAAGGGCCCAAGGGGTTTATGAGCTTGGATCCCAGTGCCATTCTGGGAGGTTTGGGGTTTTGCAAGTAGGGCAGAGGCCTGTATGTATCCTTGATTTCTTTGCCCCAGTCCCACATCTGAACATTGTGGAGAAGAACCTGCTTTGGCCAGTAGGTGTTAAACTCTTTGGGGGCATTGACTGTCTCCCATCATGCATATAAACTGCTCCTAAAGCACTGCTCTCAGCTGGGCCGTGTAGGTGCCACCGATGGAAAGGCTATTGAAGGTACAGTGCAATATACTGTGACTTGCAGTTGTGCCTCCTGTGGGATTTCTGCTGGTCTCCAAACAATACAGATGGGACCTTTTGATTTCTCCCCTTGCCAACCCAAGTCATGATTAGATCCCTGTTATTTTGAGTTGATTAGGATTAGGCTGCACAAAAAAATGCTCCATTGGAAGCAAGCCTGCAATGCCTTGGGGGAGAGGGGCTGTCAGGGGCTTCTGAGGGGGCAAAAAGAGGGGAAGAGAGGGGAAAGCCCTTGTGACATATTTTTTAGGGCCGTACCAAATTCCAGGACGTCTGGTCCCTGCAAATTCTCTGGTGTGTCCACGAGGTGGGGGTGCGGAGTAACAGAATGGCTGTAGCCGCTCTCAACGGCTGGTTGAACAGGGGTCTGTGTGGGGATATTGGCTGGCAGTGTCTGTGCTTGGTCACACCCAGCTGATTTCTCCTGTCTTATTCCCTTGGCTTTGAAAAGACACTTTCCAAGAGCAAATGCCCAGTGCTAGGCTCCTGCCAATCTACACCCCATCTAATTCTCTATTACTTCCTTCTCTTGCAGTCTCCAGGGTTATTCTTGATGCACGCAGACAAAGTAGCTGTTCCCAACAGAACCGATCTGTGTGTTTAATATTTAGCACCTGACTTAGGCTTCAACCCTGGCAATACCATCCTAGGACTTCGGCCTGATAGCATCCGTCAGGTCTAATACATGGTCAAGACTCTCCTCCAGATCAGTTGACTTCAGTGAGCTCGTTTGCCTACCTAAAGTTAAGCACACCAATGCGTGTTTCTGTAGTTGAGGCCTTTTATAAAGAAATTATTCCAGAAACTTTAATTCTGGGTCCTTATCTCTTTGCATCCTGTAGGAGGCCAATATTTAAATATAGACCTGAGAGGCAGACCAGCTCTTGTTCTTCCAGGTTTTACGTCTCCTTTTTTTTTCTGTTATAGAAGTAAAACCCTGCCAGATACCTGAGAAAAGACCCAGTGCATTCATTCAAATAGGTGTTTGTTTTTTCTAATGTAGCAACTTCCATTTGGAAACCAAATGTGATGCATGAGTGGACTGGATCTTAGGAAAATAACAACAGGTCCACAATAGGCTGGTTCACATCAATAATGTGGCCTCTCTGCAATATTCTGGAAGCCTAAAAAAGACTTTACCAGGGCAGAGTCATGTAGAGACGCCTTGGTAACATGAGAGACACTGTCCCTATTCCTCAGTCAGGTGGTTTTATCTGTTTTCTATCTGAATTCACAGCCTTTTGAAGCCGGAAGTGAAAAAATGTGGTGGGAAAGGGAGCCGTGAGCCTAAAAAGCCAAGAAAGGGAAGGAGAAAATATAACATCCATGTGAGATAGCAGAGAGAGAGAACAATTCAGATAGTTAAAATCTTTAGATCCATGTAATGGGGAAAGGCATTTTTGGTGGCTTTATAGGAGAGAAATTTAATTTCTAGTTTTCATTTTAAGGAGTACTCTTTTCAGTGAAATATATACTTGAAAACCAATATTGATTTCAACCCTAACTACAGTGATTTAATTTCCCCAGCATAACGCTTTCCTCAGAGCAAGCAAGGTGCTCTTAGTCACAGCTCTAAAAAAAACTTTGCTACATATTAATGTCCATCAGGTAATTGTTCCCCCACTGCTGCTTTAAGAATAACAAGTTCTTTCCAGTCCACTCTATATAGTTTTAAGTGAAAACCTTCAGAAATGATGCCTTTAATTTTTTTTCTTTTAATTTTTGAGCTTGATGCAATTAATTCAATTTGAAGTGGATTTAAAACAAATCCCTCTGGGCTCTCCTTGTGGGGAGGAGGGGTGACAAAGATGATCTTTTTCTGTGTAGCAGTAACAGGATTTCTTTTGCATCTGCCTGGCCAAATAATGTGTGTGCAATAAGGCATTACGAACAAGAATTTAATGTTAAGAAAATAGCTTAAATTAAGGTCTTCCAGACCCATTTATTTTTAGGTTGGGGTTGATTTGAACAGCATGGTTTAAATAAAAGAGTGGTCCATATTTGTTTCTGACTGAGCAGCAGGGCTATATCAATGAATTCAGCCTCTGACACCCCTCTGAGTTTATGAGAGAGCCCCCTTCCTTCATTATAAGGTGGGTAAACTCAAATAACACTTATTTTTCCTCTTGTTCCCTCCAACACCAATTCTGGCTGGGTGATTTCTTCCCTTTCTCATAATAACTCATGGCGCCCTGGGTGTTGGACTCCCAGGGAGAGATTTTTCCCTTGGTTTCTAATATGCTTTTAACCATCTCCTTGGTATTTGTGCATTTTGCAAAGTGCGTGTGTCTTGTGTGTGTGTGTGTGTCTATGTGTTGCCTTGTATTTGCTGTGCTGTTTTCCTGTCTGAAGGAGATATCATTCCCTCTTGTGGCTTTTTTTCCCCTGCGCTCCTTTTTTACTGTGTTAACTGGGTCAGTCCAGCTACCAGTTATCCCTCAATATCTTGTTACCATCTACACAAGCACCAGCAAACTCTCCCTAGGCTTGAAGAAGGGCATTTTGTTTGTGCCCAAAAATTTATAAAGAACGATTTTTCCAACTATTCAGTTGGTCTAATAAAAGCGATCATATCTACCCAAAGAACCTTGTCTGCCTTCTTACCATCTAAACAGCCCAAAGATGAGCAAGGGCTGAGGCGGTGCTGCAAGGCTGTGGGGCTTGTCTTTGGCAAGGGCTGGTGTGCGTCTGTGCACAAGACAGGCAAGCCGCTGGCTATATATCACTGTACATGCAGGTGGCAAATGCCCGTAGATCTTAGGTGCTGGGTGTTTTGTCCTTTTTAGCTGGAGCAGACAGCCAAAGACAGAGGCAAGGTTGGATTCTTCCCTGCAGCCCTACACTCAGTCACGAGGGTGGCAAATTTGATCCCCGCCAGGAGAACTTTCCTGTGCAAAGAGTATCTGGCTTCCATCGCATTGCAGACTCTTCCCCACAGCTAGCCAGGGATGTTTTTATCTCTCTTTTTTTGGATCCAGTGATGGGGGAAAGAGAGGGATCAATATATGGGAGTGGAGGGGAACCCAGAACCTTGGTCAGCTTCCCAGGCAGGGGCTGCTTGCAGAGAGGAGCAGCCTGCCCCCCACCAGTCCAGCAGCTACCCCTAGCCCCTCTGTCCCTGCCGGCCTGTGCAGCGGTTTCTGTGGCCATGATTTCCCTGCTAATACTTTTCCCCTGCCCCTGTCCTTCTAAAGATCCCAACTTGGGATCCCTGGGGCTGCCTAGTGGAAGCAGAGACACCCTCCATCACCACCCCCAGGTCTGGTTCATTGTGTGGGATAGAAACACCCAGCCCTTGCAGACGAATCAGTGCTGGCAGCCAAAATAGCCTCCCTAAGGTGACAGAGTCTCTGGGGAAGGGGTGTGTGTGCTGTGTGTGTGCATCATTCAGAAATTATGCTTTTTTTTTGCTTTCAAGTTTTGGGCTTGATGCAATTAATTCAATTTGAAATGGATTTAAAACAAATGCCTCTGGGCAATCCTTGGTGGGGCAGGGGGCAGTTGACAAAGATGGTCATTTTCTTTGTAGCAATAACAGCATTTCTTTTGTGATTCACTGGTCAAAGATTGTGCCAGCAACAAGGTATTATGAGCAAAAATTCAATGTTAGGAAAATATCTCAAATTCGGGTCTTCCAGTGTGGTACTGGGATCAGATCAGGCAGGAGAAATCCAAGCCCCAGCCTGCTGGGTTTCAAAACCTCCTGCATCACCATGCTAGAGTTAATGGGGGTTCCTTGGCCCACGATCTGCTCTGCTTAGGGGTGGGAGAGGAGGGAGCGGAGCAGGTAAGACTAATGCACTTGCACATGGTCGCAAGCCCCAGGCTGGGTTGCAAAAGGGGCTGTGGCTGGGGCTTTGCAAAGCGCAGCCTCCTTCATCCAAGCAGCTCTCGCTGGGGTTGCAGTTTTGAGGTGGGTGCGAGAAGGATGCTCAAAATCTCTCGTAATCCGGCAGGTTTCAGGGCGTCCAGTCCCATGCAACCCAAACTACTCAGGCACCCCCGAGCACAAGGGCAAATATCAACGAGCTCCAGACCAACCCACGCAGACACAATCCCCAGCAACAGCCAAAAGCGGAGACTCCTGGATTTGCTGAACATGAGAATCAAGCGTGCTGGAGGCGCTCAGCCCCGTGCGCGGAGCTCCCCGCCCGGCGCCGCGCTGCACAGACCCGAGCCTGAAACTGACCAGAGAGAAGTGAAATTGACACGAAAGGGAGAAGTGAAATTAACACGGGATCCCTTTTATTGTTGCTCGGAAGCTCAAAGCAAGAGAGGCGGAATCAAATCATAATCGCTAATGGGATCCCTCTTTCAAAGCATCAACTGGCATGTTCTGGTTCTGCTGCCCAATATGTGGGGACAGCATTTGTTTTAAATTATGAGTTTTGGGGTTTTTTTTTTAATGCCCTTTTTATTTACTTCACTTTGCCTCTACGTAGCTCGAAATATGAACAGAGATCACCGTTTTGTTTTGTTTTGTTTTTAATTGGTCTGGGTTCAGAAAGTCTGTTCTTAACAAGTTTCCCTGCCTAAATACATGTTTTCCCAATGGTGTTGGTTGTAGACGTGTTGGTCTAAAGACATAGGCAAACAAGGTTCTTTGGGTAAATGTGATATATTTTATTAGACCAACTGAGTAGTTGGAAAAAATTGTTCTTTGCCTGCAAGGAAAGAGAAAGAAAGCAAGCAAACAAGCAAGCCTTCAAAGAACAATTTTTCCAACTATTTAATTGATCTAATAAAATATATCACAAAGAACCTTGTCTGCCTGTTTTTCCCAATGATTTCCCCCCCTTTCCAAATCCATCCCTCATTCGGGTCCTAGACAGCTTCTCTCTCTCTTTCTCTCTCTTTTTTCTTTATGGTGTTTCTTTGCCACGGGAGATTCACATCTCAAACGCCCATCAGTAGAAGGCAGCAGAGTCCCTATTTATTTCGTTAAAAGTAAATAAATCCATTAATTTTGATTCTTAGATCTATTTATGTCAACCCAGGGACAGAAAGCAAAACGTAACCCATGATGCCTGCTTTCTCCTCCTGCCTCCAACAGCTGGGAATTGCTGGTCTTGTCTTCATGGGTAGTTTTAATTGAACCTATAGTCCTTTCTTTAAAGGATAAGTATTTAATCCAGTAGATATACTTCCCCCCCCCACCCCCGTCCCAGTGTCCATATGAAACTGGCCGCCAGGAGGCGCAGAAGGAGCGGTTCAATGTGGTTGCTGCAAGAAAAGAGACCTTGTATACCCTGAAAAATGCCACTTTTTATGCTTGTCCATCTGTCTGCCACTCCTATTCTCTGTCCATCTATTCCTCTGCCCCCTTTACTGTTCATCCCTTTTCCCCTCTCATGTTACAGGGTACAAGCAGGATGTCAGTGTCTCTCTGCTGTGGTTTGTAGCTTCCAGAAATTCAGCCAGCTCCATCACTCAAAGGGAGTTTGTTTTTCCTCTGCCCCCCGCTCAGATCTGCTTTCTGAGAATCACAGAAAATGAGGGTGGGAAGAGACCTCAGGAGGTCACATCCAGTCCAACCCCCTGCTCAAAGCAGGACCAGCCCCAGCTACATCATCCCAGCCAAGGCTTTGTCTAGCTGGGTCTTAAAAACCAGGTCTTGATCCTGAGTGAACTTCAATTGTTTTTTGTTTCGTTTTTGTATACAATCTACAGAGTTGTTTCCATGCAACTGCTGGCCAAAGAAATCGAAAAGAGGAGAAAAATCTGGAATGGAAAGGAAAAAAAAGAGAACTAGACAAACCTGGTGGATTAAATACATTTTCATAACTAGAAGTGCAGCTCTCAGGCTTGCTGGTAAGGCAGGTTCTTGGTCCATGCTGAAATCACCTGTTCTCTGTCTTGTCTCATTCATCAAGTTCCCCCAGTTCTGGGTTTCTGCCCCATTGGAGCTGGTGCTGATGCCTCTTCTCTGCTTGCTTCATAATCTAGCACACAGGGGTGTCTGGAGCCAGGTTGCTGTCACTCTAGTCCACGGCCAGGCTGTAATAAGCACCTGTCATCATTTAAATTCCCTGGGAGATCAACAGGCCAGATGCCCAGCTGGGATTTGGGAGTTTGGACCAATTGATCCATAGGCTCCAGATAGCTGCGCACAGAATCTGTGCCTCATCCATCCTGCTGTCCTGGGTTCTCTGGGGGAATTCAGAGTCACATCCTTGACTAGTGAATTAGCAACAGCTGTAGGATGTTCCTAGAAACAAAGGCCTGTCCACACTCTGAAACCAATATGGACTAAGGGGCTGTTAAAAGCCCAGGGTGTTGGTTGTGCATCCAGGAGAACACAATGCACCAGCAGACTCTCCCTATGCCTAAAGAAGGCTGTTTGTGCCTGAAAGCGTGCAAAGAACAATTTTTCCAACTATTTAGTTGGTCTAATAAAAGATATTGCATTTACCCAAAGAATCTTGTCTGCCTATAAAAGCCCAGGAGCTTTCCCAGAGTAGCTAAGAGTGTAGACTTTCTTTATCCAAATTAAGAGCCGCTTGTTCCCATGTAGGGAGCAAAGTATGTGCATGCAGCTGGCCAAAAATCTTCCAGCAGAGGGTTTCCAGTCCTAAAACATGCCCTTTTTTGGTCTTATATTGCCAGCTTAGTGGAAACAAGGCCCTTGTCTAATGGTGTTCATCCAGCATGAACATGGACATGGAGGTCTCTCTCATCTCCCAGTCCTTCCCCAGAATTTTGTGATGCCCCCTTCTGCCTCAGTTTCCCCTTTGTGCAAATGGGGGGTCCTGCTTTTGTAAATCAATATAAGGGATTATTATGCTGCTGTTAGCACCGCCTGGTTTCTGGCATCTCCGGGTGCCTGTGTGCTTGGCCTCTTTGCTCAGGGTATGTTTCTTGGGCTGGAATACATAACAGAAGAGACAGAAGGTATTTACAAATCCTGGCCCTCTTTGGTTTGCTGATGGTACGTGGTGGCATTGTTTCTTTGAGGCCTGGGTCATGTTCATGTTAGTGAGAAGGCAGATTCTTGGACTTCCAAAGCTTGTGCTATACCGTTATGTTGTGTGTGTGCATGCCTAAATAATAAATATACACTCACACGCCCGTGGAGACAGGTGCACATACATAGATGCAGACTATACAGTTGTGTGTGCTTTTGGCATTGTCATATGAACATAGCTCCAATTACACACACGCGGCTTCAGATTTTCACTTCTGTGTGTACACACACCCACGCATGCACATGCACACACATGCAAACACACACACGTGTTTGTAATTTCTCTCCTTCTTAATGAGTATTTATTTTATAGATGACCATGCTCCTGCTTCGAAGTAGTTTTAAACAACAACAACAAACAATGTATATGCCCAATATAAATCTTTAATCAGAACATAACTTGCCCCCCTGCTTTGGAGTCTGCGTTGCTGTGTACAATGGGGGCGCAAATCAAAAGGAAGTGCAGTAAATTATTCATTTGGAATCTATTTCTGCCTTTTTTCCCCCCCTGCTTCACACACGATTCCAGCGCTACCTCGGGTGTGTTGGACCGCTGGCACCATTAATATTCATTCTAGTAAGTTGGCTTCATTGATGTCCACAGCATCAAGTATTTGGTAAACTATTGGTTACCTTTGTGTCGAAAACCTCCTGTTTCTGCGCCTCCAGGACTTTAGGTGCGTCTCCTCTGCGGGTTGTAGATGTTTTGGAAAGGGAGAAACGAATCCGTGTCACTCCAGTGCAGAGAATGGCCCTTCACATGAAGTTACTCTGAGATCCTTTTATACAATTATGACAGCAGGATGACAGCTCAAAGCCGATGTGATTCATAACTACACCGCCGTTGAGATCTCTATGCATTGCGACACTGATGCAAAGGCCCTTGATAACATAAAGGAGAATCAGGCCCGAAAGGACTATGCTGATTTACGCCTTTCAGGATCTGGGCCTATTGACTCTTCTCCCTTACAAGATATTTTCATCCCAATCTATATTGAGCACTCCCCTCAGCCACCTACACATGCTATTTATAAAACACCACTTGCAATATACAGCAGACACCGAACTGCAGCTTCCTATGAAATATCACATTATGTCGTTCATTGTGTGCGCTGCCGCTAACATGACACGGAGGTGTTTTGAAAGATCTAAACATTTAGGCACGGTTGCCAAAGCTTTTCAGAGCATAAGCGCTCCATATACGTTTCCCCCCCTCAGAAAGTATAATTATTGTCAATAATAATAATATCATTACCACCTAAGAAATATTTGGGTCCATGTACCGAGCAGTGTTTTAGGCAGGGAATTATTCTGTCTTTAGATGGGGGAGGAGAATCCTATTTTAAGAGCCAGATAAAATTGTAAAATTTAAAATTTAAATGGTGGTAAAGGGGGGAAAAAAATCCATGTAGGTCTGGGCCTTTCTTTTAGCAGCCGTCCACCCCTCCCATCCGCGCTTGCAGTCTAAAGTGGTGAAGGATTTTGCTGAAAATAATGGATCATTTTCCCATTTACCCATGATTCAAGGCCTAATAACCTAATCCCATCAAAGAACATCTGCTTAGATTGTTCCTTGTCAGCGAAAGTAAATAGACCCTTTTAGTCTTTAGACCTAAACTCCTCTGAGGTTATTGTACAAGGGAAGCCTCCTTCAAACCTTTGCTTTCTATTTCACTCCTGCTGCGTCTCGCCCTGGAGGGAGGAAAAACAAACTTTGCCAGGCCCCTGGACATAAAAGTCTTCTCCATTCTAGCGAATAACCTTTATGAGAGGCTGGGGAAGGCGAGAATCCAACCCTCCCCTAAGGCTGGGGTATAACAGGAGGCCGGTGCCTGGGAAGGCTTTGGAGGGCTTTGTCTGGGATCTCTGTAAAGATTTCTCCTTTCAGATGGTTGATATGGGCCCTGCATTCCCCTGTGGCTAAAAGGCCCCCCTTGCCCCCCCCTTGTATTTTTGCATCGGGGCTCTGTCATTGACCTGTTCCTTGGGAATCAAAAAAGAAAATAAGAATCTCTTATAGCACAGCCTGATCCAAAGCCCTGAAAGAGGAAGGTAAATTAAGTCGAAGTTTCAGCAGAGCAGTGGGATCTAGGAAAAGGTAGATGCTTTGTGCAAGCTGGCATCATATGGTTGTGCCATGCCATGGCCCTGTTCTGTTATCTGTGCAACCCTGTGTCAGGCCCATTTTGATCAATTTGTGGAAGGCATGGTGGGCAGGGACTGCGTTTCCTTGTCTGGACGGAGAGCACCTGGGTAAAATGCAGAGCCAGCCCCTGGCTGGGGGCTTGGGGTGCTAATATAATAAAAAAAAAAATCAGAGCTGGGAAATAAGTGTTTGCACCGAATGATAACCTAGATGGAGTTTGATCAGGACCTTGCAATGTCCTTTGTGCAAAGAACTTTCCTCCCATTTTACAGGGGGTGACACTGAAGCTCTCGGGCTGGCTCTGTCATCTCATGACAATTTCTACTTCTACCCAGCCTTCCCCTTTGTATGTAGTAATGGATGTCATCGACCTGAAGCCAGCCTGGCCCTGTCAGCTAGGTGTAGATCAGGGGTGGGCAAAATGCAGCCCAGGGGCTGGATGCAGCCCGCCAGGCCATTCTATCTAGCCTGTGGGGCCCCTAAAAAATTTAGAAAATTAATGTTAATTTGCCCTGGGCTGCCTGTCATGCGGCCCTCGATAGCTTGCCGAAACTCAGTAAGTGGCCCTCTGCCCAAAATAATTCCCCACCCCAGTGTAGATTAACTTGATTTTCCAAAAGGGGCATGGGGCATAGAGAGCTAGGGCTGGGAAATGCAAGCACAGGAACCCTGCTCCACACTCACACCCTCTCACTGCGGGGTGTGATTTTAAAATCAGCATCATGCCTTTATGATGGTCTGCCATTTGAAGCATGTGTGCAAGTCACTTATTGTGGAGATTTTATACCATCTAAAATGAAACTACCTTTTTGCACTGGAGAGGGACTAAGCATTGCTTTTAAAAAGTGGCATCACTGTGTTTTTTTTCTGTTTGTTGCTTTGGGAAGCCTTCCTGAAAGCTATAGGTAAAAACAAATGACATTGTATTCTCTCACAAAACAAACTTATCAATTATTATTATTATGCTGTTATTATGGTGCCTAAAAGACCCGAAAGGAAATCAGGGCCCCTTTATTCTCAGCCAGTGATAGAGGTGGCACTAAAGGCATTGATCCCCTTCACCCCCCTAGACTCCCACCAGAAATAGTCCTGATGAAAACTTGTCTCCAAACCTCGACCCGCATATGCTAAATCCACCCCATTGCCCCAATAAAGCAGTTATACCCAGTCTTATACCCTGTGCCACATGGTTTTTATTTAAACGTGTTTGGGTAGGATTAAGAGGTGTTTAAAAGGAGCTATGCTGAACAGAACAATTTCCCTTTTCCCTATATCTTACTGCTTAACAGTGCATATTGGGAACATTAAAAAATATAGGTTATCCTCTAAATACACATGGAGTGATTTTGTTTTTAAACAAGCTTGGAGCCATGGGGATACAAGCACCTTCTAATACTCAGCCCTGTTCTATAAAGTCTGATCCAAAGCCCATTGCAGTGGATGGACAGGCTTCTATTCACTGTGGTGCTTTCAGACAGGCTGGCTGCATTTACACACACATTTACACCGGTTTAAATTTACTGCACAGTAAATTACTGCACAGTAAGTGGGAATAGGCTGGCATCTACACGTGCAGGCATTAAAGTGCATTAACGCTCTGTGTGGACTGATTTGGAACTAAAGTTGGTCCCAAGTCAGTCCACACACTCAGTGTTACTGCACAGTAAGGTGTCTCCACGTGCGTTACTGTACAGTAACTAATCAGGTGCAAATATGATACTTGCATGATACAGGTATCAAATGTATGCTCAAGTTGGTGTAAATTGCCAGATTTACTGTGCAGTATGGGCGTGCATGTGTAGATGCGTGTCCACACTGTGCAGTAATTTTGGTTACTGTGCAGTGAATACGCATGTGTAGATGTGCCTGCTATGTAGCTTTGGAGCTGGGTTTTAGGGGTAAAAAGCACCCTAGGGTCTGATCTTCCTTGGTGCTGAGATGCCTCAGGACTTTCTTGAGGGAAGGGGCCTGAATGGATTCCAGGAGCCTAAATCCTCTTGAAAACAAGTCCTGAGCTCCTAAGTCACTTGGGGGATGTTGAAAATGTTGCTCTTTACGGCAGCTGAGGACCAAATGATAGTGGTCCCTGAGGCTATGGTAAGTCATCCAAGCATCATACTAGGCCCCCACCGTTTGAGCGTTCAGCTGGAAGCTGGATGAGGGGACAGGAGAAATTCTGGGAACTGTCCGTGGTGCTTTGGGTACAGCCCGTTTGGGGGTCATAGCCTCACCAGGGTGGTGGCGGCTGGAATTAGCCAGACCTCTTACAAATCCTTACAAATGGGGGAGGTACTGGCTGGAGGGGAAAATTGAGGCATGTTTGATCTCAGCCCCTGGGTTCCCCTTGGCTTCTTTGGATGCCCAAGGAACAGCCCATGGCTCTTGTTCAGCCCGGTGCTGAGTGCGTGACTAGTCCGTGAATGAGGGTGCTTGGGTCTGTGCTCGAAGACGAGCAGGGGATGGATCCCTTGCCACAGTCCAGGCTGCCGTGCTAGCTGGGCCTGTGATGTTCCAGTGGCTAATTCCTCCTCCCGCTCTTTCAACCCTGAAGTGTTTTTTGGGCTTCTGTTTCTGAGGGGTTTTTTCCTGCCACCTTCCTAAGTGATGATTTGATATTAAAGATACCAAATCTCACTGCTTCCTTCCAGGACCAAGTTTTAATGGCAAAGTTTCCCATTCAGTAAACTGGTCTGTGTGAACCCCTAATTAAGTACGAGGCACTGCACTGCTTTCTTACCTGCACTTCATCTTCCGCTATAAACCCTAACAGACTGAACAGAACTGTGCATCCTTGTTGGTGGGGGGGGGGGGGGGAGCTGATGCACCTACATTATTTTATCAACACTTAGGTCTTAGTCTTGCTAAGTCCATTGTCTTCAGTGCAGCTACTCAGGAATCGGATGGTATACATGAGGCTTTACAGTGCTGCTGGGGACATAAATTGCAACCAAGTGTATTATAAGCCACAAACATGTATGGAAATGTCATAAAGTAGTTTACGTTTGTACATATGATAATGCATGTAATAAGATATGTGCAGGCATAAAATGGGTGTGTTTTATATGAAAACTACATACACGCATGTCTATTAAAAATCATAGCGAGCATGTGTGTGATACACACACACCCTGAGTGTGTACAACGGTGCCTGTGTGTGAGACAAAGAGGTACCCCTAGTATATATGGCAGTGTGTGTGTGTGAAAGAGAGGGAGAAATACACACATCCCTAGTATAAATGATAGTGTGAGATGCATGCACCCCTAGTATACATGAGAGCAAGTGTGTTACACACAGTCCTAGTACCTATGATAGTATGTGTGTGTATCTGAGACACACATCCCTGGTATATATGATAGCATATGTGATACATACATCCCTAGTATATATACAAGTGTGTGGGTGTGAAAGAGATGCACTTACCCCTAGTAGACATGATAGTGATTGTGTGTTACACACAACCCTAGTATCTACCATAGTATGTGTGTGTGTATGGCAGAGAGACACACATCCCTAGTCTATATGAGAGCATGCATGTGAGACACACATCCCTAGTACATACAGAAGTGTTTTTGGGAGAGAGACACATACACCCCTAGTATACTGATAGTGTGTGTGTGTGTGTGTGTGTGTGTAAATACACATCCACCCATGCAAACTCCCAGGCACCCCATCTAGGCTGTGACCCCGTGTATAGCTGTGCCCCCCTACCCCCCAGGTCCATGCATGGCCCGACTGGTGCAGCCGGATCCTGCCCCCCCCCCGTGTGCCCCCCTGGGCTGCCCGCACCAGCGAAGGTCTTAAAAGAGGACCCCCCCCATTTAAACACCCGATGCTCAACGGGGGCCCCTCTGCCCGGCCGGGGTGGATCCGGGGGAGGAGGCCGGAGCCGGGTGGGGTCCACGAGGCAGCCCCGGTCGCGTGTCTCGGAGACCCGGGCCGATCTGGGACACCCCCGGCCCGAGGGAGGCTGCCCAGGGCCTGGCTGCACCCCGGGGCCACGTCCTCCCCCCCTCCAGCACGGGGCGTTTCGGGGGCACCCCTAGCTGCTCCTCACCGGAGAGGCGCTGCTGGAGAGCAAACGGGGGTGGGGATGGGGGTAGGTCTGGGGCGTGGAGATGGGGGGAGGTTTGTTCGCAGGGGCAAAGGCTAGCTAGGATGTGAGTGTCGCACACACAGACTGTTGCACCCCTTGGTGTCAAGAGGTGTGTTTGAATTAACGAGAGACCTGATCACATTAACCAAAGAAGGGCTGTGCGTGGGTGTAGGTGCGGGCGCGGGTGTGTTCGCAGGGGCAAGTGCTAGGATGCGACTGTTGCACAGATGGTTGCTATCGAGAGGTGTGTGTGTCACCTAATTAATCAGAGACCTGATCGTGTTACCCAAGGAGGGCCGTGCGCGTGCGTGTGTGTTCGCGGGGGCAAAGGATCGACTGTGCCTGTTGCACAGGTGGGGGTTGTCAAGAGGTGTGTGCTTCACCTAATTCGTAAGAGACCTGATCATATTTAAACAGGGGTGTGTGTGTGCGCGCACACATGCTCAGGGATGTGACTTGCACAAGCGATGCTGTCAAGAGGTGCGTATCTCGCCTAATGAAAAAGAGCCCCGGTCACATTCACCGAAGGAGGGCTGGGTGCGTGTGTGCGCGCGTGTGCCTGTGGGTGTGAGTGCGTGTGTTACCCACGTGCTCACACGTATACACGCACACATGCCAGACGTGTGCTATAGCTTTTGCACACGTGCACGGGGCGTCCCAGTGCTTCGTTGTACACCCGCACACGGACACGGGCCTGGACCGGGGGTCGGGCTCCTGCCCCCGCACTCCGCGCGGGGCTTAGTTTCACTGTAGGGGGAAGAGGTTCAGACCCCCTGGAAACCCCCCTGCCCCGGGCAGGGCCGAGCTCCGGGCGCCTTGCTGCCCCGCTGGGGCATCCAACAAGCCTGTTCCCAGGTCCATCTCCACCCCCTCCCCCCAGATTCACTTCCCTTGGGTGTGTGTATTGAGGGGAGGGCGGCACAGCCAGCCCAGGACAGGGCTCCCCGCGGGGCATTGCCCGGCTGCCCAAGGGACCCGGGTTGGGGGGGGGGAGGGCGTGCACATGGGGGGACACCAGACCCTTGCAGCCTGGCTTCCCTGCGAGGAGCCCCAGGGGAAGGGGGTGTTCCTGGTTTTGGGGAGGCGGCAGAGGGCACCCTCCTCCCCGCGCCCGGCTGGCTCCTGCCCCCAAAAGGGCTCGGTCCTGCCGCGGGATAAGCCAAGCACCCCCCCCCCCCCCACACCACCACGGGGAAGTGAACGGAGAGAAGGTCTGGAGCTCGGGCTGCCTCTTGCCCAGGGCAGGGGGAAGGAGCAGGGCTTGTGCCAAGAGGGGGGAAAAAGACAAAGGAAAATAAACTCTCTGGTGAGAGAGCGGGAGGCGTCTTCTCCTCGTCCTCTGCATTAACACAGGGGGTCGTTTCTCTTGGGCTAACACCAGCTCCCTGCGGTCCCCCAGCTGATGGCTATTATTATCTTACCATATTATGTTATAGTCTTCTTATATTATACCAAATGATACATGTTATAGGCATCTGATATTTATCATCTTATCTCATGATGTGTTATGCACCTGCTGCTTGTTATATTATCATATTGCATATTATCTCTTCTTATATCATAATATACTGTATTGCATATTGTTGTATTCTATACATTATCTCTTATTATATCATGATATATTATGTGTTGTACTGTATTGCATATTGTTGTATTCTATGCATTATCTCTTATATCATGATATATTATATGTGTTACACTGTATTGTATGTATTGTATCCTAGCATACATTAGATACACTACAATGTAACAGTGCATGCAGGGTTGTATTCTGTTATCTCTTTATTATATCACGACATATTATATGTGTTATATGCACCTGATGTTTATTCTTTGCATCAGATGCATCTCATAAGAGTCGCTGTGAGCAAGTCCGTAGCCCCGTTACACCCACGCTTACCCCTGTGCCCACACCTGTTGGTGCCAGGCACAGAAACGCTGATTCCCCACGACTGGATGGGCTGCAGGGACAACGCGATGCCATCTCTTTGTAGCGGGCAGCTGGGCTTCTAGTGCTGGCAAAGGGGCAGCCGGGGTGTGAGCTAAGGGTGCCCGGTGTCAGACACAGACACACTTTCTGCTCTCACTCCTGGGCTGTGGGGCCAGCTCCTGTGCCCGAAGGTGCTTGGGAAGGGGCTCTCGGGATCTCTGGAGATGGTGGGGGGTCGGCTCGGTCCCTTTGGCAACCAGCTGCTCCGGGCAGAGGGCTCTGTCAGCACGCCCCCGTCCCCCAGGGAGATCCGGATTCCCACCCCACAGCATCTCCCTCGCTCACAAAGCTCTGACTCCCCAGGACCAGCAGGATTGACCCTTAGAAAGCCCGGGGCCAGGCAAGGGCTCGGGGACCGGGACCCTCCCGAGCCTGGGCCGGGCTGCAGGGGTCAAGGATGCTAACCGGGGAGGGCTGTGTCCAGGCCACTCGGGCCAGTCCAAAGCCGACGCCTCCCTGGGACACCAGGGCCCGAGGGAAGGGACCCCCCACCCCCCAATGCAGCCTGCAGGCTCGGCCCTGTCTCCCCCCTGCACAACAGAACCGAGTCTTCCTTTTGGGGGGATGGGATTTCCAAAACGCAAGTTGTCCTGATGATTCAAAATACCCCATAATAGTCATCCTCACCAGCACCAGCACCATTCCTACTTTTATAGTTGTCATTATTATTATTATGGGGTGTTTTGAGTCATCAAGATAAACAGCCATTGATTTTTTGCTGCTTAGGTGAATGGGTAAAAATGAGGCTATTTTTGTTGGAGTGATTAATAACAAATATCACCATCACTATGATTATCATTATTGCTATTATTATTAATAGCCGTAGCCATAATACTCATAATGGCAATCATAATAACCATGATGATTATTATTAAAGGATAAATAAAGATTGATTTTCCACCCCCCGGTACCAGAAAAGAGGAAGGGGGTTGGATTATATAAGCAGCGTCTCCCACCCCCATAAAAAAGCTATAGAGAATTATAGTAAAAGCGGGGAAAAAGGATCAATGCCAATGAAAGGATGTGTGTAACTTGGGTTTGTGGGGGGCAAAGGTGTGCAGTGTTTGTCTTTCGTTTTTCAGGATCAGCTCCATAACGTTGTATAAACCATTGTCTGGAAGAGTGGGGGACTTTGAGAGTTACTAGCAAAATGAAACCTAGTTTTATCAACATGGAAAGGCTAAAAAACGTTTGAAGGCTAGTTAAGACTGGCCAGGTAGATGGAATATAAAAACTACTGACAGATGGATCCCATTGCTAATAATAATAATAATATAACCAAAAAGAAAGCAGACAAGAAAGATGCCCACAGATTCCACAATCTCAGCAAGTACAAAAGATTTGTTAACAAGTGCCCTATAATCCACACACGTCTGAGCCACGCGTCTGATTCTCCGTGGACACACAAACACGTGCATGTCTAATTACAGTACATGCATCCACACCGAGACCACGCACACCCATGATTATATATGTGGAAAATCAAGGCCACGGATATTTGCAGTAAGTGTATTTGCAGTAAGGCACTGTATTATAGATACTAGGGCTGTGTGTATCTCTCTCACATACACACACACCCCTAGCATATGTGAGTGTGTATCACACAGTCATGGCCAGTATCCTATATAGGTGTGTGTGTATTGCACACACCTGCACAGTATCCTATATACTGGCGCAGGGGAGGGGTGTATCACACACACACATGCACAGTATCCTATATATTAGGGGTATGTGCATCACACACATGAACAGTATCCTATATACTAGGGATGTCCACATCTCTCTTTCTCTCTCTCTCTCTCACACACACACACACACACATGCTCATATATACCAGGGGTGTGTGTATCTCTCCCTCACACGCACACATACGCTATCGTACATACTAGGGCGTGTGTATCTATCTGATGCAGGCACGCTACACACACAGCGCATGTTACAGAGGTGTGTTACAGATATATACACAGATATACGGCGGCATAGGGGCATACCCCTATATAGCACCGTGTCTAAGGGCGTGCAAGGACGTGCCTAGAATCTGGGACACTCCAGCTTTGGACATTGTGCAGTGTGTAGTTGCAGACACAAGTAGCTGCACACCTACACATAAAGTCACACAGCACACGGACACCCACGCTGGATAGTGCATTGCCCGGTGCGCGTACAAACAGTGTGCACTGGGAGCACACGTAAAACGCCCGTGGGAAGCCGGGGATGCCTTTCCCTGCACGAAGCCAGCCCCAGTCCCACCCGTACCGGGGCGAGTGAGCGTGCAAGATCTGCCCGTGTGGGGCCCGTGCCCTCTTGAGCAAGCACCCTGGATGTGCAAGGTCTCCAGAAGTGTCCCTCGCTCGCTCCGAGTGGGGGGGGAGGTTCGTGGGGAAGGGTCTCTACCCACTCTCAGGGCAGCTACCCTCGCCCTTCAGTCCCCCCCGCCCGGCAGAAGCGGGGCCGTGTGCCCTGCTCCTGTTGCCCCGACGTGTGCCCGCAAACCCGGGCGCTGGAGTCTCAAGGCTGCGAGTAATGTGGAGGGGCCGGAGGGGAAGAGCCAGGCAGTAAAGCCTAGTAGTGCATGCCCCAGTGCAGTGCCTGAGGTCGGCAGGACGCCGCCTTCTTCCCCGGAGGTGCAATCCTGCTCCGTGTCCCTCGCAGCCCGGTGAGCAGGTGGAAGCAGCGCCCTGCCGGGGGCAAGGAGCCGGGGACGAGGCCGGGGAGCCCCGGTCTGCTCCTCTGCACGGGGGGAGGGAGGAGGGGGACACCGGCCTGGCGGGCCGGGCAGGGAGGATCTCGCAGCCGGCTACGGTGCCACGGCCCGGGGATGCTCCGAGGCTCCCCATACATCTCGGGGGAGGAGAGGAGGGATCCTGCTATTTCTACCCTGCCTCGGCCTTTCCTCTCACCTACGGAGCCCCCGTCTTTGCAGGGAAGCGTGTGTGCGCGCGTGCAAGCCTTTTTCAGTAAAAGTCCATGTCGCTTATATTGGCACTTATAGTATAGCTTCTACTGAGGATAGTGTGTGTGTGTGTGTGTGTGTGTATAAGCTATCTTCAGTACAAATCTATATAGTTTATATTGACGCCTATATTATAGTTGATGTTGAAGATAATATGCGCGTGTGTGTGCAAGTTGTCTTCAGTAAAAATCTACACCGCTTATATTGACGCCTATATTATAGTTTATATTGAAGATAGTGTGCGTGTGTGTGTGTGCAAGCTGTCTTCAGTAGAAATCTATATAGTTTATATTGATTTCAGTTAGATGTCCCTCTGCGGCTGGGTGTGTGTGCGCGCGCGCGTGTGTGTGTGTGTGTGTGTGTGTCCCATGGGACATCGACTTTTATTCTATGTATATTCTAACACTATATCGACTTCTCTTCTACCTCGTGTATACAGATCTCGCAGCAATATGTATAGACCAGTGTACAAGGGCAGGCGCGTGGTTCACGCGAGGTGTGCATTTGTGTGTGCTCCCTGCTGCTCCGCTTTGTGCACGAGTAGAGCGAGATAAATACGTCTGTGTTGTCATGCTCCCGGATGATGCTTATTGCAACTCGGTGCCCGTGTTGGTTGCCTGTCTTTTAATTTCTAATGCCTCTTTGTAAAATAAAATACGGTAAAATAAGATAAGATAAAATAAGATGAAATAAAATGAAATGATAAAATAAAATAAAGTAAAATAAGGTAACATGAAATAAAGTCAACCAAAATAAAATAAAGTGAAATAAAGTAAAAAAAATAAAATAAAGTCAAATGAAATCAAGTAATAAAACAAAGTGAAATAAAGTAAAATGAAATAAAATAATAAAATAAAGTCAAATAAAGTCAAATGAAATCAAAGAATAAAACAAAGTGAAATAAAGTAAAATGAAATAAAATAATAAAATAAAGTCAAAGTCAAATGAAATCAAGTAATGAAATCAAGTCAAATGAAATAAAATAATAAAATAAAGTCAAATAAAGTCAAATGAAATCAAAGAATAAAACAAAGTGAAATCAAGTAAAAAATGAAATTAAGTGAAATAAAGTAAAATGAAATGAAATAATTAAAAAGTAAAATAAAGTCAAATGAAAAATAATAAAGTGAAATAAAATAAATTTAAATCAAATAAAATAAAGTGAAATAAAGTAAAATGAAAGAAATAATAAAATTAAGTGAAATAAAATGAAATTAAATAATAAAAGTGAAATAAAGCAAAATAAAGTAATAAAATAAAGTGAAAAAGTAAAATGAAATAAAATAAAATAATCAAATAAAGTGAAATAAAGCGAAACGAAAGAAAGTAAAATGACACAAAAATAAAGTAAAGTAAAATTAAATAAAGTAATAAAATAAAATAAAATGGAATGAAATAATAGTGAAGATGCCTGGGTTTTTTTTTCTTTTGAAATAGCACCTTTTCTTGTGCTGGACTCCCAGCGACTGCTCGACACAGCTCTCCCGGTATGTCCAGAGCTTGCGGGCATTGAAACAAAGGCACCAAACCAAGCCTCGCCTCACAAACGAAGCTGGAAGCTCGAGAAACTTAAAACGAGTTTATTACTGCAGGATTGTTTTAAAAGCCCAGCACAGCCTGGCAGAAGAAAGCAGAGCTGTGTTGCAGGAGGGTGGCAGCCCTAGGCTGGCACATCCAACCCAGCCCATTGAGAGCACTGACAACATATGATCTTCATTTACAGGCGAAAGTCATCACTTAC
Organism: Alligator mississippiensis; assembly: GCF_030867095.1. Taxonomy (NCBI): domain Eukaryota; kingdom Metazoa; phylum Chordata; order Crocodylia; family Alligatoridae; genus Alligator; species Alligator mississippiensis. The sequence continues at coordinate 16,979,460 of NC_081838.1, read as the reverse complement.
TTTAATTGCTACTTCAGAGCCTGGAAGAAAATAAATCCATTTCTCCAGCATAATCTGGTCAGAGAAGCAACTTCCCTCCCTACCATGCAGTCATGTAGGACCCCTGGCACGGTGGAAACAGGCGTGTCCTCTATCTTGGTTGCACCTTCTTGAGACTTCGCCAGACACCCCTTCTCTTTCCAAGGGGATCTCTGCCTTTTTCTTGCTCCTTTTGCAACATGAAGTCTCACCAGGGCATTTTGCAATTTTTCACCAGGGCATTTTGCAAAATGCAGTTTCACCAGGGCATTGCAAGCCACGCACAAATAAAACAAATCAAGAATAAAAAGAAAGTGGAGGTAGGCAGTGTGGGAGGAAATCCTTCACGAACCTGTAACTACTAAAGTGCATCTCCCATCTCATAATCCTAATGAGAACCAGAATAAACGAATGGAGCTCGGGCATATTTCGGGGTGGGGGAAATACGGGATCTATCGGATCTGCTTGCTGGATCTCTTTTCTTGAAACCTGGGTTGTGGAGGGTCTACAACAGACAACTGAGTTTAAGCTCTGCACGTATATGTGTATACACACGCATTATATATATATATATATATATATATATATATGTGTGTGTGTGTGTGTGTGTGTATACTGATATACACACATATTATATTGTATACACACATTATATATACACACATACATACATATACACACATATTATATGTATAGTACATACACATATATAATATACATATACTGTATATATATATATACACACACACACATATATATAATATATACATACATACATGTATATTGTATGTATACATACACATACAGACATACATATTATATCTGTATATCTATATACCTAAGTCTATCTTTATAGATAGAGATATAGATAGAGATATATAATATTTTCACCTGCGTGAATATAACATTATAATATTTATAATATTATACAATGTTATAATATTTATAATATATATATATATCATATTTATAATATATCATGTTTTCTCCTGCATTTTCTTTGCAACGAGAAGGCTCTGAAATGTGCATTTGGTCAGCTGCCCAGGTAGGGAAGAGACCACAAACCAGATAAATCAAAGGAATGGTCTAGGGATAACTCGACTTGCTTTCCTCCTGGCATGGGAGCACGATGATGGGGTTACCCCGATGTGCTGGTCCTGTTTTGCGGCGTCAGAAAGGCTCGGTCACCTTTGGTGTCCTTTGGGGATGGGATTTTGCTTTTTAAAAAAAACAATCAGTAAAATAGATGAAGTTATCTGGAGGGAGCAATCGATTGCTCTGAGGCTTTGAATTTGACAGTGTGGGAGATTTGGGGAAATCTTATTTTAAACAAGAGGACTAATAGGAGGACGAAACTGGGAAATTCTCCTTTTTTTACTTAAATGGATACCTGAAATTTCCTTTAAAAAATGGAGTGTGATGATGTAAAGATAAAACAAATCGAAACAAGGAGAAGTCGAGTGATTTATCAATGGAAAGATGGGTGGGGAGAGTATCCGGGCGGGTATAACTTAATGAATTCAGAGGCAAAGAATTGGTACCGGATCGCTAACACTTTCCACTGATGGACATTGGAGAAGAAATCTACTCCACTGCCTGGCTTTTCTAATGTCACACATTCAGCTGTGATCCATATCCAGTAAAAACCGAGCCAACAAAATGACACTATGGATATAATTGCGGGTAAATCTTCGGGTCCATAAGTAGAAGGGTGTGTTGGGGGGTGGGGGAGACCTCACATGATCCACAGCATCCTCATCTACCTGGAAATGAAAGGCTTCGTGGAAAAAGGAAGGAGGAGGGGAGGCAATAGCAGAAATGTGTTGGAAATAAAGCAAGATCATAACTGGAAACAATTCCCTCCTAAGACAGAGAGCTTCTAATTAAGAAGGGACAGGCTTTTGTTGCCAGCATCAAATGCCAGGAGCTGTTTTATTTCCACCGCCTTGAGCCCTGAGCCTCAGCAACGCCAGTTTAGGACTGTTGCTAATTATTATTATTATTATTATTATTATTATTTTGCAATGTCCAAGCTGAAGAGAGAGCTGGGGGGGGGGGGGAGGGAAGGGTCCCTGTTTTTGTCCTGATGCATCTAGCTTTCTGCTCCCTGGAAGTTGTGTGTGTCGGACACACACACGGACACACACACACACACACACGGGCATGTTAGAAGCAGGGTTGCACGTGTTTTTCTTTTACTTCAGCGTGCAGATCGTGGGCTGCTTCCTTCAGCCACCCCAACTCTCGCAGCCTCATCCCCCCTCCCCAAACTCCCCTCTGCTCTTTTTCCTGCGAGCTCCTCTTTGTGCATTGCAAACCCTGGGAGTGGTGCAACCTCGGAGCAATCTGCTCTCCGTGTCACCGCTGCCTTTTTTATTTTATTTTAAATGCCATCAAATACATTTCTCGCCCCATTTCTAACCCCCACCCCCCTTTCCGCGTTTAAACTCAAGCCTCGTGCTATCATTTGATATCATGGCTAAGAAACACCTCTTAGAAGAATCTCATTCCTTTTTCTTTTCCGCCTCCCTGGCTGGGGATATAGGTTGCCACATTTGCATATATGGTAATGAGCTTCTAATTGCCAGGCTGCTGCGCTTTGCTGATGGATTTCTATAAATACATAGGTTAAAAAAGCTTGGCAATATTGCATTTCCCCTCCCTCCCCGCGAAAAAAATATCCTTGCAATACATCAGGCCGACCTGCCATCATTTGCATATCATCTTTTTTAAATATAATACGTATACTTTACGTATAGGCTACGTGGAGGTCTCCTTTTGCTGCTCATATATATCCACACGCCTGCAATTCTTCCCCCTTTTTTTCCCCTTGTCAAGTCCGTCTTCAGATTTGCTTCCTTGAAGACCTTTTTTGCTTCTCTGAGGATTAAGGGAAAAAGAGAAAGGGAAAGAAAGGGGGTGGAGGGGGAAGGAGAGTGGGAGAGAAGTAGATACTTGCATCTGACCAGATAGAGATTAAAAACACAGGAAGATGGCAATGAAGATCCCTTCTCAGCAATGCAGCGGGGGGGGGGACCCCAACACACCCCAGAAGAGACAGAAGAAGTGGGTAAGAAGCCTCTTGGTATCTACAACAAAAAAATAAATAGCAAAGGTAGGATTTAGCTTGGCAGCCAAAAGCACCTAACACCCCGCTCCAAATATTTCAATGCTTATTATTTTATTCTACGTCCCCCCTCTTTATTTCGTCTGCATCAAGGAGGAGAAAATCCAGGGAAGAAGTTAAAAGGAAGGAGTGTGTGTGTCTGTGTGTGTGTGTCTGTGTGTGTGTGTGTGTGTGTGTGTGTGTGAAAAGGGACCTGTCTCTTTTTAATTATAATGACCCCCCTCTTAGCTTCCTTTCTGCTAATGAGCAATTTTATTTTTAAGGGGGTGGGGGTGGTGGGAGGGGGGAAAAAAAGGCAAGCTCACGTGGTGAGGGGAGGAGGCGTGCTTAAATCAAGTCCCATAGAGTGATAACAATATGAGATTTCCCGGAACAAAAGGCTGGGGGCTTGGGTTGCTGAACACGTCTGAGGCTAGACAAGCAGCTCAATTTATTGGAGTTGGTGAGAAAATAATAATAAAAAAATGGAGGAAAAAAAAAGCCGGGGGGAGGGGGAGGCTGGAGAAATGTGTCTGGCAGCGTCTTTATTAGAGGCACTGGAGCAGAGGTAATGAAGGGTGAGTGCGGGTGTGCGCTGGGTGCCGCAGCGCCGCAGAAACGGCACCTTGTTGTGTCAGTGCACGGGCGGTGCGGGCTGCGGGCTGCGGGGTCGCCCGGCCGAGGGGAGACGTGGCCACCGGGCCATATAGAGCTGTGTGGGTGTAGGAGTGAAAGGGGAGATGTAGCTACTGGTCTATATAGGGTGTGTGCGTGTATGTGTAGGTATGAAAAGGGAGATATAGCTACCGGTCTATATAGGGGTGTGTGTGTGTGTGTGTGTGTGTGTGTGTGTGTGTGTGTGTGTGTGTGTGTGAAAGGGGAGATGTGGCTACCGGTCTATATAGGTGTGTGGGTGTGTGTGTGAAAGGGGAGATGTGGCTACCGGTCTATATAGGTGTGTGTATGTGTAGGTGTGAAAGGGGAGATGTGGCTACCCCTACATGGGGGGGGGGTGTGTGACAAGGGAGATGTAGCTACTTGTTTATATAGGGTGTGTGGGGGGGTGTGTGAAAGGGGAGATTTAGCTACTGGTCTGTATAGGGGGAGTGTGTGTGTGTGTGTGTGTGTGTGTGTGTGTGTGTGTGTATGAAAGGGGAGATGTAGTTACTAGTATATATAGTGGGTGTGTGGTGGGGGTGTGAAAGGGGAGCTGTAGCTACTGAACTATATAGGAGTGTGTGTGTGTGTAGACGTGAAAGGAGAGATGTAACTACCGGTCTATATAGGGGTATGTATATAGGGGTATGTGTGTGTATATAGACGTGAAAGGATGCTCCACAGTAGAGAAAAGCGGGGTGGGGGGAGGGGAGAAGAAGTCTCACCAGTCTCAGATCTTGTCCCCCAAAGATCCGGAGTCTCTTCCTTGGGGGGGCAGCGAGCAGAAAAGGGCGGAGAGATCCCCACAAGCTCCAGGTTCAAGTCTGGACAGGGGAGTGGGTTGGGGGGTGGGAAATGTAGCCCCACAGCTTGGAGCCCGGCACCCCATGAGATGCCTGCATGGGAAAGGAAGGCGGGTGGGGTTGAAAATGCATCATCAACATTATTATTATTATTATTATTAGGATTAAAGGCCCCGCCGTGCGCGCTGGAGGCGAAGGCCCCCAAGCGCGAGCGGGGCCCGCGGGGCCAGGGGTGGCCCGGCTCGTCTGGCCGGGCCTGGCGACAATGAACTTGAGACGCAGCTCATCAGCATGCAGGAGGCCGTCTCTCAAGTTCAGGCCGGCCCGAGTTCCCATGCACGCTCAGATAAAAAGCGAATTCATTAGGCATTTTCTACGGACCGTTAGATTCCGCTGCCTTCCAGCCGCAGCAAGGCACCTACCCTGGAAACCAGACGGGATATGGGGGCGGGGGCACAAAACCAAACCAAACACAAACAACACAGGTCCCCTCCTGCCCCCAGCTCCTTTGCACTCAGGGGCCGGCCCCTCCAGCCCCCTCCACCCCCGGGCAAGCTCCCTTCCCAGCCCTGCTTGGAGTTTGCAAAACTTTTCTAAACTTCCAGCCTGCAAGGGCCGGGTCCTCGGCCCCTTCCCCCACCCCCAGCCCAGTCTAGACTTTCCCTCCAGTGTTTCCTTTCCCTTTTATTCAAAGCAGCTTGCTTGCGATGGGGATTATTATGCTAATTTTTCTCCCCCCACAATCCCCTTCCCTTATTTCCCTCCACCCCTTTTGCAGACCCCTAGTCTGGAAAGCTAGACTTGGGGGCTGGACACCTTGAATTGCCACGACCTAGATGGTTTCCTAGCCTTGGGGAGTCTGGGGGAGGGGGTGGGGGGGAGGAGGAAAGATGGGGCAGATTGTGGGCTACTCTTTAAAGAGCCATGAACTGCCCCCCCCCCCCTCGTTTTATTTTAGCACCCTATAAAAAAAAAAGAAAAGGCCTAGTAGGATATTTGCCTTCCTCTTTATGTTCTCAAAGAGGCTGGGGTGCAAAGCTGGCCCCTTCTGCTTTGTCTTGCAACATTTCTCCTTCTGAGACTACATACGAAAGCCCCCAAGACTCCTCCTCCCCCCCCACCCCGGCACTTGGATGTTCACAGCCCCCCTGGATTTGGCGAGGGGGTGGGAGGAAGAAGCCGGGCCCTTTGCAGGGCTGGATAAAGCCCCAAGTTCTCCCCCAGCGCCCGGCTGCGATGCAGGCTTCCAGAACCAGCAGCAGAGAGGGGAGGTGGGCGGGTGAGTTGGGGGGGGAGAAAAAAATCCTGAATGGACAGGCTGCAGCCACGTCACTGCGAGCCCCAACCATCCGCGCACAAGAGGGTGGGAGCAGCCGGGGCGCGCTCATTCCAGCTGCCTCTCCCGGGCTGCGGGCTCCGGCCGGGAACCTCCGCGGCCGGCAATGGTAAGTGCTCGGCACGGTTTGCCATCTCGGGGGCAGAGGGGGCACCTGGGCCCGGCTGCCGCCGGGGGTCGGGGGCGGTGGGTGAGGTACGCGGGTCCCTCCGCCTCTCCCACCGCTTTTGCAGCACAGATCAAGCAGAAAGGCTGGGGTGGGGTGTGATTTTTTTTGGTTATTATTCTTGATTGTTCTTTATTTTTATTATTTACGGCATTTCAAGGCTCTCTTTCCCCTCCCCTCCGTCCTTGCTCTTGGGGATGGGGAAGGCAACCCTCTTGGCTTCATGCAGCAGCCGCGAGGGGCTGGAGCCGGGCAGAAAGCAGGGTGGCGTTTGGCTGGGGACAAACAGCAGCAGCAAGGACTCACCCCCTCCCCATACCTACCTACCTACCTACCTACCCTCCTCACCCTCTGCCAGTCTTCTCTGCTGCATGAGAAGGACCCAATAAGTTCCAGACGAGGATGAGACTCACGCCCCTGCCTTGAAGACCTGTCTCTCGGCATGCCCCTTTTGGGCAGGGGAAAGGATCCCTTCTTCCACTGAGGGCCAAGAGATGGCTTTCCCCTTCCAGGCAGGCCTCGCAGCTTTCCTATCTATTTTCGCCCCTTTCCCCCAAACCTCCACTGCTCTTCAATGAATGTGCGGTTCAGGTGAGATGCTCAATGCTCAGCTGAAACCCACCCGGTCCCGGCTGCTGAGGTCAACGTTTTCCCTGTTTCTGTTTCGATCTGGCCGTTTTCGACCCCCTGGTCTGTCCGGTTGTATGTGGCGGCTGTGGTGCAGAGGTGCGGGGTAGTGCTGCCCCCTCACTGCGTGCACAGAGCCGCTCTCTACCATGTCATGCTCGCCTATGGAGGGGTCAGCTGGCAACCCCCCCTCCCTTTTGCATTTAAAAGGGGGCTTAGCATACCCCCCAGGCTTCCCAACCACGGGGGTGGGGGGGGATCAGCCCTGGGTGTCTTGAGTTGGGGGAAAGGCACAGCACACTTCCTGGGGCTGGGCTGAAACTCAGCTGGGTGAGAAATCAGGGGAGCCTTTCCACAGCAGCACAGGCACCCCTTCTCCCCAGGCTATTTGGACTTTGTAGGCCCTATTTCGGAGGCAATGGCTCGGCTAGCTGCGTACACCCCCGTGCACACGTGCAGGCGTGCCAGTGGAGCGCGTGTCTGCAAGATGCGGTGCAAACTGGCCCCGGCTCTGTCACTGCAAACAGAGATGAGATTTGTTTCCTTGAGCATATTCTCCGAGGGCCTCATGACAGCTTCGTTTCATAGTATTTATTATAATTAAAATAATAATGAATATTATTTTCATCCATTGTCTGTGTATGGGGGACGGGGATGTAAAAATAAACATTACACACACCTCTATTTTTCCCCAGCAAACCTATGTCTATTAAGGCTTTGAGATGCATGGGGTTTTTTTGTTGTTTTTTTGCCATCTCTCCTTTACCATGACATTTCAGTGGTTGCAAAGGCTTGTTTTACTACCTCGTGTGCTGACCAGTACCTTTTTTTCCTACCCGTCTACTGACCAGTACCTTTTTTGCTACCCGGAGGATTATTAAGCTAGTCTAAAACAGAACAACATCCTCTGTAGCTGGTGATCAAGCGAGCAGATCCCCCTTGTTAGGTTTAATGTGTGTAAAAGAAAAAAAAATAAAATCTCATGGACTGAAGTGCTGGGGGCTGGTATTTCAGGACTCCTGTTATTCCTTCCTACCCTTTCGTGTCGACCCAAAGCAAGTTTTCAAGGGACAGAGACTATTAAAATGTACATTCCCCTTTCCTGGAGGAAGGTGTGGAAAGGGCGTTATGTGCTTGTTAAGACACTTCTTATACTGTGCGGATCTCTCTGTGTATGTTTGCATAAATACGGATTAATATAGACCCTGTGTGCGTGTCCCAACGTTTCCCTAATGCCTTTGCCTTTAGGTGGCTTAAAGTGTGTGTGTCAATGTGTGTGTGCGTGTGTGTGTCTCTCAACTAAAGTGTGTGTGTGTGTCTCCCAACGTTTCCCTAATGCCTTTAGATGGCTTAAAAACCCAGTCCCATATTTCAGGCCCGTTGCATAGCAAATGCGGCCCCGTGAATGCCGCACATGCCGAGGGTTTATTTGAAAGCAGGCTCGTCGCCCCTGCCTGTAGAGATGCATCCGTGTCGGGCGAGCAGCTCTGCCCAGATGTAGCATGCATACCAAATCAGCCGGAAGTGCATTTGTCATTTAGCATCACACAGCAGAAATATGGCTTCCAGCCTATAAATAGATGGAGCTAAAACCCTGTCTCCAAATTGGCTGGTTTCAGTGCAGCGGATGCTGGAAAGGGGAGGGCGGCAGGTGCTAAAAAATCCTCCCTTTCCGTCATTCTTTGCAGGGCTGAGGGACCTGATCTCAGGCGTCCCTGCTATTAAATACACGTCGGTGGAGCACGCCAGTAAGCCACTCTTCAGATGCGTGGGGAGGGAAAGGTAGTTGTGCTCCAACCTTTTGTGTCTCGCGGAAAATCCGCCGCCTCTTTGAGAGCTGGACCACACATCCCAGCTCTCCCATGGAGAACCTCCCGGGAACCCAGTGCTATTTTCTAGAGATCAGATGCTGTGAGATTTGGATGGATTTATTTAGGACTCGATGGACACTCACACATATACATATACACACACCTACACCTACACATACACACCCCCACCCCCACACCCACACGTACACATACACATACCCACACCTACACCTACGCATACACATACAACCCCCACACCCAAACGTACACACACCTACACCTACACATACACACCCCCATACCCACATGTACATATACACATACCCACACTTACACACCACCATACTCACACATACCCCCACACCTACACATACCCACACCCTCACACCCACGCGTACACACACACGAAGTTTGCCTTTGTCTAATCGCCCCTGTGTACACGCATCAATCTCCCTAGAAAGATCCTTGGAAACATTAAAACCCGCAGCTTAGAAGGTGGTTTTGAATCCTGCCTTGGATCCATTCAATTTATCTCTTTTTTTTGACTGGCTTCCGTGTGCCTAGGTGACTGGGTATGCACAAAATATCCCCCGAGCCCGGTCTCATTTGTGAATGGAAAGGGGTGGGTGGGTGTTGCAGACACATGTTAGGCTGCATTTTTTTTTCTTCTGCTCTCGTGAATCTTCCCAGATCGGGACGGGGATAATACTACATGAATAATATTAATACTACTGCTACTAATAATAAAGAAGTGCATTGTCATCAGATTCATCCCTCATTTTAAGTCTGGAAGCTGAAAAGTGTCTTAACGGCTCCAGCTGCGACATGAGCAGCCAGGGCTAGTGTCTCTCTCTCCTTTTGGCAGGTTAAAATAAAAGAGATCCACTTTCTTATTTTTTTTTTAATGTTGGAAGGCTCTTATATGAGCAAGTTTATATTTGGGGAGGATGTTAAAAGAAAAAGTGTGTGTGTGCGCGTGTGCGTGCGTGTGTGTATGTATGTGTGTGTGTGATATGAGCAGGCCATGAAAGGGTACGATTATATCTTAAAATATTCTGTAAGAGATAAGAGAGCCGGGGTTTATTCAAGGCTGAGCTTAAATAGATTTGGGGGATAATGCCATTTCTCTGACTATTAGGAACCGGACTGGTGTATTGTATCGATCTGGCCATGTTGTGCAGAGGGAAGCAAGCTTTGGAGGTGTGGAGAAATTCGCCAGGACCTTGAGGGGTATATTTTTTTGTTTGTTTTTGGCGTTTTTAACTGTTGCCTTTTTAATCTCTTCTCTTCCAGAACCCAGCCCGGCTGCCCAAGGTACCAGGTATGGTCACTGCTTTCCTGCCACTCTCCCTCCCTGAATGAGATGCATGCTGTGCAAAGCTCGCCCTTTTCTCTCCCCCCTTTCTTTGCTTCTCACGCAGTTTCTCCTGCCTTTCCAGATGCGTGTGCGTGGCTCCGCTTGTAGCAACCACGCACAGGTCGCTTCTCTGTTTTCCTACAATGTGATCGATGATGCTCAAATCTATCTATCTATCTATCTATCTATCTATCTATCTATCTATCTATCTATCTATCTATCTATCTATCTATCTATCTATCTATCTCTAGATATATACCTATATAGATATCAAGAATTATCTATCTATCTATGTATATAGATATAGATACGTATCTATATATATGCAGTCACTCGCACTGAGGTTACACAGGAATACCTTTTGAGGAGGAGGCTCTCCTGGGGGTTACACCGGGGATATGGGATCCGGATGAAGCCTCGCAGGTTAATGCCGCTTTAACTCCTGCAGCCCCCCGCCCTGCTAATATCGCTTCGGGGCTCCCCCTCTTCCCCATCAGCTCCTCTTGAAGGCAGGTGCTGTTGGGTCTTCGGTCTGGAGGGAAAACCTTATCTCGGGATATACGTATATGTAGCAACGCCCTAGGTCTGGCTAGCCAGCCTGGAGCGGTGCAAGGTGTGGAGCGGTGCAAGGTGTCTCCTTAAGAGCTGGTCCAAGAAAAGACACTCCCGGAAGAAATCCGGGCCTCTCTCTTGAAAGAGCAGGCAGGCTCTTTCCGGGAAGGCAGAAACGATCTCCTGACAGAGACCTCCTTTATAGTGATCACGATTTCCCCCTTGCCCTCTGTATGTCCAAGGCGGATCGCTTTGGTAACCGCCTCTGCCCAGATGTCCTGCCACGCATCCGTCTGTCCAGAAGTCTCTTCCCGCAGGTAGTAGCCAACGGGGCAGGGGGAGCTCGTTTTTTGCCAGGCTGTGGAGCAGGGGAATCGCTAGTAATAGCAGTGCCCTTCTTACCCCCGCCCAGAGGTAGTGGGTTAGTGCGGGAAAGGGAGGTCACTAAATACATCAACGAATAGAAAAATAGCCTAGCCCTTTTGCCCATGCAAAGAGATGCAGTGGGAAGGAGTACCCCTGGGCATGGGCAGTGCCAGCTGGAGAGAGCAACGACGGGGCTTTGCCAGTAAAGAAGGGGAAGGAGCCTCAGCCCCAGAAAGGCTTGGAAACGAGGAGTTGTGCAAGGCAGAAGAAAGGAGAGCAGTGGGGAAGGCAGGTAGGGAAACACGTGTGTGTTTGGAGAGAGAGCCAGGGGTATAGCTGGGGCGGCGTGATGGCAACGAGACCCATCTGGGCGCAATCACACGTCCTCTTGTCCAAGGCAGCGGTGCACACGCGTCTCCCCGTACACAGACATATAGACGTGTGTGCGTGTGGACACACAAACCCACCCCGTGTCTGCGTGTGAATGTATATGCATGTGTGCGTGTCTATGTTGTACAGACGCGTGTGTAATATGTGTGTGTATTCGTGCACCAAACTTTTCTTTCGTGGGTTTCTTTCCCTGTTTCTTTCTCTCTTGCTGAGAGCTGGTGTTATAAAGATCGGGCGCGGTGTGATATCCTGGGTGCAATTTTCAGTCTCTCTTCTGTGTTGTCGGTGTAAGCCTGGCCTTCCCGTGTAGTGCAAGTGCCCCAGGGACTGTAATATAGGCAGGTATTACACAGTCCCCAGCCGGGGTCCAGCAACCTGGCTCGGCGGGTCTCCCCTCGCATGTGCGCGCCGTGGCGCCTGGACCCGCGGCAACAGGGGCTGCAAACGTAACAAGTGTTTGAGCACAGAAACCAAAGTGCAGCGCCACTGAAGTGCAGTGTGTCTGGTTGCAACCCGAGGTTTCTGTTGGCACTTGCATTTCTAAGACAAATGTGCAGGGGCTTGGGGGGCGGCTGGTTGTTTGAATATGAGTGACTTAATATTCTGCCTATGGGAATGGAGAATATCTATCTATCTATCTATCTATCTATCTATCTATCTATCTATCTATCTATCTATCTATCTATCTATCTATCTATCGTATTCTCACCTTATTCTCCATTCTCATAGACAGGAGAGACTTAAAGAAAAATCCTGCCAATGGGAATGGAGAATACGATAAAATAATCGTACATAATAATAATAATAATAATAATAATATACTATATATATAATATTTTGTGTGCATATGTATATATGTGTGTATATGTATGTATATGTGTGTATATGTATATACACACACATATATATAATATCTTGTGTGTATATGTATATATAATATATATGTGTGTGTATAATTATATAATATATAATTATATATATTATATGTGTGTGTGTGTGCACTATTATTCTTCATTTGTATGAACAGGATTTTTTTAACATCACTCCTTTCTATGTGAATGCAGAACAAGATGAGAATAAGATAGATAGATAGATAGATAGATAGATAGATAGATAGATAGATATCCCCTCTTGAGAATCCATTCCCATAGACACTATTATTTAATATATAATATATATGTATGTGTGTGTGTATATGTGTGTGTGTTTATATTGTATGACATTTATAATTCAAAGGGAATGAATTTTTACAGCGTTCTTTTCAAACCAAATGCAAAGCGCCAGGGGAGAATTTTCTCAAAGGAGGTTGATTTTTAGCGTCTCATATATAGGAAATATTTTGAAACATATGGACGTGGGTAAATATATGTGTGGGTGTGTGTCTATATCTTAAATGTGTGGGTGTGCGTGTATAATACGTGTGTATATATATAATGCATATCATACATATTTTATACATACACATTAGAAAAGGCACTGAAGTGTCAGAAGTCCTCTACCCGTCTACATCAGGACATCCTGATCTATTTGGAGGAAAAAGAAGGGGGTCGGGGAAGGAAGCGGGGGAAGTGACGAAAAATCCACTGGGGGAAAAATGACGCGTGATCCTGTATTTTTTTAGACTGAAACGGCTCGTGACAGAGGCAGAATAATGCAAGATAAAACACAGCAAGGCCAAAATAATTCCCATAAATGGCCCATTGAATTAGATGCCAAACTTCTCCGTAAAGAATGGGCACGTATATATTCTGTAGGCGCTTCGCCAGGCCCGCACCCCCCTGCACCCCCCGATATGCAACCAGACCTGCGACTTCGGGATCTCAAGACAAAGCCCCCTAGAAAGGAGAGGGCGGGAGGGCAAAGGGGCTGCTGCTGGGATCCACCCGCTCGCCGCTTCTCCAATGGCTTTCGGGGGATCCCTGGATCCCTGCGGGGAAATCCGCTTCAGGAGAGGAGGGGGGTGGGGAATCCCGCTGGTTCCCAGCCTCTGTTCACTGCATCTCTATGCGATACCGCTGCTCTCCCAGCCAAGGGTCCGTGGGTGCCCGGCACAGTGGATCCCTTGAGTAGATCCTCTTCTTTGCAGGCCAGAACATCTCATCTGGTGCCCCTGCAGGCTGGGTCCTCCTCAGGGCTCAGCACCTGAATGGAAAGGGGGAGTCCATCCCCAGGGTGGAGAAGGCTCATCTTTGTGGCGTTGAACCTGGTGGATTTGGGTAGATCGCACCCCAGGGCCTGTCACCCCCTTGAGGCTTGCAGATCCCACTAGAGGAGCCCTTGATTCTGGGAAGCCGCCCGGTCAGGTATTTTTTAGGACAACTAAAATGGGGGTGTGCAAAAAAAAAAAAAACAACAAAAAACCTGGGCAGGAGGCAGGGAGGAGAAGGGCGCATCGCTTGGGTGTTGTCTTTGCTCCGTATTTGTATGGGTCACCTGAAATAGCGGAGGGCGAGGGAGGTTTTGCGGGACAAGCCTCTCCTATCAGCAGAGGATGTCCTTCCCCAGGTAATAAAACTCTCTGTCAATCAATGCCTGGCATCTTCCTCCCTTGCTGCTTTACCACCACCCCTTTTCTGGATCAAAAAGAAAAAAAAGCTCCAGGTCGGTTCCTGCTGCAGACGGGGAGGACTCGGGGCACGTCTGTTTGCTGCCAGGGAGGGTTTAATGTGAAGGGGGCACAAAGTCTCCTCCACAGGCAGCTCCGGGAGAGGAAAAGGGAACGAGGTTCCCAAGGGTGGTGGGCAGGTGGTGCCCAGGCCAGGGCTCCGCACCCCGGAGGGGCTTGTGAACAGGAGACGTTGAAGGGACAGGAGGGGTCCTGGAAAGCAAGACCAGGCGAAAGCAACCTGCTGCCCTTCTAGCAGGCAGCCTAGGCTGCGAGGGCAGGCGTTGGCCCCTGGCTGGGAAGGGGCCTGGCGAGGCAGGGCAGAGGGCAGGGAAGGTTAATACGGATTTAGGATCTAGCTGAACTGCTCTTGTGTGTGTACAGCGGAGATCGGATGGGATCTTAGGGCTGGCAGACAGGAGACAGAGCAGGGCAGCCCCCTTTCTCGGGTCCTTCTGCAGAGGGCCAAGTACCCCCTCCCCTATCTATAGATCTATTTCTCTATATAGATATATCTCTAATATATAGATAGATAGATATATCTATAGCTATCTCTCTCTCTCTCTCTCTCTCTATATATATATAGAGAGAGAGATCTATAATATACACATTTTATGTGTGTATGTCTCTCTCTCTCTCTATATATATAATGTGTTTGTGTGTATATATATGTGTGCGGAGGTGTGTATATTAAATGTCATATATATGACATTTGATAGATAGATAGATAGATAGATAGATAGATAGATAGATATCTTATTCTCCATCCCCATAGACAGCATTGTATATACGTGATGCTGTTGCGATCGCTCCAGCTTTGTTGGGGAGCTGGCGAGAAGGGGCTTTAGGCACGGGCTAGTGGGAGAGAGGCAGCAGATCCCCGGTAGTGAAAGGGCAAGAAAGGGAAATAAGTATCAAGGAAAAAAAAACCACGAGGTGGAATGAAACCGAATTAACTCCGCATTGAGGTGCACGGGGAAGGATTGTGTCCACACGACGCCATCGGGATGAAGGGACCTGATCCGGAGCATCCCTGGGTACTGCGGGTTCCTTGAGCCGCCACTGGGTCCCCGAGGTGCTGGAGATGCCCCAGACCCCCCAGCGAGGAGCCAGGTGGCTTTGTGAGGATGGCGAGGAGGAGGGCGGCGTGGGAGCTGGGCTCCCCCTGGACCCCCTGCCCCGGGTCACCGCGGCTCCAGGCTGCTTCTCCTCGGGGGACAGTTGGATCCATCCGAGCTCAGGGGAAGGTAAAAGGGCACAGACGAGATTGGGGGTTTGGGGGGGATCCCCTCTTGAGAAGCCAATAATTCCCCCCCACCGCGACTTCCCAACGGAACAGGGTGTTGGTTGTCGCTGCTGGTTTATTTAAGTCCTTTAATAAACCATTTATTTTACTTTACTTAAGGCAAGTTTTATTTTTAAGGGGGAAAGTAGCATTTTATAGATCCGATTAGCACATACAGGAATCTTCTAAAATGGCGGGAGGGGAATCCGATCAGCATCCACAGGAGTCCTCTAAAATGTGGGAGATCACAGCTAGGGACGAGCTCTCCAGGTCTAACGTTAAAAATAATAATAATAATAATCGTGTTTGGTTTCATTTCAAGTCTGGCTCACGCTGTCCCGCCCTGATGGCAAGAGGCTTTGGAAAGGCAGGAACAGCCCCAAAAGGGAATTTCGCCCCAAACCTGGCTCAACATGTCAGGAGGGGGAGGTGGAAATGTTGGAAAGTGTGGGTTTGGCAAATTTTGCTCGGGTGGTGCGAAAAGGGGTGAAGGCACAATGCATGAATTAAACCCTAAATAAAAGCCGTGATACGGCAAACCGAGCCTCCACCAGCACCAGTAATCCGAGTCCCTAACATGAGGTCGTGGAAATGCGTTTTCCTATTTATTACTATTAGTATTAGTATTAGTATTAGTATTAGTATTAGTATTAGTATTATCCTCATCCTCCTCATCCTTGTTATTATCATCCCCATTACGACCACTATTAGTATTATTATCCCTATTACTATTATTCCTACTGTTAATACCCCTTGTATTAATAGTCCTATTATTTAATTGCAATGTTCAGGGCTTTTATTTTTATTTAAAGGGAATATATATATATATATATATATATATATATATATATATATATATATATATATATATCTCCCACTCCCTTTGTCGCCTGCAGCCTGACCTAGATGTAAGGCCAATTGCAGGGGGGGGTGTGTGTGTGTGTGTGTGTCCACTCTTGGGGATAAGGGCTCTCTGATCCAATGCATGTGTGTGTGTGTGTGTGTGTGTGTGTGTGTGCGCGCGTCCCACTCGTGTGTGTGTGTGTCCCACTCGTAGGAGAAAAGAACTCCGTGATCCAATGCGTGTGCGTGTGAGTGTGTCCCACTCGTAGGGGAAAAGGAGTCTGTGATCGCGTGTGCGCGTGTGCCACTCTTAGGGGAAAACGGCTTTCTGCGCGTGTAGGTGCGTGCGTGTGTGTGTGTGCGCGTGTCCCGCTCGTAGGGGAGAAGAGCGCTGTGATCCAATGCGTGTGTGTGTGTGTGTGTGTGTCCCACTCGTAGGCTCTCTCTGCTCGTGCGCGCGCGGTCGTGTGCGCGCGTGTCCCCGCGCGGGTGTGTGCGCGCGTGCCCACGCGTGTGCGCGCGCCCCGCCCGGCCCGGCCCGGCCCGGCCCGGCTCATTGATGAAGTGCGGGGCGCCGCAGGGCGGCGGGAGGGGTGGGGGCGGTGACGTCAGGCGGCGCCCAGCCAATCCCGGCCGGCGGCGAGGGCCGGGAGTGCGAAAGCATGAATGAAAAGTGCGGGGCGGCCTCCCCAGTGCGGCTGCGGGCGCGGGCGCGGGCGGCGGCTTGGCCGGGCCGGGCCGCGCGCTGCTCCTCGGCTCCGATCCGCCGCCTGCGCGAGTGTAAGTGCTGCGGGGACAGGGCTGGCGGCTGGAGGGGTGCGTGTGCGTGCGTGTGCGTGTGCACCGGGTGCCTAGAAACCCGCTGCCTTCCCGGCTCCCCGAGCCTCTTCCCCTTCCCCTTCCCCGGTGGTTTGCATCTCCCTTCTCCTGTAGCATCAGAGGCGGATGGAGGAGGGGGGGGGGGGATGGCTTGTCCATCTGCAATGGAATTGAAAATTAAATTTGAATCTGCAATCCAAAGAATAATATTAATAGCGAGATCCAGCACCTCTTTTTAGTGGGGGGAGAATCATAGTAATCGTAGAAAATGCGGGTTGGAAGGGACCCCAGGTCATCTAGGATGATGATTTGGAGCCAGGGTGCGAGTGACCTGCTTGCTTAGCTCAGGAGAAATGACACTGGCTCGTGGCAGCCCCTGGCTTTTGACTTTATTTGAATTTATTCTGCTTTGTTTTATTCTATTTTACTTAATTTTATTATTGTACCTGCTCTATTTTATGATTTTACTTTACTTCATAATTTGATTTTATTTTACTGGATTTTACTTTCTTTATTTTACCTCTGCTTTATTATTTGGCTTTCTTTATTTTAATTCTATTTTTATTATTTGACTTTATAGTTTTACTTTTATTTTTTTTTAATGATTTTATCTTATATTTTACTTTTTCATTTCATTTGATCAACAAAAGAAAAGAAAACTTGCTGATTTGCCCAACTTCGGGCCATTCAACTAATACCTCTGTGGAATTAAATTCTCTCTCCCTACTGGGGATGGGGATCTCGGGTCATCTCAGTTGGAGAGAGTCGAAACAGATTTTTGCACAGCTCAGAATGGAGACCTTTGATGTGGTCATCTTGCCATTTGGCTGAAAGAGATAGAGATATAGATATATGCGTGTGCATGGCCTGGAGAAGTTGAGGGGAGATTTTGCCATACGTTGGTGGGTTTCAGGATTGGGCCCACGTTGCATTGATGCCCTGATGCTACGGCTCTTATTGTTAACATTTGCATCTTTTTATTTATTTTTCCTTTCTTCTCCCTCTAAAAAGACGCATGCTGCTGGAACCGATGGGAAGAAAAGAAGGTGTTTTATTTATTTATTTTTTCTTCCTGCTGATGGCGGAGACTTCAGGGGTTGGTTGTTATCTTTGGTTATCTAGCTGTATGAGTGGTGTCAATTCTTCATAAAGCTAGATAACCGAAAGTAAAAATAACCCCATTACACGCCTGAGGAGGATGTGGAGAAGAAAGAAACCCCTCGGAAGGGAGAAGATGAAAGACAGAAACCGAAAGGAGAGAGAGAGGCAGTGAGAGGAGGGGGAAAAAGAAAAGACGAAAACGCATCTTTTTGAAACTGGAATTAAACACGAGGTAGGATTTTTTTTTTTAAAGAACCTATTTACATCCTATAATTTTAAGCAATTACTAAGTGAGTGCATGCCAAAAAAAATTCCTGTTCTAAGCAAATGGAGGGTGCCAACTTTCTCCACTGTTTAACTTCTATTGAATTAAACCAGTAAAATTTCCAATTAGATAATGGATTTGGAGCCTGCATGAGCTTCAAGAATTGGGATGCACTTTTATTATCTAACTCATTGGGCACCCTCAAAGAATCCATAAATCACTGGGGATTATTTTCTTCAATTATTTCTTTAATAAACCAGCAATCACCTAGTGTTGTTCATGGTTGTTCTGAAAATACAAACTCCTGTCTTCTCTTCCCATCCCCTATATGTTATGTTTTTAATTTTGTTCCCTGACAGATGTAACATGATAATCAGGACTAGAAAAAGTGGATATGGTGATTTGGAAAATGGTGTCTTGAACATTTTCTGTGTGACTTTTTTTTTCCCCCTCCTGATACACCTCTCTGAACGTTTAAAAAATAACTTTTGTCTTTGCTCAGTTCACTAAATGGATTCAAGATTCCAAGATTGGGAATTTACAACCCCCCCCAAAACCCCCCCAAAAACAAAGCCCTAAGTTTTGTGTGAAACTGCATAAGAATAATTGGGGAATTTATTGAGTGGTGTGTAATTCTTCCCCTCTGACTTCAGATTTGCTTTGGTTTTTACGCCTTTCACTGGATTACCTGTCAACTTGCTCCCTATGGAATTTGTGAAATTTTACCTACTCTACTTTAAAAGACAATTTTGAGTCAAAGGTTTGGACTGGGTACATCTCACTGGCTTTTAAAGGTCAGACTGAATGACTTAGACTTCACCTGCAAAATGTATCACCCTGTTTGGAAAAGTGTCTTGATGGTGCTTAGAAGAAGTCAAAAGTCTCTTAATGGATTAAAAAAAAACATTAGTCTCAGGACTGTGATTCCAAGAAACAGATTTCATAATAGTAATAATAATAAAAAATACTGATACCAAAATTTCCATGCCACTACTTGAAATAATTTTGGAAAGGAACCTTTTGTAGCATTGGGACTTCATGCACATCTTCTCCTGTGGCGCGTGTTAAAAGATCTCGCTTTTGAACTTTCCTGGACCTTGTTACTTTCTCTCTTGTGTTGACTGAGCTCATCAGAAACTTTTTAAAAGAGCCGAAGAAACTGATGCTGGTGCCTTATCCGGGATACTGATGTAGTTGTCAGTGCAATGTGAATGATTTGTCCTGCTCATATGATGACTCCAAATTTTAATAAACCAGATATTTCCCCCACCATCACCACCCATGGCCCTGTAATTCGAAAAAAATCCATGACTGCATAACTTTCTATTTGTAATCTACTCATGGACATCCAAAGAAAAGCCTCCCTTACTTTTTCTTTGTTAATGATCTGACTAGGTACTCAACCATTTCAGTATCTAAGGAGTTTGTAGGGGTTTATAGCTTCCTGTGTTGAAAGGAAGCTATTATAAATCCCAGTTTTGCAGGTGCCTCTAGGATTTATTGCCTCTTGTATAGACTTTTCTACTAGCACAACATAAGAACGTCCTGATCCAGTCAGGTTTCCACATCCCTTTTGATGCAAGAGTGGAGATTTAGTCCCAGGGAGGGTGAGAGGCTGACTTGCAGCCCCCAGTAGTCAATGAGAAAGGTCCCATTGATTTCAGCTCAGACACAAAGCGGCTCATGTAATATTGGACAGAGAGTTGGTGTCCAAACCAGACACGTGGTGGGAAAATCCTGGCCCTGTGAAGTCAAGAGGAGCTTTGTGCCAGGCTTCAACAGAGCCAGGACTTTACCATCTCCTGAGTTCCAGCCCGGTGCTTTATCATAAGGGCATCCCACCTCCCCCAAGAGATCAAACTCATCACGTTGGTAACATGGAGGAAACATTTGAGGTTGGAGCTAGTTGAACAAGGCCGGTAGAACGGGGTGGGAAGTATTTACAGGCCTCTGTTTGAATTCAGCTGCTCCTCTTGTGCTCTTCCCCCTTGCTATTTCTCTTCCCAAATCATGGGACCGGATTCTTTCAAATGCACGTTCGAGAAATGCCTGTGAACGCTCATGGTCACGTGGAAAGCGAGGGCGCCTCTGTGCAGCACGAGTATTGGCTAATCTGCCTTTTGCAATCCGCCATTGGCTGTCCTCAGGCTTTTTTGTTTTAAAAAAAGCATCTGCCATCCAATCGGGGACTGGAACAGGAGTATGTGATGATACCCTTTTTCCTAGATGACCAATCATGCACCGTGAGCGCTGAAGAACATACCCCATAGGCTAAATTTGCGGGTGTAAGATGCTGCAGACGAACAAAGACATTAGGAAAAATTGAGGTTTGCGAGTGGGGAGAAGGGCTAATTTTTTTCTCTCCTGACATTGGATTTACGGCCAGACATTCAGCCCGTGCTTGTTGACCCCTTGAGATCAAGTCCATCCCTGCTGTAGCTCCACTGGCCCCAAAGGCATGACAGCAGGAATGAATTTGATCCATAGGATGCAAAGGGCTTTAGGCAAGTAGGCGACTACCTTGTACTGGCCCTGGTAAGTAAGAACAAGGGCTATGGGGCCAAAACCTGCCTGTCTGCCTGGTGGGAATGGGTCCAGTGGGGACTGACCCTCCATTTTACTTTGCCCTCTTCATACTACTATGGAGACATTTCAAAGACATTATAAAGGACATTTAAGGTGGGTGCCTATGTACACCCCACTGGATCAGTTTTTTTGATCCTGCCGAAGTGATATAAAGGGGCCAGGTTATCCATGAGAACCAGACGTTGTGCCCACGGCAAGGACAAATTAAGGTCCGGTTATCCCCGGGGTCTGATTCACATCAGTCTTGTAGGGCAAAGGAACTTGAAAATGGGTGCAGATTTTCACCCACCCTAACTGTTTCTAGGGTGGTATGAATGGAGCCCGGTGGCGTGGTCCAAATAGGGTTTCTTTGATCCAATTCTTTGTTGCTGAGATAGATCTGGGGACTCTTATTTTATCTCCACGTTGAGCACAGGCCAGTTCTCTCTCCTCACCAAGCATATTGCCCAGTCCTTAAATAGGTCACTGTCCACAGTCTCCCGTGGACTTTATAATCTTGGCCTGGCTCAAAGGACGTATGTAGAGCCGTGGTGTTCTGCAGGGAAATGACGCAGGGAAGGTGGGAGGGCTGGTTGAGTTTGTTATTGTCAGGGGCGTATAGAAATTGGCAAGCATTGAATTAGAGATCGGGCCGCTTCCAAAGCCTGCATGAAAACCTCCCCACAAAGACCTGGCCAACGGCTGGCTGCCTTCCCCTCCCCAGTGCAGTCCATTGACCCTAAAAAAAGCCCAACTTATTGGCATGACATTGATCCAAATTGCAGCTTACACACGGCCGTTTAGGCTTGCTTGGGCACTCTGATTTGACTGGTTAACACTCAGCAGTGTCTATTCTGTTCTTCTCTATATGCATAACTACGATTGACATTAATAGGAAATATGCTTGCCTTTCTTGTGTAGAGAGATTAGCTCCCAACATCCCGGTACGTGCTTAAGAGTGGCATGAGTTTAAAAAAAGGAGAAGACATTGCACTGCTATTTTCCTCAAGTAAAGCATTGGGGAGGAGACATCGTACATAACAATAATCATCTCTTAAATTTAGAGACTGACTTTTCTCTGACTTCAAGGCTGGGCTCTGGGTTGATTCAGTTTTTCCCCCTGCATCTTGCTTAGTCATTTCCGTTTGTACAAAATGCGACATATAGGCCAGGTTCTCATTTATGCTAAAATCCCTTTACACTGCTTTGATAATGTAAAGAGGATTTAAATTACAGCTACCCCCACTTTACAGCTGGCTTGAGTTAGGCCTCATTGTAAATGAGACGTGCATCTATAGTATGATGTGTTCCAGCCACCGGTGAAACGCAGAAGCTTCTGGGGTGGAATTAGTGCAGTGCCTGTGCGTTGCTAATAGCCGCAGAGTGTGGAGAGGAAATGAATAGCATTGGGATTTTTGGCTTGGGATTGGGAGAAATAGGGGTTTAGGCTGTGGGATTCTGTAACCGCCGAAATCACGCATTGCAATTTTTTGCCTGCTTTTGATTCAGAAAATCAACCCCCTGCAAGGGGTGGTTTTTCTCCCTTTCATACTTCGTTTGCATCCTCAAAACTGAACGTCTTATGTGTTTTGCTCAGCTAAAAAAGATCCAGGGTCACTTTTCATAAGAGGAGAGCTGGTCCAAAATGACCTCTTTCCACTCCATTTTGATGAGATTGAAAAGCATTTTCACTTTTGTGTTTGAAATTTTCAGTGGAGAATTTTACATTTTAATTTTAAAAGACCTGTTTCCATTTCTGGTAACCAGCCAGTGAAAAAAAAATGTTCAGCCCCAAACTGCTGAATGTGAAGATTTCCCCTCCCCCCCATTCCTAGGCGGAAAAAATGAAAAATGTCAAGGAAAGGAGATGCTTCCTACTAAAAACCTTTTGTTAAAAACCCAAATTTCCATTTGGGGAAAAAAATGATGGAATTTTTTTGACCAGTCCTGAAAAAATAAGGTTGCTTTCTAGCCATACCCACCTCCCCATCTTCTCCCTCCCTCCTCATGTTGCATTATTGGATGGTGTGGGCATTTTGGTTTTGATGTAGTTGTTGAGTGAAAGGTGCTAAATAAATGCAAGGCTTTATGGTGAGCCAATCTGGCCATTGTCCAACGCTGAACACCCTGAGTCTTGTGGAAAGTGCTTGGGTCAGGCCTTTGGCTGGCTGGCTCTTCCAAACTGTAGTTTAACGAGGGCAGGTTTATTCCTCGCTTGGCTCTTCTTTGCTGGGTCGTCCGTGGGTAGTTCATCTACTGTTGTGATTGCTTGGAAAATAATTTACTCTGAATTATTTTCACTGCAACACTGCTGATTTCAATGGGGCTGGGTAGTCAGGGCAGAATTAGACCCAGGCCAGCTATTTGAAGAGTATTTAGGTCCTTAATACAGACAGATCCATATTTACAGAATTGACTCTTTTTTTTTTTAGTGCCTGCCTGTAGATACCTTAAAAGAGCTTTATTTCTTTTTTATAAAGGGAAGGTGGGGGGGTTGAAGAAAGGGCTCAGGCTCCTTTTGGGTATGTCAGGCTGGACATCCCCAAATCACTAATCCTGTTTAAGATTTTTGGTATTTTGGGCATGCAGAGACAGCTTCTTGCTTAGGCCAAGGTGTAGATTTTCCAGCAGCAGAAAGAAGCCTTAAATGGAGTAAAGGCGGCATGTATGGCAAGCCCCTTTTATGCTTCTCTTGTTGCATAAAAGGGCCTCGGTATAACTGAGACTCCAGCTCCAATGATTTATATGTACATATTTCACTCAGCATTGATGGCAAAGTCAGTTTTCAATGCTTTTTAAATTTTAAATGCATTTGCTTTGTTTCAGTGCCACATAAGCCCTCTTGATGTATTGCGGCATCAAGTTGAGCACCTCTTTATTTATATATTTCCTTCAAGGCCTGGGTTATTCGCAAGCTTCCAGATATGGACTGTGATTGTGACTTGCAGAGCAATGAATTGCTCTTGAGCTGCCTACGGTTGTTGGTGTGATGGTGGCTCCATTGGGCTCCTCTGTGCCACGCGTCGAGGGAGACGGTGCCCACCTGAAGAGCTTACATTCAGAGGCTCAGATTCTCCCTGATTTCGGTGGCTCTAGAGTAATCCCTGCCATGATTTAAGGGGATTCAGCACGTGCTAGGCTCCCTGAAGAAGGATGGAGAGCTGGGTTGGGGCTGTGGACGGAGTCAGGGCGTGTGTGCAAGGCTTCTGCAAACTGCTGTTGTCCCATTTGGGTGGATGGGAGCTGAGATAGATGAAGGGCCTGTATCTTATTTGCACTCAGGCTTCTGTCTACAGCCTTAGCATCATAAAAAGGCTTGAAAAGTGAGAATGGATTAGTTGGTATCATGACGACTGCCACTGGCAGAGCTGGGACTTGAACCCAGCTATGTAAATTGGGATGGGGGGAGAACACATAGGAAAATGGATCATTTTTGAGGAAAAGGCCATTGTTCCTCTTCTTGACTGACTCCCGTGGGTGTCACAGCTCTCTGGCAGTGCTCAGGGTTACTGCTACGTTGGCCCAGGCTCCTTGCTTCTCTTGAGAGGGGCATGGGCACCATGTTGCCAAAGTGGCTTAGATCTTCAAGTTGTCCCTGCAGCAGCTGAGACCTGTGTTTGCAGCCCCGGGGATCTCGTGGCCTTGCTGCATTCATTGCAACTAAAATGACTGATGCTGCCGGAGGATCTGCTCTGTCTAGTCTTCTGGGAAGATATGAAGGGTGGGAGTTTGTCTCATCATCCATTGACTTCCAAGGGTGGCATTGACTTGTTGGCAGTGGGCCCTGACGGGACTTTTAGCTCCCCTGAGCAAGGGAGCCTGACTCCAAGTCGCCTGGGCTGCAGCCGGCGGTAACGTGCTGAGCTCCATGGTCCTAGTCTGAAGAAATGGCCCGTCACCAGAAAGGTCACTCCGATGCAGCAGGGGATGATTGGATGTGATGGGGGAGCCGTGGCGCTTGCCTTAGGGTTTTTTACAATCCTTTAGCAAGCTGGAGAAAATGTTCTCCCTGCTTTTGAGCCTCCCTCCACATCCAGGAAAGATTTTGCTGGCCTAGGCTCATGTGACAGCACTGGATCTAGCAGGCTGCCTTGTAGAGTGATGCATGCACCCCCAAACAATAGCCAGATGCACCAATTCCCACTTCCAGTAAAATACCTGCAAGGCAGAGGATTCCTTAAAGTGAGTGGAAATGTAATTTATAAGCTTGTTTCATTCTAACCCTTGATGCTTTATTTTCCTTCCCCTCCCTCCCATCTGTATGATGGGAATATTGATATCTTATCTCCCACGCGCTTTGATGTCTGCAAAGCAGCGTTTGAAGATGAAATGCCCTGTTTTTATTAGGAGGGGCAAATTCACGCTGTTGGTTTTTGGTTCTGGAGTTTTGCCTCTGTCCTTTGTGGCAGGTCAGCTGCAGAATTTGGGTCAGGGACTGGGTTCTCGTTCCAAAATCCTCAAGAGGCTCTTATCTGTCTGGGGGTTTTGTTCAAGGCTATTTCTGATTTGTTAGAGAAGGGATCAGATTTGGACAGGGGTGCAAATGCTAAGTGATTCCGATGAAAGTCTGCAGGATTTAGCACAGCTCAGATCATCCGAATCTACCTATAGCAGCTCAAAAGCAAAGTTTTATAAAGATGAAACCTAAATAAATGGTATTGCCTTTGGATCTGAGTCTCCATTATAGAAATGCCCCTTTGTACCCTCCTGGCAGTGCAGAGGGCTTTCAGAGTGGGTGCAAAGATATCTCATTTCCACTTTCTGTCCTTTTTAGACAGCCATGGAGGATCAGACCATTAGGGCTTAGACCAGACTAGGATTCTGGGGGTTTCAACAATGCCGTCAACTGATGTAGCCCCACGGAGGCTGGCTGCCCTACGCCAGCTGCCAACCAGTCCCGCTACACCCGGATTAATGCCAGTCACTCAGACCAGGTTTCAGATGTGCGAGATGGGATCACACAAGGTCCGTACAGTCCCATAGCTGAGGAAAATTCAAGAAACCCCCTTGGTGTGACCTATCCTGCCTCAGGAGAATTTCTCCTTATTTTGCATGGAAACAGGAAGATTTATTTCCTTTTTCTAATCTTGGGACTCTTTTTAATCCTCCTTAAATCTGGATTTTCCCCCTTATCTATATAAATACCCAGTGCTATTTTTTTTTTGAATGCTGCCTTGGTATCAGTGATGTCTTGTTACAGTGAGTTTCATAGGCTTATTAGGTCCTAGATGGGGACAAATATATTTATATTTATGTCTCAGTTTTGAGGGTTTTGCTTTTTTCAGTTTCCTTGTTCTGTATTGTTTTGACAGAACAAGGAGCAATGGGCTCAAGTTGCAGCAAGGAAAACTGAGTTTGGATATTAGGTAAAACTTTCTCAGGAGGAAGGTAGTAAAGTAGTGGAACAGAGAGGTGGTGCAATTTCCATCCTTGGAGGTTTTGAAGACCCGGCTAGACAAAGCCCTGGCTGGGATGATGTAGTTGTGGCTGGTCCTGCTTTGAACAAGGGGTTGGACTAGATGTGACCTCCTGAGGTCCCTTCCCACCCTCATTTTCTATTTTTCTATTTTGGTGGTGGGACTAGATTTACAAAAGTACCTACCTGGATAGCTGTTCAATCTGGGCCACATTTACAAATGTATTCAAGGACCTTACAAGGCAGTTGTGACTCTGGTAGGAATTATGAGAGCATCTAAGTGATTTAGGCACCATAAGGTCCCATGGAGAGCAAACTTAGGATGCTTTATGAATCCTGTACAATGCATTTCCTTGCCAATGTTTCTTTATAAGTTGGAATCAAACCAAGGTTTGCAGCCAGGAGTCATCAAACCCTCTTCTGTTTTTATTCAGCTACCCACTGCTTGGCCTAGAGACCTTTACGGTTACCCGAGTTTTGGAGATGGTAGTGTGGCTAGGTCAGCCCTGGCTGGAATATGGTCTCTTTAGCACAGGTAGCTGTGGAAGAAGGATGACTTTGGCCATAAGACGCAGGACTATGATCCATGATTTTCCAAAGTGACTAGTAATATTTATCCGTTTCAGAGGCCCTTGCAAAGGGACCCAGTTCTGAGCCTCTTTGAAAGTGGGAGTCATAAACTGGGTGCCAAATAGTGAGTTCTCCTAATTCATTGATCTGCGCACCAAATGCTGAGGTTGGTTTGAAATTTGGGTCAGAATCTTTCTGCAAATCTGTCCCAAGCTCTGGTTGGTCTGGAGTAGCAATGGCATGCTGAGGGCTGTACAAACATACATTGAACATCAAGTGTGTCGCCCCCTCACTTCCCCCATTAAAAAAATCCTAGTGTAGATTTTTCAAACAGGCTAGCAGCTTTGCCTACCCCGCCTCAGCCATCTTAAAAGAGCCTGGTTTTCATCAAGTGTTGAGCATTTGTCCTTTGAAAATCAGGCTCTTTTCAGGATCAAGATTTACTTTTGAAAATAGCCAAATGCCAATATTGTTGACTGCAGATCCTGAGTGCGGTTCCTAACATCATGAGATGGCAGGGAAAAAAGGTTTAGCTCCTTTCCTTTGAGTTTCTAGGATGCACCCGGTTCACATTTTTAATCTTTCTGCACTTGGCAGGGCTAGAAAGCTTTGGGTACAGGAGAGCTGCGATTCTCATATCATGGTCCCCCTCCTCAAGCTGAGGCTAGAGACAGAACACAAAATAACATGAACCTCCTGATAAAATAGCAAGCGATGGCACTGAGTCCTGGGTCGCCTCATGGAGGGACAAACTGAAGGCGTCTGGAGGTTTCCTGGACCCGAATCTTGTCCAGGCTGTGGCCCCGGCATGCAGAGCGTGCAATCGTAGCAATCTCCGTGCTGTTATTTTCATTACTGCCAAGCACAAGATGTGAGAGAATGGTAAATTTGACCTAGAAGGGTGTATTTCACAACCCCCATATCCTAATGATTGCGGTCAAATTAGATAGCCAGTAAATGCCATTTGGGGAGGAGAAGTACGATCAGCTTATCTCTTCCACCGCTTGGGAATTTCCATCTCCAAACATTCCTCCCTGCTTTTGCTATCCCAGCTCCTGCCCCTCCATTGGGCTCTTATCTGTAATAATCCCCCAATAAGAGGTCTTTCTGCTTGTTATGACACCCAGTGAAAGCTCTGGAGAAAGATCTATTCTTTCCCCTTGTTCTCCACAGCCAGCCACTAGCCTGAATGGAAGGGTTTTTTTGTGTCTCTGTGTGCCTGACTAATTGAGCTGAAGGACTTGCGTCTGGAAGGGTTTGAAAGGGGCTTTTGTTAGCGCTTCAGAGTTTGTAGAAGGCAAACGAGCCCTGCTTTCTTAAGGAACGCGGGTCCTGGGCAAATTTGACTCTCGAAGGTTCATGCCTCCAAGGGCTTTGGGAAAACCAGAGAGGGGGTGGTTGACAAAAGCCTCGCTCACCTTCAGCATTCAATACTGGAGTCAGGCTCCTGGCAGATTCATGAGATCAACATAAAAAATCCTAAGATTTTTTTTTTTTAAGTAATAAATTTTGGGAGGTGGAGGTGATGGGGGTTGCTTTTTGGTGTTCAAGCCTTTGTGGGTATGCTCGAGTCACTTAATGGGCTAGATACTTGCTTACTGTGAATGAAACACAGTCTCATCTAATCCCTTGACTCCATGTTTGGCGCTGTTTCGTGATGTGTAGCTAAACAACGCATAATGTGTACAAGCGCCCCGTGAATTGGCACTTTAAGGACATTGGATGTCATAAGACTCCTTAAAATAATGGGGCGCTGGCAAATCACCTATAAACTCTATTCTTTCTCCCCGTCCAGTGCTCAGCAAGAGTGGTTAAAAGTCCAGGTTACCTTGAAATGGGCTTTTATTGGTATTTGGGTTAGCATTGCTCACTAAGGTCAAGACTGGGAATTCATTGTGCTAGGTACTGTTTGTACATAGAGAAGGGAGCAGTCTCTATCCCAATAATGTTACCATTTAAGTAGACCTAGGTTGGAAGGGAAGACTGGCAATGCCTTGCTCAAGGCAAGCCAATAACGGCACTGGAAATGGAGGTTTAATGGTACCAGGATCTCACCCCCAGCGTCTCGATTCCCTTGCCAGCTGCCGATGTGTTGCTATTTCCATCTGCTATAAGGAAGAAAAGCTACTTGCTGTTTTTAAAGGGACTCCTGATTTCTGCTTTGTCCTCGCATGTTTTGGGCATTGGGTCTTGCAGTCCAGACTGTGAATTCAGATATTCTTTGGATGACTGGACAGGGGGCTTAGAGATGGGAAGTCAGTCTTGCAGGCCACATTTTTGGGAGGTTTTGACCAGCGTTGTCTTGCTTAGTTGATGTATGTACACCAGGATCCATCTTGCAGATTAGGGTGCACAACCCGGACTCTTCCTGAGCTCCAGCGATGGGCAGCTGCTGGCGATCCCTGCTTTGTTGCTGTGTTCACACAAAAATCTCCCTGCTAAGTCTTGCCAATTCCTTGTTTTCCTCTCTCCAATTCCCTGTTTTCCTGAAATTCAACTAATTGGCCATTCTTTTTTTTTTTTCCTTTTAACTTCTTAATTTGGAAAAATCAGAATGTGGAGTATCTCCCTTGGAAACCACTATGAACTTGGTAGGGAAGAAAAGCTGCTTGTTCCCCAGACAAGGAAACGGTGGCACTAGCAACAACATTGGGTAATTTTTAAAATCCATATTTGGTAAAATGGAAAAAAAAAAGAGAATATTTGCAAATACATGGGAAAATATAGAAGAAAAAAAATATACATTGAGAATATTTTGATTACCAAGAGTGCAGCTCTCAGTTCTGTTAATTTTTTTTGCATTAAAGTTGTAAATTATATATGCATCTCTTCTAAGGCCAGAGTGGTATTATGGGACCCAAGCAGTGGTGAGAATTGGGTGCAAACATTGCATTCCCTGTCTCTGTCTCTGTCTCTCTTCCCCCTCTATCCACAGATAAGCTTTTCCAAAGTGCGTAGTACATTTGTGTACATCATTAGAGTTCCCATCTTGAGACATCTCCAGAAAGCACTGAATAGAAGTGGTCAAACATTGTGTCTTTTTATTACCGTGAAATTCCCCTTTTTATATTTTTCCCCCCAATCTTTTTTTTTTTAGATTAAAATCCAAATATGTGGTTTGCTTTGTTTTTTTAAGTGAACCCCCCTCCCCACTACCCCACTGCCTATAAATACAGTCAACTGGACATTTCCCACGGAAGTTGCAAAGCCGTTTTTCATCAGTTGTTTCCAATGGAAAATTTGAAGCGTTTCTAATGCCGAATACTTGTCCTTTCAACATCCGGAAGATCCAGAATGATGCTGTGGTTGAACGGGGAATGGTTTTGGTAGCGAGTATTTTTTTTCCAGGTGAGCTGGGGGAGGGTAATTGGAAAGCAGGCTATGCAAGGAGGGAAAGTATTAGAAACGCTGTTAATTCTGTTGCCTGGCTACACCTGTGATGTCGCAGGCTTAGGTTTAGTGCAAGGGCATTGCCGTCTCAGGTGGCGATGTGCACGATTTGTCCTGTTCGGGGCGTGGAAGGATGCAGATTTCAACATGTTTTTCTCTGCGTTCAGTTTATCGAAGGCTGCTTCTGTGCCAAGCAGTGTCGCCCCTGGGAGTACTTCGCCAGGGGGTGTTTTAGTGGTTTAATGATGTTTTCACCAAAAAAGCACCGACTTCTCCTTTTCCTTGAAAAATGGAAGACTTTTTTTTTCTGTTTGGGGAAATTTCTTTTTTTTTTTAAATGAGGATTTCCACTGAAAAATCCCCTCATTCTCTGAGCAATGGTAAGTACTTGGCTCTTTGCAAACACCTGCTTGATGTTTATCCATTTCTTGTGCTTTCGCCCATTTTACAGATGGGAAAGGCATGGGGTGGGGAGGGCTTGTTCTCAACAGGTTCACGGCAGAAGAGGGAATAAAACTTGGCCCATTTTCTGCTCCCTGGAATATGCTGTCCTCCTAAAAGCATTAATTCAGTAGCACTATTTTTAATTTACAACTGTGTTCGTTCCTCCATTTAATTTGTTCACATTTTTCCCAATCCTTTCTTTTTTTTTTTTGTCTTCACCAATCCATTTTTTTTTTTAAACATAAGAAAATCATAGTGTCCATGACAAACATCTACTACATGAACTGTGATTGGTCAAAGAAGCTACAAAACACTGATTTCATCTCCTGATTGGAGGGATATTCCCAGCATGAGCTATTGGCCTGTGGGTTTTTGAATGCAGAGCTGGTTCAAAAATTATGATTGAATTAAAAAAAAAACCCCAAAATCACTATTTCTTTTTTCTCCTTATTTTCCATTGGACAAAACATTGTAAGAATATTTGTCCCAGCACAAACTGATCCTGATGGCAGAAAACCAGTACAAAAGGGGCCAGGTATTGGGGTGGAGGAGGGGAGTGGAGTGGATAGTCAGGGAAAATTTATTACAGCATTTATTCGCCACTTCATGAAAACAACTTTTAATGAACATTTTGACTTGTTGGGGGAAATCCAAGACCTTGTAGTATACGGGTCTCTTAAACAGAATAATATTAATAATACTATCTATGTGTAGCCTCTCTGACCCCAGCTGAATCCTTCTGATTTCACCATTTTGTTCTAGTGGCTTTTAGAGGAAAAATATTTTAAGTTCTTCACTCTGACCATGAATTTTAAACTACATTTTTCTTTATTGATAACGGAGCGTCTCGCTTATCCCCATGACTGGAGGAGATGGAGGGCTCAGATAATCCCCTTGTATCATGATATTCAACTCCCAACCACTTCCTATAATGACAACACCATCTCCACCCCCCGCAAGCAATCCAAGTTCATTCTTGATGTCATTCTGCTGACTCCTGGGATGACTTTTGACACCAGGTATTTGCTAAGTGACTCCTAACTCGTCCCCACCTTGAATACACGGCAATCTATGTGCTATTTGTGTCTCCGTAAAAAAAAAAAAAAATAGCATTCGAAGTTTTGCCTTCTCAGCACTGCGATATGATAATGATGTTGCATATTAGTCATTAGTAATAAGTAGCTGTCTGTGTCGGTTTCTCAGACGCTGCCTGGAAAATGCAGACGAGATGCACCTACTAACAGCTGGTGGGTTTGATGATCCTGTGAGCCTAACAGCGCATGCTTGCAAAAAACAACAACCAAAAACCAGATCTGGTTGATCCTTGTTTGAATACGAGGAGTTTTCTCCACCCTGATATTATTTTTTTTAAACATCCTCTCCCCCCCCACCCCCCCCACTTCAAATATATTCAAACTTATATTTAATTCTAGCGCGTGGATTCACATGGTTCATACACAACTCCTCAGCCTTCATTGAAAAAAAAATACAAACTAAGAAGGGCTGCAGAGAAGAGCTTAAAAATCATGACCTGAATGCAGTCATCAGCATGGAGACTGGAAGACAAAAGCAGTACGGCAAATATGTTTGTCATTTTTAAATCTTACTATATTGGGAGGGAAGGGGGCGGGGGGGGGAGAGGGGGATGGGAAGCACTGATGCATGACTTTTGAACCCTTGAGGTTCATAATCCTCTAATAAACCATAATATTGAAAAGGCATCCAAAGACTCGGATGATGTTGGAGCCCTGTTGCATTACAAACTGTGCAAAAATGGGCTAGTGTTTTTCAAAAAGGGCTAGTACAGTCTTTCCTAGCTGGAGATATGCTAGAAGAGACTTGACTTTTCAGTGCTTTTCACACCGTCTGAGAATCAACCCCTTTTTAGGGTCTTTAGAGCTGCACCCATGAGCGCCAGCTTTGAGAGAGCCTCTGCAGTTTGATAAATTTGCAAATCCTGTCCCAAAGAGCTCACATCTGAAATGGCAAGAGATAACAGGTGGCTGAAATAAGCAGGTGGGTGTTATAGGGCCAGAAATAAGATGTTTTTGCCCACACTTGCTGTGCTCGTAATTCCTAGCCAAACAGCAGCTATAATTATTAAACTGTATTATTTGTGCTAATTAATAACAGCCGCTCTATTCAGTATTTAGGATGAAACTATATATGGTATGTATTTTATATCATCCTGCTTTTTTCTCCCCCCCCCAGTCATTTTAATCTTCACAGTTCCTGTAATTTTGACATTTCCTTTGTGTTTAGCATGCTGAATAGCTCAGGATCATTTAGTTTGGTTACAGAGAGATGAATGCCATGTTGGTGTGTGTGTGCCTTCGCTCTGCATCTATCATTATAGCATCCGAGTGCCTGTATAGTATATATGTATTCTGTGAGACTGGAATATGCAGTAGTAGAAAAATAATTAAGGGCTCTGGCATGGTGGATAAGTCCTGTTCTCTAAACACTGCTCTGCAGGCCTTAAGTCATAGATGGACAGCCGTTCAAGTCAGCCGGACGCCAGCGTTCCCCCAAGTAAGGGTTAGGGGGGACTCCCGAATTGGGCCCCTGTGCTCTTGCTCGTATTGTAATGCTTTTCCTCATTCATTCCGTTCATGCTTACGGGCATTTGGTCATTCACCCTTGTGGGAAAAGGACCCTTTTATTTCTCCATTTAAAAAAAAAAAGGAAATTTAAGCATTTTTAAAACTTGTCTTTTTTTTCTGTTTTGTTCTTTTTGGCTGAGAAAGGGCAGAGGCACATAAATTCTGCGCCTCCGGCTGGCAGCTCACAATTTAAAGCCTTGGGTCTTAGGGGGGTGTGTGTGTATGTATGTATACATGGGTATATGTATGTATGTGTGTGTATGTGTATATGTAGATATATATAGATAAATAGATATGTGTGTGTGTGTGTATATATATATATATATATATATATATATATATATATATATATATATATTCCTTTCCTGATTCATCACTGAAAGGGTTTATGCTCTACAGAGGCCTGTGTTTTTCCATTCTGGGCTTAAGCCTGCTTTGTTTTTCTTCTCCCGCAGATGCGTTTAACGAAGGGGTGGTCGTTCCCATGCCAATTTTTTTTTTTTTTTTTTTTTGCTTTGTTTTCCCCGATTCTCCCTGTCTGTTCACTCAGCCTTAGGCTCTCGTGCAAAGTGGGGCCACCAAACCACTGGCAAGAGGAGGGTACCGCATTTGTGCCACCGATTGCCGGTCCGTTTTGGGGTGGGAGTGGCGGGCGGGAGCTTGGTGGTGGTTGAAATGGCTTGCGTGGGAAGGAGGAATCGAAGGGAGGATAGGGGGGAGGGGGGCAAAGAAAATAAAAAGCCACAGGAAGACACTGGCTCTTTCAGGATTGTCATCGTGGCCGCGAGCGAAAGAGTTAACCCATTAGAAATTCCGAGCCCCTCTTCCGATAGTTAAACCTGATTTGCATGCATTTGCATAATGAATGTCATTTGCATTCTTGGAGGTTGGCTACTTCTGTGGGAAAAGTCAAAGCAGGATTGTGGGGGGAGGCAGAGGGGGGTCGGCAAAGAAAAAACGGAAGACTTTTTTTTCCGCCCCCCTCCTGCCCCCCAGATGTCCCCTCGCTGTCCTCTCCCAAATGGAGATTTTAACGGGATGTCTTTCTGCCTTTTTCCTTCCTCAGGGCACACAAAAGCCAAAGGCAGATAGGCCTTTTTTGAGCCGAAGCGCATCCTTTCTTTGCTGCTGTTCTCATTTTTTAACTTGCTGCTTTCGGTGCTCCGTGGCCTACCTTCCTCCGCACCCTGCCACGAATACCGAGCTCTCTCCCTGCTCCCGGCTTACACCCGAGTGTGTGTGCGTGTGTCGGGGGGAAGGAATAGAAGAGAAAGAGGCAGGGGGGGGTGGGAAAGATGGAAATCCACCATTTTAGGCAGCTGGCATCTCTAAAATGGCCGATCCTCCTTGCAGGTAATGAGTGATGTGCTGGTAGCTCGCTGCATGACATAGCACTTGCATTGTTCACCCCACGGAGAGTCGTGGCATGGAGAGGTAGTGGCAGGATTACCCGTGGGCGAGGATGTGGATTTATCTCGGCTAGTCTGAGGCTACATCTTCAGCCTGTGTGTGTGCGTGCATGTGTGTGTGTGTGTGAGTGTGTGTGTATAGGAGAGGGGGATCTCTTTAACGTTGAGATCCCCATTTTGATATAAAATCCTTGAATCAGAACTTGGGGGAGAGGTGATATCTTTTATTAGACCAGCTCGATTTTTGCAAAAAAAATTCTTTATTTGCAAGCTTTCGGGCACAAGCATCCGTCTTCAGGCACAGGAGAAAAGGTTGTAAGAGTTCTCCCCGGTAGCAATGAAGGTTCATATTTCATAGGAGAGTTCAAGTTCATTGTGGAAATGAAGACCTCTGTGTTGCAAAAAACCCCTGGCCGTGGGTACAACATCACCCGTGATGCTGCTAGCCAAGGTCAAAACCTACCTGTCCCTTGTCTCTTCGGGGGTCTGTACATCGAGATGGCTGTCTTAGAGTAAGAAACCCCAAGGTGTTTTTTGTCGTCTTTTTTTTTTTTTGGGTAGAGGTTGGGGGCCGAAAACACAAATGAATGAACTGCTTCCGTTCTCTTACACACAGTTATCAGCAGGGTTGGTTAAAAAAAAGTGTGGTGGCCTTTAAAAATATAGATGTGTGCGCTACCACAGAACAGATGGCGTCAGCTTAGCTTTTTAAAAACTCAACTTGAGAATTTTCAACTTCAATTTCAGAATTTTCTCTGAGTGTCACTGGCGACGAGGTTGCATTTCCAGAACCATCCTTTTTTTCTTTTTCTTTTTTTTTGGTGGACTTCTAATCAATTATTTTTTTCCCAGTCACAAGAAAAAAAATTCTGCAGCTCTCAATTTCCATTGCTCCACACTTGGGGTTGTCATTTATTTCCGTGGAAAGTACGCATGAAACACGGTCAAATCGGAACGTGGCGTTTTGCATCCATTTCCCTTTGGTCGAAAGGACGGTGGTTCAGGGTAATGGAAAATCAGCCCGTGTGTATGTGCATAGTTATATTTGCCTTGTATCCATGTATTGGTGTGCCTCTCACATAGGAGAGTGAGAGCTATCTCTATCTCTGTCTTTGTCTCTGTCTCTATCTCTATCTCTCTATCTCTATCTCTATCTCTATCTCTGTCTATGATATAACCCACCTGCATTTCAACTCTTATGATTTTATAGCAAGTTTCATAACATTTTATGGTTTTTTTTCCCCCTTAAAACCTTAGCAACTGGAGTCCTACAATGAAGGCAGAATTCCAGCCTATTATTATTATCATTATTATTATTATTATTATTATTATAGCAAGTAAGTTTGAAGCCCTCAAAGAGGCAGAGAAAGGCTTGACTGTGTGACTCAGGCACAGCCAAACAGGGCCAAGAAGGAGAAGGAAGATGAAAGGAGCCCCCAAATAAATAATAAAAAAGACCTGGTGATTTTTTTTTAAAGTGCATTTCATGATTTTTTTTCCCCGGCCACGATTTTTGCATTTTTGTGGTTATCACTACTAGCCAGTGTGATATTCTATATGT
This sequence comes from Alligator mississippiensis, assembly GCF_030867095.1. Lineage (NCBI taxonomy): Eukaryota > Metazoa > Chordata > Crocodylia > Alligatoridae > Alligator > Alligator mississippiensis. The sequence continues at coordinate 16,943,395 of NC_081838.1, read as the reverse complement.
AACTATGTAGACTTGAGGTTATAGTGGGAGATGATCATTTTTCAAAATCTCATGCACTTTTCATATGTATTTTTTTTCTTTGCTTCCCATCTAAGTGAAAGGCCCTGTGTACCTAAGACCGCCATCCTGCAAAGACTTTAAACGGGAAATAACCCAGTTGCCTTCTTTGGGACCCCTCCAGTGTTTGAAGTGCAGCATATTTCTGTCTGTATAGGGTCAAAGCTTGGAATAGCTTTGGCTTCTGTTTTAATGCCATGTTGCCATATCATGGCATGATGTGGTTGGCTCTGAGGTGCTTACAGGGAAGAGTGACACTATATAATGAGACTCTTTTTTTATTGCAGCTGGGAGGACAGTCCTGGTCTAAAGGAAGCATTCTTTATAGACTTGGTAAAAACACATTCAAATGCAAGACTATTTATCTCCCTGTTACCTTGTTCTTCCCCTTTTTGCTTGTTGTAAACCCTGCGTGGCAGGCAACTACCTTCTTGCAATATGCAGATACAGTACGTGACACATGGGCAATTCTCAGTGGAACTATAATAAAAGCAGGTTTGATCCTTATTTTGTGCTGCTGTGGCATAGGAAGGGGCTTTAAAGTGTAATTATGGTCATGTGCATTTATGGTGCTACAATGGAGAGGAGGAAAAGGGGCCTGACTATAAGTGAGAATAATATCTTGGGGTCTGCATGCCCCACTGGAATCCCTTTCACCCAGTTATATATGTTAGCCCAAGGTACAAAGGGGAAGCAGCTGTGGGGTCTTTTTTTGCCTTTGCCTGCCAACTTCCTTATCCAAGAATGGAAAATACTTTCCTAAAGCTTGCAAAAATGTGCTAAGGCTCTTAGTTATTTAGCTTAGCAGCACCTACTTAGTCACATTCTCACTGCTTTTATTTATAACCTTAGTCAGCGTTGGCTCCCCCCTTTCCTCCCACTCCTCCAAGGTTTTTTGGTAGGCTTGGCTTCACATCAGAGCTGGGAGGGAAGAGGTGTAGGAGTCGAGACACCTGGGTGCTATTCTCGGTGTTGCCACTGACTCAGTAGTGACCCGGGGGGAGTTGGGGGTTGCTGGTTCTCTCTGCTCAGACTGTCATCCGGTTACTCCCACTAAACAGGGTGGGATTTGCACACGAGCAAAGGTATTGCAACCTGACCCGAATTGCTGCTTTGTCCACCTCTATACCAAAACGTGTGGGGGTTTTTAAGGGATGGTGTTGGGAAGTTTCAATAAATGCACGGATCTTGAACAGCTGTGGATGAAAAAAGGCAAGGCAGGTGCCCTGAGTTTACTCTCCCTGTGAATAAATAAAGCCAATTAAGCCTTGCTGGAAAGGAATATAGCATTCAATGATAATGGTCCTAAACAATACAGTCCAGATCCTCTGCTGGGGTGGACGAGTATGCACCCACCGAAATGCAGGTGATTGCACCCCTTGATGACCGCTGAGGGTCCGGTCGAATATTTTTACAACAGCATCGTAGGCAGTTTTGCTACGGGAGACCTCCAGCACGAAGCAGAATTAAGTACATCAGGAAGCGCTGGGCAGAGCCAGCTGCAAAGACAAAACCCTTCCGATTTTTTTTTTCTTGCTTCTCAGCAAGTCCCTCTGCTATTGTGGGATCAGGGAGAGGAGACCTGCCACATGCGAATGAGAGGAAGAATGGCTGCGCCGCTAACGTGATGGGAATGGTGGTTTGCTGTGTTTACTTTTTGGTGGAAAGAGGATTATCAGCTCTGTCATTGTGGCTGCTGCTGACTTTTTTATTTAATATCGGGATGCTACCGCATTTATGTTCTCAGATCCTCATTCAGGGCTGGTTTTGCGGGGCGGGGGGAGGATGATGCTATAGCTGAAATTGCAAGCCTGGATATGGGGCCTTTGTGAATCTGAGCAGGGCTCAGGGAATGCTTTGTCCTCATTCACCTTTGTTTTAGCCCTTGGTACTGCCACCTGTCCCCAGAGCATCTGAACGCCTTCCATGTGAAGTAGACCGGTGGTGGCAAATTAGCCATCGTCCCTTAATGTGCTATGGGGTGCCGTGCCTGGGGTCAGGCTGCGGTTTGTGGTGGGGAAGGGGAGTAAGCAGCAGCTGATATTGTTAGAAGCTGAGCCAAGCAGGAAGGTTGTACCGTGTGCCCTAAAGGACTCCAGGTTCACCCATTTACTTCTGGAAGCTTGTTTCAGAGCTGATCCACTTGGCTGGCAATGTTTTGGTTGGGTTTGTTGGGTTTTTTTTGCAATTTGCCTCTCTCAGAGGGTAAAAAACAGTTTCCTGCCGCATTGGGGTTTTCTGGGGATAAATCTCTCAGCAGGAACAGCATCGCTGTGAGCTGGCTGTCTGAGCATTTATCTCTAGACCTTGCTTGGATCTATGCATCCTGATGCAAGCAGCCACAGGATCAAGTGAACACGCGAGGGCCTGATTTCCCTTTGCCTTGTTCTTTGCAAAGTCACTGACAACTGGTGCAGAACCACGGACCTCCTCCCCAACCTCCACAGTACCCCTGGATTGTCCATGGCCATCTAACACACACAAGGTTTCCTCTCTTTCTCTCTTAGGATCAAGTGTGGGTCCTGTTTTTAAGGCGATACTCTGCTCAAGCCAGCTGTGGACCGGGAGAAGCTCATCTGGAATTCCCTGGTAAGTGGATTGCTTTGGAAAGGATCTATAAGCTCTCAAAGCCGGGGCACATCTCTATCACAGGCACGCAGTCATGATGTAGAGAGCATGAGTTCTTCTAAGCCATGTATTTATGGACTGGGTATAAAACCGGGTTGTAAGAATACAAGCTGCCAGAGTTATATTTTATGTTGCAAATGTATCTAGAGCAGGGATTAGGTACCGGGTCTGCTGGGCTCTGTTCCCATCCCTGCTGTTTACCTGGGCCAGCCCACCCGAAGGGTTTTAGGTGCCTCATTTCCATGGCGCTTGGGGCTTGGACTGCATTATGATCTCTCCGTCCTGCTACGCTAGATTCTTGTTTCCGCTCAGGCCCCTAGTGGGAAGGGGCCTTAAAATGCATGGGCCTGTAGTTTACACCTGCTTGAAAGTCTCTCTTCTGTATAGCCAAGGCATTTGTATGTCCCCAGTACAGCATTACGTGACCACCTTTGTGATGGATTTATCCATACAATCCTCCTGGGCTGTGGGGCAATGGAAACTAATTTGTTTCAGAGCACCCGGGGATTCAGCAATGGTGTTTGGGATTCAGCCAAGGGAAGAGCCATCCCATGGTAGGAGAATCAGTCCCACTGTGTCCAGGCTTTCCCACCTGTGAAACAGGTGCAGCTGTTGCCCAAAGCCTGTGTGAGAGAGTGAGTGGGATTTGGAGGTCCTGGGATCATAGCGGGGCAGTCTATAAGGAGCACATCTATTCTGCCTTCTAATTGACTTCCCATTCAACATGGCAAACTGCATCTTTCTGCTGTCTGTGCCTCTTTCCTTTCCATCTGCCTGTCTTCTGTATTTCTGCATTGTTTAATCCCGGTGCTTGAAAAGTCATGAGAGACTGGACTGGCAGACATGAGATTTTTAAAGTAATAAGTGGTGGGGCTTTCTATCCTTCCTTCCTTGTAGCTTCTGTGCCTTTAAGGTGAATTCATGGCAAGATTTTGAGTCTTTCTCCATGACAACCTGGACTTGAAACTTGCATTTCATGGGAGAGGAAAAAAAAGAGTTTTTTTCCCCCTATAACTCAAGTCCAGGAGCTGAGGTGCTAAGAAATCCTCCCCAAATATGAGCCAGTTGAACTGAAAGAGTTGGTAATGGGCAGACAGAATCATTCTTCTCTTTGAAGAAATAAAGGCACCCAATTCCTGTTTTCACTGAGGACCCAGTTTCACCCCTCTGGCAGCAGAAAGTGCTTTGAAAGTGGATGTAAGTCACAATTTATACTACTTTTAAGGTTCTTTTATTACTGTCAAAAGGGCCTCAGTATCAATGAGATGCAGACGCAAACGCTGCTGTGAAAGAGGGAGATGCTTGTGGTGGTGCAATGGCATCTGACTATAAAGAGATAGTCAGGAGCATGGGTCTACCTATCTATAAAGTGATTAACAGATGAGTGATCAATCAAGAGCGTGAATCTACCTCTCTGATCACTCATTTGTTAATCACTTTATAATCTACTAGCAAGGTATAGGGACTATGGACAGTATCAACACGTAGCGTGTACAAGTGCCGATGGATCGCATTCAGGCAGGGGTTTTTCACCCCCTCTGGAGGTAAGGGCATGTGAGCAGGTGTTTGTTGGATTTTTTTTTTTTTTTTTAGCTCCAAAAGAAGTTAAATTTGAAGGTGACAGTGGAGAGGATTCCCACAATTGTGGGTAGCCCTTCTTCTCGCAGGCTCTTCAGAGTTTGACCCCGGTAAAAGGTTGCTGTGGTGGTGGGGGGAGTGGGAAGGGAAGGGGAGATGGGAATGGACTGAAGTCTGGGTCTGACCATAGACAGTGCTTTTATTAATGAGGCACAGCTGAGGCAGGTTCTTTGCCAGCGGCCTAGCTTGATTCACAAACTCCTCATTGTTTTAGAGTTGGTTCAGCGTGTTTTTTCTCCCCCCTTCTTCTTTCCTCTTTTCTCTCCCTCATACAAAGATGTCATTGTGCTGGGAACTTGGTGGTGGCAGCGTTGTTATTTGGGCCAAAAAAAAAGAGAGAGAGAGAGAGGAGGGAGAAGAAAGAAAGGAAAGGGGGGGGGGAACCCAACAAGGTGAAGAGGTTTAAATCAGCTTATCCCAAATGCCAATTAAAAACCGAAGAGGATTAGTCCTTACGATCAGGAGAATAGACCATCATTGTGCGACTGGGAGTCTTTTTTGCTTTCCCAAGTCTATCTCACTAAAATTTCCTCTGTCAATTGTCATCTCTTTCCTTTCGTGTCAGGATGGAGAGAGATAGAGGGCTGATACCTCAGCTGCTGCTCCGTCCACTGGATTCCTTAGATCACTCCAGAACCTGGCCCTCGAAGCGTGTGGGTTTCAGTGCAAAGCTAGAGAGGTTTTGCCTGATGGGAAGGGGATTTTTTTTTTCTTTTAACCTATGCATGCATCCTCCTGTCTTGGCTTGAGGTTGATGGCTTGAGCATGCAAGTTTTACTTCCCTGCCCCAAAGGCACTGCTTGCAGAGGCTAAGCTCTTAATTTGGATGCTATCTTGTGGCCTGGAGTTCCTGGGCAAAACGGTGCTGCGTCACAATGAAGAGATGACGGGGACTTGTTTGTCCCTGGGTCAGTGGAAGGCGTCTGGCTCTGGTGTCCTGGAGTCGGCTCCTTTTAGCAATTTTGTCATTTTGGTTTGTGGAGGCAACCAGAGGCAGATCAGACCCCTGGGAGGTCTGTGCCAACCTAGCAAGAGGCAGTCTCCTGCAATAGGAGATCTGATCTAACATGCCAAGTCGCAAATCTTTTAACACGCAGTGTTATTTTAAATTGATTTAGCCCAGCTGGCTGGGTGTGTGCAGACTTGCTTTGGTTCTCACCTGCTTTCGAGCAGCGCAGACACAAACGAAGCCATCAGAAGCCAGAATCAAGGGGCGCTTGTACACGTTGCGTGTTGTTTAGATACACGTCATGAAACAGTGCCAAAAATCGCCATTTTGCATGTGAAAATACGCGCTGTTATCTCTTTATCATGGTAGGTTTTGACTTACCAGCTGGCAGGGAAACTGGGGTCTTGTTTTTTGCCTTTTTTTAAAAAATGCCCCTATTTGTGTTCACTTTCCACAGCCACTTGTGCTGCAAAATTGTATTGGCACAAATACTGGTAGAAACCCAACTTCCAGCTCATGGCAGGAAGTGAATGTTAAGTTTTCTCTCTCTCTCTCATTTTTTTTCCCCGTGAGAATTCACACCAGCAGCTCAACTGTGAGTTTACACACTTTCATTTTTGGGAACGGGAACAATGCCGTGTGACTTGCAGAGCCCGTGTCACCAGAGATCAGATGCTGGCTATTGACTGTGGGAGCACGACGCTGGGGAGAAAATGAGGTGATAATGGTCTCGAGATGCTCACCCTGGCCCCTTCTGGTTTTAAAACGTGATAAATCTAGAAAAGTCACAAATGACTCATTTTGAATACATTTGGGGCATGTGCAATGTGCTCGTTGACATTCTGCCAACTGAAAGAGGCAAAAAACAGCAAGTGAACGATGTGGGTAGAAACTGTTCACTTGGCCTGTTCCCCTTCAGTGGGCAATGAGCCTAAATAGAAGGTAGCTCTAAGAAGAAACTTATGGGTTATCCGTTGTACACGAGAGGTCTTCTCCAGCAACTAATGGGGCTGTGTATAGACCCTGAACCACATCCGCAGCTGTTGTAAATCAGAGTTCCTTCATCCAAGTCTGCTACATCCATTTAAACCAGCCTGGGGGCTGCCTAGCTCTCTCTGTTGATGGACCATTAAATTGCTTGCTATTATATATAAGAAAATTGTCTTGCACAGATGGTTTCATGCCAGCTGGAGAAGTGTGGTCAGAAACTCTTGGGTTTCTTCCTGGTTTTGTCACAGACTCTCTCTCTTTTTTTTTCAGGGTGGGGGGCGTTGGGTTAAGTTACTTCACTTATCACGTGCTTCATTTTCCTCATCTATTAGAAGGGTGGTTGTAGGGTTTGGTTCAGGATTCCTCTGTGAAGCTCTTTGCGAACCTTGATGGAAGGCGATCAAGAGGCATGAGGAGCTTTGAGTTGGTGAAAATAAATGCTGAGGACCATGTTTGTCTTGTCTCCATCCTTGGAGGTGTTTAAGACCTGGATAGATAAAGCCTTGGCTGGGATGATGTAGTTGCGGCTGGTCCTGCTTTGAGCAGGGGGTTGGACTAGATGTGACCTCCTGAGGTCCCTTCCAACCTTCATTTTCAATGATTCAATGTTTCTTGTGGTGTTGGATCTCACAGGTTAAAAGCAGTGGGCAGGAGCAGCTGCTATCTCTAGTGTCCGACCACTTCCACATCACAGGCCCGAACTAATCTCCCCCTAATTTCTGCCCCCAGCTTATACTTTCGTGGTCTCTTGTAGAAAGGGATCCCATCTTCAGGAACCCCACCCCATCCCTTGGGGAAAATCATTCCAACGGCTAATGACAATCATTGCTAAAACATTGCATCTTACCTAAACTTATCCAGTGTTAACTTCCAGCCCTTGCCCCAAGAGTTTGGGTAGCTGTATCACCAACCACTGAACTATGGAAAGAGCTTTTTGCTTGTTATTTGTATTGCATTAGTCTCTACAAGCTTATCTTTAGTTGGGGTCCTGCTGGGCCAGTCTCTGCCCCAGAGAACTAATATTTTGAATAGGAAAGCAGACAGAACGGTGTAGGGGGAACAAAAGATCCTGGAAAATGGCATTGGTAGCATTAGAGTCAAGGTCTACACAGTGTAAAGAACTGCATGGCAGGACTATTTTTTTTTCTTTCTTTCATATGACAGAAACCAGTGTCCATACCTTTGTCTTTGTCCACTTTGGCATTTTTGTCGATTCAGGAGCTCTTGGCCGTCAGAGACATTACCAGGGATCACTACATGGAAGTGGCTCTTGTCGATCCCTGCAGGACTAGGTGACTTTGTAAGATCCCTTCCAGGCCGCTTTTCCTGTGATCTCTAAATATCTTGCACTTCCCTCTGAAACAGCTGGTGCTGGCAAGTGCTAGTAACCGGATTCGGGGCTGGCTGGATCCAACCTGACCATGTCCATGTTCCCAAGTCTTTGCGGTATTGATCCTCCTTGACTCTCGGAGGGAAAGCCAGAGCAACCGAAGATCTACCGTGTTTTTCAGGATGAACAGGGAAGACTAGACCAGCACAGATCTTTCTGCTCCACAAAGAGGCTTCATTTTGGTGTCGGGGAGGTGGGGGGCTCCGACAGTTGGATTTATTTCCCTCTGTGTTTCTTGCCTCCCCCCTCCTTGTTCAGTGGTAGCCATTTTGTGCGCCGCGCGGGGCTCTGGATTAGAGCCGGGTTTAATACACTGTACTCGATGGATCGTACTGTATAGGGCATTATTCAAATCTCTGCTCGTCAAGCAGCTTGTGTGTCAGCCTTTTGTCCTCGGTTGGGGAAACCACAGGCGGCCGCGGGGATGACAGGATATAATGTGTGTGTTTACGTGGACGCCAGGGTACCATCTGGGGGCCAGGAGAGGATTGTGGTATAGCTCCCAGCATATGGCGATGGAGGGGAAGTCTTTTTCTCATGCATACGTGCCCCCGGCTCCTTGACTTGGGGACAGTTCTTAACCGGTTCTGTGCCACCCTCTGTCCCTCATGCACCAAATCCCGTAGCTCGGTGTTTGCAGAGCCAGGATGGGCCCCCCTGTTCATGAATAACTGCTTGGCATGTCAGGGCATCCAGCTCCATAAAACACGGGTGGAGCCACATACCGTGACAGCACAATGATGGACTTGCAAGAGGACCACCGGAGGAAGTCGGAGAACTTTGCACACACTAGGAGCTTGATTTCCCAATGCCCTACCTCTTGTATGGTCACTTATGAGTGATATGTGGGGGTGCTTAATTCCCATTCTGGTTTTGTAGTGTTTTATACCCTCTTTCTGTGGGTGCATTTTGCAGTACAGGGCAATGTAAACTCAAGCTTTCCATTCAAGTCCCCCTTTGCTCCCATGAACGTAAATCTGGAGTAACTTGGTTGTAATACTCACTGGTGCAACACTGGCGTACGCCAGAGGTCAGTGGGGTCCACAGAGATCAGCGTTTTTGGGAAGCATGACTTCTACAAACAGGGTGGCAGTTTCAGATCTGTTCCCAAGAATGACTGTTGACCGTGGTAAGGCAAACTGGGTGCCTTGCTGTACCCATCACCAACCCCTTTCCCATGTTTGCTTGCACCTGTATGTCTCTAACACACCTCTGGTCCACAGGACCTGGTCTTAGATCCCAACACTCATTTTACAACACAGTCTTGTCTACAAGCTACCTGCAGATGAAGTGCATTCATACCACCCTGGCAACATAAAAAAGCCTTATAGCTACTTCAGAGCCCCTTTTCTCTCCCAGACGGTTGGAAATGGATCTTGGGGTAAATGTGAGTTGGGTTCTACGATGGCTCAAGCCCGTGCAGCCTGGGGCAGACGGATGGGACAGCACCTTCCCTCTGCTGATTTGTATCGGTCTTGTAATCTAGTCACTACAACTTGCTCCTTCTGAAATGCCTTACCTTTTTGGCTTGTTGTCTACATAATTATAACCTCTCGTTAGTTGGCAACATTCCTGTCATGCTTGATACTAGAGAATTAGTTGCGCTCAGGAAGCCAAAGCTGTGATCCAGGGATATATCTTGTACTTAAGGTAGGATGCCGGAGACCTGGATTTTATGTTTTGCTCTGGCTTTGGCCAAGCCCTGCAGGCTACAGGGTAAAATGATCTGTATAAATCCACACGGCAAAATTTTCAACAGAACTATCGTGCGGGGGCTGCGCTGTTATTTTGGAAATGAAGGCTTAGTTGTGGGTCCTGAGCGTGGTTGGAAAAGAAATTCTTCGTGGCATCGATAGTAAACTAATTAATTAGATGCCATTCAAAAAATGTCAGGACATTTTCTTAATTTTTGTCCCAAAATGGGCTTTTTTTCCCCCCCCCCCTTTTCCAATGTCAGTGATTTATTTACTTTTTTTTTTGAGACAGATTTCCCCCCACCCCAAAGTTGCCTTTTTTGATTAAATGAAATGACAAGCTCTCAGTGTATTTATTTCCATTCCTGGCTTGGGGGCTGAGGCAGGCAGCTGAAGAAAGGATACAGGACTCACCCCTGGCCCTGGGTAAATACGTGGGTGGCTAGCTGATGCTGAGCTCTCTGTTGCCATGGCTACACTAGCCAAGCTAGCTAGTTTGAGCCTGTCTATACAAGCTGCAGTCGCATTTTGACTGCAGTGTGGATATGCCCATAGCATGCCCTCTCCCCCACCAGCCCTGCCTTCCTGAGCCCACCAGCTTGGGTTGACTTGCAGTTTATTTGGAAACTCTCAAATGGTGGCGACTCTTCCCACCATTTGCATAGTCCTGGGGCGCCTGTATGCGTCACAGGGGTTAATCCTGCTCATGCAAACAGTCACATGGTTGCCGTGCAAGAAAGGGCTAAAAACGTGGCGTGTACAAACGCCCCTGGTGGTGATGAGGTTAGGGTGTGGTGGAGTGAGGCATGCATCTCGGTGGTATATGGTGGTCGTCGTTTCATGAAATGTCTTCTCCAAAGGAAGGGTCAAGTGACCGCCCTTGGTCTCAGGGGAGCAAAGTTCTCTGATTTTGGACTAGATGACCTCTGGAAGTTCCTGCCAGCCCTACTTTTCTATGATTCTGTGTTATCCAATTTTTTCCCTGGCCTTGGGGAAGTCTCACCTTCCCGAGATGCAAAGTTGGCCTAATGGTTTACCAGTGCTTGTCGACACACAGATCGGCAGTGCTATGGAGGTTCCAGACATTGCTTTTCCAACGGTGGACCTCTGTCCTCTTTTAACAGAGGACGGGTTCCTGTTATGGCTTGTATCTTATTCTGGTGATCTAAGCTGGATAGGAACAAGGTGTCCACATGTGGAGTTAGTCCACTTTAGACCTTCCAGGAGAGCTCCAGATGCAGGCAAAGCCTAAGTGTCTTGTTCAAAAGTTGTGTAGGAAGCAAATGGGGAAGTAAGGAACTGAAGCACTATTTCTGATGGTCTAGCTAAGGGTCCCAACCACCCAGCCATCTTCTCACTCGTGCTTCGACCCAGAAATTGCACCATGTAAAGCCAAAAAGAAGCACAACTCTTCTTTTTGAAAAGGAAGGAGGGTATTTGGGTTGTGCCTTTCTAACAACAAAAAATGATATATAGTTTCTTCTCACCTCCGAGGATATCAGATAATGCCATCAAAGTTAAGGTTGGATTTTTAGAGCTGGTTGATTTTCCCATCCGGGAAAAAAAAAAAGAGAGAGAGAGAAAAGAGATTAACCAAATAAAGACATTTTCCCTTTTCTTAGGTAATTTTTTTTTAAAGGCCTCTAGAAGCTGACAGTCCTTTTTGGATAAAATACCAGAGAGGTGGTGGCATCTCGGGGTTTTTAAGGCCCGGCTAGACAAAGCCTTGGTTGGGATGATGTATTTGGGGCTGGTCCTGCTTTGAGCAAGGGGTTGGACTAGATGTGACCTCTTGAGGTCCCTTCCAGCCCTCATTGTCTATGATTCTAAAATATTTGGGTTCACTTTGAAAAGTGCTATCAGAAATGAATTTTGGTTTGCAAATTAATTTTGCAAAATTAATTTTGCAAACCAACAATATTTCAATTTCCCTGCCCCCCTTCCCACCCTGCTGAATAAGTGCAAGCGTTATACTGAAATCAGAACTCGCAGTATAGGCGATTCTCTTTTTATTAGACCAACTAGATTTTTGCAGAAAAAAAAGCTTTAATTCTTTAATGTTATACTGGGAGTTTTCAAGAAACAACTCTTCCCCTCCCCCTGCCTTTTTCATTTTTTTTTTTTTTAAACTTCCTACAAGAATTTGAAGATGTCTCTTTGGCTTAGACTGGTTTTTCATCAAGAAGGGATATTGTTGAAACTGGTGTGACCATGGTGGCTCAAGGGCTAGCTGTATATATGTGCAACTCTGCCATGTTTCAAGCCTCCTTGAGTTTTTTGGGGGGGTTCCCCCAGAGTGTAAGGAAAGGAAAAGAATGACCTCTGCAAAAAAACAAGCATCCGTTGTATCAACCCAATGTAGCTCTGTACCAGCTAGAGTCTTCTTAATGTACTAATGAAGTTGTTCTCAAAATGCATGTGGACGGGCGGGAGGGTCTTGAGTCCAAGGATGGAGTTTGGACTGGGATGGACTGGCTCTGCCATTCATTCCAGTTGCTAGGGAGAGCTAGGACCTTCCCTTGTGTTAGGGCTCCAATGTTAGAGACCTCTTCTTTTTTTGACAGAATTTCACTTGTGGGTGTTGAAAAATCATGGGTGCGGGGTGTTATATGCTTGGGGAATTTAGCTGGTGTGAGACCTCTGGGGAGGATCATGGGTCAGTGGAGAGCATGGTCCAAACCATGTGCTGTTGAGTGTTAGGCACTCGCCAAATAGCACCAATTATCGCAGTGATGGCAGTCCTAGAGTTATATAAGCAATGAGTAACACCCGTGAAAGGGAAGCATGGCTTGTGTCTTGGAGTAAAATGGCTTCTCTGAGAATTGCCACGAGTCCCTGGTGTTACCACAGCGTCTTGTGGCCATGCACCAGACTGGGGCTCTTGGGGTGCTCAATTTGTTGAACTTTGACTTCTGTGCTAGGGCTGTTATCGCACTAAAGTGATTTTGCTGCTGTAGGAGCTAGCCTTCGGGTGTGCTAGGGGTATTCCAGGCACTTGGTCTTTGCTCACAGGTCCTCTCGACTTAAACATGTGCAGACCCTGGGGAATTCGTGTCCATTTGATATGTGGAGGGCAGCAGAGTTGAGTGAAGACAGGCACTCAGATATGGTCCAAATTCTTTTCCCCTTGGAAATTTTTGACCAAAATAGCAGTGAAAATGTCCTTGGATTCCCCCCCCCCCCCCCCCACACCACACTTTTAGCTGGAAATCGAAACTTCAATATATTTCATCCAGAAAACCAAATGAAAAAGCATTTTCCCCTCCCCCCTAGGGGAAGCAGACATTTTCTGTGCAAAATTTCATTTAGTTAGATGTTTTCTTTCCAAAAACAATTTGACAGGGTTTTGCACCCAGCCAAGTACAGAGCCTTGCTGTTGAGCTCGGCCAGGGTTGTACTGGACATAGTGGCTTGTATCGGATGCAGCAGGGATGACTTGTATAAGGTAAATACCTGGGGCCGAGAGGTTATAGAGCAAAGGAAAGATGAGCAAAGAAAGACAGCAATCTGGAGAGCTGTATTGGTGCTGAGTAAGCTACCTTGGGAGACATGGGTTTCTATCCAGAGCTGCAAATCTTAGCCCTAAACTGCAAGGGGGGTTTCAAGTCAGACCTCCCTGGTTATCCAGCTGTGAGACTACATTCATTTCTAAACTCCAGACCTTTTTCCTTCCTCTGACTTGAGGCATCTCTTCCAATGGAGGAAGAAGTGGAAAGAATAAAAGAAATAAAAGGGGCTGGACCCGATGATCTGTAAGGTCCCTTCCAGCCCCTAACAAATAACAACTATGAAATAGTGCTTTTTGGAACATGGCAAAATCAGGAGGGTTTATCCTCTTTCCTTGGGTACAGCTCTGCTGCCGTCAGGGACTATTCAATGACTAGATACCATGGGTAATGGCACCTTTAAACATCCAGTGGATGGGTACTATGAAAGGATATGGATTATGGAGGGGTTACATCAATGCTATGGAAGGGGAGATGCCTTGCATGGAGGGGAGGGCAAGAGAGATGGTCACCTAACCAGACTGTCACTGTAGGGTCCTGTTACTCTCTCCCTCTGTCTTCTCCGGTTGGATCTCAGATCATGAACAGAGCAGGGTGGTCCTATCTCCACGTCCTCTGTGTTTGTACAGCACCGCGCACAACAGGGATCCCAGATTTGGGGTTCGACTGTGGCTGAACCTTGCAAAGCCAGTTGGAGAAGTCACAGGGCCCATGGCACGCTAACGTGCTGCAGTGGGGAACGGAGAGAAGCAAGATGCTTTGACCCCCTCCGACACTGAAGAAAGAGGGGGGATGGAGGGCAGCGGGGAGGTGGAAAGCATGCCTCTCTTGCAAGCATTCGTGCCACCACGCTCCAAGCACCCAGATCCCTGCCAGAAGGTGCCCGCCGGGACCCGGCGTGCGTGCATGCGTGTGTGTTTGGGAGGGGGGTGGCGCGGGCAGCCTCTTTGTAGCGGCCGTGTAATTTATGATATGAGAGAGCACCATTGTCTGGGTCCATCCTGTATTTCTCTTAGGGCTTCGCCTCTCTTCCCAGACCCCTGCTGCGCTCCTGCTACTGTACCGTTGCTATGTGACATGCTCCCTGCACGGCCGCTATGTGGGGAAGGGCTGGGGAGGGGTGGCGGCAGTAACTGGGTCCATCTGGAGCCTGAGGCCTACCTCCCAATAGACTAGACCGAACTTGGCCCCCGTGACGTGCAGAGGGCCTGGGAATGGGTCTTTGAGTCCCCTCAAGTTCATGGCCACTGGAGGCATTCAGTTGACAAGGGGAGGAGAGGAGGGGGGCGCCGGGCATTTGACTCCATTCTCCCTTCTCCATTCAGCGCTGTCAGTGTCCTTGCTGCATACAGATCCCCCCGTCCCTTTCTCCTCCTGACATGTGCGCACATAAATAAATTACCCCCACCGTGTGAGTGTGGAACAATCTGTCCCCTAGATGCTATTCATCTCCAGACAGGACCTATTATTCCCCCGATTAAAGCCGCTGGAGTAGTTTGCAAGGGATACTGTTACTCTGTCAAACTGTAAATAAGACACTAAAAATAAAGGGAGCTCGCGAGAGCGAGGGAGAGAGAGGAGAGAAAAGCCAGACTAATGCCTGCTGCTAGGGAAACCAAATGAATCCCTAATGACCGCTGTGTACAAACTGCAAATAATGAAGGGAAACGGACCAACGGGACCCCAGTCTGCTTTCGATGAGCTGTTTGTTATGGGAGGCTCAATGAGAGCCTGGGCTTATAGTGGCAACATAGCCCGCACGGCCCCGGTCTCCATCGTTTCTCTTCCCTGTTGCCCTTTTTTTATAAATGTCTGCCATCTGGAGGGGGAGGTAAAAGGGGTTCACTTCAGAAACCTCCTTCCCTCACTGCTCCCTACGGAGGTTGAGAGAGGACTTGGAGCTATTTCTTTCCATTGCACCCTAGTCAGCAGCTCCAACCCTCCTATCAGCCCTAACTCCAGCCCACATCCTTCGAACCAGCAAAGGACTTACACACAGGCTTGGCTTTAAGCCTGGGCATAAGTATGAACTACAGTGAGATTTAAGCCTGATTCCACGCTGAATCGGGAGAGCATCGTGCTGTCTGCTCTTCGCTATGGGAAATACCAGCTGCCACCCTAGTTGTCCTGAAAACAGACCCTGCAAGCTTTGAGGTCCATCCCAGGGGAGAGGCTGGCTTAGTGCTGAGCTTTTCTGCCTTTTTTCTTAACCTTTTCTACCCCTTTCCCATGTACCTGGGCTCTAGCCAGGACCAGCTTCCCATTTTGCAGTCAACCTCCATGCTTAAGATAAGACCTGGGTGCCAGGAGAGGTGGGTGCTACTCTTACCTGTGTCCTGGTTGAGGTGAGGTGACTTAGCTTTGGAGCAAGCTGAGCCTGGCCTTAATTGTAAAACTGGAAAAAGCCTCTTTGTATAAATAACATCTCTCTCCCTTTTGATGTTTCCCATTTGCAGCATTGGGATATTGGCCTCCTTGGAAATGAATGTACTCTTGTAACATCCTCGGGCATGGAAGTACCAGAGCAAAAGCAAAGAGTCAGTAGAGTTTGGAGAGACCTCAGTGATGCTTTCTGCCAGGGAATGATTACTATGGTAAGCACATCCAGGTGAGATCAAGGCCACATTGTGCTAGGAGCTGTATATGGTCTTGCATAGCAAGAGATGATCCTTGTCCTTTTAACAGTCTAAAACCATGCTTCTCAACCTTGTTAGATTCATCCCCCTGCCCTTTAGATTTGAGGCACTTCATGGAAAATGCCAGCTCTTAGTATTCACTCTTTTTTTTTTTTTAACTATAGAAAAAGTTTAGAGCAATTCTTCCATTACAAAAAACTTGGCAAGCCCAAGCAGGTCAGAAGGTTTTTAACTCTCTGGATTCCTATTTGCAATCTCTGGGTTT
Organism: Alligator mississippiensis; assembly: GCF_030867095.1. NCBI lineage: Eukaryota > Metazoa > Chordata > Crocodylia > Alligatoridae > Alligator > Alligator mississippiensis. The sequence continues at coordinate 16,927,642 of NC_081838.1, read as the reverse complement.
ATCTTGCCAATCATTTTTGCACACCTGACATAGTGTGGCACCCCGCAGCACCCCTGACAGGATCTCAAGGCACCCCAGAGTACTGCAGCACCTGGTTGAGAACCACCGAGACCAGGCAGGCAAAGGGAGTTTCCTATTTCAGACAGGAACAGGAGATTAAGGGACCTGGCAGCAATTGCAGAGCAGCTTCATGGCAGGACTAGGGACTGAATGCAGATCATCCCGGCTCCAGGTGAAAGCCTGAACGGCAGGGGCCCCCTTCCTTTCTGGACTCTGATCTATTTTAAGCACTTCCTTGCGCTGAACTGGATTGTGTCGCGCTGGATGGAATTTGCAAGAGCTTATCAGCAAGAAGCACAGGGCAAGGCATAAAGGGCTCTGGGCCAGAGCGCTGCACTTCTCAGAGGGAAGAGCAAACTGATCTGTGAAGCGCCTTGAAATTTTACCAGCAACAATGACCCTTGCTTGCCTCCGACTGCACAAATGCAGGCGCTTTGCTGTGCGCTTCTGTGTGCCGGGGTAGAAGTGGAGTGCAGAGGGCTGCTTTTGGCAGGGCAGCTACAAATTATGATGTTTAACTCCTTGTGAAGACACGGTGCTTTGCAGGTTTTGCAGGTGTTAGTAAGTCGAGGAAAACCTTTCACTCCCCCCATAGTCTTTCCTTTGTTGCTTATCATGGGTGAGCTGACATGAGGTTAGAACAAACCTGGTCTTCCTACAGGTACCTTTAATGGCTTGTGTTTTGCCTTGGACTCTCCTGGTCCCTTTTGGAAGTAAGAGTGCTTGAAAAGAGGAAGCCAACCTTGGAGGTTTTTTCCTGGTTTTAAAATAAAATGGGATTGGATTCTCTCCACACTGAAACTGGTTTCATATCCACAACAATGCACTGGCTTAAATGAAGCTCCTCTCTAGGTCCAGTGGTGGGAGAAGGCAGTTGAGCTCTGTAGTAATTTGTATTTTTTATTTGCACTGTCAGATGCGGAGGTCCTTCCCATCAGCATAGATGGGGACTAACTCCATTGAAGGCAGGGGCATTAGCAGTATAAATTGATGTTAAATGAGAAGGGAAGCATGTCTGTAAAATAACTGATCTCTCAGCCACCTTCTGTGATATGTGCCCATAGCCTGGTTTACAGATTGGATAAACTGAGGCTACAAATGGATATCGTATCTGTCGTGGGCCAAACTGCAATCATTCAGGCATCTGTCCCAGGACAAAGAATAAAACAGTTCACAGGGTAAGAAAAGCTAACAGTTTGCCCCAGAGTATCACAAAATGTATCTGAATGTTTGTCCTGGGACTGCATCGTTGAATCAATGGCAGAAAAGTGGCAGTGTATTCAGCCACTCAGTAAACTGCAGTTGGAGGGGAGATGTGTGTACATGCCAATCGTGGGACATTTCTGTTCTGGGATAAGAGCAGGCACAGCTTATAATCACAGAATCCTAGAAAATGAAGTTTGGAAGGGACCTTAGGAGGAGGTCACATCTAGTCCAAGCCCCTGCTCAGAGCAGGGCCAGCCCCAGCTACATCATCCCAGCCAAGGCTTTGTCTAGCTGGGCCTTAAACCTCCAAGGATGGAGACTGCACCACCTCTCTAATCTATTCCAGCACTTCACTACCCTCCTAGTGAGAGTTTTTCCTAATATCCAGCCTAAGCCTCCCTTGCTGCACCTGGAGCCCATTGCTCCTTGTTCTGTCATCTGTCACCACTGAGAACAGTCCAGCTCCATCCTCTTTGGGGCTGGACCCGATGATCTTCCAAGGTCCCTTCCAGCCTATATTCAATGAATCTTTGGAGCCACCCTGCAGGGAAGTGAAGGCTGCTATCAAATCCCACTTCAGTCTTCTCTCCTGCAGACTAAAACTTGTCCCAGTACAGATTAATAGTCTGTTCCTAACCTTAGGCACAAAGCAGGGAAGCCATTTCCTCAAGTGTCATGGCAAAGCTGAGGTTAAACCCATCTTCCGCTCCTTTAAGACCATGCACCAGGCCTTGCTGCCTGTCTAAACCAGCCCCTCAGCTGATGCAAATCCAGCAGAGCTCCCTTAACTTGGTTGCAGCTGGGTCCGTCTCCCCATCATCTCTGCTGACAGGCTGTTTCTGAGAACTAGCAGGAGATCAGATCTGTTCTAGTCTTACTTCTTCAGAGCCGGTCAGCTTCGGTTGTAGTTTTCCATCTCGCTGCTCAGCATCTCACATTGCTTTGCACTGAGGTGTGACATGTCACAATGTGAGAGCAAAGCTGTCCATGCAGAGGGTGGCCTATTCCCAGCTTATTGCAGGCACAGAGCAACACAGACACATTTGGGCTTGCAAAGCGATTGCCTCTCCTGCTACAGCCCTTGCACTGTTTTTTTTGCACACTTTTTTTTTTTTAAATCTGTCTCTGACATGTGTGCAGCTGGGGTGCAATGTGGAAGCTCCTCACTAGCACACCAGAGCAGGGAGTGAAAGGGAATATTGTATATGGCTGAAACTGCAGGAGGAATTTAGTGAGATGGAATGTAATTACCTGCATGAGATTTAGTCTCTTTAGGTATGAAGGATTAATAATGATTTAAAAGAAAAATGAGCTAGGGTCTGAGTATTTTAAAACGGCCTTTAATTTTTGCACCCATAATCAGTGCAGTGTCTAAGTTATTAGAAAAGAAATGCATTGAGGCACCATGCTGGGTTGGGGTTACCCTGCACTGGGAGCTGTGCATACAATGAGGACAAGTAGCCCCTGCTCCATATAACACAAGCCAGCAGCAAGCAAAGAAGTAGCATTATCCCTGGTTTTATAGAGGGGGAATGGTCACAGTGGGGTTGCAGAGCCCAAAACAGATCTCATCTCAGATCCCTAACCCGCAGCTATCTAGTCGTAGCAACAAACCAGGTGGCTTGAGGCCTGTGTTCACCAGTACCTCCGGCTTTCTTTGTTCCTCCTTCGCTGTCTCTGCTGCCTTTGGAAATCAGGCCTCGCTGTTCCACAGCTGTTCTGCACAAGGCCATTTTTTTTTCCTTCTAAGTGAATCCAGACCTTGATGTAGTGATGATCTGTCCCCCTCAATGTGCATCTCAGGAAGGACTTTCCACCCCGCTTTTTTTTCCAGACTGAGAAGCCTCATGACTCAAAGGAGTCATTCCTAGGACAATCCTTAAGCTGGGTGTTGTGTAGACTTTCAAGCTGCTTCAAACCTCCCCTGGGTTCTCCAAAGTGGAATATATGGTTATTTACTCCACAGAAATATTCATACACGGAGCAAAGGGAAGAGCAGTGCAGATAAAACTGAGGTTCAATGCCATGTCTCTGCAGAAGCAGCCACCCACCTGGTGTTTCCCTGCTACTCCAACCAATGGCCCATACAGGCAAAGGGCCTGATCTGAGACCTACCAATGTAGCAACGCTTGTCTTTCAATCCTCCACGTTGAGAGCAGGCACTGGGGCCTTCCTTTCCCAATTACATGACAGTAAATCAAGCAGCGCTGCTGAGACCTCATCCATGTCCAATTTTGGGCCCTGTGCTTCAAGAAGCATGTGGGCAGATTGGAGGGAGTCCAGCAGAGAGCGACAAGAGCGATGATGGGCCTGGGAAACAGGAGTGATGGGGAAAGGCTGAAAGAGCTAGGGTTAGTTAGTCTAGAGAAGAGAAGATTTGGGGGTGGACTTGGTAACGGTCTTCAAATCTTTGAAGGATGATTCTGGAGAAGATGGAGAAGGACTTTTTCTCTGTGGCCTCAGGGGATAGGACTAGGAGCAATGGCCTCAAACTGCAGCTGAGGAAACTGAGGGTGGAGATGACCGAGGGTGGTCAAGCATTGGAGCAGGCTGCCCAGAGAGGTGGTGGAGCCTCCATTCCTGGGATGGTTCAAGACCACATTGGACTGGGCTGGGCTGGTTTAATCAGGGCAGATCCTGCCTTTAGTAGGGGGCTGGACTAGATGTGACCTCATGGGGTCCCTTCCAGCCCTTTTTCCTTTGATCTTAAAAATATTGATGCTCTGTATTTCAAGTTAGGGGATATCAGGAAAGACAATCAAAGTGTTTAAAGAGACCAGTGGTGAGAGCCAGGCAGAGACTCCAGGTTCCCTGCAGATGTGGCCTGGCCTCTGTGCCCTGGGCTGTGCTGGTGCGCTCCAGTGACCGCAGTGGTAGGTATTGCACTGGTGCAGGCCAGATAATAATCCCACCTGGACCCGGGCTGTGCTGGGTGACCTCAGCTCCCTGTACTTTTTTACACAATGTACAGTTCACTTCTGAAATTCACGGCCACAGGGGGCGGTGGAGGCAGGTAGCCGAACCAGGTTCAACAAGGCACTGGATAAATTCATGATTGCTAGATCTGTTAGTGGTTATTGAATATAATGGTTGGAGATGTTTCCTCTGGCATTTCTAAGCCAATAATGGTAGATGGGTAATGAAGCACTGGAACAGGTTATGCAGAGAGGTGTTGAAATCTTAATCCTTGGAGGTTTTTAAGACCCAATTAGACAAAGCTTTGGCTGGGATGATCTAGTTGGGGATGGTTTTGCTTTAAGTAGGGGGTTGGATTAGATGTGACCTCCTGAGGTCCCTTCCAACCCTCATTTTCTATGATCCTATGCTGCCAGGGAGGGGATTGAATAAGGGATAGATCACTCCAGAGAGATCTGGTTCAATTCTCTCCCTTTATAGCATCCATTTCTGCCTCTGTAGGAGACAGACCAGTGGTCCATCTAGCACAGTACTCTGATCCAGTCTGGCACCGCTTATGCTCTTCATCAATGGGATTGGAGAGAGTTTTGGCTCTTTGATCTCAGAACAAGCATTGGTGCTTGCCAGCCCTTTCTGTGCTGCTTCCAGCACAGGGAAAGCTTCCTAAAAAGCCTAGGTCAGCATCTGCAGAAAGAGAGGGAGAGAATGAGACCGAGCATGCATACTCTGGCAGCCCTGTCACAACCGTAATCTTCCTTCCCCATGTCTTGGTGGCGTTTTCTTCCTCGTGGCTCTGTGCGGGCTGCAAGGCAACCCATGAAGCTAGGTAAATACTTGGGCACTGGGGCATGCCCGGCTCAGTGCTGCTGCTAGATCTGGCTAAAGGATGGCTTGGGTTTATCTGCATGAGTCATGGTCTGAGCCGGGTACACATGCCCATGAAGAGGAAGAGCTCTCCTCCCCTGGGCACTGATGATGAAGGAATCCCATTGATCTTCCTGCCTTTCTAAGCAACTTTTGCAAGATTTGGCCATAAGGGACTTCACTAAAAAACAAATGCAAGGATAGAAATTGAAGCCTGCTCCCGGCCTCTTGGCTTAGTGCTTTTACCACCAAGACTAACCTTCTATGAAGGGCTTTACCCCTTCCTATTTCCTTCCCCTTTCCCCTATTTTAAATGTACCGTTTCCAAGCTGAGTTCTGAGAGCAGATAAATCCAAATGTGTCTCGCGGCAGATACACGGCTGCCATAATAGCCAGGTAGATTGCATGGATAAATGAATCCTTTCTTGTTTGAACTCCCCTTTTTAAAGCTTGTTTGAAAACCTCCCTGCCATCTCAGGTTAGAGTGGCGAGCTTCATTTGAATAAATAATCCATCCATACGTGTGGTACATCACAGGCACCTCCATGAAGTCTGGCTCCAGCAATGGGGATGGGGGCCTTGGCGTTCTATATTCCATAAAGTAGAGTAATTAAGTATCGCTAGTTGTGATGACTTCAAACAGAGTGACTCCAGGAAATAAGCCCCTTCTTTATAATTAGTGGGATTTCCTCTGCATCAAACGGGGGATTGATTCTTTAATCTGCTCACATGCTTTTGATTTGGTCTCTCAGCTCGGTCGTACCAACTGTTTCTACTCCCTGCTCTTTCCGATAAAACCTCAGCAAAGGAGATTTTGGGGTGGCATGACCTAGGTTGAGGTCTAGGATTTTCCTTCTTTATGTGTGCATGTTTTCTTTCTTTTTTTTTTTTTTTTAAGGTACCTAAAATAATAAAAAAATTGATGAGAATCAATGAAAATTAAGCACACGGTCCAAATGCTTGTGTTTTCCTTATGCTTTTCTCTGTCTAATTGTTTCTGATGCACATGCTTTGAGACCTGCTGGTTCTTCCACCTGCTTTCCATAGCTCTCAACTGGGTAAATTTTGCAGCCATTGTTAATCTAGCACAACCCTTTCATTAGAGCGAGTTTACTCTGAATTGGCACCACAGTTGCTCAGATTTGGGATTTGAGCTCCTGTCTTTAACAGACCTGGCACTTCATGGTCTAAATGAGTCTCTCCAAAGCTCTTTGGACCACTGGACTATTGACTGCTCCCCACATTTCTCATTTCTTCATGCATCCTTCTCATTAAGCTTCTCATTGAGAAGTCTAGCGAGCCCATGTCCATTTGACATACTTATCGCCCTTGGCTCAGTGCCCCCAGTTTAGGAATCACTGGTCCAAACCGCGTGACACCACAAAGTGAATGACAGAGGGAGAATTTGTTTGCAGGCTGTTGTCAAGCTGATCAAGCTCCAAATCCTGTTCTGGGATAGTTGTTTGTATTACAATTGGGTCTCTGCTGCTCGAACTGAGCCGAGAAGGGACACTGCAGTGTGGCAAATACATTCTCCGTTGAGATGAGCTGGATCTCAAGTGACTGCTGAAGTCAGCAAAGCTAAGCATGCCTCCAAGCTGATTCAGTTAGTGCAATGGTGCTATGAGCTTAAGGTCAAATTTACCCATTGCAACGGCTGTATGGGAGGCCTGCTATTACCCTGGGGTTCCTTTCTTGGACTGGGAAAAGGGCTTCATCTACCTAGGCCAGGGTGGGAGATCAGTATTGACAGTCAGCATAGGCATCTTTATATGAATCCAGTGGCCGTTGAACCCTGAAAAACAATGATGTTGTCATTTAAACACTGCTCTGGGAGTCATAAGGTCCATGTTGCAGTCCTGCCTCTGCCTCAGCTACTCTGTGTGACCTTGGCCAAGCCATTCAGTCTCCCCAGGCCTCAGTTCCCCCATCTGTAGAATGGACATCAGAGTCCTTCTGTTCCTCTTTGTTTGAACAGTGGTTCTCAGCCATTTAGGCACCCTTTGTTAAGGGATTTTGGGGCACTCCAGGTCTGAGAGTGGCTGATTTAGAGTGTAACTGCTTTTCTTGCAGCTATACAGAGCCTGGGTCTGTATAGATGAGGTGCCAGGCTTGGGGGAGCTGGGGCAGTCTCTAGATGTGGTCATGACTGTGGTCCTCAGCTTGGAATAGCAGCCACGGGAAGTGTTCATGCCAGTCCTGTTATTACGTTGGGCTGACGGGTTTAACATGGGACGTACCCTACTAGCCAGACTTATTGAGGGACCAGTCTAATCTGTGCATAGACACCAGGAAAAGGTACATACAACACCAGTTTAGTATGCCCCGTGCAAGCCTTCTCATCTGAAGCAAGTGTCGAACACAGATCGTATAATTAAGGACCCGGTGAATACGTAACTGTACAATTATGCAAATAGTGATCAAAATCACTGTTTTCAGCAGAAATGCCTGAAGATCAAGACAGAAGCTTCATGCAACCTTAATTTAATCTGGTCCTGCAGGAGTGGTGAGGTCTAATATATGACCCAACCTCATGCCTGCTTCTGTTTAGCAAAGAGAGGGGAGGGGCTGGGGGTAGAAAAGCAGCAATGCTTTAGCATGCTAAACAAGTCTCTCTCAGCATGGGCACATAGAAAAAATGGCCTGGAGATCACTTTAATCTACTGCTAAAACATAAAAAATAATCCAAGTGCTGATATTTAGAACGTTTTTTTTCTCTTCTGATTTTTCAGGTGGAGGATACAAGGTGGAAAGAAAGAGAGAGAGAAAAAAAAAAAGAAGGAAGAAGCCAACTCCTAAACCCCTGGAAATCTGTGTTAATTGCTTATGAATGTCTCTGTCTAAAAAAAATTATTGAATTGATGTCGTCGTGGGTTTTTTGACAGCCTGTCTGTTACATTTTTTTTAAATATTCATGCACCAAAATCTAATTACTAGGCAAATTTAATGATAATGAAATGAAGGCACTTTAGCGGAAAGCACAGGGCCCCCGTTAATGTTTTCTCAGCCTCTGTCTTGTTCGTAATTTTTTTTTTTTTATGACTGCCTTTCTTGCATTTAAAAAAAAAAAAAAGGATTGCCGAAAATAAAACTTGGATTGCTGAAACTGTTTGTGGTGGCTTCATTTATAATGATGTGGAATTTGCAAGGTGATTAAAGGTGTTTTGCAAAAATCAAATGAGACTTAACCTAATCAGATCAGGCGGATGAAATATTATTATTAGTGAGAACATTAAGATAATGCCTGGAGGGCCCAAGTGAGATAAGGGCCCTGTCGTGCGAGGTGACAGGCGCGCACATCTGTAAGAGGTACTCAACTTATCCCAGGCACTTCCACAGCCTCCGTTACCACAGCACCTGGGTCCTCAGTTGTCTTTAGTGTATTTATCCTTGCACCCTCTCTGTGGGAGAGAGTAACATTATAATGTAAGTTGAGGTGCAAAGAGAAGACTTGCTCAAGGACAGATGGGAGGGTATATTTAGGGTTGATCTTAGGGTTGATCTTAATCAGTCACACAAGCTAACCCTGCCCATCAATGTTACCTCCCTGCAGCTGCACACGGACAAGTAGGGGACGGACTCATTCCCCTAAGGGCTCTGCTCAAGCCCTTCTGGGAATCGGCTGCTTCCTATTTGTCCCTCCTCTGTGTCTGGCTCTGATGGCTGGCAAGAGAGACAATAAGTAGGATACAGAAGAGGCAGATATCAATTGCTGTGTTTGCAACTTTTGACTTGGGTGAGGTCTAAAATGCTGTTTTGGGGATGAAGGGGAGGCTCTGTTTTAGCCATAGGGGCTTGGTTGGGCTGTTCCTGATGGAGAACTAAGGGGCTTTAAAGGGAACGGTCTGTATTTTGGGGCTTGAGGGTAGGTGTAGGTAGCATATCAATGTAACAGAGCAAGGAGTAGAAGCCAGGACTCCCATGTTTCCCCTACCAAACACAGCATCCCTGGCTGCAGAGCTGTTTGTGGGAATTGGCCTTTCCCTGCCTTAGTTTCCCCACTGCAGAGTGCCTGCAGCAGTAGTTAGGAGGCTGCCTTGGGTAGGTAGAGGCCTGGCTTCTCATCTTGCCCCTGATCTGGTGGGTGAGAGGTTTCTTCTCCCAGTGCCTGTGCAACAGGATGGCTGCTGTGGAGCAGAGCATGGAAACCCGCTCTCCCGGCTTGCAGCGGGTGCCCTCACCTCAGACATCTCTTGCCCGGAAGAGCTTTCAGTCTCCAAAAGAAGAGGTAGAGACACCCAAGAGCAGCAGTGACTGGCATCGGGTCAGCCTCCAAGTGGGAGGCAAATCCCCATTTTCTCCCCATGGTCCTACCTGCTACATCACACTCTCAGTACACGATCTTACTACTGGCTGTATCTGGGATTGTGTCTGCTCAAGAATGTCTTCAGAGAGGTGCAAGGTCCTGGGTCAAGGTCCTCAGCTTTCTAGCTTATGCTGAGAAACCAGTCAGGACTGAAAGGGTTTCATCAAAGGGATGAAATATCCCTTTGAGCTATGCACAGAGGCTCATGAGCCTCAACCAGCTCTATAGTAGAGCCCAGCCTTCGAACTCTAGTGTACTCCTTTCCTGCCCAGGCTTGCGCTAAATGAGCCCAGTTGTGCTCTCTGAAACCAGTGCCTGGGGAAGAGGTTGGGATCAATGTTTGAGGGTGGCTGGACTTCAGGAGGGTTTGGCTTCTGGCTAGCTGCAGAGAAGAGCCTGAGCAGCAGAACTTGATGCAGATCCAGAAGCCAAAGTGGGTGGGTCTGACCTGAGCTCCCGCATCTCCAGCAATAATCAACACAGCTGCTGACAAACCATGAACCAGCAGTAGCATTAGCAAGTGCTCCTCTGTCTTTACGGCCCAAAGGGACCCTGTGATTATCCAGCCTGAGCTGCTGGCTAGCCCAGGTCAGACAGCATGTTGTCTGACACTTTTGAGCATCAAGCCCATACGTTGTGCTTGAGCGATACAAAGACCAGTCCCGCTCCCTTGGGGAAGCTGTTCCTGTGGTTCCCGACCATCACTGTGAAACATTTGCACCTGGTTTATTTGACTTCACCTTTGGGTCATCAGCTAGCTTTGTGACTTTATTAAGTTTCAGAGTCACCGCATCTCTTCCCTTGGCATATGGACTTGCAGCCAGTGGTGAAGTCCCTTCTCAGTTACAGAGCATGGTGCCTTATATCAGAACCGGATGCTGAAAACTAGGTTCCTCTGGCATTTCTCTGGGGCTTAGGCTTCATGTTGGGAAGATCTCTCATTCTGGCCCTAAGCTAGTGTGAGTCTGCGGAGCTGCACTGGCCTGAGCCGTTGATGCATTTCTGTGGGGAAACAGATGGGGAAACTGAGGTCCGACCTGATTAAAGGACCTGACTGAGGTCTTCCTCAGAGATAGCAGCAGAGCCAGGACTAGGTCCATATTTCCTAAGTCTAAGCCCAGTTCCTAAACCACCAGGTCAGTCTCCCTTCCAGGGTGGGGGAGGCCCCATGGCATCGCTGCGGTTTATACCCATGTCACAGAGTGGGCTCTGTCTCTGTTTTCTATCTGAACAGCATGGCTCATAGCGTTAAATCCCTCTGCGATGGGGGTTGGAAGGCGATATGAAATCATGCAGTGCTTTGAGATCTGAGCTCGAAGAAGAGGACAGAGAGGCAGGTTTTCCAGCGGGCGCCAGTTGGCTTTGTTCAATTGGGATCCAGCTCAGAGTGTCATTATTATGACACCGGATTGCAAAGAAGAGCGCAAGGGAGAAGCAAACCCAGGAAGCCAGCGCGTCTCCGTGCGGCATCCATTTTAGCCACGCGAGGAGGGGGTGTGTCTGCCGGGCTGGCACAAAAGGAGCCGGGTGGAAGATGCCACCCTGACAAAGGGCTTTCTCGCCCCATCTGGGGCACCCCCATGATGGAGACGGCGCTGCCCTTGGCATGGGAGAGACAGGGCACCTGCTGGCAGGACACAGGGCTCTTTCCCAGGCAATTCAGAAGGCCCTGAATGGATACAATGCACCGAAAGGCGTTGTTTTAAATGTTCTACATTAATCTTTCCCACAGCGGGCAAGGGGATTGTGTGGGATGAGACAGACTGTCTGCTGCACCATCTGCCAGGTCTGTGTTCAGGCCTGGGATTGTGGCAGATGTGGGTGGGTTCTGGCTCCTCCGGCAGAGAGAGGTGCAGGCTGCAGGCACACGGAGGAGATAAAGGGGAAGAGACGGGACGCAGCCAGGGACCGTGTCTCCTCTCCTCTGTCCCTGCAGTAATGCCATCAGATCCCGCAGTCGGCCCTCGTTGAGCATCCTTAGACACAGGCTCATCGCGCAGGTGCCACCTGGGAATTTTCCTCCTTCAGAGCCTCCCTGTCGCACAAGAACTCAGGTTTTGCTTGTCAAGCAACAGCCCAGCACATGGGCAAGGCAGTCCCTAATGGCCTAGCATGCTAGGTGCTGCCTAGACACAGCCCCTGCCTCCAGGAGAAGATACCAGGCCTCAGTATTCCCAAGGAGCCCTTCTACCCATTGGACCATGTTGCCATTACTTTGCATGTCAGGTCTGAGGCTGAGCCTAGATTATCCCAGTGCAACTTCCAGTGTGGCCCCATCCCAGTCCTTCCAGTAGCATTTTGTTGGTTTCTGTGGACAGAGTGGTAGCCTTGTGATACGCAAGCCACAGGGGCCAGAAGAGCTATTAGCGGTGTCTTGAAATCTGCTTGTAAATATAGGGGTTTTTTTCCTCTCTTTTTTTTTCTCACGCGCACGCACATACACACACACTCCACCTATTGCATAGAGTGCTTGTAGCTGCATTTATCCTGCCAACCTGACATTTTTCTATTAGTGAGCTGCAGCCTGCCACGATGATTATAATTGTCACTAATTTCTTTCTTTTGCAATCAGGTCTGCAGCAAGCCACGTTGGCATAAAATAACAGAGACTTGGGAGCTTTCGGGGCTTCAAAAGGGTTCCTTTTAAACAAGGAAGGCAGGGCTTTGAGGGCTGGGGTGACAGGATCTTTGGAAAGAAGGGCTGGCATGGACCTGTCCCTTACTCAAAGCAGGATCGTCCCTGACTGAACCATCCCAGCCAAGGGTCCGTCCAACCTGCTCCTGAACACTTCCAAGGATGGAGACTCCACAGGTCTCGAGGTGCCTGTTCGGTGCTGGACCACCCTCAGAGTAAGCAGGTTCATCCTCATCTCCAACCTCTGCTTCCTCAAGGTTAGGAGGGTTATAATTTTGCTCCAGACCTTAAGGAGATGATTGTACTGGCTTTAGATAGTAAGTCCCAGTTCAGGAAAAGAGACAAGCCCTGTACTGAGCAGCATGGAGATACTTTCCTGAATCGAGACCTACAGCTGCTGGAACTGGCAGGGCAGCGAGTCTGTGAGTCGAATCACCCCTACCTTTAATTCCCTGACTATGGTTTCTAAACAAAACTGCCGAGTGTGGAGCTTGGTTTATAAAAGGGTTTCTCCAATGGGGTTGCCCGCAGGAGCACGGGCCACAGGCAGTCCCTCTTAGGGTTTGCTTTGGGGTGTCATCCTTTGGGGTACCCAGGTTGAGCAAGGGGCCTGGCTTCCAGAAAGTGTCCATGCCCTCAGCATCAGGTCCCTTTTAGCTGCCTCAAGTCAGACACCTGAAAACCGAATGTTTTGGTCTCTGGAGGGAGGGTGTTTGCCGTCTTAAGAACCGCCCTGGGCCCTTGAGTGCAATGTGCCCTTGCAGGACCTAGAGCTAGTATATGTGGGGGGCAAATGCTTTTGAAGACATGGTCCTTTCTAAGGGGCCCCAGTTGCAGCTGATTTATTTAGAAATCCCAGCTTGCTCCAAACTCTTTGGCAACAGCCGGCCCCTGAGAGCCACAGGGAAGACCCAAGACATGCAGGCCCAGTCACTGGCTGCAGACGGCTTTCCAGGTTGGGCTCAGCAAATGGGTCCTCCTGCAGCGAAGGAAAGAGTTAAGCTGCAGGAGCCCGTTTGCTCTCCCAGTGAGAGTTTACACAACCTCCTCTTCCTCCCGTTCCCCTCCCCTCCTCCCCCCAAAATTATCTCAGCATCCTCCCACCCATTTATCTCAGTCCCTTCCCTGGCCTGCCTTGTCATTGGTATGTTAATGAGGTCTGCAGACTTCCAGGGCTCTGGAGCCTGAAGAGATGTATTTATTTAATACAGTGTTTATACATTAGGGCCACTCAGTGGCTGTCTGCTGCATTATCAATGTATTTGGCTAATTACGGCCACTCAGCGTCCCAACCTCTGAACCAGTTAAGCCTGAGTGAATCTTGGAGTGCCGGGGCGATGCTCACATTTTGGACAGGGCTGGCCAGCTTGTGCTTCAGGCAACAGGCTTGTCTCAGCCTATTTCACATGAGGCTTCAAGGGCTGGGTGATCAGGGGGGTCTGGTTCTTAGCTAGAGAAAGGTGTCCCCACTATTACAATGCCACTGTGTGATGTGCCGTCAGACTGGGGGTCATTGCAGCTGGCAAGGTAGCAAGATTCAAAGAGAAGACAGGCATTTCCTTGGCTGGGAGGGCAATCCTGAACTAGAAGAGTTCGTGCTAATGATATTTGGGAAGGGATGTAGCCTTCAGGTATGAGGGGAAGTTGTGTTAGGCATCCTATTATGCCACAACTGGGGATCTCTGACCTTATGGAGCTTCTGGTCACTGCTGGGCCACGGTACTGACAAGGTGGACGTTGGATCGGATTTGGTCTGGCAATTCCTATATGATTGATATCCTTTTGGCAGCTGGAAGGGGCCATAAAGTAAGGCTGAGGCAAATGAGCATTGATCTGGCCTAAGTTTTAGGTCCATGTCCTCCTGGGGACTCAGAGGAGGACCCCGCTTCCGGGCTCTGCACAGATAGGGTTGAAAGCGCTGTCCGAGGTGCTGGGTTAGGAAGACAGGGTGTGGCCCATAGTCTTTGAAGCCAATATATGGACTCAGCTAGCCCCAGGATCTGATCCTAAACTGGACCTGACTTTCCTATATGGTTTTTGCTAGCAAGACGTGCTGCTTTCTGGGCTCTGGCAGCAGGGTCAGTGCAGCTCTGTGGGGTAAAGTTTGATCATCCAGGGCCCTGGCTCTTGGGCAGTCATTGACACAATTGCAGGGGAGGGTCTGAATCACCCCCCTGATTCTGCTTTACTTGTATAAATGGCTTTGCAGGTGGGCAGAGACAGCAGGGAGGAAGCTAGCTGGTGACCCCTATCCATTCAGCATTGAAGGATGGGACCCCCCTCTTTACTCTCAGGTTGCTTTGCAATGAGTTGCACTGATCCCTAGCCCCTTTGCCCTTCTGCAGCAGTGCAGATGGAGTGTAAATGAGACTGATGCCCGCTTCACACTGGTCTATGTGTCTCCTTTACACTAGCCCTGCCATTGACCCACTAGGTCAGCATTTTCAGGCATTAACATGGGTGTGAATTTAATTTCCACCCACTCCCAGGCCCCCTGTAGTGGGTGAGAGTGGAGTAAAAAGAGGCAAGGAGCAAGAAATGGAGTATGAGGATCCCAGCCATTATTCTGAGTTGACACGAGAGTCTTTAAGAGCAGAATTTGGCCCTGAGCTTGAAACTTAAAGGAATACAGCCCAAGTGTGCAGCAAAGATTCCCAGAGAGTCCCAACAGAAGTAACGTTGCATTTGACAAAAAGCCGAGTAAAACAAAGCAGCGGATTGTTCAGCCAGTGCAAATTACCGACCTCTCCAATAAAATATGTATAGCATTAAAATAAAATTTGCATCACGATAATGCTTTATTAAGCCCATTAGGAGATTAAAAGAATCGACCTGTTTGTTCCCATTCATGGCGCAGCAGAATTTGCATTTCTTTCCCTACGTCTAACTAGCCACTTGCCTTTGCTTATTTTGCGAGAGTCATTTTCTCAAGCAATGTTAAAAGATGCCCCGAGAAAGAGGGGTGTGCGTGTGTGTGTGTGTGTGTGTGTGTGTGTGTGTGTGGGTGGGTTGGTGGGTGTGGGTGCATCCATGCATCTGTGTGTGCGTGCGTGCGTGTGTGTGTTTTTTTTTTTTAAATCAAAGCACTTGACTTGGGTTCGTGTTTGTCTGTGTGAGTGTTTGGTAGAGGAGGGGGTGGGATGGAGAAGAAAAGGTTGGTCTGCTCCCATTTCAGCTAAAATGGTTAATTAAGACAATAGAGGATATGAAACAAATGCAGCCGGGCCCATGAATGGTTGTCTAGACTCTATAGTTCTGCTGCAAGTTCTCTGTCGGAATTTTAACTTGGCCGGTCTGGTTTCCCCCCCCCGGTTTCCCTGCCTCTTAGCTCACGTCCATAAGTTCCTTTTCTCTTTTGTTTGTTTTTGTCCTTAAACAATCAATCTTTTGAGAGATCGGGGCTGGATTGACGGCTCTGCTTGTCTGAGACCTTGCATTGGTCACAAAGCCACCTTCCCAGAGCTGAACACAGGGCTGGTATAAAAAAAAAAAAAAGAGCCATTATTGTGAAGCATTTTTATTTTCTCAGCAGTGAAGGCCTGAGTTTCATTTTCAGCGGGGCTCTGCACAGGCAGTGGAGAAGGGACTCTTTAAAATGCCAGCCTGCGTAAGTTAAAAGAAGGCTTGTGTGTTTTTATGTACACACACATACATCCACGCGCACATGCAACCACGCATTTTAAGGTCATGCAAGAAGTTTGTGCCTTTAGGGAACAATGGATCTAAAGTTTTGAGTGCCCAAGCGTGTTTATAGGGATGTAAGGGCCAGATTCTTACCAATACTATTAGCTAAGGCAGTAGACTACTAATTCATTATGTTCTGTATACGTGAGTTCGAATCCTGTCTTTGTCTTTCGAAACTCAGTTTGCTCAGTCTTTCCTGCCCAAGTGCAGAGGGGGTGGACCTGATGATCTGTAAGGTCCCTTCCAGCCCCAAACAACTATGCAACTCTGAAGCCCCTCTGCCAGTGTAACTGAGGCTCACAAGTTGAACCCCTTTATCCCAACTAGTTCTGTGAATGCAGATACAAGCATAAATGCGCTCTTGTGCTAGGATAGCTATGTCCAGGTAGAGAAGAGAATTTAAAAAGTTGTGTCTTCAACTACAGGCTTTGAAACTCATAGCTCTAGTAGTCAGGGTTGTGAAGAAATAAGGTTTGACCAGCTTAGCTGTGCCAGCTGCAGCTCCCAGTATAGGTACAGCAATACTGGTACAACTGGGTACCACCAGTTATGCTTGTGTAGCTCAGGGAGTGGGACCGATTGCACTGTCTCAGTATAAAGTGCCACATGTTTGCATCCAGGAAGAGCACACACCAACTGCTGAAATGTCCTTAGCCTGACGAAGGGTTTTTGAACCTGAAAGCTTGCTTAATAACTTTTCTCCAACTATTTGGGTTGGTCTAATAAAAGATATCAAATTCACCCAAGGAACCTTGTCTGCCCATGTCCTTAGACCAACACGGCTACAACCTAAACCCCTGCAACGTGATTGCATCTACACTTAGCAATGCTTTGTCAATATATGAATCCTCCAGGTTTAGACGTGACATAAAGCAGCTTTGTATTGGCATGACCGCATCCACATTGGAGGGTCATCTTGGTAGAAGTATATCGATAGAGAAAAAAAATCACCCCCTCAACCTGAAATGGTTCCAAGATCTATGCACAGCCCAGGCTTACGCACTTTGTTTTGTATGCCCCCTTCAAGATGAACCTGAATGTAAATAGGCATCAGTCCATAAATATATTTTTAAATAGCTTGAGATAGTATGTTTAGTTACAGCTATTTCTCTGTGATCTGGTGAACCCTGTTGTAGTTAGCCATCTGGGGTTTGTTGGGTTTTTTTTCTGTGTTGACACCTTAATTCACATGTGGAGGAGAGAAACCCCAGTGAATCATTGATTATAGAGTCATTGATGCTAAAGCCAGAAGGAAGGATTACGGTCGCTCTGTGAAACTTCCCATGGTAATTTCTGCACTGAGCTCATCACTTCGGGCTGAGCCTCAGTGTCTCTTGTAGAAAGATGTCCACTCTTATAAGGGGTCAGTGGCAGAGCCAGCTGGACAGAGGCTGGCTGGAGCCTTGAAAGGAAGGGCCTGATTCTCATTGGAAACGAGACTTCTTTACTCCTTTGGAGGTAGAAAGGGATCAGCCTACAAAGGAGAACTAGGATCTCAAGTTAATGACATTGTGCAGAAATGGGGATCTGATCCTTGGCCTGCAGCTTGGTGGAGTGATTTACACCCCTGAAAGGGTGTTTGTGCCCAAAAGCTTGCAATTAAAGATTTTTTTTTTGCCAAAATCTAGTTGATCTAATAAAAGATATCACCTCTATCATGAGTCCTGATTCCTTTTACACCCCTGAAACACACAACCAAAGCACAACAGTGGTGTTGCATTGTCATTTTACATTGGCATCACTGCCCACACGCATCTCAGGTGGCACATCCTGGGGGAACCTTGTGAAGTCCTGGGACTTCTGTTGCTTTACACTAGCTGGGTATCTGAGCCACTTTTTGCCTTGCTGAATGGATGTAAAAGGGGCTTAGTGTCAATTGGGGTACAGAGCAAGTGAGAATCAGGTTCGAAATAGAGAGCCCATGTTTTGCAGCCTCTGGGTGCACGAGCTTGCCTTGCCATCACGGAGCAGCATTATTATTTGAATGTCTGCTGACCCTCAGGGACATATTTCTCAGGTAGCGACTCCATCTATTCTTGCCGGGGTTAGCTGGTGTCTATGTGGTTTTAAAGGACATCTGAAGTGGCTGCACTTTTATAAAGGAATGCACAGCGGGAAGGGGCTCACTGGGGGAATACACAGGGATGCAGCCACACGCTCAGAATATGGGCTAGATTATTCCAACTGCATCCATGCAAATGAGGCCCCTCTGTCGACAGAAGAGACAAAAGGTCATTAACTTCCCATGTAGAGCCCCTAGCATAGCTCCTTAATTTACCATCATTCGAACCCTCTCCACAGATTTTGCATTTTATGCTTAAAATGAAAAGACATTGCAGCCGCTCTGATAGGTGCGGGGATGGCTTCAGAGGAGTTTGCAGTAGATGGAGAGGAACGAAACAGAAAGTTTTGCCTGTCTTTTTCAACCCAGCTTTGCTTTAAAAGCAAGCAAACAGCTGCAAACCACCAACTCACTCCTTTTGCTGTGCACATTGGTTTTTAAGCCTCAGCTATCAGCAGAACAGTTTACATGAAAATCAGGAGCAAGCTGCAGTTTGGTGGAAAATCAGACTCTGTCCCCCCCCCTGCCGTGCAGAAGTCAGCTGTTGCTAGAAGGCTGAATCTTCTCCTGGCTTGTCCGCAACCTGGATGGTGCAAAATCAGAAACGTTGCAAGATCAGATACTTTTTCTTCAAGCGCCAGCCCCTGGAGTCAGGCTATGATGTGAGATGCTCCATTTTCACTTACAAAGTATGGTGTTTGCTTTCACAGATTTGGAGGAAAGCTTCCCAAGGCTCCCCCATCCCAGAATGCAGAGGACAAATGAAAAGACCCCCTCGTTTGAGGAACTGAATCCCAAGAAGGCGATGCCAATGGCACGGTGCTTAGAAACAACCTCGTTGTTTCAGAAAACCTGTGGTTGGAGATTTATGCACGCTCCATGTCAGGGTTTGGCTTTCAAATGACTTGTGGGTATTTGGATCAACAGGCAAGTCTCTGTGCATCTGTATGTGCACACATGCACATACATGTTTTTTCAGACATACATCTGTTTTTCATAGCTCCATCCCAAACCACTAGTCTCAAATTCCTTGCTGCAGAGTGTAGCTGATAGCTCTGTAATCTAGGCCACAGGACACTGGGGCTCTATTCTCAGCTCTCCCGCTGACCTGAGCAGATCACTTCTCTGTGCCTCAGTTTCCCCCTCCATCCATGGGAGGTGGAGATAGTGACCCCCTTTGGAAAGCAGCTTGCAATCTGCTGATGAAAAGCATGGGATAACATCCTTTGTGGGGCATGGGGAGCTTTGCCTCTAAGACAGAAAGAGGGATCTCTCTGACGCTTGCAGAGCTGTGCCCCCACAGCCCCCCAAAAGGCATGGTTTCCCATTAAAACTCAAGCAGCACAGCCGCTTTTCCCGAGCATTGCGGAGGCATCCTTGGTGGAGGGCGGTGGAGGTGGCGAGCCTGCCGCAGCTGAGGCCTGCTGCTTCTCTTTGCTGGAGAGCCAACCGCCCTCCCCCCTATATTCCCTGTACAACCTGGCACAGGGCTCGCACACCAATGCCATCCTTCATGCAAGCAGCACTGGCTGCCGTTGTCATGGAAACGCATGGGTGGGCCTTTCATGGATCTGGAGACGGTGTGTGCAGTACAAAGAAAAAAAAATAATAATAATAAGAGCAAAGCAAGGAGGGTTGGGAGGCAGCTGCTGCTACTTTAATTTGGAAGCCATGTGGCAGCCAAGTGATTCTTGCAAATCTCTTCCCTGTATCAAAACTCAGGATCGGGGCCCAGGTCAGCTGGGCTCAGGCCGGTTCCTAAATGATGCTTTGCCTGCATCACCCAGGATCAGGTGGGCTGTTGTGTGCTGAAACCCTGCCTTCGCCTTGCTGGATGGACTGGAGAAGCGGAGTTGGAGGAGCTGGTGCAATCTGGAGCACCCGGCGGAGTTATCTCTGCCCCTCCTGAGAGACAGGAGTCCTTCCAGGTCTCAGAAGAGATGCTGTGAGAGGGGAAGGAGAAGGAAGGCACTTGCAATGAGCAGCGCTGTTCCTACACTGCGGTATTAGCTTGGGACTTTCTTGAGACTCAGGACATCGAGGCCCCCAGTTCTGTTGCCCTGTGTGATTTCTGGGCGAGTTGCTGGAAAAGCAGGCTCCTTTCCATGCCAAGGGGCCAAGAAGCAGCTCCCTCCCAAACCCTGAGATGTTGCATCAAATCGTGCCCTGAATCCACAGCTCCGAACCATGTGCCCTTCTCCCCATACCCTGCATGGGAAGAGCTTGGTGGCTGAAGAAGGGGACCTTGGAAACCAGCTGAAATACTGCCCATGCTGGGGGCTGGCCTGGCCAGGGACAGGCATCTTTTCCTAACCAAGCAAGCCCTTTCCTCTGCATCTGTGCCTGGCTTATGATATGTCAGGTGGAGCCTGGCAGCTGAAACCAGGCAGGGAGCAGCTTCATTTACTATATACCTGGACTGGGTCACCCCAGGGCCTTTGAGCCCACACGTTGCTTGTTGCAAGCCTAAGAGAGGAGGTTGTGTGCACAGGGCAGCCAGCCCTAAAAAAAACTGCCCCTGAATTATTGCAGGGGGAATAGATTCATAGATTCATAGATGTTAGGGTCGGAAGGGACCTCAATAGATCATTGAGTCCGACCCTCTGCATAGGCAGGAAAGAGTGCTGGGTCTAGATGACCCCAGTTAGATGCCTATCTAACCTCTTCTTGAAGACCCCCAGGGGAGGGGAGAGCACCACCTCCCTTGGGAGCCCGTTCCACACCTTGGCCACTCGAACTGTGAAGAAGTTCTTCCTAATGTCCAATCTAAATCTGCTCTCTGCTAGCTTGTGACCATTATTTCTTGTAACCCCTGGGGGCGCCTTGGTGAATAAAACCTCACCAATTCCCTTCTGTGTCCCCGTGATGAACTTATAGGCAGCCACAAGGTCACCTCTCAACCTTCTCTTGCGGAGGCTGAAGAGGTCCAGGTGCCCCAGTCTCTCCTCGTAGGGCTTGGCCTGCAAGCCCTTAACCATACAAATTTTCCATGGCTGAGCAGATTTGGGGCAAGGCTCTGCTGCTTCTAGGGGCTGGGGCATGGTTGCAAGCCTGGCTTGCCCCCGAGAACCCATTTCATGCGTTCTGCCTCCCAAGACAGGTATAAAACCAGGAGACAACTATTTCTTCTCCTGGGGCCGGAGCATCCCCGGGAGATGCATCCGTTCAGAGCCAGTTGCTGGGAGCTGGAGCAGCCCTGGGGCCTCTCTAACTTACACTTTCTTTCCCAGGCCCCCCACAAGCTTCAGGAACACAGAGTAATTGGTGTGTGCGCCCTTTGACTGGGCTCTGGGCTCTTCTGCCTGCTCCAGGCCACTTCAAGGGACCATCGTGCATGGTGGGGGATTCTCAGAGGGACTTTTCCCCTCACTCACCGGGCCCCAGACCTCCTTGCCCCCAGCTTGAAGCTACAGCTAAAGATCCCTCTTCTTCATTCTGGAGAAGGCAGATGCAGCCCATTTGGTCTGTGGCAACCACGAACCCTTAACAGAGCCATTCGGGGCTGTAGCCTCTCTTGGAGGCGTCTGGGGAGGGATAGACACCCAAGGCAGGGGCGCTGTCAGAGTGCATGGAGGAGCGGAGGGCGAACAAAGCAGCCGAGGGTGGAGAGCTGGGGGTTATTCACGCACAAGAGGCAGAAAAGTGGATTAAGTAGATTAGGCCAAGTTCTGGGTGGAGTGGCGTGGAGGGGGCGTGCTACTGGGGGATCGACCGCCGTTCCTTCCAGGAGCGCAGGGGGAGGGCGAGTCCCTCCAGCTTTTGTCTGAGGCCAAGGGGAGGCAAAACTTACACCAGCATTAAATAACTTAGCTCCCCAATGGGCTGGGAATGGGATGGGGAGGGGGGTGAAGATGGGTGGGCCAGGCAGGTCTGGGGAAGGGGCTGGAGGCTGGCTGTCGAGCCGGGAGACCTAGCACTCCTGGAGGATTGAGAGTTTATTCACGCACTAATCAAAGTGACATGATGGTGGGTTGCAGACTAAAGCCATTCACTCCCCGAGTCGAGGAGGTCAGGAGGTCGCCCAAGTTCACAAGAATTGGGGCCTTTGTGATGGAAATGAGTCAAGGCCAGACCAGACGAGGGCTGAGGGCTGGGATGCCTGTGCCTGGAGCCCCCGCCTCCATTAACGGTACTGTTATTTTCATGGCGATGCCGCGAGGGTTTGTTACCATTTCTTGGGGAGATGGGGTTGAAAATGCAAGAGGAGATTGATGGGTATGATTGGGAATGGAAGAAAATTTGGGGTGCAGCAAGTCAAAATGTCGGGTCCCTTAACTGTAGGGGAATCTCCCGATGAGAGTTGCCATAGGGAGTTGTCTCCATCATTGGACCGTAGGTCCTTCCAATGAGCACCATTGAGGGGCATCTCTAGGATACTAACCAAAGAAGTTGGATTCTGGCTGGACCGATGCCTTGGTCCCACTTAGACTCGTCTTAACAGTGGTGTTGCTCTCCCAGATCTTGGCCAATACAGGAATAATAATCATCATTTGTGTTAAATATTGCCATGTATTTGCCGTGAGCATGTCTTTCACTGTGGTCCTGGTCTGCCCTCAGCGTTTGCAGGTCTTACCATGATGCTACTGCTACTGTATCTAATAATAATCACTTTTTCACAGAAATTTTCAGATTTTTTTTTTCCATGAGCTGAAATTGAACAAAACCACTTCATTTTTCCCTACGTTTTGGGGTGT
This sequence comes from Alligator mississippiensis, assembly GCF_030867095.1. Classification (NCBI taxonomy): domain Eukaryota; kingdom Metazoa; phylum Chordata; order Crocodylia; family Alligatoridae; genus Alligator; species Alligator mississippiensis. Next base: position 16,905,215 of record NC_081838.1, on the reverse strand, counting down.
TCTTCCCCCTTTTCTCTCTCTCTTTCTGTAGAGATAACAAGTGGTAGGGGAAAGCTAAAAAAACAATTCTTTTTGTTTAATTTTAATTCAGTTGTTTCTTATTTTGTTAAAAATAAGCTTTCTCTCAAAATGTTTCAGCTGCTTAAAAAACTGCCTTTGGTTAAAAATGTTCCACTTACTGATTTCATCTTTATTATCCTCATCAGGGAGATCTCTCCTCCAGTCCAGCTCAACTAAGAATGATGTTTTTCTCTCCTTCTAGTGACTACTCATTCACATATACACACATGACCCATCCCCTGAGTAATGGAGTGGAGGAGTTGTTTGCCTGGTTAGGTCATGTTTGTGAGGGGCTTGGATTACAGATAGGCAAAGACAGACAGAATGGATGGGTGGTGACCACGGCAGATAGCTGATGAGTGGGTTGATATTGTGGATGGGGACGGTCAATGAATGGATGCATACCACATATGAATGGATGGATGGAGATGAGTGAAAGGACGGATGCTGTAGTGTCCAGGGGAACAGCATGGTGGATGGATGAGTGCATATAACGTATGGGTGAATGGATAGAGGTGGGTGAAGAATGGATGCTGCAGTGTATAGAGGGATAGCATGGTGGATGGATGGATGCATACAATGTAGATAGGGGTGGATGGATAGAGGTGGGTGAAGAATGGATGCTATAGTATATAGAGGGATAGCATGGTGGATGGATGCATACAATGTCGGGGTGGATGGGTGGAGATGGATGAAAGAACGGATGCTGCAGTGTTTGGAGGGATAGCACGGATGGATGGATGGATGGATGGATTTATACAACGTATGGGTGGATGGACAAAGACAGGTGAAAGAATGGATGCTGTAGTGTATGGAGGGATAGCATGGATGGGTGGATGGATTTATACAATGTATGGGTGGATGGATAGAGACAGGTGAAAGAATGGATGCTGTAGTGTATGGAGGGATAGCATGGTGGATGGATATAGCAGTAGACAAATGCATGGGTGGATGTTGTTGAGGGATAATTTGAATGGATGAGGATAGTAGAAGGAGAAGGCAACTGAGACCACCTGTTTGCACCAACTCTCTCAGACATGTCTCAGACCCATCTGAGCCCTTCATGAGAACATTAAACTCTATCACCGGGGCCCTAAGTGGAAGGCATTCGCTAGTGAGGATCTAGCTTAGCCCAAGGCATCAGTGAGGTTAGATATCACTTTCCCGCGGATTATAGAGGTGCTCATCAGCCTTCCCTCCTGGAAGGACCTGATCTTTTCTGGCACTTTCCCATCTGCCCTCCCCATATGCCTAAATGGAAGGGAAGGTCTTAGCCAGATGGGAGATGTATGACAAAGCGGGGTTCCCTGCTCCCTTATGGTCCCATGATGGCACTACCGGAGCGTGGGACTGTCCAGGACATCTCTCCACCCCCATCTGCAGCACAGGATGCGGAGGGCAGGTTCCAGGCAGGCTGTAAGTGAGGAGGGGGCTTGGTGGACCCACAGATAGATCTGACCCCAGTCTTCTACACCCCCCACCCCAAAATCTGAGCCACGTCTGCAAGGCAGCAGCTGGAAAATGAACCGCAGCGTGACATGGGGGAGGGATGAATGGAAAACGGGAATAAGAACAAAGCTTGCCTCTCATTCTCTCTTTCTCTCATTCCCTCCTTCATCGCCTAAGGAGGACTTAGCCTTCACAATCACATTTACCTCACATGATTCTGTGCCGGGGGAGATTATCCTGGAAAAGCAGGATCTTAAACCTGCCCTGAATGAGGGGGAGAGGGGTGGCGGGTGAATGAAGGGGTCATTCTTGAGTTGAGAAACTGGCCTTTGTCGAGTGAGTTCCCAGCCGTCAAGAAATGACAAGCAATATTTCCCTGCCACCCCCTCCCTTCCTGCACTCTCGCCCCAGCCGGGGATTTCTCTCCCCGCCTGGAGTGGAATTAACTAAGCAAGTTCCTTTCTCTTTCGCCCTTTGATTGAAATGAAATAATTAATGTTCCAACACTGTTCCTAGACCTTCCCCTGAGAAGCCGTTTCCTTCCAGATCGAAAAGCGAGGGCTGGGGGGGCATTCAGCTGAATGGGGGAAGGCGGGTGTGGGGGGATGGAGGTGGGTTGGGATCCTTTTGGGGAGCATTTTAAATTGGGCCATTTAGAGAGGAATGGGGTGACTTCATGGCTGGCTCCATGGACCCCTGGGTTAGCCCCCGGCCTGGGCAAAGGATGCGTGATGAGCTGTGCAGCAAACAGGTCTTTGTTCGCTGCTCTCCGGCTTCAGGTTTGATGGCGTCAGAGAGATTCCTTGGGCCTGGGGTTGCCTTCCTGGGTTCCCTGCATGATTGCACCCTGCTCGGTCCCATAGGAGACCTGCCCCCTTTCCTCCAGCTTTACTCCAATCAGCCTAGCAAAAAGTGGCCCTGGCCTTAATTCGGGTCTTTGTACCCCAATCAGATCAGTACATGGGTCTTCTTATGCCCTTTATGGCTGCGGATTTCCAAACCCCTTGTAAAGGGGAAGAAGTGTGCTCTTTTCTCAGAGACCAGAAAAAAAGTGAAGTCGGAGAGGGTTTCACCGGAGGACAGGTAGTAGGTCCCGAGTAGGAGATGGTGCTTTCTGCAGATCAGACTTTGTGTTTCTAAAATCCTGAAAAGCCTTGGCTCAGAGATCAGCAAGATTTAGCAGCAGACTAGAGTGGGGCTGGGAAGAGGGTTTTTTTTTCACTGAAACAGTTTATTCCACCCAAAAAAAGTATTTTGACCAAAGTGAACATTTCTATTCCATTTTATCAGCACGAAACTGAACGCCAGAAGTTAGTCTCACTCCTTTCCACTCCTTTTCTTTTAATAAGGAAACAAGAAAGAGAGACAGGAGGGAAATGAATAAAACAGAGATATATTTTAAAAAAAAATCATTGAGTTAAAAAAGGAAAAATAAAACCCACAAAAACTTTCAGATAAAATAAACTTTTGTTCCCTCCAAAATATTTTCCCAGGTAATATCTAGCATATTCTGCTCTAGAAATGGATGTCAAACTTAAAGAACATCTTCCATAAATTTAGATAAATATGTAGAAATCTACTGTATATAGAACTAGTCAAAAGTGTTCATTTGAAACTATTTTTTTTTGACAGAAAGAAACAGCTTTGGCACAAAAATGGAAATGTCTGCAGGAAATCTCTTTTGTAGTCTTTTTTTTTTTCGCTTAGGCTTGTAGTGAAAATCTGGAGAAAACCAAGACTGTTGCGATATTTGGCAACCCCAAAAATTTAAAAATTGGTTAAAACCAGAACCTTTACAGTTTTTGGCTAATGGAAATATAAATATAGAAATTTGATTGGGGTAGAAATGTGGTAGGGGAAGGGGGTGGGTGTTCAAGTAAAACATAAAACTGCCCATCTTCTCCAGACTTTTAAAGCATCTGAAAATCCAGCTCATGAAAACAGTCACGCCATTGCAGCGCAAGAAAGAGCAAAAAACGTGGCATGTACAAATGCCCCAGGTCTTTCCTACACTGATATCAGGGCTGTTGGTATTCAGCAAAAAATCTCGGTGAAACATGGATTCTGCTAGTGTTCAGGGGTCTCTGTGCACAGAGAAACATGACCTGCAAGCCACTGAATGAATGCATTTCTTTATTAAGATCTCTGCCGGCTACTCTGATAGAGAGATGTGTGCAATGGCAGGGCATGAAATCTGAGTGAATAGGTGACTTCCAGCACCAGTGGCCAGATATGCCTGGAAAATAGCAGCGTTACTTCCCTGCTTTCCCCGGCAGTTCCTCTTTGGTTAAGAAGGGGCGGCCACCAGAGTCATTCACTGATACAAAGAGGTGTCTTTTGGGGACAGATTTTCATTCAGGCTAAGGCCTCTTAGCAATAGGCCGCTACCTAATGCAGTGTCATGCAGAGATAGCTCTGACCAAGCCCAATCAAGAACCGCATGCACAATCTATTCCCATTAGCTCCATAAGAGCTAATGCAGCCTGCTTCTCAGGTGTGCTAATTTAGCCGGTGGAGAGGGTTGCCCTGTCGCAGCTGTTCTGCTCCCAGACCTTGGGCTGACTTTGTGCAGACCTGCCTCACATTTCTCTGCATTGCATTGCATTGGGGTTCGGCAGACAAACCCTGAAAGCAGAAAACGGCTTCGAAGGGAGAGGAAGTTGCATCTTCCCTGGGTGCTTTGGCTAGGAATCATGACCCAGTCCCCCACTGAAATCATGTAATGGGCTTAAAAATCCTGGTTTAAAAATACAAGGATAAAAAATGACAGCTTTTTTAGTTGCCTTCTGAGCTTTCAGAGGACAGCAGGGGCTTGTTTTCAAGCTGAAGGCTAGATTTGCTCAGAGAAAGCCATTATTCTAATACAATCACTGGACTCCAGGAGCTGGGACTTTGATAGCACCAGACAGAGAGTGGGGTGGAAACCAACAGCACTATTCAGCAGGAAAAGTCTTGCAAATTCAAGCCAGGGCCCATGTGCCTATTGCACAGGGAGATCTACAGGGCCCTGGTTTTAATAACCTTTCTCTGTAGGTTGCTCAGAGCACTTTCTTAAAGAGGTCAGGATCATTAGACTCATTTTACAGCTGTGGAAACTGAGGCACGGAGCAAGGACACAGCTTGCCCAAGGTGATAGAGAACAGAAGCGAAGGTTTCACCAAGTCCTGGTCCAGTGCTCCAGCCACTTGCCCACACTGCTTCCTCTGGGTGCTGTGGGAGTACAGGTAAGAAGGAGCAAGGAAGTCTTGCTGTAACGTGCTGAAAAGGAACCAGTGAAAAGTCTCTATTTCCCCATTGTGGGGGAGGCAAGTGGCTGGAAGCAGGCATCCAAGCCCAGCATTGAGGGGAACTGGACCTTTAAGCAGCCACATTCCAGCTGTTTGTAATCAGCTGCTGTGGGGCAGAGGCTGCTGTGTTGCAGCCTGCACCAGTAGGCACTCAGGTGCTGGAGGGGGCGGCTCTGCCTCTGATGCTTTGGCATTGAATGGCCAGTGCCCCTTGGCTGGAACTGTCTTGGATGTCCCAGGTAGAAGACGTGACCCCAGAGCCGCAGGGGTGTATCCCGCTGCACCCAGTGACCCCCACACCAAGTGGGGTGCTTGAGATGCTGGGCTGCTTGGGACCTCGGGGGGGACCCCAGCTGCGTGGTTTCACTCCGGCTGTGCCCAGAGCTCCTCTCTGCGCCTTGAGGTTTGGCTGCAGACCCTTACTCTGCTCTCAAATGCCTGCCCAGGTGCTGCACGTAGACATGGCTCTGTCCAAGATAATGGGTTGGACTCCCAGCTGACCTGTACTGCCGTGACCCCAATGGGCATGATGCACCTCACTGGTTTGGACCCACTGAGGAAATTTTGCCAGGGGTGAAGGAAAGGGCCTCTGCTGTGAGCCGCCTCTGCAAGAGGGCAAGGGGCTCCCAAATGGCTGCACGCAGGGCCCCGAGCCCCCTCCTTGGGCACTGATGCGGTGCCAAGGGTTGGGGCGAGTCAGATGCAGAGCCTGGGGGCCAGTGGGCGGGTGGCTTCTCATCAGGGCACCTTGCAAAGCTCAGGGAGAGGCAGTGGCTTCTCTGCTTGGCTCTAGCTGCTGCCATTTTTGCTTCCTCCCAGAGCTCCCCTGCCTCCTGGTTCCCCTCCGGGTGCTTCCTTTCTAGGGCTTGGGAAATGGGTTGACTGGGAAGAAGGTGATGGGGAAGAGATATGAGATTGGTTATTCAGAGGATGTGGAAGGGGACAGGCTTGGCCACAGTGCAAAATGATCCATAAAATGACCGTCTCTCTGGACTGAGGAGAGCGTGCAGGAGAGACAAAAGGGAGTGGTCTCCCCCCTCTTTTGGGAGAATACAATGTGATGGATTTGTCACCGGGTCTGGTGACACTGTTAATGTACTTTCAGCTAAACAGGGTTTCTATGGCAGCCAGGGGGGTGGAGGGGGGAGTCGGGCAAGCCCCGCGTGGCATGTCTGCGTGCGGCTTCTCCTGGCATCCGTGTCGAGGGGCATAGGTGCCAGACGGGGGACGGCGCAGACCCACTAATCAAGGGTCTGACAGATGGGGGAGGGGAACGGGACCCCCCAAAGTGGATGGTTGTTGCGTTGCATAAAACAAAAGGGGCGGCGGAGTTCGCCCAGGCACTAGGCTGGCACTGGGGAGTCGTGTCTGGGAATCTGTTGTCTTAGAAAAATGGGCTGGGGAGGAAGGGCCCAGGTAGCAGCAATGATTTAGCCTGTCCGGGGGGGGTGGTCTGGCTACGGGGCAGGGCCAGGACTCCCGGTTCTATTCCCAGGGCCACGGTGGACTCCCGTGGTTTGCCTGTGTCTCCGTTTTTCCCCCCGGTGAGGAAGGATGAGCAGAAGAAAACTCACGAAGGGGAAGAGGGGTTGAAAGAGGACCCCTCGATGCCAGCTCCAGGGTAGTGGAGGATCCGCGAGGGTGCAGTCTGCAGCAGCGGTCTGTTTTGTGGGTGTACAGTGCCCTTGCTCTGAAGCCCCTTTATGCTCCCAGGCTGCCTAAAGGGGCTGGGCGGAGATGAAGGCTTTGGCTTGAGCACCAGGGCTGATCAGTCTCTTTAAGATACTTTCATGGCTTTGACTGTCCCAGTCTCTGAGCCCCCTGGGAAGCAATGGATTTATCCTCTGGCTTTACAGAGGGGAAACTGAGGCCCAGAGAAATTGAGTTGCAAGGGGCTCACTTGGTTCGGGCCCCTACCCCCACCCCATCTTTCCTCCTGAGAGCAAGGTCTGCACCCCTGGCATGAGACCTGACAGAGGAGCTGGCATCAGAGGCTGTACCTGTCCCTCCTCTGCTCCCATCAAAGGCATGCAGAGACCCCCAGGAGCTGCAGTCAGTCTTCAAGTATGCAAAAGGTTGACCTGTAGTGGAAGGATCTTCCTGTCCCCCGGGGACTGCATGAAGAGGCACGGGCCTGAATTGTAACTGGGGAGATGTTGGTTAGAAAATAGGAAAATCTTTTTATCTGGAAGCACTGGGTGATGGCGTGGAGTCTCCATTGCTGGCAGGTTTAAGAGCAGGTGAGGCACGTGTTCATTGGGGATGGTCCAAGCACCAGGGCCCAGGAAGGGCTGTGGTGGCTTCAGGAGGCTCCTTCCAGGGGCTGCTAGCAGCATCTGTGCAGCTGTCCCACCACGAGGACACTCCATGATCTTTCCTTCTGGCTCCTGGATGACCCAAACAGCCCCAGGGCAGGGCAGGGAAAGGTCCTCATGCTTCTCCCAGCATCAGAGCTGAGCGCCACGAGACCTTGACCAAGGCCTATTCGGAAGCGGGATGTGGCTTGAAGAAGGGCAAGACCATAACCCTGAGGATGAGAGTGATGTTGGAGCCAGGGGCTGGACTGGCATCTCCTATTCCAGCCTAGCTGGAGGTATAGTGCTGCCTTGAAAAAAAAAAAAAAAAAAAATGAAGGGAAAAAATTGCAAATTTCCCCTGCAGAAATTGGAAAAATGGCTATTTTATATTGCAGTGCATTTTTTTTTTAATTATTTTAAAATGGGAATGACCTGGTTTGAAACAGCAACCCTGCATTTCCCTCCTGAAAGGGCCAAACACCAAGGTTTTGATGGTGTTTTTATGCTGGAGACCATCAGACACCACTCTGCGCTTCACTTTTATGCTGGGACAGTGCAGTCATTTAAAGAGTGCCAGATCCTGGACTAAGTTTTAATTTTCTGAGCTGCTTGGAAACCTAGTTTAGTTTATCTGAGCTGGGGGTCTGGCCCATATTGCCTAACAATTTATAGCATGTAATCTGGGCCTACATCTCTGTTCTGCTTGCGTTACAGTTTGCACTGGAGGAGTGTGACTACAAAAAGGCTCCCGATTCAGTTTATACTCTTTTTGCAACGATGTAAATAGTTTCATGAGGATCAGGGCAAACAGTTTGATTGGGGCACCTGGAAGGTGCAATAAATTCATCACACTTGCAGTGAGCAGCGGACAACAGAGAATCTGGCTTGGGGACTTCCTTTCTGTTCTAGCAAGAAAATTATACGTCAGTTCTTGGAAGGGGTGATCTCTTTTATAAGACCAACTAGATATTTGCAAACAAGTTAGCTTATTATTAATAAATAATTTGTTTGCAAATATTTAGTTGGTCTCATAAAAAGAGATCACCTCTTCCATGAATTTTTTGATTCCTTTTGCCTCTAGATTAAGCCCAAAATGTGTCATTCGTATAGTGGGGGAAAGCCCAGATCCAAAATCTCTCGCGGTGGAGCAGCAGATCTGAAAGGAGAGTTCTACGCTGGCATGAAAGATTATTGCCAAACATCTGATTTCTTCTCCAGCACTGAGGAGGTGGGTATTATTATTATCCGAGTAGATAAAGTACCTACTGACCTGCATGTAGGTCTAATGAAGCCTGTCCCCCACCTCCCCCAGGTGGGCAGTTCAAAGTGTGGCCAGGAGCCTTTTCAAATGCCGGGACATGAAAATACATGAGTGTCGGGCAACTGCGGCTGGCAGAAAGAGCGGATGTGACAGCCTCTGCTGGTACGAGCCTTAGAACTGCACTCCCGCCTGGCTTCCCCAGGCACAATGTGCAGAGAAGAGAGAGAAACAGCCAGGCGGTTTGTGGAAAATGCGAGAAAAATGAATGCCAGCTGCACGTGACCGAGGATGGCAGTGGGCCAGGCTTTCATTTAGGTGCGGGCCCCTCTCCACCCCTCCAGCAGCATTGGGAGGCCATAAAGCGGATGGGAATAGCATTGATGCTCTCTCTCAAAGGCATTGCCATCCTCCGAGCGCTGTTGGGGGGCGGGTGGAAATTCACAGTTTGCAAAGTGAATCGGGCCAGGTAGATGTAATCCTTCTCACGCGGTGGCCTGGTGAACTCCACTGATGTCAATGGAGGTTCCTTCTGATTTACACCCAGCTCTCATTCACATTATAGCGCCTTTTGTATAGCCGGGGCAGGGCACAGGGGCTTGAAAGCAGATGTAAATGATAGCTACTCTTGCTCTCAAGACCTTTTTGCTGCCTGAGTGGGGTAAAGGAGGTGGCTTCTTAGTCTGTGCTTGCTGCTAGGGTTGTCTGCAGATTGTGGGGCTTTTATTTTTAGCATGTTCCTAATGTTGATTGCTGATATTTCCTAGCGATGTCAGTTGAGAGGAATCTGTGCATTCAGGGGCTGATCATCCGCTCATGGATTTCTCCCTCAAAAAGGACTGGATAAATGCTTCTACAACAGAAGTAGCTGCAAGTTAAAACAGCAGGAAAATCGAGTCCTAATCTCATCTGTAGCGTCCAATTCTGCTCCACAAAAAGATGGAGCCTCTTGGTGTGGACTGGCATGCCAGCTCCACGGGTTTCCATACAGCTGGGTGGATTTGGCGCTAGCTAAAAATTTTGCAAAATCGGACTTCGTATTTTTTTTTATCTTGTTTTTATAATGAACTGATCGACGTAAGCGAGGCAGAGCTGTTTCGGACGGCAGCAGAAAGGTGGCTGAATTGGATGGAGGAGGAGAATACAGTGATGTTCACCGCAGGAGGAGCAGCCTGTTTTTACCGTGAAACAGGCAGATATTTTGTCTGAACTGGTTAGGAAAGACAGGGTTATTTCCCATGAGAATTTTTGCCTGGTTCTGCAAAAGTTTTCCTTAAATATTCTTCATTTGGTGTGCATTTCCTATTGAAAAAATAATCCCTCTTTCCCTCCCCCTTCACCTCCACTTTGGCAGTAAAAGGTCCCCTATTTTGCTCACTTGCTATCTATCTTTCAATTGCAAACACACTTTTTTCATGAAAATACCCGCTCATGGTAGCTATTATTCAAAAGAAAAACTTCACTACTTTCTGACCAGCCCATCAATCTCTCCTCTACCCAAGCACCAAAGCATTTTCAATACTAAATCTGTGAATGAGTCTTTGAAATCACACCTCAGTAGATGGATTCATGTTCACAATAATTCATATAGAGCTAATAAATGACTGGATATTTTTAATCAGTGGTCAGAACCAAGTATCACAGGGTTCAGCAAGTTTTTGATTGCCTCTAATCACAGTGTATAACCATCTATAACGCTTTCTACTGATGTGCATGTTCATGGCATATGCCTGTAGCATGTTTTTGACATGAAACAAACCTTTTCTAAACTCTTTAACATGCCCTTCATATAAAGTATGATCAAAGGGGGGGATGCAAACTGTTACCTAATGAGAACTAACCCACTTGCATGTTTAGAAATGCTGATAATTAGGACAGCCCAGCATTCTGCGGATCTAAAGTCCAGCTGTGAAGGGACCGCATCCAGTTTTGATTTATTTATCGGATATCGGTGATCCAAAAGCTCAGGGCAGCAGCACTAATTGAGCTGGAAAGATAGAAGTCCATTGTGTAATGCTGGATGCCCCAACACAGCTGTACGGTGCTCTGACTGCTTTGCAATTCACCTGGGCGCACATCTTCTGACCAACTGCATTGTGCTAAGTAAAGGGGGAGTTTTTCCGCTGAATTCAGAAGGCCGGATTCTTATACTGGCATCCCCTCTAAAGCGGTCCGGTACAGTGTAAACAGATATTTATGTTCCCTTTTAAAGTCCCTCTTGGGTAAAGCAGCATAAAGGATTCTAAGCTATAAAGACAAATCTGGCGTCACTCTTTTGGTAGCACTTTGCACTGTAGATGAAGGCTTGCCCAAAAGGGAGAGAGAGAGAGAGAGAGAGAGAGAATGTGTGTGTGTGTGTGTGTGTATGTGTGTGTGTAAAGGCAAATTGGGTGTTGCTCTTTTGGGAGCACTTTGCACCGATGATGAAGGCTTGCACAAAGTATGTGTGTGTAAAGGCAAATCGGGTATCACTCCTTTGAAAGCACTTTGCACTGATGATGGCTTGCATAAAGGGGTGTGTGAGTGTGTGTGTGTAAAGGCAAATTGGGTGTCACTTTTGATAGCGCTTTGCACTGATGATGAAGGCTTGCACAAATGTGTGTGTGTGTTTACCAAGTGTAAACTAGGGTGGGAGGAAATGAACCACAGAACGCATCTTTCTGAAGGAGAAGTGGTTGGAGGGTAGTGGGTGACTTTGGCTGTTATTCAGAATAAAATATCAATCAGATTGACCCCTGATCATTCAGATCCACTTCCTTTTGAGGAGTCCACCATCCTTTCTGTTGCTGCAGAAACTGGGATGAGTGATACAATGATTATGATTATAAATAGATTTGGGAGGGGGGGCAGTTCTTTTTTAGCTCATTTCAGTAGGTCCCTTGCTTGTTCTCTTTCTCTCTGAAAGCTGTTTTGTGCCTGTCCTTTTGTTCTTTGTTAATCATAACAATCTTACTTAAAGGGAGATTAATTAAAATACAGCAGCAAGCCAAAAAAAAAAAAAAGTTGTATTGCTTCAGAGTCATCTGACACCTGCTGACCTTTCATCTTCATGATGCGTGCCAGAGGAGGTCCTTCTGCTTAAAGGGATGTGTCGATTTTGAAATCTGGCAAAAACAGAAGACCTGAAACCACGTTTCAAACCCTTTCACCCGCTTCTAGTCTGATTGCCAATTTTTTTTTTTTTTGGCTTTGCAATCCCTTTTTTTAGCTTATAAAAAGAGTCTGTTTCCCCTGCTGCAGCCTGAAAAATCTACCGAAATTCAGGGAAACTGATTAGCCCTCGAAACGGTGGAATTGACCCGAAGTACGAGAGAAAAGTCTCATGGCAGCAACATCTCCTTGCTCTGCTCGGTCAGGCAAAAGGGGCCTCTGTGTAAAAGAGAATTGAGCCAGAAATGCATACTGCAGCAATCTAGGGGTTGTCGCATCTGCAGGAAGCGTGACCTGGATGGTCTGGTTCAGTTCCCTGTTCTGCTACCAGATTTTTCACCCTTGCCTCCCTGATCTACCCATGTCAGGTCCGGTTGTGCAACAGGAGTGTGTACTTCTAGTAATATGTTAGGCAAGGATGTGTATGGGATGGTTTGGATAGGGATGATCTTGCTTCAGGCAGGGGGCTGGACTCAGTGACTCCAAAGGTCCTTTCTAGTCCTACATGTCTATGATTCAATGACCTTGGTTGAGTCACTTAACATCCCTGTGTTTTGGTTCCTTCGATCACCCTGGGATGCCCAAATTGGGGCCACAGAAGTACCTATGTTATCCAGATTTTTCCCTAGTGTAAAAGGTGACCAAATCACAATGACAGCACATTGCGCTCCTAAGATTTTACCTGGTGTGAAACGTGAAGCGAAGGCAATGGGAAACCTTACTATAATATTTTTTCTCTGCCACGGTTTGCACTCACGGCTTGATTCTCCTTCGCACTGCACCTCTTTACACCCCAGCATCAGTATACAGTTGCCTTAAAATGGGCACAGAGGCCATTTCCACCTGCTTTGCAGCCCCACTCTGCTGCCGGAGTAGTGTAAAGAGGACTTAACTAAAGATCTGCCCTAGATCTGGCGTGCTAGTGTAAATAGGCATAGTGCTATTGAATTCAGGGCCCATGCATACATACATAATTTTCCCAAGGATTTGGGGTCATTGCTGTTCTTTAGAGGATTTCCCTCTTGCCCCTCCCATGCTGGAAGTCCAATGGCTATTACCCTGTATGTTTGTAGAAGTATAATAGGATTAGCCGTCTTAGGGAACCTTGTATGCTAAATCTCATAACCACTGCTGGAATTGGGGAAGGAGGGGGAATATGGAGAGACGAATGGAGTTGCAGCGGGATATGGAAGATGGGGCCATTTTTATTGTGAAAATTGGATGCAAATTGTTATACCTCAAGCTGGAGGGATTTGGCCCGCTGAGGTCAAGGGAGCTAGGCTGATTCACACCACCTGAGTATCCATGTCTGTAATGATACAGGCAAAATAGTCTGGCTGCATCTGCTGAAACAAGCCTCTTATATGTCACCAAAGCAGTGCACAAGATAAGACTCGGGTTTGCCACTAGGTTGAATCTGAACACAAAAATTCATGACCGATCTGGCTTCCCCCAGGGCCGCGGGCAGCCGATTCTAAGATGGGAGGATCGGGCCCGCCTGTTCCTAAAATTCAATACAATCCCCCTAGATAAAGGTTGAATAAAAGTTATTGGGATTAGGAAGAAGAGAAACGAAAAGCCCAGGCACCGTTATCGCAAATTGTTTATATATAATTAAAGGGTATGTATGTGCGACTCTATCATCTTCCGAATGATAACGTTTTTATTTTCTTCCTAATGGGGGATTAGGAAGAAATGATGTATGGAATACATAAAGAGCGATAGCGAGGAAGAAGCATCGTCTCTTTTTTTTTTTTTATGTTGGCGGTTGCTTTTTGTTTCATAGGAAACAACAAAGATTCTCGTGAATCCTTTTTTTTTTATTCTGCTTTTGGGGACAAGAGCTGACTTCTCCCTTTTTTGTGCTGTGTTTGAGCAGTGCCCAGGACAGCCAGGCATGGCTTAGCGTCCTCAGCCCAACTGCAGAGGAAACAGCAAATAAGCATCCTTTACTAGCGGGAGCTGGACAAATGGCTAAAAGCGCCTTAATTTTTTTTGGTTTCTAGGTTTGGTGCTGAAATGGCTTGTGAGCGTGTGCATTTGATTTCTGGAGGGTTGTTTCAGCAGGGAGAGAAATTCTGAATGGTTTCATTCAGGTATTTCTCGAAAGATATTCTAATATTTCATCCTGATATTTTCTTTCCCCTTCCTCCTTTCTAAGCGATGCTTGATTTTTATTGCTGACTTTGTTCTTGCCATGTTTTAACCTACTATATTGTATATAAAAAAGGGTAAAAATAATTCATCTGCCTGGACCCCAAGCTATTTTTTTTTCAGTTTTCAGAAAATTTTTTTGAAACCGCTTCCTCTCACGCTGATCCCAAACAAATTCATTATTTTTTCCATCTTTTTCACTTTGAGCGGTGGCCTGGGGAATCGGGCTTTCACACCACGCTCGGGTTAGCCTCTCTTAAGGAATAAAACTCTTGTTGGCTTCAGGGTTTCATCTGATGAATTGGCTTCCCCTTTGTTCTGGGGAGACTTGGCAGGGTATAGGCATGTTGTGTCTTGGCTAGGTGCTGGCGATAGCAGCACGGCTGGATCCCGCCGCCCCGGGATGGAGTTGCAGTGTACAGGAAAAAGTTTCTGTTTTATTTTTTTTTCTGGTATAGTGTGAACCAATGCCCTCAGCAGTGTAGACAGCCCTAGCAAAAGGATCTTGGCATGGATAGCATGGGCAAGACGAGGGGGGTGGAATCCAGGTCCCTGCCTAGCCTAGCTATGCCAGCAGATATCTTAAAAATAGACCAAGCCTTCATCATAATGAGAATCGGGTCTGAAGCCCTCGGCTCATTCTAGGGGCTAACTTCATTTGTGGTGCAAACCTCTCTGAGCCTGCTGTGCCGGAGAATGGACACGGGCCTGGTTCTCCACCGCTGAGCCTCGACTGTAATTTGTGTCCACTTTAAGCCTTGGTATGAATGAGGATTGGACTCGACGCGCTTGCAGCCTGCGCGGTCACCGCATTACAGCCCCCAGCACTGAGATGCATCTGCACATCCCCTGCTGTGTTGCAGCACCCTCCGGGCAATCCCTGCTGATTGGGCTAAGTTCCCTGGATCTGACTTTGTGTTTTGCTTGTGATAAGAGGCTGCTCGTACAAACGGGGCCGTGTCGGAGCGGCGCCGCTAGGACACTTGGTGTTCCCGTTCACGCTCAAATCGTAGAGAAGTAGGGCAGGAAGGGATTGCTTTTTACCATACGGGCAAAACCAAGTGGCATTGCAGGGCCAGCATGGTACAAAAGGGACTTCATGGAAACAAGATTCAGATTCCAGGTAGCTCCCTTCGCTGGGGGATGTGCTGGAGTGTTTGAAGAACAAATTTCACTAGCATTGGCTTATGGGGCATGTCTGATCCCAAATGGAGCCAGGACCTAGATTGTGAACCCGGATCTGCACCAGAATTTGACAGCCAATCTCTTCTGCAAATGGCCAGCCAGAAATTATGGCTCAGCTTTTGGGGTCCATGCTGCAGGGCTTGAGAAATAAATAATACCATGGTGTTTCATATTGGGGGAGTGCTAATACAAATGCAGACACTTGGATGTGAAGCTGGGTTCTTCTTCCAAGTAATATGTGGTGCTGGCAGTGGGACTGCTGTTAAAAAAAAATATTAATATTCTTTAAAACTTTCAATATCTTCACACGACGGTATGAAATATTAATGCATGACATACATATTAGCACTCTTAACTGCAATACGTGGGATTTGCTGTGCCTTTATTCAAGCATTTTAGGCAGTTTGTTCTGTCTGAGGTCCAATCATTTGACTGTATCTATTGACTTTGCTTGGTATTATGCATTTCAATGTGTTCTGAAGTCCCCCGGAGCCCTGGAGCAGGTACTTGCTATGGCAAGAAATTGCAGGAACTCCAAGGCTGCGTTCTTGCTATGCCAAAGCTGGCTTGCGCCATTTGAAAGGGAAGACCTGCTCCAAGAGCCTCATGAATAACAAGCATTTGATTGTGCCCTTGCCAGTCGATAGCCAAATGCCCAGTGACCTCAAGGAGACTCGGGCCTTATATTTTAGCAAATAAAGTGTTGCATTCTCAGCGGGTGGGAATCCAGTAGAGCTCTGCGGGTAATGGAGTTATATCACTGTGGACTGAGCAGTACAGAGTATCACAGTATCGCCCATGTTGGCCGGGTCAAGGAGCCAGGAGCCAGGAGCTAACAACTCTCTGCATCCATTTTCAGGCCTTGCTATTTTGTCAGAGGTGTCTGTGCCCATGTGCCAGGAAAAGGTACTTCCCCACTCTCTCGATACAACTGATACACACGCACAGAAATCACCGGGATTTCTTGAGCAGTCGTGTACTAGCCCAGGCTTTAATTGGCTCGTGTTAATAGTCCTATACGATTCAATGAGGTTCCTCAACTTGGCTTCTTGGGGGACTGATGCTTGCTATATAGCGAGTTTTTGGGGAAGCAAAATCTACAGGGCTTAATTCTCCTTTGCAGCGAAGCTGGGATGGTGGAAAAAGGTTGTAATTTAAGTGAGAATCAGATGTTATAATATGGGCCATAGGCTTATTTGTTGTAAACCAATGTAACTTCATTCACTTCAGGGTATGAAAGCAAGTGTGTGTGTGTCTGTGTGTGTGATGCAGAGAAATCTCCTTTGCCATAGTGCATTAAAAAGCACACCAGCGGCTAACCTATTGTCAAATAGGGACAAGTGCTTCTTATCCTGTCCTATTTGGTTTCACTGCTTCCTAGTTCTTCTCTATCCACCTGGACTCTCTTGTCTGATTTATTTATTTTAATTAAAAAAAATTTTTTTTATAGAGTATGGAGCAGGGACCTTCTCTTTGTCCACTGTTTGTACCACACTTGGCATAATGTGATCCTGGGTCTTGCCAGACTAGGACTTCACAATTCAAGTCAATAATAAAAATAATTGGTGTGTGTGGGAATTTATATATCTGCATGTATATTCACATGTGTGTTGTTTTATTATGTGACACAAATGCCGTCATTGGTTTCAAGAAGAGGCTAGCCATCTTAATGCATGTTTAGCTTTAAAGTACTATTGTATGCCATGAAACGCATTCACTTGTCTGTTTAAAGACCCCCCCCCCCCTTTTAAGATCATATGACAGCTGAAGATACATGGAAAAAAAGAAAAGAAAAAGAAGCCTTTTTTTCTTTAAATATCTAACTGAAGGTACTTGATAGAAGCTGAAGTGTAAAGCAATTAATTTCATGGCTAAAAATGCAGGAAGCTTGCTTGATAGGAAAGACAAGGGTTCTCTCCTGCCTTATTGCTTCCCCCCCCCAGTTAAAAATAATAAAATAAAGTTAATATTGAGGGAAAACATATATGCTATTATTCAACTGTATTCACTTTCAGGATTACAGTACTACTGTTTGACTCTGGTTTTCCAGTATAACCAACCTGCTTGGCTTCAATTTTAAGAGAAGCTGCAGGTTTACTGCTGTTCTGGGGCTGAATTTGGGATGCGAATATCAATGGATGAATGGGTTGACTGACACAATTACTATAGTGGAGACTTCTTGTATCATGGACTAAAAGCTGAAAATGATCAGGGTATCTATCTATCTATCTATCTATCTATCTATCTATCTATCTATCTATCTATCTATCTATCTAAAATGTACAAATCACCTTTCTCTCTCATGCAGAGGGTTGTCTGTTAACTCTGAATATAAACATTATTTTTGTAAGAAAAATCCATCTATTGTGTTTAATAGATCTTATGGGCAGCACCTTCTCCAACTTCTTTAGCTGTTGCAAAACATCCTTTTCCTGTGCAGCGGTAGTATTGTCATTCACTAAAATAAATGTTTCTAGGCTGAAAAACTCATTTGTGGGCAGCTACTCCTTCAGATTGCTCTCTTGTTTGGGGATTTGCTTTTGTCACTTTTTTTTCTGCTATGGATATATCAACAGAATGATTCAGGAAGTCAAATGTAAAAAGCTGGCTAGCTGGAATTTGATAGAAGCTGAATTTAGCTAGTTTGAATTTGGGGGACCCTGCTGGGATAATTGACTAGTTGGAATTTCTTTCTTCGCTGTAATATCTGATGCTCCAAACCCACCATCTCACACTCCGGGTATTTTTTCTATTGCAATTTATTTTCAATAAGCCCAAAATTTGGAAGAGATGCCAGATTAAAAAAAATAATTATATAAAAGCAATTCAATTAATTTGTAATCTTATATTTCATTAGGAAATGCAAGAATAACGTTCACATCTAGCAGGCGGGGGAGGAAAATCATAATCTGATTTTTGGAGGGGGAAGAAATCATCATTTACAAACTAAGCTTTTTGTTTTAATTCGATGAAATGATGCACAGTTAAATCAGAACAACCTGGGATTAGGAGCGCTTTCAAATGAACAAAAACGGAAATGACAAAGGATTAAAAAATTAATACATCTCTCCCTGTCTCTTTTAAAAAAAGAAACTTTGAATTCACTAGAATTTTTTGCCCCCAGCTCCATAAAGTGCAGAAGAAGCAAGTAGGCTGCTGTTCAGAATAATTTGTAAAAGAGACCTCCACCTCCTCAAGGTACAAGGGGAACGACTGTCGCAACAGGGACGGCGGAACAAAATATTCGTTTACAAACATGACTCCCTGTTGCAATAGAAAAGAGTCTTTGTTTAACTTTTCAGGCGCTGAATTGCTTTACATTCTGCCATCGCCGTCTCCTCCCCCTGATCCGAAACAAGCAACCAGTGACCAGGAATTGCGGGAGCGCAGCACGGCTATTTCTGATCATTAGCTCAAGCAGAAAAGCATCCCAAAGCAGAGCTTTAAAAAAAAAAAAAATCATTTGTTATACAATAAAACACCTCTTGCCTTTTCCCTTTTTTTTGGAATAATTCGAAGGGAAAATATTTATCTTGGATCGCAAGTTCAGTTTCCATGTGGTTGCTTTTCTTCTGGCTCTAAATAAAACCCTGGCCACCTATATGAAAGTCTGTGAATTAAGGTTCTTTTTTTTTTCCTCGGCTACCACTTCTGGCCATTTTATTTTTTCTTTCTAACTGCTGAACTGAAATAATCCAATAATATTGGCAGAATTGGGAAGTGTGAGAATGAAAAGGAGGTGGATTTTTTTTTTTTAAATTTTAAATTGATCCTTATTTCTTTTTTGCCAAGCCTTCCTAGTTTCGTTTTCTAAAGTTGCCAGAATCATTTTGTATAAATGAACAAAACTGGAAATGACAAAGGATTATAAAAAATAATACTTCTCTTTCTTTCTTAAATGAAAAAGTTTTATTTCAATAGGATTTTTTCCCTCACTCCCTAAAGTGCAAAAGAAGCACGCCTGTTCATTTTGTATAAATCTACAAATTGTTTCTGGGGGTTTTTTTTCCCCCTCTGAAATTTTGTTGCAATACAATTTTTTACCTGCATGAAGGAAAGTCAGGGTTAATATTTCATGTTTCCATATTGGACTTTACTTAAGTGAATATAAACTCCTGTATGTCAGGACTTTAGACAATGCCCCCCCCCCCCTTTTTTTTTTTGGCAATGATTTTTTTTCTAGTTCAGGGGTCCTGTTTAAGCTACTTAACGAACGTAATTCTCCCACTTCTGTCCCTTGAACAAATGGAGGGGAGGGGAAAAAAAAAGATTTTTTGCTTGAAGCATGCATCTCCGCAGTGACGTGTTTGCAAAAATAAGTAGTTGAGATGCATTTAAAAATG
Source organism: Alligator mississippiensis (assembly GCF_030867095.1). Classification (NCBI taxonomy): domain Eukaryota; kingdom Metazoa; phylum Chordata; order Crocodylia; family Alligatoridae; genus Alligator; species Alligator mississippiensis. Next base: position 16,886,032 of record NC_081838.1, on the reverse strand, counting down.
TATATATTTGTAATATGCAGAATGTATTGGAAATCCGTTACTTTCAAATAGCTGCTTTTATATGTTTGTTCGGAAATGTAGCAATTTTAGAACCTAAAAAGGAAGGTCAGGAGAGTTTCTGCTGGTATAAATCAGGTTAGCTCCGCTGATTTACACCAGTTTATAATTTAATGAATGCTTCTAACCGTTCTGGTTTAACTTGCTTAAAGTGTGCATCAGAGCTTTACTTTGTATTTTTGCTTCTTTTAGTCTTGCAAGTGTCAACATTAAAAAAGAAAAAAAAGTAACCTGCAGAATAAGACCACATATTAATATATCTATACACACACACACAGGTTGGTAACCGTGATCTTCAGAAACTCAAGTCTTGATGATGAAAATAAAATAAAAAAGAGAAACATTTTCCCTAACCAGCTATAAAGTTGTTGGGCGTTTTTCTGACTTCCTAGGTTTTTTTGTTTTGTTTTTGCCAATAATGTAATTGAACATTTTCTCTTTTTTTTCATCTCTTGACAGTTGCATAGATGGTAGCATTCAAAACGATCCAACGTCTTGATAAAGCAATTGTCATTTCAGGACTGCCTGAATTGCAGACAGCTTCTAGGAAAAGCTTTGGAGCGGAGAAAGTCCCAGGGGGGTCCAACGCCGTGTTTGACCAGCCTGTTCAGGGAGACATTTAGCTTTTTGGAAGTGTTCGGTTATCTGTGAATTCAGGATGCGTCTCCAATGAATCCACTCCTTTTTATGTCAAGGTAGAATTTAGCCTTTTGAGAGAGGAGATTGAGTTGTATCTCAGTTTAGATTAGGAGCCGAATCCGTCCCTCTGGCACTCTTTAGGGCTTTTTAAGTGGACCCGTGGTTAAGGTGGGTTTACTCTGCCAGAATAATGTAAGAGGATCCTTGGTTTCAGCAAGAATTGGGCTGTTGCTTAGAAGTGCCAGCTGAAAAGCATTCACTTCTGGGGCAGAATCCAGCAGCCATGATCCATGTTAGGTGCGGGGAGACCTTGGCATGGACGCTGGCATAAGAATATGCTATATTATTATCCCAAACCTTTCTAATATGATCTGTAAGTGCCATCTGGGAGGAGATCTGGATAGAAATGGGTGTCGGGCCATTTCTTTCAGGTGGGGTTACATCAGGAATGAGCACAGAGCTTTTAGATGCTCTCCCCTTCCAGTTTTAGTGCCATTGGGAGTATTGGGTTAAATATTTTTTGAGTACCCTGCCCTCCGCCTTTCCATTTCTCTTAAGTCACGTTTCTTCATTCAGGCTGGTCTATTCCCAGAATGGAAATGGTCTAACTCAATAAGCACTTTTTAAAAAACTGATCCACTTAATTCCAGGTAAAAGGCTGAGTTATTTTTTTTTAATACCAGTTTGAACCCATCTTAGCAGTGTCAGCTGAGTTAGGATGCTAGTAGTAATACTATGGCTAGTTGTTGTTAAACCTTCTTCATCACTAGACCCCCAAGGTATGATTCAAAGTGATCAGCAGGGATCCTGGTTTTCTCTGATAACCGCCCCCCTTTTTCCAGATTTAAAAAAGTAACCCCAAATCCACATTTTTCCACAATTAAAATATCTATAGATATAGGTATCAGTGGCATTTCATTTTTATCATGGACAAATGTGGATTTGGGGTTACTTTTTTAAATCTGAAAATTGGGGTATTTTTTGTTTTTGTTTTTTTACCAGAGAAAACCAGGATCCTTGGAGATCAGTGTCCTTCCCCCCACCCCATCAGTTATCCAGTGATAAAATAAGCCATTCTTAAAGCAAAATAACTGCATCCGTGCAATTGCTGTGCCTTGGTGTAAAGAAACAAATCGGTTTTAAAGCCTATTGCCAGCTAAACAGGTTCGGCATGGCATGCAGACATTGCCCAACCTGATTTTAAGTAGATGGGAGCAAGTAGGTTGAAATTTGAGTTTATGGGACTCTGTGCTCAGCACTGCACAGGTTTGACTAGATTTGGTTTTAAATATAGTTAAATGAGGATTGTGCATCTGCAGAGAATTGCCAAGGGCAGGTGAGGTGACATTTTTGTCCAAGTTAAAAGTGGAGGGGATGATCTTGTTTTGGCTTAATTTGGAAACCAGATTCAGCCAATTTGAGCTGAGTTGCTTAGGGACAGGTGTAAGTTAAATGGAAATAATCTGTTTTAACGCAGTACTAGAGTGCCCATGGGTGGGGGTGGGTTGCCCATCTGTGTGTAGCTCTGCACTCTGGACCTGGAGGGATCTTACATGTATTGCTGTAAATTATTTAAAGCATAATGAATTATGGCTGCGTAGCCAACTGTACCGCAATATCCTTGTTTAACCTGATAAGATGAGAGTCCAGTTCTGTCATCCGTTGGTTTGGATTTTCCGCACCATAAGTCCATAAACTCATCTCAGTGACTTCTCAGTTCAGACCTGCAGAACGCAGGACAGCTTTTAAATTGAGGGGGAAGTGTTTGCCTCTGGGTGCTCTGCATTGCAGGGCCCCGATCCTGGCACACTAGTTAGGGCAGTGATTCTCAACCAGGGCACCCTGGGGTGCCATGAGATCCTTTCCAGGGTGCCACACACTGCTGGAATATATGCACACATGATTCACAAGATACGCCCGTAGGTGGCAAATAGGAAATTGTAGTGTTAAAAATCTCCTGACCTGCTTTGAGTTCTTTGTGACAGCAGAATTGCTCTATTTTTCCCCCCTATGGTCAAAAAACAAGTGAAAACAGAGCTGGCATTCTCCGAAGGGTGACTTGAGTCTAAAAAGATCAAAGACGCTGACTTAGAGGCTGGATTGTATCAAGGTAGAGAGTTCCCCCTCAATACAGGGCAATAAAAGATGGGTGCAAGTACACACATGCTCACAGAAGTACCTAAATCACTTATCCCTCTGCATCTCTTATTGCCCTATATCCCCCATGATACAGGGCAATTAGAGATGGGTCAAAGTACACACATGCTCATAGAAGTACCTAAATGAGTCACTTCTCCTTCTGCATCTCTTATTGCCCTATATTCCCTGTGATACAGGGGCAATAAGAGATGGGTCCAAGCACACACATGCATTGCTCACAGGAGTATCTAAATAAGTCACTTATCCCTCTGCATTTCTTATTGCCCTGTATCCCCCGTGATACAGGGGCAATAAAAGATGGGTCCAAGTACACACATGCTCACAGAAGTACCTAAATCACTTCTTCCTCTGCATCTCTGTCAGCACTGGCCAGGGCAGCTGTGCATCCAGACGTACCCTTCCCACAGTCTCCTGCATGACGATCTGCCTCCCGACTTTGCTCTGAAGCTGGCTCTGCTGGGATCAGTCCATTCCTAGCAGGACAATGTTGCATTGAACAGGAGCAAAATTGGCCTGTTTTATATTTTATGCTCAAGAAAAAGCCGGGAGAGCTGCGGACAATTTTTTAGTGCTTGGACAGCGACACAAGCAGCAACTTTGGAAGACGTTTGGAGATCACAAAGAAGCGGAGAGATCCGTCAAGCCGAGTCTCACTGAGCTCACTCTTTGTTGGCAGAACAGAATTGGGGCCTGGACCTGGATGCTGGAGACCTTTGCACCTGCTTGGCTCGGGGAGGGGGCTGAACGCTTTTGGGAAAGACCTCAGTCACCCTCCTACTTTATGGGGGGGCTCTGGGCAGCTCCCCCTTAACGAGATGAAAGGGGGTTCGTCTCTTAGCAACTTCTTCCCCCAATTTGCTTCACCCTCTAATGTCTGCCCTTCTCTTTCAAGCGGCAGCTTGAGGATGCCGCTTGCTGCTTCCCAGGGCTCGTCTGAATCCCCCCTCCCTACGAGGGCCAGCAGCCTTTGTGTCATGGGAGGGGGTTCGCTGGCATCCGTAGACCCCGACCACCGTGGAGGCTACCGTCCCCCGTTGTGCCCCTCGGGCAGCGCCAAGGGGCCTTTCTCCCGCCAACGTGGCAAAAGCGCGCACAAAATGGCACCGGGACGTAGCAGATGCTAATGCACCGAGGAGGCCCCTTTTGTGAAGGGCGGTGGGCATCGTGCCAAACAGGGGACGGGTGAGGGGGACCGGGAGGAACAGACAAGCCACTGCTGTTCAGCGGGCACAATGACTGGCACGTAGCGGCTCCCCCCGCCCCTTCCACCGGCCTCCGCTGTGCCAGCTGTAACCCTCCTTCCCCTCCCCGCACGTTGGCACCGAAAACCGGCCCCGCCATGCCTGCCGCTCTGAGAAGGATTAAGGCCTCAGTGTGTCTCTCTCCCTTTCTTTCCCCCTCAGTGGCTGAGAACAGGAAACAGCCAACCTATCTGAGACTAATTGACTTGCAAATTAATCGTTTGTCCCTGCGCCTGATAATTAGTGCTAACGATTTTTACACCCCCCCCCTTCTTTCTCCTCCTCCTCTTTATTTTAAAGGGGCTGGTTTTTTTATTTCTTCTTCTTCTTCTTCGTCATCGTCGTCGTCTTCTCTCTCTTTTTAATCTAAGCCTTCCAGCTGCCCTCACATCGCTGCTTTTTTGAGGGCCGGGGGTGGCATTGGGGGGCTGGCAGAGGTAACAGCCTGACATTAGGACCCACAACTGTTTGTTTGCTTCCCACGACTCGGTGCCAGCTTTTGTGTGTGTGTGTTTGTGTGTGCGAAGAAAATAAATGAGGATGGAGGGACGGGAGAGGTAAAAGGGCACAATGCATTGGCAGATCGCGCGGCTCTGTGAAGTACAGCATCTCTTCTGATGGTCCTTATGCCTTGGGATGAACCAGGGGCATCGGGTCTGGGTGGAGGCCAGGAAAATGCACGTTGTTTCTTTGTGGTCAGTGCAGGATGGTCGAGTCCTCGGTGTTTAAAGGTCCAGCTTTGGGCCCGTTCTTTGAAACGTCCAAGTTTGGCCTAAAGAAATCATGAGATTAAAAAATAGCCAACACCTCTGAGGCTGCATTTTGGTTTCCTTCCATGTCCCGAGCCCTCCTGACACTCGAAGTCATTTTTTTCAGACTCTTTCTTGCAGCTGAAAAAGCTAGAAATCTCTTCTTTTCTTTTCTTGTGAAGTCTTTAACAAAAGCTGAGATCCCTGCATATTCACTGCATTCTTGGAGCTGGGGCTTGGATAGACTTGCAGGAGAAATGTGCACTCAGCGCCTCCAGTGAAATCGGTGCTGTGCTACATGCTGTACACACACTTAGTCAAAGAGTCCTTAGTCTGAAATAAATGTGAGGTGAGGGGCAAAGTGACTTGGCCAAGACTACAGAGCAGGTCAGTGGCAGAGCTGGGAATAGAGCCCAGGTGTCCTGAGCTGCAGTTGAATGGGGTTGTTGGTGTTGCAGCAGATTGTAAGTTGGTTTAAAGAGTGTGTGTGCACATGCGTAGGTGTGTACAATGCTCATGCATTTGTCCAATTTTGTGTGCAGAAGAAAGCAGGTTAATCATACCATTTTGGGCAGAAGTATTTTTCCCTTTGGAAAATGCAGTTTTGCTAAAATCTAAACATTTTGGGGGGAAAGGAATCAAAACTCACGGCAGAGGGGATATCTTTTATTACACCCACTAGATATTTGCAACAAGAAGTTTTTATTTGCTACTAGACCAACTAGATCTTTGCAAAAAAACTTCTTTATTTGGGGGAGCACATTTTAGGATGAGGACATCCACTTGACTGCCTGTGACATCCGGGTAGTCTCAGCAGCGTGGACGTCTTCCTTTTGGTCGGGCAGAAATGTTTTGTTCCCAGCGCCCGGTTTCCCTGCAGCTGTTATATGTTCTAAGGCACGTTTGAACATGATCGAGTCAAATGCCATTCACAATATTTTACATTCTGTTTCAGCGTTACCGAAACACAGCGCTGCTGGGTTTTGGAACAGGGCTTTTGTACAAATCTCCCTTCTGTACGAAACTTCAGCTTCTTTTATTTTCCCCCCCCCTCATCAGAATAGAAACCAAGGCCTTCAACATGTCAGAACTACTTGTGCAAAGAAAATACGTGAGGATGGAGAGATGGGAGAGGTAAAAGCATGTGATGTATTGGCAGACTGTGGGGCTTTACAAAATAGTGTCCCTTCAAATGATTCTCATGTCCTGGGATGAACCAGTCATTTTTTTCCTGGGAGCTGGACAGTCACCATCATAGAGCAAAAGGTGACTGACAGTAATGATTAGACCAGATTGGCTTTTTGCAATGGCAGGAGAATTTCCCTAGCATTTATATTTCTCTCATTTTTCATTGTCCCTTCCCAATGAAAGTCCAGCCCCACCTGGAAGTCCATGGGAATTTTGGCGCTGATTTCAGTGGAGCCAGAATTTCCCCCACTGATGTTAAGGCCAGAAGGGATCATTGATCTTTGATTGATTTTGATCCAGGAAGTCTACCTGCCTTGTCCAGTGTCAATGGGCATTGGGAACCCCCAGTCTGTGGCTCTAAACCTGCTAGACCTCATGCTGTTACTGGGCTGGGAACAGGACCCCAGCATGTCAGCCTCTGCTGTAGTGCATGGACTTAAACTCCCCCCTAGAGCTAGCAGGCAGAACTCAGGTGTCCTGGACATTTTCCTAATACCTCACAATGGAGGCTGTCTATACACATGCTCTGGGGGGCATTTTAATTGGAGCGGCTCTGAGAGCCGCCCGAATTAAAGCGCCTATGGCATCGCATGTATCTAGTACCTCCAGGCACCTACACGGGATGGACCTCTGCTCCCACGTGTGCTAATTAGCATGCATCAGAGCAGACTTGATTAACTGGGTCTGGTGGAGTGTGCTAATTAGCGTGCTCCGGCAGTCTTCACGTCACGTGTATTCAGCGCCCCTCGCTTTAAAATGGCGGTGGGGGCGCTCTAACTAAAGCTCATTTGAACTTTAACTAAAGTGCCCCCACTGCCATTTTAAAATGCGGAGACACTGAGTACACGTGATGCGAAGGCTGCTGGGGTGCAGTAATTAGCACGCTCCAGCAGATTTGCAGCAGACTCAATTAATCGAGTCTGCTCCGATGCATGCTAATTAGCATGTGTTGGAGCAGAGGGCTGTTCTGTTTAAGTGTCCGGCAGTACTAGATGTAATACGCATTAACTAAAGCACTTTAATGCTTGTGTAGACATGCCCTATTAATACCGTTAAGTGTGTGAACATGATTCACAAAATAATCCCAGAGATTTTAAACAGCGTTAAACACATTCTGACTTCTCGTGGCCTTTGTGAGGTCTTTCCTTTGGAAGAATTCCTCCATTTTTCTGTAGTCAAAACTGAGTGAAAACCAAGCTGGCATTTTCCAAGGGGTGCCTTGAGTCTGAAAGGGTTGATTAGGGTAGCCTTGGGCTTGGAGCTAACCCAGGCATCCTTGCTCCTGTTACCGTGCTCCCTTTTGTACCTTGCCCCGTTTATAATTCAGGTCTTTCTTTGCGGCTCTTTTCCCTCCCGGTGTGTCCAACACTGCAATTTGTCAGCAATTCCTCTGCCCTAATCCCGCACCGCGCTGTGCAACGGCATTTGCAGTCCTCATCAGTTTTCGGCTCCCGGGGCTTGGACATCTTCCCTCCTGCTGGCTCCTACCCCGGGTGAGGCAGGCGACAATATAAAACGACACTCTTAATGCCGGAGCTCATGAACTGAGTCTGTTTGGTTTGACCAGAGTTAATTGCTCACAAACTCCTGCCCATCAGCGCGCCGGGCTTTTTGTTCCAGGAAGAATCACTTGACCCCTGGGGTCGCTGCGGCTATGACCCCTTGTCCCCAGAGGGCCGTGCCTCCTACATGCATGTCAATTTAATTCACGCACCATGGCGGAGGGTGGGGAGGTGCTGGTTGTCATGGTGAGAAAGCCTTAATGGTAGAAGCCGTCGGAGCCTTTTGGACCCGAATCGTTGGAGGAACGCACTGATTAGCAGGCGTTATATTGTTCTGGGGCCAGGGGGTGGGGGAGTCGGGGAGTGAAAGAGATGTTAGGGTGGATTAACCCCAATCAGGACCATAGAAGATGTTTCCTGGATTAAGTCATAGTTCACTGGTCTGCAAATGCACTTCTTGGCCACGGGAACGGGAGTTCATCAAAGTCTTCAGCCCACACTCCAGGGCTGGAGGAGGAGAGCTGCATTCCCCCCTGCTTCAGACACCAAAGCCCCTGATGCTTTTTTGGCACCTGCTGCCCCCGCCACCAAAGTGAGGTGCCTTTAAGAATTGGGGCCTTAAATAGCCAAGTAACCAAAACTTGGGGCCCCTGGACGACCCTCTGTGGGACACCGGAGACCAGATTTTTGGAAGGCGCAGTGCATTTTACCCCAGTGGCAAGCTCTTGGTGCAGACGCTCTCTCTTGTTCTGGGTTGTGCAGCCCCTAGCACCACGACTGGCAGTGCTGGGGTGGTTGTGCCATTCATTTGGGCTGCTTGTTTCACCTGACTTTGGACAAATCCATTTTTTTTTTCCCCTTCCCACCTTCTGTCCATCTGGTTCGCTTCAGTTGCAAGATGTCTGGGAACGAGGGACGGTCTCTGTTCTGGCTGTGTGTGCAGCTCCGAGCACCCCAGGAGCAGTGTGGCTGCAGCTTCTGGGTGCTGGTGGTAGTGGAAATCGATAGCACGGTCGTGGTTTGACTCTGGTTCATCCCTGGTTCCTGGTCCTGTCCAGTTTCTGGCCTGCTTCTACATTTCATCAGACCAATTGCTCCTTACTCATTCTCTCCTCCCCTGCCTTTGCCATGGCAAGTCCGCAGTCCCATAAGGCCTTTGTGTCTTGCACTGGGAGGGCAAATTCCTTGGTCTTTTGCACCCATCTGAACTAGATTATGGGATTACAGTTAAAACTCGTTTTGGGGGCAAAGGTGCTGCTAGCCAGCAGCAGGTGGGGAGGTGAGGGAAGCAGTGATCTAATTATGGCCTCTGCTGGCAGCCGGGTTTTGAGATGTCTTGCTTAGTCGGACAATGAGCAAGTGGGGATGGTTGGAAATTGGGGGGCTGGGAGTGGGGGCAGGGGGGAGAAGAAGGGCAGCCAGGTTTCAAAATGGGCATTTGCCTCTTAGTTCGGTTTCCTTCCCCCTTGGCCTTCCCTTTTTAGCTTGCAGCTCTTGTTGCATGAGGCAGGGACCTGCAGATGAGCCCAGATCTCTGCTCCAGGCCTGAGAGGGAGGCTGGCCCAGTGGTTAGAGCGCTAGCTTTGAAGTTTGGGACTGCTGCACCTCAGCTGCTTGTGTCTGCAGGGGAATGTCATAGAGACCCGGATCCAGGAGGACTCAGCCACCTTCTGACTAATGGCTTGTAATGACTCTGACCTCATAGGAAGTGGTGATGTAATGAAGAACGGCATCATAACGCCTCTGCAGAAGGGGGCTGCGGGCAGGGTGTGCAGGGCTGACTTGCTTTGAGCAAATAAATGCGTCTGTTCTTTAATAGTAGCAGGACCAGGGGAGAAGGTGCCCAAGGTAGTCGTGGACCTTCCCAGCAAGGTCTGGGGTAGGAACAAAGCATCCTGCCTCGGTGCAGCGGACTTGGAGTTGGCCAGTCCTTGAGATCCCTTCCCTGGGATTCTGCAACCCTTACAACATCCTCTTCATGCGTGTGATGCATTGTGCATGCTGCGTAATTAGGGGCGTGCACGTCTACCATGGTGAGATCATCCCATTTCTTTGTCTGGACAGTATATCCTACAAATCCTGAGCTGGCATCGGCAGTAACGTGGGGAGGAACCCACTGGGATCCAGGACCTGCTTCCACCGTAGTTCGGACCCGCAGCAAGAGACAGCCCCTTGCCGCGACGAATGTGGCCCTGATCCTGTGCATGCGTAGCCCTGCTCTCTTGCGCGTGAACCAGAGCAACGCCCTGCCTGAGCTGCTGCTGCTTCAGGCCCCTGAAAGGCAGGAAGCGAAAGCACTTGACACTGCCGAGCGCGGAATAATCGGTGCCGGCAGCCAGTGGAGAGGCGGGCGGAGGAGCTGGCTGCCTCTCCAGCCTTGGCTGAGCCCGAGCACCTGGTACTTCTTTGTGAATGCACCCACTTGGCTAAATGTGGCCTATTGTGCCCGGGCGCAGTTGCTAAAGCAAACAAGCCTCAATTCTCAGCTGATTGGGGCGATTGAGAGAATCCTCTCTGAGATTTCGGGGGGGAGGGGGGGAGAAGAGGGGTTATTAATTCCCATTCTGTTTTCGCAGCCCTCACCCCGTCGTTATCCCTCTTCCCCTGTCTTAATTTGGCCGGTGGTGGTTGTTTTTCTGTCCCAAAAGGGGCCTTTCCTCCACTCCCCTCCCTCTTGAAGAGGGCGATGGGAAAATGGCAAGACGTACTTCTGAACGGCATTGGTGCCGAGAGGGCCATCTGAGAGGGATTAAAGGGATTACAATTAAAAACTTATTTTCGTGGGGTGCCCCGACTCTCTCCTGCAGTGGGGTTTGCCTGTTTTTCTTGGGTCGGAGTTCATCAAGGTAGCCACCGCAAATTGAGCCCCTTTCCTGCAAAACCAGGTCAATGGGAGTTGTCATGAAGGCGGGGGCAGCTGCTGGGCACAGCTTTGCTGGCCAGAATGCACTCGGCTGGGTCGGGCTTTCTCAGGGGCTGTGGTGCTGTTTTCTTGAGGCCTGGAGCAGTCCAATATGGAGCTCTAGAGACTTTGCCAGATCATATCCGTGCGCTGTTGCCTTCTGCTGGAGGGAGCTGGGACAGCTCCACAGTGGGTGCGTCTACACATGCACATTTACTGCACAGTAACTGAAAATTACTGCACAGCATGGGCACACAGCTACATGTACACACCCATACTGTGCAGGAACTATGGTGACTTATGCCGACTTGGGCATAAATTTACTATCTGCATCATGCAGGTAGCAAATCATGCAGGTAGCAAATTTACACCCGATTCATTACTGCACAGTAACGCATGTGTAGACATGTTACGGTGCAGTAACACTGTGTGGGTGTGTGTGGACTGACTTGGGACTAACTTTACTCCCAAGTCAGTCCAAACACAGTGTTACTGTGCTTTAATGCCTGCATGTGTAGAGGCGCTGGCCTAAATCCATTTACTGTGCAGTAACTAATGGGCATTAAATTCAATGCACAATAAATGCACATGTAGACATGTCCAGTGTGTCTGAGACACCATACTGCAGTGATTCTCAACCAGCAGATCCTTTCAAAGGTGCTGTGGGTTGCCATGCAGTTTTAGCACTGTTGGAGATGTGCAAACCTGATTTGCAAGATAAACCCAGGGACTTCAAATAGAAATTCATACTGTTAAAAACTTTCTGAGCTTCCATGGTCTTCTGAGTTCTTTGCAATAGGAGACTTGCTCTATTTTTTTTTCTATAGTCAAAAAACAAGTGAAAATGAAGAGCTGGCATTTTCTGAGGGAGACCCTAAGGTTAGCAAGGGGTGATGAGGGGCGCCTTGAATGTAAAAACGTTGAGAACCATTGCCACCCTGGCTTAGTTAAAAGAAGATTTGCCCTTTTAGTTCAAGCAGCAGTAGCCTGCACTTTGGGAGCAGGTTAGTGCAGAGTCTGTTTCTGAAAAGCAATGGATGGCTGCAAAGTCTTCACAGAGCAACAGATGTGCTTCAAAGAGGTCCAAATGATCCAGAAGTCGTGGACAAGGTGGACTCTGGCTGCCATCGGGCCCTGACAGTTTAGGGGCTTTGTCTTTGCAGCTTTTTTGTGCCTAAGAACTGCCATTTCCTGAGTCAGACCATAGGTCCGGTCTCCTGTGTCACACACACATAGCGAAATCAGGGTGCATGTGTGTATACATGTGTGTGTTTTGGTGCAGGATTTACTTTGGTGCATTTAGCACACTTCTGCCTGCCATCTACCCATGCTTAAATTCAGCAAGAGAGGAAAGAAAGTGCAAAGCCAGGGGTCTAATTCAGCCCTGATGGCACAGAGCATCAGGCCCCCAAACTGTTTCAGTCATATTTGTATTTTTCTGCATTATTCTCTGCACTGATGGGTTTGATGCTGCTCTGTTTCCTTGTAGCATGTGCAGAGGGGGTGTAGACATGATGGCATTGCACTGGGTCACCTGCAAGTTGAGAGGGGCTTGTGGGGGGACAGGAAGAGAATTCATCTCTATCATAATGGTTTGCATTTCAGTAATGGTGGAGGTTCTTCAGGGTACGAGCAGATCCCAGATGGTTATGCACAGCTTTTGGTGGGGCTAATCTACACCAACGCTTGCAATAGCGGCAGCAGGGGTGGTGGAGTATTTTTAATGGTGGGGAACAGTATAGATAAAGCTTCAGATCTCCCCCTTCGGAGGAGAGGAGGAAAATGCATGCATGTCAGATAGGAGTCCCCGTGCTCCGTGCCCGGTGGAAGGTGGTCAGAGCGTACCACAAAGGCTGCAAAGTGGGAAGAGGAATACACGGCAGGGTGGGAAATAACAAAACCAAACCAAACCAATCTGAGCTTTTTTTTCTCCCCCTTTTTCCTTTTGTGTTTTGGTTTCCGGGACTAAACACCCTTTGCTTTGCCGGGGAGAAGAAAAGGGCTGGAGCAGAGCTGGCATCTGGCAGGGAAAAGAACAAAATAACAGCGCCGTGTTTTGCTTGCAAGGCACAGCGGCAGGCAGATCATTCATGGTGCGTCAAGGAAGTGGGCGCCCTGCAGCATAATGAATGCCAGGGACACGCTATCCAAACCTTGTGGAGATCTCACACATGCGCTTGGAGCAGGGCATAGGAGGGACCTCCTAGCCAAGCTGGGGTAAAAGGGGTGGGTGGCATCCTGCATATTGGAAATCAGTGCAATTTCCGTATTGATTTGATTTATACAGTATAAATGATCTATATGATTTATGTGGTGTAAACAATAGAGGGGTGATCTACATCAATGTGGGGACCGGGCTTGCTGGCTTCAATCTTTAGCTCCATCAGTACTGACGCAGTGTCCTGTGGCCGGGGATACGTGGCACGTGTTGCATAGAGGTCCCTCCCAGCCTGACTTTCCTAGGAGCTATTTGCTGGCCAGCCATGCTATTATTGCACCTGGCCACTAAATGGCAGGAGAATTGGTTTGCATGAAGCTAGATCTACCCTGGGATGAAGCAAGTGAGTGGACACGAGGCCAAAATGCCAGTGTGACTTAACAGCAGTGTTGCCCTCCTCTCCTTCAGAGAGCTACCTGTACCCTGGAGGGGAGTGTAAAGCCATCTGTCCACTGCACTCCTATCCCAGACCAGAGTCCAATCACCCATGTGCTGTGTGTTTGTACCCCCGACCCGCTCTTTCAATGCAACTCTCACCCCATTATGCCGCCAAAGCAGTGCAAAAGGGGTTGGAGAGGAAATGAGGATCTGGCCCAGCTCCCTTCAGGCAGATGGATCTTGTTTCAAAACCCTGATGAGCAAGAGCAGAGTGAAATGCAGGGGGTTCATCTTTATTTAATCTCACCCTAAATGCAGGGTGGGGGTTGACTTTTGTTTGCAGTAGTGGCATCTTTACAGAAGAGAAGCTTTTAGGGTGATTTGGCTCCAGTTTTAGGGTTTCTTTTCTCTGCTAGGTGAATGGAAAGGGGGTCTGTGGATGAGACTCCATGAGGATGAGGACTAGCTAAATTAGGAGTAAAATACAGTGTTTTTTCTCTTAAATCATGCTGTTCAGCCACACAGCTGGGTGATTTTAGACACCTCCATTCTCCTTTGACCCAGTGCTCGGAGAGCACCCGAGTGCCCCCATAAGACCGCCTGAAATGGGAACACAACTCTGGGCTGCACGACATCCAGAGGAGGAAGAAGACCTGTCTGGACCTATAGGATTTTTAAAATCAAGCAAGCCACCATATAAAAGTGGGGGTTGAAAAGAAATGCTAAACACTCAACTCGAGTTGCTCGGTGCCCCTTTGTATTGCATTAGCTTTGCACAGGGCTGTCTGTAGGGCCCCTGCCTGGTCTGCGGTCCCCTTGAGAGCAAGCTGCTCTCCAGGACATCCATGTGCTTCGCTGAGGTTCCCTGTCCGTGCTGGGAGCTGGGTAGTGTTCAGTGTTGAGGCTTCATCCCCCACGCTGTGCCCTACATCACCCCTTGGCCCAGCGGAGCAGAGGCTGCTTTGTGTTTGGATGCTCAATGCTGTGGCACCTTTCCGAGACTCCGGCTCAGCCTCCTGCCCACAGCACCATCTCCTGTCTGAATCTGTCTCTGTCCATGGGGGCTAAGCATGCCGGGAATTTCAGGCACTTCTTTTTTTTGCAGCACCAGGCTACCTCCATCCGGAGCCCAACCACGCAGACAATATTTTATCGTCATATTCGAGAAAAGAAGGGGGGGGAAAAAAACCCCCAAACCCCAGCCCCGCGGTTCGAACCCGGCGATGAGACGCGAGCGTTTTTTGATGGCGTTTCATTAGCTTCCAATTGAGCCGGGCTGAACAATGGTGCTCTGTCAGCCCCAGCTTTCATGTTGATTGCATCTCTTCTCCCATCCGTATGCAAAGCAGACTCCGGCCGCCCTGGGCATGCCATGGAAACAGAGGTGCGGGCTGCGAATGGGGGGTTCTCAGAACCCGGAGTGAGAAACCTCCCGTGCGGTTTTCCCATTTGCATAATGCAACTTCGGCCAGACACTGAGGCGCTTTGTTCATAGAAAACGAGGGAGAAAGGAGGGAATGTGCAGGCCGGAGGACGCGAGGGGGAGGGAGGGTCTAGGATGGGGGCAGTTGGAAGAGGAGAGCGCTGCCAGCAAAAGGGGACCCGGCTGGGAGCATGGGGGTACCTCAAATCGAGTGCCTTTAAGTTGAAGAATGGGGGGCAAAATACCTCCACGATCATTCGAGCCCCCTGCCATCCCGGTGTGGCCCCTAGCAACATCTGTGTGCAGCAGGCGGGCCTCGAAAAACAAAATCGTGCTCTTGTTTTAACCAAAATAGCAATCGTTCCCTCCAGTGGGGAGAGGGTCCAGTTAAAGCATCTTGCCAAGTGCATGGGGAGAGTCTTTGCGTGATCGGGTCTCTGAAAGCTGTGGTGGGGGGAAATCCGTGTAAATCCAGGGGTCTGGCCTGCTGGGTTTCTCTCCCAGAGCGCTTCGCCGCCCTTGGCCTGTGCTGGGAGCAGGAGGTGGGAAATACCGGCCTGATTCTCTCGCATGCCAAGGTCTCTTTGTACGGCTCTGACATTATAACGGAGACTGGAAGAGGGTGGAAACTGCGGTGGTTACTCCAAGGGCCACAAGGGAGATGTGAAGGGGCCTCAGACCTGTTGCGAGGCCCCCCTCCATCACTGCGGCATCTGATGGATCGTGGTATTTTCTGTGGCTGGGATGGGCGAAAGCAGAATATTAGTACTTTGGGGATTATCTTCCATAGCTCACTTTCGCCCTCCGTAATACCCACTTTAATATCCATTTTTAAAGTCGCCCAAAAGCCGCGTCGCTTGTATAACGGCCAGCGTGGCTGCAACAGCTGGGGTGCATTGGGGGAAAAACCATCAGAGAATCGGCGAGAAATAGGACTGAGAGAGAGAGACCTCAAGTGGTAACACTCATCCAGCCCCTGCTCAAGGCAAAGGTTCCCTGTGTGGAGCAATGAGGGTTTTTTTGGTAAAGCTTCATTTTTGCCCGGAGATAAAGAGCGGCTGCGTTGGGAAGAAGTGGAGGTTTCAGGGCTAAGGATGCATCTCATCCCCCACCTGCTAGGGCAGGGGGATGAGTCTGGCTCTGCCCTTAGCTCATGGGCATCTTTGGTGCTGAAAGGGATCCAGTGCTGTTATAGGGGCTGTAAAAACAATTTGGCAATGTTTGAGAAAATCTGAGTATGGAAGGGGAAAAATGAGTTGTCTGCAATGCATGAGTTAGTGCTAGAGGCATTGCAGATCATCCTTGGAGTGTGTATCGGGATGGTACGGGGCCAAATCCACCCCGTCCATTCTCCAGCTGAATCCAAGACTCTTCCCTCTATCGCTGTGAATAATCTGGCATTATCCACCTGGTGTGACTCCGGTACCCTTCTTCTATCTCAACTAGTGTCCCCTGCAATAGAGACTGGGTTGGTATGAAGTGGCTCATGCACATACAAGACTTGGGTTGCCATTGCTCTCCAGACCCAAGCTGCAGACCTTTCATAAAGAGTAGGGTCAGCAAAGTACGTATGCATGTGCATTTAAATAGTCCCAATGAATGTAGTGGTACACTTGCAGGGCATGGTTTAAAATAAAGCATGGGCTTATATGCCCCTACCATCCATTGCATTTCCATTTGTTTTTGCTCCTATTTCACTTGCATTCAATATTCTATTTCTAAACTATTTTTTTTTTCCTTACTGCAAGTTTTTGTTCTTGCAAACAAGTAGCTGTTCCAATCGGGAACATATTTTATACCAAAATGGCTTTCTTAAAAAAAAAAAGGAATGAACACTGGGTGAAAGGGAATGGAACATTAAAAACAAGAAGAGAAAACTAAGAATTAAAAAAAAAGGGGGGCAGGGAAAGGGAAAGAATGAAAATCCTTCGCCCCCAATAATAGATATATTATAATTTCTTCTTAATCCAAGCCATTAGAAAAATGATAAAATAAAGGAAAAAGTGTAAAGCTGTATTGTAATTTTTTCATAGTGGGGGGGGAGAATGGCATTTTTGATTGAAGGCTTTTTTAAAGCCATTTTTAACCCAAATTTTATTCTTGCGCCCTCTATTAAATCCAGTTTTTAAATAACGTAGGTTACATCATTTTCCAAAACCTGCCAAACCAAAGGAAATTTTCATATCTTCAACCTCCGCTTTTTCCTTTCTTTCCACATTTTCTGCCATTCCAAAAAGCAGGGGGAATCCATTAGACTGAGCAACATTTTTTTCCAATTCTTTTTTTTTTTTTTTGACGGGGGGTTTGTGCAGAAAACTGGGTTTCCACAAAATGTTTTAATGTCTTGCCTTTGAAAACTTTTATTTAGAAAAGTGGAAATGCATATATGCCAGTAACCATTTTTGTTCAGGGTTTTGAGCAGTTTTCAACCCCACATTTTTGGGGTTTCATTTTTCTGATGAAAAGTCAACATTTTCCATTGAAAATGGTGATGAAAACAACAGAGATCAAGAGGCGTTTTGTTTTTTAACATGTACTTTTTATTGGGGGGGGGTTAATTTTGTGCAGAAAAAAATTAATATTACCTGATGATCCTTATTAGCAATTTGTTTGTTTTTTTACATTTTTAAATAATAGAATAATCAAATTTTTTGAAGAACTATTCCAGCTCCATGGAGCACCGTTTCATAGTGATGCATTCGCAGAGTCCTAGGCCACCTATCGAGCAAGGATCTGCCCCTTTGTCTGTACGTGCTGATCACTCATTCATCACGAGTCAAGGTCAAAGCTGGAGCTCATGGCAAAGCCAGGGGAAATTACCATTTTTTTCCAGCTCTTCCCTGGTGACCTCCAAAAGCTAATCGGGGAGGAGAGGAAGGATGGGTTTGTGATTAAGATGCTTGAAGTGAGACTTGGGGGTTGGGACATTCACTTTGCTGCCTGCCACAGCCGTCCTGTGTGAATTGGGATAAATCCCAAGATTTTTTTTCTGTCTCAAACACCCACCTTGTAAGATGGGAACAATTAAATTCCTTTGGTTTCTCTTGTGTCAGGTATCTAGGTTGTAGCCATATTGGTCTAGAGGAAAAAGCAATCGGGACTCGTGGTAGAGGTGA
The DNA here is from genome assembly GCF_030867095.1 of Alligator mississippiensis. NCBI lineage: Eukaryota > Metazoa > Chordata > Crocodylia > Alligatoridae > Alligator > Alligator mississippiensis. The sequence continues at coordinate 16,868,459 of NC_081838.1, read as the reverse complement.
TTTCTTTTATTAGACCAACTAGATTTTTGCAAAAAAATGTCTTTTAATTGCAAGGTTTCAGGCACAAGCACCCTTCATTAGGCATCTGAAAAAAGATTGTAAATGTTCTCCTTGGTAGAAATGAAAGTTCGTATTTCATAGGAGAGTTGAAGGTGGTAAAATCTCCTATTTGGAAAATGAACTTTCATTTCTACCCAGGAGAACTTTTACAGTCTTTTCTCGGATGCCTGATAAAGGGTGTTCGTGCCCGAAAGCTTGCAATTAAAGACCTTTTTTGCAAAAAAAAAAAAAAAAAATCTAGTTGGTCTAATAAAAGAGATCCCTCTACCATGAGTCCTGATTGCTTTTGGTTTCCCTTGGCAGACAAAGTTCTTTGGGTAAACCTGATATCTTTCATTAGACCAACTCAAATAGTTGGAAAACATATTTGAAAAACATAGAAACTATTGCATTTTGGGTTTCTCTTGTCTTTGTAGGCTTGTGGTCTGTCTTGTGTCCCAAGGACAGCAGGTCACACAGCACCCTGATTTTGAGTAGGGCACCTGGCATAAAAAGTGACAGCTTGATCCTTTAACGAAGAAAAGACCGGTCTGTGTCTTCATGCACCAGGTTTGTGGCTAGGGTGGGTTCCTACGGACATGGGGGACAGGTGGCTGCTCAGAGATATTTGGGATCCAGTTCCCATGTTTGAGCACCCGTCACCTGTAAGAAAGTCCCAGGCGCCCTTTTTTTCTGACATTTTTTTGCCCACCGGTCCCTTGGCAGCAGCCCACAGCTGGGTTCGTATAACCTTAATGCTATTTTCACTCTCCACTGACATGGTCTTTTGTCCTGTGTATAATCCCTTTTGCGAGGAGAAGCCTTGCCGTGGTTGAGCTGCTGAGGATTGCCGAATGGACTGCCCGCTATTCTCGTCCTTGCCCCCGCCCCTGCCCCAATGGCCACACCAATTTGTCACCCAGCTAGGAGCTCAATTAAGTCACAATGGGAGAGGTCAAGGTTATGCAAACACGGTGACAAAGGCCACTAGCCTGGAGGGTTTCGCTAAGGCCATTAAAGTCAGCCCCTTGCTTTACAATGCCCTGGCTGACCCTAACAAGCTGAGGCACATTGTTCCCCAGAGCTCTCCATTCAAGAGGCCGTTTGTCAATAAAATTGACCTTGGGGCCACTCCTCGGCCCCCTCCCATTCAGGCAGGCTGGAATAATTCCCAACAAGTCGTTCAGAGCCAGGAATCCCGAAGGGGTGCCCAGATGTATCGGCATTTCCAACATAACAAGGGGCAACTCGGAAGGAGGAGAAAGGGGTCCTGGGCTGATGGGGCAGGTGTATGGCTCCTGTGCGCATTGCTGTATCACCTCAAAGTCTCAGAGACAGGCTGGGGCTCCATGGTGCTTGGCGCTGTACACCCACGTGGCCCCACAGAGAGTACAATGGAAGTGTAAAGCAAGTAGCAAGTGAGGGGAGCTGTGCAAGGCACAGGCGTCCTGACGCACTCCAAGTTGCTAGAAAAGGCAGGGGTGGCTCAGCTCACCAGGTGCTTAACTGGAGGGTCATAACTCTGCCACCAGGTCCCAGGTGCAGTTGGGACCCCCTCATGCTAGGCGCTGCATGTATATGCCACGAGGGACACTTTCTGCTCAGCAGGCCACTGAAAGGAAGAATTAGCATCTCTATTTCTGGGGCTTGGTAGCAATGTAGCTGATGCTCACAGCAGAAGTCACTCCCGGGAAATTCTAGGCTGGGCTTTGCTGTCAGCGGTCAACTCCGCTGCCGTGGGGACCCAAGCTAAGCCAGTGCGAATACATCCACCTATGCTCCGTTGCAGTCGCAGCAAGGCAGACATGCCTATGGAATAAGGAACCTCGCCTGCCAGTCAATAAGCACCGAGTGATCACTGAACGCTCTGGCAAGGTCTCTTCTACCATTTAATTTGCCAGTTTAAATGCCACAAACCAATCCTGACACCACCCAAGTGGAACTGCAGAGACCAAACTCATTGTAGGTCTTAAAATTGAAGCTATTTGGCAGGGGGAGAGAGTCCCCTCCTTATTTTGGCTGGAATTTGTATACCAAGGACTTAAGAACATTATCTTAAGCGTTGCATGCATTAAATGTTATCCAAATATTGTTCTCATTTTACAGCCATTATCTATCATTCTCCCAGTGCAAGTCAAATAAACAGTGTATTTGCGAGTTGCTAATTAATGTCGTCCAGATATAATTTATCCGGTGACTTAGAGGCAACGTTTCCTGCAGAAGCGAGTCTACATTTCCCGAGTGTCAACTCTGAGGTTTGGTACGCGGCACAGTTTTTACAGCAAGTGCCAGAGAAGCACTGAGTTCAGAGATTCAAGGGCAAATGAGACCCACCTGTTCTTTTTCACCTGACCTCCCACATCAGTGCATTTGGTAAGGCTGACCCGGGGCCAATGGCTTCTGCTTGCATTATGAGCAAGCTGTGGTTCAAGGGAGAAAGGGGGAATTATTGTTGGGAAAAAATGCCAGTTTGGAAAAAAGGCAAGAGCGAGAGAGGCCTAACAAGGATGCAAAGCTCCACTGGTTCAAATGGGAAATAAGGTACAGGCTTTTAACCTTTGGAACAACCGTCCAAGGGAGATAGTGAATTCTTCCTCTCCACGCCCCTTCCTAATGAGAACAGAAGCCTTTCTGGAAGGTTTTGCCACACATAATTAGTGGCTCAGTACAAGGAGAACTGGATGAAATTCCCCAACACCAGCTTAGGCTGTTTGATCAAACAGCCTTAACATCTATGGATCTATGAGACAGGCTGAGAGGGTTTCACATAGCTGTTTCCTCCACACACTTCCCATCGCAGGGGCTCAGTGTGTCCCAACCTGTTTTAAACATTCATGCCAACATCCTCGAAGAAAGCATCAGAGCTCCAAACAACCCTTAGCTTGCACAAGGTCTACAACTGATGTTGAAAACGGTCCATGTGACAGGCCCAGCTAAAATATCAGCTTCAGTGCGGGGAAGAGCAGAGGTCGCTGGGCATGGGGCTGTCCTGATGGAGACAAGCAAGAAAAGAGAGTAAGTCACGGAAGGGGTTACTGGTGTATTGGGTCAGGGGACCTCCTGAATCCATGTAGGTTGAAAAGCACGATGCATTTAGCATGCTTTGCCCCAGTGCACGTGTGTGTGCGTGCACACACATGCGCACACTTAGACTGGCATACCATGCTATCCTATGCATACACGCACACATAGACAGACAGGCATGCCATGCTGTCCTACTCTTGCACACACATACATGCACACACACACAGACATGCCATGCTGTACTACACTCATGCATGCTTACACGCACACCCACACACGCAGACATGCCATGCTGTCCTATACTCGCATACATGCGCACATGCACATACACACACACACACTCATAGACAGACAAACAGACATGCCATGCTGTCCTGCACACACACAAACAGATATGCCATGCTGTCCTATACATGCACACACACCTGCCACGCTGTCCTTCTAAGCAAATGTAGCCTCTTAACCAGAGTGACCGATTGATTCACTTCTCAGCGCGTAGTTTAGGGAAGACGGAGACGAAGATGTCTCTTAGGCTGGAAGGCCCCAACCTGGAAGAGGGCCAACGCGCGTCTGGATTGATGGATACCGAAACGCAGGTGCATTGTGCCGCACGGCTTTGAAGAAATAGCTGCTCCAAACCAGGGAGGCCATTTCCACTGCGAGATAAATGGCGCCCATGTCGTTAGCGGCAATTAGTGCTTGCAGAGGGCCTGTTTTCGCTGTCACATAACCCGCTTTGTTCTGGGGCCTTCACTTCATATTCCGTTTGTAAATAAACTTGACTCCCAGCCTCAATGAGGCCTTTTTTTTTTTTTTTTTGAATCCCAGCAAAGAAGGAGCCAATTGTTCCTATCAAAGGGAGAGGTTTTTCCTTCCAGAGGCCTGGCCTTGGCTTCCCCGAGCAGGCCCCGACAACAACAACACAACAGAACCCACCGCATGGCCACAATGCCAAATATTTTAATTACTCTCCCCCCCACCCCCCGCCCCCTTGAACACTCATTACGCCGTCAAGGTCAATAGGGAGCTGAAAATAGAACGCGGTAATTGCTGTGGTCCAAGGTCACAGCCCAAGGACTCTGCCCGTCCCTTGCAGAGGCCCCTTGGCTTGGACTGATGCCTGGTTTGGCTAATGGAGCATGTCTGTGGGGTCCCAAGGGCCACACCAAGGTGAAGGGTGTGGGCTTGAGACCCACCTTGGGCATCTCAAATGGGTCTTCTGGACATGCCTGCCTCGTTGTAATCCAAGAAAAACCCAATTGGTGTTTGTCTAGCCCTAGAGGGTGACGCCCTTCATTGACCAAGACCAACAAAGGGTGCTCTCGCGCACGTATCGAAGCCCGGATTCAGGATTGGACACCGAGGGCATGGGGTTTGCCTGTGTGTGTGCAGCACTTTGCACTGCCCTGGAAGCCTTTTGCCTTCCTCCCAAGTAATAGGACCAAAAGCCCATGCCTGCCTACTGGCTGGTTTGCCTATGTGCTGGCATTGCCCGTTTCTCCGCTTGAAGACTCCCGATAACATCAGTAGGTACAGTATAAATTTGCATATACACCAGAAGTCCTGCACAGTGCCAGAAGTGGTGCTACCTGGAGGTTCCCTGTGCGCCGTGCTTCCAAATTGTGATAAAGGTGCTGATTATCTGCAGGTTCAAACTAGCTGGAGGAAGCAAGGTGGTGTTTGCTGGTGCTAGGGCAACCTGAAGGCCATTAGAAATGGAGAGAGGTACTAGGCAGCCGTGTTAGTCTGATGGCAGGTAGAGCCAGAGATGCACCTTAAAGACTAACTGAATCAGAGATGCATGAGCTTTCTGGTGAAAAAAAGATGCATAGCCTCTGCTGAAGGGAGTGCTTGCTCACAAAAGCCCCCATGTCTGATTCAGTTAGGCCATGAAAGTCATCTCTCTGCCCTGGCTTCTACCATGAGAAGTATGGCAAGGATAGTCTTTTTATTCTGTATTTGTATCATGGTGCCCATGAGGAGGGGGACCTGGGTCCTTGACTGCATCTCCTAAGTGTATTGCCATTGCAAGTAATAAATAATGATGATTTCTTAGTGCGCGTCTCCAAAAGGGAACCCAAGCCAATCACTTTCATTGCATTTAAATGGGATGCCTATTATATGTCATTTAATTCTGGATGACACCTGGCAGGAATATCGCAGTAGGCCATGCATTGACTGAGAGATACCTCCTATGAACCCAAAGGATGTTCTCCTGTCCCAGCTACTTTTCAATCTTGCATTCAGTTTTGGCTGAAGAGCAGTATATTTCTCCCTGGGTTTGTGCCTCCTAAATTCATTCTCTCTGCCTCTGCCATTCATTTGAAGAAGATCATGCATTAACAAGTTTCCAAACACCTTTGGATGTAGTCCATGCTCAAAATTCAGAGACAGACTTTCATATGGGCCCCTTTTGTTACTGAGCATTATAAATGCGATATAATTGTAAGGAACTGATGTGTGTGTGAGTTGGCTTTCAAGGAGAGGCTGGATAAGCATTGATTTAGGGGTAGTTTAGGAATATTATTGGTAGGACCAGAAGACCTTTGAGGTCCCTCTGACTCTGTTTTTCTACTAAGTGGATAAACACGGTTATGTCTATACTGCTTTACACAGTGAGTGGTACACATTAAAATGGTACACATTAAAATGGTACACCCCATATGTATGTAGTTATATTGATACCAAAATCTTTATAGCTATCTGGTCTCATAAGTGATGCCATTACCAAGCTACCTTAGACCAGTATAATTGCATTTATGCTTGAGCTTCCACTGGTACAACTGTAGATTTAAAAACAAGAATTGGGTTCCTGACCAACAGAGTGCTATTGATACAAAATCTGTTGGTAAACCAAGTTTTAGCATAAATGATAATTGGGGTGGAAAGACTGAATGCCATGTTTGGTTCTCTCAGCTGTACTGATTGATTTCTTTGCATAATTAAGTGACATTGGTGTTTAAAATGGCCAAGACCCCTGGCTTGTTTTTTTTTTCTTTTAAAGGACTTCTTATCTTGTGGTACATTTTTTCGAAGGCAAATTATCAGCCACTCCTTTGTTCTGCTGGGGGCGGAGAGTGGTAGGAGCAAGGCACTTTCACTGCTCCCCTTTTGTTGATTTTTCTGTCCTTGCTTAACCATATGGCCCCCATTATTATAATATCACACAAACCTCGTCTAACGAGAAGCTTTACAGGTGTCATTAGAATAACGATTCACACTCTAATGAAGGTGGGAAAGAAGATTAGCTGGGTTTCTATCAAAGGAAGCCCATGACATCAGCTGTGTGAGCGAAGGGGAGGAGGGAGTAACAGGAGGGGGTGCGAATGCTACTGTTCTGCCGCCTTCAAGGGCCAGGCCGGTGGAAAAAGAGCTGCATGTCCAACCAGATCCTCCTATACTTGGGTAGCTCAGCTGAAGCTGCAGAGGTCTCCTCCAATCCCAGATTTGGGAGCTGGATTGACCTCTTCCATTGCATTGCCTTCTAAGAAAGACACAACCATTAAAGGGAGATGGGCTCGATGTTCTCTGCTGGGGTCCATCAACGTGGCTTCATTACAGTCAGGAGAGCTACACCAGTTTGTACCAGCTGAGGATGGGGCCCAGGATCATGTCCCCACTGGGGTGTCTTTCAATAGATGCGACATGGGTGAGAGATGGGAGCAGGCATCTCAGGCTTGAGTTTGTTTTTAGACCCATAGACTCATGACCTTGGGTGAGTTAGACTGGCCTTGATCCTCACAAGTGATTTAGGCACCCCTCCATCATTGGCAATGATGTCTCCCCAAAGGGCTGGGCGGCCATCTCCAGTGGCCAGCCTATGGTGGTGGTGGCCCTGTCATGGAGGGAAGCCCTATTGTAGACAGCACTAGCTCCAGGACCTGCAAGAAGGAAGCAGAATTAAATGGTGTTCTTTCATACCCTGTCCTCTTTATCACAGCATTTATGACTGGAAAGGACTTCACATGGAGAGGTCCAGGGCCATCCCTATCCAGAGACCATCCCTCCAGCAGAGGGAAACTGAGGCTTAAAGGTAGCAGAGCAGCCTGAATGCAATGAGAGGTGGCTCAGCACCCTGGCTGTGGACATTGCACTGATGCATCCTGATGTGTGCTTTCCCCAGCTTTTCTCTGAAGATGGGGATGCCTCAATGTGGATCCTACCTCTAATGATAACCATGCTCCTTGATGGCTACTGCAACTATTAATAAGCTGCCTCTATGACCCCTCTGTCCTGGGATGGCCCCCCAAACCCGTGGGTAGGGACCCAAATTGGCTATCCCTGTGCTAGGAAGGCTGGCTGGATTATCTGCTAAGCTACGCCATCTGTTCACCAAACTGCCATCATTATGTTGAACCTGGGAAGAAAAATGGCCCCTACAGAGAAGCAATTTGTTCGCTGACTAAACCTCTCAGGCTCTGCCCGTGTCTCGCTCTCCAAATCCGGCGCTGCCATTGGGCCCGGCGCAGGGACTCGTCGCTACCGATTTCACTTAAACAATCTCTCTGCAGCGTGGCAGAGCGCAAGCTGGTGGGGCTGGAGAAAGGGCTGGGGCCGGAGGGGGGTGTAAGGGGGAGGGGAGGGGGCTGTTTTAATCCGATTACAAAACATAACAGCTTTTCACTGGGGACAGAGGAATGGGAGCCAGGGGGGGAGGCAGGCTCAGTTTCATACCAGACCTGTGCGTCTGGGGTTTAGCAATGATCTCACTGGAAGACCTTTTCTTCCCATCCCACGAGGTTGTTTTTGAGACCCGCTGTGCGGAGATGGGGGGGGAAAAGCAAAAAAAAAAAGGAAAGGGAGTAGGGGCAGGGGAGAGGTGATGGCGTGGGAAGGTGAGGAGTTGGGGACTCTTGGTCTCATGCGAGGGGGCTGCCCGGAAAGCAGGGGCCCAGATCGCCAGCTGGCACGAGAGGATTTGTGATCCACTGGGTTGGGAGCCAGGACACCTGGGTTCTCTTCCTTACCTTGCCGCTGATCTGCTGTGAGCCCATGAGCCTGTCATGTCCTTAGGGACAGAGGCTACATTTGCAGCACCAAGCAGGATGGGGGCCCTGATAATAATAATAATAATAGGAATTCCCTCCTTCAAATGTGCCTCTGAGCCCTGCCTCGCATCTAGAGGTCCCGGACGGGGGAGACACTGGCCTGGTGCTAGATAGGGATGCTGCCTGATCCCTGTTCCACGGAGAAACAACATCCATGCTCATCCACTCGAGCATCATCTGCTAAGCATCATATCCAGGGAAATCAGTAGGGCTTGACTATCTAGAGGAGCTGCTCTGAAGCCTGGCCTTCCCGCAGCTGGATGCTGACTTTCCTTGCTGCTTTCTGGACAGACTCGTCCTCTCTGTTCTTCTAGAGCCTTTCATGAGCAACTTGGAAGCTCTCCTATCTCTGGTCTTGTATCCACTACAGTACTGTCAGCCCCAAACGTTTCAAATGCCTGGCCAGGTTTCAGCACCAGAGATGGACTCTGGATGGCGGGGGGGAGTGTATAATGAGATTTTATTTGCCTTCTGGTTTGAGGGGGCTTTCTCCAGCTTTGCTCTACAACTAGAAGAGCTAAAACCTCCCTGTTCCCAACTGGAAGCAGGGATCTTTGCACAGTGCCTGGAGTTGGTGGGCTTCAAGTGGTGACATTATAGATGTGCCACTTGCAGTGTGGAGCTAAAGCTACCTTGGGTTCAGCAGTTTTACTAATGTTCAGGAAGGGGGTTGTCTTGATCTAGCAAACAACCCTCTCCACTCCCTGCTGGTTTCCACAGCTCCTCTCTCTTAGATGTCACCTGGATGAGCCTCCTTGAGCAGAATCTGTCCCGATCCTCCTGGCCTGGGGACACTGGGAGAGGGGAGGAGGAACAACCCCTGCCTGTGTTGTTCCTGGCACAACCCACTGCTGTTAGTCTCTTGCTTCCATGAGTTTTAAATTCACTCGCACATTAAGGACGCCATCCGTGGTTCTAGCAGAGGACTAATTGCTAATTAGCATGTTGGAGCTGGGTCCCCCCCACCCCACGAAGGGACAAGGGCTGTGAATTCCTCAGCTGCTGCTTGTAAATTGTAGGAGAATCTTACTAACTAGCCGGCGCTAACACCTGCAACCGGGGCTCGTCAGCAACTGTTTGATTAAAAGGGGCCTTGTCAGCCAGCTCTTCCACATGGCTTGGTATAATACACCTAATGCATGGGGAAAGCAGTCCAGCTGGGATCCTCCCCCCCTCATCTCCCAGTTCCCTGCCCTAAGTGATTAGCCTGGGGGCTTGTAGCACAGGGTAAATCCATTGCATCCTGTGCTTCAGGTCCCAGGTGGGGAAATTCATCCCAGTGGCCTCTGGGTCAAAAATCCTGAGGCTTCAGGAGAGTCCAAAGGCAGATCCAAGCTGGGAAGCCTGCAGGCTCTTCGCAGGGATTTGGGCAGAGTGATTCTTGCCTCTGGGTACATCTACATGTGCATTAATGCACTTTAGTTAACATGCATTAAATCTAGTTCCTCCATTGTGAGGTACTAGGAAAATGCGCATTAAGCTATATTAATACATATTAACTAAAGAGCATGTTTTTTTAGTGATGCTTTAATACACATTAACCTATTTTAATACACATTAGCTAAAGAGCACTTTTTTAAAGTGATGCTTTGATGCACAGTAAAATAACTAATGCGCACTAAAGTGCATGTGTAGATGCACCCAGTCTGTGTCTGGGGAGTAAGGACCGAAAGGGATGATTAGATCTGGTCTGTCCCTTTCCTAATGCAAGCTGTAGAATTAGGTGCATGCACCGGTGTCTTTCCGGGGGGGGTGTTCATGTGTATGTGTGCTAAAACCCCTTTCTAGGGACAGCCATGGCTCAGGGGGGGTGGGAAACCAGGCATGTCCTGTTGAAACCCAGGGGGTGCTCAGAATGGGGTTTGTAAAGGGTTTGGGGGATAAGAGTTTCTATGAGCAACTCTGGGTCTGATCAGGGCCAGGCTGCTGGAGGGAGTGATGCTTCCCCACGATTTGGAACTGGGTCTGCAGGATGCCGAGCTGTGAGGTTCAGGTTTGGATGGGGAATAAGACACTGAGATATTGCTAGCATCGCAGTAAGGCTGCAGGGGGGATTGGTCGTCAGGTGTCCACTGTGCTGGGCGCTGCGTGGGCACATATATAAGTGCCCACCTCCAGTGCAAACGGGGAAGAAAGGGGTATTATTGCCATCTTCCAGGTGAAGAAGTTGAGACCCAGGGAGGGGACCCATGTTAGTTCCTGTTACAGACACAGGAATTGAACCCAAATCTCTTCAGTGTGGCTGGCTGGAACTTGGAATAGATTTTCTTTTTTCTATAGATAAAAAGAATCCCAATTAAGTAACACCAAAATATTTCACCCCACACCCTGATTCCTCTGAACTGTTTTGCTGAAGTTAAATTCTGCAAAACCTACAGAAAAAAATCCCCAGGTTTCATGTTTTCAGGACAGACTGTTTTGAATTTTTAACTTATGATTTCAGGTTTGAAATGCTTTTTTTTTGATCCAAATTTCTTCCTGTTAAAAAAAAAAATCAGAATTATATTGGTGGGGAGGGATGGGAACTCCAGAGGATATGTCTGAAGGGACCTAGAACTAAATTTATGTATTGAATTTTGATTCACCAAAAATGTTATCTTTGTGTGTGTGTGTGTTTCTATTGGAACCTGAATACACACACACACGTGCACATGCACCCCACAAATATATATCATATTTGTGGGGGAGGGGTGTGCACGTGTGTATTCAGGTTCCAATAGAAGTGTGCGCGCGCGCACACACACACACACGCGCACACACACACACACACACACACATATAGATATAGAAATATTTGGGTGGGGGGTGTATCTGCTGGGAGGCAAAGGGGGCTGGAAAGAGAAAGATTCATTGACACCTATTATAGCCTGAGCTTCAAATCATCATTTCACTCCTTTTCCATGGCCACCTTGCCCTGAAAACTCAACTCAATTTACAAATATGTGTGTGTGTATGTGTAATGGCAGGGGGAAGGAGACAGTGAAAAATTTACTTTACATTTTTCCCCTGTTCTGGCCCCAGATACAAACCTGCTGCCTTTTCTTGCTGGCCAAGTGATCAGTGAATCAGATCTGAGTTGGACATGCAGGCTTGGGTATTCATTTCATCCCTATACAATCACCACGGTTCCTGGTTTTCTCTGATAAGAAAATAAATCCCCAACTTTCAGATTTAAAAAGTAACCCAAAATCCACATTTTTCCATGATTAAAATGAAACACCACTAATATATCTATATATCACTGGCATTTCATTTTAATCATGGAAAAATGTGGATTTTGGATTACTTTTTGAAATAAAAAAGAATCCCCAATTTTTGGATCAGAGAAAACCAGGATCCCTAATGATCACTCCAATTAGGAAAACCATTGGAGAGGAGCAGGGAGTGTTGATGTTCATCTGCTTCCCTGGTCACCCCCCCACCCCAAGATCCGTGGGTGGAGGAAAGAGCCGGGCGAGTGTGAAGGCTTCCTAGTGAGGATGGCACAGGGGTGGGGGATGTGGCGAGCCTGCCTTCTGCGTGCACACAGAGTAGCAAACCCGGGGAGACAAGTGCCATACGCTTCACACCTCGGGTGCCAGACTCTCTCGCTTGGTGTGCATGTGTCATGCTGGCACACATGTGCCCCAGATGACAGGACAGGTCCCAGTGGAGCTGAAGAGTGGAGGGGGATGTGTGTGTGTGTACACACATGTGCACAGGCTCTTTGAAACTGTCTGTTAAGGCCAGGGTAGAAGCAGGGCTCTTGGATGTTAGGGAGAGTTTAAACCAGGGGATGAGTATAGTAATCATTTGATCCTTGGGTCCAATAAATGCAGGCCTACAATGAAAGAGAAGAACTACTAAACAACAAGAATTAATGGCGGAGCAGCAGGCAGCCTCTGCAGACCCTTGGTTTGTTTCTAACTAGCTAGCTAACTGCCTCCTGACTGAGGGACTGTCTCTCAATTCTCATTCTCCTGTTAGGGAGCATCTCTAAATTTATAACTTCTGTCACTGCAGTGGGGAGGGTCTGGCAGGACATGGGCCACCCTACATGGGTGCTTTTCCACTGGGCCATCTGCTGTCTCCTGCTGTTGGAGGTGGGACGCTGGGCCAGGCCTGACCCGGTACAGTGGGGCCCCTGCAGTTTGGATGCTGATGTGGGTTTAGGTCGCTGGTTTCCTCTCTGGGCTTATCTCCATAATCTATCTGTCTGCCTATGCCTCTGCCATAGGATCATAACAGATGGGGCTGAGGCATCAACCAGGACTTTAGCAGGATCCACTCTACCTAAGGTCCATGTTGCTCAGGGGTGACCCTACGATGTTACTCATTACTGAGAGGCCATGAGCTTGGGTGACTCAGATGGCGAATTGCAAGTGGGGAAGCTTGGGTTGCAATCCTGGCTTGGCCACAGGCTGGTGGTTTGACCTTGGGCAGCTTCCCATTCTTTCCCTCCTCTGTCCTGTCTTTGCAGATCATCACATCTGCACCTGCCTCATGTGTGTGTATAGTGCCTGGAGCCACAGGGCTTTGTATACCACGCCTGTAGACAGCGAGTGCAACTAAATTGTGTGCAGTTGAATCCACATTTAGATAAATCACTTGCACATGCATCAAGGCCCTTCGCGACGCTGGGATCCCATGCATCAAAACTGCCCAGACGCCCCCTGAGTGCTGCTGGCTGGAGGGCAGGAGGTGCTATGGGATGGCATTTTGCAGGTACCTTCAACCTGACTAGAAACTCTCAGAGGGATGTCTGCTCATGAGGCTTTCAATTCAGGTCGGGGGGAAGAGTGGGGCCTGCACTGAGACACCAACTTCTAACCTCCCCTCAAGCTCGAGGGTGTTTCAAAGGTGGTCAAGGGAAAACAGAGCTGGTTTGGGGGCTGAGCTGCATGAGCGGGGTGCAGGGATGTTACATTCAGTCTCCAGCCCTGCCACTGGCTATATGTGCAAGCTTCAAAGGCATTAACCTTCCCTTTTAACCACAGACTGTAATGATCACTTGTGTTGCATTGCATGAGAGAGACAGACTTGAGTTTCCAGGACAAGAAGGACTTGGAAAAGGAGTGAAATGATGATTCTAAGCTCAGACCATAAGTCAATCGATCTTTCTCTTTCCTTTGCCTCCCAGCATGTGTGGGGTGCAGGATATGGGACCAGCTGGAGATGAGACAATCACAAATAGCATTGTCTTCCATCAAATCCCTCTTCTATTTGTTGCAGCATCTTAGCTCTGGTTGGGAATTTTTGTGTCAGAAAACTTCCAGGAGAAAAGTTCCCTTTAAAAAAAAAACAACAAAAAAAACCCCATCCATTTTTTGCGCAGGAAAATGTGCATTTAGCCAAAAAAGAAAAGTAAAAAAAAAAAGAAAAATATTACTTTCTGTTAAGGGAAAAATGAATAACTTATTTATCCACTGGCAGACAAGGTTTTTTGGATAGATGTGATATCTTTTATTAGATCAACTAAATAGTTGTAAAGGGGGATTTTTTTTCTTTATTCTTTCAAATCAAGGTGGGCATCTTTTGGGGATGGGGGAGCATGTGGTGTGCAAATCCCAAAAATCCTGAGAGTCTGGGATGAGGTCAAACCTGTGCATTCCCATGATTTTGCCATGTCTAAGATGAGTGTTGCGAGGGCTGTTGCGAGAATTTGTTGCGTGTTTTGAAGAATCAAGAGGATGGTGGCTGCAAGGCCTGGGAAGAAAGTGGGGCTTTTGAGGAGGAAGGGGGAGGAAGAGAGGGTTGTCACCTGGCAGACAGGACCAAAGGATGGCACTTGGGCAGAGCAGGGGGCATAAGGATGGGAATGCGGAGAACAGACTCAATGGAGAGGAGGAAGGAGCTTAGCTAATGGGGCTGGGGACACCCCAGCTTGTGCCAGCCCTGGTGAGAGCTGCTGGCACCAGCTGGGCTCTCATCCAGCAAAAGCTGCCAGCAGCTCAGCTCCTCTGCATGCTTGAGAGGGAGCAAGTGAGGCCCCCAAGGAACAAAGTCCCCGTTGAGCAGCCAGGCGGTACCCGCAGCATCCTCCCTTCAGCATGCACAGGCAGGGAGCCCCATCTAGCGGGGAATCCAACCAGCCCAGATCCCAGTAGAAGAAGAAAGAGGCATCCTCACCCCCATCCAGTCTGGATGGGAGCACTTGCTACCCAAACTCTTTGGCTGAAAAAAGAAAAAAAGGGGAATTTTGCAGCAAAATTCAAGTGATTGGGATGGTTGGGGTGGTTTCATCAGGGATGATCCTGCCTTAAGCAGGGGGCTCCTCTAGATGTGATCTCATGAGGTCCCTTCTAGCCCTGTGATCTTAAGTTCATTCTTGCTCTGGAGAGATATTTCCAGGGCATTTTTGGTTAGAAAGTTGGAAATGGGAAACAGGTCCAGTCCTGGAGCCAAAACCTGGAGGGACCAGGAGGATGATTTGCTCAAGGCGGAAATTATTTGGGTTCTTCAGGGCATTGTAAAAAATTGACATCTGTGTAGTAGCATCCTCTGGTGGCTCAAAAATTAAGTACAACTTCATGGTGCTGTGAGATCTTGTAGCTGTTGCTTCCTGAATCCTTCATCTTCCAGCAACAGGGACCAAAATGGAAGCTTGATGCCTTTTGCCTGAATTAAAAATGTGTCTAATATTGTGGCACTTGGGGGTGGGATCTTTTTTCCAATGGAGAGGGGAAAAAAGATTTCAAGCAACAGGATGTTTCTTCTCCAATGGAAATATTTCTCCTATTTCCCCCTCCTGGTGCCCACAGCACATTTATAGAATAACTCCCTGCAGTTTTCCTCCACGGACCCCAACACGTTGGTCAGAGTTGTCACATCTTTTTATAGATAAGAAAAACTGGGGCTCCAAGGGGCATAAGTGAAGTGACTGGGATTACCCAGCAAGTCAGTGACAGAGTTAAGAGGAGCATCCATAACCCCTGCCCTCCGCCTTCCTCCCTGCTTAGCAAAGAGCATCATCTCAGTGTTTCACAAGGAGGTGTTTACTTGTGGTTTTGCATAGCTCATTTACTTGTAAATACATTAGCAACCACATTGGACATGACATTTAAATAAAGAAGTAGGACCTAGCCTTTCAGCTTCGCTTTTTTGGAGACATGCAAGTTGGAGGACATGTACCAGTACAGTCAGAGCAGCACAACCCACCCAGTGGGAACAGTCGGAGAAGGTGCAGTTATACAGGAGCCAGAAATAAGATGTAGGCTTAGAAGGCATCTTTGTAGTGATGCAACTGTGCACTCTTGAGATGCTACTAACAGGGCTATCTCTTAAAACAAATCATCCCCCTCTCCTCCACCAGCCACATCACTGAGGTATATTCAGAATAGAAATCTGAGTGCAGAGCTTGATCTCAACTCTATTGCTACAGTCAGGATAGGGGGTAAAACACTCGCTGTCGCACCCTACTGCCTTTGTGGCTGAGGTGTTTCTTGGTGCCCATGTCACTCCTGTGTCCAGGCACAAAATGTCATGGTAGGAACAGCTGTAGAAGCCCAAAGGTGCTACCTGATACTATCATAAAATCACAGAAAATGAGGGTGGGAAGGGACCTCAGGAGGTCACATCTAATTCAACCCCCTGCTCTAAGCAGGGCCAGCCCCAACTACATCATCCCAGCCAAGGCTTTGTCTAGCCAGGGCTTAAAAACCTACAAGAATGGAGACTCCACCACCTCTCTGGGTAACCTGTTCCAGTGCTTGACTGCCCTCCTAGTGAGAAAGTTTTTCCTAATATCTAACTTTGCTGCAACTTGAACTTCCCTTGCTGCAACTATGCCTCTGTGCTGGGCGCTTCAGAGATACAGGGTGAAACTGTCTTGCCTCAAAGAGTTTGCAGTCCAGATCAGCGAGGTTGGGTTGATATCCTCGTGTGAAGGCAAGGGGAACCCATGGGTCTATGACTGTGCAGACTGGGGGCAGTTCTAGTAATACTGTGATTTGTACGTTGGTGCTAACAGAGGCATGGGTGCAGTTATTTTAGTTTGGCTATGTCTTGTTAAAAGCAGGTTCAAACATAGCAGCTCCAGATGAAGCTGCTCTTAAACAGAAGCAGGAGAATCCAGCTAGCTTGGATTCAGCTTGTCGTGCTGGGAGCCTGTATCAGAGTCAGGGGCTGAACTCACTTCTTCCTTTCCCGCGAGTGCAACTTGCTCTTGAAAGATGCTCTTTAAAGGTGCTTGTGACCTCAGCCCTAGGTTAGGCATAGATTACTCTTTCCTTGAATGAACATGCAGAAATGTGAATGTGGCTGCAGTCCCCAGAGGAGGTGACACAGGTTGAAGATCTCATTCTGTCTCCCATTGTCCCAGGTCAGGCTGCAATGCTGTCCCAAAGTCAGACCAACCTGCCCCCAGCCAGCTGGGGAAGGCAAATGCCAGCATTGGAGAGAGAGAATCAGATGGGCTCAGACTGGGTCAAATTTTGCTTGCCGGGCAGGTCCCTTCCATTAGGCATCTGTGCTCTTGTCTGGGTCATCCGGGGCTACATCCGGCATGTGTCCGTAGGCATCGTGATGCGCTTCTGGGACCTGGACAAAGCCAAGGACATAGTAAGATGCCCTGAGACTACTAAGTGATGCTGTAATTGGTGGCCTGCATTTCATTTCATTTCATTGCAAGCTCCCCCAAGGGTGCTTGGAAAAAGAAATATTGAGGACTCACCTCCCAGTAGATCTGATCTTCAAAGCACTGCGTGTCCGGGGGGGATGCCAGGAAGTTCATTTTCAGTATAGCACCTGGGAATGTAAAAAGGGGTAAAAAAGGGTTGCTCTCTTCTCTTCCCAGAAGCATTGACCCACTGCAGCTGCAGAGCAGGTGCCCTGATCCTCTGAAAAAAACCTGCCTATTTGTGTTACCTGTTTGCTCTCAGGCGTTTGAGCCACTTGTGGCCTTATTATAATTGAAACAGCAGTTCAGTTCCCAATGCCTTGGCTCACACTGGCATCTAGTGGCCAGACCAGGGCAGGCAGCGGTGGTTTATGGTTTATTTTATTTAGCTTATAGCTTCTGGGGGTAGGGATGGTTTTATTTTGTTCTGCATTTATACAGTACCTAGCACTAAGGGGCACAGGGCCACCACTGGCGCTTCGAGGTGCTGCTGCTATACAAATGATGGCAGTTATAAAGCATGAGATGGTGATGTGGGGAAGATCCGGGTCAATTCTTGACTCTGCTACCAATTTCTCATAAGACCCAGGGCAAGTCACTTAGTTTTTCAAAGACTTTGAGCTCTGCAGGACTTCGGGGGGTGTTAGGCTCTAAATGCCTGTAAAAATCATACCCTAAATTTACCCATGGCCTGGTTGCTCTCAGCAAGGCGAGGATTGTGACCGTCTCATCTCACCTCTTTGGGGCAGAGACAGTCTAACACAGAGGGGGCCGTATTAACCTCACACCCTCCCTGAGTGCCCCTCTGATCCCTGCCTCTGTCCCATCTGCTGCTCTTATATCTGCCTCCAGGCCAGGCAAGATCTCACTGCAGCCCCACTGACAGGAAATATATTCATTAACGATCTGGAAGATGGGATGGAGTGCATCCTAAGCAAGTCCGTGGATGACACCAAGCTGCGGGGAGTAGCAGATAGGCTGGAGGATAGGGCTAGGATTCAGAGTGACCTAGGCAAACTGGAGGACTGGGCCACAAGAAATCTCATGAGGTTCAACAAGGACAAGTGCAAAGTCCTGCACTTAGGACAGAGCAATCCCATGCAGCGGTACAGGCCAGGGGCCGACTGGCTGGGCAGCAGGTCTGCAAAAAAGGACCTGGGGGTGACAGCGGACAATAAACTGGATGCAAGTTAACGGGGTGCTCTTGTTGCCAAGAACAGCATCCTGGGCTACATTGGTAGGAGCGTTGCCAGTAGATCAAGGGAAGTGATTATTCCCCTCTATTCTGTACTGGTGATGCCAAATCTGGAGTCCTGTGTCCAGTTTTGGACCCCCACGCACCTCCCCCCCACTGCAAAAAGGATGTGGGCATATTGGAAATGTGCACATTTTCACTGCTCAGTGGAGGGCAGTGAAAATGGTTTGAGGGCTGAGGCATGTGACTTATGAAGAGAGGCTGAGGGATCCGGGCCTATTTAGTCTAGAGAAGAGAAGAATGAGAACAGATTTAATAGCAGCCTTCAACTCCCTGCAGGGGGGTTGCAACGGGGATGGAGCTGGGCTGTTCTCAGTGGGGGCAGATGGCAGAACAAGGAGCAATGGGCTCAAGTTGCAACAAGGGAAATTGAGGTAGGAGATTAGGAAAAACTCTGTCATAAGGAGAGTGATGAAGCACTGGAACAGGTTCCCCAGAGAGGTGGTGCAGTCTCCATCCTTGGAGGTTTTTAAGACCTGGCTAGATAAAGCCTTGGCTGGGATGATGTACTTGGGGCTGATCCTGCTTGGAGCAGGGGGCTGGATTAGATGTGACTTCCCGAGGTCCCTTCCAACCCTCATTTTCTGTGAAAACTCACCCGCAATGCTTCCTCCAATCACCGCAAAGCTCAGCGTCACGAACAAGGCGCAGAGCTGGATGACAGCCTGGTAGCTGGCCGTCCAGCTTCCTTGGGCGATGAAAGGGAAGACATCGTACATCCTGCAAGGCAGGTGAGAGCTTAGTCTGACTGGGGAGCCCCTTGTCACCCGTACTGGCTACACAAGGGCTTTTGTGGCCTTCCAGGGTCTGATGCATCAAGGGTGATCAGTGCCAGTTGTATTAAGGCCTTAAACACCCCCAAGCCTTGGAGCTGATATATCCATACAGCGAAGGGCACCATACCCCAGCCCACCTGAGTGAGTTAAATCAAGCTAGTAGGGGCAAGAGCAGTAAAGACCCAGCACAGTGGGCTGTGGCACCTGTTAGCAGCCTGGATGCTCTCCTGCAGAGCAGGGATGCTAGCAGATCATATACACCCTAGCTACTAGCATGCTCTTATGCCTCTCTCACTTCTGTGCTAGCTGGATTCAGCTAACACAGGGACGTGCTCCCTTAGCACCTGTGGAGCAGTGTGCAGGCAGCGGTGGAGATTTCCCATCTCCCCATCACTGGCAGGGGCTGCTATTTGGAGAAGCAATCTAGGGGTGCTTCAGGCAGGGGGTTTGAGTAAGGCCTCTTGCTGAAGTGGTGCCCAGTGGTCCTCACCCGTCACCGTAGACATCATGCGTTGCCAGCGCTGAGACCAGCACACCAAGGAGGGCGCCCAGCACCCCTGGCATCCCATGGAGGTTGTGGACGCCGCAGGTGTCCTGTATTTTCAGCTTGGAGTCCAGGAGGGGCTAGGGAGAATGCAGAGCAATGGTGAGGTTGGGCAGGGCCACATGTTAAGGGCATGTCTGTACTGGGATGTCAGTCCTACCTGCCCTCTCCCACTAAACAAGGGCCAAACCATGAAGGAGGAGGCAGCATGAAGCTCCCCCTCCTGCCCTTTGTCTATCTGAGGTTGCTCTAGGGGATGCCTGAAACCCAAGTCTGTTGGGAGCAACCCTGGAGTTTCTTTAGCGTTGACATCCTGGGGTGCTTAAGGGGTGCCAGGCAGGCAGCCTCATGGCTGGAACAGTCCCCTCCAGATGTACATGGGGGTTTAGGGCCTTTGTGTGTTGCTCCAGTGAAACAGGCTTGTTGTGCCCATGAGGATTGGGCCCCAAGTGCTGTCAG
Source organism: Alligator mississippiensis (assembly GCF_030867095.1). Taxonomy (NCBI): domain Eukaryota; kingdom Metazoa; phylum Chordata; order Crocodylia; family Alligatoridae; genus Alligator; species Alligator mississippiensis. The sequence continues at coordinate 16,848,718 of NC_081838.1, read as the reverse complement.
GCCACTTACTGTGAGGAATTTGAAGCCAAGAGTAGAAATGAGGCCGGCGAGGAAACCAGCAGTCATGGCTCCGAAGGGCGTCAGCATCATCTCGCCGGCCGTGCCGACCACCACCCCTCCAGCTAGAGCTGCATTCTGGATGTGGACCTGGAGAGAGAGCTCAGAGTCAGGGGGGGCTCCCACACTCCCCATCCAGTCCCAGAGAAGGAGATTTGGTGAGGTCCAAAGAGGCAGCCAGTTCCACCTTGGCTGGCACCTATCAATTCATTTAGAACTGGTGCAGATCAGGAGAATCGGACCATTTTGATCTGTACTGCAGGTCAACCTGCCGCAGAAATGCATTGGATTGACGTGTAGCTGGGATGCAGCTCCCCAGACTACAGGTCAACCTGCCATAGGAACGCATTGAGTTGACTTGGTGCCCAGCTGCACCTCCCCAGGCTACAGGTCAACCTGCATCTCTCCAGGTGTCCAGGATCAGGGCTTCTACTCTGCACCCTTATGCCCAGGCCTGGACAGTTTTTTCCCAAGAGGGAACCATGGCAGTGGAACAGCGGGATGGGGATGGACTCACCATATCTAGCTTGCCTTCCCCATTGATAAGGGATGACATGCCGAAGGTGGCCAGCGTGCTGGCAGCCAGTGAGAAGTACGTGTTCACTACTGTCCGGTGCTGGTCATCACCGTGGGTGGTGATGGCTGAGTTGAAACTGGGCCAGAAGATCCACAGAAAGAGCGTGCCTGCAAGGAAGGGGAAGCACAGAGCCAAGGTCAATGTGTTTCCCACACCGCTGATGACCAGGGATCCTGTTTTTTTCTGATTTAAAAAAAAACCCAAAAAACCCCAATTTTCAGATTTAAAAGAGTAACCCCAAATCCATATTTTTCCATGATTAAAATGAAACACCATCATATATCTCCAGAGTCCTTACCAATCATGGCAAAGACATCCGAGTGGTACACAGAGCCTTCCCGCTGTCTGCTCTTGTCCAGCTGAGGCCGGTACAGGACCCGCGATACCATCAAGCCGAAGTAAGCCCCAAAGGCATGGATGGTCATGGAGCCCCCAGCATCCTTGGCCTGGGTGATGCAGGAGATAAAAGGCAGTGGTGACCAGGATGGGGAGGGCAGGCTGTGCGGCAGGACAGGGCCTGTCACAAGCCAGCAGCAGATGTTGTATGAACTCCGAGTCTTCTGCATCAATGCTCATAGGATCATAGACAAGTCAGGCTGGAAAGGATGTCGCAGGGTCATCCAGTTCAACCCCCAGCTCAAGGCAGGATCAGCCCTGACTTATCCCTTCCAGCCCAGTGTCTGTCCAACCCGCCCTTGAACATTTCCAGGGGTGGAGACTCAACTGCCTCTCTAGATGCCTGTTCCAATGCTTGACCACCCTCCGAGTTAGAAAGATCCTCCTTACATCTGGAGTCCTGCGTCTAGTTTTGGGGCCCCTCCACTACAGAAAGGATGCAGACATCTTGGAGAGAGTCCAGTGGAGAGCAATGAGGATGGTTCAGAGGTTGGAGGACATGACTTATGAGGAGTGGCTGAGGGAACTAGGTTTATTTAGAGAGAGAAGAAAAGACCAAGAGAGGATTTAATAGCAGCCTTCAACTCCTTGAAGGATGGTTGCAAAGAAGATGGAGCTGGGCTGTTCTTAGTGGTGGCAGATGACAGAACAAGGAGCAACGGGCTCAGGCTGCAGCAAAGGAAGTTGAGGTTAGATATTAGAAAGAAAAGAACTATCTCACTAGGATGATAGTAAAGCAAGGGAATAGGCTACCCAGAGAGGTGGTGGAGTCTCCATCCTTGGAGGTTTTTAAGACCCGGCTCGACAAAGCCTTGACTGGGATGATGTAGCTGGGGCTGGTCCTGGTTTGAGCAGGGGGTTGGACTAGATGTGACCTCCTGAGGTCCCTTCCAACCCTCATTTTCCATGACTTACCCCCAGGAGGCTGAGCAGGATGTATTCATTAAGGCCGAAGAGCGTGACCTCAAACAAGGTCATCAGGAGCAGCTGGACAGGGCTCGTCTTGCCCAGAACTGCTCCAAAGGAGATCAGAACAGCTCCGGAGCAGAAATCAGCATTGATCATGCTAGCAGAGAGAGAGAAGGCAGGAGGGTTGGCATGTGGCTGAGGGCAGTGGGTGCAGAGTGCCAGCCCCAGCCACCGCTTCCCGCCCTGAAGTGAATTCTGCACAGCCAAATTTCACGCTCTGTTCAGTTTTAACAGCCCCTGAGGAGGCTGAGCTGGTTTGTGCCAGTTCTCTGGGCAGTCACAGGATACCCACACTAGAAAGGGGGGAAATAACTCAGCTAAGAGTGGGCACAGAACCTCTGAATGTATTAAAAAGCCTAGGCTGGTTTGTGAGCAAGCGAGGGGGGTTAGGTCTTAGCTCGAGGGTGTTGCTTCCTCCTGTGCAATGAAATATTCTGGCCAAGCAGGAAAATGGCTTTTTCCTGGCCTTGAAATCTATAAATAAAGCCCTGTTTCCATCCAGGTCTGTATTAAACAGCTGCAGCCAAAATCAGTCCTCTATTGTGCTCGGTGCTGTACGCAGGCATCCTAGCAGAGACTCTCTGCCCCAAGGAGGTGGTAGGGTCACTGCTCAAGAGAAATGAGCAGTTACTTTATTAAATAGGTGACACTGGGAATCAGTAGCAGACAGAGGACTTGAACCCACCTCTTCTTTGTTTCAGGGTGAACAGCAACACCAGCTTCCCCACCCCTTTTGCCTACTGAATGTATTAGCAAGTTGGGTTTATAACCTGCATTTCTCACTTGTGTGGTAACCTGGAGAAGAGCTGCCTGTGACCCAGAGAAAGCTGCGTGCTAATGCATGTGATCTGATGCCTGCTGGCCTATTTAAGATCCTCGTGTGGCCCGCATTGCTATAGCTTCCAGATGCCTTGCTGTCTTGGAAGCACTCATCCTCAAACACCCTCCACTGAGCGGGGACAGTGCCATTATCTCCCTCCCGTGGAAAGGGGAGCGAGATGTAGAGCGGTGAAGTGCCAAGGTGGGGATTTGGAGCTATCTGAGTCTCAAGCAAGCACCCTCACCTCTCGATTCCAACGTGAATTTTGCCGTTGTGGAAGGAGTGCAAGAAACCCTGGACCAGCGTGGACCACTGTATGGCAAAGGCCGCAATCAGGAAGTTGAAGGCGACGCTTCCAAACCCGTAACGCTTCAGGAAGGTCATCAGGAACCCAAAGCCGATGAAAATCATGGTGTGGACATCCTGGAAACCTGAGGAAGGGATTAGAAGTATTGCAGACCCAGTGGAGGGGGCAGAGGAAGAGGATTTGCGAACAAGAATTTAAAGTTCTTCCTTTTCCCTCCACCCCAAACCCCTCGAAATATAGCAGCAAGGTTGGTGTCTGAGGTCTTCCTCTGAATGCTGCCGTGGGTCTAAAGGAAAAAATGAATCGGGCAGGGGAAAAGCCACAGAAATGTTTAATCAGTTGTCCTGGTATTAGCACACGGTGTGGAGTTAGCCAGAGAATCGGCTCCCAGGGTGTGGGTGCAGGGCAGCGCCAAGTCCTCATTTTACTGTGAGAAATTCCCATTGCAGCCCCTCGTCCCCTTGTTTCCACTGGGGCTTGGAGCCATCCCCACCTTGCTTTCACCACCCTCCAGAAGCAGCATTTGATCACTGAATGACCTTGGGCATCTCCTGAGTGCGGACGTGAGCTGGCTGGGGACCCTTTTCCTGGGTTCTCCCCAGGGGACGGTGCCCCATCCTGAGGGCTGCTGCACCCAGCTGCGTCTGCGGCCACTTTGATCCGCTGCCTTTTGAGCCAAATGTACACACCGGAGGCCCTGACATCAGAGATCTTTCGCAAGAGCAGAGGACATTAGTCAAAGTGTCTGGGCAGGGCTCCAGCTTGGGGTTTCACCACTCACTCTCTCTACCACCAAAGAGACTAATTTTTGCTTCTGGACAAGAAGCTGGTACATAGCACTGCATTTCAACAAGGCAGGAGAGAGGGGAAGGGAGTGCAGTGGTGGCCTTAGGATCATTGGGGCCCTGGGCAAGAGAGTCATTTGGGGCCCCTTCAAGGCATAAGTTAAAGAAAGAACAATGTTTTTAGTAAGTTGAAGAAAGAAAGAGAGGAAATTAAGTAAATAGTCAAGTGTTAAAATGCAAATAGAGCCACTTCCTTGCAAAAACTTCACTCCCCTAAAAATGTGTTGCAAATTTTGGGGCCCCCTGAAGTGTGGCAATCACCCAGTTAGTTTGCCCTCTCCTAAGGCCACTACTGGGTAATGCCCTGTCTAAGCACTCTGGAATCGCTCAGGCTGCCCCATAGAGTTGCAAGCCTAATTATTAACACTGTGCTTGTAAAAGCTGCATTTCCACCTGGACCCGGACATGGTAATATTATGGGAACAAGGCCAGCAGTGCGTAGGCCTTTGTGCGGTCCCTTGCATGCATGCATCTCCAAACACTTGGCCAAAGCAGGCCATTGCTGAGCTCTCCTCCGGATTTCAGTGCACATGGTATTATCCCAATATCCAGCGCATGGGTTTTTGCTGTTCTTGATGAAGCCCCAGCTCCTGGAGTTGAGGTGCTGGGTGAGAATCTCAGCTTCTATTTAAAAATAAAAGGGTTTTTCCAGCCCTGTAAAGGGGGGGAGGGGGAGGAGGATGGAGAAAGCAAGGAGTGAGAGAGGCCTAAAGATACAGCTGCCAGAAGGTGGTATGAAGGGGAAGCGCTTTGAGATCAACCTAGGGCACGAGACCCTTAGGGTAATGAGGATGGGGCCCTCCACCCTAGAGGGGCATGCATAGGGGTGGTATTTGCTGCCTGTGGGGGGAAGTGGGATATGTATCTGGAAAAGCAATAAGCAAGAGAGCAGTGTCCATGCAGGGGCTACCTGTCTGGTCTCACACTCTCCTCCCGCCAGGTCCTGTGCTCCCTCCTTGTCTCCAAGCTAAATCAGCTTGCTGGGCACTGATCTCATCTATAGGTACGAGCCAGCCATGCTCCACTCGGGCGACTGATGCTCACTTATTCCAGCCGACTATCTAGCCCCCTTTCCCCTCCTTGCTTCCAGCCAACACTTTGTCACTTGTGACAGTCTCAGGTAGAGCCAAGCCCAGACCGAGTCTGGCTCTCCCCTTCCTTGTGACTTCAGGCCCGTGCTGCTGCATGCTTGAGCTAGTTCTCTGCTGTCCAGCGCCTGGGGAATTCATTCATTGCAGGAAAACACCCCACCATTTCCGTATACTGGGATTACTCTTGCAGCCTTTGAAATGGGCCAAAAGTGCCTGGCTTTGAGGGCCTCTTCATGCTGCCAGAGGGGTCCAAGAAACAGGCCTGTGATTCAGGTCAATGGGACAGCACAGAGCCCCAGGAGCTGGGGGAAGTGGTGCGCTCTCATGTGCAAGGTGCTCACGCACGCTGCTAGCGGGGCCCAGGAAGGACCTCCCTGTACCTGCACAGTCCCTGGAGGGGAATCCGTGGGTCAGGCTGGTGCAGAGGAAGGAGGGGGTGAGTCATTGTCTGTCTCAGCTCTGGGTGGAGTTGCCCTTGTGGAACTGGGAGAACCTGTATGGTTTTCCCCTGCCAAGCTCCCGCCCCTGGGGTGTCTTGACCTCATCAAGACAGGCTCCGAGTTCTGCAGTCTTTGCCCCTTTCAGATTTGCAGCTGTCACTCAAAGGCAAGAAAGAGCATGTTTTGCAAGCGCCGCCGCTGACCCGCACGCTCAGGTGAGCTGTGCAAAGCCCCTATTTGGCTCTCCGAAGGCAACCCCAGCCCTACTCTGTGTTTTGCCGTTCCAGGGGTAAATATTTCACCAGGGTTCACGATCCCAGCTCTTGTGACAGCTGTCATGGGATTTCTTATCCCCACCGTTGGTCAAGGCTCATTTGCAAGGGTGCTCATTGCAAACCTCTAATGCTGTGCTGGGGGATTGACTGTGTGGGAATTTCTCCTTCAGGTCAGCCTGGTAAAGGCGGTGGGGAGCTCTGCTCTCCCGTATAGTGTGGGCCTGGGTCTCCACCTGGAGTCCCCTGAGCATAGAGGAATCGCTGACTCTTTGGCAGGGCATGGGCAGTGCCTCCATGTCCCCTGCTTTTTACCTGTGGCTCTTTGCAGGGTATGTGGCCCAGCGACACGTTTTGGGGTGAAGGGTTGGGGTTGGATGGCTTTAGGCCTTTGGCTACCTTCAGAGGCAGGGGGCTGGTTTCAAGCCTGTGGCTTTATGCCCCTATGAAAAGGATGACTGTAAGGTGCTGGCAGAAGGACTTGCTGTTCTGTGCTGTACAACACCTAGCACAGGGGAGTCTTGATCCATGGTTGGGTCCATATAGGGCCACAGTGAAGCTGTCCAAAAGTGTGTGATGTTTGCTCCTGCCTTTAGCTCCCACCTTGCAACCCCTATTGCCATTGCAACGCAGTGGGGATGGTGAGGGGTCTGATGTGTTGGATCTCAGCTGGGTTAAGCACAGATTGCTAGGAGCCCCCAAGTGATCCCCAGCTTGCTCTGGCCTCTGAACAACAGCACCGAGGCTGTTGCATCGTGCTTGGCTTCCCTGAAGAAACGTGTGTCTGTGGAGAGCGACGGTACCTGTGACCACAAGTACTGGGTCTTGAGCCACTGGCTGCTAACCAGGATCAGGACCCCATTTAAACCCAGTGAGCTCCTGCTGCCCTTACCCCAGAGAAGCTCTGGGAATAGATATGTTGTAGGGAAAAGGCTTGCTCACCGCTGGAGTTGAAATGCTAGTAGGGTCAAGACAGACGGGCTTCTATCATGGGGTAGGAAGAGGGGAGGGCCAAGATGCACCCTCCTCTGGGGTGTGGAAGATACCCCTTTGCTTTTGGAGTGGGAATGAGCTCTGCATTCCCGATCTCCCAGAGTAATGAACAGGTCTAGGAGGGCAGAGGTTAGTCCAAGGTCATAAACTAGGTGGGCAAAGCTGAGTCTCCCCTCTGATTCTCCAAGCTAAGTTGCCACTCTGTGTGGCAGACCCCATAAACCCAGGAGGAATGGTGTTCAGTGCCGGATCTGCCTTCGGGTATGAGTTATTTCAGTGTACCAGCCAGGGATCCATCCAGCTATCTACTGTCAGCCCTGGTGAGGGGCTATGGCAAGAGATGACATATACCCAGCCAACAGGCTGGGAGCAAGCTCTGCTGCATCCTAGAGCCAAGACCCAGGGCTTCTGCAGCATTTGTATGATCAGGGCTAACACGCAGGTCCCGGCCTGCGTTTGCAGCCTGGTATCTCTGCTTTGACTCTGTAGCAATAGCTCTGCAGTGTAGTCCATAGGCAAGGCCTGGTGCCTGCAGTGCCTGGGACCATTTCTCTGGCATACGTTTGGCCCTATGGCACTAGACAGAAGAGGATGATCTGATCTGAAGACTGAAAACCAAGGCATGGAGAGGAGCTGAGCAGTCCAGCATCACAGAGGAAAGGAAGGATTTGCACCAGCCAGGTCCATGCCTTGACAGTAAGACTAAGCCAAGTGGAGCTAACTCTTCCCTCAGCTCCCATAAACTACCAGTGTAGGTCTCCCCACATCTCTGTATCCACCTGCCACACTCACACACACGTGCTCTTGTACTTGATTTTCACAGAATCATGGACAATGAGGGTGTGAAGGGACCTCAGGAAGTCACATCTAGTCCAACCCCCTGCTCCAAGCCAGACCAGCCCCAACTAGATCGTCCTAGCCAAGGCTTTATCTAGCCGGGTCTTCAAAACCTCCAGGGATGGAGATGCCACCCTCTGGGACACCTGTTCCAGTGCTTTACTACCATACTAGTGAGAAAATTTTTCTTAATATCCAACCTAAACTTCCCTTGCTGCAACTTGAGACCACTTCTCCTTGTTCTGTCATCTGTGACCACCAGCTACCATTTTGCAGGGATGGTATTTGGCCCCTGTAGCAGCATATAAAGCCCCAGAGGCAGGCACGCTGTGAATGAAGCAGCCCCCCAGCTATGTTTAACGTGAGCATGTTTTAATTTGAGCAGCTAAGATGGTGACATCCACAGGGGCTCGTCTGGGCTTTGAGTGACTCTTAGCATTAGGGACTGAGGACAAAGTTTCCCCTATTGCAGAGGATCCCTGCTTGATCCCTGCTTGACCCCTGCCTCCGTTGCAGCATTTGAACATGGGTGAGAGATGGCACTCGTGGCAGCCCAGAAAGGAATCGGCAAGGGGAAGGAGCTCTGTACTTACTTGGGTAGCGAAAGTAAAAGTCATTGTCCAGGTGGCTGGTGTTGCGATGATTTAGTTCCTGGTGCCACTGGCTGGCACTGGCCTCCCGGTCGTAACGCACGAAGACGGCGAAGAGGAGGATGGTGAGGATCTCGAGGAGGAAGCATGTCGCTGGCAGCTTCAGCCTTAAATTAGTGGCGTGGCTGGGCATGCTGCTCCAGGGAGGGAGAGACGAAAGTGAAACCTGGCCGGCAGCAGGTGGAACGCCTGTCCCAGTCCCGAGACGGTGGTTAAGTACACACAGCAAGCCCCACCTTCCAGTGGGTGAGTCCCAGGCTGGTTCCCACCCACTGAGGCAAGGCATGAGTCCTGGGGATGAGAAACTATTTGCTCATGTTTGAATTGCTTCATGTTTTGCAAGGGGCTGTCTGCTGTGGCACGTACGGTGTGCCTACGCAACCAGAAGGGTTCACCTCTAGGCCAGTGCCTTGACTCATGGGTGTGCATTGTCCTGCCCGTGCAGCTGTTGTGATGGAAGCCCACCGAAAATCCAGCCCGTTGCATCCCATTCTAGCTGCCATTCATTCAGCTGCAATCCCTGTCCGATCAGGGAAGTTTTGTGTGCTGGGAGTCGCATACCTCCAGACTGTGCCGTGTCAGTTCTAGATTCGACTGGGTAAACTGGAGCAGAAGCAAAGCAGTCAGATTGGCTTGGAGAATGCATGACATTATATTGAATTAATTGGAGTGAATTAGAAATGAAAGAAGGTGATGAATTAAAGATGAAATTTGATGATCTCAGATGGATTTTAGATTCTTGGTTAGATTTGAGACGGGGTGGTCCCTAGTAGTATTCACCAAACGTTCATTCCTTCTTAGTACAAATGATGCCTGGAATAGATAATAGATTATATGGATTAGGTTATAGGTTATATATTAGTGGTAGAGTCTATTAGGTTTTTATGTAGCTGTAGGTTGTGACAGCACAATTAATGTTGAGTTTTGCCCTTATTACAGTGATTAAACCTAATTGATTTGCATGACAGGTATAGCCCAAATGGACAGCACTTTTCCTGGAGTAAAGAATTAATTTTCCGAGAATTTACAAATGCATCCATTAATTTAATTGCCAAAAATGTGGCCCTTTAAGCAGCTTAGCATCTGGATCAATCTTTATTTTGTCCCAGATGACATTAACAAAAAGAATAATGCAGGCACTTGAGGAAATTAATTGAGTGATGTGAATAATTAATTTATAATTGACCTGAATGATTGCCTCTAATTGTTATGCTAGCTACAGGCATGGGTCAGGTCAACAGTTTAGTAACTTTCCAGGAGAGCTTTTGTGACACAAGTGGTAATTGAGCCAATCACCATCATTTGCTTGTTATATTTCTTGGCTGTAGTGACTCAGAGTATAGGTCACTAATGTCCCTTAGGTCACTGAGTTCTTCTTGATGGGTTACTAGAAAGGTACATGCAAGTCATAGAGGAGGGGAATGAAATAAGGGGGATAAAAACAAATATGTCTTTAAAAATCAGGTTTATCCACAAAGGACCTCAAGTATTTATAATGCTGGAATAAACATCCTATGCTTATTACAGGACTTCACTGATGGGCAAAGTTAAGGTTGTTTAGATGTTTTAACTATGCATTTCACTGTATCCTAGTAAATGAGGGTTGGAGGGACCTCAGGAGGTCACATCTAGTCCAACCCCTGCTCAAAGCAGGACCAGCCTCAGTTAGATCATCCCAGCCAGGGTTGGAGATCATCCAAAGATGGAGAGTCCACAACCTCCCTGCTGGGATTTTTTTAGTGGAATTTTAACGCTGTGAAGATTGTGTTTTGTGATCTATGGTTTGGGATCATTAGTGGGTGCATCTACACATGCACTTTAATGCACAGTAGATTATTTTACTACGCATTAAAGCATCACATAAAAACCGTGACATTCCGCTAATGCTCAGTAAAATGGTCTACTGTGCATTAAGCGGTTCTTCAAAAAGTGTGCAAATGCACTACTGCACATTAGTGCTGCCTAATGTGCATTAATTTAGTACCTCATATTGGAGGTACTAAATTGAATGTGCATTAGAAAAGGCACATTAATGCATGTGTAAACATGCCCAATATGTCTAACGCCTTCACTATTAAATTGCTCACGCTACTCAACCCTTCCTCCCTTTTAAAGCTGGGATTTTTCTTTATTTATTTGGTCTAGGAATGGATCGGGTGCTTTGGATTAGTTCTGAGATGAGATGAAGTGGATTTTAAATTACCTGGGAACAAATTTAGTTTCTGATATGGGTGAGAAGTTGGATCAGCATGTGCTGTTTCTAAATTGGCTGTTCTTTGTTCACACGGTTTTGTGGCCAATCAGTGGGTGTGGAAGAAATTCAGTGCAATTTCCACTTCCCACCCCCCTTGCTTCTGCATTTTGGTAAGAGGTGTTTTTTGTGGGTTTTTTTGCATGCAGAGATGGTGTGAAATCAGAAAGGAAGAGCATCAGAGATGAGCTGGCTGTCTAACATAAAGCATCCATTTGGAAAATAACTGGAGTAACTCTGTCAAAGGCAACAGGCCAGATGATGAGCTCAGTTCGACCAGTCTCAATCTGGGGTCATGGTGAAAACGGCATTTATTTTAGGTTGGCTGCTGTGCGTGAAAAATCTGGCTCGCAGGGGGATTGTCATGGGTTTTATAGCCTCATCCTCCCCGCACCCCATCCCCCTGCGTGGGTGTGTAAGAGCTGCCTTTATTCAAGTGAAGTGTACAGAACAATTATGTTCCTGTCTGCCACCAGATTAGTGAAAAAAAATATCAGCCTCCACCCAGATTGCAGACATATGGCACCATGCAAAGCAAAGGCACATGTCAATAGAGGGGTTTTACTGGTATTGCTTAAGCAGAGATGTATTTGTGTGTGCTCACATGCATGTGTTTTTGTATAAAAGTGAAGCAGAGAGCTGCATCAAAGAAACCCATGCAGAGAGAAGAGAAAGAGAGGGCGTGTTTCTTGGGCAGAGAACTTCCTGGAAGAGGCTTGGGATTTTTATTCCTTTCATTGCTCCTGTGTTCCTTTCCTAATGAGATTTGGTTTCACACCAGTTACATTGTTCCTGGTTTATACCGTGAAAATCAGCCCCCTTGCTCTTAGTTTACTGCAAGTCCTAGGCTGGCATCAAAGGGGTATACATCAGCATGTCTTCACTGAAGGGGCTAGAACAACGTTTATGCTAGTGCCATGTTTAACCCACTGATACTCATTTCTTCCAACCCCCAAGCCAAAATAAACCTGCCTCTCAGAAACAAAACCAATCAAACACCCTTTAACACCAAATATCCAGCAGGATGTTAATTATTAAGGATGAGTTTGCCCTGCAGCAGTGTGCAGGCTGGGCAAGGGCCTCAATTACATGCACGTGTGTTCCTGACTTTGCTCATATTGTGCCAGGTTCTCATCTGTGCCCAGGCTGGTTTGTGCAGCCCAGAATGGTGTACGGGGCCCTGAGTATACCTGAGAATCTGCTTCCTTATCCCTACAGTTGCCCTTAAAGCAATTACCTGGTTAATCATTAGGTCTAAGATTTCAATCTATTTATCTTTTATTCTTCAGCTCTTTATTTTTTCTTTTGTACGGCAAGTGGCACATTATGCAATCAGCAAACTGGGGGTCCTTTAATGAGGGGATACTCTAGAAGGGACTGTTATCGAAAGCAAACCTTGACCCTGTTCATAAGTACAATGCCCTTTTGCAAAGGGGATTCAGTGCAGTCATAAATTGCATTTCCTTTCCATTTTGAATGCCTTTATGCTGCTAGAGTGGTGCAAAGGGACCTTTAGCATAAATGAGAATCGGACGCTCTCCGTTTTTATAGCTTGCCTTCTTGGGTGTCAGGATGGATATTCCCAGGATGTAATTCTGGATGGTGCCATTAAAGTCAATGGAGCTCAACTCAATGAAACCAGTTACTAATGTGGGCCAGGAATCTCACTGGCTGCTGAGGGTCTCTCTAAGAAATCAAGCCCCTGCCTTGTATTCATGGCTCAGTTTGAACAGGGCAGGGGGGTTAGAAATGGGTTTTTCCATATGGGGCCAGATCCTCACAAGTGCCAATGTCTGATGCTTGGAAGTTAGCAGAGCTGTATTGATTTATTCCAGCTGAGAGCCCACGGAAACGAAGCTATTGCAGGGAGTGATTTGGAGTTTAGCCTGGGTTTAAGGCTTGATGATTTGGCTGTGATTGGAGAAGCTGGGGGTGTCTCAGCTGTTTTATTGCTACTCAGGATTTTGAGGAGGAAAATGTCTATCGTCAGCATTTTTGCCCAATAAAAACCCCACTGCAGGGGTTTAGGCACCAGTTCTTCTGCCCAGAGCCGCCATGCGGAGCAGTGGCAAGCATAACTGAGTGGCGTAAAGGGGCCTGATGGCAACTGAGGATTGGGCCCGGAGCCTTGTTTTCCACTGGGGAGGGGAGGTTGTTTTCTGCATGTCACAGCGAGGCTGGGATCACGGTGTCCTTCGCTGCCAGAGACAAACTGCTGCTTGTCTTGTGTCTCGTCCGAGCTGCGTCTCCTCCTCCGTCCCTTGAGATGCATCTTCGGGACATGGGGGGAGGAGGGGAGAGAAGGCCTGACTGCGACCGGGCTCCAGAACACAGTCTCATTGTGTCTCCTTTTGTTTTCTCCGCATCTCCTTTGACAGGCAGAAGCTCACCCTCGTCCCCAACCGTGTGAGGAGGACGAGAGCAGGGTACATCTGGACCGAGGGCCCGAATCACAGCCCGGGGAAGCCTTTCTACTGAGTGCAATGGCCTCAGGATCAGGCCTTAGGCAAAATGAGGCAGAGCAGAGAGGCTTGCTCTGCTTGACCCTGCTCCCAGGGCTGGATTAAGGCCCAGCTCTTCAATGGGCCAGTACCAGGAGACAGGTGAGTGAGCCTTGATGGACCATGGAGAGCATCTCCCACTGCCCCATGCACCGTGAGTTGTGGTCTCTGGCATTGGCAAGCCCTCCACTTATCTGAAGGGATCCCCCAGATCAATGCAGACCCTTGCACACAGCTGCAAGGGGAATTATCCAGTGAATGCCCTATCTAATGCTGCAGGTAAAACCCAGGGAGACAAGTACTGCCAGACACTGCAGTGACAGGCAAGCAAGTAGTTCCCAGATGCTCAGAAGGTCCCAGGACAAGGAGCCAGGCCCAGGCTTCCAGACTGGGGACAGAGAGGAACACTAGGACATGCCCAAGGTCCTGCAGAAAGTCAGTGGCAGAGCTGAGGGTTTGAATCCAGCCCTGCCCAGTCCATGCCCTCTTCTTGTCCATGCTGACGCCCTTGTCCTGGAAAGCCTCCAGTGGCTCTTTTGCCAAGAAGAGGCCAGTTGGGCTTCTCCTAGGATACAACAGACATGTCCTTCATTGTCTGTTGGCAGCTCCCTTGACTCAGTTGGCTTCTGGCAGCTGGAAAAAGCCCCTCCCTGCCCTGCCTAAGAATAGCACGGGGCTCACTGCAAAAATAGCACAGAGTCTTGCCATGATGCTGGAGAGCCCCGGGAGGAGCAGCAATAATGTGTCCTTAGCTCTTGCTTAGGGGGTCAGACTCTCAGCTGGGTAGAAATGGGCTTTGAAATGGATGGGTCGATTTTTGTTTCCATCACCTGAGGCCTTGCACCTCTGGCAGGTGTCTCGCACTCTCCAGGCACTCTGATGCAGCTACATTGCACCTTTGCAATGAGATGGGTCCTCTCCTCCCACAGCCCAGCGCTCGCTGCCCTTCTCTGCAGTTGGGAGGGCACATTACCCATGCCAGCAACTTGCCCAAAGCCACTAACACTTTCCCAGCTGGAGCTGGGGGCAAGGTAGCGTGTCAAGCTGATGCCACTAGCCTGCCATGGTCTGGTGTCTGGGGATGGAATAATAGGCAGCAAGGAGCAATAATAACCTTTTGGGGTTGCTCAGCCGATGGCAATAGCTGTCAGGCCATGCAGCGGGCTCCTCCTTTATTGCAACCATCAGAGTACGGCTGGCCTGGTGCATTGTGGGAGAATCCCTGTTCCTTAAAGCAAACAGAAGCACTTTGGTCAGTGCCCTTTGGTCCCCAGAAAAGCCAAGAGGGGACCTTTTCCAGAGTGGCGGATCAGCCCCGCGACCGTGGCCGCGACCGTGGCCACGTCAAAATGGTGTTGACATTTTCTCTGAATTCCCGGCCTCTGTGGCTGCGAATAAAGACAGGCTTGTTAGCCAGGGCCGCCCTGTTTTGCCCAGCAGAACAATACAGGGAAAGATGCTCACAATGGGAAATTGTGCTTCCTTCTTTCTCGTGCATTCGGGGGGGAGGTTATATAAAAAAAAAGAGAGAGAAAGGGAAAGGCAGGCGCACAAACTGTTTACTGGGCTTGCTGTGGAGGGCGGGAGCCAGAGCCGGGAGGAGTTGCAGTCCACTGGGGGCCAGGAGGCTGTTCAGGACAGAGGATAAAGCCTCTCCCAGTAGAGATTGGTTTCCTTCCCTGTCCCCGAGCGGGCCAGCCTGATATGGAGCCTGTGCCACCCGATGCCAATCGATGCACTTGCTCGCCATGACGGGAGCCTGGAGCTACCCCAGCCACTGAATCCAGCATCCCCGGAGCAGCAGGTTTGGTGTTTTCATCCTCTGTCCCCCAACAAAGGGCAGTTTGTGGTGGAGATGGGGCTGGGCTGGCTGGCTCAGGCACTGGGCCACCCGGAGTCCAGCGCTGTGGAGCAGGCAGCATAGGGGAGGGCAGCTCGGGAAGGATGGGTTGGGTTTACTGGTGCTGTTTGGATGGGAGTGGTGGGTTGGTTGGTGATGAGGACTTGGTTGTCAGCATGATAGGTCTGGGTCTAGTCACGGAGGGGGCAGCAGTGTGGAGGGCTCTGCTTGGGCATGGAGGCTTTTAGGGGCAAGAGGCAGCCTGGGGCAGTGGGTAGAGGCCAGAGCTAGGTTCTTGGGGAGGGGTTTTCCATTCCCAGCTCTGTGACCCAGGTGCAGCCTAGGAGCATTAGTTTCCTCTCCCAACTCGTGCCGACTTGGACCGTAAGAGACTGTGCCTTGTTTGGCGCTGGCACCAGGGGCTGTACGAGGAGGCTGCATGCTGTTGTTATGATGGTCCTGGTGCCTGGCCAAGCCTCCCAGAGTTGAATAAACTCTGAAGGGATCCCTGGCTGAGGATGGAAAGGACACCACCACAAAACGAACCACAGAGCAGTCTCCACCGGGACCGAACGTGGGGGGTTGCCTGCCATGCACATGACCGAAATAACCCCCTTGCTCTCTCTTAGGCAAGCTCCTGGGCTCCTGCTTCACTATGCACCAGCTTCTGCTGCTGGCTTCTGCCTATCTCTCCTCCCTGCCTGCTGCCTTCACCATTTACCAGAAGGCAACTGGGAATCCAGGTGCGTGCGTGCATGCATGCGTGTGTGCATGCGTGTGTGTGTAGCTGCCTCGGAGCTGGATTTGCCTGTTGGAGATGGAGGAACTGGGGGGCTGTTTCCATCCCAGCTTGTTGATGTTTAATGACATGGGGGGTCAGCTGCAGTTTGTGCCCAAGGGCAGCCCTTTGGATCCGAGACAGAAGTTCAATAAACTGATTTAACTTAAATCAGTGAAGTCTGACACCGCATCCCTCCAGGTTTAGCTTAAATCAATTTTGACCATTTTTTTGAAAGCAGTTATCTGGACTGAACTTCTGTTGTGTTACAGATATGAACTGGTTTCCAGTCACTGATACTGGTTTATGTGTCATTTCTGTACCTAGCCTTATTGGCTCCCACCGATCTAAAACATCCCACCATTTTCAAATACAGCCCTCTTTTTCTTTCAAGTCAAAAGTAGACAGACCCTGTTGACAACAGGGGAATGGCTGGAAGAGCAAGAGGCCTGTTGAAAGTCTGGGAGGCCTGGGCAGGCTGGGATTTGAGTGCATCAGTGAAGAGAGACAAGGCTGGAAGAAAAGGGGATGGTGGGAGTCGGGAAAGGGAAGGGGCTGGGAGGTGTCTGGGATCTAGGGTGAGGATTGCTGGGCATCCTCCGAGCAGTGCCTGAGCAGGATGGGATGGAAAGAGCAGGATTGAGGGATGCTTCCAGGGGTGCCCTGGGGTGGTGCTCACAGTCTGTGTGCCCTTGCAGCGGCTGCCCCGCGCCTGCAGTACCTGCTGGAACCGCTGCACGAGGTGGTTCACACCCAGCGCGGTGCCACGGTCACCCTGCCCTGCGTGCTGCGCTCCCTGCCCCCCAGCTACAAGGTGAAGTGGAGCAAGGTGGAGCCAGCCGACTTCCTGGAGAACATCGTCCTCATCACCAATGGGGCTCAGCACAAGAACTACGGGCACCTGGGCGCCCGGGCCCGCCTGCGCCGCGGCCACCGCCTCGATGCCTCCCTCACCATCACCAACGTGGCGCTGGAGGACGAGGGGCGCTACCGCTGCCAGCTTGTCAATGGCTTGGAGGACGAGAGCCTCTCCCTGAGTCTGCAGCTGGAGGGTGAGAAACAAGGCACCCCGGGGGGCTTGATGGTGGGGAGAGCTGGTCCTTTCCCTTGTAGGGGGCCATGCATCCCTCTCAATCAAGATAGGCTGGCCCAGATGCTGCTTGCTATTTGCCCTGGGGCAAGTCACGTCCCCGCTCTGTGCCTCAGTTTCCCTTCTGGCTGTCTTCTCAGCCCACAGGCTCTTTGGGGAACACAAGGCCCAGCATGCCTTTCACACCCTCTCCCCCTAACTCCCCAGGTGTCGTCTTCCCCTACCAGACGGGCAACGGGCGCTACAAGTTCAACTACTTCGAGGCCAAGCGGGCATGTGAGGAGCAGGACTCCCG
Organism: Alligator mississippiensis; assembly: GCF_030867095.1. NCBI lineage: Eukaryota > Metazoa > Chordata > Crocodylia > Alligatoridae > Alligator > Alligator mississippiensis. The sequence continues at coordinate 16,831,709 of NC_081838.1, read as the reverse complement.
GCTGGCGACCTACCAGCAGCTGTACAAAGGTGATGGCGACTTCTTCTCAGCTCACTGTCCCCTCAGTCCCACCCCGCGCACGCCCCACCGACTGCCCCGCTTGGGCCTGCAGCTCTAGAACAGCTGTTAAATGAGCAATTTGCTGAAACAGATGTGGGAGGGAGCGGAAAGAACGTAGCAGAACAGGCAAGAAGGGCGCTTGTACACGTTGCGCATTGCAGGAAAGGGAGCAAACAGCAGAGCAGCAGATCGGGTTGGGAGCAGAAAGAAGAGCAGCAGATCAGACAGGGGCAGGGGATCGGGATGACACTCGGGGAGGGTGTGGGGCTGCTTTGTTGGCTCCCACCGACATAAAATATCCCGCTGGTTTCCAAAACACCCCCCTTTTTCTTTTAAGTCAAACCTGTTCTCTTGAGGGAGAGTTGTCTGAAATGTTGACGGAGATTATTACTGATTTTCCCCCCCAAAACGTAGTTACGCTTTTATTAAATGGATGTTTCCCCCCCCAATATTATCATTGAATTTGGCATTTTCCATTTTCCCCCCCACAACATGAAAAAGCCCCAAATTGGCCTTTTTTAAAACTGAAAAAAAAGCATCAAATGGCATCAACAGACTAATCCATCTGCTGTCGTTACCACATTTTCCGGATTTGATGACAAATGCACTTTATTTTACCAAAAAGATGGATAAAAATCCCTCAAAATGTTGAAAAAATTAAACCAACTTTTTTTTTTTTTGAAAAAAGGTCTTATGTCCATTTTTATGTGTTTTGACTGTCTCAATGCTTTCTCTTACCTTGTTTGAGTCGTTCTATGGCATCATTTCTTCTGTGTTAATTAACGCAGTGGTTCCTAGAGGGGCTTTGCAAGCCTCTGGTAAGCCTGTAGGGCAACGGTAAGTCATGTGGGTGGGTTTATAACCAGGGCTTATATCTCCCAATCCCCTCTCTGCTCTTCCCACTATGTTGCAGTCCCTCGCAGAGCTGGGTGTAGAACCCAGGAGTCCTGATGCCCCGCTCATTTCTCTAACCCTTAGCCCATGCTGCCTCTGGGAGCTGAAAGCAGCATCCCCTTTGCACCATGCAAGATGCCGGGTAACAGGGACCCAATCCCACTTTGTATTTAAGGTGCCAGCTCACCTGGAGCTGCCTCTCCCCTGTGGTAGGATGGGTAGCTATGCCCCGGCTTCCCTTGTACTGACCTTTTCTGCCCTCTCTTGCTGGCTGGATCCGCAGCTTGGACCGAAGGGCTGGACTGGTGCAACGCAGGGTGGATTCTCGATGGCACAGTCCACTACCCCATCATCAACTCCCGTGAGCCTTGTGGGGGACGCCTCCTCCTCCCGGGCATCCGGACCTATGGGGCCAAAGACAAGCAGAAGGACCGGTTCGATGCGTTCTGCTTCACCTCCGCCATGAAAGGTGCGTCCAGGTTGAACACGGGGAGGGAGGAGCAATGGCTAATCTGGGCTGGCCTGTGTGGAGGTCCATGTAGCCAGGTGTTGTGTTGCTTGGTGGAGCTGGCTATTGCCACCCCCCGGTTTAGGCCAGCTTCATCTTCTAGTCTACGTCTGTGCTGTGTCGGCTTTGTCCTTCGGTCTCCCTTTGAGTGCCTTGTCCCATTCTGAGCTGGCCCATGTGTCCCATCTCATCCACCACCCCCTCCTTCTGCTCCCTGTTCAGTGGTGCCAGTGCCACCCCCTTCAAGAGCTGGGATGAGCCTGCTGGTTTCCAAGCCAGGTCCGAAGCACCACGAGGACACCCCTTTTTGGCACCCGGCGGCTGATCTGTAGCATCCTGTCTTCGTGCCCCCTCCTGACACCCACCCCTCCTCTCATCCCCCAGGCCGGGTCTACTTCATCCGTGGCCACCTCAACTTCAAGGAGGCCGGGCAAGCCTGCCGCAATCACGGCGCCACCATCGCCAAGGTCGGGCAGCTCTACTCAGCGTGGAAGTTCTCCCAGCTGGACCGCTGTGATGGGGGCTGGCTGGCTGACGGCAGCGTGCGCTATCCCATCACCATCCCCCGGGCCCGCTGTGGAGGCCTCCCAGACCCCGGCGTCCGGAGCTTTGGTTTCCCCAACAAGGAACAGAGGACGTATGGGACCTACTGCTACTCGGTGAAGTAGGGGTTGAGGGAGGGGACGACAGGACATGCAGCTGGGGGGTCTCTGCCCTTCATGCCTGGCTACCCACCCAGGGCATGAGATGTGCATCTTGCATACGTACTTCTCTGTCCCAGTGGGTCTCCATTCAGTTTGCGGTTCACTCGCACTGGTCCATAAGCATCCATTTTAGCAGGACACAGATGACTCCCCTCCACTCCTGTGGCCAGGGTCCACGGACTCTCTGCCTTGCTCTGGGAAGAAAGTCTGGTCTCCGCTGCTGGGAATCTGGCCTGAATTTCACCCCTCAGTTTGGGGGCTCAGGGCCACTTTGCCCTGAATTTGGTTGTTTGGGTTTTTTTGAGCATGCAAATGTTACAAATTAACAAGTTTGACTAATTGAATTTGTCCTTGTAATTTAATAAAATGATGGTAAATCTGCCGCCAAAATAGCACCTTTTTTCCCTCCCCTTTGTGCTTTTTACTTGCCTGGAGATGTAGCCTGATCTTACTTGAGCTGATGCTAGATTTTAAACCCAAAACCGGCAGAGTTCAGAGGACATTTGGCTGCTCAGGCTTCAGCAGCAGCGCTCCTAAATGATGGGTGACCTTTCCTGTATGCCAGCAGTGGAACAAGCATGCGTCTTCCCCGGCTGTGCATTTACATCCAATGTCTGGGTGGAATCCAAGGCTGGGTTTGCAGCGTTAGAAGAAATAGCTGCACGGATCCAGAGTTTGCCCTGATTCAAACCTCTCCGAGGATCAGACATGCTGGTTCGATCTCTTGCCAGCAGCTGGCAAAGCAAAAGATCCCAGAACAGCCATTCTGAGCTTGCTGAAAGTCCTACCCCAAATGCTTCCTTCCCTTGAACCCTTAACACTATTGCAATAGCAGCTGGTTGCACAGACAGACCGCAGGGCTCCCTGGGGCTGGGTGCTGCACAAACACGTGCTGCTGGAAATCAAAAGGACAAACGGGGTGTCTGCGTATTCCCACATTACTGAGCAGGCTCTGTTAAATCAAGTAGCTCAACCCAGGTCCTACAGGAAACCCGTGACCATACAGAACCCAGTACTCCTACAGCTGTTACCCACAACCTCCTCCTTTCTAGAGCTGGAAAGTTTTTCTGATGGAGCTGTCAGCTAGGAGCATGTTGGGATAAAAACCACAATTTGCTGCTGAGCTCATGATGCCATGAAAACTCTTGGATCTGGGACAGAAGTTCGATTCACTAGTCTAACCTAAATCAATTAGATTTGAGTGAACATCAAACCAGGTCTATCTTAAACCTGGTTCCACCATTTTAGACCCATCTATGCATGCCATACTTCTGTATGGTTACAGATTTAGATTAGTTTCTGATCACTTAGACCAGTTTATGTGCAATGTCTGTACCTGGCCTGGATGTGGGCATGGCCAAGGGATTTGTAGCCAGCTGAGTTTGTCGGGAAGGCGTTTAGCTCTGCTCTTTGTGGTGACACGGGGATCTAGGACAGAAGTTCAATAAACTGATTTAATCTAAATCAGTTAAGTCTGATACTGCATCCATCCAGGTTTGGTTTAAACCAGCGGTTCCCAATCTGTGGTGCACGTATCACCAGTGGTACACAGACAACCTGTCAGTGGTACACATTAACAGATTTATTATAATTACTTTATATGACACAAATTTGCTGATGGTACTTAAGGTTGTATTGTTTTAAATTGGTGGTGTGCAATTTTCAGAGTTTGGGAGTCTCTGGCTTAAACCAATTTTGGCCATTTTGAAAGTGGTTTATCTGTACTGAACTTTTGGGTCAGGGACAGAAGTTTCATAAACTGGTTTGACTCAAATCAGTTAAGTCTGGTGCTACATTCAGCCAGGTATGTTTTAAACCAGTTTCAGTCATTTTGAAACGGGTTTATGTGCACTGAACTTCTGTTCTGTTTTTAAACCAGTTTCTGATGACTTAAATGTTGTATGTGTAATTTCTGTCCCTACCCCTGTTGTGTTACAGATTTGAACCTGTTTCCAGTCACTTATACTGGTTTATGTGTAATTTCTGTCCCTAGTGGGTGTCTCCACTGGGAGGCACTGCTGACCTAGCTGTGCCTGCTCAACCCTTGGCACTAGTGCAGAGAACAGGAGTGTATTGCTTTTAAGGGGTACAAGGATGTATTTGGTAGCCGTGTTGGTCTGAAACAGAAAGAAATGCAAAACTCTAGTACTCTTGGTTCAGAGATGATACCTTTTATTAGACCAACTAAGACATCGCAAAAAATGATCTTTTTCTGAAAGTTTTCGGGCTCATGAAGGGCATGTGAGCCCAAAAGCTTGCAGAAAAAGATCATTTTTTGCAATGTCTTAGTTGGTCTAATAAAAGGTATCATCTCTGAACCAAGAATTGTAGAGTCTTGGTTTTAAGTGTCACTTTCCCTCACTTTTAATTGCTCTTTATTCTTCCCTCCCTGCCCCTGGCTTTTACCAGGAGGTGGAGAAAGGGAGGAGAGAAAAACATGCATTTCCACATCATTTCCCAGTGAAAATTTCCCCTCCAAAGCTAAGGAATCCATGTGGGCTCAGAAAGTTTAATTTCCAAAATAAAGCATCCTGTCTATGGGAGCTGGGCTCTTGAAGGTGCGGGGTGCGTCTTGCTCTCCCGTCTGTCCCCGCTCTGTCTGAGGCTCTGTGTGGGCAGCTGGGGCTGCTCAGACATCAGCATCCCCGTCCTGCAGGAACTAGGTGCTGGTTTGGAGATACCCCAAGGAAGACACTGAGGCAGCAACTGAAGCTGGCGGCGGACCAGGTAAGGCCTTGCTGCATGGTTAAAGCAGTTAAGGGCACTTCCAAAGCAGCTGATGAAGTAGGTTGTTGTGTACAAAAACTCGAGCCGCTCTGAACCAGTTAGTCCGTATTGTGCCCCCCAGCTCTGCTTCTTGTGTTTGGCTTTACAAAGCATCTTCCCCATTCAAAGCAATACTGCAAATACCACCCCTCCCACCTGTCTCCTACCGGGACCGTAAGCGTCTCAGGGCAGAGACCCACTGTCTTGTTCTCTGCTTACCCAGTGCCTAGTACTGCCGGGCGCTTGTACATGTTCATGACCTTGTCTAGATCGATATATTCTATGGGGGGGCGGGTCTCATCCCGCAATGTATCACGATGATTCCCGCAACTATTTTGCACATTATAGGTTTAACACTCACAATTCATCAATGTGCTTTTATAAGTAAAAAAAGGCTAGAGGGCACCTCATCACCATGCTACCTGCATGACCTTCTACTACTAATTTATAGCAGGGGCCACTTTTGAGCTGTCAAATGTGTCATACACAATACTTTTTGGTTATGAAATAATGAAGCAAGAAACAGTCATATTGTAATAAGCATTAATATTATTAGAATATTGTTATATATTAATATATCCGAATACGTTCTATTCGAATTAATATATTATTATATTAATATGAATAGAATACAACCCCTGGCCAGCCCTCGGGGTCGGGGGGGGACCCAAGCTCACTGTGGCACGCTCTCACCATCCCTATTTTCAGGGAGCCCGATGCTGCAGTTTCAGGTGATCTCCCCAAATTCCCAGCAGCCTGGCTGAAGGGTTCAGGTGGGACGGGCCCAAACACTCTGCCCTGCCTCTGAGACACAGCCAGGAGGCTGGAAACGGAAACAGAGAGGCTTTCACCTCTTCTCTGAAACAAAGCAAACCACGGTCTTCTCCATCGGTTTATTTGTTTTAATATCAGCAACAGCGTAAAAAAAAAAAGTAATTCACTTTGAACAAGGGGTGGAGGAATGGGGGTTTTTGGACCTGGCTGTGTTGGAGGGGGCGGTCCCCATCATCTGGACCAGATGCTAGCCATGCCCCTCCCTTCTGGGCTGTTGGCTACTGGAACTGAGGTGCCTCATCTGGGCTGGCCCTTGACCATCTCTTGACCTACCTACCCCTACTCAGAGAGCAATGGGGTAGGTGCGTCTGTCCTACCGAGCATCTATTGGGGAAGCTGCCTAGCAGAGATGTGGCCTGCACTGGTAGAAGCTGAGCGACGGAGCTTTCTAAGTCTCTGGCTGGCATGAGCGATGTCAACCCTGAGAAAACAGGGCTGGAAGGGGCCTTGAGAAGTCATCTAGTCCATCCCTTGCTGCTGGCTGCATGGGCCCCAGGGGTTTGGCTGGCCTCGCTATGCCAGGCATATGCTTTCCCTACCTTTCCGCCTGTGAAGTGGGTTTTGATGAAGTTCAGTGCCCTCTAGGATGCTCTGGAAGTGTAAAGGGGTCTCATTAGGCATGGGAAAGACATGCTGAGCATCTCCAGCTGGTGAAGAGCTGACCTCAGTGTCCAGCACTGTCCCTGCTTTGCACCTCCAGCATGGGGTGGGGTGGGGGGTGGGGGTGTTGGGAATACCCCTTCCCTTGGCTTACTTCTAGACTGGGCCCATACTTATATGGGAAGTGTGATTTATTTTTCTACAGAGCCAAATCAGTTCCAACCAACTGAAGACTCAAGGAGCTGAATGCCAAGGTATGAAGAAGTGCATACGTCCGCTGGCTGGCGAGAGCGACTCCGTACACCATCACGCAGCTCTGTTCAGGGGTCGGAGCTTGCACCGTCCTCATCTCCAGCAGCCATTACAGTTTGGGAGGCACAATACTCTTTGCGCAAAGTGAAAAGCTACGTTTTATGTTGCTGTTGATTTTTTTTCTTTTTTTTTTAAAAGGGAATCTTTAGTTACTAGGCTTTTTTCTTTATACAGATATCAACCAAAGGCACAGGGGGTGGAAGGCATCGCTGCGGTGTGGGCTGGTGCCCAGGCTGCGGGGCTGAAGCCATCCCCGCATGGTTTGCAACCAGCTCCAGTGACAATGCCCCGGGAAGTGAGGTCTTGCCTCCTGCATCCAGGCTCAGTCCTCAGGGGTTTGAGTCACACCTGGAGAGAGAGACAAGGAAGGAAAATGTGGGTCAGACATCACTCCTGGTGCTGGCATAGTTAGGTGTATTATAAGGCTAGAAGAACCATTAAATCCTCTAGTCTAGGGCACAGAATTACACCGTGTTATTCCTGTATTGAGCCTAGTAACTTCTGTTGGGAGGAATGGATCTGCCAGAAGCATGGCCCTCAGGGGGCTCCCACTCTGTCAGCCCCTTACTCAAGGCAGGATCATCCTTGACTAAACCATCCCAGTCTAGTGTCTGTCTCATTTGCTCTTGAAAACTTCCAGGGTTTGAGATTTCAACAGTGTGTCCTGGTTTCCAAGAAGGCTAATGGCATCCTGGGTTGCTTTAGTAGAAGTGCTGCCAGCAGGTGGAGGGCAGTGATTCTTCCCCTGTATTCGGTACTGGGGAGGCCACATTTGGAGTCGTGTGTCCAGTTTTGGGCCCCCTGCTACAGAAACAATGCGGACAAGTTGGAGCGTCCAGCAGAGGGCAACAAAAGTGGTTGGGAGTCTGGGGGACAGGACTTCTGAAAAGGGGCTGAGGGACCTGGACTTATTTAGTCTAGAGAAGAGAAGACTGGGAGGAGATTTAATAGTAGCCTTCAATTCTCAGCAGGGGGGTTGCAAAGAGGATGGAGCTGGACTGATCTCAGTGGGGGCAGATGACAGAACAAGGAGCAATGGGCTCAAGCTGCAGCAAGGGAAGATGAGGCTGGGTCTTAGGAAAAACTTTCTCACTAGGAGGGTGGTGAAGCACTGGAATAGGTTCTTCAGAAAGGTGGTGCAATCTCCATCCTTAGAGGTTTTTCAGGCTTGGCTCAACAAAGCCCTGGCTAGGATGATGTAGTTGGGGCTGGTCCTGCTTTGACCAGGGGCTTGGACTAGATGTGACCCCCTGAGATCCCTTCTCACACTCATTTTCTATGACTGTATGAATCCACCACCTCCCTGCACACCCTGACCCCCGCCCCAGAGTGACAAAGTCCTTCCTCATCCCCAGCTTCATTTTCCCCTGCTGTCATTTGGGCCATTGCTCCTGCCCCAGTAGCTGCAGAGGATGGTCCGTCTCCATCTTCTATGTCACTGCCCTTCAGGTGCTTGAAGACTGTGATCAGATCCCCGCCTTGGTCTCATCTTCTCCAGACTCACAGGCAGAGATCTGGACTGATGGAAAATCCATCACTCCCCTTTGGGAGTTGGAGTCAGGGTTTAATCCACCCTCAGCTTTTCAGCAGAATGCTTTTTTCAACCCCAAAATGCCGCTTTTCATCCCAATTCACAGGTGTGTGAAAACTGCAGGGATTTAACCCTGTGGTGCAGGCACTCACTTGGCAGGCAAGCAAGCTGGGGCTGCTCCCACATCCCCTCCTTCTGGCACCGGATAATGGGTGAGTGGCGCTGGGTGAAGCCCTCCAGGCACCGGTACCGCACGATGGAGCTGATTTCGTAGTGTTGCTTTGGTTTGCCGAACATGCGGGCATTGGTCACCTCTGGTGGGGAGCTGCAAGACACTGGGAGGGGGGAAAGGGAAGGCAGGCAAAGGCAAGGATATGTGCTGGGCTTATGGCAGGGATGACCTTATAATACTTCCAAAGTCCTGGAGGAAGAAGAGTCCTCTAAGCATCCCATTGCAAGGCTGTCTCCCTGCTCCGCCCACTTGGGACCCACAGACCATGTGAGAGGGAGTGGAAAATTTCCCAATTTCTACCCAGATAATATTAGGAGGATTTTTTTGTTCTACATGTCTGGCAAGATGCTTCAGCTCCTCTTTTCCACACCAGCTGTACCATTTGCACCCATTTCATCCGGTTCTCTTTGTAGCCCACTAGAAAAATGAGTTCTAGCCTACTGCAAAGGGGAAAACAGCCTACTCTTGCTGCCAGTCAGCTGGATGTAAGCATCACAGGGGCCATGCTATACAATGGAGAGAGAAGGTCCAGATGTTGCTAGAACCAATTTTGGGATTACAGCCAAAGTGCAAACCCTGAAACTTGCCCTTGAATATTTTTGAGCATGTTCCACCTGATCAGTGAGTCATAACTTTCCAGGGGGCTGAGTGAGGTTGGTAAAGCCCCTTCTTTTGCCCAGCTGGCCAGCACATAGGGTTCATGGGGCCTGGGGAGTTCAACTTTGCCTCAAAAAAATCACTGAAAATGATTGTTTCTCATGGAAATGTCCCCCGGGGGGGGGGGGGGGGGGGGGATACCCACAGCTTCCAGTTCCATGCTTGCAGGAAAGCCCTGCATGGGATGCTTACCTAGCCCCATTTTGCACGTGTAGGACAGGTGGTAGTTGCAAGGCACGTCACTCCATTGCCCCCCATCATGCCACACGATGACTACGCAGTTCTCTCCGGATAGGAAGTAGCTGTCAGGCTGCCCAGGATGCCAGTTCTCATAGAGCTGTCAAAGGGCAATGAGGAGCGAATGAAAAAAAGCAGCCAGGGACTAGAGCATGCAAAAAGTGCACGCGTTAAATGTCAGGAGACAGGACTGGGTCTTGGGTATGGTCGTGGAGGAGCAAACCCTGGTTGCAAGGCTGGTTCAATATGCAGCTCTCGCGGTGTCTGATTTGTAGGCAGCCCTGCTCCTGCTATTATCTGAGTCGGTTTGCTGAAGTTGTACTCACTGCAACATGGAGGGGCTCTGGATGATTCTCACCTAGGTGCTGGGGTTGAGCTCTGACATTGCTTTTAGAGCAGCATTTCAGTGGATGAGGAATCCCCCATATCCCTTGGGGAGCTGGGCCCCTGGTACAGACCTGCCCTGTGCCGGATTTACTCAGAGCACTAGCTGTGATTGCAAAGGTGCAAGAGGGGATTCTGGAAGGCACATCAGGGCTGAACCCGAAGCAACCCATGGGAGAGTGGGCACAGTCCCTACTATACCCTGCCCTGCAGCGCAGCCATCCCTGGGGTGGAAAAGTAACAGCATGCACCAGCAGAGAGGGAAGGGTACTGCACCCACTGCATGGTGCGGCAGAAGGACAGCAGCCCAGCCTGGAGCATGGCTTGGCTTGGGGGGAGACACCGGGGTCTCACAACCAAGAATTCACATGAAGCCTAAGCATTGGTGCTAGGTTTTTTAACGGGCTCAGTCATATAGGGCTGCCTGGAGAGCCGGGATTACAGCCCATATGAGTCCATGCTCATATGCACATGCATTCACATGTGTGTATGCACACACACGGTGCTGCAGGCTAGTGTTACATATGCACGTATACACACACACACACACACACTTTGCTGCACGTTATTATTCAGTTGTGAGTGCTGGATACTTAAAAATCAAAGGTGAGTGGCTCTGCTCTTTCACAGAGCGTGGATGCTACCAGCACCACAGCATCCAGGACTGGCACAGTTGGCCAGCACTGACTCAGAAACCCAGACCCCTGAGGCCTGGACCACCCCAGCCACAGCTTCAGGGTTCAGCATAGGCCTCCCAGACTGGACAGATGAGGCTTAGCTTGTGCAGGAGAGCAGGGTCCCAGCTCAAGAGGGTTTGGCACTACTTAAGCAGCTTGTCCTCTGGAGCACTGATACCATAGACCCCTGGATAAAGGAGCTCCAATTGAAGTGTCTGATTCACACCTACAGGTGGGGAATGGTTTCCAGGTGATGGGAAGGAATAAAGGCTGTTGATGGGGCTTCTATTCTTTGCTTGGTATCCGGCGCAGTGCTGAGTGCCTGGGACTTACCAAGGGACTCCCATCTGACCACTGGAAATCGCCCTCAATCGTTCGATCGTTCAGCCCGATCCACTGATACTCCCTGTACTGATCTGGAAGCCACAGGGGTTTGCAGTTAGGGCTGGGAGAATAAAATAACAGGCACAGCCAGACTGGACAGGTCTGTCAGTCTTGGAAACACGTGCATGGTTGGTAGGGAGTGATCATACATGCATACAGACACATGGATCGTAGGGAACGATTGCATACGTGTGTTTGGTAGGGAAAGATCACAGGTATGCACACACATGCCTGGTTGGTAGGGAATAATTGTGCGTGCATGCACACGTATAGTTTGTAGGGAATGATCTGTGTCTAAAGGTGTGGGCATTTAGGGGGTTCTTTTGGCTTCCTAGGCAGAGGTCTCTGCCCCCAGACAGACCCCATATCACAGCCCCAAGAAATTGCTCAGACATGCCTAGCTCTCGAGCAAATGCTCACACTCCGGACATCCAGCAACCCAGGCCTGGGGTCACGGGCAGAGATGCAGGGCCAGTACAATGAAGCCATCCATTCCTCCCAGCCATGGGCAGCTATCACGTGGGGGAAGCCAGGGGGTCCCATGGCAGAGACAGAGGCAAATGGCTGTGCAGCATCGGGGTTCCTGGTACCTTGATTTCCCCCACAGCCACCAACACCCACCCTTGATCACCCTGCCAGCTGCAGCCCTGGCACAGTGCAAGCATGGCCTCCTCCTGGGACCTCTCCAGACTGCCATCGAGGGTCCCTCCTGTGCCAGCCTGTGGCCCTGGCCTCTCTCCTGCCCTTCAGGGGCCACCTGAAGGCCACTCACTGTTGATGAAGTCCTGCTCCTCGGGAGTCAGGATGTTAGCCAGGTGGCCGCCATAGTGTCTGCACTGCAACTCTGCGTCCTCCCAGCTCCGGCGGGTGGAGAAGTGCTTGTAGCAGGAGCCCTGGAAGCTGTCCCAGCCTGGGCCACACTTCTGCAGGTCTGTGGGGGAGGAAAAGAGGCAGGGAAGCGTCAGGACTACCCCTGCCTCCCCCCACAAAGAGGGGTAGAAAATTGGGGTATTAGTCATCAGCTAGACCACCTATAAATCAGGCTCCCCCAGCAATTAACTGCTCATTAAAGGCAAGTCCTACCTCCCCCACACACACCAGTTTCACAGCAACAACTCACCTGTCTCACAGGTGTGTCCCCCATAGCCCGGCAGGCAGACACAACTGATGCCCACCTCCTCCTCGCTGCAGGTCCCACCATTCAGGCAAGGGTTGGGGATGCAGTCCTCTGAAAACACAGGCATGCAGTGAAGCTGGCAGCCACGCAGCATTTCCACCCCCCCTCCTAAATCCCACCAGGGCTTCGAGTCCAGGGGTCCACAGAGGAAGTGCTAGGCAGACCAGGGGGGGTGCTCAAGTTCTCTTACACACCCACACACACACATGCACATTCACATATTATGCATGTGCTCATGGTGCTAACCCCCCCCCCCCCCAAAAAAAAACAACAAAAAAAAAAAAACTGAGGACTACTCAAAACTACCTTGCACCTGGGCTTCTTGCAGTCTCGTCACACTGTGGCTACCTCTCCTTTCATCTGCCTTTTTTTTTTTTTTTTTTTTTTTGGGGGGGGGGGGGGGGGAGGTGCCTTTGTCAGAGCTGGGGGGCAGCTGCCTTCAGTGATCACAGTCACGCTCTGGCAGGCACCTTGTTGGGCCTGATCCTGAAACCTTGGAAACAGGCCACCTGCTAGGCAATAGGCCCCAAACACCCATTTGTGGTAGGTTTTTGGTTTTTTTTGGAGGTTGGGGGGACAATACAGTGTCCCAGCGCCCACCTCAGAGAGTGACACCCTCCTCCCCCCATGGCCCTTGCCCATTATCAACCTAGTGCCGTTGCAGTCGGGTTGCTGGGTCACCTGGGTTCCTTACCTAACGTGCTTCCTCTCACTGTCCCCCTGAGCAAAGTCAGTTTCCGTGCCTCAGTTTCCCTACCCCTGCCCCCCTCCCACCCAGTCTTTTGCTTGTCTCCAACCTTAGCCATGCCAGGATTGCTGCAGTGCCCACTCCATCCCATCCCTATCCTGTCTGTTCCCTGTCGTGCCCCAGGCTGGGTCAATAGAGGAAAAGTGACAGCGCCAGAGACGAGCTGTCCCACCGTAAGGCTTCGGCAGCACATAATGTCCCTCTGGCCCCTCACCGAGGAGCTCTATTAAGTCCTGCTCACATCCTCAATGGAGCGCAGCAGACACCTTGATGCTGGGTCAACTAATGGCCCATGAGCAGCCTTTGCAAGCCCTGATGCTGGCAGCTAAATGGAGCAGTGGATGTGTGCTGCATGGCTGCCTTTGCGGTCACCCCATCGTCCTGGCCTGTCTCCCCAGCCACGGCGCCATCATCCTTCAGGCGCAGCTGACACCTTAGATGATGAGACATGGGGCTTGTGCTCTGAGACGTTGCGGCTCCCCCTTCCCGGGTCCTAGCCTTGCTGGCTGAAGTGTGCGTCCTAGCAGGCCCAGGAGGGCACTGCTATTACCTTCATGTACAGATGGGACAGGGATGCCTACAATGGCACAAGGCAGCTTTGGGCCCCTGAATTGTCTGGGCAGAGAGATGCCAGCACCACCCTCAAGAAGTTGAGCAAATAGAGACACAATGAACCTGTGCTGTGCTCCTTGCTACGATGACACTGCTGGTGGCAAGGCTCTAGCCTGGGGTCTGGGTGCACTTGCTGCAGCCATTTCAGTTTGCTTTTGGCTCCTGGCTGCTGGTGAGCTCTTAAGGCCTTCTCCAGCGAGGTGCATAATACCCCCCAGACTCACCTACATTGAAGGGTTTGACCTTCACACCCCCCCAGTTTCTCAGCTCTCTGGTGGGAACAGCAGCACTACCCTACTCCAACAAGCAGCTAGCTTGTGCTGTGCTCAGATCAAACAATTGGCAGTGTGGCCCAGGGGGATCAGTGAAGGCTACAAGCCTGCAAGATAGCATGTATGTAACATAACATAATGTGTACAGGGGCCCTGTAACGTGTACAAGCGTCCTGTGATTCTACTAAGAGCACAAGCTGGCCCCCAAAGAAACCCACTTCTAAGCTCCTGCAATTGCTGCTGGTGTTGGAGATGGTCTTGAGTCCGGGTCGTGCCTTGGAGACGCAGGAAAGCACAGCAGCCTACATCCTCAGGCATCAGCCTCCGATACAGCTGGGATTAGCTCTCAGATCAAAGCTAGACCTGTTCCCACTAGGGTTACTCATTTCTGAGATGCCAGAATAGGATGTGAGAGGGTCTTCATAGCACTTTTGCTTCCTTGGAAGACCTGGTTTCTTTCAGGGGGAGTCCCCAAATAAAATTGCCTCCTATGGCTAGGCACTGGGGCCAGTGTGGTCCTGCTTGGGGTGAAGGGAAGCACTGGTTTGATGCCATCTGTGTTTATCAATGGGACAGATCTCTTGCAATGTGAGCGAAGAGCTGTGAGGCCATCGGCAGCAAGAGGCGATGAGCACATGGGACTCAGCCAGAAAGACAGTCTCTGCTCCTGGTCTGGCTGGGAGGTAACAGCATTCAGCATCATGGCTGGGACTTCTGCCTGATCGGGGCAAAGGGGCCTGGGGCTTCTGGAAAGTACAAGAGACTGCTGGATGGCAGAGTCACACTGGAGCCAGCTCTCAGGGTGAGGACAGCAAAGGCATCTGGTCCCACTCCCCTCCGGGAAGCCACTGGAAGGAGCAGTTCCCCCTTCAGAGCGATCTGCTGCCACGCTGAGTGATGGAGATGTCCCTCGGAGATCTGGCTCCGCTCCCAGCAGTGGAGAACAGGCCTCGAAGGGGCTCAACCTCACTCTAAACACCAGTTTCCTGCTGCCTTGGAGAACCCCGGTGCCCTGTGCTGCATTTCCTAGGACTATAGCAAGGAACAGTGCAGAAAGTGGTGAGAAATACAGCCCTGGCTCTGCACAAAGAGCCTGGGAATGGGGTGAACATGGAGATCAGGAAGGTGCAAAGTGGGGCTACGGCTCTGCTATGCCCCCATTCACATAAAAGAGACAGCATAGAGATGCATTCTCTACTGGCCCTTGCACTTTCCTTTGACTGGAGAGACCACCGCACCCTCAACTGCTGCTGAAGGACGCAGCAGCCGATCAACCCAGGAAGGTGTGCAAAGATGAACTGGGTTAGACCAGGGCTGGGGAGGGAAAGCAAAGCCTGTTTGGGGGCAGTGACCCACAGCAGAAAGCAGTGTCCGTCTGTCACATCACAGGGGAGATGGGGGCCCACCTGCGGCAGGGAAAAGGGGACTTGCAATGCCCTGCACCACTGGCGTTGCTCTGTGCATGTGCCCTGAGATATGATACTGTGCCCATACAGCTATTGAAAACTTTGGGAATAGGGGCTGTGTTGTCAACGCCAACAATTTCTACTACCAGAGCACAAAAGATAGGTGCCCTTAAAATAAGAGGCTCAGAATGGGGTTGGACTCGATGGTCTACAGAGGTCCCTTCCGACCCTAAAAATCTATGAAATCTAGCCCAGGGATTTCCAAACGGGGACCTGCAGTAACCTGGGGTGCCTTGAGGTCCTTTCAAGGGCGCCTGTGACTCTCTGTAGCGCTAGCACTTTTCAGGGCACCAATCTGATGCACATAGACACAGGAATTTCACATGTTAAAAACCAATTCTGAGCTCTTTGCAACAGAAAATTTGATTTTAGATCACCATTAAATGATCTAATTGAGCAATGAAAGGCGATCAGGCTGGGCAATCATAAATGGAGAATCAAAGAGAGTGAGGGTTGCGATTTTTCACATGGTACAACACATTCTGAACAAATTGCCCAATTGCATCATTTAATGGTGATCTAAAAAAAAAAATAAAAAATCAATCCATGCAGCTACCCCTGAAGCAGTCGAAAGGTTATCAAATGTAGATATTAATCTAAATTTAATCTAAATCTAAAATTAGATATTTAATTCATCCGGGTTGCTGGATGTCTGGAGTTGTAATCTTAAAATGTCATATGAAAGAGGAAGAATGGAAGACTTGCTCTATTTTGTTTCCTTGGAGTTAAAAAAAAACAAGTGACGATGGAGCTGGCTTCTCCCCAGATGTGCTATGGGTCTAATAAAGGTTAAGAACCACTGATGCAGCCCATGGCTCTTGGAGTAAAGTAAGGTGGATTAGTTCGTCAGTGGGAGACACAGGAAATTGCAAATGACACACGCACACACACAAAAAAAGAGGCAACAGACCAATAAAGACAAGGGAAGCAGAGATCTAACCAAGGCAGCTTTGTTCTAGAAAGCTTTTAATTCTCTTTATTAGTATCCTGGTTAGTCGTAGTCGGTAGCTAGAGATTTAGCTTTTCTTTTCCCCTCCCCATTAAAAACACTTCATAGAAGTAGGAAAGCTTTAAAGTGCATGCAGGCTTCGACCCAATTTGTTTGACAAATATGTGCTTCTCTGGACACGAACCTTCCCTGAAGAGGAGAGAGAGAAAGAAAGAAAGGAAGAAAGACAGACGGACAGAGGAAAGCACAGCACGAAGGAAAGGCGTTTGGTTTTAGTGCCAGAGGCCAGGGGAAAGGGCTGCCCAGAGGGCCAAGGCAGCGCAGCTGTATGGGTTACCTGAGATGTTCGCCCCCACGCCCAGGCTGGCACGCTCGGTGGGGAGGATGGGCAAGGGATGGGCTGTGGTCAAAGGGGCATCGGTGAAGGGCATCCCCTCCAGCATGGAGCCGGACGCTGCTTCAGGCACCAGGCCATGCTCAGGGCTGGCGGGGGGTCCGTCCCCCTTGGTTTCTCTGCCTGGGGTAGCAGAAGGAGATGCTGCAGATGGAGGCTGCACTGCCACGGTCTCCCGGGCCACTGCCTGCGTGTCGCTCTCCCCTGACAGCTCCTTACTGGGTGGCCCCTGGTCGGCCCCTGAGTGTCCAGCAGGGACCGTGGTCACCTTGGGCTCAGTGGTACCTGGCTGGGACCCGGGCAATGGAGCCCCCACAGTGCCCGGCTGCTCCTCGCCTGGCTCCTGCAGGCTGGGGGACATGGACTGCAAGGTGGCCGGGCTCACCGTGGTGCCTGTGGAGGCATCTCCAGAGAGCTCGGTCTCTTCAGGAGCACCCAGGGGGCCGCGCAGGCTGGGGAAGTGCGTGCTGGTCAACCCCGAGACCAAGCCTTGTTGGGGGGTGGCATGGGTCCAAGCAGGCTCTTCCTGCCCTGGTTCACTGGCCTTCCACAGCAGCGTGGAAGCAGCGATGGTCGAGTTCGCCAGCCCCAGCAAGTCCTGGCTGCTCCCAGCACTGGTGTTTGGAGTCAGCTGCTCCGAGACATCCCACTTTCCCCCCACAGGCCCCTCTGAGGCAGGGGCTGGGTGATCCTCTGGAAGAGTGTCCCCTTCTCCGTGCTTGGAGCCAGGGAAGAAGTCCGCCTCGCCGCTCACTTCTGGCACATGGGTGATATCCAAGGAACTGCCTTCTGCTGCAGCCTCCTCTCCACGTTCCTGGGAGGTCGCTGGAGATGCCAGGGCAGGGCCAGGTAACCCGCTGCGTTGGCTCTCATCCCTCAGGGACGGGGAGACAGCAGCTGGGCTGAGCGTGGGTGCAGCTGTGACCGAGCCGTCCGTGGGTGCCTCGGTGGGGTGGATGGGGTTCTGCAGGCCACCGTCCAGCATCAGAGTCCCATCGTCTTTGGGGGCACGGGCTGTCTCGCCTGCCGACAAGGAGCCCGGGTGCCCCTGGTCTGCGCCGTGCTCCTCCCCTGCACAATCCAAATGACAGAGACAGTGAGCACGGGGCTGGACGAGCGTGGCTTGGAAGAGTATGTTCCCACCCAGGCCGTGGGGAAACACAGACGCTTCCAAGCTGGTTGCTGCTGCACTCAAGTCAAACCTTGTTCGAGTCGGGCAGACCCACCCCCTGGCTCCAGGCAGGCTCAGCCCTGACCAAACCCTCCCAGACACGCACACGTACCTCTGGTCCCCAGTCAGAAGTCTGGGGACAAACCCTTGGGGCATTTGTGATGCAAAAGGATCACTGGGCCACCCCAAAAACAACAGTAGTTCTCTCCTTCAACACAACATCCCAAGGCTGCACTGTTCCTACCCAAGCATGCATCCCTGAAGACAGCGCTAGCCTGAAGGGGCTTGTTAAAAGCTACCGTCCTCCTAGCTCTGCAGGTGACCCCCATCCACAGAGCAGCTGAGCATCAGCCAAGATGAAATGTAGGTGTCCTTATACCCCACATGGGCAGCTGTTACCCTCCCCCTCCACAATAGGGGTAAGTGATGTGCTCAAGGTCACAGGGCTTCTGTGGCAGGGGACAGACTAGAACCCAGGCCTCTTGCAGGGCAAGCTGGTGCTCTCACTATGCCAACATCCTTCCTCTGTCTTGCCACCCCGAGCTCCTGAATCTTTTCTCCATCAAGGCTTTTTGCAGAAGGTGAAGGGGCTCGGGAGGGGCTGCAGAGCTACAGACACATGGCTGGCATCAAAGCCACCCCCTTTTGCAGAGAACTTGAATCACCCTTGTGCCCAGCTCCCTGTGCCAACTAGAGCTGCCTGGTGCTGCCCTAACTCGCACTCCAGCTGCCTGGGATGCTATGGTCTCGGGAAGCAGAGAATGGACCTATGTTCCAGCCACTTCCCACTCCACCCACTATGAAGTGGTGCAATGCTCTTATGCCAAATCCCACCAGCTAGGCACTCCCCTGTGCAGAGATGGATTTTCAGAGGTCCCTTTTCACCCACATGCTGCCAGACAAGTGTCTTGACATCTCTATGCTTTGCAAGCCTGAAAAGTCTCAGCCCCCACACCATTGGCATGACTGCTCCTTAGTGACATCTCTGCGGGGCGACCTTTTCCCAGGGATGGCAGCACTCCCAGGCCCAACCAGAGCTCATCTGATCTGCGGAAGCATGAAAAAAAAATGACCCTTCCCTTCCCAACCCCTCCCAAATTGCACCCAGCCTTTCTCCAGCCAGCGCAGAGTTGAGCTGTGATCCAGGGTTTGGATTCTGGCTCACTCAACCCAGAGCAGCATTTTCAAAAGGATGCAAGTGACTGACAAACTTCAGGCTAAAGTGATTTAGGAGCATGAGGCCTGAGTTACAGTCCTAAACCATTCCAGGTATGCCATGCTCCACCCCGGGTAAGTGAGCCTTGGGTGGCCCTGGCTAGATGGCTGCTGGTACCTGAGCAAGCTCAGTTCAAGCTAACTGGGGTGTGTCTACATAGCAAATCCAAGTCACTTAAGAGCCCGAGTTCCAGTGCATTTAGAAGAGACCAAAGTGAGTGCCTGAGTCACTTTGGCAAATGGGAGAAGGGACCAGATTTGCAAAGCAGTTGTGTGCCTATTTCCACGGAAACCAAATCAGGCTTTTTGGTGAATCCCATCTGTGGGCACCTCCATAAACGTTGCAATTCTCATCAAATCCTAAATCTTCAAGGCAGATTTTCCAATGGGGATCAGAGATGTCTAAACATATGATCCCTTTGGTGACTGCTACCCCCTCTGACTATGATCTCCATTTGTCTGTTCCACCTTGCAAAATTCAGCTCTGGAAGGTCAGTGATGGCTCCTATGGGAGAGGCTGGGATTTTCTAAACCTCTTTGGTTTCTTCAACACACTGCACCTGGGCATACGCCTTCCAAGCTACTGCCATGACCCCATAACTCAGGCACCGCCTCCTGATCACGCTAACAAGGATGCTCTACCTACCAGTCCTGGGTCTCTCTTGACTGGCCTCTGTGCAATTTCCACCTCTCCCCTTTTCCCCTGGCCGGGCAGGGCTCCCTGGCAGGGCACCACAGCTTATTGGGCCCCCCAGCTCTGCCTTGGAGGTGAAGGGGGTCTCAGGGGAAGGTGTGGCTGGTGGCAGATGGAGTCCTAGATCTGAGGACACGGAGTTATCTAGTGGGGCATGCCGGGGCACGGGCACGCTCGCCTCTTCAGGGGCACTGCTTGGCTTTTCCCGCTCAGCATCCTGAAAAAAGGGGACGGAGTATATGGCCCCTCTTGACTCATTGTCCACTTCTGCTTGGGGTAGCTGCAGCTCCTCCATCCTCTCTGTCACTGTGACAATGTCCTGGAGGCCCCTGGGCTCACTGGCTTGGTGATTTTCGGGAACCTCAGTGAAAGAGCTGGGCTCTTCTGTGGGCAGAAAGAAAGTGGGATATTACTGCCTCGTCCTGGCCCCTCAGCAGCAGGACCCCTTACCAATGATGCTCCCAGAGCAGGGCTGCCCTGGAGGGGTTCAAAAGACTGTAGTCAGCCCTGGTGCTCTCATGGATCAAACCAGCCCAACTGCCTATCCCGCGGCTCTGAGGCCAGGTGCACGCAAAAGGTCCCTTGATGCCACTTGGGTGCTGTGAATGGGCTTGGAAATGGCATCCTAATGGAGAATCAGGCCTTGAGATTTCATCGAAGAGCATGGCTAGGACTAATAGTCCATATGGCTCCCAACCAGCAAGGATTTGGGTGTGTGATACCTTTTATTGAATGAACTACATAGTCGGAAGGGATATAGACAAGTTTTCAGTTACCAAATACTGAGGAAGGGTGTATCCGGCACCCAAAAGCTTGTCTCTGTCCTTCCCAGCTATGTAGTTGGTGCAAAAAAAGGGTAATCACCCATAGAGATCCTTGCCTCTTGCATTTTTTTAGGACCATCACAAGTACAGCAACACCCCCACTAGATGACTAGTAATTGGCTAATGTCTCCCATAGGGGCAAGTCCCAGGGCATCCCGGGGGAAACAGCTTGAGACAGGAGCAGCTTGCGGCATTTGCAGCAAAAACACTTTTTCCAGGGTCATTTCCCAAGCCAGGTTTGAGGCTCAAGGAGTCGCACCCCACCTGTGGCATCAGGGAGCCTGCAGGCTCTCCTGAGCCCTCACCAGGATTTCAGCACACTCGCGGCTGCAGACAGGTGCCAAAATTGTGCCCATCGGTGATCTGGGCCACTGGAGCGGACTGACTCGCACCAGTGAGGGACGCAGACCATTGATTCCAATGGATTAGGGCCAGCTGACCCTGGAAGCATCTCCAGCTTGCTCTCTCCCACAGGGCAAAATGTGTCTGCGCCCAACAGGGCTCTGGCTGGGATATATATTTGGAGGGGAATTGCGAATTAGCATCAGCCTGCGACTTCTCTTTCATCCAGGACCACTGTCTTCTCTCTCTTGCACACACACATGTGGTTCTGGTGCAGTTCAGACTGGAACAGGAGAAAACCCATTGAGTCCAGTAAGCCCCATCCTAGAATCACAGGAAAGTCAAGGCTGACAGGGATGTTTAGTCCAAGCCCATGCTCCAAGCAGCAGCAGCCCTGTCTAAACCATCCCAGACCAGCAGTTTCTTTCTTCCTGGCTCTAATATCCCAGGTCACGGCAAGGGAAATTCTCTTGTTCCCATGGGGGACCTCACTGCAGTGCTTGGCCCCAGTTGCAAAAGATGCTGTAAAATCTAGACCGGGCTGGTCCCCCCCTGAGGACAGCTCCGCACTCCAGCTATAGCACATGCGATCAGTGAGAAGAGAGTCCTGCCATCCGTGTTAAATGACACAGCAAAGGACAATGAGGACATGCAGGGGGAACACCACTGACAGCAGTTAGTGAGTGACAGCTGAGGGGGAAGCACAGCTTAGTGGTTAAATCTGATTTCATTGCAGGCTTGTTCCCATGCTCCAGCTCCCATTCAGCCTCTGGAGGTCCCTTCCAGCCTGCTTCTCTATGAATCTATGCAGCCGCTTGGAGAAAGAACTCGTATCTGTACTACAGCAGGCCGAGGGGAATGGCCCAGACACAACCACGTGTAGCAGATCACTCAAACACGGGGTAAAGTTTACCCTGGAGAGACAGAGCAACTTTGCTACATGGGGGAAAATAACTACTTAGAGGACGCATGTGCATTTACTGTGCAGTAACCCAAATTACTGTGCAGTACACGCGCACATCTATACATACACACCCATACTGCACAGTAAATATGGTGACTTATGCCAACTTGAGCATACATTTGATACCTGCATCATGCAGGTATCAAATTTATGCCCAATTAGTTACTGCGCAGTAATGTATGTGCAGATGCCTTACTGCTCAGTAACATTGTGGGTGTAGACTGGGGACTAATGTTCCAAGTCTGTCCACATACAGCGTTAATGTGCTTCAATGCCTCCACGTGTAGATGCCAGCCTATTTTCCATTTATTGTGCAGTAAATTTAAGCCAGAGTAAATGCATGTGTAGGTGCACCTAGAACGTACTGTAAGTCTCACTGGAACATTGATCATTATATGCTGCAAACACAAGCGTTGGTCAGAGTAGGCCGGACCAGCAAAACGGAGAGATGCATGAACTCCTTATGTCTGCAAAACTTGGTTTGTGGGTCAGATGGGCTCCCCTGCCAGGAGATGGGAGGGGGTGATGGCTGTACAAGGCATAAGATAGTCCAGGACCAGGATGAGAAGGTGAGAATGGGAAGACCCAGGTCAGGATGTAAAACAAGCCTGTGGTGAAGGATGGATTGAGATATTCAAGGTATAGATGGAGTGCAATATGCAATTGGGTTTGATCATTGTATAAAAGGAGACTTGGAAATCCGGGGAATTTTGTAGTGGCCTTGGGGAGCCTGTGTGGTGTTGTGCCAACTACCTTGTCACACATACAAATGCCTTAACTCATGGACTGATGTACTTATTAGGTCAGGACATGGCAGGGCTGGGCTTATTGACAATAAACCTGGCCCAATCTTTGCTACCGAACTGAGCCTGTGGTCGGTCTTTCATCAGATTGATGCTGGAATCTCCTGACCGCAACTTCAAACACCGCAGCTCCTGAGACTTCAACACCAACATATCAATAACACCCAATGACACACACCGAGTGTCCCTTGCTCAGTTTTATCCCAGGGTAACCCAAGGCAAGGCAGGTCCCCTTCCTCTCAACTGCAGACAGCCAGCTTGGGGGAATGGGGTTGTGCGTCCGCTCTTTGCCACGGATTAAACTCCAAATAAAATGACTCCACTGCACTTGGGTCACATCCTAGGTGCTGCCAAAGTGATAGAAATAATGCGGCTTCCCTGGGTGAAAGCTGGTCCCAAATACAGCTTGTAAAACAGGGAGCATCTTCACCCAGAGCACCACTCTAATGTGCCTCCAGCATCATTACTGAAACCAGTGGAAAGCATTTGAGCATCTCAGGCAGCAGAAATGAGCTCAGATGCTTCTTCCCAGCTATTTTGTTTTAGAAGCAGTCTGGGATATAAGGCAGGGGGTGGACAACAAAATCTATAGGAAGACTGGAGAACAAGGCTGGTAGGGGTTACAGTTAACACACCTTGGTCTGGTAACCTGTGTGTCTTCCCTTTAGCTTCCTGGTCTGGTTGCCTAAACAAGCATCTCTTTGCTGGCATCATGGACCTCTTCACAACCCTTGCCCAAGAATCTCAGAGCGCTTGAGCGATATGAATGCACCAAGCCTTGTTCCTGATGGGACAGTATGGCCTCATCTGCTTTAACCATAAAGAAACTGAGGCCCAGAGGAGAGCAACTGAACCTCAGTTACTGGGTAAATGAACCAGGAATAAAGCCCAGAAGCCTCCATAGCTCAGCTTCTGTTTTAACCTTGGAGGCACCTTCTTATCTCCCCACATGTCCAGTGGCCTAGGCAGATGGACCTTTATCAACCTGCGTATATCAGCTTTTATTGCTACATATAGATTTGTAAGTATAGTATACTGGTAAGAACCCTATTAATCTGTGCGCGTACCGGGAAGATAGAAAGAAGATAGGATCTATCCATCTTTCAATCTAGCAGACAAAACCCTGATAAACTGCATGTATCAATCAATCATCACTGCTACACAGAAATGATCTTATATAGTACCAGCATATATAAATATAGTTATCTATGTCCCCATGAATCAATATATCAGTCACTGCTGTTGCTACTCACAGATCTTTCTCCTTCCCCAGCCAAGAGCCCTGTTAACCTGAATACAATTGCCAGGCACAGATTTTTTTATTTTTTTTTTTGCCTATGGATATAGACAGAGACCTTCATTCTTAAAAATAAAATCTCAAGAACTAAATATAGCAGCCCCAGAAGCCCCTTGGAAGTGCACAATTTGGTTAGGATCCAAGAGCTGAGAATAGCGGCTCCAACTAATTACTGAACCTGTCGCAGAACAGAAGTGCCCCATTTAGTCAAGCGAGACAGAAGAGTGGGATGGGAGGGAAGGGGAGACCCAGGCCAAGGGGCTGGGGGCCAGGAGGGAGTGGGCCCATGCAGAAGCTGGGAGAGGGGGAGTTGGGGCTTTACAGGAGACAGAGGCATGCAGGGTCCTGTCTGGAGGTAGTCAGGCTAATATCAGAGCCACAGACACCCGGAAAAGCAATGTGGATTCCTCCTGATGGAGCTAAATTCGCCTCCCTTCCTTCAGCAAAGAGGCATGAACCAAAGCTATCTACCACCGCTGCAATACCACCCCGAGACCCAGACACAACCTAACCCAAATGATCAGCTATCACACTGCACCCAATCCTGACAGACACCAAACTCATGCACCAGGCCTTCCCTGACACTGCCCGAGACCCGAGAAGTCACATGGGGCATCACAGTCCTACCATGCAGCAGCACCTAACTACCAGCTGTCGTAGGTACTTATTGCCTCCAGAAAGAAACCAGACCTGCTACGTCCTGCCATCTCCATGCTCCCAGCAAAGCACATAGGAGCATCGCGAGCCCTTGTCCAGAGACATCAGTCATTAGGCAACAGACACAGACCATCTCTCTCTCGACCCTGCCGGACAGCCCTATGCTGGGTGAAATTCTTCCCTGGGCAGCGGAGCAGCACCGAGCCCAGGGTCCCCGATGCTCCGGCAGGGCCTGGGGGTGGATGCCACCCCTCCCCGTGCACAGCCGCGGCACAATCTGTAGCGGATGCCAGCGACGGCTGCTTTACCTCTAAAGCAGAACACATCGTATCTGCTCTGGGCATCGGGGAATCCCGTCTGATTCCGGAAGAGGAAGATGGTTTTGACTCCTGGCACGCTCCCTCCGCACCGCTCCCGCGGGGTGATGATGGGGTAGCGGACGCTGCCGTCGGCCAGCCAGCCGGGGCTGCAGTGGTCTAGCCCCCGGGTCCAGGCCGCATACAGCTGACCCGTGGTTGCTATCTCCGCTCCCAGCGCCTGACAGTGAGCCTTGGCCTCTTGCCACGTGAATTTGTCTGGGGCCGTCTCCAAAAAGATTTCTCCTGCAAACACAGAGGAAGGAGGGAGGCATCAGAGCCGGGAGGGTCCCTGTGAGGGACGGGGCCTGACAGCCCCTCTCCCTCCTCCCTCTTCTCCCACCCGTGGGCTGTACGACACACCCCAGCATCAGCAGCCCTGATCTCCCAGCCCTTTGTCAGAGGCCGCCACTGCAATGGGGAAGTCGGTGTTTGGACCTGAACTCGGACCCCCCCCAAGCCTGTCTGCTGCTGTCGTGCAGACCCCTCACTACCTCTAAGCCAGACAGGTGCTGGGCTGGCCCTTGGGGATTCACTCGTTTCATACCAATAGCACTAGTGTTAGTGCAATCGCACATTACAAGCAAGCTGGTAGACCCTGCTGCCTCCATGGCTCTCATGGAGGGAGGGTATGTGACATGCCCAAGGACACACAGGGCATCAGTGGCAGGGAAGGGAATTTAGCCCCCAGTCTAAGTTCGAGGCAGATTGTTTTTACCACCAAGCCATCCTTCCTGACTGCCAATGAGAAGAGAAACTCTTGGCATCCAGGGCTCACCGAGGTGATTTCAGCCCCATGGAGACCGTACCTGGGACTAACAAAGCAGCAGGGCACCAAACTCATGTAAAATGAAGAGGGTTTAAGCACTCCACAGTCTGCTGAGAGAGGAAGGGAGCTGCCAGGACAACAGGACAAGACCATCACATGCAGATATAAAGGACGATGCAACGCTCAGTGCACAAGCCGGGCAACATGGAGACAAGCCTCCCCTCACCCAGGGAGAGAGGGGAAGGGCAGGGCGGCCGGACCCTCCATCTCAATGCAAACCCACAATAAAATGCTGCATTGGATCCAGTCTGGGAATGCAGCTACAGGAGAGGATCTGCTTTGCAGGGAAGAGGCTTTCCAAGCACAAGGCACTGGGTGAGGGCTGGGAGTGCCCATATCCTTCCCAAGCTGCCATCTTTCTCACTACTAGGAGAATCACGAATGCTTTTCCTCCACAGACCTTACAGCTACACCTTGGCCAGGTCTGGATTCAGAGGCACAGAAGGGGGAGGTGACCTTGCCCAAGGTCGCCCCAGTCCTGGATTTGCTGCCAGGCTAGAAACCAGGTGTCCTGAGCAGGACTTACCCCATCACCTTCTAGAAAAGGAGAATTAGGCTCCTAGATCACTTTGGAATATCTTTCTTGAAATCACCCTGGAAAATGGGGCTTCATTTAGGTCCTCAAAAGTAAATTTAGAGCAGTGGGGGCCAGGCTTTTTGGCAGGCATGCCACAAATTAGCCCATGCCTGGCTCGCTGCTTTGCTTTCTGCTCCCTACCCAATCTCCCACCTTAGCCTGTGTGCATGGCATGCAGCAGATCATCTGTGCCCCCTGTAGCATGGGTGCCCCAGGTTGGCCACCCCTGACTGAGAGCTGCCAGGAGTGAGCAGTCTTTGAGGACCAAGGCTGTAGGAGCCTAAATCCCTTAGGAGACCAACCGGACTTAAAGCATATAGACCCCTTTGAGAAGGCAGCCCAGAAGCTGTTGGAGCTCATGGGCTACGCTGGCAGTTGAGGGATCATCCAGACCCTTCCAGCACAGCTGTGGGGCTGTGGCAGTGGGGACAGACCATGATTGTTTTGGAAAAGCCAGTGCTTTCCCTTTCATTTCTCCAGGTCTTCTCTTTTTCCTGCTGTCTGGTGAGTTTCTGTTCCAAAGGGCCCTGCCGGGCTGGGCAGACGGCGCAGGGGAAAGAATCCAAGCCTTTGATGTCTCCTCCAGCTGACCTGAACCCCTCTTTGTGCCCGATAAGTTCACATCCTGCCGTGACCGGGTGCCAACACCACTACGAGAACATTGTGACCCCAGCCAAAGCCCGCTCAGCCCTCCCAGAGCCACACTGGAGCTTGCCAGGCATCAGGGGGCAAAACCCCAATGCCTCGTGTCCACCCCGATCCAGGACAGAGCAATTCAGCCCTCAGCAGAGCTGCCCACACCAGACCAAGACAGTCTTTTTGTCCTCCAAAATAATAAGACATCAGAGATTCAAGGACTTGGTGCCATCAGCTCTACAGGGTGGCAAATTCCACGTTACAGCTGTAATGCCGTCTGTAGCACAAACCCTTGGGCATCACTCGGTGTGATATAAAATGATATACACAGGCAGGCGGTGTCACAGTTCATCCCATGAGCTTCATGCATGTGAAAACACACGGATGTCAGAACCCAGCAGAGCAGTACATGCAGCAGTGATCTCAGGCATGACCTGTGTTGGATCTCCAGGAAACACGCCAATCCCTCATGTGTGCTAACCACTAGGTAAGTGCCTGACCTGTAACGATCCACCAGACTGGCCTCTGCTCTGAGGCTGGGCACGTGGTGACCCACCAGCTCAGCATCATACATGTAATCCATCAGCTTACAGCCACCCATAAAATGACCCCAGGCAGGACATGCAATGATGCCCTTGGACTCATGTGACAACCCACCAAGTCCATATGGACTTACAATGACATCAGCATGAAACATGCAACAACACGACAGACCATGCAACCATCCAGCAAGAAAGGCCATGCTATAATACATAAAGAAATGCTCTCAAATAAGGCCAGAGAGCCAGGATTTAGCACTTTTCACATGCATAACTTACGATGACCATCAATAATCAAGATTTTCTCACCCTCTGCACCATACATTAGTAATTCAAGCCATTTTCTGTTCTTCAAACACCCACCCACCAGATCCTAGACATGCACAGACTCCAAGCTATGAAGCGAGATGCATGGGTCGATCTTAGACCCTGGGAACAGAGCTGGGTGATATTACCGAATGGGCTGAAAAGTCCAATGTGAACCAAAACCTTCATAAATTCTGGTAGAAGACAGTGAGAAATTGTGCCCAAGGGGGAAAAAAACACCCAGAAGGGATGATTCCAGCAGCACGACCCTCCAATGCAACAAGACATATAATATTGGGTTGAACCAAACCTTTTGGGCTGGTCCAGAATGAACCTCATGGGCTTTCTCTGTTTCACCGTAAAAGGTTTCTGTCCTGGTTTCATCCAACCCATGTTTTCCCCTCACTGCTTTTTTGGTCGGGCTAGCAAACAGACAACTTTATTTTGTCACCCATTTTCCCCCTGGGATGTCGCCACCGAAGTGCGCAATGTTTCCATGCAGTAGGATGAAGTACTCAAGGCCAAGATTCTCTCTTGTGATAGATGTACAGAACGGGGGGATTTTGCAAGCCATCAAAGAGACAGGGCAAAGTCCCCTGGATACACTGAATATTCATGGCTGTGGGCAGGTGTTCAGGTCTAGCACTGTTTGCTCATGAACTACAGGCATCCCTCAGAGCTCAAGAGAAATAACCAAAAAGGGGATATGTGCCTCCTTTGCCCCACATTTGAACATCCAGATATCTAGAGCATCCTGCTGAAGTCACTGCCAGCAGATGGTTCCCAGCATCTCAGAGTATTGGGGCCATCCTCCAGAACCAAGGATGCGTGACTAAAATTGCAACCAGAACTGGGGGGAAAGGAAGAGGCCTTAAAGCAATTGCAGACTACAGGGCATAAGCCCAGCTCTGACTGAGAGGAAACTTCATATATGGGCAGCTTGTTCCATAATTACCCCATAGGGGATCCCCAAGACAGGCTGCGGGGGCTACATGGGTAGCTAGGGTGACCACAGGGTCAGAGCAGCCAATTAAGATACCATGCGCTTCAGGCTTGTAATTACCGTGGAGCTCTTCGGCATAACAATACACGTCGTATGTGTCTTCGGGGTCCACCACCCCGTAGTTGCGGACCCCAGGGAAGCCATTCATGTCTCCATAACAGGCCTCCCGCGGGGTATGGATGGGGTACCTGGGCAGAGGAAGCACAGGGATGGGTTTGCTACTGGCTTTTTGCAGGAGGAAGAGAACGGGGTAAGGTGGGAATATTTTAATTTAGCCCAGAATTTCTGGCCAGCCCCATCTGAATGGTTCATTGTGTCTCCCCGGTTCACCATCAGATACCTGCAGCAGCCCCATGAGATCCAGCAACCTGCATTTAGGTGCAAACGGATCCAGAGCTATCTATGCTCAGGCCCTAGGCCTTGTATCAGGACCTTTCACTATTGCCAGCCCTTTAGTCCCAGGCAGCATCAATGCACACGTTCCCTCTATTCACTGCATGTCCTGTATTCCTGAATCCCACTGCAGGCCATGCCATGGGTTAGCCCCCATGGGCGATTTGCGGTCCCTGACAGCTGGCCGCCCACCTGACGGTCTGGTCCGCGATCCAGCCGGCGTCACACTGCTCATAACCACCCAGGTAGGCGGCATAGAGCTGTTCAGGCGTGGCAATGCGGGCCCCGATCCTGGCACAGGCCTCCTGAGCTTCGGCAAAGGTGTAGGCATAGCGCTGGGAGCCCTCACGGTAGTGGAAGACAACCCCTGGGAGACAGATGGGGGGGATATGGCAGGATGGGTGCAGACTGGAGCATGGGAGGGAGCCATTTGCTTTGGGCGGCAGGGATATGAAGAGATAATGCTCAGCAGCACCATCACCTTTGAGTGGTCACTGCATCTGTACTGCCACCACCTCCGCTATCATATTATATGCTCTGAAGCAGGAGATCCTGAATTCAGTCCCCACTGAGGAAGACCCACCCAAGGAGAGCCTAAGCAAAGATTAACAACCTCATCAATATGAGGTTGGCTATAGATACCTCATCAATATGAGATATGGCTATAGAGATATAGATGATATATCTCTATATAGATATATATTATATTATATAGATAGAGCGATAATCTGACGCTTCTCTGCAAGGTGGTTTTGGATCTGGAAATGCCCTGCCCTTTCATTTGCTGGGATGATGTAGCTGGGGCTGGTCCTGCTTTGAGCAGGGGCTTGGACTAGATAATGACCTCCTGAGGTCCCTTCCCACCCTTATTGCCTATGATTCTCTTTCCATCTAGAGACAAAACCCCCTCTCCAAAGGCTTGAAGCTGAAATCCAGCAAAGGGAACACTCCCACTGACTTATAACAAGCTGCTTTTAGGTTTCTGGGTCTCCTGGAAATGAGGGGATGATCTCGTTTGGAGCTCATAACTGCTGCTTTGAATTCCCCACTTCCCGAGCCGCCAGAGGATGAAGATATCCCTTTTTCACCCTGTCCTTATTAGATTTCTCTGAGCAGCTACCAGCTCTACATCCCCTCCCATGCCCCACATGACAACCCCAAAGGCTGGCGCCATTACCTTTGACCTTCACCTCCAGCAGGTCATGCCCATCGTCGATGCCGTGCTGCACGTCACAGCGGTAGATCCCCGAGTCGCTGGGCCGCAGCTCCCGGAGCAGCAGAGAGGCGTTGGTGCGCTGGTGCTGGAAGGTGGGCAGGGAGGCACGGAAGCGATAGTCCTCGCTCACCTTCACCCTATTGCCTCGGGCGACCAGGATCTCCACCTCTCTCCCGTCGGAGATGAAGGTCCATTTGACGCGGGGGGTCCCCAGCACCGCCCGGCGCCCTGCCGTACTGGAGGTGGGCAAGGGGCGCAGGTACGTGATGCTGCAAGGGATCAGGATGTTGCCAGCTAGCACAGCCTGCACGGGTGGCTGTTGGCTGATGGAGACCTTGAGAGCCTTGAGGTCATCTGCAAGGGAGACGGATACAATCTGGTCAGCCATATCAGGCTGGGACGTGGGGTCACCGTGCCACACAGGGGTCAGCAAATAGGGGGGCACAGTGACCCTGCTCTGAAAGCACCAGCTGAACTAAAAGGAAGAGTCCCACTTGCCATGAGCAATACAGGGCCTAGGACACATGCGTGTTTCCATCTAGTGGAAAGACACATACATGCTGCACATAAGTACAGTGAATCAAACCTGTACAGCACACATGCATTCATGCACCCTCTATTTTCATTGCAATTTTCACTGCATTGGAAGGCAGTTTTCACTCTTCCTTCTCCCTCACTCTGCCCCCATCCCCTGGGTGCAGTATGCAGCCGACACCCTAAGGTGTTTGCAACGCCCTCTGCTCACCTGGATTTCTGCAGCCCCTTCACTCCCCTGGACCTGGGTCAATTTAAAGGCTACAAGCCGAGCTCCCAGCCCCAATCACACAGGCATCAGCTGGATGGAGAGGCCTGACTGAAACAGCCTCCTTCCATGCTCCGGTCCAGCCTTTGCCACAAGCCTCTGCCTAATTCACTGCCCAGAACAGCCCGTGCTCATGCACTGGGCAGCTGTTCAGCCTCCGGCTTTGAACTTACGGTCCAGCGTGTGGCCTGGAGCCTGACTGACCACTCTGAGGACAGAAGTAGCAACTTTCCACCCCCCCAACCCAGTGCTGTTTTATGGCTCATGCCCCCACAGATCCTAAGTGCTTTGCCAACAGCAATGGGTTTTGCTTCTCCCTGTTCCCAATGCCAGAGTAGGTCGATCCTGTACCGAGGCAGGGGGACTTGTGAAAAGAAACAATATTGGCTCAAGTAATTAAAAGGCAGATTCCAACCAGAGGCAGACACGCAGCATGGGGAGGTTTCAGCCCAAGGGCTTAACGTTGGAGAAAGCTGCAAGTACCTGAAAACAGGGGCTTATAATGGAAACTATCAGTCAACCTTAGTAACAGGCAGTGCCACCAGCCACATCCATAATGGCAGGTGGGGTTGGGTGCGTGTTACCTGTGCTGTCTCCAGAGACAAATGCATGGGGGAAGGCCAGGGGAACAAACACACAGAGCAGCAGCAGGAAGGCATCGGCCATAGTGTCACCTGGAAATGCAGAAGGGGAGAAAAAAAAAAACACAAGGCAAATCAAAGGGAGTTTATATTAGTCCTCTTGCTCCATCTCCCCCCCTCAACAGAGCACACAGAGCACCTGAGAAGATCTGTATGTACCCATTACAGGTGCTTGGCGTACAACAGGGTGTAAAGAGGAGAAAGGGAAAACTGGAGAAGGAAGGGGTGGATGAATGGATGGATGTGGCAGAGGTAATGGAAAGAGCAACCGGCATAGGAGAGGGAATGAGAGAAAGAACTGGATAGATGAGTAGGTACAGAGATTGATACACACTCTGATTAGATAGATAGGTAGGTAGGTGGATAGATAGTTGGGTAGGTGGATATAGATGAGTGTGTATGGATGGATGTGGTAAATAACTGCATGGATGAGTTACCAAGATGGATGGGTGGACGGATGGATGGATGGATGGATAGAGCCAAGCAAGCAAGCTGTGGAGGCAATGAGACAGTCACAGAAAAAGAAATTACTGTGCATAGATGGACTAACAGAGGCCAGAGAAGAAGTGAAAGAGCAATGGCTAGAAAGAGGCAAGGAGAAAGATAAAGGGAGAGATGGATGAAAGGACAGAGAGAAAGAGACAGTGCTAGAGGAAAGGACAGAGGTACAGGGGGATGGGCGGGGGAAAACACAGACAGCTCTGTAGACCCCTCATTTGCACTCCCCCCCCCCCCCCCCCGAAAACAGATATTATGGCTGGAAACACAGAGGTGG
Source organism: Alligator mississippiensis (assembly GCF_030867095.1). Classification (NCBI taxonomy): domain Eukaryota; kingdom Metazoa; phylum Chordata; order Crocodylia; family Alligatoridae; genus Alligator; species Alligator mississippiensis. The sequence goes on along the minus strand of NC_081838.1, from coordinate 16,799,271 downwards.
GTGACCCTGGCACAAGAAGGCCCCTGCCCTATGTACAATCCCCCAGCCCCATTCCTCCTCTCTTTGCTCTTCCAGATGCATCTCCGTGGAGGGCTTAGCAGGGCTCGCAGAGCGCCTCAATGTTTGTTGCACAGGGCAATAGCTGCCAGTGAGCAATTGAAACCTTCTCTTGCAAATCACCTGCTGTCGGGAGAAATGTCACCGCAGAAGAAATATGGGGCTGGCCGGGCGCTTTCCGCTCCCCTGCGTGATGGCTCTACAGAGCCCAGGCTGTTCCACTTCGCTGCCCAGACACCGGGGCTCCAATCTCTCCTTACTGCCTCTCGTGTCTGTGAATACGTCTGAGCACTGTGGGCATCACAAATGCCCCCAAAGATGCCCGCTGAAGCACTTTACCAATGACACACACAACCTCATTATAGCAAAGCCCCCATGAGACCAGGGGAAAAGGTCTCACAATCACTCAGTATTTCCTCCCCTGGACCCTGCCATAGTCCAGGAAGGGGCAGTCCACCAATACCCCTTTGTATCTTCCCTGTCCCCCGCACAGCCAAGGGCCCCATGGAGGTGCCGTGCCTTAGAGCGGAAGAAAAGAGCTTGCAGGGGTGATTCAGGGGGCCCTTGGCTATTGGCCCTGTGCTCCTAAATCATGCCCTACACCAAACCGTACATACTTAGGCATAGCTGCAGTAGCAAACTAAGTCCCAGGTGCCTGCTACAAAGACTGAACAATGAAATTCGGTGCCAGCAAGCAAAGGTTTGGGCTAAGGGACTTGCCCAGCATCCCATGGGAACGCAGTGGCAAAGGCACATTCCACCTCCAGTTCTCCAGGGCCACATGACCACCCCCACCCTCACCATGTCTCCCTACGAAGCCCAGCCTCATTCACCACTAAACTTTCCAAGCCCTGCAATGAAGTGACACCAACATCTTCCAGGTGACAGTTTCCCTTGCTGCTCCGCTGGAATTTGTTTGCAGAGCCCTTGTCATCTGGTGCCAAGGAGGAGGTGGAGGTTCAGGGTCACACACAAAACACAAAAAAAATAGCTAACACCCTTCCCAAACACTGACAGAGTCAGGAGCCCTCAAAGGGGCTGAGACTGAAAGTCACGGGGGTTTATAGCACAGCTCCAGAAGCAGATGCACAAGAGGGGATTAGGTGCCTAACTCCCATTGGCATAATTATGAAGAGGGCAAGAATCTGGCCCCTGGTCCATAAACACCGTTTGAGTTGCTGCTTTTCTGGTGTCTCATCCCAAACTGACTCTGGAGATGCCCCCATTAAATCTGACCCTGGATGTGCCATGCTCAGACTCTCCTGAACCTTTTGCGTGTCAGGGGATGGGCAGGGAAGCAGGACATGGTGCCTAATAGATGCCCCAGAAAGACATCTGTGCTGCAGATAACCCATCAGCTCAGCAACGCAGCATGGAAACTATGAGGGAAACCCCTAATATCTCCAGGGCTGGGTGAGGAGTTATTTTTGGAAATGCTGTGGTTAAAAATCTCAGGATGGGTTTTAACAGCCTGTGTTTAGCTGGAGCCGGGGTGCACCAGACGATGGGTTAGGGCTGCCGGGCCTCAGGCAGTGAGGACAGGAGGCTACGTGTGCGTACGCACACGTGTGCATGTATGTGTGTAGCCAGAGCCATGGGTTCATCCTAGAGGCTGCTGAAGGGTTTCACAGCTGTGTCTGGAGCCACGAGGGGATGGAGCCAGGGAAATTCACTTTGCGATTCTGCTCAGGCCAGCGGTTCTCGGCTCACAGGCTGTGAATGCCGTGGTCCAACCAAAGAGCCCATTATGTCCCCGGCTTTTCTCAAGGCTGCTTGGCACAAAGCGACTTCCCCTCCCCCTGCCTGCTTCCAAAAGCTCTGTCTGAAAGGGTTTCCCAGGCACTTAACGCTGGCTTTGCCGGGCTGAGCCCCTCTGGGCCACCTGGTGCTGTGAGCCCCTTGGCAGCAAGAGGAGAGAAACAGGCTGCAATGGTCTGAGCTAGCTGCAATGGTCCCTGCCCTGCCACAGTCTCCCCAGACAGCCTTGGGCATGTCACTTCACCTCTCTGCCTCTCCAGTGACTCCCAGATGCCTCCTGCCAGCCTGGCTCTTCCTCCACCCTCCTTCCTCATTCAACTGAGGTTGACAGGCAGGGTGTGGACCCAACACACTCACTGGATCTTACTCTGGGGTTTTCCTTGATCCCAAAGCCCTTTGGGATTGTGATATCCTGAAGCTGGAAGCAGACTCCAGGGTTGAAGCCTCAGCACGGAGGCAGGATGTACGTGTTCCTAAGTCAGCCCAGCCAGGCATCCATCCAGCCCAAATATTTGTGGATGGAGCAGTCTTCCACAAACCTCTTCGGATCCATCCCTACATTGTCTCGAGCGTCCACAAGTGAATCCCAGGCTGCAGCCCACGGAAGCTCCCTACTGTTCCCTAAATGCCTATGACAAATCATCCTGATCCCACGAGGGCTGTGAGCGGCCCATCCAAGCCATCTCCACCAAGATGGCTCTTTCCCAGACCTCGGGAGTTAGCAGCAGGCCTCCCCTGCCAGCTTTCCAGCCCTCTGTGGACGTTGCGGACGGCCAGGCAGCCTTTGTCGCTCTCTCTGGATCATTGCAATTCAAAAATCGCTTCTCTGGAGGGAATCAGAACAAAGCCTTCCAGCCCAAGCCCCAGCTGGGACTCAGCACCCAGCTGGATGAGCGCAGCCCCTCAAGGCAGACTCCTTGGGAAGCCTGTGAAAGCAGACAGCTTTTGTTGCCCAACTCCTTTTTCCGTTCCCAAGGTGCCACGGTGGCTTGAGTGATGGCTTTCCAAACGGCAAGCACCGGAGGAAGGAGAGAAGAAAGGCAGCCATAAAAAACCCACCGTTTCCCAAGAGGGTGTTTTTTCACTTCCTAACTCCTGCCTGCGCTATCCCCTCTCCGGGGCCATGAGGGCTCTCGTGCCTCCAGACCCATCAGCAGCAACATGAGGCATGCTGCATTTTTAATGGTGCATCTCAAGATAATTCAAATCACCAGCTTCTGGAGTCCAGTGAGGATCTAGATGTTGTCTCAACATTTCTAGCCCTTATTTTGTCATGGAAAACATGGAAATGGATCCCCTGGCTCCATCCTGAAAGCAAAGAATCCAAAATGCAGGGTCTTATTTTGGGAGGGTTCTTTAACCCTCCCATCACAGTGGGCAGCTGGGTGCTCTGCCCTTGCAGTATCAGGGGTTTACAAAACACAAAGACCCCAAAGAGCCTACAAAAATCAGCAGAGCTGGGAACTAGACCACCACCAATGCACCTCCCTGCAATGGGATGGATGAATGGATGGATGGATGTAGCAGAAGTAATGAAAAAAGCAACAGGAAAGGAAAAGAGAGAGAAAAAACTGGATAGATGGGTAGGTACAGGAACTGATACACAGTCAGACAGATATACAGTCAGATCGATAAATAGAGGGAGGAGCCATCCCAAATGGGTCACCAAAATTCAGGAGGGAGCAGGGGCCAGACGAGCATGCTGGATCTCCCAGCTCCAGCTCCATCGCTCCCATCCTGGAGATGGAGGTGGGATAGCAGCAGCCTGTAGATTGAGCAGGGGCCTGTGCCCACCCAGGGTGCGATGCCCAAAGCCACAACCTTGCTGGGCCCCAATGGCGATGTCCCACTAGTGGGAAGCTGGGGTCATCCCAGCCCCCTCCAGCCTGCTTGTCAGACAAGAACCTGCTCCAAGCCTCCTTCCAAGCCTCCCCGGCACGTGAGGCTTTAGTCATCTGGGATCACAAGGTGCCCTGTCGGCCCCGCAGGAAACGAGGGGAAGGAGACAGAGCAGTGGCTTTCCAGAGCTGCTCAGCTGCAGAATGAGTCAGCAGCCGCGTATCCACGGGCCTGGCTCTGCGCCAGCAGGCAACGGAAGCAAGGGAGAGAGAAGGAGCCTTTGATGAGCCTGCAGAGACCGGCAGGCACGTGCCTGTCAGTGCACACCTGCACACACACACATGCACTGGGCTTGGGCCCTGTCACACCTGCTCCCTGCACACAGCTTCATACATGTGTGCAAACCTCCCCCCCTGCCTGCCTGGATGCCACGTGGCTGCACACACCTGCGGGCCCCTGTATGCGTGGTCAGGAGTAAAGTCATGTGTACACACATGCACCAATGTGTGCATACATGTGTGTCCAAAGCACATGCATTGGACATGCATGTCCCACTTACATACACATGCATGTGCTTTGGGCACATGTGTGCAGGCACAAACTCCTCACATGCGAGAGGCTAGCTCCTTCAAGCATGCTCATGTCCAGGTCCCTCTGCCTGCATACAGCTGCATCTATGCACACTCCTATACCCACGCACTTGTCCACCAGTGCATAGATGCATTTACACACATGTCCCCCAAAATACTTGCATGTATCCTCCCTGCCCCCCTCCCCCACAACACCCCTTTAGCATGTGCTATCAATGGAAACCTCCTTCATCCCACTTCTAATCCACATGCACATGGACCATCCAGCTGGGTCTGCCCTGAGCTTTATCCAAAGGCTTTTGACCTCTTCCAGGTCGTTCAGCAAAGCATGGCCAAAATCAACACCCTCCAGCTGGAAAGATTGATTGCAAAGACAAGGCCTTTCCCAATGGGATATCAGGCCATTTTTCCACCTGCTTTACCCAGGAGCTGATGGGAGCACCCTAGATATAAGCACAGGAGTCCTATGCCAGCTGGGAAGCATGCACAATGCCAGCTGAGCAATGGGTGAATACCAGGTCCACTGCAGGGAGGATTCCCAGATTCCCTTCCTGCAGCATTAAGCAAAGCAGAGGGAATGGGGTGCAGGGGCACACAGCCCTATCTTGAAGGGGAAGGGAGCTGGAGGGGGACAGTGCCTAGGAGCTGCCTCAGCAATGAAAATAACTTGGCAGAGGGGTGGAAAAGGGAAAGGGGGGTGGGCTTTGCTGCGAGTCAGAGCAACTTAGGGCTAGGGGAATAGAAAGGGGCTCTCTGGGACAAGGCGGCTGAAGCCGGTGTGGAGGGGACATAAGTGGCAGCCCCAGCCTGCCCTGCTTCTTCCTCCCTCCCCAACAGAGCATAGATCTTCCATCCCTTGTAACTGCATTCATTAGCCAGCCCCTCTGGGTGGGATGAATCTACTCTGGGTGGGGTCTGGGAGAGCAGGAAAGCAGGGATGCAGCTCCTGGGGCTGGTATTTCAGGCTGGAATCTCAGGAGATGGGGAAGGGGGGAATTGGCTGAACCACCACAGGAGACAAGCTGGGGAGGGGACAAGATGCTGCATCTGCTCAGCACCGGGGGAATCTGCATTCAGGTACTCACCTTGGGAGTCTGTGGGGGGCAAGTAGTGCAACAGAGCTCAGGAGAGACCAGCCTGGGACACACCCACGGAGGCTGGTGCTAAGTGCTGTACAGGCAACCCAGCCAGAGCCAGCCCCTGCTCCCAAAGGGGCTGTACATCTACCCAGGCCAGAGTAGAAGGAAGGGGAAACTGAGGCAGGAAACTTGGAAGAGCCTGGCCCATAGTCAACCAGCAGAGCTGGGCAGCGGAAGCGGAGGCTGGGTAGGGGACCCCTGTTTCTGGAGCTGTGCAAGGCCCCACCTGCTCCCCTTGCCCCAGGTATAATGTAGAGCAGCCTCGGTGCTGACAACCTGGGCACAGGTACACCCCTGCTCCATGACGAGCCACTGCCACATAGCTCTGCTGTCCTGAGTGTGGGGCTGGGTGCACAGGACACATGGGGCATGTTCTCATGGCGGCACACCTGCACACACCCCTGCCCTCGGTGTGCCAGGGATGGCAGGAATCAGCAGCTCCAGCATGGCCAGTACCCACCTGTGGAGGGTGGGGGGGAGGGGAAGGAGCAGCAATGGGTTTGGAGGGGTGGGGGTTGCAGTCAAAGGCACCAGTGGGGGTGACACGCGTGCACACAGACATACCCCAACTGAATTAAAAGAGAAGCGAAGAAGGAAGCTACTGGAGCCCCTGGGATATTTAACCAGGTGGAAGATAATTACCCAGCTTGGAATCCAGCCAGGACAGAAGGACCCAGCCTTAGAGATCCATTAATGAGATCTCTTGCAGTGTGCATGCACAGATGCACGCGCGCGCGCACACACACTCTGACCCTGCAGCAGTCCTGCCCCTGCAGCGTGTATGGGGGACTCAGCATCCTTCCAGCCCCATAGACAAGGCCTTCCAGACAAGGGCTGCAGGTCCCAGCCCCAACACCCCTGAAGTGCCACAAGGCAGCAGGCCCCACCTTTGACTTGGCAGAGGGGGAAACTGAGGCACACAGCAGGGATGACTCACAGATAAGGAGCAGAGGCTGGGAGAGATCCCTGGCATCCGGCTTCCAGACAGCCTCCTTTCTAACCACTAGGCTATACTACCCTCCTACAGCTGCACATAAAAGACAGTAGCCTCAACAACTGGACAACCTGCTCCAACCACTAGGAAGCACCCCCTAGGAATGGAGCCCAGGTATCCTGACCCAATCTAACCATGCTCCCCAGCCATGAACCCAGGAGTCCCGAGGTCTGGGCAGCAATATCTCCTAGCCACGACAAATCCAGGCAGCGTGCTGGAAAAGGAGGGACCAGACCTCAGAACAGGACTGGGCAGGCTGGCAAAGACCCCAGGGGTCTCACACCCCCTGTTCCTCCCTGTGAGGCCCCTAGGGTTGTTGGCTAAGCCCCAGAGCATAAAGCCAGGGCCCGATCCTGCCGTGCAGCCAGGAGCCCCTGCCCCTCCAGGAGACAGAGGTGCTCAGCTTGGGGGCTGGCAACCATAAATTTGGGAAGGGAGCACAGAGGGGATTTCTTTCTACCATGCTGTCTGGGATGAAAGGGGATGAGCAATGCCGGAGGAGGGATGGGTTGCACCAAAGCAGGGAGAGAAAATGCATCCCCCAAAGCAGGCATCAGGCTTCATACATGACCAGGAGCAGCCCAGAGGCCACAAGGATGGACACAGGGGGAACAGAACGGGACCTGAGCCCCAAAGGCCAGCACCACCGGGCAGTGAGGGAAGGTTTGATTCAAACCCAGCAGCTCATCTAAAGTGTCATCTGTCCCTCAACCATGCCCTTTGCCTGCACATAGGCCGTGTGATCTAGCAGATCACTGCCACTGACCCACTGGCTGCTCAGAGTCACTTCCCCCTGCCAGTGCCTCAGTTTCCCCTCCTGCCTATTGACAAGGACTGCAAGCTCCACAGGCCTGATCTTGGCATGCCGGACCTGGGGCTCTGAGCCTGGCTGGGATGGCTCTAAGTTGGCTGCATTAGCAGAAAGCCTCTGGCTACAGCTGGTTGGAGATAGGAGTCTCTGGAGCGCCGCCCTCAATTCGTTAAATATGCAAAATAAATGCCTCGTTAAGGAACTTTGTGCTCTCCTGCAGCTCTGAGGCAGCCTGACAGGGCAGGGCCCAGTTCAGACATGCACCCACCCATTCCAGCAGGATGACGGTTCTGCCCATAGAGGCCACAGGGGCAACACTGTCCTGGGGTCAGCAGGGTGTGGGATGGCAACTGGGGGGCCTTTGCTGGGGATGATGACAAAGCCCTGGGAAATCCCGAGCCAGATGCAGTCACCCTTCTGCTCCGATGGAAGATAGACAGTGCTTTGCAAACCTGTGGCTTGGAGTGAGCCCTTGATATGTGGAGCTCCTAAGACATAAAAGGCAGCAGGGTTGATCCCCAGGCTGGGAGGGATCTTTGCAATTGCCCCCCTCTGACCCTCCCATATCACCCAGGCCTGAGAACCAGGTGCAGCGATGGCTGCATGGAGCCCAGCAGGGAAGGGCTGAGCCGGCCAGGCCTGGACTGTTCCCCACAGTGCATCAGGACATGCACCCACCTTTCACAAATGGGGGTCTAGCTGCACCCCATCCCTTCTCAGGGAGCACCATCCCCTATCACACAGCACAGAGGGCATGGAACCAGATGCACACCCCAGCCCCATCAGATACAACAAGTCCAGAGCTCAGCCAGGACCTGAACCCGGGTCCCCCAGTTCCCAGCCCAGTGCCCCTGCCCTCCCTGCACAAAAGCAGCCACCGCTGCTAATATTCGGTATTCCTCTATGTCCTGGGGAGCTGAGCAGGAAGACCTCTGGATGAAGAAGCCAAGGAGATTGGATCCAGCATGCCCAGAGCAGCAGTAGGCTGCTAGATCCAGCTCCCAGTGCTGCTAGGATCCATCTCCCAGTGCTGCTCCCAGCCTGTCCCTGCTCAGAGAGGCGCACACAGCAAGCATCCTCCCCAGCCCTGCTCAGCCAGAACTGCTGCCCGGCGCGCAATTCTCCCACACGCGCAACTTTAACCATGTTTCCCTCATCGCTAGAGCTGCAGATTTGAAGTAGCTGTAGGGGGAAGGTTGGATTTGTAGCACAAAGCTGATCTATTAAAAACAAGAATAATAAAACTTGCACACACTGAAAAAATCATCTGATGCAGAGAGAGAGAAAAAAACCCTTAAAATCCCCAAGCCAAGGACAAACCTCTCCAGCAAGTGACCCAACCAAAGTGACAAGCCCAGAGCTGAATATTGCAGGTCAAATATCTCCTCTGTGGTGTATCAGGTTCATCTCACTCACACACACACACACAAGATAAATCTACCATCCAGACCCTTTCAGACTCCCTGCTGCATCTCTTCGCTTACCTTCTGGCATTAAAGATCAAGAGCAAGGGAGGTCAAACAAGAAATCTCTTTGCACTTAAAAAAAGAGCCCCCCAGAGCCAGCCGCACAGACTCTGGCTAGCACCCACTCCCATCAGTAGCCCCAGTGAGTCTTACTGGAGTGAGTGCTGGTCCTCAAGGGCTGGATAGGACCCACCACTGAGCTCACAAGCAACCAGGAGGCATCAGTTATCCCAACCTGGCTCTAAAGTGTCACCAGTTTCCAAAGTCTCCCTTAGATGGAGAAAAAAAATAGCCCAAAGTCATTCACCAACCTCTTCAGGATGCTGGGAGGAGACTTGCAGAGCCTCTGGTGGAGGACCAGGCGCGTGTGTGCTGAGCTGAGAAAGGCAGAGAGAGAAAGAACTTTTCCTTTGGAGCTCAGCCGGTGCTTGCAGGGGGGGCAATGCAGAGATGAACTGCAGTTATTTCAGAAGGGAGCACAGATAAAATATACAGTCAGGAGCTGCCGGGCAGGACAGAGCTGCTGGATGCACACACACAAATCCTCCCCCGCTCCAGCCTTTTATATTTTCCCTCCCACTCCCCCCACCCTTTTGCAAAAAAATCTATAGTGCCAAGGAAATGCACTGTATTTCTAATTCGATGCTGCGCTGGCTGCATTCCCTCCTCCCTCCTCCTTCCCTGCCACTGGCAGAACCATCCCGAGAAAAGATGCGGGAGGAGAAAACCGAAGCAGGGCAGCTTTTCAATCCAATGCAGCAAAACTTGCTGATGCCTCCGAGTTGCAAATCCAAAGTGCGGTGCCCTGGCTTGGGAGAAATGCGGCTTTTCTGAGGTCCTGGTCACTCTCTTGCAGAATTTCAAATACACACACACACACCCAGGTACCTGCCCTAGCTCTGGGTGCAGAAGTGAATCAATACCCGTCATGGATCAATACAGAGCACAAGTGATTCCCCCCTATCCCGTCTTCTTTTCAGGGTGGCCAGTTGGCCCCTGGATTGAGTTATATGCAGCACTTGGCAGCCTTGAAGGAATGGGGGGGGCAGCTGTTGGCAGGAGGCTGGGGGTAGCCAGGGTGGCTTTGTCATGCAAATCCCCCCCAGCTCTTTGTGTGCATGGGGGGCCAGGGTGGGCATGGATCAATGGCTCTACAGTCCTTTACGACAGACTTAAAAAATAAAGCAATGCTGGAAGACGGGGGAAATATCCCTGATTTTATTCCAGAATCTGCAACTTTGGAGCTTTATTTCCTGCTTATTAAAACCACCAGGTGTGACTTGGATGTGACAGCAGGCAGCATCCAGTCCAGATCACCTTAGTACTGGCAGGTGCTTTCCCCTTTCCCCTCAACCCATGGATGTCCCTTCTTTCCCCCCACTCTGCTTGGAACCCTTCCAGCCTCAGTGTACTCAGCTGAGAAATGGGGATGGGAAAAGTCCATAACAATGATGGTGATGGCTTCATAAAGGCACAGGGGTTTGTTAGGGCAGTTTTTAACTACAGTGGGGTCCATTGTCAGCCAGCTGATAGGACCTCATTTGGCAACCGGTGGAGGGGAGGGGGCAGAAATAGAAATCAAGAGTCGGTCCCCTGCAACAGACACGTTCTCCAGAGTTAATCAGCGCCCAACAACCCCAGCTCAGTGCTCCAGGGGCGATAGATCCAGCTTTGGGGCTCACTGAGCCAAACCCTTTCAAGGCTCAGATCCTCCCTGTGCTACTTGGACATTAAACACAAGACGGGAGTTTTGCTTTCGCTGCTCTTTGCCCGAGCCTTTCCTGCCCACAACGTTCTGCTGCACGCCAACTGGCTGCAGCCTTCCACCCCAGAGCTGGCTGCATTTCAGCCGTGGTAAAGCCCAATCCTATGATGAAAGAGGCCAAGGCATCTCCTGCTATAATGAGGGTAGCACTGAGAAGGCCCACGACGCCTATGTGCTAGGGGCTTTGAGACACCCAGCAGCAAACCCTGCTCCCAAAGGGCTTATAGCCGGAAGAGAAAAAGAAAGTATTTGCCCAAAACTAACAAGAGCTAGGAATTTGTGCACTAACCACTGCACCCCACTGCAGTGCTGTCAAGCAGCTCTCAGGCCCTACTCCACCTGCACTGTAGAGCCAGGGAGTGACCCCCTTCTCCAAGCAAGGGGTCTCTAATGCCTGTTCAAAGACATTATGTTCCACCCCAGAGGTGGTCGCACAGTGCCACCCTGAAGCTTCCTGTTAAAGCCAAGGGGCTGTAGGGAGGAGGGTTTCCTCTCTTTCCAATTTGATGCCATGTCTACAGCCTACCAGGCATTTTGCAGGACAACAAAAGCTTGCAGGATGCCCCACTATACAGGAGAGAGCATTGCTAGCAGCAATCTCTGTCGCTTTGGCAGAGGTTCTCGAGATTCAAAACCCAGGGGTTTTAAAAAGGTCGGGAAACAGAGCAGAATGAAGACTTGGGAGAACTGCTTACAGTCGAAAAATGCCCATTTGGCAACACCTGAATGTTTCCTAGGAGCACGCGATTTTTGTGGAAAAGGCCCTGTTTCGAAGCAATGAGGTCATGGTGGCACTCAGACTGCAATCGTTTGCCTTTTATTTGTTCTCTGGAAACATTGGGTGGCAAAGGTCAGATAGCTCAGGGCAATTTCCCTCTGTGGAAGTGTCCAAGATTTGGACTTTTGGGCTCAGAAAGCACCACTTTCCAGTGCTCTGTTGGATATTCCAGTCTTCGGTGAGGGTAGCACTGAGAAGGCCCGCCCAGGCCCAAGACCCTCATGTGCTGGGGGCTTGATCCTCCGCCAAGAGAAGCCAGGGTATAAGATGCAGGGATTCAACCAGCATCCTGGCAGCCTGTCCCCATGATACCAACCCATAGACCCATCTTCCTGACCCCTGCCAGCAAGTGTTCAGCTCAGGCTCTAAAGCACAGGGTGGGGGGGTTATATCCATCGTGCCCCATGCATCATAGCAACCATGCACTTTCTGCTAGGCCAAGCACAGAAGATGTGCTGCTCTTTGCCAATGGGGAACTGCCAGCTCCTTTCCTTCAGAGCAAGCCACCTCCTTCTGCTCCTCAGACAGCCCCCTCAAATGCTCATTCAGGGTTATGGAGTACCAGGTGCAAGATCCCAGCTGATCCAGGCCGCTTTTAGCCTTGTCTAATTCTGCCACTGCTCAGCCTTGAGGTAGAAATGACTCAATTTTTTCCTACAGCCGCTGAAATAGATAGGTGTCTAGTCAAGCCTGGAGGACTTCCCAGGCTAGCAGCAAAGCCTCCATTGGCAGCTTTTCCCAGCCCACACCTCCTAACGGACTTAGAAAGGTTTTTCTTCCCCTACAACCGAAGCACTGGGCTGTGTGGTCATCAAGCAGCTGGAGCATCCAGGACTTCAAGGGTTTCCACAGCATCATGTACTCCAAAGGGATAGATGTAGAGTCGTTTCAGCCAGCACCAAGATGCAGCTACTTCTGTGGAGGAACGCTGCAGCTTTTAACAGCTCAGAGCAACACTGCTGAGAGGTGGCCCTCCTGGCCCCGAAATGCAGCCAGCTCTGGGGTGTAGCTGCTGCCCTACAGATGAGCATATCCAGTTGATATTGCTGGCAGGGGAATCAGCCAAAGGATCTTTCTACCCTGCTCCAAACCCAGCCATGCAACTAGGCAGTGGCTTGGGGCTGCACCGGCTGCCAGGCCAGAAGGAAATATCCCCTTTCCCTGAAGATTTCCCCCCACACGTCACAATGGCCCATTCATTCCTCCCTGATCCTCTGCCACTGCCTGAATCAGCAACAACCTGGAGGTCTCTCCTCCCAGCCTCAACTGGCTCATGAGATCACATCCTGAGCTGGTACATTTGTGGCTGAGGGCTTGCAAGCTGCGTGCTCAGCAAGGGATGCTGCACCCTAATTAGAAACAAATGTTCCCTGCTTGGCCAGTGCATCATTCCAGGACTCCATGATTTTGGCTTTTTGGCCCCTGCAAAGGCAATGGAAAGGGGTAACACCTCTCCCCTCTGCACCCTGCCCCATCCAGGGCTCCCAGCCAGCAGCTCTGCACCTGTATTGATCCTACCCCTGGGGCAGGGGGTATTTGCATGGTTTTGCTTGCATCCAGAGGGACCAACTTCAACTAGAGCAGCCTGGAGGTTGCTGTAGCTGTCACTAGAGGCAGGCTAGGAGCCTACACAGCCCTAGGACACTGCAGGAAAAAAAAAAAGTGGGCTTCTTAAAAGCAGCCAGGATGTCAGGAACAGAATCTCAGACACAGGCCCAGCTACTCCAGACCTCTGAAACAAGGAGATGCACTCTGTCCAGCTCTGGTTAGCCGAATTAGTCAATTAGCAGACCTAAGAACCAGGTACAACACTGTCAGTGCAGTCCCTCTGCTTCTGGGCAAGAGCTGGAGATGGGTTAGCCAGGCTCATATTGCATCTGGATTCATGCTGTGCCCACTCTGCAGCCTGGTGCCATCCTGGCAGGGTAGGTCAGGTTGATGGATTGCTTCCAGGCTCATCGCTGTGCGCCAGAAGGGAAAAATTGAGGCACAAGCCCTATGGATCAGCTCTCCTGTCTTCTTGTGCCCTTTTCTGTCCTAGAACCAAACTGCAAGGCCCCTGCCCTGCTGTAAACCATAGCCATCCCTATTCACTGCCACATATCCAGAGCTCAGCACCTACACCAGGCCCAGCTGTAGGCAACCCAACCCAGACCCAGTGCCAAGGAACCAGCACAGTTGCCTTGGTCTCTGTAGCGCCCTCGATAGGTCTTGCACAGCTACGGATGTGACCAGGGCTGAAGTCTGCATTCTCCTGGCAAGGGAGATACAGGCCAGACTCCCTTCCCCATGCACCAGTGCAAAGCACCAGCAAGTGAGACCAACAAGCAGCTTACACCCACCAGCGAGTGAGAAACAAGCAGCCAAGCAGACCCTGGAGGCACATGCACACCAAACACCAGCAATGCCAGCATGATGCCCTCAAGCAGTTCTCAGCTGCCCAACACCAAGCCAGCTGGGACCCAAGCAACCACCATCTGCCTGTTAGGAGACCCCCATGCCCCTGGCTGGCAGGACGGCTGCTCTCCTGATGCTCCCTGCCAGCTCCTTCACTGGTTTTGCTAAAAATCCCATCCAGCTCCTGGTAGTAACAAGCACCTGTCGGTCTTGCGAGACCATAGCATTACACTGAGCCTTGCTGAACTTCATCCTTGCTTGAGATTAAGTGAAGCTGGAGTGACCTCTCCAGGGCACAAGAGCCTGGGCAGTGTGCATGGGGACATGGAGCTGCCCACTGTCACTGTCCCTCTTAGCCTTGCTGGTTTAATCCAAAGGAAAGGCAGGAGCCAGCTTGGCTGCAGGAGGTGCCTGACCAAAGGAGATCATCCATTTGTCCACCTATCAGGACTCTGCCGCTAGCCTCAGAACCGGCATAGGCGTCCTCAAGCTGTTTGGTTGTGCTCCTATGTGAACCATTTAAAAACATGTCCTGTAATTATGCAGACAGGACTATTAAGATATCAGCTCCTAGATTAATTTAGCCAGCGCATTGCTGCTTTAAGCTGGTTTGATTCCCTTTGGCTCAAAAAAGGCCTGCTTTCTCCTAGGACAGCCTTTTAATGTGGGATCCTCCATTTCAAGTGCTTATGGAGGACCTCCCATAACTCTAGGGAGATGCCATTTATCTGTGGGGCAAGCTCAGTGTATAAAGGGCTGTGCCCTGCCAGGTCCCGACTCAGATGCAACCTCTCATGAATACAGGTGTCAGGGACATTGCTCATCCCCACTGAAAGGGGTTAAGAGTTATGTCTGCCCAGAGGCCAAGACAGCTGCTGTGTCCAAGACCTGCCATCTAGACCCCCCTGGTTTAGGGCATATCTCCCTGCTCCATGCCACCCTTCACCCACTCCCCCGTCTCCATTTCAAATAGCTGGCCTTCATTCCCCAGGCTCCCCACTGCAGGGGTGGGAGATGGTGGGTCCCCTGGGCACCGCAGATAATGCCAAGGTCCGGGGGTGGCTACAGTATAGTACAAGGCCCCTGCTGAGTGGTTTGCACAGAAAGAGAAGGGATTATTTTTTTTGGCAGTCTTGGAAAAATACAGCCTAGCTGAGCTGTAAATCAATAGATCAGCATTCAGAGCAAGGCAGGCCAGCCTGAGCACTGCACGTGATACCCGGCCCTGGCAGGGAGGAGGTGGCCGGACTCAGGGTTACATTCTTTGCTGAATGCTTCATAGGGCAAACGGGACCAGCCCCCTCTCACCAGCACTGGTCTGGATGGTGCCCTGCTCAGAGACACAGCAAACCAGACCCTCCCTCCGCTGGCAGAGCTGCCAGTCTGCCACCATTGAGGTCAGTTGAGCAGCCACAATCAAGCCCAGGCCGGTATCAGCCCATTCATTTGCATCACATTAGCACAGCAAGGGACTCAGGGCTCCATCTGGGATCTGCACAGATGAGTGGGAGAAACAAAGGGGGGTGGGGGGGGGATTGTCCTCCCTGCTCTGGAGCAAGATGGGACCCCAGGCATCAGTTCAGCTCTGCCACTGACTCCCTGGGTGTCCTGAGGCAAGTCATTTCACCCACCCAACAGCACAGGCAGCAGAGACTCACCTGAAGCCATGATCTAGCAGCGGGCTGCCTCTAGCTTCATACTGCAGTCAGGAACTTTGGGTAAGGGGCAAGAGCACTGGACTAGGTCTGGGAAGGAAGCAGGGAGCTACGTGCAGCTCTGGCCTGCAGAGCCACCTTGAGCAAGTTCCGTGCCTCAGTTTCCCCATCTGCCAAGCCCTATGAGGAGAGACTGGGGCACCTGGACCTCTTCAGCCTCCGCAAGAGAAGGTTGAGAGGCGACCTTGTGGCTGCCTATAAGTTCATCACGGGGGCACAGAAGGGAATTGGTGAGGTTTTATTCACCAAGGCACCCCGGGGGGTTACAAGAAATAATGGTCACAAGCTAGCAGAGAGCAGATTTAGATTAGACATTAGGAAGAACTTCTTCACAGTTCGAGTGGTCAAGGTCTGGAACGGGCTCCCAAGGGAGGTGGTGCTCTCCCCTACCCTGTGGGTCTTCAAGAGGAGGTTAGATAGGCATCTAGCTGGGGTCATCTAGACCCAGCACTCTTTCCTGCCTATGCAGGGGGTCGGACTCGATGATCTATTGAGGTCCCTTCCGACCCTAACATCTATGAATCTATGAATCTGTAAAACAGAGGTTAGGCCAGGTGGAGGGAGGGGGGAGGGGGCGGTGCCATTGCACCCTCCCAACCCACCTCCACCCCAATCCAGGCTCAGTTTACAGAGTCTTCACCCAAAGCATGGTCCTTTCACAGCTCTTCAGACCCCAGGTCACCTCTTCCGGCTCCCATAGCATCTGCAGGGTCATCAGCCCTGCAGAGAAACCTCCACTGTAGCAAACTGCAGCTAGATAAACCCCAAGTACTCCTGGGCCTGCTTTTCTCCCCAGCCCAAATGGGGCAGGCACCCTGATTGGGTGGGCTACCGTTTCCTTGCCAATGCCATCATGGAGAGGATGCTCCAGGATGCTCAGTTTAGATTCAGACCAGTGTTCGGACAGGCATCAGGACTAGTGTCTTGGGGTGCAGCTGAGCAGATTATGCCCATATCAGTGGGGTACAACACCCTGCCCTCATCGCTGAAAGTATCTGAGATCTGCTGACGTAGCCCTAGAGCATCACTGGGTGTTACTCTTCTGTGCCCAGCCCATTGAGGTCCCCAGGGTCCACAACACAGGCTCCCAGTCACTACGGGTGCTTGTACATGTGACGATTTGGTACTATATTGCCCTGCAGCAACTCACAACGCCCAGCCCCAGCTCCCCCCATAGCTGGCCTGAGCCAACCAGTCTCTTTGCTCTTTGCCTCCAAAACTCCTCCACTGTGGTCCTTCCAGGTGCATCCTCCTCTGAGCTCAGCATGGATCCATCTCTCAGCGCCACAGCCCCCAGAGGCACAGAGATGAATTACCAGCCTCACCTGCCCCCTGAGCTGTCGACCTCACTTAATGATATTTCAATGCAGCGTCCATGAAATAAACCAGAGACCGGGGTGCGGGGACGGGAAGGGGGGAGCCGGGCAGCCAGACAGGATGTCTGGATGGAGATTAGGTGGAAACCCAATCTGCTGGGGAGCTGGCTTCTTGGAAACCGGAGGAGCTTGCTGACAGAGCAGGGGCGCCCTGGGAACCACCTCTCCAGGCAAGACAGCAGCGTGGAGAAGCACTTGGTTTATTTAAGGGTAAGAAGCTTCCCCCCACAAAAAATTGCCTTTATCCCAACAGCCTCAGAGACAAGGAGGCAGGAGCCCATCACACAAGTACTGGCTTCGGACCCTGCAGAGAGGCCGAGTATAACCCTCCATACGTGCCCAGCCCTAGGGACTGGGCACATATGGAGCCCTCCTGCTACCGCCACCCTGCCGCAGCTCTTAGGGGGTCGAGTCTGTGCAATCCACAGCTGTCGAGAGTCCAAAGCATGCATCAGGATCAGGACCGAGGGTGCAAGGAAGGAGGGAATCAAGCCCATGTGCTTTTGTCCTAAGAAGACTTGAATCCCCCCCACAAACTTTGCTGGGAGATATGGCTCTTCCTCCCAAAGCATTCTGGGAAGCCGTCCAACAGGCCAGATGTCTTGAATGCCCGCAGGGAGGGAGCAGGGCGATGGGAGCGGATGGATGATACTGGCAGAGGGATAATCAGCATCATGAATTATTTTTGGTGGGACATTGAAGCAGCAGAGACGCGAGGCTGTAAAGAAGGGTGGAACCAGTGGCTCTATGGTCCAGTTATCTCTTTTTTTTTTTTTTTGCATTTCCAGGACAGCTGCAAAGGCAGCCAGGCAATTCAGTCCAGGCCCAGACTGCCTGCGAAGGGAGAAAGGGTACACCATGGGGGTCAGGGTGCTGGGCCAGCTAGACCTGGAGGCCCCTTCCTTTCTGGTGTTAAATGCTGGCTGCAAAGAGTCGGTGACTGTCCAGTGCTGCCGTGAGCATCCCAGCAGAGGGTGCTGCTGCCTTGCTCTTGACAAGCCGCGGTGCAGAGCTGGGACAGGCCAGCTTTCATTGCCAGGTGTAGCAGGTGCAGAAATCCCTCTCCTTGCTCCAGGAGACTCACCCTCACTGTGTACTTGAAGGCCCAGGACATGTGGATGAGAGCAAATAGGGCTGTGCTCACAAGACCCTATCATGCTGCTTTGAAACCTGCAGCTTGGGAGGGGCAGGAAGGAAAAATCTGTGATGGTGGGGAGGAAAAATTGCATCAGAAATTGCATGGATCCAGGCGGTTTCATCAATGCAGAAACTTCCCTGGGAAACACCCCCTGGCAGCCAAAGTGGCAGGGCTTTATCAAACCCCCCCAAAAGCTCATAAGAAGTGCCATTCATTGGGTCAGATGGACGGTAGGTCACCTGTGGAGGCTGGACTGGAGAGTGGCCTGGACCTGACCAGATTTTCCCCTGCTCCTCTCTCCCTGGCAGCCTCCAGCATTGAAGGTCCAAGTGCAGAGGTTGCATTGAATATCCAGTCAGTCCTGATGCAGAGGCCATGCCCCTCACTCCCTGCTCCATAGTGACTGATTCCCCTTTCCTTCAACAATGGGTCTGATCTCTGTTTGAATCTGGTTAAGCCAGGGGCGGGCAAAATGCGGCCCGTGGGCTGGATGCGGCCTGTGGGCTGGATGTGGCCTGCCAAGCCATTCTATCCAGCCTGCGGGGTCCCTAAAAAATTTAGAAAATTAATATTAAACTGCCCTGGGCTGCCTGTCATGCAGCCCTCGATGGCTTGCCAAAACTCAGTAAGCGGCCCTCCGCCCAAAATAATTGCCCGCCCCTGGGTTAAGCTGTCAGCTTCCACCGCATCGTATGAGGATGATGAGTGCCACACGTCCATGGTTTTCTTTCTTCAGGGAGTGAGAATCAAAAGATTTCATTGAGACAGATAGACAGACAGATAGACAGAGATCAAATGACCAACCCGCTGACTGCTAGGTAGATTGAGAGACAGATAGACTGATCGATCAAGATCAAATGACTAACTGACCGACAGACAGACACAGATAGATAGATAGATAGATAGATAGATAGATAGATAGATAGATAGATAGATAGATAGATAGATAGATAGATAGATAGATAGATGAGTGTGTATGGACAGATGGATGGGGGTAAATAGCTATCTAGCTGGATGGATGGGTGGATGAATTAGAGTACAGATGAGTATA
This sequence comes from Alligator mississippiensis, assembly GCF_030867095.1. Taxonomy (NCBI): domain Eukaryota; kingdom Metazoa; phylum Chordata; order Crocodylia; family Alligatoridae; genus Alligator; species Alligator mississippiensis. The sequence continues at coordinate 16,780,397 of NC_081838.1, read as the reverse complement.
TGGATGTATGGAGATAGATAGAAAGATAGATAGATAGATAGACAGACAGACAGACAGACAGATAGATAGATAGATAGATATCAACTGACTGACAGACAGATAGATTGATGGACAGACCTACAGACTGATAGATAGACAGACAGAAGATTAAACAAAGCCTGGAATATTCTGGCCAGCTGCATGCCCTTCTGGCGTAAAAGCACAGGCTTATCCCTGACAGTTTTTGCTTGGCAGTTGCCCCAAACCCATTTTGTTTAAATGACCCCCCCCCCCCCAAAAAAAAAAAAAAAAAAGGTTCAAGACTAATGTCACTTCCCATCCATCCACAGCTTAAATGTGGCTGCCACCAGCAGAGGAAGGAGAGGGGTTTGCATCTGGGGGACTGCTAGGATGGGATGAGCTCACACAATTAACGGGACGTCTGTTTGTCTGTCTTTTTTTACTGCAGGGCTGGCTGTGCTTCACCACCAAGAGGCATGGCAGAGGCTGGCTGGGAGTGCAGGGCCCTGCCTGCTTTGCTTCCTCAACTGGACCAGGGAGAAGCCAGCACCAAAACAGCAGCATCCTAGTGCAAGCAGCTTGCAAGAGATACAGCTCCCAGGGTAGCAGGGTCCCTGGATCTTTCTTGGCATGAAAGTTAGAAACAGCTGTGTGTGCATGTGTGTGTGTGCGCACGTGCGTATGTGCATGTGTAACCCCCCAACACACACACACATGCCTCCTGCTATTTCCTGCCAGTTGCATGCTTCTTGCTGCTTTCTGTGCAACAAGTTTGGCACGTTCTCAGCCCAGCCCCCAGGGACAAGATCCTTCTTAACACAACTTAACACTTGCACCCGCCTTAACACTTGCACCCGCCTTAACACTGCTGTCTCCATTGGGGGCTGCTGGAGGGCACCAAGTGGTCAGGCTGCTGCCCTGGGGGCGGGGGGGGGGGGGGGGGGGGGGAAGGGCATTCCTTATTAACCCCTTTATTCATCAGATCTATTTGCATTGCCTCCATGCCTCTGAGTCCCACAGCAGGCCCAGGCTCCATCACTTGGAGGCTGTGTACCCTATCCAGAAACCTTGCAGTCAACACCCTACCCCCCCACCCCAAATAATAAGAGAAGCTCAGAAGGGGACTTTCCCCATGTCCCACTGCTGGAGGTTGGAAGAAAGCCCAGGTGTCCTGATTTCCAGTCTGCAGCCCCCTCCCTGCCTCCCCACCCCTCAGGATGTGACTGGGAGAGCATCCTTGCAAAGCTCTTGCAGCTGGGCAAGCCCCGCTTGGTGCACAGATGAAGCTCTTCTATCTTTGGCCCAAGTCCAGCCAAAAATAGCTGGGTCTGGCACCGGGCAGTTTTCTCGAGCACGGGTGAGGAACTGGCCTGGAGCACGTCCAGGCTGCCACCGCCCCAAGGCACGGAAGAGTTAAAGCCCTCACTCGCTGTCCGGGGCCTCCTACTCCGCCCACCGGAGTATGAATAGCTGCGCTGGGCTGTTTCCCGGCCACTTGCTCCCTCTCCCCCTCTGGACCACGCTTCCCCTCTCTCTGCCCATCCACGGACCACGGTCGTCCAGCGATGTTGAGCATGGAGGGCTTGCTGGGGGCACGTGCCCTGGAGAAAGAGTCCCTCCAGATGTGGGACCTCAACAAGCGCCTGGAAGCCTACCTAGCCCGGGTGAAGTTCCTGGAAGAGGAAAACGAGGTGCTGAGAGCAGAGATCCAGAGAGCTAAGAGCAGCCCGGCCGAGAGGTCCTGGAGGAGCAGGTACGAGGAAGAGCTGAGAGCCCTGAGGGCTACCTTGGATGATGCCTTCAAGGAGAAGTGCCTGGCAGAGCTGGCCCGGGACAACCTGTACGAGGAGGTGGAGCAGGTGAGGAGCAGGTGCGAGAGGGAACGGGCCGCCCGGGATGAAGCCAAGAGGCAACTGGGGCTGAGCAAGAAGGAGCTGGAAGAGGAGAGGAGAGCCCAGATCTGGCTGAAGGAGAGGGCTGCTCAACTGGAGAAGGAAGTGGAGGCACTGATGGAGATACACGAGGAGGACAGAGCCCAGCTGGACCAGGAGGTCGCCCGCTTCTCCTGTAGCCTGGAGAGCTTCCGGGCTCCATCGGCTGCCTTCCAGCCCCTGGAGGTTGAAGACTACTCCAAGAGGCTGGCCGAGATCTGGAAAGGAGCCGTGGAGACCTACAAGAGTGAGGTGGCCCAGCTGGAGAGCACCCTGGGCCAAGCCAAGGAGAGCCTGTGGCAGGCGGTGGAGGGCAACCGGCAGAACCAGCTGCAGCTGCAGCAGCTGGAGAAGGACCTGGCCGGGCTCAAGGCGAGGAAGGAGATGCTGGAGGAGAACCTCTCCCAGCAGTGGCAGGAGCAGAGGGGGGAGGCGGAGAAGTTTCAGGTGGGTCCAAAGGCCATGGAGGGGAGGGCATGCAGATGGGCACACAGGACTGGGAACCAGACTAGCATCCTTGTCCTGTCCCTGGGAAGCAGCATGCCTAGTGGTTAGAGCTGGGAGACCGGGGCCCAGGACTCCAGGGTTCAAGACTGTACCCGGAGAGACAGATGTGGAGCGTGGGAGGGGGAGCAGGACTCCTGGGTTTTCTGCCTGGCTTTGGTGGTTAAATCCAGAGGGACAGGGGAAGGGCTCCTGGGTTCTCTCTGCAGATGGGCCAGGCTTACCTGCATGCAGGAAAGAGGATTTTTGGTGGGGGTTGAGGATGTTTGCCAGTTGCAGGGCCACTTATGGGTCTGGACTGACTCATGGATTTGGACTTGATTTGGCTTGGAACATGAAACATTTCTTTAAAAAAAAAAGAGGATTTCCAGCCCGGGCAGGTGCAGAGAAGGGCTGTGGGAGACAGCAGCATGAGGTCTGCCAGGAGCTGGGCTGGGTCTGGTGGAGAGGGTTGGGCTTGTCCCTGGCATGACAGCAGGGAAGGCGTCTGTCCCAAGCCCTGAGGAAAGGGTGAGGGACATGTCCCCATCCTCTCCTCCTGACATGCTGTGGTGCTTAGGGCTGGGGAGAGTGGGTGCCAAGACGCCTGGCTTCTACCTCCATCAGGCATGCCCTTTCCTCTCTGCAAACCCACCAGCCCCAGTGGGTAGGAGCATTTCTGTGCCTACATGAGGGCATGAGAGCCAGGGCTGCCAGGTCCTATGCCTGCTTCTGGGTCCCTTCCCCTCTCTGTGCCTCAGTTTCTCCATCTGCAGAAGCAGGCTCATGATAGAGATTCCCCACCCCCCGCTTCAGAAGCTCCGTGATTTAAAATCTTGGATCAGGCATCTTGACGTGGAGTGGGGACATCCCCTGAGTCTCTGACCAGCCTGGGTGAGCTGATGACCTTGTATTCACAACATGTGCTGGATCTGGCTGTCTGTCCCATGCACTCTGTCTTTCTGTCTCCCTTAGAAGAGACAAAAACCTTTCCAGGCTTCTGGAAACAGGAGAGTTCTTCAGTCTGGAAGATAAAAGTCCTCCCTCCGTGACCTGCTTGTGGGGTGAAGACAGCTCCACAGCTGCCCTGACCCATTCTGGCCTTGACCATGTTCGGAGCGGGTGCAGGCTTCAGAAGTCTCTTAGACTCTGTGTCAATCTGGAGTGTAAAGCAGGGAGGGATTTGGCCCTGGAGGGGGTTGGACCCATGGGTGAGTTGCAACCAGGGCTCCAGTTCAGAGCTCTTGAAGAAGGAGAATTTTGCTTCGGGCCCAGTTTGAATGCCCGTTTGGATACTGCAAATCCAGAGTCAAACCCTCCACCCATCAATGGTGCTGGTCCAGATCCTTGCACTCGAACATGCCCTGTCTCCACCCAGTGCATCTCTTCTCAGATCTCTCCTGCTTTCCCCCCAGGGCATTGCACACCCGCTGCGGCAGAGATCCAGTTTCCCCATCTCCTCTTCCCACCTGTCCAGCAGCTGCTCCCCTGGGTATCATCATGAACCAAGCAAATGGCGGGAGGAAAAAAGAGCCCGACCACAGCTGTAGCTGGACAGCTGCAAAGTGGCTCCTCTAGGCAGGGCTGGTGGTGGTGGGGTGGGGGCAGGGGGTCCGGGGCACCAGGTCAAGGCAAAGCAGATAAATATGACATGGGCCTCATATGGCAGCCTGGAATTCTTCCCTTCTCTTCCCCGACCAGGTGCATGGAGAAGGGAATATGAGGAGCTAACGGAGGAAATCTCCAGCCTCCGGGATCGGTGTCAGGAGCAGAGCACATGGCATCTCCCTTTGCCGGGCCTGCTTTACTTTGCAGCTTCCCTTTCCCTGCCCCCTCCCCCCCAGACCTTCCTCCCCATCAGTAATCAGCCTCAAAGAGCTCCTTCCCCAGCTGCATTTCAGGTGCTTCCGAGATGACAGGGCCTCCTTGCTCTCTGCCAGGGCAGGAAACCCGCCTGGGCAGCTGTCAGGCTCTGGGGTGTAACGGGATCGGGGGCTTGGCTGCCTCATCCCATTCGCACCCCAGGCGGAAGGTCCCTGAATAGACCACGCTGCGTTGTTCTTCCTTCCCCCGTCCCAGGAGGAGATGGACAGAGGCCAGGCCTGGCCAGTCCATCCAAACTCAGATCAGGAAGGAAAGCAGAGTAATTGCTTCCTGTGGGAAGGAAAGCAGGAGCAATAGGAGGGGAATGAGAGGAAAGCCTGGCTGGGGGCTGCACCAAGGAGTGCCGGCGGAGTTGTGCATGACAGGGGGGGAAACTGAGGCTCCTCTGAAAGCAACAGAGAAGCAGATTTCCCCCCCTGTTGTCTCTCCACTTCCCCTGCCACTTCCTTCAGAGCAGGGTGTCACAACCCCATTACTACACCTGCCTGAGCACCCGGGCTCTGTTCTCCCAGCATGGCCCAGAAGTAAGAGTGCAGTATTCCCTCCTGGGCAAACTGAGGCACAGGGAAGGGCGCAGATGGGTCTGTCTGCCAGGAGTGGGTGGGGATGGGATAAGCCAGGGGGGTGGCTTGTGGACTCACCACTGATTGCCCTTATCACCTTGGGCACATCCCTTAGCCCCTTAGGGGAAGACGTGGTCCCAGCATGGCCCTTCCTCGCCAGGGTGCTCAGGTGCTGCCTGCCAGGCTGGGAGGCTTTGGCTGCACCCCAGGTGCATATCCTGGCCCACTGACCTGGCCTTTCCCATCCTAGCTGGCCATTGAGGCCCTGGAGCAGGAGAAGCAAGCGCTGCGGGTCCAGATCGCCCAGGTCCTGGAGGACAGGCAGCAGCTCATGCACCTCAAGATGTCCCTCAGCCTGGAGGTGGCCACGTACAGGTGGGTCTTGCCCCTGCCCACCACAAACATGCCACACCGTGCCATGTCACACCATGCCATGCCACAAAGCACCGGAGCACATGGCCCTGGGGGCACTGAATGACCCAACATCCCTGCAGCAAAGGGATCTGGGCACTTGGGATGTGCAAAGGGGCTGGTGAGAGGGGCTTCTCCAGCCTCACAGGCAGCTCCTGCTCTGAGAAAGCCCCTTTGCGAAAGGGATGGGCCAGATCGTGTCCATTGTCTGCGTTTCCTTCTCCCCTCAAAGCCATTCCCTGGGAACCTGCCCCACCAGCCCTGCCCTGGCCCCTGCTTCCCATCCAGATGGCTCACAGACAAGGGGCTCGCCGGAGGGAGCATGGGGAGGATTGATTAGCATGAGAATGGGGCCTCCGAGCTAGCCATGATGTCATGGAGATGTGGGGAGGGGGACAGGATGGAGCAGGGCCAGAGACGGCTGTGCAGGAGGTGGCATAGAAGGGATATGGGGGGTGACTGGTAGTCCCATTGCAGGCACAGCGCTCAGCAGAGCTGCCCCGGCACTGCCGGGGGGTTACCTGCCTCCCCTGCAAACGCATGTCCCTGTGACACCTCGGTCAAGTCCCCTATCACTGTCCTGGCTCAGTCACGGCAAGGCAAGGTCAGTGCAGGGAGCCGAGCTGCCAACCCGCTCCCAGATCCAGTGCTCACTGGTTGGTGCCTTTGCATCTACCAATCCTCCTCTCACTGCCTCAGTTTCCCCCCGCTGCAAAGGTCTGCTAAGATAGATGGATGCTGGAGCTGTCCGGCTCAGACCCTTTGGAGCATCCTGGGCTGTCTGTTAGCAGGATCATCTCCTTATTAAAATGCACCAAGCACTGAGTTAGCCATTCTTTTATTGTGTGTTAAAGCACCAGTCTGTTCCTCACTGGCTGCCCAGGGGGTAGGGTCCTGTGACTGGAGGAGAGGGGGCAGCACCCTTATATCTCCAAAAGGGTCCTGTGGGCATTGGAGGATCTTTGGGCTGAAAGGTCTGCACCGAGCTGTACATGCAGCACCGAGCGCCGCAGGGCCCTGATGGCATTTGAGGCTCGCCAGAGGTCCCAGAATAACCCAGCACCCTATTCTCCATTGCAGGACACTGCTGGAAGCAGAGAGCACCAGGCTGCAGCTGCCAGCAGGGGAGTTCAAGCTGGCCAATGGCTTGCGAGGTGAGCAGGAGAGCCTAGGGGTCTGTACATGGGTCCCTTGGGCACCTCGCTCTTTCAGCCACAATGGCAGGGATGTGCCCAGTCACTGCCAGTGTTGAACACAAGCTATGCACCCCATCCCCAGAGCAACACACTGCCTGGAGAGGGCAGATCTGACTACATGTGGCAGGGGCAGAACTGGGAGGGGACAGCTCACAGCTGGGGTGGGTCTGGTAACCCCGTGGAGAGGGAAAAGACTCAGGGCTGGAGCCTGGGGGGCTCCATTTTACCATGTCCCCTGTTGCAAACTGGAAAAATCAAGAGCCAAAGCCCCAAAAGCAAAGAGCTCCAAATCTCAGGAAGTTTTACGAAAAAAAAAGCAAACAAATGGAGGGGTCATTGCATTGCCCTTCTGGCTCCCGAGTCCTTGGGGTGCAGACAGACATGCTTCTCCCTGCTCCCAGGAGGGTTGCAACCCTTTGGGGTGCAAAGCAGCTGAGATTCACACCCGATCCCCTGACCCTGAAGCCAGGGCTATAAGAGAAACCAATCCAAATTCAGCAGCAGGAAGCCTAACTTAATCCGGTGAGAGGCTGCAAGATCATGTGGTGGGATGTGCTAGGCAAACACAGGGCTTCTCCCTGTAATCAGGCAGTTCCTGATTCATTTGTCTAACGATGGGCACCACCAGCTATTAGATGACCCGAGGATGCCTGTGCTATAATTCGAGGCACTTGGAGTTTAAAGTGTGCACTGGGTTGAAAAGGTCTCAGCTGTAATTTAAAACAAAAATAGCCTGGTGGGCAGGGGGAGAAGACAAGTCTCCTCTTCTGTGGGCACCAAAAAGTGCCTGTGTGTACCCCCTTTCTAGCCCTGGTACCAATATCTGGCTTGAACTGCCAGCTCTGTAGCCCCATTAGACATCAGAGAGACTGCAAGGGAGATCTTCCCCCCGACATCCCCCATCCCAACCCTACCTAGCCATTCTTCTGTGCTCTCACCAGCTTCCTTGTTCCACCCCAGAAGTTGCTGCATTCTGGAGGTGGGAGACCCCTGAATGGATGTAGGGTTAAGCAAACATCCCTTATCATGTTGCTCTGTCCCAACCAAAGACTTTGCAGTGATAAAGGGCTGCGGCCAGGTGGTTTTCAATCCACTTCAGGCTCTGTGTAAAGGCTCGAGGGGTCAATCGGAGCAGATCTGCCCCTCTTACAGCAGCTCTGAGCCCGTGTCTTCCCCTCTCTTACCCTGCCAGCGCTGACTGCATATGCCTCTCTCTCTCTGCAGAGGCCAAGCTGGAAATGAGTAGCAGCAAACTCCAAGCCATGTCCCCGGAGCCCAGAAGGCTGCTGTCCTGGGACCACCGGCTGAGCCCCATGGTCTTCCAGAAGACGGAGAACAAGATGCATCTCTTGAGGACCCCGACCGAGTCCCCCAGGCTGCAGACGGCTGTGCTGCCCCAGAGCCGGCGCCCCATCACCAGGGAGCTCCCAAAAGCCATCGCTGGCTTCCAGTTCTCACCCCGGCAAAGCGTTGACACTGCAGGTCCCAGCAATGCAGCCTCCGGCCCTGTGGGTGCATCCCAGGGGCTCGCAGCCACCGAGATCAAGACAGTGGCTCGTTCTTTCTCCCGAGAGTCACCGGAGCTGCTGAACTCTCCGCGCTCTGCAATGCCGGAGCCTCTGGGACAACCCCCTTCGGACCTGGAGGGAGACAGAGAAGCAGAGCCGGGTGCCCAAAAGGAAGCTGGTGAGATGGGCAAGGAGGATGAGGAGGCCGTGAGGGAGGAAGGACGGGACGCCAGTGAAGAGCCGCCTGGGAAGCCGGTCCCCCGAGATCTGCTGTACCCCGACCAGCTGGTCACTGAGGCCTTGGAAGATGCTTTGAGGGAAGTCAAGCAGGATGCAAATGCCGCCGAGGGGTCCAGCCCTCTCTGCACTGATTGGGCTCCCCTGGAAGAGGCGCATGGACTAGCAGCTCCTCCAGCTGCAGAAGAGCTAGATGGTGAAATGATGTGTGAGCTTGAAGGTCTGATGGACCCCAGCCAGCCCTTAGAGGCCGTCAGTGGGACCTCAAGGGAGGCCGACGGCGACCTGCAACCCCAGCCTGAGGACAGCATAGGAGAGCCTGGTATGCAAAAGGAGAGTGGACAACTCTGGACCCCATCCAGGGGGACAGAGGACTATAGTTCCCAAGCAGAAGTGCAGGACAGCGAGGCAGAAATCTGCATGGCTCAGGCTTTCTCCATGCAAAGCCTCCCAGCTGCCCCCCAAGAACTGCCTCTGAGAGGGGACGAGGAGGAGGATTGGGAGCAGGGGGTACAGAGCCCTGTTCAGCAGGACACAGAGGTCCCCTGGGAAATGCGGGGTCCTTCCCCCAGGCAGGATGAAGAACAGCCGTCTGCTGAGCCCCAGGAGGATGCCAGCTCCTGGGAGCAGGATAAGAGCAAACAGGAAGAGACACCCCCGTTGCAGAGCCCAGAGGAGCGTGGGGAAGCAGAGGCCATTTGCAGGGGTACAGAGCCATTAGGAAATGATGCACTAGTTTTAACAGAGCCCACGAGGGAGATCTGGGAAGTGGGAGCACATGGCCGCAGCGCCCAGGCAGGAAGCTCGGAGGAGTTTGACCGAGGGGAGGAAGACTTGGAGGTCATGAGCACAGAAGCCTTGCATCTGTCGGAGGACGAGGAGAGACGGGAGCACTGGAGCCCGTCCAGGGAGATTGAAGAATACAGTTTCCAGGCGGGAACACAGGAAAGCGACTTTTTCCAAGCAGAGATTCAAGCAACGCAGGCTTTCTCTATGCAGAGTTGCCCGGCTTTGCCTGAGGAGAACCTCGCAGAACAGCTCCAGACCACGGAAGTGGAGGGAAAGCATTTCCAGAAGACAGAGATGGTGTTGGAAGGAGAGGGGAAGGTGGAGATGGTGACTGAAGCCCAGGACTTTGGTATCTCGGGAGATGAGGTTTCATTCGGGGCTGAAGAAGCAGAGACCCCGGATAAAGCCAGAGAGGGAGGTGATGAGCATAAGGAAAAGCTGGAAGGGGAAGCATCGGGAAGTGAGATTCTCTGCATGGGACACGAAGGCCTGAGGCAGGAGGAAGGCAGCTTGGAGGAGACTGGGGACCTGCAAGAAGACACCTCTGGGCAAGACACAGGGCCAGGGGAGGAGGTTCTGGAGATGCCCCAGAGACAGGAGTCCTGGGGCAGGGAGGGGGATGTGGAAGAGGATTACTGCAGGTCCCCTCTCTTGGAGGAGGGAGAGGAGATAGCAGAGGGATATTCTGAGGATGGGGAAGGAGCTGAGGTCTTGGCACAGGCAGGCCATGCCATGACCAGCATGGGGGCAGCTGACAGCAGAGAGGAGCAGACCCAGGACAGTCTGGACTCAGAGGTGCAAGAAAGGAGAGAGGAAGAAGATGCTGACATAGGTCATGGGGCTGGCCAAGAGCCTCCAACACAAGACAGCAAAGTAGAGCAGGTGGCTGGCCCCAGCACGGAGCTGATGGGTGAAACCCAGCATAGCCCAGAGAGACCGAGCGAGGACATTCAGAGCCCACCCACCCTGCCGCTTGCAGACTCCCCTCACCAAGAAATCCTCGAGGAGCCAGAAAAGACTTGGGAAGAGCCCTCTGAAATGCAGGGGAAGGCTGCAACCGAGGGAGACCATAACGAGTATGAAGAGCCAGACAACCTGGACGTGGCCTCCAAGATGCACCCCCTGGGGCAAGGGGACTTCTCAGAGTCAGAGGATTCCCTGGCATCCCAGGAGGATGTGGACCTGAAAGCAGAAGGCACAGATGAGGAGCTGGACAGAAGCACGAGGATCCGGCTGGAGGAGACACTACCGGACAGCACACCTCTGCATGTCTATGAAGGGGAGATGCTAGCCCAGAGCTTGTCCAGCCAGGAGCCTCCAGCAGCTGAAGGCATGGCAGACCCAGCCCCATCGTCCTTGGTTTCCCTTGAGGGTGCAGGGCAGGTGGAGACCGGGGCCGAGCCAACGGGCTCCCGAGATGGCTGGAGCAGTGAGGAGCACACAGCTGGGACGGGGCCTCTGGAGAGCACCGAGGAAGAAGGGTACTTCATGGTTTCGGCCGCCCCGCATGAGACACCCAGCTGGGAGGAAGTCGAGGGCTCAGAGGACTTTGAGGAAATCCAAGTAGAAGCTGCAGGCGCCCTTGGAGTTGATCTGAGTTTGGGCACCACACAGCCCGAGATGCAGGAGAATATGGGACACTGTGGGGAGTCCACGGATGAACCCGCTGAGGGCCTGGGAGCAGACACAGCCCAGGCTCAAACCTCGAAGGATAAGGGCGATTGGGGGGTACACGATGAAGAGCTAAGCACGGCCACAGTGCCAGAGGACCAGGCACCCCTTGGGGAGCCGACGGCAGGATCAGAGGGACTTGCTGCCGAGCTCGATGCAGGGCAAGACGGTGAGGCAGGAGAGCTGCCCCAGGAAGACAGCAAACCCTGTCCCTCTGATACGGCCCCGGAGGCAGAGGAGAGTGGGGTTTCTCCAGAAAACGTGGTGCAGGATGGGGCTCAAACCCCCAAGGCCATCAGCCCTGGCACTGGGGATGCTCCCAAGGTCTCTCCACTGACCACTGTGGCTGACCTGGGAGAGATTGTGCTGGAAGGGCAAGCGCTGGCTAGCCAGACAGCAGCGGATGGGTCTCTTCCCTCCAAGGATGTGCGAGCACTGGACATCACCCTAGCCCCTCCAGATGGTCCTGAGGCCAGCAGCCAAGAGGACAACTCTGGGCAGCACAAGGAAGATGCAGAGAAGAGCCAGGAGGTGCTGGTGCTCTCCCCGGACACTGCAGAGATGCTCCCAGTCAGTGTCATGAAGGACTCGGACATCCTAGAGATCGTGGAGCAGGCGCTGGAGTTCAACCAAGAGCTGATGTTGGGCGCGAAACTCCCAGAGCTCCCTGATGACGCTGGGCAGCCAGCTCCGGGCACAGGCGAGGCGTCAGAGCCAGCCCCAGAGGCCAGGAGTGATGGCAGTGACTCCTCATCCAGCACGGACGAGTTGAGGGCTGTGCACGAAGCCCTGGAAGACTCCTCGCCTGGCACCAAGGGACTCGTGACATCAGGTCTCGTCTGGGCTGAGAACCACGCCACCACAGACCTGAACGGGGTGCATCACGAGGCAAGGCTGGCGGAGCTGGCTGAGTTCACAGAGGAGATCCTGAATGGCATCTCCGACCTGCAGGTGCCCGATGGACGCAATGGGTGTGAGGAGATCGCCATCCCCCCTGGACTCCATGGGCAGGACCCCGACACCTTCCCCGTCTACCAGAGCTCCCTGCCACGGAGTGACGAGGGGGGACACCAGGATGGGGACACCCCCCTGGAGAAAGCCCCCATGCCCCTGGACCCCGACAGCTGCAAATTGGCTGACATCCTGCAGCGCGGGAAGACCCTTGAGGCCCAGTCCATCTCTGTCCCATCGGCCTTCGGAGACGAAATCCTGCACCTGAGCCCCGGGCAGCCTCTGCAGCTCCAGCCCAAAGACGCCCAGGGATCATGGTCTTCGGAGGATGACTGAACAGGGCAGGGAGCCCAGAATGCGCATGCACCCAAGCTGTGACAAGTGAAAACCATGTATTTATGGGGCTGGGGGGTTACATTTCCCCTCCTCCCCTCTCACCACTGGCCCCCTTGCCAACTTAAAATAGGCACCGGTCTATTGACAATCGGCAGCCTCCCCTAGAGCATTTACTGCTGTAACTCTGCCCATTGGGGGTTTATCATTATTATTATTATTATTATTATTATTGATTGTTTTTTAACACGTTTGTTTGGATTATCTTTCTTTTTTTTTTTTTTTTTTTTGAAGCACACGTGAACGTAGTGGCATAGACTCAGCCCTCGGGGCTCGGTTGTGTCTCGGATGGCGCGGAGTTGGGAGCGATGCTGTTTGCCTGGGGTGCAACACAGAGGAACACAAACGTGGGAGGGAAATTCCCCTTTCTCATTCACACCCGCACCAAATCACGCACGGAGCCTGACTCTCGATCATCCCCTTTGCTCTGCTGTGATTTCTACCCGCTGGAAGCATCAATAAGAACAAGGTTCCTTTCTCCTGCTCTGTGGCTGCTCTGGCGTCATTTGTGTTTTCGGTCTCTGGGTTTGTTGGTGCAAAAGGAAATCGAAGCTGGGGTTTCACGGAAGTGCCTGCTCTCTTTAGAGCAACTGAGCCCATGCCCACGGGCTTGGGAGGGGGGGAATAGTGATGACTACTGTGTCCTGAGGGCCCACAAAGACTTTGGGTGCATGATGGGGGGTTGTTAATGACAAGGCTGGTAGGACTGGGGTGATCCCCCCCGCCCCCAATAGCACAGTGAAGGGTCCTAGCTCTTCCTCATCCCACCAGCTCCTCCCATCTTGTCTCCTCCTGCACCCTAGCATGGCATTTCCAGCCACGTGGGATGGAGGAACTGGACATGACCCCCAAGAAGCAACAGGATAATTGAGTCTGACCCCCCTGGGATAAAAAACAGCCCCGCTCTGGGCTTCTGCTTGGCCCTTTGCCTCAAGCCCCGCTCCCTTGAGGAGAGGAAGAGGAGGTAGGGACTCCACCAGCCTCTTCAAGGCTGTTTCTGTCCCTGGGTGGAACAGCTGAGGTGTCTCACGATGGGGCCAGGAGATGAGCTCAAGCCTCATCTGGACCCATGCTATTTGGCCCAGGTGTAAATGGGACCAGGCTGGGGGTGGAAGGCAAATGGAGGGGAGGCCAGTCTTGTCACTTCCTTCTCTGTGCCAGCTCAGCTTGGGGTGGCTTTGGGGCATCTGCCTTGGCGGGTTATGGCCGTACAATGCAGCGGTTAGGGTGACAAGTTGTCTGCATGGACATGGGGTGAGAGCCTCTTGGACCACATCACAAACTGGCATCGCTCAGTTGTGCCTGTATCCATCCTCATAGTGGGCCCCATGATGTGCCAGGAGGCTGAGGATCTCTCCTTCCTGTTCATCGGACATGGGTCCAGGAAGAAACACCTCAAAACTACTGATTTAGGGCCTGTCTCCTTCCTCCCACCACACACAAAGAGATAGCACCTGTTCTTCGCCTTGTGGCATCCATGGAGGCAGTTGTCACTGAGGAGAAAACCCCCTGCACGTTGCAGGCTGTGCTCAAGAGAGCAAAGCCACTAGAATAATTTTGTCCTGATCCTGAGATCTCCCCAAGCTGCCATCTGTGCCAGGGGAGTTATGGGGATGACACAGAGTATCCCAAAAAGAGACTTAAAAAAACCCCATATTCCAGGTTAAATTATTCCAGGTTAAATTAGCCAAGTCAGTTCCAAATCCTATCGATTGAGCAGAACTCAATTGTTCCAAAAACCATACTGATTGAGCAGATAGAACTCAATCGTTCTAAATACCATGTGTGGTGCTACAACCGGCCAGCATCCTCCTTCCCAGACCTATCCCCCTGGGACTTCAGATGTTCCCAAATCCATTGGCAGGCATCCTATGTGCAGGCTCAAGCCCAGAGGTCTTGGGGTTCAGATACAACAGGCAAGCATCCTCCATCCCAGATTCTTTAGTCCCAGACTTCAGATACTCCCTACACTTGATCTGAGGCCAAACTATACTTGACCTGAGCCAAAAGACCAGAAGTATCCCAAAAAGAGATGCATCCCTGTCCACACAGCCTGATTGCATCGCAGGATGGTTTCATATCTGACCTCCAGCCCTGGCTTTCTGATCTATGCCCAGAGGCTGGCAAGCCCAGGATAAGCTGCTAGTTGATTCCCTAGCTCATTTGTCATCCAATAAAGCAATTGACTTCCCACCTGAGCTCGGTCTGGATGCATTTTGGGCCCTGATTCTAGCTGAGCACTAGCTGTGGTGGACAATAAGCTTTTTACATCCTGGGTCTGTACAGCGCCAAGCAGTACAAGGTCCTCATCCATGACTTGGGCTTCTGGGAGCCTTTGCCATTCTGAGCAGAGGCAGCTCATGACAGTCTGAAGCCAGGGTCAATTTACACCTTATAGGCTAACTGAATCAGACATGCATCATTTGGCTGGAGTGAAAACAGAAGCAAAACCCTCCATCCTGGACAGACCTGAAGTGAAAGGGCTGCAAGCACCGGTCACGGTGATTCACTGCCCTGAGAATGATTTCTTGCAGCAAAGTTATTTGACTTGGCAGGCTGGGAAGAGGTGGGGGGGAAGTTCCCACTTATCTCCTAAGAGGCCTGGGAAAAGTTCCCTGGCCTTGCTAACATCTGGGGTGAGGTCATTGCTTTCTCTAAAGAAGCTGCGTCTTGCAGCAGATCAAATGAGAAGCCAAGGGGTGATGATAATCCTCCCCCGCTGCCCCCAGCCCCTTCCAACTGAGATGCAAATGTCTGGCTTGCTCTCCCAAAGCCCTGGGCTTTGTCCCGGGAGCAGAGACAAGGGGCTGAGGATGGGAAACTGGGTTCCTCTGCAGTTTCCCAGCTCGCCCTGAGATGCTCCAGCTGCCAGATGGAAGCCGGCGGGATGCGGGGAAGATCGGGGGGTGTTGGAGGGACTGGAGTGGGGGCTTCTTCCATCAGCAATGAGCCCCCTGCTATTGACTCCAGGAGCACAGGACATGGCTACTGGACTGGCTTCTTCCCAGCAGCCTGTCTTGCAGCTCAGCCGATGCCCTCTAAGGACCCCATGGTTTTTAAGACAGAACCAGGCCCCGTCTACACCACCTGGTCCCAGGGCACCCTACAAGGCACCAGCCTTGAGTGTCCAGAGCCACGGGATGCAGCTGGGAGAGCCCCGGGAGCAGCCCCTCAGCGGGCATCAAGCAGGTTACGTCCAGTCCAACCCTGCTCCTCTCTCCCCTGTTAGTGCAAGAGGGGAAGAGAGCATCTCCCTAATGCCCCTCCGCCTGCCAGAGGCCAAGCCTGAACAATGGGGCTCCATAGCTCCCAGCCACATGAGAGGCATCACCCCAGGCACAAACCACACAGGCCACAGGCATAGCGGCTGCAGAGAAGATTGGCAGGGTGGGAAGAGTCAGATGCCAACCCACCTATTTGCAAGCACAGCTTGGAAAACACCAGGGCAGCATGTGTTTAGCAATGAGACAGCAGAACGCGGCTGCTATTTATACAGGCCCCGGGAAGGGATGCCGGAGCATCTGCTCTCCACCAGCTGATGCAACTTGATTTCCAAAGACAAGAGAAAGGCCCCAGATTCCTCCACCCCCAGCCTTGCCCCTGGCAGGAGAAAAGGAGAAATCAAGGGGGTGGGGGCTTGAGGAAGGACTTGCTTCCCACAGCATGTGCTAGGAGCTTCGGGCCATATGGGATAAGAGCGGGAAGGATGCGGTTCGCAGCCACTTCCCTTGCGAGCTGGGGGGCCGTAGCTAAGGGAGCCAGGCTCAGACCTGGGAAACGCTTTGGGCAGCTCGTGTGGGCTCCAGCTGTCGTCCAGGCATGTGAACACCCCTTTGCAATGGCCTGGTTGAAGAAGCGGTGTCCCTTAAATCAGCCAAAATAGCCACGGCCACAGAGGCTGGACCCAAAACAGCAGAAGCAGAGCTCCTGCAAATGGGGAAACTGAGGCACAGCCTGACAGAGCGATAGGCAGTCAAGGGGGGCTGGGGGAGAGCTGGGAGAGGAACCCAGAAGTCCTGGCCTTCCCTGGTCTCAGCAGAGGAGGGGCAGGGGCTGCTTTATTTGAGGCATGACAGCAGATAAGAGCAGATCTCACCCTGGCAAAACTCCCCCAGCAGCTGGGCGTGAGTCGGCACATTGGAGCCGACATCCCTTCTCTCAAATAGATGCTGGGTAGAGTTGCATATAACAGGGTATAAATACACTGATTACCAGGCCCTGCCACGCCTGGACAGGAGAGGGCCGGTTGCAGCTCCGGCTCCCAGGAGCCATCCCTGCCATGATGTGAGCCTGTGCTCAGCCAGCGCTGCAAACAGAGCACCCTGTTTGTGGATGGCACTGGGGACAGGGGTGCTGGCACCCACTCTCCAGAGCCTCTGTGGCCTCTTTGGTGTATGCCAGCTGGGGGGGCGAGGCAACCAGGCCTCAGTCCTGGAGGGCAGATCTGACAAAGCAGCCCCCAAAGGAGGGGAGCAGGTGGTCACCGGGGAAAGGGACCCACTGAGGGTGGCCCAAGGGTGGCCCTGCAGTGTGCTGCGCTTGGCTGCTTGGCTTTGGCACTGGCATCTTGCGCTGTCTATTCTGGGCAGTGCCCAGCAGGGGTTTTGCTCGGTCAATCAGAGCTTTGTGCTGATGTGCTGAGCCACAGCCCGGGGCCAGGCCTGGGGCTGGGGGGGTTGTATCCAGGCCAGGGAGGAGAATGAGACTCTTTGTGTGTGGCCAGGGCAGGAGCCAGTCGGCTGAGTCACGGCCACGAGCTGCCAGGCCGGGTGCCGTGACTGATGCTGCAGATTTGCAGAGCCGCAAAGGGCAGGGGCTGCAAGGGCAGCAGGCGCGGGCCTGGCTGCCTCCTCGGGACACAGTTGACAGGGGCTCTCTGCCACGGGACAGGGAGATGCCACAGCCTGGCTGGGGCTGAGAGGGGCCAACGGGGTGGCAGGCCTATGATATACCCCAGGTGTGCACCTGCAAGCTGCTCCAGCAGCCAGGACCAAGCACAAGAGCAAGAGCGAGCAAGATTCATGTGCAAGACACTGTGTAACCAGTACCTGGCAAGACCCCTGCGGCAGGTGGGTGCCCATTGCTGGTGCCCTTCCAAGCCAGCTGAGGCACCAGAAGTCACCACTGTGACTCAGCCACTCACTAGCACGGCAGGACGAGTGACAAGAGAACCCAGGTGTCCCCAGTCCCTCCCTGCTCCGCTTCCTAGACCGCCTCCACCCCCAAAACTGCACACATGCAACCCAGGAGTCGCAGCCCTGCATCCCCAGCATGAGCATGGAGAGCTGCTGCACCCTCATTGCCAAGAAGGCTAATGGCATCCTGGGCTGCATTGGTAGGAGCGTTGCCAGTAGGTCAAGGGAAGTGATTCTTCCCCTCTATTCAGCACTGGTGAGGCCACATCTGGAGTCCTCTGTCCTGTTTTGGACCCCCCACTACAGAAAGGATGTGGACACATTGGGGAGAGTCCAGTGGAGGGGAATGGAAATGGTTTGGGAGACAGGACTTGTGAGCAGAGGCTGAGGGAACTGGGCTGATTTAGTCTGCAGAAGAGAAGGCTGAGGGGGGATTTAGTAGCAGCCTTCAACTCCCTGCAGGGTGGCTCCAAAGAGGATGGAGCTGGACTGTTCTCAGTGGGGGCAGATGACAGAACAAGGAGCAATGGGCTCAAGCTGCAGGAAGGGAAGTTGAAGTTGGATATTAGGAAGAACCTTGTCACTAAGGAGGGGAGTAAAACACTGGAACAGGCTCCCCAGAGAGTTGGTGGCATCTCCATCCTTGGAGGTTTTTAAGCCCAGGGTAGACAAAGACCTGGCCAGGATGATGTAGTTGGGGCTGGTCCTGCCTGGAGCAGGGGTTGGACTAGATGCAATCCCCCGAGGTCCCTTCCAACCCTCATTTTCTAGGATTCTGTGGCGCTCCTGACCCAGCCTGCACCCTGCCCTGGTGTCTGATGCCACGTCCTTATCCTGCTCCCAGGCACTGGCTGCTCAGATGCTGCCCTTGGCCACTTGCCCATGACCGGCCGCTTCCCCCCAGCTTTGCCCACGCTCCTGCGTTTAGCTTGGCAGCTGCATACAGCCCCTTGGCCCCTTCCAGCCGCTCTGGCTGGCAGGGAGGAAATGAGCCCAGCACTGATAAGGGCTGGTGTTGATCTGCCTGGTTCCAGCTTCCTTTTAAGGGCAAATTCACCCACTGGGATAAAAAGCTTCTCATTAGTGTAATTCGGCTGGAGGCCCAGGCTGAGTCACAAGCTGGCCGGGGCACTGGCATTGACTGGCCTGCTTAGTCTCAAGCAGCTGCAGACCCCAGCCATTGCCTGGTATGGGGTGCTGAGCACCCAGGTGCTGATCTAGGACCTCACCAAGGTGCACCAGGTTCAGCTTAGACAAATCCGACACCCCTCATACAGCTCTGTGCTCAGCTCCCAGAGCAGAAATCAGAGCCAGGATGGGAGACAAGTGAGACTGGATACTGTCAGGGTGGAATCTAGCAGGACCCTTGCAAACCCACCCCAGAGACGGTTGCATTTCTGTAGTGGGTACAAGTCTCTCTATGCAGTCAGGCCAAGCTCTGTCCTCAAAATGCCACTGGGGGCTGCATTTGTAGGTGCCCACCTGGTTCCTGAAGGAGTCAAACACAAAGGGCAGGGGGGACCTACGCTCCCAGAGCATTTGGTCCCTCACTTTGCAAGCCTCAGGACCCAGTGCTCAAGCTAAACAGGCCCTGGGCTCAGCATCCTGGTCCCAGTGCTCTCCTCTGGGTATTTCCCGGGCTTCTGGGCATTTCTGATTGCCACACAGGGCCAGGAAGGAGTATTTATTGTTCCCCTCCTGCTTCTACATGTGTCTGGGGTTCCCCATCCTCAACAGCACTGGATGTTGGTGGCAGCCAGGGCTGGTGATGGTGACTGGGCTGTGCCAATGCACCTGCTGGGACTAAAACCTGGAGGGGCCTGACTAGAGGGTCTTGCCCCTCCGCTCAGGATCAGACCGATGCTGCATTGGGGTCAGGAAGGAATTCCCCCCCCACACATTGATGTAGACTGGAGGGGGCAGGGATTGCTTCCCTCTATAGCGGGGAGACAGCCTGATCCTGGGATCTCTGGAGCATCCGTTATCACCCTTTGCAGCATTTGGCTGTTGTCTTCCCCCTGCTTTCCCTGGGGCAGGTTCGGGTGTGATGCCCTACGGTTGTGTCAGAGTTGCCTGTAATTTTGGCTACAATGGGTCTGTCTGGGCTGGTTTGGACAGGGCTGATCCTGCCTCAGGTGGGGAGTTGGACTGGATGTGGCCCCTGGAGGCTCCTTGACTTCTCCCTGATACAAAGGATATAAGGAGAGGCTGGACCATGAATTCCTAAAGTGGCTTTTATACTACAGACCAGAGCTGATTTCCATTTCCCCCCTTCAGGGAGACCCACTGCCACACGTACAAGAATGGCACCAGCAAAACCCAGCACCACGAGATCCATCGAGCCAGAAGAATGGTTTGCTGCTGCGGATCCAGAAATCCAACCTCCCCCCCAACCCCGAAGTCGGAAAGGAGCTGGAGTGGAGCAGGGCCCCCGGGAAGGGGGAGGGGAGGCAGCCACAAAGGAGGCAGGCATTCCAGGAGAAATTAAAGCACATTCCTCCAGCCCTGGCTGACAATGGAGACAAGTGGGGACAGATGGTGGAAATGGAGCCGCAGCCCCCAGGGGAGGAGGAGGAGCAGGAGGAACAGGCCAAGGGCTCAGCAGCAGAGCTGGGGCAGGAAGGCGGAGGCTGGAGAGTGGGAATTTTACAGAATCCTAGAAAATCAGGGCTGGAAGGGACCTTAGGGGGTCACAGCTAGCACAAAGCAGGACCAGTCCCTGCTCAAAGCAGGACCAGCCCCAAATACATCATCCAGGCCAGGGCTTTGTCTAGCCAGGGCTTAAAAACTTCCAAGGATGGAGACTCCACCACCTCTCTGGGTAGCCTGTTTCAGTGCTTCACCACCCTCCTAGTGAGAAAGTATTTCCTAATATCCAACCTCAACTTCCCTTGCAGCAACTTGAGCCCATTGCTCCTTCTGTCATCTGCCACCACTGAGAACAGCCCAGCTCCATCCTCTTTGCAACACCCCAGCAGGGAGCTGAAGGCTGCTATTCAATACCCACTCAGTCTCTCCATATTTGCTGGGCTCTGCTGGCCCTGCCCTTCCAGAAGGAGGCCCTGGGGATCCCCAGGGGCACGAGGGTCAGGTTTGAGATGGCCCCTTGGCTGGGGGAGCACGTGCTGCCCCCGCAGCCCCCAGCCCTTTCCCCACCAAGCAGGGGGTCCATGGAAAGTGAGTGGGGAGAGAGAAACTGTTACTGGCCAGAAGACACCAGACCAATGGGAACCACCGTAACTATCCGGGACCCCGTCCGGCCTCATTAGTTCCAGTCATCGGAGCACACACAATCTAATTTGGGGAGGGGGAGGGAATCTGGGTTGATTGGCAGCAGGGATCCATATGTGTATATGTGTGTGTGTATATGTATGTGCATGTATGTGTATATGTGTGTGTATGCTCCAATGTACCTGCACACTCACACGCCAAAAACTCATGTGCACGCACACACTCATGCCTTCTCTGTCTTGGAGGCTGGACCTGATGCTCTCACGAGGTCCCTTCCAGCCCTAAACTTCTGCAAATTTGTTTGACACACAGATGCCCTCAAAGATGCCCACACGTTCCCCAACCCTGTCTGCACGGAGGAGGGCTTCAATCACATGCCCAGTGGTGCGAATTTCCCGCTGTCCATTGGATGAACCAGTCTGGCCCTTAGCGTGCAAGGTTTGGGTGCAGGGCAGTGCACTGAGACTGCCGCTTTAAGAGCCCACAGAGGCCTTGCCTCCCTTGTCTCTCCCTTGGATAAAATCCAGACAATTAAAGGTTTTGTTTCCTTTAAGCCTGGCTGTTTCAATGAAGCCCACACAAAGCCTCCCTGTGGGGTAAGGGGGGGAGTGGAGATGACCTCAGTAGCATGACCTCACTGTGCAGCTCCCAAAATCGGCAAGCCTTATAAGGAAAGAGCCACTATATATATATAGATATGCACACACATACATACACACATATATATAGAGATAGATATAGATATATATAGATATATATCTTCATCTATCTTGCACACACATGACACAAAAAAAGCCCCGTCACCCGGGCAAAGCTAAATATAATCCAGCAAGACTCATTCAGGCTTTCTTTTATTTTTGCAACCAAATGAAACAGGCATTTTTCCTTCCCCCCCAGATGCACGGGGTGTTTGTCATGTTCTATTTATTCTCCCGATCCTTGCCCCCCTCCTCGGGTTCCCAGAGACAATGAAGGGCCTTTGACGGCGGGAGGGACGTGATGACATGTGGAATGCGCTGGCAGATTCTTTTGGGGCCCGCGGAGGAAAGCATGGGAGGGGGAAAGAGGAATAAACGCACAAAATAACGCTTTTTTTTCCTCCTCTTGGCATGATTTCAGTCAAAGCTTCATCCCATTCTCCACCCCACGTGCCTTGGTTTCCCCAGGTACGAGGCAGGTGAGCAAGGCAGAGCTGTTATGCAGGGGGAGGGATTGAAAGGACAGACTAGTGACCTGGGCACTGCAAAAGCCGGCGGGGGAAGCGACCTGCAGGGGCTCCACAGTTGGAAAAGGAGTAACAAGGGAACGTATTTTAAACCAGAAAAGCAGATCATCACACCAGCATCAGCCCCCTTCCAACCCTTTCTTTCTCCTGCCCAGCTGGAAGGGGGTTTTATAGGCACTTCCCCACCCAGAATCCTTTTTTGGGAAGGGAAATTCCCCCTCCCAGCCTCTTTTCCCTGGGGGATTGATAGTTTGGCAAGTCAACCGGTTCCTGCACAGTCTACAGCATGAGGGCAACGCTTTCTGTTTTTCTGAGGTTCCGATAAGCCAAAGACTTTTAAAATTACTGTTAATATATTTCATGTTCTAGGTCAAATCTGTTCCAAATCATATAGATAAGAGCAGAACTCAGTCGTTCCAAAAACCATATTGACTGAGCAGGCAGCACTCAATCGTTCCAAGCATCACGTATGGCACCACAACCAGCGAGCATCCTCCATCCCCAACCCATCACCCTGGGACTTCGGATGCTCCCAAATCCCTTGGCAGGCACCCTCTGTGCAGACCCAAGTGCAGACGTCTTGGGGTTCGGATGCCTCCACTTGATCTTAGCCTACAAGAGGACTTGATCTGAGCCAAAAGGCTGAGAAGCGATAGGCCAAAGACCTGGGTCAGTCCAAGCAGGGCTGTTGGGCACAGTCACTTGCGCAGCAGGCTCTGGGAACTTTGTGTGATAAAATTGGCCTTTAAAACAGCTTAATTGCCCTTTTACACCACTTAAATGATGTCACGGGTGGGAGAAGAACCCAGGCGCCCGAGTCCCAGTGCAGTATTATGGAGGCTCCAGGGCCGGAGCGTGGGCTGGAGCTTCATGTGAGATCAGGCTGGGGGACAAAGCAGGGCAGGGCAACTTCCAGGATCACCCCCCAACTCGATTTGCACCACATGTCATTGCTATTTGATGGCATCACACATTGCACCTCATTGCTATTTGTTGACATCACGCTTCATGGCTATGTGATGACATCACGCACCACACTTCATGGCTATGTCATGACCTCAGCCCCCAGTGCTGGCCAGCCCATGATGTCACTCTTGTGGTGTGATGACACAGATCTGTCCCCACCATCTGTCTGCCTCCTGGTACTGCCTCATCCCATATCCCATTGGGTCATATCATCCAATGGCAACACTGCGCCATGATGTCATTGCCGAGGCCCATGATGTCATAACGATGGGAGATGACATCGTCAAGATGCACTGCCACCCCGTGTGATGTCTCCAAGCTGACCTCCAGCCCACAGGCCCTCCTGGACCCTTTATTCTCTCAGCAAAGTGAGGCCAGTTCTGGCCGGAATCAGGGGCCAGGCTCTGCCTTCAGGTGTTCCCGTCCACAGCCCTCGCTGCGGATTCCCAGAGCTCACGTGTGGCGCAGACGCAGCCCAGAATAGCCGAGCCTATAATAAGTCCCCCTTTGGCTGTGGGGCAGCTGCTCCATCAGCCCCCCTCCCCCATGCCCCGTGCCTGCCCTCCCTCCCCCCCCCCATGGCAGCTGTCACCCAAAGGAGGCCGAAAAAAGCCAGTGTGGATTTTTCCAGCTCTCCCCCCAGAATGCAGGCGGCCGGACCTCTGACCGGGACGGGATTAGAAGTGGGGTGGGGGGCAGCTGGCATGCCAGCTTGGAGCCATCCATCAGAGCTGAGGGACAGGGAGCAGCATTGCTGTCCCCCCTACCGCAGGTCACGTTACATGGATAAGCATTTGTCCCTGCATTCAGGCTGGGATTTCAGGCAGCTGGGGGGGGGAGTGTCGCTGGAGGGCCCCGATCCTGCGCACCACTCTGGCCTCTTCCCCTGCAAAACCCCGGAGGCTGCTAGTGGCATCAGAGCTCAGTCCAGGGGGCAGAGAGCAGTCGGGCCCCATGCCCAGCACACCCATTTGAGTCTGGGCAGATTTCTTCTCTGAACCAGCCTTGGGTAGGGCACCGGACCTGGCACCACAGATCCCCGGTCTTCTTTCTTTCCTTCTCTTGTGATATCAAACCAGTGCCACCGGCTCTCCCCCATCCCATCCTTCCCCCCACCATCCTGCAAAGTCATTCAAAATTAAGCACTTTTCCATGCTGTGGGCATGGAGCAGAGCCTGCTTCTAGAGCAAGACGCTGGAGAGGGGAGAAAGAGAGAAAGGAAGAAATCTCCGATTTGGAGTCCCTTCTGTATCACGAAGCCCAGGTCCAAGCCCCAGCTTTGGCACCCTTTTAAGAGCAGCCCCTAGACGTCAGCCACCACCAGTCTCCTGGCTTGTCCTGACCCGGCAGGTGCCCTCAAAATCCCCCCTGCTTTGACCCAGCTGGCTTTTTCTGTGGGGGAAAACCCATCAATTCGGCCATGACAGATCCCAGCCACCCCTTGACTGGTGATCTGCAGGCTGGGAGGATGGAAGGAGACCCTGCGCCCGCTCCGCTGGACCCGGCCTGACCCTGGCATGGGTAAACAGCAATTTTCGGAGCAGTAAGTACCGGATCCAGTGCTGAAGGAACCTGTAATAAAGTGAGGGCTGTGATTAGAGCTGCGGGCAGGCAGGCAGGGTAAGTACGTAGGAGCCCGGGGCAATGCCAGCTCTCGTGGGGGGCTGGCAGCCCCTGTCCCTGCAGAATGGCCCCCTTGTGCTTCCCCCCACGATGCAGCTGGCTGGGAGCAAACTCCTGCTCTGCCCCTGGCCCGAGCAGCGTTGCCCAGGCAGCCTCAAGGGTCTCAGCGCAATGAAAGTGTGCACCGCGGGGGGGGGGGGGGCGCTGGCTGAGATCATGCGGATCCCCCCTGCCGCCTGCGGTCAACCTCCCGGCATCAGGTCCGTCTTTAACGAGGAAACCAGCCGCTGCCCTCCCCCACGCCATGACATCATCCCCTTCTGGAAGGCTCCTTCGCCTCCTCGCCACTCTTTGTTCCCTGCTCCTGTGCCCGTTGCAGCTCCCAGCACTGCTGAGGTCCCCCCCAGCCCACACCAGCTTTGGTGTCTGCTTCCCGTGGGATGTGAACTAGAGCAGCCCCAAGGCTGCTCTGAGTGAGCCCAGGGCAGGGGCAGAGCCCAGGCTGCGGCTGCATTTTTCTGCTGCCTAAGTGTGGCCCCTGCCTGGTCCCAGAGCAGGGCAGAGATCCTGCCCCAGGGTGCAGGACGCAGCCCCAGATGCAGCCTGCAGACGTGGCCTCTGCTCCTTGGTCCCTGCTAGTCACAGGCCGGCCTCAGGCAGGGGGATTCTTGCCATCCCTTGACCCCCCCACCCACCCACCCACCCTCTGGGGAAACCATTCTTAACCCCAGTAGTACTGGATTTGGTTGTCTTCACCCAGCACCCTGTGCCTCAGTTTCCCTGGGCAGAGGCCAGGAGCATCCCTGTGCCTCAGTTTCCCTGGCAAGGACCTAGACTACTACTTCCCTACCACTCCCAGCTCAGGAGGGGCCCAGGCAGCAGTGGCAGGGAGTAAATCAGGCCGAGGCTGGACAGGGATGGGGATGGAGGGCACTCTAGCCTGTCAGGCCTCAGGGAAACCAATTCAGAGCTGCCCCAAGGCTTTTTTTGCTCCAGCTGGGCAGACACATGCAGGGCCTCCCCCCATGCGAGGCTTGTTCCAGGCAGCTGCAGGGTGTCATTGCAAAAAGAAAAGGCCTGTGTGTGCCCTGTTCCCATTCCCTCTTCTCTCCCCACTTTGCATCCCAAATCTCTGCTCAGAGCCCCGCTCTGGGCTGCCTCAGGAGCAAGCTGCCCCACGGCTGTGACCGGATGCTCCATACAGGCTTGCCCTGGGTAGGGGTGGGCAGTGCAGCCTCTGAAGGGTTAATGCCTCCCCTGCATTTGGGGGTGGGGGGAGGGGGCTCAACCTCAGAGCAGAGGCAGGGCCCAGGATTTCAATGCAGGGAACTGAGTCACAGGCCGTACCTGCCCCCAGAAGCCAAGACAAAGCAGCTCTTTTTCCTTCCTCGCCAGGCCGGCCCATCCCTGCCAGGGGCAACAACCCCCTCCCTGGAGCCCAGGTGCACAAATCGTCTGGTTCCTGGGCAGCTCTCCATTAGCTCCCCGCAGCAATAAGAGCCAGGCACAGTTTGGGACAGGAAAGGGAAAAATGAAACCCTGGGTAAGAGCTGGGCAAGGCCTGTCAGCCTCAGTCTTTATCCTGGAAGCAAAATGTGAGGCAAAGGGACTTACCTGAGGTCACCGGGAAGTCAGTGGCAGAGCTGGGATTCAAACCCATGTGCCCAGCTCCCACGACACCCAGTGCTTGGTGCACATCCAAGGCTGAACAGACCCTCACTCTCTCACCCCCACAAAACAACCTGGCATCCCATGTGCCCCGGGACAGCGGGAGTCTGTGATGTCCAGCCCCGAAGCAGCTGGCAGAAGCGGCTATTTTAATTCTGGCTGGAGGACAACTGGCTGGCAGGGTTGGATTTCAGCATTAGCAGCCCCCTGTCATCCCGGGGGAAAGGGGTCACACACGGGTTTGCTACAGGATGGCTCTGGGGGGAGCACATGAACCCCATGGTCCTGGGCTGGGATGCTATAATTGTGCTAGGAGCTGCACAACCTTCCCCTCTGCTGAGCCCAAGGCCAGGGGGAGGCTGGGGGTGGAAGGGCCCGGACCCCGGGCAGGGGGAGACAGCTGCTGGCGCGCGAGCAGGCTGAAGGCAGGGGCTCATCTCAGTCTCTCCCGTGCACGCTCCGTCTCCCTCGTCTGACAAGTGGGCACAACACAGCACCCGCCTGAAGACAAAGGAACACCCCCCCATCCTGGGGCTTTCCAGTAACACAAGTCTCCAGCCCCTTCTCCTCACAGCCAAGACATGACTTCACTTCCCCCCTCACACCCGCTTCTGCAAACCGTGCCAGGGCCTCTGGCCCAGGCCGTGACTCACGTCTCGGGAAATGCCTTCTTCCTGAGCCAGGCCTGGGACAAGGCCCAGGAGCGCGAGGGGCTTGTTTGCGCCCCGACCGCAGCCCTCGGCAGGCGCCGAACAACTGGAGGAAGCGTGTCCGGGGGCTGGGGGGGAGGTAGCCCCGTGGCTGGGGCCTGTGTGCAAGGAGGCAGCCGTGTGCGGGGGTGCGTTTAGCTCGGGTCTTACGCTGGGCTCTCCAGCGAGGCCAGCCCTGGAAACTGAGGCCCCTTCCCCACCGTCAAGACCCAACACACTCAGCTCACCCGCCAGAGAGCCACAAGTGGGGGCAGCTGCCAAGCTTTCATTAACCCCTCGTGTCGTGCATTGCCCCGTGCCTCAGTCTTCTCACCCGTAGACTGGGGAGAACGCCCCTTCTTCAGACATTTGAGCATGGCTCCGTCCCACTGCGACAGACAAGAGCCCTGCCTTGGCCCCTGCTCTAGCTCACGCCGGCCCGGGGAAGCAAAGCAGCCAAGAACAAAACCCCGAGCGCCTCCCGGCATTCAACTTCCGACCCAGCTGCCTTATCAGGCCCCGCAGCGATTTTAGCTTCTCGGGCGCGCTTCGCAGCGGCGGGGCGGGGCAGTCTGACAGCCGCGCGCCCCCGACAGGCCGGGCGGGCGGCGCCCCCCGCTGGACGCACCGCGAACCCAGGGCCCCAAAATAGCCCCGCCCCACCCCGGGGGCGGGGGGATAGATTTAAATTCCCCCCCCCTTGAACCCGATTGGGTCGCCCGCTCGCCGCCTCCGGCCAATCACAGCCGCAAACGCACTCCCGTGAGCACACGACCAATCGCCAGGGCGTCCGCATCCGGGCGTCCGCAGCACCCAATAGGGCGAGGCCCACATCCGCATCCTACCCCCCCCCCCACCTCCGATCACGCACACCCCCCCCTCCACCGGAAACCGCGCCAGCCAATGGGCGACGGGGCGGTGCCGGCGCTTCCGGGGGGCGTGGCGCCGGCGGAGGGGCGAGCCAATAGAGCGGCCGGGGAGGCGTGTCGGCAGCCAATGGGGCGCCAGGGGGCGTGTCCGGCCTTCCAGAGAGTTCGGAGCAGGGTGGAGGGAGTCCGAGCGGCTGCGGGTGAGTGGCGGCCCCAGGCCCCGGGCAGACCCCCCCCCCCCGACCCCCCTCACCCCGGGGTGCCCAGCCCCCCCCCCTTCCTCGCTGCGGGACAGGCCCACCTGTAGCAGCCGGGGTGCATGGGGGTGTGCATGGGGGAGCAGGCAGCGAGGGCTGGGAACGGACCCCTTGTTTCCCCCCCAGCCAATCCCCGACCGAAAAGATGGTGAAAGAAACCGGCTACTACGACCTGCTGGGCGTGCGGCCCGGCGCCACCTTGGACGAGATCAAGCGAGCCTACCGGCGCCTGGCGCTGCGCTACCACCCCGACAAGAACCCCAGCGAGGGCGAGCGGGTAGGTCGTGGGGCGAGCGGGTAGGTCGTGGGGCGAGCGGGAGGCAGGGGGCAGAGGTGTCGGCGCCTCTGACCCCGCGTCCCTCTCCTCGCCCCAGTTCAAGCAGATCTCGCAGGCCTACGAGGTGCTGTCGGACACCCAGAAGCGCGCGCTGTACGACCGGGGCGGGGAGCGCGCCATGAAGGACGGGGGCACGGGCGGCCGCGGGGGGTTCGCGTCCCCCATGGACATCTTCGACCTGTTCTTCGGAGGCGGCGTGCGGATGCGCGGCTGGGCCGACAGGCGAGGTACCTGGCACAGGGTTTGGGGGGGCGGAGGGGGTGGGGAGACTGTACTCGTTCACACCCTGCCTCATCCTGGCAGCGCCCAGCTCTGCCCTCCCTGCGTCTGCGTGAAGGATGCTCGGAGCTTGGGCGGGTGGTATCGGTGGATACTTCCTGTCCCGGACTACGAGGGAGCGCCGTGCCGTCGATTGCTCGCCTGGTACAACACCGGGCCCTAAAGCCGTGGGGAGCTTCCCTCGACCCCAGGGCCGAGGGGCTGCTCCCAGCAGCCAGCTGCACGTGCCCTCGCAAGCTGCGTGCCAGGGTGTTTATGACGAGAGGCGTTGGGTTTAATAGCAGGGCTGTTGGGCAACACCCGGGCTGCAGATAAAAACGCCTTGTGGCAAATAGGTCAGGAGATGAGGAAACAGGGCCGGGGCTGGGAGCAGCCTGACGCAGCTGTTTCACGGGTGGGAACGAGATCACAGGGACACCGGACAATTAAGAGATCAGGCTGGGAGGGGGCAGGAATGGCCGGTGAGCTGCACACAGGAAACAAGCTGACATTCACACACCTTATGCAAAGATCACAGCCCGGGGAGCTGTCAGGGAGATAAATGCACAAACCAGGTGCTCGCATCGGGCTCTGTTTCCAGAGAGGTGGTGGGGTCTCCATCCTTGGAGGTTTTTAAGCTCCAGGTAGAGAAAGCCTTGGCGGGATGACGTAGCTGGGGCTGGTCCTGCTTGGAGCAGGGGCTTGGACTAGATGTGACCTCCTGAGGGCCCTTCCAACCTTCACTTTCTGTGATCCGCTCGGTCATCTGATCGCTGTTTGGTCAGCAAGAAACTGGTGCAGAGACCGAGTTTAGCTGAGAAGCTGGGACGCAGCAGGCCGTGTCCAGCCTGGCCCAAGAGAGAGAGACTAATGGGTCAAAGGGGCAGCTACCCTTGTCCTGTCCAAACCTGTTGTGTGAGCCTGTTACCTTGCAGCTGTCAGGTTCCACCCCAGAGCTGGGGCGCGTTTTCAAGCAGGGCTGTCGGTCCCGGGGCAGCAGCGCTTGGGGCTAAGCTACTGCCATGTTCCTCCCAAGAGGTGGCTGCATGGTAGGGCTAGGTAGGCAGCCCCAGTGGATCATGGGTATTAAGCCTGACATCTCTCTGGGCAGGGAAGACCGTGGTGCATCAGCTCTCGGTGACCCTGGAGGACCTGTACAGCGGCACCACCCGGAAGCTCTCCCTTCAGAAGAATGTCATCTGCAGGAAGTGTGGCGGTAAGCACTGGGGCCTGGGAGGGGGACAGGGGACAAGAGTCAGGGCTGTATCTTGGCTCAGTGAAATGGGCTGGGAAGCACAACCCCATCCCTCTGGAGGCATCCAGTCAGAAACAGGTGGTGACTCCCTCTTCCCATGTGTCTGGCGCTGTGCATCAAGGGGCAGGGAGTGTCAGGACTCCTGGGTTCTTGCCCCTGGCTCTGATTGACTGCCAGCTTGGGCCAGTCTGTGCCCTGGAACTGGGGCCGTGGGGAATGAGGCTTCCAGCCTGGCCCTCCCGTTTTCTGTGCTGTGGTCAGAGCAGGAGCACCCTGTGCCCGCAGCGCTTTCCCCTGCTCTGAGGCTGGGGTCAGAGAGGGGCTCAGGCAGCACTGATTTATCTCCCAGCGCTGACACCCAGCCCTGCCATCCCTCCACCTCTGTCCACAGGTTGCGGGGTGCGAGAGGGCGCCCAGCGGCGGTGCCCCAAGTGCCACGGCTCTGGCATGGAGATGCGCATCCACCAGCTGGGGCCTGGCATGATCCAGCAGATTCAGACCATGTGCTCGCAGTGCCAGGGCCAGGGCGAGTGGATCCGGCCCCGTGACTGCTGCCCGGCTTGCAATGGCCGCAAGGTGGTGCGTGAGAAGAAGATCCTCAGCGTCCACCTGGACAAAGGTGAGGCAGGGTGCTGGGGGGTAGGGGTGGGGACTCCTGGGTTCCTTTTCTGCTTTTGTGACAATGACACAGCCTCCTTCAGTGGCTCTGTCACGAGACTGGCAGTCAGGCTTGTTGTTCTTGTCTGTCTATGTTCCCCCTGCACTTGTGGTCTAATGCAGGGGGTTCTTTACCTCTTGCCCCGCGTGACTCAGTAGTGTTGTGGCATGGCTGTGAAATGGCACCACCCCTGAGGTGGCCCCATTTCCAGTAAGACAGGCGGGGTGCAGTGAGGCAGGTCCCTGAGCTGTCGGCATCCCACTTGCAGGTATGAAGGACGGGCAGAAGATCACGTTCCATGAGGAAGGGGACCAAGTGCCTGGGCTGGAGCCCGGGGACATCATCATTGTGCTGGACCAGAAGGAGCACCCTGTGTTCCGGCGCAGTGGCAATGACCTGATGGTCCGCAAGGAGATCAGCCTGGCTGATGCGCTCTGCGGCTGCCGGCAGCTCGTTCGCACTTTGGACAACCGCACCCTGCTCGTCTCCTCCCAGCCAGGTGGGTCAGGCACCCAGGACGCCTGGGTTCTTCCCTTCTTTGGCCTGGGAAGGGTGGGGGGACATGGGTTCTAGAGCAGAAGGGATCGGGCACCAGTACTACTGGGTTCTCCTCTGGGCTTTGGAGGGGAAGGGGGACCTATAGTTAGAGCAGCGGCTGGAAACCAGGATTCCTGGGTTCACTTCTGAGATCACAAGGAAGCTGTCTAACGGTTAGAGCAGATTTCAGGATTCCTTGTATCTGTTCCCAGCTCTGCTGGATGACATTAGGCAAAGTGTTCTGTGTCTCGGTTTCTCCCCCTGGAATGGGGAAGGGGTGATGATATTTGCCCGCTCTGCCCCCCAGGTGACGTCATCCGGCCTGGAGACCTAAAGTGCATCCCCAACGAGGGCATGCCTGTGTACCGCAGCCCCTACCAGCGCGGCAAGCTCATCATCCAGTTCCAGGTAAGGATCCTCCCCTGCATTATGGAGAAGGGGGACAGATCCTGGCTTCCTGCTGCCCTGGGGTTGCTGGGAGACCAGTCTGGTTTCCAGAGAGCTTTCCTGTCTCCTTGGAGATGGGTTCCCACACTGATTCTGATCCCCCTCCATCTATCTCTCTCCCCACAGGTGAAGTTCCCAGAGCCCGGTTGGCTGCCAGCTGACCAGCTGCGCCAGCTGCAGGCCTTCTTCCCAGCCCAGGAGGAGGTGATGGCGACGGAGGACACGGAGGAGGTGGAGCTGAGCGAATACGTGCCACAAGCTGAGCGCGGGCGGCGCTCCCACGCTGGCGAGGCCTACTGTGAGGACAGCTATGATGGCACGCGCCAGCATGTCCAGTGCCAGACCTCGTAGCCCACCCTGGGGCCGGGGACCTGCCCCTACCCCGCGGCCGGGGAGGGGAAGGGCAGGCGAGGGGCTGAGCCACGCCTATCAGGGATGTAAATAGCAAAATCCTCCCCCCTTTCAAGCTCACGGGGTTCACGGGCTGGCCAAACTTGGACACTCCCTGGGGATGCCCTTCCGCTCCCATGGTGGGAGGAGTCTTGGCATTGCTTGCTTTGGGGCCAGTGCCCCCCATCCTGGCAGGATGTGCTCTGGGAAGATCTGATGGGGGTGAAGATGTAAGATCCAGGGAAATGGAGCTAGAAGTAGGAGCTTGGATCCAGAGAGATCTGGCAGGGTTTGGAGTTTGGATCTGGGGACCTCTGGCAGAGGGTAGGAGCTTGGGATCCAGGGAGATCTGGCAGGGGTAGGAGCTTGAATCCAGGGAGATCTGGCAAGGGTAGGAGCTTGGATCTAGGGAGACCTGGCAAGGACAGGAGCTTGGGAAACCTCTTGGTGCTCCTTTTCTTGGAGCCGCAGAGGAGGAGGTCCAGGTCCCAGGGCATCGGGATTGCTATAAATGGGGCCTCCAAGCCGTGGTAATGGTGACTCGCTCCCTGTTCAGGCCCCTGTGCACCACCCTGTCAGTGCCTTCTCTTGCCTGGGATCAGGTCCTCCCAGGAGCCCGGGGATGGAAGCAAAGCCTCAGACCCAGCAGGGATCAGCCTTGATCCTGCACCCGGAGCCACCTTAGTGCTTCGTGGGTCTCTGGTGGGAGGAAGCTCCCAGTCTTGGATAAACCATTGCACTGCCCTGGGGACCTGCAGCAAGGGCATTGGGGGGGCCAGCCAGGGAGGGCTCAGCTCCCATCCTGGGGAGCACCGAGGCCCCTAGTGCTGGTCCTGAACTGTGCACAGCTTCTGGTGGCTGGGCTCCTCTCTCCATACAGCTCTGAGCACGTTCACCTGCTTCCTGCCAGCTCTGCTTGCAGCGAAGCCCTTTGGAGTCCTCCCCTGAACCTGTGCCCGCAGGCTGAGAGAGGAGTTAAGCATCCAGCCTGGTTCTGAGGGGGCAGCTGAACCCAGAGCGGTATGGCCCAGCGATTAGAAAAATACCCATCGCCCGGCTGTCACAGACTTCAGACACATTGCCTCCCTTCGTGCCTCAGTTTCCCCCCATCTGCATGGAGGCCCCAGGCCGGGGCAGCAGAAAGAGCCCAGTGGGTGCCAATCCCAAAGTCGTCTGGGGAACCTTCCTGCTGGGGCCCATGCTACAAAGCTGCCTGCCCTCGCCCCTTCCTTCATCCCGCTGCTTCTGAGACCTGGAGACATCTGACAAGAGGGCAAGGTCGGGGGACTTTGCTGGGGATGGATCATCTGTCAGCTCCTTTGCCCCTGCCGGACACGCTGCAGCCAAGCTAATGCATCTGTGGACCAGCGGCTCTGGGATGACATGGGGTACCCACAACGTGATGTGCCTGGGCTGAGATGAGGAACCCTCCATTGCCAGAGGCCTGATTGCGGCTGGAGGCGACATTTGCTTCAGCAGCTGCTGCTTTCAAGAGAGAGGGATGACAGGACTGGCGCCAGGGGCCGGTGGGCGACAACCTTTTGGGTGCAGCTGGGGGTACGTAGGGAGCTACCAGCCTTTGGATGGCTCCAGCTGGCAACAGATGCTTGGGAGATGGGCAAATTGGGAGCCACGAAGTGCAGCCACAGGGTGGAAGTGCCTCCCTTCAGCACCCTGCCTGTGGGTTGGTGGCTGCAGTCTCTGAATACAGCCACAGGCTAAATCAGGGCCCGGGGGCTCTCTACAGCCCCAGGGCTTTTTTGGGGGTGGCAGGTGTCTGCAAAAGGCACCAGAGGTGGGGGAACCCAACCCAGACATGGGCCCCAGCTGCCTTGTCCCTGCTGAAGTTGCTTGGGTCTCGGGGTCCCAGCAGACACTGGTCCCCAAAGGCCTTGGGAGTCCAGTTTCTGGGATGCCTGGGCATCTGTTGGTGGCACAAAGGGGCAGGTGTGGGGGACAGGAGCCAGGGAGGGGTTGGGTTGCCTGCTTCACTTATTTTAGCGGGTTTCGTTCTGGGTTAGGCAGGGAAGTAGCACTGTAGACTGTCCCCTCCTTCTCTGGAGGGGAAACCCCTTTTAATTTATTTTTGGAAGGATTTTAAAGGTAATTTGGTTTCTTCCCCCCGCCCCCCCATTTTATTTTATTTTATTTTATTTTTTTTTTTTTGAGACTTTGTACATAGCATTAAAAGCAACCTGCAGTGCAGCCTGTGTCCCTTGCTCTCTTCCAACAGCCTCCAGGGCAGGGGCGGGCAGAGATCAGGCTCTGAGGGAGGTGAGGAGCCAGGACGGTTGTGGTTTCAGGCCCTTTTGCTGCCAGATTTGGCCCTAGCCTTAGGAGGCTTGGGTGAGGCCTGGCTTTGCAACTGCATGACCTGGGTCACATGCCTTGGCCCCACACCCTTGCACCAGCGAGGCGGGGGTGACGCCACCAAAATTCCCTTCATGATACACTGGCAGACAGCGCTAGATAGGATCCAGGCGCCACAACTAATTATTATTTGTCATTAAGCCTCCAGCAGGCAGGGAGGGTTGCTGGGCTTTGAAGCTTTCTCCAGAAATCTCTGAGTGGGGTGGGGTTGGTTTTCCCCACTTCTGGGCAATTCTGAAGGTGGCTGATGCCCCTGGAAGGATTTCTAAATCTCCCTGGCATGATCAAAAGCAGGGCAGGGACTTTTCTCCATAGTGTCCCTTGGATATTTGAGTTAAATGTTAATGACCCCCCCCTAAAAATAATACGTTTTCAAGCTCCCTGGGGAACGTCCCTGCCCTCCCCAGCTGGGTTTCATGCAGTTGTTTCTTCTGATGTGAAACCAGAAGCTGCAGGCCAAAATTTGCAAGACAAACAGCTCTGGGTCTGGTCTGTAGAGCTTGGAGGGTCATCAGGACTGTCAGCCACCAGCTCCTAGACACCACCCTAATACATAACGGGTAGCAATGCCACCCTAGATGCCACTCTAATACACGGGGTATAAACACCTGGGTCTGCAGGCAGACTAGTCTCGGGGAGGAGATTAAATACGAGGGAGGAGAGATGCTGGGATTTAGCAAGGGGGAGGTGGGGATATAAATGCTGAGCTCTTGTCCCTGCCCTTGAGAGCAGGGAGGAGCAGAGAAGAAAGCTGGAGAAGGCATTTTGCATGCATGGAAGATGGGGAAATGCCCTGGCAGCACCCTGCAAACTGGCTCAGGACCCCTGGGGTCTATGCACAGCCCTGCCAGAGAAGAGGGTGGTTTTGGGCAAGATGCTGCCCTCCCTGTGCCTCAGTTTACCCCACTTGTATAATCGAGGCAGAGCTTGTTGCTTCCCAGGAGGATAAGAGCCCCAGGGCTAGGTGGGTTTAAAGGGGCAGCAGAGAGTGGAAGCATTGTGGGGCCAGGGGTTTCCAGCTGTGGGTGCAGGATGCAAACGTGGGGTACCAGGCTAGCCATGTTCCCCACTCTGGAGGTCTCTAGGCCCCCACAGGCTCAGCCCACGAGCCCCAGCGCCCAAGGGTGACAGGACAACTGGGCCCTTCTGCAGCTCAGGGAAGACCCCCCAGCACGTGCCTCCTCTTTGCCCAGAGCGGGTTTGAACAGAGCTCCCACCCGCCCTGCCCCGCCATATGGTGCAGGCCCCGACCCCTGGCTGAGCGCCGCAGGCTGCTGGATGGGGCGTGAGCTGTTCTGTGGCCGGGGTGTGGGTAGGAGCATTGCAGAGTCACTGCTTCCTTTTTCCGTTTGCCACCCAGCTGGAGCTCAAGGCAGCTGCCCAGACCAAAACCCGGTCAGTGAGTCAGTGCTCGGTGCTGTACATCCTTGCAGGGCTGCCCTCACATACACATTGGGGGAGGAAGATAGGGTTCACCCTGATATTTTGCAACTCCACTGCCCTCGCTGGGCCCAGGGCACAGCTGAGTCACTGAAGCATCACAGCCCCCTGGGAGAGAGTTAGCAGCATCTGCCTGCATGGGGAAACTGAGGTAGAGAGGGAAGGACCCTGCCTGATGATCACAGTGGCAGAAGCTGGGATGAAACCCAGGAGTCCTGGCTCCCTTTCCTCCCCTTCTTACACCACCAAACAGCATCGCTGCCCCTCTCCCGCCCTTGGCACCAAACCCAGGAGTCCTGGCTCCCAGCCCCGCTCTTGTACCCGCTTGGCAGCACAGGGGGCCCCAAGTGAGTCAAGCCAGCCTGCAACATGGGCCAGAACACAACCCCCACCCCAGGCCTAGGGCAGCTGCCCTGCCCCACAGCCCTAGTGTAGACAGCGCCCCGGCACGCCCGGCTGGGCACAGCCCCAGGAGCTGTGCTGCCTCCGCCCTGCTGCTTGCAATGCCGCCGACAGCCACCAGGTGTCAGTGTTACCCTGGCAAACCGTTGTGCCCAGCCCAGGGGGGGTGGGGGGTGCCTGCACCCCCTTAGCTTTGGGTAGGAGGGAAGGGCACCCCATCTGCCCCCCAAAAACACTCAGCAACCCCAGCCAGGGAGGCCTCCAGTTAAGTAGCTGCTGTCTAACGAGCCCCCCCTAAGATCTGGGGGAGCTGCTGTGGCTTCCACCTCCCCTTCCAACCCCCCTGGCAGGGGGCACAACTAGCAGGGGCTCCCCCACAGCAAACCTGGCTCCAAAAGCTGCACAGCGGCACGCTCCAGATCAGGGGAAGACACCCAGCAGGCGCTGTCAGCACAGCCCGGCACTGATATATGGCCCGGCAGGCAGGAACTGTGGTCCTGAGTTACTGCATATATATATATATATATATATATAAATGGGGTTCGGGATGCAAAAGAGTGGAGGTCTATGGAGGGAAGGGGTCTCAGAGGAGCTGTGTGGCCCCAGTGGGGCTAGCTGGAGGGCTGGGATGGGGATGGAGGGGGCAGCTGGAGCAGAGAGGGGAGCCCCAGAGCAGGGATGTCCTTGCAGCCCCCCCCCTGCAGCAGGGCAAAGTCCCCGTCTACATCCCCTCTGCAG
Organism: Alligator mississippiensis; assembly: GCF_030867095.1. Lineage (NCBI taxonomy): Eukaryota > Metazoa > Chordata > Crocodylia > Alligatoridae > Alligator > Alligator mississippiensis. Next base: position 16,743,885 of record NC_081838.1, on the reverse strand, counting down.
AGAGAACAAAGCTGGCAGAAAGCCAGGGCCCACGAGAAAAGGGAGAGAGTGATCAGCTAGGGCCTCCCCTCTTCTGCCTGCCCCGGGGACACTGGGGTTCCCTTCCTGGCACAGGGAGCAGATACGGAGGCACTCCATGCCCGGACACCTGGGTCCCTCCTGCGTGATGCAGGGCAGTGCTCGGAGCAGCAAGGCGGTGAGGAGTGGAGGGGAAGCAGACAGAGCTCAGGGCTGCTGGGCTCCAGGCTCCCCCCAGGACCCTTCCTGAGCTTGGGGCAATGGCTGAAGCCCCCCCAGCCGGCCAGGGACGGGACTCAGTGCTGTCCCATTGAGAAACTGCGGCACAGAGGCAGAAGTGACTCCCAGACCCAGGTGTCCTGGCTCTCAGCCCCCCCCGCTGCAACCCCACTGACCCTAGTCATTTCCTGGAGGGGAGAGAAGGATGCCGAGTCCTCACTACCAGGCTCTTCTCTGCTCTAACCACTAGCCCTCTCTGCACTGCCAGACCATGAGGGCCTGACTCCGCCAGCTGTTTTGTGGGTGACAGGATGGGGGGAGCACTGCCCATCGTGTCACCTCTTACGGCTGCATAAGGGGTTATGGAGACAGGTGGCCCCAAGAAGGGGGCTGGATTCCTGGTCATGGGTGCTGGGGGAGGGGTATTATAAAAGGAAATGCCCAGCAGGCGTGATCAGTCAGGCGTTCTCAGCTGTGGGACCAAGGGCCCCGCATGGCTGGGGGCGCATTGCTGGCACATGCAATGAGCTCAGTGTTCTCAGCTCAATGGCATCAGGCCCCAAGCTCAAAGATGGGGCTTCTTTCCCCCCCCCCCCCAATGTAGGACTCCTGGGGTTCAGACTGTGCCCCCAGAGCCCCCCCCCCCCAGCTCCCAAAGCGCAGCTCGGGAGAGGTCTGGCACGAGAGCCGGGACATGAGAGTGTTAAGGGGGGGTCCCTCTGCTACAGGACTCCACCAGCCAGTGCCACCCCCCATGCGTTGCCTTGCAGCAGGAATCTACATTGCCCTTGACCTCTTCCTGGGTGGATCTCAGCCCAGACCCTAGCAGACAAGGTTTGCCCCATGATGGCCTAAGCAGGGGCATTTGCAGGCCACAGGTTGGCAAACCCACCCCATTGCTCCCTGGCTGGCCCAAGAGCTCTCCTAAATGGGGCTTTGCAACAGACTCTGCAAGAAATCTCTTTTGAAGGGGCCAGGATCTGCTTGGTGCTGAGATCTCTCCACTACTCCAGCTTGGAAACCTCTGCAGAGATCTCACAGTAAGAAGCCCAGCCCCAGGCATGTCAGGAGAGGGGCCACGTCGCTGGCAGGGTGATGGAGGGGCCGGGTGGGCTTTGATTTCCGAAGCAGAGCTGCCAGCAGTCCTTGGAGAGTGCATGCAGCCCCCCAGGCTGGGGGAGGAAGGGAGCAGAGCACAGCAGGATCATTGCATGCAGGATCAGAGCAAGAGGGATGGGTGGGCAGAGGATTTGCTGTTGGGAAAGGATGTGTCGAGGCGCAGCCCCCTCTCTTGGGACTGCAGGGATCTGGAGGGTTGGGCAGGGCTGGAAGCAGGGCTGGGGGTTGGACCAGAGCCTGAGCTCTTGGCAGCTCTGTGTCAGTGCTCAAGCCGAACCCTGGGAAGCCAGAGCGACCAGGTAGCTTTGGAGGACCCAGAGTCCTGGGATGGCAAAATGGCATGCCAGGCCAGAGCACAGAGCTCGAAGCAGAAACCAAACTGGGAGCAGTGGGATGAAACTGGGAGCACCAGGATTCAAAGCATCAGCCTGAAGCATGAACCAGGAGCAGGAGACTGGCACGGATGGATCTGGAGAGTGCTGGATTGGACCCCAGGATGTCGGGCTGGGACTTGGTGCTCAGAGCTTGCACTGGGCGCTTCAGAGGGGAGCGCTCAGTGCTGGACAGGAATCGAGGCCTTGCTCTGCTGGGTGGTGATTTGACACAGAGCTTGGGACTGCGACTGTGACTGCAAATGGGGAGCATCAGTCTGGAGCTCAGGATGCTGAGCCAGGGCTTGTGGAGCCGAACTTGGGACCCAGGAGCCCGGGACTCAGGGCAGGAGCTTTGGTATGTGAGACAGGAACTAGCATTGAAGCAGCATGCAGCTGTGGACCTCGGAGATCAGCACTGGGTGCTGGGACTTGGGACCAGGTTCTCTGACTGGAACCACAAATGTGGGACTGGAGCGTGAAGCCGGAGCCTGGAGTTTAGGACGCTGGTCTGGAACGGAGCAGGAGAGCAGCACAGAGAGGTCTGGAGCTGGAAGGCACCGGGCTGGGACTCAGGACATCAGGCTGGGACTCAGAGCATCAGACCGGACGTTTTGGAGCAGAGCTCTTAGCACCGCAACTGGGAGCTGCCGACCAGAACTGAGGCCTTGTTCTACTGGGCAGCAGCTCGGAGAGGAGCTTGGAGCCGCAACCTGGAGCATCAGCCTGGAGCCCAGAGCATGGAGCCGGGGCAGTTACAGCCGTAGTTGGGACCCTGGAGCCTGGGACTTTGAGGGCAGGGTGGGAGCTCTGGGACACGAGGCAGGAATCAGTGTTGAAGCAGCACGCGAGGCGGTGGACCTCAGAGAGCAGTGCTGGGACTTGGGACTGGATTCTCCGATTGGGACCCAGAGCATGGGCCTGAAGCTGGAGCCTGGAGCTCAGGACGCTGCTCTGGGATGTGGAGATTGCCACAGACAGGTCTGGAGTTGGAAGACATCAGGCTCGCAGCATTGGACCGGGTGTTTCAGTCTCCTGGCACTGGAGCGTGAAGCAGCCAACTGGAATGGAGGCCTTGCTCTTCTGGGTGGCACCTGGACCTGTGACTGCAAACATGGAGCATCAGTTGGAGCCCAGAGCCAGGGCTTTCAGAGCTGAACTTGGACACCCAGAACTCGGAGCATGGGGTGGGAGGTCTGGGACACGAGGCAGGAATCAGTGTTGAAGGCTCTGGACCTCGGAGAGCAGTGCTGGGTGCTGGGATTTAGGACTCAATTCTCTGACTGGATGTAGGAGTGTGAGACTGGAGCTGGAGCCCAGAGTTCAGGACGCTGGTCTGGAAGCCAGAGCATGGGAACGCGAGGCAGGCTCTTGACTCAAGCTGCAGCCGGGAGCCCAGGGCAGGACACTGGAACCGGGGGCTCTGGGAGCCGAGTGCTGGACTGGGATCCACCAGCACTGGGGCCAGAGCACAGAGCAGACCAGGCCCCGGGGACTTAGCACCCCGGGACTCCAGGCAGAACTCGGGGCCTGGCACCGGAGCCAAGACCTGCAGAGCCAGGGAGCAGGGCCCCGATCCTCAGGCTGGATCCGGCTATGAAAGAGTCTCAGACCAGAACCCAGATCCTCAGGGAGGGCTTTGGGGACGTGAAGCTGAACTGGAGCATCCCAGTGGAGCAGAAAACGGGGTCAGAGCAGAACATACAGCCTCAGGCTGGACCTCCAAATTCAGCAGCTTGGACTGGACAGCCTTGACTGGGGGCACGGACAGGCGGGCAGGGAGCAGACAGCGCGGTCTGACCGAGGAGGTCTGGACTGGATCTTGGCGCATTCAATGGGAGCTCAGGGCTGAAGTGGAAATGCTGGGCTGGAGCTTGAGAAGGAGCCAGGGACAGTGGAACTGGAGCATCAGCCTGCAACGTCGCGCACTGAATTTAGTTGTTTTGGGGGAAGACCTGGAGTCCTGGGATGTGGATGTGGCAGGCCAGGCTGGAGCTCACAGCTCGAAGCAGAAACCGAACTGGGAGCACTGGGATGAAACCAGGAGCACTGGGATTCAGAGCGTCAGCCTGGAGCACGAATCAGGAGCCTGCAGTTCAGAACTCGGGGCAGGAGACTGGTGTGGACGGGTCTGGAGCTGCAAAGTGGGATTTTGGACTGAGACTCAGTGCTCAGAGCACTGGACCGAGGGGCTCAGAGTGGAGCTGTCAATGCTGGACCGGACCGAGGGCTCGCTGTACTGGGCAGCGATTTGGAGCAGAGCTTGGAACTGCAATCCTGAACATGGAAGATCAGCTGGAGCCCAGAGCTGGGGCTTTCAGAGTTGAACTTGAGCCTGGGACTGGATCCAGGGCAGGAGCTCTGGGACCCGAGGCAGGAATCAGTGTTGAAGGCTCTGGACCTCAGAGAGCAGCGCTGGGTGCTGAGACTCAGGACCTGATTCTCTGACTAGGACTCAAGGTGTGGGGCTGGAGTTCGGGATGCTGGTCTGGACCGTGGAGCAGGACAGTGGCACAGAGGTCTGGAGCTGGCAGGCCCCAGGCTGGGACTCAGGACATGAGGCTGGGACCCAGAGCATCAGACTGGGCATTTCAGAGCAGAGCTCTTAGGACTGCAACTGGGAACCGCCAACCAGAACCGATGCTGGGACTCAGGGCTGGATTCTCCCACCAGTGCTCCTGGTTCAGCATCAACTCGGCACTAGGGAGCTAAAGGCAGCAGACAGGATTCACCGCAGGCTCCAGGACACCCGGACTAGGGCAGTGACTTGATCTTGCAGGTTCTCCGCAGCCCAAACTGGCAGGTATCGCCCACAGCCAGGCACCTGGGGATGCTTCAGTTCTGCAGCCCTCCAGGAACCCAGGCAAAGTCCGGGGACAAGGCAGAGTCAGGGGCACGAGACAACCCCAGAGCCCAAGGGACCCTCAGCAGAGCAACTCCTGCTCCAGGCTCACAGGGCAGGAGGAAATTGGGAGGGATCTCAGGGGCAACAAGGGCTAGCTACAGAGTACATAATGTGTGTGTGTGTGTGTGTGTGTGTGTGTGTGTGTGTGCGCGCACGCACGCATACGTGTGCATGTGTGAGAGATCAATCCAAAGCACAGATACCAAGGGTTGTGTGTGTGCATGATCAGTGCAAATCCCAGATACCAGTGTGTGTGTGTGTGTGTGTGCGCGCACATGCGCACGATCAGTGCAAAGCACAGATACCAGTGCATCTGCGGCGTGCTGTCTGAAAGTCCCCAGCTCTGACCGCTCAACCCTGCTCTGCTCCCAGATGTAAAAAAGGACCCAGGAGTCCTCACGCCAGTGTTCAGCCCCTCACTCCCCTCCAGCAGCGCAGCCCTGCGAGCCAGGATGCCCGGGTCCCAGGCTGGGCTCTGGGGAGGGCGCTGCGCTCCAAGCAGGCAGGACGGCAAGCCCAGACACCTGGGTTGGATCCACTCCCCTGCAGCTGAACTCTTGAACCCCACGTCCCTCCCTGGCTGCAGGTTCCCCGGGGCAGGGACCTTGCATCCTCCATCAGGAGTTCCTTTGAGTCACTCCCTGCCCTGCCCTGGCTGGGGGCTGAGATTAACAGTGTCGCAACAGAGCTGCCACCAGCCCCACCTCACCTTTCACAACCCATCCAGCCCTCTTCCTCCATCTTCAGCCCATCCCACAATGGGAAGAACCCTTTGCACCCCTGCTTCCCTGAGACCCAAACCCTGGTCTCCAAGCAAGGAACAGCCCCAGGGGCTTTGAAAAGTCCCTCGAGCCAACAGTTGCATGGGAGCAAGGAGGTGGTAGCAGAGCAAGGGGCAAGGGGGAGCTGCCAACATCTCCCCGCTGCAAGCCTATAGCCCCTACCCCTGTCTCTGCCTTGAGGGGCTGGTCCTGGCACAGGCAGGCTGTGCTGGGAGTGTCCCTGCTCCTAAATGCAGTGAATGTCAGACGTGCCTGGAGAAGGTCCCAGACTGTGAGGCGCTTTCCCTATTTAACTGCAGCTGGGCACGGGGCTGAATCAGGCCCCGGGGTGCTGGGTATTTTGGGGTCTGACAGCACAGCGAAGGGCGGGGGGACCCACACACCTGCCACCTGCAGAAAGAGACCTGAGGGCAGGTGTCTAGGGTCTCTCCTGCACTGATGAACAGGCAGGAGGAGATAGATCCGGGTAGGACCGAGCATGCTCTGACCTTCCATGGCTGCACCGAGTTGCCAGGTGTCAGACCAACAGACCCACGGGCCCCCCTGCTAGCACAGCAAAGAGCCCGGGCAAGTCCCGCCCTGCTGGAGAGACGGCTCTTTCCCAACCCTGTGCCCAGCCTTTCGGCTCCCACACGGCACCACCCATGGCTTGCAGAGCCTACGTCCGGTTGCCCAACTCTGGTTCACAAAACCACAGGCAGGAAAACTCAGGGAGGGGGCTACTTCCCCCAGCCCTCAGCAGGGGTCAAGGCACGCGCTCAGCACCTGGCAGCAGCTTAAAGAGGGTGAAAGTAGCCCCCATGTGAGCTCCCAGCCACTCAGGGCAGAGCCTGGCACCCTGGGCATAGAGGCAAAGTCACCTGGGCACCCGGGGTGCAGGGGACAGTCACCCTATGATGGGTGCTAAGGAGGCTACAGAGGTGGCTGCAGGCACCCACCAAGTGTCGGGGGGGGGGGGGGGGTGACATCCTCCAGCAGCTGCAGGAGGGATCTGGCCCCTTTTGTCTACACTGTCTCACACTCACCAGCTTCGCTTTTGTCTCCAGTGCTGGGAGATGGTGCGGGCCCCGACACCTCCTTCCCTGGGCCAGGCCAGGCGAGAGCAGAGCAAGTGGAGGCAGGCCCCTGCCCCGTGGTGCCCGGGAGGCCTTGGCTCTGGCGGGAGAAGGCAGCACAGGTGTGTGCATGCTTCCCCCGGCCAGGATTGGGCACCTGAGCCTGGCGTCGTCTGTGCTGTGCAGATGGAGCCAGGTGTCAGATGGATCTGCCTGACTGGTGAGTGGCTTTGGTGGTGCGGTACCCGCCATGTCCCATGTGCTCACACATCCACATGACATGTGTGTGCCAGGCCAAGCAGGGGGACTGTAGTTATGTGCCTCTCATAAATTCATAGATGTTAGGGTCGGAAGGGACCTCAATAGATCATCGAGTCTGACCCCCTGCATAGGCAGGAAAGAGTGCTGGGTCTAGATGACCCCAGCTAGATGCTCATCTAACCTCCTCTTGAAGACCCCCAGGGTAGGGGAGAGCACCACCTCCCTTGGGAGCCCGTTCCAGACCTTGGCCACTCGAACTGTGAAGAAGTTCTTCCTAATGTCCAATCTAAATCTGCTCTCTGCTAGCTTGTGGCCATTATTTCTTGTAACCCCCCAGGGCGCCTTGGTGAATAAAACCTCACCAATTCCCTTCTGTGCCCCCGTGATGAACTTATAGGCAGCCACAAGGTCGCCTCTCAACCTTCTCTTGCGGAGGCTGAAGAGGTCCAGGTGTCCCAGTCTCTCCTCATAGGGCTTGGCCTGCAAGCCCTTAACCATACGAGTGGCCCTTCTCTGGACCCTCTCCAGGTTCTCCACATCCCTCTTGAAGTCCGGCGCCCAGAATTGCACGCAGTACTCCAACTGCGGTCTGACCAGCGCCCGATAGAGGGGAAGTATCACCTCCTTGGATCTGTTCGTCATGCATCTGCTGATGCACGATAAAGTGCCATTAGCTTTTCTGATGGCTTCGTCACCCTGCTGACTCATGTTCATCTTGGAGTCCACTGGGACTCCAAGATCCCTTTCCACTTCCATGCCACCCAGCAGGTCATTCCCTAGGCTGTAGGTGTGTTGGACATTTTTCCTCCCTAGGTGCAGCACTTTGCATTTCTCCTTGTTGAACTGCATTCTGTTGTTTTCTGCCCATTTGTCCAACCTGTCCAGGTCTGCTTGTAGTTGTTTCCTGCCCTCTGGCGTGTCCACTTCTCCCCATAGCTTTGTGTCATCCGCAGACTTGGACAGAGTACACTTCACTCCCTCGTCCAAGTCGCTGATGAAGACATTGAAGAGTACCGGTCCTAGGACCGAGCCCTGAGGGACCGCACTGCCCATACCCTTCCAGGTCGATACCAACCCATCCGCTACGACTCTCTGGGTGTGACCCTCTAGCCAATTCGCCACCCACCGGACTGTGCAGTCATCCAAGTCACAGCCTCTTAACTTGTTCACCAGTATGGGGTGGGATACCGTATCGAAGGCCTTCCTGAAGTCTAAGTATATGATGTCAACCCCACATCCTGGCTGGGTCCCCTTGGTGCCCCTGGGGGCTAGGTGCTGGGCACCCTGGGCAGTGCTGCAGCTTGTCACCCGCCTTCCTTTGCACAATAGAGAAATGTGGGGGTCAGAGAGCTGCTATTCAAGCCACTTGATCTCTGTTCGGAAATTTGCTCATGTGCACATGCAGAGGCTCCTGTCTGGACGTGCCACTGCAGGCGGCTGCTGCTTGCACTGTATGCCTGCTCTGGCCATGTGCTAGGCCTGTGCCTATGGGGGATGGGCATGTGCATGCCTGTGCATGTGTAGGCATGTGTGTATGTACTGGCTTAGCACTCATGGCCTGTGCATGCGTGTGTATGTACTGGCCAGCACCCATGGCATGTGCATGTGTATGTATGTAGTAGGCCAGCACCTATAGTGCGTGCATGCTGGCCAGCACCCATGGCGTGTTCATGTACTGGGCCAGCACCTATAGTGTGTGCGTGTGTACTGGCCAGCACCCATGGCATGTGCATGTACTGGGCCGGTACCCATACTGTGTGCATGTGTATGTAGTAGGCTAGCACCCATGGCGTGTGCATGTGTGTGTCCATGCGTGCAAGCCTGCAGCAATGCACACAGGTGTCTCTGCAGCACAGGGCCCTCTGGACCCCCTCCCCCTGCTCCCCTCCCCCCTTTCCCAGGCTCCCCACAGTAGCTGGACATTCCCTGGGCGCTGCCATGCGTGAAGTCTCCAGTGAGGGCTGGGGAAGGGGCTTCTCCACCCAGTTCCCCTCCCAACCTGTCTGACCAGTCCCCCCTCCCCCTGCCACCACCATCCTCTCACCTAGGGGGAGGAGAGACTCTCCCTCAGCCCCCGGCTCTGGGCTCACACACATGCCAGGCATTCTTCCCACAGGGTTGCTGTGCCCAGTGCAGAAGGGATGCCCTATGCACCCTGCACCCTCCAGAATCAGCAGGGCAATACAGACGCTGTCCCTTCTTGTGGGGTGGCTTCCAGCCCAGGTGGGAGGCGAACGCAGGAGTCCAGGTTGGAAGCAGTCTGGGCCTAACAAGCAGCCCAAAGGTTTATTACCCATCACAGTATGGAGCTGCGGGAAGGAACCCAGGTGTCCTGCATGCCAGGGCACGAAGCCCAGCTGGGAAGTGAAGCCCAGACCCCTTGGTGCCAACCTGGTCAGATGCACACTGCTCCTTACTAACCGCAACGCACTTCTCCATGCCCTTCTCAGCTGCCTGGAGCAGACCACACATGCTCTAGGAGAAAACCTACTGGATCACTGTAATTTATAGCTCAGAAGCCTTTTCAGGGAATAATGCAGAGAGACTGGAAGTTATTTCCATCCTAGCTGTCGGGGCTGGAAATGGGATGCCCATCAGCACACACCTGGGAGCAGCAGGGTGGGGGGCTGGTAGTCAGGACACCTGGGTTTTTTTCTCTGCCTTGGGAAAGCGAACACAGGGGTTGGAAGCAAGGACCTCTTGGTTTGATTTCTGACTCCCAAACACCTGAAGATTTGGATAGGGGGGAATTCATAGGAGAAACGCGCCCCTAGGCAACACCAAGCCCCCGCCTGCGGTGATAGTCTGGCAGCAAACACACATGCTCCCTGCTTCACCCCAGCCAGGGGGCCCTGCCACCCACGCTCCCAAGCGAACAAACTCCCCGAGCCTGACATTCCTGGTTGCTGGCTGGGCCAGTGGATCACACCACTTGGATGCAATGGATACGGGCTCTGCAGAGACATGCTCCGAACGCCCAGGCGGCTCCCATCCAAGGGGATGGTTCCAGCATGAGCCAAGCTCCTGGCTTTCCAACAGGCAGGGGCTTTCCAAGCAGCAGGCTCTGGCATTGTCGGGACATCCACACATGCAGGCATTTCCCTGCAGAACAAAACCTCCCATGGGAAACATCCTGGATGGGTCCCCTTGGTGCCCCTGGGGGCTAGGTGCTGGGCACCCTGGGCAGTGCTGCAGCTTGTCACCCGCCTTCCTTTGCACAATAGAGAAATGTGGGGGTCAGAGGGCTCTTATTCAAGCCACTTGATCTCTGCTCAGAAATTTGGGCCCAACCCCCCACCTCCCTGGCCCTAGCAATTCATCATTTTCAGGGAGAAAGTTAATTAAAATACAGGGTAGATGGAAAGGGGTGGGGGGTCAATGCACTAGAGCAAAATGCTGGATATTCATTAACCCTCACACAAAGCCGTGATGGAAGGGGACAGGGGCCAGGGAGGCAGGGGGGAGCTGCCTGACCCGCAAACACCCCTCCGGCGCCAGGGAGAAAGGAGGCTGTTGAAAGCGGCTCCCATCAGGGCAGACGGAGAAGCCCGAGGCTTTGTGGCGGGAGGATGAAAGGCTCTCGGGGGGCCCCAGATGGGGAAGGGGGGGCTAGGGATGCAGGGGAGGAGTTGAGTTTTGTCTCCACTAGCTGGTGGGGTCAAAGGTCACCAGGAGAGATTAGAATCAGAGGGGCCAAATCTGCCGGCACCGATGGCACAGGATGCCACCCACATGGATGAAAGCCATCAGCCACCTTGGATGTGCTGGGACCTTTCTCGGAATCTGCAAAATGGGGCGTTCATCCCCAAAAACCTGGTCCCAGGCTGCAGCCGGGTTAGAACTGGCTGGCCCAGATCCCGCCCTGGCCTGGGGCCCAAATCTGACCCGTGCCCATCAACTACACAGCTGCTAATAGGGGACCTAGCAGGAACCTTCCCTGCAGTTTGCTCCCTGAAAGCTGTCCCTTTATCCAGGGGTGTAGGGACCACGGGAGTGGAGACCTGGAGCGGGGAGATGGGAAGCAGGTACGGACATCTGTAGCTGAAGGCATTTTTTGCTGGAGATGGGTAGGAACACAGGGCTGGATGGGTCCCTGTGGGTCGGAATCAGGCCCCGTGTGAGCAGGGCATAATCCTGTTCATGCATTGCTCCCCCACCATCTTAACACTGGACCCCAGTTTGGCTCTGTGCCCCTGCCCCTTGCTTTGTGCCTGTCAACGTGTCCTTACGTGGGTTACAGGCTTTTCCCTGTAAACTCAATCTTGCTGCACAGCTCCCCGCCTCCTGTACGACAGCACTTCTTTTGGGAGAGAATCACAGAATCACAATGAGGGTGGGAAGGGACCTCGGGAGGTTACATCTAGCCCAACCCCCTGCTCAAAGCAGGACCAGCCCCAACCACATCATCCCAGCCAAGGCCTTGTCGAGCTGGGTCTTAAACACCTCCAAGGATGGAGACTCCACCACCTCTTTAGGTAACCTGTTCCAGTGCTTCACCACCCTCCTTGTAAGAAAGTTTTTCCTAATATCCAACCTAAACCTCCCTTGCTGCAACTGGAGCCCATTGCTCCTTGTTCTGTCATCTGCCACCACTGAGAATGGCCCAGCTCCATCCTCTTTGCAACCCTCCTGCAGGGAGATGAAAGCTGCTATCAAATCCCCCCTCAGTCTTATCTTCTGCAGAATAAAACACCCCAGTTCCCTCAGCCGCCCCTCACAAGTCCTGTCCCCCAGCTCCACAACCATTTCTGTTGCCCACCACTGGACTCTCCAATGTGTCCACCTCCTTTCTGTAGTGGGGGCCCAAAACTGGACACAAGACTCCAGATGTGGCCTCCCCAGTGCCAAATAGAAGGGAAGAATCACTTCCCTCCATCTGCTGGCAATGCTCCTACCAATGCAGCCCAGGATGCCATTACCCTTCTTGGCAGCAAGAGCACACTGCTGGCTCATATTCAGCTTATTGTCCACTGTCACCCCAGGTCCTTTTCTGCAGAGCTGCTGCCCAGCCAGTTGGCTCCCAGCCTGTCCCAGTGCATGGGATTGTTCCCTCCTAAGTGCAGGACTTTGCATTTGTCCTTGTTGAACCTCAGGAGATTTCTTTTGGCCCAGTTCTCCAATTTATTGAGGTCTCTCTGAATCCTAACCCTACCCTCCAGTGTATCTACTACTCCCCCCAGCTCAGTGCCATCAGGCATCTTATACTGGGACAACTATTCCTAGAATGGAAAGGAGTGAGCTGTTCCAGCCTGAAGCACCCGTGTGCCGGGCTTGCTGCAGCCCATGCAGGGCCTGGCTGGGTGCAGCTGGACCCATGCAGGGCGCCAACCGCTAGCATGATGCAGATCGGGTTTCTCATTTCAGGGGCGGGGGGGAGGAACTGGATATGGCAAAATTCCTCTACTCCGGGGCAGGACAAGATGCCAAAAGGTTTCAATTTCCTGCCAGCTCCGAGGCTGGAAGGAGAGAGTGAACTTGGGGTCAGCTCGACACCTCCTGGTTCAACCGAAGGAATCCAGATGCTTTGTCCTGACTTAAAAGACGTCAAAATGACCCAATGGCTGGACGTCCTAAAATGATGAATGAAAGCCAATCTAACTAAGGAGTCTCCAAATGGGGAAACCAGAGAGGCCTGAATGGAACCGTTCCCATTAGCTACGGGCTTTCCCTCTCCCCCATTTTCACGTCAAGATGAATTTCCATCACCACCAACTTTGTTCCATGACACATGTCCCTGGCAAAGAGCAGATCTTTTCCAGCAGCCAAGGAAAGACCATCCCAGAGAGGGATTCCCCAGCCAGCCTGAGGTAGAGCTTGCATCCAGAGACAAGGGCAATTGCAACTGTGCATAAGATCTCCCTTCTTCCGTGCCCCATCCTGGCTGTACTGCATGCTATGCCCTTTCTATCTATTCTCATTAGGCCTCAAACAGCAGGAAAAAAAAGCAGCTAAACTCTGTGAGCCTCTCTGGATCCCATATTGGAGGCCCCTGCCTGGAGCGCCACATCAGGGAAATGCGTCCTGACAATCTCTGCTTTCCAAGAAGTCTTGCAAACGGGTCAAATCCTCGTTGGTATTAACACAATAAACAGCCCAGAGGGAGGAATTTGCCTTTTGTTTAAGCAAAACAGCCGTGGTTCAAGCCCCAGCTCTGATGACAAAGATGCAGGGCAGCTGGAGAAACGTATGTGTGTGTGTGTATGTGTGTTTGTGTGTGTGTGTCCCCACCCCTGATATACTGGATTAACTCTCCCCGTCTCTTCAGCCTCACATAGGCAGATGGGTTACACATCTGCCTTAGGACCGAGTCCCACATATACATAAGCTTTTTGCGGGGGGGGGGGCCTGCCCAGCTCCAGGGAGCAGGGACTGAGGCCCCAAAATGACCAGGACCAGCCTCTCCACTATGGCCGTGGCCCTGGGGTCCTTGCTCAGTGCTGCAGAAACCTTACAGTTCTCTGGCCAGCTGCTACCCTCTCAGCCCCCTAACCCTAACCCATTCCCCCCTAACCAGGGGCAGGCAGCACAGAGCTGCCTGCAGGACAGAGCAGGGAGCAGTTTCCAACTGAAGAGAAATTCCCCTTTCTCCCCCAACCTCCATTCAAACGAGCTTCGGGCTGGTTAGCCTCAGCCATTTCGGGAGAAACGTTCCAGGTCTGGGGGTGCGCTGCCCAGTCCGAGAAGCCCAAGCGATCAGCAGACAAAGATGCAAAGGTGCAAAGAGAGGGCAACGAGAGTAGCAAGCCAGGCTCCTGCTGCAACCCCCCTCTGCCAAATTCCAGAGCCCCGCGCGGCCCCGGGCAGCCCAGCATCTGGTCTCAGTTACCGGGAATGATGGCGGAGTTAGAGGGGCTGCAGGGCAAGGGCGACCAGCACCAGCTCCTGCACTTAATCGAGACCAAACCTCCCGGACGTGAACTCTGCCGAGAGGGTCAGAAGCAGCTCGGAAAGTCATTAGCTCCCCCAGAGCTTCCTGGCAGTCTTGTGGGACAGAGCCTTCTCCATGCTGGCTGTAGGAGGATATCCCTTGGCCCGCTTAGCCTAGGTGGGGGGAGGGGGAGGGGGTGGCCTGGGGCAAAGAGATGAGAACCCAGGAGTCCTGATTCCCAGTCTTCCCCAGTTTAACCACTAGAAATTCCCCTTCCCAGTGCAGTTCATGCATCCTGACACCGTCACCCCCTGCTCTAACCACTAGCCCAAACACTCCTCACACCTATGGACAGAGCCCCCAGTTTCCAGATATTCCCTGTTCTGAGCCCCTAGATTGGAAAGAGCCCAGGCGTCTTGGCTGCCCCCCACAAACCGCCTTCCCTCTGCATGTCCTGCCCACGGCACTCGGGACCCGTCCCGCCCTGCGTGCCAGGGAGCCGGGCGAGCCTGCTTGATCCCAGCTGGCGAGGACGAGGCCTTTGTTCTCCGCCAGTTTTTCAGGCTTTGATCTGAGCAGGCATGCCCCCGCGCAGAGACAACAGGCAGGCGGAGAGGGGCTGCGACGGCACTGCAGCCTCTCCCTGGCCGTTTTGTGGATCCGAGACCCTAGGGTTAAGCCCCAAAGGCTCCAAGCAGATCTTTGAGGATCCTCTCAGCACCTCATTTGCTGCGGAGCGGGGATGACTCCTTCCTGCTCCCCGCAAAATGCTGCCCCTGCCTGGGGCATCTTCAAGCCAGGCAGCCAGAGGGTGACAAATGGCTCCATTATTGCAGTGGCAGCTTCTGAACGAGGCCTGGAAAGAGCAGGGGGCGAAGCCAGAACAAAGCAGCAGCAGGAGAGAGCCCCAAAGTGTCAGGAAGATGTATGAGGACCTGGCTTCCACATGCTAGAGACAGCTGCAAAGCTCAGAGCTGGACACAGGGCTGAGCCCTGCAGCGGGCTGGAAGAATCCCACCATCTTGGCCAGAGCTCCAGTCACAGTCCCCCACTTCTTCACCACCAGCAGCCCCAGCTCCCATTGCACCCCAGTGTTTGCAGGGTCTCCCTAGCACAGCTGGGAGCCCCCAAGGCTCTTGGGAGATGACCTGGGGGCATCTGCACATGGCTTAACCCTGAGGGATTGGTGCTTACCCACTGCCCCGTCTGCTGATTCCCAAATGCATCCCGGCAAGGGGAGCTGGGCTCTTCCTCCCCCCCGCAGACAAGGATGGGTATTATCTGCACCCCTTGACTTCCCCATGGAGTTAAATCACCCCTGGGGTTTGCAAGGAGGTTGGGCTGGACACAAGGGAGAAACACCTGTGAGTGCGCAGCCTCACCTCCGCAGTGCCCCAAGCAGCAGTTGCTTCCTTCCTCTCCAGCAGCATCGACAAAGTGAGCAGGCACCTGGATCGCCCTTTTTTATATGTGTGCAAGAGCTCCCATCATGCTCTGCTCTTAAAGGGAAACTCACACCAGCCATGAGTTTGCCTTCCTGCCCCTCCATGGTGAAAGGGGAGAAAGCATGGTGAGCAGGGCCTGTCTAGAGCTAGCCGTGCCCTATCAGCCCACCCCACAGGCACCCACCACCCCTGGGTTCAAGATATCCAGGGAATACGGCCTGGCTGGATCTCCTCCGAATGGATCAGACGTCGTCCTAATCCCGGGAGGAACCCCATTCTCCTCTCGGTCTCAGCAATCCCCCATTGTCACAAGCTCATGACTTAATGCTGTAATGCTCACAAGAAATGGTCCTAATTTCCAACCATAACCAAGACAAGGAAGTAACTTGTGAGACATTTATTAAAAGAAAGAGGCGTCCAGAAGGACACGACGTTCAAGGCAAGATCCCTGGAGGCCTGGCTGGCTGGGGCTGGGATTTCTTTTGTGGTGTGGATTGCTTCCTTTTTAATAAAATATTAACAAATAAATACTCAAACAAAGAAAAATGAGGATAAACTACCAGGACAGGAGACAGCGAGCGAGCGAGCAAGAGTTTCAAGGCTCTACATGGGGAAAAGAGCATGTCTAGACAACACTACAGGTTCTTCCTAGGGGCATATGAAAAAATATTCTGTATAAAATCAAAAATCAAAGCCAGGGGAAATTAAAAAGGAACGCACAGCACTTTCCACTTCTCGTCTTGAACTGTTGTCTGGGGGCGGGGAGGGAACCGGGGAGGGAAACCTCCATGGAGGGGGAAGGATCCTGTTTGGACAGGTAAGATCACGGACAATTTTGGCGAGGCCCTGGGACATGGATGCAGGTTGGAAAAGCACATGGTGCTTGGAGGGGGGCAGGCAGGCATGGAGATGGCTTTGATGGGGCAGGAGAGGCAAAGGGAGGGGTCTAGTCAGGAATTGGGGGAGATGGGGTTGGAAGGAAGTCAGGGAGCAGGGCTGTCCCAATTCAAGGATGACCCCAGTTTCCTTAACGCTGGGCATCTCCTGCATGTGGACGCTCTTATTCCAGTTTATGCACAAGTGCTTGCACCGCTATTTCTGGCAAAGGCAGCACAGCTGGGCTATTCCCTGCCACCCCAGAGAGCAAAGGGTCCTTCAAATTGCACTGAAGGCATTGCGGTCTTGCAGGCTTCCAGGGTTTGGGCAAGCTGCTAGGCTCCCACAGGCATCAAGGGGCAGCTGGGTTTGCAGCAGATGGGAAAACTGTTGGTGTCATTGGGCAAATGGGAAGGGTGCAAGGGTGAAGCACCCACTGCTGGGGCTGGACAGGACAAGCCCATGAGGGGTTAATCAGAGTTGCTTGAACCCTGCTGTGCCGGGATGGGATGGAGGTGGCAGGGCAAAGGGGCAGGGGTGATTGTGGAGTGGGGCCTCTGGGGCACCTGGGTTGGGTCTCCATGCCAGGGGTCTTGGAGGTCTGTGGAGGGGGCAGGATTGGGGCCATAGGAGCCCGGTGCGGCCCTGCCGGAGCCTCACTCCCGGATGTAGACCCTCGTGCAGACGACATCATCAGCTGTCATGGTCTAGAAAGGATGAGAGTGGATGTCAGGGGATACCAGGGCCCGACGCCCACTGCTGGGGCATCGGCACTACATCCTGGGGCACCAAGGGCCCCAATTCTGGACGTAGGGCCTGAGCACCCTTAAGAGAGCCTTGGTGAAACAGAGCAGAGGATGGGAAGGGAAATCAAGGTCTCTGATACACTGGGAGGGATTCCCCCCCGAGTACCCCCTTGGGGTTAACGCTTCGCACGCTGCAGTTGGCCTTACCAGGATGAGTTCCCCGTCATTGGTCATCTCCCTGGACCAGCCTGTCTTGGGCCCCTCGCCCTTGAGCAGCCGCTGCTCACACACCATCTTGTTCTCGCTCTCCCATTTGGCCAAGCTCTGCCAGGGAGGAGAGGAACAGCAGGGCCTCGTTAGCGCAGCCAGGTGTTGGCCATTTGTTCCACCCTCTGGAGCAGGCGGATGCTGGGTTTGTCCCCACAGGGTATGTTTGTGTGTGTGTGAGATCAATGCAAAACACAGATAATGGGGGCATGTGCGTGTGTGTGCACACGTGTGTGAGATCAACACAGAGCACAGATAACAGGGGGGTGTGCATATGTGTGCATGTATGCGTGAGATCAATGCAAAGCACAGATAACGGGGGGGTGCATGTGTGCATGTGCATTTGTGCATGAGATCAATGCAAAACACAGATACCGGGGAGCGGGGGTGTACACACACATCATACCCAGTGACTTGGACTCCAGAAGATACATGTGCGTGTCATATAAAAACAGCTGGAGTCCAGGGGCAGTGCACGCAGGTGTACACATGGGTGTTGCACCAACTAAGCTGGACTCCAGGGGTGTGACATGGTGGACGTGCATATGCAAGTGTCGTGCTAAGACAGCTGGAGTCACAGGGCATGGGCACATACCTACATGTGCATGAGTCACATGAAAAGAGCTGGGCATGCACATACACGTATCATGCTAAGAGGACAAGTCTTGGGGTGTGTGCTGGCACATACATGTGGAGGTATCATGCTGAGAGCTGGAGCCCTGGCAAGTGTATGCACACACATGTGTGTGCAAGTATCACACTAAGAGCTGGAGTCTTGGGTTTGCACAGGGTGTCTCAGACCCAGCTGGCAAAAGCCCTGTTTGTTGCAGCGCCTTCACACCCTGTTCTGCCCTGGGCTTTGATGGGTGCAGAAGACCCCAAGCCAAGACCTGCCCCATCCAGGGTCCCCCCCGGCAACAGTACAGCCCCCACACCCCCTCACCTTGCACGGCCGCCCATCCACAGTCTGCTCCTCAAACTCCTCACCAATCTTGAAGTGGATCTCGGTGGTGCGCACTGTGGTTGAGGTCTTGATGTAAAAGGTCTCTCCGTCCTGCTTGATCTCCACTGCCGGCTTGGAGGCCGCGGCCACTGCGATTTTTCTCAGCATCACATTGACGCCTGTGGAGGGGAGCAGGTCAGGCCACGGGTGGGGTGGGACCCCATGAGCAAGCTGGCGTGGGGCAGCTGGCTCCCCTGAGGCTGGGAGAAGAGAGGACCTCTCCCCAAGAGGAGTGGGAAAGCCTCAGGGTAGCACCACAGCCCTGGCCCTGCACATCTGGGCTGCAGGTGAGTTGCGGCATCTCCCTCCTGCAGGCCAGCGGGGTCAAGTGGCTCTCGCCTGCCTCGGAGGGGGGCTGATGGGCTCTGCAAGTCAGCCGCCATCCTGGGGGCCACTGTGGGGTTATTTTTCAGCGAGGGGAATGATTGATGACAAGATGCACGCGCGTGCACGTGCACACAGACACACATATGTATACACACCCAGGCACAGAGACACACAGACAGACAAGACACTCACACAGACACAGATGTGCACAAACACACCCTGACACACACACGCATACACACACCCACACACAGATGTACACACAGATGCACCCAGACACAAGTGCACAAACAAGACATGCACACACAGACGGACATGCACACAAATGGACACATACACACACGGACACAGATACATGGAGAGAGACATGCACTCACACACAGACACGGATGCATGCACAGAGACACTCAGATGCATGCACACATGCAAACAGATGCACACACAAGACATGCACACCTAGAGACATGGACAGACACATGCACATGCATACACAGATGCACATGTGCACTCACAAGATATGCACACAAGAACAGAAACGTGCGTACACAAACACAGATGCACATATATCATGCACACAGAGACAGACACATACATGCAACCATAAATGCAGACACACACGTGTACCCACCCAGATGCACACACAGACACAGACATAGAAGCATGCACACAGATGTGCACACCCGCCCCGCCCCCCCCCTTGCAGACAGCCATGCAGACACATGGGCATTCACTGACATGCCAGGCAGGGGCTAGGGGTGAGGAGGGGGCAGGATGAGCCCTGGTGACCCACCCAGCCTGCTTGCCCAGGGCTCCATGCCAGGAGCTGGCCCAGCTCCAGGCTCCCCTGCTGGGGCAGGGCAGGTGGGTGGGAGGCTTCCAGCCAGGGGTGCCCTCTCCTTGCCCCCCATCTCCATGATGTGCAGATCAGGGGAGGGAGTCATCAGGATCAGGCCAAAGGAGGCGAGCAACCCAGCTGACAGCACCGGCTTACCCCAGCTCAGGGGTCTGGGAGCCCCCAGGCGTGCGACATCCCTGGGTGTCACACGAGGAGGGGGGGCCGCCGTGCACTGAGCCCTGGGAGCCGGATTAACCTCTGGCCGTGGAAAGCTGCAGGGCAGATTTTTCCTGGCAGAGGTCTGGCCGTGAGCCCCAGGGCCCAGCCCGGCACAGACCCCCCATTGTTCGGCCTGCCTGGCGCCCCCGCTCCCACGGCCGGGCTGTTTCGGGCTCTCCCCTCCCAGCTCCCAGTCCCTGGCTCTGGCCTGCAGCTTCTTCTGGGGGGTCACTGCCACCACGACATGGGGGCTGCAGTCGAGAGGGGCACGCCAGTCCCAGAAGGAGAAACAGGACATGGGTGAGTCTTTTTCTGGTGTCCAGCCTGCAGGGCGAAGGGGACAAGGCAGAGGGCACACGTGTGTGCACTGTGCAGGAGGGCGTGAGGCACCCCACCCTGCTGAGCTCCCTGGTGGGAGCTGCACTGGAAGGACCCCAGGCAGCGTTGTGGGCTGACACCTTGTTTCCACTCCTGGCGCTGCCAATGACTTTCTGGAAGACCTTTGCCAACTCCCTTGGCCTCCCTGCCTCAGTTTCTCCAGCTGTGGAATGGGAGCGAATGAGGCAGGGAGGGGCATTCACATGGGCAAGGGGAAGAGGCAGAGCCTTCAACCAGAAGCCTCGGCCGCAGCTTTGTGGGCCTCATAGCAGTGTTCCCCCTAAGCTGCGTGGCATGCGTGGCCACGCAGGCGTCCTCAGGCCACACTGCCAGGCACGCCTGTGCAGTCGCACACACCACGCAGCTTAGAGAATGCTGCCTCACAGGGCTCCATGAGTGCCTGTAAAGCCCCAGCTCCAGGAATCACACCAGCTCTCGTAGGAAAAGAAAGCAAGAGTCAGGACACGCAGGGCCAGAGGGACTGAAGAAGCCCACCCGCCACGCAGGGCCAGCCTCAAAGCCCAGGTGCCCTGGCGAATGTGGCCCCAATGCCCTCCCGAGACCCCCACCTGGCATTTCTCCTCTGAACTGGCATACGCAAGCGGCTGCCAAGTAAAGCGATCTCCAATGGGGGCCGCAGGAGGAAAACCCTGACAGTCCCTCGGGTGTTGTCAGGGGGGCAACTGGCTTCGCACACGGGTTGGGGACCCTTGCCCCCCGCCCCGCCTCACTTGGCTCTGTCCCAGGCTGAAATTTAATGACTCGTTATCTCATCAGGCCCTTTCCATGGAGTCCCCCCCTTTCCCTCGCAGCCAAGGTGCCAAGAGAGATCCGCTTCCCCTCCGGCAGCTCCGATGCCAATAAAACCCAGGCTGATAAGAGCCGGGACCCTGCTTCGCCGCCGTGGGAAAGGCAGAGATTTACGCTATCGCTGGCAGATTTATTTCTCCGCCGGGCTGGGCTGGGAGAGGAAGGGGGGGTGCGGGAGTGAAATAGAAGCAAGTGATAATTATCCCCAAGTATTTCGCGCCGAGCCCCTCGGCTGGAAAATATTCTGCTCCATCCGTTGCAGGGGGAGGGGGCGCGGGCAGGGTGTATCCCCATCCTTAGGGGCTTGGGATGGGGTTGCATGGAAGCGGGTAGCCGTGGAGGCCTGCTCCAGGGAGGGGAGGGAGCCACTGTTGCCCAGCAGGTTTGGGAGCGGGAGAGCAGCTCTTCATTGTTCTCCAGGGTTGTGGGGGAGGGGGTTTCCATTGTTCTCCAGCTCCTGCTTGCTAGGTCTGTCCTCAAGGCAGCTCCCTGCCTCCAGGTGGGATCCAGGGTCAGCCAGACCCTGAGCCGGATCCCCTCCTGCCACAAACCACCCCTTCCCCAAATGCCACTGCCAAGCCCCTCCTGCTCCCCCATCTCACATCCCCCCCCATGCCACTGCCAGGTTCTTCACCACTCCCACCACCCTTGGAGGCTCCACCGGGTGGTGGATGGGCTGCCTCTTTGTACCTCAGTTTCCCCTCCTGAAAAACACAGAACAACCCCTGGCAATGGGCAACACTGGGGTCACCAGCATCACCAGCAAAGAAAGACTTGGAGTGATAAAACTGCTGTTGGAGGAGATGGTTTCCCCCGCCCCAAGCTAAATATCTCCAGGCCTCTCCCTCCAATTCAATGCCACCAGGAAGCAAAGGGTTAATTTGGGGTTTCCCTTCCTCTGCCACCGACTGCCCAGGGGCCCTTGGACAAGTTGCTTCAACTCTGCCTCAGGGCCAGGTCTGTAATACAGGAGAAGATGCCCAGCCCTACCCCAGGTGGGGAGAAGGGATACACCCCTCCCAGGCTGCAAGGGGCTGGTCCAGCCCTCCCGGCCTGAGTGGGTTTCAGGGGTGGGGGGGGTTGTGTCATATTGGCTGACCCCAAGCAGCGCTGCCTGTTTCAAGCTCAGCTGGAAAAGCCTGGTGCTTTTTAAAGCCCGGCTGCCTGGGTTCCACCAGCCCCCCTCCAAGATGCAAAGGCAAGAGGGGCTGAGTTGTCAAGGAGCAATTTTACCCTGGGGGAACCCTCGGTGCTACCACGTGCTTCAGATGCCAGGTGGATCTCTGAGCCTCAACTCAACGTCACTCCCATTCCACAGATGCAGAAACTGAGGCAGCGAGACAAAGGGATTTGGCAAAGGTCTCCCAGCAGGCAGTGGCAGCGCCAGGAGTGGAAATGAGGTGTCACACATAGCACTCCTCCCCCTGAGGTGCTCAGTAGGGTGGGATGCCTCATGCCCACCCACACGGTGCACATGTGTGCCCTCTGCCTTGCCCACTTTGCCTTGCAGTGGGCACAGGCCCAGACAAGAGCACCCTGGGGAGCAGGGGGCACGAGGCTGCTTGTTGGCAGGGCTGTGAGGCCCTGATCCCCAGCCTTGGGGCGGGGGTCTCTGCAGGGACACGTGTCCACTCCCGAGCTGCATCCCATGAGCACCGCCGGAGCCGAGCCAAGCCAGACAGCTGTTATAGCAATCCCCGCCCTGCACCCGGCCGCATCCAGCAGCCTAGCCCTCAGCTTGGGGGATATCATCTGATTGCGACATGAACGCTGCCAGCCAGGCTTGTCCTGCGATACCACTCCAGAGCCGGGGGGAGGAAATCCAGCAGCTGGCGCTTGGGGAGGGGGAGGTGGAAGGAAGCCTAGACGCAGCCTGGGCCAGTGGTTAGAGCAGGGGGCAGCTCAGGCCCGGGATTCTTAGCTTCTGCCCCTGGCGCCAGTCCTGGGCTTCCTGGGGGGTCTCTGAGGCCAGAGACTTTGCCTCCTTAACCATGCCTCAGTTTCCCTATCTGTACAATGGGTGCACGCGTGGTCCCCACGTGCTGTGGCGCCCCAGGGATCCAAACAGGGATGGCTCAGGCCTGTTCCCCACCCCCCCCCCCTTGCATGAAGAAGCCCTTTCAGGAGGTGAAGATACAGACTGCGATGGGAAGGGTTCAGCGCACTGGCGCCTGCTCGGTGTCTCTTACAGGTGTTATCGCTCCTTCGCTCCGACTGCAGGAGGTCCGCGATGGCCCTGGCGCACACACACACACATATGCACACTCGCACTCACACTCACACACCCGAGCTCTGTGCATTGTCTGGGACCAGACCCAAGCCCCCGGCTCCCTCCCTTCCCCAACTTGAATGTGCTTCTGCTCTTGCTAGGACCTGCGCAGCCCCATCTCCCTCCCTGCACCCCGCGGTTCCTCCAGCCTGGGGCATGGAGCGGGGAAACTGAGGCAGGCCGGCTCAGGGGACTCCCCCCTCCCGGGCAGGGGGCGGCTGCATCCACCCCCACCCCCTGGATCAGAGAAGGGGGTGGGGGGCAGACAAAACCCTCCCCACCTGCAGCAGCCCGGGTTACTCCGGACTGAGCCCCCACATCAAGCTCAGCACGAGCCCCGCGGGTGCGGCTCCGCAGCCCGACCCATTGCCGCTCACCCAGCGCCTTGAGCAGCTCCTCGAAGTTCTCCGAGCTCTTCATCTTCCAGTTGCCGGAGAAGTTGGGCATGGCCGGGCCGGGGTCTCTCACTGTCTGCTGGGCGTGGATGGCTCCCGAGGCGGCTCCCCCGTCCCTGCCCGGCCGCAGCCTCCTCTCCCGGCTCCGCCAGGCTTTCTCCCCCCGCTCCCGCTCCGATGTGTCATTTTATGGCTCAGCCGCCCTGTCTAGTCCCTCCCCCGTGCTCCTGGGAGAGGAGGAGAGCAGCTCCCCCCACTCACCTGGGGGCCCTCCCCTTCTGCCCTTGGTCAGCCTGGGGGACCTGCCCAAGGGCTTTGGGAGCCTCCAGTGCAGAGGGATCATGCGGCCCCCAATCTCCGTGGCAGGGGGCACAGCCCCATCCTGTGCAATCCCATGTCTAGGACCCCCCCACAACAGTCCAACCCCATTCTCTCCCATCCCAGACCGGGTTCAACTGAATGGGTTTTATCTGCCCCACTCAAAGCTCCACTGGGGAACAGGGATCCTGGCCTGAACCCCCAACAGCACCTAGCACCGGTGGGTGCTCCTGTAATTGGTGCAATATATAGATCTCTCCCTATCTATTGGGATGTCTCCCTATCTATAGATAGGGAGATATATGGTCTCATTTTAGGGGGGCTGCAGTCAGGTCAGACCCCCAACATGCACAAGTGTTGGAGCAGGATGCGGCATTTCCCAGGCATCTCGGGGGGCTGTGGAGGGGACCCCAATCAGCGCCTGTCTCTGAGACGGGAAGAATGAACCCCTCTCTGGGGGCAGGCTGGGGGCAAGCCGGAGGGGTGCTGAGGCCGGACTGGGGGGCCACCTGGGTGTTGGGGGGTCCCAGGACCTGGAGCGAAACAACAGCTCCGCCTGGTGGCACCGAGCAGGAGAGTCCCCGGGCAGTGGCAGGGCTGGTAGGCTTTGCTGGGGTGGGGGCACTCATTTACAACTCCCTAGCAGTTAACGAAGTGGGATCATTAGGCCAGAAGTGGCACCCCCAGGCGTGGAGGGTGCCAGCCTTCTGCTCTGGATGAAGGGGCTCACAAGACTACCCCACCCCCTTAGGATGCCTGGGTTCTCTTCTCCGGAGATCCTCCCGCCTGCTCCTTCTTTGTCTGCCTCCTTACCCGGCTGGAGGACGGACTCTGCATCTCTCTGCGCAACCCCTGAGCTCCGTCACAGTCAAAATCCCTCTGGGATGTGGGGCTAGGGAAACTGCTGCCCCATTGCAAAGTGCTCTGAGCACTACAGGGTGCTAATCCCTGCCTGTCACCATGCCCTTACACCACAAGAACTACCCTGGGGTAAGAGCAGACACACATGGGCAGTGACCACAGAGCAGCCAAGGCCCTGACAATTTGCAACTCTCCTGGAAAAGCTGTTTATAGGGTCCTGAGGACAACCTTACAAATACCCATGCGCCAGCAGGGTGCTTGTATTGAAGACTTTCTCCAGCTCGTCTGCTCCGACATTGTCCCCTTTAACAAAAAAAAAAGGGAGACTGCCCTGTGCTGGGGGAGAGTTTGCCTTGGCTCCCAGCCTGAGACAAAGTCAAAAGATTAACAACTCATGCTGGATTAAAAACCCGGAGAAATTAGGCCGTGCTAACGCCTCATGAATTATTCTCCCAGCTTCCTCCAGATTCCCGGGCTAGACAAGGCAAAAATATCCAGGTTCGGAAAAAGAGCAGACCTCCAATATCACCAAATCCTTCTTGTTTTGCTCTCAAAAGCACCTTCTCCATGCCCTCTCCTGCCTGTCCTGTCCATTGCTGACCCAAGGAATCGGCCGTTTTGCACCCAGGGGTCTCCGAGACCACTGAGAGGGGCTGGAAATGTTTGGTCCGGCACTACAAATAAGCTATGCTCTGACAGCGCATAGTAGCAGATGTTTTAGAGCAGGGATTCTCTATGGGAAGGCCCTGGGGGTGGGCTGCAAGATCTTTTTAAGGGTGCTGTGGCACAATATTAGTGAATTTAGGTGCAAACAATTACGCATGATGCACAAGAAAACCCCCCCAGAGGATACTAATAGGAATCCAGAGCTCACAAACCTGTCTAGGATCTCTGGGATCCCCTTGCAAAGGGCAGAAGTGCTCTAGGCACCTTCTCATAGTGAAAGTGAGTAGGAGAAGAGCTGGGCTTTTCCAGGGGAGGGGAGGGTCTGCCACCCACTCTGACCTGGAGCTTTCCATCAATAGCTCTCCAAGCAGTTGGTATCATTACTCCCATATCACAGATGGGGAAACCGAGGCACAAAGGAGTCTAAGGAGGTTGAGAAGCACGGCTTTAGGGAGACAGGATGTGTCCATAAACGCATAGAAAGGGGACCTCAGAAAGGACCTCAGGAGGTCACATCTAGTCCGACCTCTTGCTCCAAGCAGGACCAACTACATCATCCCAGCCAAGGACAGGACATGACCATCCCCTCCCATTTCAACCTGATAAATTCCCCACTGAAACACAGGCAATGTTATTTGTGCTTTTGTAGATAAGTCAGAAAACCAGTAAACCAGCACCACCGAAACCCAGAAACCTTCCCACATGTTGGCTGGGATGTTCGTACCAGACCCCAGTCCTGTCCGTAGCAGACCCCGCATTGACACAGGCCCCGGTCTTTGTCACCACCTCTCTTCCAAAGCCTCCGCACAGCCTGGGAAGCAGCAGGGTTTATCCCAGTTTGGATGTGGCTCTTTTTGGATGGCCTTTGCAACTAGTCACCCATCTGCAGGGCACAGGAGAGAGCCCCTTTAACCATAAAGGAGGAGCCTGCCAGTGATAACCTGATAAGGCTGCATCGTTGTCTAATGAGATCTGTTTCTCTAATTGAGGTGGATGGTATCAGTAGGGTGAGAGCCCTGCTTATCCTTTTGCCTCCCTCTCTAAGCAGGGGAGAGGAGCAAATTCTATTTATCCATCAAATTGCAGCAGATTAGCTCTCTGCACAAATCATCCAATGTAATTAGCTCCTCTGATTAGATCAGCTAGTTAGTTCTAACTCCTCAGGGTCTAGTTAGATGAAGGACTGGCATCTGCAGAGCAGGACCCATCTCCCTGCACAGCTGGGGGTGTTTCGTTGCTGTGTGTCACACCCGGCATTTTGTGTGGGGTGTTAGAAAGAGAGAGCGCAATGTGTGCATCTCTCCTTTCTCATGAAGAATTTACTCTTTGCTTCTTTCAAATCATGGGTGTTTCTCTCTACCTACAATTAAAATAATTTACAGTGAAAAACTGCAGGGTCTGGTCCAGTGGTTACTAAGAACAGGCCTTGTAGCAGGCTCTGTATTTGGAAAATGGGGTCAAGATTTTCTTCCCACCCTTTGTCTGGTCCAGATCCTTCTCCTCCTCCCCTGCTGCCAGCTCTGACCTGGAGGTTGCCACCAATAGCTCTCCAAGTGTTGTATAAAAACAGTTAGTATCATTACCCCCATATCACAGATGGAGAAACTGAGGCACAAAGGAGTCTCAGTGCCTCAGTTTGAGGCACTGAGACAAACTCAGTTTCTGCAACTGAGCAAACTGGGGAAACCGAGGCACAGGGTGGCAAAGGACTTGCTCATCATGAGTACCAACTGCTGCTCTGCCCTTTGGGCCACACTGCTCTTCCCAGCATGCACTGCACCTCACCATGGGTTTGCGAGACCAAATTCCTGATGGGCTCCAAATGCATCAGTGCCAAGTCACCAGGGCTTGAAACTCATGGAGGGAAAGGGAGGATTTTCTCCCTGTCCCACCCATCCCAAAGTGATCAAAAAGCTCCATATGTCCCATAACATTTTTGGCCCTTTCAACTCTAAATGCCTACGATTATTTTTTAAATGAAACACTGTGAGCTAAACACAAGCCAAAAGATCCTGCAGTGATTCCCACTCCGAAGGCATCTGAACAGCGCTCAGCCCCCTCCCCTCGAAGGCTCTTGGGGTTTTCTCGGCTTTGCAGGGAAAGCTGGATGGATTGTTTTTCCCTTCTCCATCTCCCCCTGCCCACCCCCACCCCCACCTCCCGCCCCTAATTTCTAGGCTGCGATTTTCACAAGCCAAGTTTGGACCTGGAGTGAATTTTTACTGTCAGGCATGAATCCCCCGAAGAACGGGATTTATAACAAAGCAGGCTGACATAACCTTACCTACAGCATTGCAACGGCGACCCCCAAAAAATCCAGGGAGGGAAAGTATGATGTTACCCGCGAGCTATTGTGTGCAAGACACTGAGGTTAGAGGCAGACACAGTGAGTGTGGGTGGTCGCATCTTCGCCACATTCGACAGGCTTGCAAAACACACGGAGCGGGTGCTGTATGGTGCCTCCCAGCTCAACACATTTGATTGCAGCCACTTCTGGGGTGGAACGGGGTAGCCGTTTAACCCTCAGTTGCAAAGACCATGTCCCCGAACCACAAGGGAGGGCTGGAACAGCTGCACTCAAGCCTGGAACAAGGTGCCCCACCGCCCTGAAATGCAGCCAGCTCTGGGGTGGGGCACAGACAGCCACCCCATGATGCTACAGAACCTGTTTCAAGCAGGAAAGGAACAGGGTCCTAGAGGTAAAGGTGCATTCAGTTTAGGGTGGAAAGTAAGGATTGTTCTCAGCAGTTGCAGGGTGGGAAAAGGAGGACACGAATCGATGCAGGCTCCAGGATCCGATGGAAATAGAGCAGAGAGCAGGAAGCGAAGGGCTCACCGTGAAGCCGATCATCTCCTGCCTCCCTTCCAGTGCTACAAAAACCCACCTAAAATGACGCAGTGAAGACTATGAACCTCCTAATCTGACCCCCCCCAACTATCTCTCACCCCTGCCGTGAAGCAGACAGCAGCTGCCCCACTTGCCAGCTGTTGTCTCAGGCTCCCTGCACACTCAGACCCGGTCACCCGGGGCAGGGGGCCGTCTCCAAGGTCCCCTTTGCTGTCATAACCCCTGGAGAGTCAGCTGCTGGTTTCCATTAACAGCACTGGAAAGAGAACCCAGGTGTCCTGGTGCTAGCCCCTGCTCTAACCACTAGCCCACCTAACTCCCTCCTGGAGCTGGAAAAAGAACGCAGGAATCCTGAGGGTCGATCCTGGGTGTGGGCAGCATCTTGCTTTGGTGCTAGGTCCCCTGTATCTCCCTGCTCACTCTTGCTGGGAGCCTGGACAGGGCAGGGAGAGGAGCCCATCACTGGGAAAGGGAATGCAGCAGGTCCATGAACAAGGGCCAGGCGGGAGTGCACATCTGGAAGGAATTCGGCTGGGCAGGCCTGAGAATCCCTTGTCCCGTCTCCCCCACCTCCATCTTCCCGCTTTGTTTTCCTGGCAGCCCCCGGGCAGGCGGGCGGCTCCGAGACAAACATTCCAGCTTCGCTCTGCAAATAAAGCCAAGCGGATCAGACAGAGGGGGGTGGGAGGCCGGGCTGGAGACCCACAGGCACCCCGCAAGGCGGGTGCGTCTTGCCCCCTTCCCGCAGCTGGATGGGGCTCTGAAAACAGTTGGATTGAGCCTCCCACCCTGTAGCCCCCCCACTCACAGCCAGGACCCTTGGCGATGGGCCATGCACAGGGTTGCTCAGCACAGCCAGAGACCCTGGCCCCAGACCCCACGGCCCCAGACCCCACATCCAATTCCATGATAAGTACCCCCCAAAACCCCTTCCACCCTCTTCCCTGGCCCCCCACATCACCCAGCCTGCTCCATCCCTGACCATTGTAAGCAACCTCCCCACTTAGCCACCCCAAGGGATAAAGCCCCCCATCCTCCACCCATCGCAGACACGAGCTCTAGCAGCAGAAAAGCCTTTTCCTGCAGGCATCACCCCGATGTCTTTATCAGGGCCAATATTAGCATTGCTCCGTCCCCTGAACCGAGATCCTGCTTCAAACCTGCCAGCCCATAACAAGGTGTCGTCTACAAAAGCAAGACCCCTTTCTCCTTCTGCAAGGAACAACCATGTCCCCCAATGCTTCTTCCTTGAAAAACTGCAGCCCTGCCAAGGACTTCCTCTAACGAAGGGAAGGGAAACCCTAAGCCCCCAAACGCTGATATGACCCAATAAGCCAATTCTCGTCTTTCCAGAAGATGGACAATTCACGCCTAGAAAGGGACACGCCTGAAACCCTTTCTTCCGCAGGAGATGATTTGAGTTGGGAAATCGCAGCCGGCTCCCAGTGGTGTATTATTGTATCTGCCACAAATATTATTGCAGGTGCAGCCCTGAGCGTCACCAGGCGCGGCGGGGGGCAAGAGCTGGCCCAGAGCACGATAGCGAGTCCACGAGGCATTGTGGATGGAGGCTAGGTTATGCTGAGGCAGTGTAGTGCAGCGGTCAGAGCCGCAGGCTGGGACACCAGCATTCAATGATGGATCTGCCCGTTCCCACTTGTCTCCACTTCCACCCTGTGTCCTGCCTTGTTCATCCCCGAGCTCTCGCTGCATATGGCTGGGGGAGCTTTGCCAGGGGCCAGCGGTTCTGGCTTTGCCAGGGCCTGGGGGTCGTAGAGGCTGAAGGATTTGGGACACCAGGGGGCTGGCTCTCCACCACTCTGCTTCCTATCCCCCAGGCGCTTCTGGCTGTCCTTGACTAGGGGGCAGGGAGGAAAGATGCCACTCCTAGAAATGGAAAAGAAAGAAGACGATACTCCCACTTGGCCCCCCAACCCCTGATGGCTACTGAGATCCCATGAGATCCCCCACTGAGCTCGCGATTTGTGCCTTTCATTCAGCCTGGTGCCAAAACCCTTGGGCCAAAGGTCTGGGGGTGGCAGGGGCCCAATGAGCCTGGTCCTTGCCTGGGGCTTCGGGTGCAGCGGTGTCCTTCCTCCCCCAGCCACCCCTCCAGGGGCATCCCAGAGGGCTTTCCGGCAGCTTGATTCATGCCGGCTGCTTCCCAGCCCAGCCCCTCGCCCATCCAGGAAGAGCCAGCCTGTGCATGGTTTGTGGTTTTGAACAGTCCCCAAGCCGCCTTGTGCCGTGGGAGGGGGGGGGAAATGCAGCGCAGCTGGACATACTTGCTGTGACCCATCCCTCAGGATGGGCCATGGGGCCCTGCTGGGTTGTGAGACCCCCATGTGGTGGCAGCACTTCTCACCCCTTCCAGGGCATGACCCTGGCCCCGACCGAGACGTCCCCTGCACTGCGGGGCCTGATTCTCTGGGTTGCAGCAAGAAAGAGGCCTTGCAGGGGAGGGGAAAACGGCTGCCAGTATCTCCCCTGTGCATGGCATTTTCCTGCACCCGGGTGCCTGGCTTCTAGGACAGATCAGGGTATGGCTGGCACGCACTGAGTCCTGGATTGAGCCATGACCCTAACCCCTTCAGCTAAAACCACCTTCTCTTCCCACGGCATCCCATCCTCTCCTGCAAGACTCAGCTCCTTTTGCCAGCCCCCAGCTGTCCCCACCAGATCCTTTGCACCCGGGAGCCTGTGCGGGGGGTCAGCAGGCCTGGAGGGGGCAGCCAGAGAAAGCCCAAGCCCAGATCTACCCCAGAACAGAAAGCTGGGGTGCTTTGCAGTTTAAGTTCCCTCCTTCATATCTGCTCAGCCCAAAGCTTTTCTTCCCCCTCCACATTTTTCTCTTTGCCCCTCTCTGCTCCAGGCACCTGCTGCAGCCTGCTCCGGGGGGCACGGGGTGGGGTAGGAGGGGAAGCTCCCTTGGCCAAAAGGCTGCCGGGGTTAGATGAACAGGATGCAGAAGGCTTCAGCCCCTGGCAACTGGAGCTGGGGAAAGGCTTCCCAGCCCCAACTAATGGTACTTGATATGGGCTTCTGGCCCAGAACAAGTACACAGGTTCCCAATTCCTCCCTGCCAGCCCTGGATCCCTAGCTGGGGTCAAGGACAAGCCACTGCCTAGGCAAGACCTTCCAGGGATCTCACCCTGGGCACAGAGGCAGAGTCCTTGCTTTGGAGATGCTGCCTGAATGCAGACCTGCACTACCCACTGACCCGCGCTGCCAGCAGTCCATAGCTCTGCCCCAGCCCAAGGTCACTGCCTTGCTTATCTCGCTCCGTCTGACCCCTGCCCATGACCCCTTCCCCTGGAAAGGGGCTGGCCCTGCTCTGACCCGGCACCCCTGCTGCAGAAGGAAAGTGGAGTCTGGCGCTCCCCTTGCTAGAAAGGGCTGGTCCAGCATCTGCCGCCAAGCTGGGGCCGGGGCACCTGGTTCTGATTTGCAAAGGCATAAAAGTTTTAACGACCGGCCATTTATAACCCATATGTAACCTGGCTCCCACGGCCCGGCCAGACACAAAGGGCCCCGTGCTGTCCCCCCCCACCCCGGCTGGCCTGGGTACCTCGGGCTTGAACTGTGGCTTCCTCACTCTTTAGGGCAGAATCGCACACACACAAGCACATGCATACACATGCCTTCACAGGCACAAATGCATACGTGTACACATACACACATACCCCCTTTGCACTGCAGGCACATACATATGTGCACACACCCCTTCGCCTGCACACACCAAAACATAAACATGCATGCACACCCCCCCCCTTCGAGCTGCACACACAGGCACACCCAGACATCCACACCTTCACACTACACACATGCACTCTTTACACTGCACGCACATACACGTGCACCCCCCCCTTCAGCTGCACGCACCAAAACACACATGCGCATGCACACACACACACACACACACACACACACACCCCCCTTCACAGTACACACACATGCCATCACACATATGCACACACAGGCGCACATGTACTTTCACACACGTGTGCACTCACAGACACACATGCATGCCCACCAGCCTACCTGAAGCCAGAAAGCGATGAGCAGCTCCCCCCCACCCCCTTGCCTCTCCCTGAGCTTCATGCCCAGCTGTGCCAGGGGCAGACAGCCTCAGTCCCATGGAAGGGAAGGGAGCCCCGGGGCTGCCAGTCTGGGTGATAAGCAGCCGGGGCTCCCGTCTCTGAACCCGCGCTGACCTTGGCCCAGAACAAAGGAGCAGCCCCCACCCCTGCGCCCTCTCCCTGGCTTCACTCCTCTTCCTCCTTCACTCCCACTTTCCTTTCCCTTCCCCTCGCACCCTCTCTGCTCCCAGGCTTCCCCCCTCCTGCATTAGCAAGAAGCCTCCTGCATCCATCCTGGGGCCCTGTTGTCTGACCCTGGGAGGGAAGCACAAGGCGAGCTGAAGGGATCCCTGGTACAAAGGCCCTGCTGCCCATCAGTCATGGCCCTGCTGGGGTCCATCTCCTGGGAGCCTTGGCCCCACTGTGCCATGCTGGGATACAGTGGGAGCCTGATGTGAAGGCACCAGGATGTCTATGTGGAGCAGGTCCTGTCACCCCCGGTCCTGAAAACCCACAGGCTCAACCCACAGTCCCATGCAAGGGAAACCTTGGCGCTGAGCGGGTCTCTGCAGCACAGACCTGGATTTCCAGCTCAGCCCCAGCCACGCAGACTCCAGCCCAAGAGATGCAGCAGAGAACAGAGCTGGGCACAGACACTGAACAGTGGGGACCCACTCCCGTGACCCCTGGGAGACGTACAGCCCTGAGTGCAGACTGACCAACGAGGATGCTCCTAGAGCGCACGCTCCTGCCCTGCCCCGAGCCAGCCAGCTATTGCCCTGACACCCACTTCTATGACTTCCTGTTTCCCTAACGAGGCAGGAAGTCATTACTGCTATTTAATACTGGCTCTGTGTTCATGGGGAAGACCTGCCAGAGCCCAGGGAATGCAGGGCCCAGGGCATGCGTGGCACATGGAGAAGGACGCGGGCACATGCCTGGCACAGGGTCCCCTCTGCCTTGCTGCAGTGCAGACCTTGGGACAAACAAGGCCATGCCTGTCTGGGGCAGTCAGTGGCTCCTTGGGGACAGGGAGGGAAAGGGGCTTACTTACTCCAGAGCACCCAGAAGAATTGAATCCAGGTGTCTGGGGCACCAGAGAGCCAGGGCTCTGTAGCCGCAGCAAGCCTGGGACCCCCGCGGGCCCATCCTTATCACGCTGCTTTCAGTCCACATCCAGCGGCCCAGCAGCAAGGCCAGGGCCAGGGCTGCTCCAGCCCCATCAGGAGCGGGTGGGCTGCGGGATGGGGTTGGCACATCCATGCTTCCAGCGCCTGGCTCTCAGTTCAGCTCAGCGCCAGCTCCTGGCTCAGCCAGCCCAGCCCTGTGAGCCACTGCAGACTGCGATCCCATCCACTCCATCTCCGAGCCCTTCTGGTGCTTTGCCCCCAAAGGGCTCACAGCACTTCCTTGCCCTGCTCCAGGAGAGTTGCAACAGGGATCTCAGCGCCTGCAGTGGTCCAGAGACAGCCAGCAGCACCTGCTTGGCACAGGGCAAAGCCATGATTTCCCTGAGGGAAAGCCAAGATGTGCAGGGACTTGACTGCGGTCATGGGGGGAGTCAGTGGCAGAGACCCCAGACCTCCTGCATCTATTTAGAGCTCTAAGATTAGGGGGCAGCTCTCCTGCCAGAGGTTGCAGCTACTTCTTGCATCCTGCCAGTGCTCCTCCAGAGTGGGATTGAAACCTTCCGAGACCCCAGGGCTTCTCCCCTTCCTGGATACTTCCACGTGCCTTCCCCGAAACATGTCCTCTACTTCTAACTGCCCCCTCCACACGCCAGCTCAGCTTTGGCTGATGGGTCCTTTCCGATGGTTCAGACACTTCTGGGCCCTGATCCATTCTCCGCCCAATTTGTCTCTCCATCCTCCTGCAAAGAAGGTCAAACATCTGGCTGGTTCGCCATGGTGACGTGAGAGCAGTGTACACCACAAATAGGTCCCAGGCCGGCGAGGCCCGGGCTTCCTTCAGGGGGACAGGAGGTTTGCATCAACTCGAAATTGAACCCCAGTCCATCAGGGAGGAGGACAGAGACGAGGAGTGAATCTGATTTGCCTTCCCCCAGGTGCTGCAGGTCCCAGGCCTGGGACGTTTCAAACAAAAGTCTTAACAATGCGCTCATGAAATGCGGCTGTCTCTGGGTGGGGCCGAGCAGCTGGTTATTAGCCATGCTGGGAGGTGATTCATTCACCAAGGAATGGCAGCTGCTCACATGCAGCCTGCCTGGAGATTGCCAGCTTAGCCATGAAATGCAGCCACCTCTGGAGTGGAACAAACGGAACAAGATATTAGGAGTCAACCCAGGGCAGTTGCTTGCAGATGAAGCTTTGTGCCGCTCCCCCCCACAACATGGCCAGTGCTCCCAGGCCTTGCAGAGACCTCTGCTACAGCATCCAAGCCCCCTGGATACCTCCCCTTGTGTCTCTGCAGAACTGGAGACCGGGGAGCTAATGCACCCCTGGCTGGGAATGTGGCTCCAGGGCTGTTCATGTGCACAGGCAGTTGTGAACATGGAGCCCCCCGCCCCACACCAGCTCAGCCCCTCGTATGGGGCTTCCCCAGCCGCCGTGCTTGGAGCTGGGCCCCAGCGCAGAGGCTCTGCCAAGTGGAGCAGGAGCCTCAATTAGGGCTGACATGTTAACGAGCTATGTGATGATAACCCCTGGCTCTCTGCTGGATCCGGCCCAGCCCCCCTCCTGACCGCCTCCGGCTTGGTTTCATGAGCCGGGAGGGGCCTATTGTTCTTGGCTGTGGGCTGGGGAATGCAATTGCTAACAGATCTGCAGAGGGGAGGGGAAGGGGCCAGATCCGCACAGCCCCCGGGCTGCTCTTAGCAGCACCCTGCATTGTGGCTGGGACCCAAGCCCAGACAGGGAGTCAGGGTCCAAGCTGTAGACAGAAGTGGGTTGCTGCAGCCCTGGCCTCCCCAGGTGCTTTGCACTCAGGTGCAAGGGCTTGGCAGGATGCTGGAACTTAGTAGCCAACGTGCATAGCATGGAGGCAGGGACCCCCTTCCCCCATCCCGCCAAGCCCGGCCAGGGGTCAGGGCCAGCTGCTCCATCCATCACACAGCGAGGGGCCTGGGGGAGCCCTAGCTCGGCATGGCATAGCCACACACCAAGAAATGCCCCCAGTTGCAAGGAAACCCCAGACTCCAAGCGCAGCAGCCTCCCGGAGTCTCCCATCCCAGCCTGGTGGACATATCCGTTCCCCCACTGGGTTTTAATTGCAGGTATTAAAGTGCTTGGCAATTAGAGCAATCACTGCGTTTCTTGGGAGGTAGAGAAGCCCTCCCTTGGCAGTCAGCCTCTGCCCCCCCCTCCCCACATGCCCCCGGACAGGTCACCAGTAGTCACCATCTCTGGATGGTGGGGGACTCCATCAGGCCCCTGATGTTTTCCCTCTTGGCCCCTTATGGACAGTGTAGCTACCCTCGGAGAGATCTGGGGGGGCAGGGGCTGGCTCAGGACATGGCCTGGGGCAGAGCTGGGGATGAGAAAGCCCCCACTCAGGGCAGCAGCCCCCCCTCCCCCCTACTATCAGCCCTTTGCACTCAGGGGATCATCCCAGCAAGGGAGGGAAATACTTTGTTGTAGAGAGAAACCAAGGCACGGAAACATAATTTGAGGCTGCCAATGCATTGCATGGAGTTGGCAGCAGCCCCCAGAGCCCAAAATAGCACCCAAGAGTCCTGTCCCCCTGCCCAGTCTTACCCCAGCAGACCCCCCCACACACACACCTTATTGCCCCCTCTCAGGGCCAGAACCCAGGAGTCCAGGCTCCCAGCCTTCCCCACATTCCCCCTGCTCAGCTAATAACAGCCCTGCTCTGCTCCAACTCCCCAGGGCACCTCACACCCAGAGCTCATGTTCCCCTGGACAGCACCCCCCAGGGCCCACCACCCTGGCATCTGGGCAACCCAAAGGGCAGTGAATTCACCCTGCCCAGCAGCAGCCTCACCCTTTCCTTCCTGGAGTGGAAGCAGAGCAGGCAAGGACCCCAGCTAAGCAATTCAGCATGGGCCAGGCTAATGAGCTGTGCTAATTACCTTGCCCCAGATGGGTGGAGTGGAGCTACCATAGGGACAAGGAGGCAGCTGGTGCAGAGGAAGTGGGGAAGAGCGAGGGCATCAGGGGATGGTGCCAGGCATCTAGAAGAACCACAGGGCCCTGCTGGCAGCCAGGGTGGGAGCCAGGACTCCTGGGTTCTCCATCCAGCTGCTGGAAGCCGCCCAGTCCTGCCCAGCCACAGGCACCAGCTGGCTGGGGGAGCCCAGCCCGGCCCCAGGACCCCACAGCTGTGCTGAGACCCCCTCCCAGGTCTCCCACCACACACACCAGCCAGTGGGTCCAGCAGAAGGGACTTGTTGCTAGGGGCTGGGCTGGATTTACTGGAGCCTGGAAACCCTGGGCTGCCAGCCCCCACCCTGCCCCTGTGCTGACCCCACTGAGCTGCTTCCCAACATCAAGGGGACCCAGATGTGAACAAGATGTGGGAACTGCTGCAGCTCCCTCACCAGAGCCTGCTCAGCCTCAGCTGTCAGTGGTGGTGGAGGAGAGAGGGCCATAGCCCAGCTCCCGGCAGCAGCTGCTTCTCCCCCCTTCTGCAACCACCAGCCCCACATCAAGCTTTGCTGGCCCAGCCCCTCCTGGCCAGAATGGAGCAAGTTGATGGTCAGGGCCAAATCCAGGCCTGGGGGAGAGAGAGAGGAGACAGCAAAAGTTGGTGCTGGGTTAGCATAGGAGCTGCAGCAGCGAGGCCCTGGCTGAGATCAGGACCCTCAGTTGTGCCAGGCGCTGCAGAGACCTTTCGGCATCTCCTTGCCCAGTGCCTCAGGTTGACAGATGGGAGCTGCCCCCAGTCCAGCCAGGCTGGGGGAGCCCTGGAAACTGGTTTCGGCAGGGTTTGTACCCATTATACAGCTTGGCCCTGCTGCTGGGCCTGTGGTGCCCTCTGGTGGCAAAGGATGGTGAAACCCAGAACCATGTCTGCTCAGTCCAAGGCAGAGCTGAGAGGCCAGCAGGGATACGGCCACTCGGAAGAGTCTGGATAATGCAGGAGGGGAATGGGCAGAGGGCTGAGGTCTTCCCCAGGGATCTGCAGGGGTGGGTGCTCAGCGTGAAGGAGGCAACTGCCAGGGGAGGGGGCTTAACACCAGCCCCTTTTCAGGCATCTCCAGCTTAGTCACCCCCAAACAACCAGATGGCTTGCAGGTCTCTGGTCCCTGCCATGCCAAAACAAGGCAAGCCAGCCCGTGGCTGGAACTGCATCGAAGGTGGACTTATGATGGCCATGAGGAAAGTCCTGGAGCTCAGCAGATGCCGCCCCCACAGAGCACATGGAGACAGAGGGGTTCCCTCAGGCAAGTCCTTTAATGGCTTTCAACATGAAGCAGGTCCTTGTCAGGCACCTCGGTGCTACAAAGAAGCAAACAGTTGGTGGCTGCTGGTGTCAAATGAGAGGGAGATGCCCCCCTTTCCAGAAGAAGCCTGTGCTCAGAGCTGCATGTGGATGGGGAAAGCTGAGCTGCTCCCCCACCCCCGATTCTCTCTGAGCTCCATGGCACAGCCAGTGTCACCCTGGGCTTCTCTCCGCTTATAGCACTTGCACGGGGGGACTAACAGTGCAAGGGGACCTGGCCCTTGAAGGCAGGATGGCACTGAGTCCAATCCAGGATTATCTCTGAGCACCATGTCAATTATATCTTACCATGACTGGGAGGCCAGTCAGTGTCACATTCCCCAGTGGGGAAACTGAGGTACAGAGCGATGAAATGTCCTGCCTCAAGGCCACACGTGGGACCAGGTTCTGTGCTGGCAGTCCCCAGTGTAAATCAGGAGTAACTCCACTGGAGTCAATGGAGATGATACCCACGCATGTAAGACATCAGGCCCAGACTCAGCAGGGTAGCAGGGGAGGAGCAGAGCCGCTCTCCTGGGGCTGAACCTGCTGCTCCAGACACCAGGCCCTACTCTGTCCTGGCCCCACACAGGGCATGCCCCATTTGTGGCAATGTCCCCTGCCCAGTTCCATGGACCCAGCCAACTGAGCTGGCAGGGCTGGAACCAGTCCAGAGCCCCAGCCCATCAGATCAGACTGAGATGTGCCGTGAACCCCTTGCAGAAGCAAAGTGGGGCAGGGGGCAAAAGCTGGTATCAGCTGGCTCTGGGGTTCAGAAATGGGTTCCCAGGCTCAGCCTGATTCTAACCTCAGTAGCATGGGTATAGCCTGTCACATGGGAGGTTTCAGCTGGCCACCCACGCTGATAGGGGCACCACAGGTGGGCTGTTCCCTTTCACCTCTGTGAGGAGGGGGCTCTAGCAGGCAAAAGGCATCCAGGCCCCTGGTCTGGGAACCAGGGGAAGCCAGGCACTTGAGCAGAGCTCTGCAGATGCCCAACAAGCCCTGAAGATGTCCCTGGCAGTGGGAGAGCCGCAGCCCCCCTGGAGACGCCTTCGCCCCCAGTCTGAATGATTTGGAGATGGGGGTGGAGGAAGCACAGGAGAGGCAGGTCATGGGACACACTGAGGTCAAGCCTGGATGCCCTGGCTCAGAGGTAGAGGGTTCCCCTACCCCACCCCATCCCCAGCACGGGGCCAAGACAAGGGCCCCTGGAGAGGCACACTGCGTGGCAACCGGCAAGTGAGTGTTCCCTCCCAGACACCTGCTGCACCAGAGACCCTGGCCAGGGCCCCTAGCATCTGATGGCTGCTGCTCTGCCATCATTCCCCCTCTGCAGGGTGGGAGCAGCTCTTTATTTCTAACCCTGCCAGTCCCTCTCTGAGGCTGGCTCCATATAAGTCACTCCTGCTGCCTGCTCAGGGCCAGGTGCTTCTCCCACTCGGCCTCAATCACCTTGTACAGCTCCATGGTGGCCCTGGCATCTTCCACTGAAGAATGCCCGTCCCTGCCGACCTGCCAGGAACCAAAAAGCCCAGGGTTAGGACCAAGGTGGCGTGGTTGCATAACACCCCAGCCTGCTTATGGCTCTGAGCCCCTATGGCAACACCCAGCTCCCCATTGTCACTGGCAGAGCTGAGAATGGAACCCAGGTGTCCTGAGTCTCAGCCCAGTTGCACAGGACCACAAGGCCCAC
Organism: Alligator mississippiensis; assembly: GCF_030867095.1. NCBI lineage: Eukaryota > Metazoa > Chordata > Crocodylia > Alligatoridae > Alligator > Alligator mississippiensis. The sequence goes on along the minus strand of NC_081838.1, from coordinate 16,704,849 downwards.
GAGGGAGCCTTGGAGTGGTATCTAGCGGCACCTCCCAGGCACACAGTGAACAGCACATCCCTGTGCGCCGGATCCCCCTCTCCCTTGGTTCTGGGAATAAGCCGGGCTTCACAGCAGCACAGCTCCGGAGTGCCTCCCTGCGGCTGATGCTCAGACCCACAGGGAGCCCAGCAGGAGCTGGGCCGGCAAGGGAAGGGACAGGGGAAATGATGGGCCTGGACTGCCCAGAAGGCAGCAGCTGGGCCAGATGTGGGTACCTGGATGTCGCGGTGCAGCAGCTGCTTGGTGAGGCGCTTCAGCGAGGCAGTCTCGTGCTCGGGGAAGCCAGCACGGCGGTTCAGGAGCGGGATCTGAGCTGTGTCCCGTGTTGCCACCTTGGGGTGGAAGTACTTGAGGGCTTTGAAGTCATTGTGGATGGCATGGCCCACCACCACCTTCCCTGTCAGCAGCTTCAGGATCTGGGGATGGAGACAGAGCTCAGAGAGGGGAGGTGCCAGCAGCTGGGGTTCCCTTGGGGAACCCTAAATGCCCCTGGAGTCACCATCATTTAAATATTACAAGATCCTGGACAAAAGCCCCACCCCGCCGCTGTGAGAGGAGAGGTGTTGTGGTCTTCTCCAGTGGGCATTTAGCATGATCAGAGGCAGAGGATCTACAGCGTGCACATGGAGCCTAGTGAGTGAGCAGGGGACTTGGCTCCGTTATCACCTTCTCTGGGGCTAGGCCTGGTTAGAACCAGCCTTAGCTACAGGCCTGGCTTGCAGAGACATTAAGCACACACCTCCCACTGAAGTCCACGTCTAGGGCCTACAAAGATGAGTTTCCCGGCCTCTGTTATCCCAATGCCAGGAGGTCCCAAGCTCAGAGCAGAGCTAGAGGCTGCAGATGTAGCTCCTGCTCCTCTCAGTTCACACACAGGGCCGACAAGCCAGGCCCTATTGCAGATAGGACACTGCCCAAGATCATACGCGGTGTCTCCGGAGCTGCCCCCAGCTTTCTACATGCCAGCCTCTGCTGTGGGGGTTCTATTGCCCTGACGCATGGGACTGGCACAAAGGGCTATAACAAGTGTATTTGGGACAGGGGCTGCAAAGGGATCAGAGAGCGCATGGAGGCTTCTGGCAGCTTTGGGCAGCTCCACTAGAGAGCCAAGGGCACCCAGGAAGACCCCAGCTCCTGGCTTGACATCCAGCAGAGCTGGCAGTGAGGTGCAAGGGTGTCTGCACCCCTTCAACCAGGTCCCCTGAAGAGATTCCCTGTTGCTGGAGGGCTTTGGAATGGACTGGAAAGAGTGTGCCCCCCACTGCAAGCCTGTACCAGACCCCAGCCCACCCCCAGCCCTGGGCACTCACCTCCTTCTGGGCCGTTTTGAAGGGGGTGGCATTCTTCATATGGTGCTTCCGGATGCCACTCCACCGGGTGCGGTAGTCAGCGATGGGCTCAATGGGTCTGATGTACTTGTCGTACACCACGTCACCATGGTAGTTGACAATGCTGCACCGGGCCAGGTCACTGGTCCGCCCGCCAGGCCCCGTACCCACCATCTCACAGTCAATGGCCACCAGCTTACTGGGTTTGCTCGAGACGGGGGCAGCGGGCAGACCACTGTCATACTCGCTCAGCAGAGCTTCTCTGTGCACACCAGCCAGGGACTTTATTGATCCTGCCACCTTCCTCACTTTGGAAGGGAAGCAGGTCAGCTGGGAGCTGGAGTCCATGGCCCTGCCAACCTGGACAACACGACACCCATCCTTCCCTTTGGGGAGCGTCCTGGGTGCGTGGGAAAAGCCACTGGCATGGAAGGAGTCGTGGTCTGTCCCTGCCTCCGCTGGCCGCTTCTTCCTGGGTTGCCCCTGGTGGGAGACGTGCCCTTTGGGTGCGGGCTGCGGCTGCTGCTGTGGTGCGGGCAACTGCTTCTTCTTGAGGAAGCCTTTCCGCTCCAGGAACCGGCGCCGCCTCACAAAGCGCTGGTGCTTCTGGTTGCCATCTGACTGCTTCTTGGAGGCCTCATGGAGGCTGAAGTCCACGTTGATGATGAAGCCCGACATGATGGGTGCTAGCAGGAAGCAGCAGGTGGGCAGAGGGTCTGGAAGGGGTCTCGTGTCCTCAACATATCACACGCCCTGGCCCCACACAACAGGCGATGGATGCTCTCGGCCTCACCTGCAATGAGATGCAAAATCCAGGGATGAGCACAGCATAGAGGTGAGCCCCCAAAGGGGCAGACACACCTCTCGGGGGTCCCCTCACCCTCCTGCCCCCACAGACACAGGGTTTAGCTTGGGGCCAAACCTTCCCGGGTACCGTGGAGGCTCGGGGCAGCGTTGAGCCGGTACCTGGGGAAGAGGAAGCAGATGCCGACATTTCCCTCTCTCAGGGACGCCACAAACCGAAGCCCAAATGGGGAAGGGAACTGGGGGCAGGGAACGCCTGCCGCTTTCACCCGAGGGGGGGCCAGGAAGAGGCGCTCGCAACCCGGCAGTCGGGCCCAGGCACAGCGGTTTCGCTGCTCCCCCCCCCGACCTCACAGAGCCGCCGCTGATCCCCTGCCCCCCAAGTGGGACCCTCCCTGCTGCCCCCTCCCAGTTCTTGCACCCCTAGCCCTGACCTCCCATGGCCTCCCCACAGACCCTGCCCCCCAGCTACCTGCCCCTCCCCCCACTCCCCCTAGACCCACTTCCACCAACCCCTGCCTCCCACATACTGCCCCCCCACAGGCCCCTGCCCCTCCCCCCACCTCATTGATGTCCCCCACAGGTCCCCCCCCCAATCCTGACCCCTTTCGCCCCCCTCACCTCCCCCCGGGGTCAGGCCAGCCCGGGCCCCCGCGCACCGGAAGCGGAAGTGGCGGCCCTGCGAGGACTAGGGCCGGCGCGTGGCCCGCAAAGGGCGGAGTGCGCAAGCGCCGGCCGGGGGGGGGGGTAGCTGCGCATGCGCCATAGGCTGTGACGCCACAGAGGGGACGGGTCTGCGCCTGTGCGCCGGGCTGCCGGTGGGGGAGCGCACGTGGTTGGAGGGAGAGGCGGGGAGGGCGTCTGCGCACGCGCGGCGCCGCAGGGAGACCATAAACGCCGGCGGTGGTGAGTAAGTGCCCGGTGCTGCGGCCGCTCTAGCCCTCCGGCGGGCGAGCTCTATGGGCGTGGGGGGGGGGGCTGGGTACAGAGCAGCGCGGGCGCTATCCGGGATGACGTCACTCCGGCAGCGCGCCACCCTGTGGCCGTGATGTGTCAGTAGTGTCTGGCGGGGGGAGGAGGCTGATGATGTCATCTTCGTGTGGTGTCACATAGTGATGTCCTCACAGCGCGTTGCGGTGATGTCATAGCATCGCATCAGTGGCAGTGCATGCTGGGGAGCAGGCCGGTGATGTCGCGTCAATGTGGTGTCGCAGCCTGACATCATTGTAGTGCCCAGTGGGTTGATGGCATAGTATGACATAGCCCCAAGGCACCCTTTCGAGTAGGCTTGAGATGCCATACCGCTGTGATGTCAAAGCATGGCATCGTTGCGGTAGACCGTGGGGTGATGTCATACTAAGACATTGCTGCAGTGCACCCTGGCAAGGAGGCTTGTGATGTCATATCACAGTGATGTCACAGCATTGCATTGTTGCAGTACACTGCGGGGGTGATGTCATAGTATCGCATTGCTCCAGGGCACCCTGGCGAGGAGGCTTGCGATGTCATACTACTGTGATGTCACAACCTGGCATCTTTTCAGTGAGTGGTGGGGTGATGTCGCAGTTCCACATGGCTGCTCTGCCTCCAGGGGAAGAAGCCTGGGCCTTGGCACGGCACCGAGCCCCGGGTGCCATCATGGTGCCACGGGTCGTTATGGCGTCACTGCGGGAGGCGTGACATCACCAGCAGACAGGTGCCCGCAGTGCCTCGCTCGTGTAGGGCCTGTGCCCCTGGCAGCCCACGTCCGCTCCGTCTCCCTGCCCGGGACCCCTCTGCTCTCCCACAGCCCCATGGCGGCTCCCGGCCGGCCCCTCTCCCTGGAGCAGCAGCTGGCAGCGAGCATTGCCCACGTCCTCGCCCGCTATCGCTTCCTCCTGGACTCCTTTGTCATCGTGAGTATGGTCGTGCGCATGCTTGGGGGAGGCTGCTCAGCTTGAAGCCCAGGCCCTTGGGCCAGTCGTGCCTCAGTTTCCCCAGCTGCCCATTCAGCTTGCAGGTGCCCTCCCCATCCCCTTTTGTTTCTGCCTCCCTGCAGGAGTTTTTCACGAATGACCAGTGGGCGATGCTGCCTCCTTCCTGGCAGGACGTCCTGGCTGACCTGCCCTCCCCGCAGCTGGCTGCTCTTCTGCTGGAGAAGGCAAACCCGGAGGAAGCAAGGTGAGAAACGCACCCCCCACCCCCCTCCTGGGAAGCAGGGCTTTCCTGGGCTCCTCAGCACAGGTTAGGCCCAGGTTTGAATCCACCAGTTGCCATGTCTGAATTCCCTGGTAGTTTCAATAGGATCTGAGCTGCCCCTTCTGCACTGGTACCTGCTATTCCACCCCAGAGGTGGCTGCATTTCCTAGTCTGTTCAGTCCCACGGAGGGAACAGGAAGCTGATTCCTCCTGTCTTGCCCGGACAGTTACAGCATGGTGTGGCCGCTGTCCTTGCTGGCCTTCAAAGCCACAGCACACGCCCTAGCGCTGCCCCGGGCGCATTGCGGTGGAGCCAGCGGCAGGCCCGAGGAGTTCCAGGAGAACCTGTGCCAGAGTGCCCGGCTCCACCCTGTCTTCCGCAAGCACGTCAAGCCCAAGAAGCAGCACGAGATATGGCAGCTGGGCAAGGTGCGTGCCTGAGGGCAGCCACTCCCCTGCTGGGTTTCTGCTCAGCCCCCAGGGTCAGGCGAGGCATTCCTGGATCCCAGCTGACCCATGGCCCTGTTCTCCCCCCAGCTGGTGAAGCGGCTGAGTGAGCTTGCCCAGTGTGACCACGTTGTAGACGTTGGCTCTGGCCAGGTGAGTCCCTGAGACCCTGCTGCTGCCCCATGGGTTAGGTAGGGGTAACCCCAGGCCCCTCACTGCAGCCAGGACGGGGTTCCTCTCCTCCTGGGGCTTGATGTCCCCAAACTGTGGCTGCTGCTGGGATCTCCATGTGATGGAGATCTGAGACGCCGATGGGGTGCAGCAGTTACCCCCTCCTGGTCCCTTCAGCAGAGACCTGGCTGTGGCATATCTCTGTCTGGGAACAGCCTCTCCCTAGGCATTTCTTCCCCACGGTTCCCATGCCCAGGCCCCCAGCACTGCTGTACGGCCAGCCCCAGACTGGAGGGGGAAGCCTGATCCCATGGGTGCCAAGAGCAGACTGGAAGAGTTTGGGGCATCCCAATCCCCAGGGGCCAAGAGCAGCACATGGCTGAGGCTCTGTCTGCTTCTCCTGGGCCAGGGCCACCTGTCCCGCTTCCTATCCTTTGGCCTTGGTCTACCCGTCACTGCTGTCGAGGGCAACAGGCACCTGGTGGACACAGCGAAGAGGTTCGACCGGGAGCTGGTGCAGGCGCTGGAGAAGGAGCGAGCGCGGGGGGGCAAGGTACAGAGCGGAGAGGGAGTCAGGGGTCATGGGTGGCCACCCCAGGATGTGTTGGGCATCCTGGGTTCCCTGCCTGGCTGTGCACACCTCGAGCAAGGCTCCTTACCACCCTGTGCCTCAGTTTCCCCTCCTGCTGCCTGATGAGGTTGAGGGGCAATGGGTGTCTTAGCGTGTGCTGGGGGTTCTGGGTGGGATTAGCAGGTGTTCTGGGCCTGCCAACGCTTCCAGTAACACCCTAGTCCTGCAGGACCTCGTGGTAACAGCAAACGAGCAGGCTAAAGGGTCACATTGGTGATTCCCCCCCTCTCCTGCCCTGTAGGCTGCATGGGAGCTGTCTCTCCGTGGCCCAAGCCATGTGGCAGGCTGGGTCGACCCCCAGGCACCATGGCCAGAATTCCTTCTCCTGCTGCAGCCTGGAGTGGACATAAGCCACCCTCCCACAGCAGGCGCCGGCCCCCCATCCCTGGAGCCAGGGATGAGGACCCTGCCCACGGTGCTCGGCAGAGATGTGGCTCAGCCAGGCAGGGCCGCAGCGGATCCCACGGGTGCCAGGAGCCACGTAGGCACTGGTGTCCCCATTGGGCACCTCCAGGAGCTGAGCCAGCCAGCAGAGCATCCCCCCATCCCGGGCAGGGTGCTGCTGACGGGTCTGCACGCCTGTGGTGACCTCAGCGTGACCCTGCTCCGCCACTTCGTCCACTGTCCCCACGTGGCTGCCATCACCTCTGTAGCCTGCTGCTACATGAAGCTCAGCACCCGCGAGACCCCTGTCCCACCCGGCCTCGTCCTGCCACCCACCGTGCCCCCAGCCACGTATGGCTACCCGCTGAGCGCATGGGTGGCTGGGCTGCCGGGCCACACGCTGTCCTACAAGGCCCGGGAAGGGGCATGCCATGCAGCCGAGGACTATGTGCAGCGCCTGCGGAGCCAGAGCCCCGGGCTGCGGGCGCACTGCTACCGGGCCGTGCTGGAGACCCTCATCTGTGCAGCTGACCCCAGCAAGCAGCACCTGGGCGTGCAGACCATCCCTGGAGCCCACTGCCTCTCCTTCCACGAGTGAGTGACCCTAGGGAGTTGGGGATTTCCATGGCAGCACCTCTGCTAACCAGTCACCAGGGCCTCATCCTTTATCCAAGGGGGAGCTGATGAAAGGGGCCTCAATCAGGCTTGCGATGGCTTGTCAAGGGCACGTTCTCCCCTTTTAACAAATGGGAAAACCGAGGCAGGGGAGGGAAGACACTTACCTCCACCCTGTGCTGTTTCATAGTAACACAATGGCTTCCTCCACCAGTCATGGCCAGTGATGCATTTGGGAGCCTGCCAAACCCAGGGGCTGGGGCCAAGACCCCTGGGTTCTACCCCCTACCCTGCCACCAACTGGCTGAAGGGCAGGCCTTGGGCAAGACACTTCTGCTGTCTGGGCGGGATGCCCACCAAGGAGGGGGAGCAGAGAGCTAAGCTGACCTAGTGGCACTGCTCCCTGGCAGGTATGCACGGCTGGGCCTGGCCCGCGTGGGACTGGACCCCAGCACCCCCCTAGATGCAGCCCATGTGGATGCCCTGCTGCGGCGACAGCAGCAGGTGATTGCCTACTTCACCCTGGTGCTATTGCTGTCCCCACTGGTGGAGAGTCTCATCCTACTGGACCGCGTCATCTACCTGCAGGAGCAAGGCAAGTGTGGGAGCCATGGCCCCTCCCTCCTGGTACAGCGGGCATCTGCCTCTCCAGGCTGGTGGTGTGACCCCCAGCTTGCTGTCCCTGGCAGGGTTTCAATGCAGGCTCATCCCCCTCTTCGACCCTCAATTCTCCCCCCGGAACCTAGTGCTGGTGGCTGCCAAGGCCCAGTCGGCCTCAGCCCTGTCCACTCTGGTGGAGGATAACAGCAAGGGCTAGGCTTCGTGGCTCGACCAGGAAAGCACATGCAGCTGGCTCTGGGGAGGAGCACAGGAGCGGTACAGCACCACACAGAGCCTGTGCCAGAAGAAAAGGCACATGCCAGGGGCTGGGTAAACAGCAGGGTAAGACCTCGTGGTCCCAGTGAAAACCAGCACAGGGGCAGGATGGGACCCATGCATTCACTGCTGAAAGCTCCAGGCCCCGCAGCCATGGGCACCTGGGCTCTTAACATGGCCTCGCCGCCCCTGCTCCCTGGAGGGCCTGCTGGGCTGAGCTGGCAGCTGCGTGCGCAGCCAGTAACCTATTATTTTCCAGTGTTGTGTCTGGAAGGAAAAGACTGAGCTTATGCTTGGCACCATGGGCACGGCCCAAGCTCCGTGCCCACCCTCCTCTGCTCTGGGGTAGGCAGTTGATTAGTGATGCCCATGCTCAGGGCTGCGTCTGGTCCCCCCAATAAAGGACTCACAACCCCTCTCTGGAAGCCTTCCGGGCTGTTACTGCAACACTGGGCAGTGAGATGCCTGTCCCTTCCACTGGTGCAAGCAGAGGACAGCAAAGTGACATGCCCAAGGACCATCACACCCCCTCCCCCTTGCTCCAGAGGCTGGGGCCAGGCCTCTCCCACCCAGAGCCCCATTGTCCAGCCCCCTAACCTGCTCCAAGTCAGGGCAGTATTCACTGCCTTGAAAGGGTTCAGCAGAATACATGCTCATCTGTGTTCCTGTGGCTTAAAAAACAGGTCTTGTGGGTAGGTCTTTAAAAGAGAATGTCTTTATTACAAGCCTCAGTTCAGCTCAGTACCAGAAGGACTTGCGGGCCCTGCGTGTTTCTATGATGCCCATGCGCTCCATGATCTCCTCCTCGAAGGTCTTCAGGGATGCCTTGTAGGTCTTGGCTACAGCATCATCCTCTGAGGTGTCCTTGGGCCCGTCTGCCCGGGGAAAAGGAGCATGTTACACCCTGAGCTGCAGGGTGTGACCTAAGGCTTCATGAGCCTGGATGCTATCAGTGTCCCATTGCATCCTCCGGCCCTTTGGCATTGGGGGAAGCAGGTTGCTGGTAAGGGCAGCCCCCCCACAAGATGTAGGCAGAGCCCTGCTGCCTCGGGCAGGAGCGGCCCAGGGGCAGATGACTCTGTCCTGCTGTGGGCAGGACAAGCCCCAGCACTGGGGCCACAGGGGGGAAGACTCACCAACCCACAGCTCTGGCACGATACCATCCGGGTGCTCGAACTCAGGCAAAGGGATGATCCTACCCGTTCGCATGGACACCCGCACACGCTCGCCCTCCTCTGTGTAGCGCCACTCCACCTCTGTCGGTTTCCTGGGGGTGGGATGAGCCGTGCCACGGCAAGGATGGTTCAGGGCTGGACCAGAACCCCAGGGGAGCAATCTCAGGAGACCCCACTTCCCTGCAACCACAGCCTCCTTCCCACCCCAGCCTCCTTGATCCCACACAGCTGCTCACTACCACAGCAGAGATCTCTTCCATTTGACTCCTGGTCTCCCACCCCTGGCTGCCAAAGCCTCAGGCATCACCCACCACCCCCAGTGGTCATCCAGCACCCTGCTGCGCTCAGTGCTGCACAAGCAGACCAGGACGGGGCTCAGACTCCCCTCCAAGCCCAGCTTAGCTAGTGAGATCCCCTGCAGCACACGCAGGGGGCAGGGGACACAGAGCTGGCACAGGGTGAGTAGGGGGTTACCTGTCCGCAGGGTCAATAAGGGTGACCTGTTGGAGCATCAAGGGTGCCTCGCTGGGAACGTATATGCCCGGGTAGTTGCCCGTTTTCCCTACGCAGCGATAGTGCTGCGGATGGACAACCAGGGTTCAAGCAAACATGGCAGGACAAGTCCAGGCTTTACCTGCCCCAAGAGGAACAAGCCAAAGCCTCCAAGCCCTGGCATGGGCAGCATGAGGACAGGTCATCACAGGGAGGGGATGTATGAGGGGGTTTTGGTTGCATAGGACCCTGCACTGCAGTCCTGGTGCAGTCTGTTCTGGGGTGGGGCACTGCCAGGGCCCTCGGGCAGCTTGTTTTGTGCCCAGGGGCAGCAGCAGAGGCAGATTCAGAAGCATCACAGCTGGGGTCACGTGCACCTTTAGCCTGTTCTGCAGCTGGGTCAGCTTAGACCTGCCCCCCTCTCCCCTGCCATGTATTAATAAAACCCCCAGGGATCTCCCATCCCATCTTGGGGGGCAGACAATCCTGCCCACCCTGCCCTGCCCACGGCACAGAAAAGCACCTGGAGAACTGAGTGGAGTGCTTTTCATCAGCCACCCTCCATACAGAATAGTGCTGCCAAACCCCTGCAGTCCAGCCAAAGGAGAATCCCCACCAGCAGGGTGGGGGCTCTGACACACAGCAGGGCAAGCCCAGCTGCAGGAAGTAGAGCCCCCGCCCCCTTACCACGTTCAAGCCTTTCACCAAGATCCAGTGGCGGGCTCGGATGACCTGGCTCACCAGTCCTTGCTTCCCGGCATCCTTCCCCTTTAGGATCTCCACCTGGAGCCAAGCAGCCCTGTAAGTTACCCAGACGAGACCCGAACCCAGAAATCAGCATGGGGGCGGGGCGGGGCGGGGCAGGGGGAATTATATCACCAACCCTTGTGTTATCATGTTTGGAGGACAGGTCTGTCTTAGGCCATTTTGTATAAAGGCATGAAATCAGTACAACTATAATTTTCTGTTGCTGATTTCATAGAATCACAGACAGTGAGGGTGGGAAGGGACCTCAGGCGGTCACATCTAGTCCAACCCCCTGCTCAAAGCAGGACCAGCCAGAACTACATCATCCCAGCCAAGGCTGTCTACCTGGGTCTTAAAAACCTCCAAGGATGAAGAATCCACCACTTCCCTGAGTAACCTGTTCCAGTGCTTTACAACCCTCCTAGTAAGAAAGTTCCCTAATATCCAACCTAAACTTCCCTTGCTGCAACTTGAGCCCACTGCTCCTTCTGTCATCTGCCACCACTGAGAACACCCACTTTCCTGCTCTCCTGTTCCCTGGAGATGGGAGATGCATTTTTCCGTTGGTGCAAAGTCCAGGCAATGGCATTAAAATGCATTTGGTGCCTCAAACAAGAGCACCCGGGGCAGGGCAGTGGGCAGCTGCTGGATGGTTAGAGATCCGAGGAAAGGCTGGAAAAGCTTGGGTTTGTCAGTGCAGAGAAGAGAAGACTAAGGGGGGGATTTGATAACAGTCTTCAAATACCTGAAGGGAGATTCCAAAAGAGGTTGGAGATGGGCTTTGAGCACGGGGTTTAGACTAGATGTGACCTCCTGCGGTCCCTTCTAACCTTCATTTTCTATGAGTCTATGAGTCTAAGCCAAAAGAGAAAAGTGGTCGATGTGCTGAATATACCAAGACCCATTTCTCTAAGCTCTGACTACGTAGCTATGGCACGGGCATGTAACACGCAGCTGTCAACTGTGCCAGCCAGGGTCTATCTCAGGGCTGGAGGGGAATGGGTCCAGCAGGGCCTGCCGGCTGCAAATGCTCTGGAGAGGATGAAGATAGGCTTTTCTCTCTGGCCGCAGGGGATAGGACTCAAGTTGCAGCAGGGCAGCATTAGGTTGGAGATGAGGAGCTCCCTGACCCAGAGGGTAGTCAAGCACTGGAAAAGACCCCTAGAGAGGTGGTGGGGTCTCCATCCCAGGAAGGTCAGAAGTATGCTGGGCTGGGATGTTTTAGCTAGGGATGATCCTGCCTTGAAGAGGCGGCTGGACTGGATGTGACCTCACAAGGCCTCTTCCAGCCCCACTTTGGCCCTATGATCTAGGGAAAAAGCCAAACCCACCAGCAGTTGCTAGTGAAGCTGTCAGAGCTGGATGAAGCGCTAAACCAGCTTCTGGCAGCTAGAGCAGAGAGAAGCTGCGAGACCAAAAGCTCAGAGCCACTTGGCAGGGGGTGAGGGGCCAGAGGAGGGCTCCTCTGGAAGCAGAGAGGGATGTGGGCAGCCCACGTGCCACGACTCACCGTGTCACCCTTGAACACCTTCCAGTCCTCCTCGCTCAGCGGCTCCAAGATCACCCTCTTGCGCCGCAGCCAGGGTGGGTTCCTAAGCTTATCGGCATAGGACCCGGGCCGGTGGGTGCCGTGGCGGTAGCCAGGTGGCAGCTTCGCCGTGGCCCCGGCAGTCATGGCGAGCAGTGCAGTCAGACGCATGGCGGACAGTCAGAGCACACCAGGGCCTGGCACGGATGGGAACGAAGGGCACTGGGCAAGTCAGTGGACACAGCTGAGAAATGGGACCCAGGTGTCCTGGCTCTGGCTCCAACTGCAAGAGGCACCCCCCCCTCCGGGATACAACCCCCCAGGCAGCTACTCCTCTGCCAGAGCAGGGAACCCAGGCATCCAGGCTCTCACCACCTCTGTGCCAGCTGTGAGGACGCGGTCTGGGTGTTAGATGAAGAAGGAGAACCCAGGACTCCTGCCCTCAGCCCCTCCACTGCACCCTGCTCCTCCCAGGGACCTGGAAAGAGAACCCAGGCATCCTAGCAAGCAGAATCCCAGAGCTGCACTACCTCCCAGCCAGGGCCCCCCAGGCCCAGGTGTGTGCAGCCAGAGCCCCCTCCCCAGCCCCAGATGTGTGCAGCCAGAGCCCCCTCCCCAGCCCCAGATTTGTGCAGCCAGGGCCCCCAGCCCCAGATGCGTGCAGCCAGGGCCCCAGATTTGTGCAGCCAGGGCCCCCCTCCCCAGCCCCAGATGCGTGCAGCCAGGGCCCCCTCCCCAGCCCCAGATGCGTGCAGCCAGGGCCCCCCAGCCCAACCCAGCCCCATTCTCACCTTGCCGTTCTCAGAACCCAGTAGCATGGCGACGACGCCGCACTGCATTCTGGGACTTGTAGTCATCCCCCTTGCACCACCGCGATGCACCCTGGGAGCCTCATCCCTCACCTCTAGCGCGTCCCACCGCGTGGCATGCTGGGAGTCGCAGTCTTTTCCCTGGGGAGAATAGAGGGCCTGTCCCAAGGCATGCTGGGAAGCGCAGTCCTCCCACTTTCCCTTGGTGCATGCTGGGAAGAGCAAGCTGGCTGTACAAGGGGGAGACATGTTCCAAGCATGTGCCACACGTGTGCATGGGGCGGGGCTCGCATTGAAACCCCCCCTCCCCCGGGGCTTCCCAGCACCAGGGCCCGGGCAGAGGTTGCACCGTGTGCACTGACTAGAGCAGGGGGGGCAGGACCCCCCCCCGGGCTGCAGGGATGGTGGCCCACGCAGCACCGAGCGCCAGAGGAGCATCGCAGAGCGCCCCGGGACAGCATTGCAGAGCCGCCCCTCCCCCCTCCCGCGGGGCCTGCTGGGACTCGTAGTCCGCGGCGGGCCCGGGCGCGCTTCCAGCCCCGCTCCATTTTCTTGCTCCTGCAGCCCCGGCTCTTCCGCCGCCGCCTCCGGCCGGGGGACGTGGGGCAGCCCTGGCAGGGCCCACCGGGGGTTAGGGCCAGGGCCAGGGCTAGCTCGTGCCCCTGCTCCAGCCCCAGCTGCAGCTCCCCCTCTCTGGTCCAGGGCTGCGCTGCCCTCCTTGATCCCTGAATCCCCACCTGCAGCCTGAGCCCATTGCTCCTTCTTCTGCCCCCACCGAGATGAGCAGCTCCATCCTCCTTGCAAAGCACGATGTGGCTGCTCTAGGGCCGTGGCACCATGCCCAGGGCGGAGGAGAGACGGGCAAGGCTAGGCCCGTCGAGAACGGCATGGTGGCAGTAGTGGGATTCCTGCTCCTACCCCAAGCCCCGCTGCTGGTGGCACAGGAGGGGACGTGCTGAGCGCAGGGGCGGCCCGGCGGGCCCCAGGAGATGGGAGAGCCCTCGTGTTACCCGCCATCCGCTGACGGGCCCGGGAAAAGAGATGGAGTTGGAGCCTTAGTCTGAAGCCCAGGAGAAGGCAGGGTAGGGTTGCACCTTATAGACTAACCAAAGCAGATACACACACCATCTACTTTGCTTAGTCTGTATATATTTATTTATATAGCTATATCTATCATATATATAAATAGGTAGATAGATCAAGTAAATAGATAGGCATGTGATACTTCGGCTAGTGTATATAGATGCATACACACACTTTGGTTAGTGTATATACACACATCTACTTTGGTTAGTGTATACACACGCATACTTCTACACATACAATACATATAATATACACAGACTTACTTTGGTTAGTGTACACACATACATATGCATGCGTACATACATATATACACAAATGTACATGCTCATATATACTTTAGTATTATACATACACAAATACACACACTTTGGTTAGTGTATATACACACACGTCCATATATACACACAGTACACACACACACACACATATATGTACATACATATATACACAAATGTACATGCTCATATATACTTTAGTTAGTATTATACACACACACTTTGGTTAGTGTATATACACACACGTCCATACATATATACACAAAGTACACACACACACACACACACAGATTCATAGATGTTAGGGTCGGAAGGGACCTCAATAGATCATCGAGTCCGACCCCCTGCATAGGCAGGAAAGAGTGCTGGGTCTAAATGACCCCAGCTAGATACTCATCTAACCTCCTCTTGAAGACCCCCAGGGTAGGGGAGAGCACCACCTCCCTTGGGAGCCCGTTCCACACCTTGGCCACTCGAACTGTGAACAAGTTCCTCCTAATGTCCAATCTAAATCTGCTCTCTGCTAGCTTGTGGCCATTATTTCTTGTAACCCCCCAGGGCGCCTTGGTGAATAAAACCTCACCAATTCCCTTCTGTGCCCCCGTGATGAACTTATAGGCAGCCACAAGGTCGCCTCTCAACCTTCTCTTGTGTACATACATATATACACAAATGTACATGCTCATATATACTTTAGGTAGTATTATACATACACACTTTGGTTAGTGTATATACACACACACACACACACACACACACAGCCCAAGCTTTTGCATAGGGAGGCTCACTTCATTAGATACTGTCCCAGGAAACTGAAACCCCCAGGAAGAGACACTTTGGACACCATCATAATAATCAACCTTTTATTGTCCTAGAGAGAACTGAAATCAGCTAGATTTTTTTATACTTTTCTTTTTCCTTTTTTTGTTTTTTGTTTTGTTTCCTGAACTATTCCAAAGCTAAATCCAGCCATAGTCTGCATCACCGCCTCCAAAAAGAGCCAAGGCAGGCGTGTCTGGGAGTTTATTTTTCTTTTTTCCTCCATATGTTACAAATTGTAATACGATTACATCACAGAGCGAGAAAGACTTGGAGGGAGAGAGAGAGAGAGAGAGAGAGAGAGAGAGAGATGGAGAAACCAAGGCGACATACCTGGCCCGAGAGGACAGCAAGAAACACAAGTTTAAAAATAAGCCAGACTACAAAAAAATCATTAGCTAAAACAATTACTTTTCCAGCTAGTCACCATCATCCTGTGGGTGGTTTGTTTTTTTTTTTAAGAACTTTTTTATTTATTTTTTATTAAAAACATTACCCTAAAAACTTCTCCCCCCCCTTTATTGTAATATTTTGGTAAATATTCCCCAGAACTGAAGGGCAAAGGGACTAAAATGGACGCTGCTGCCTCTAGATAATTTCCCTTTGGGTTTGTGGCTGGATAGGAGAGGGAGAAACCTTCCCCAGAGACATTCACAACAGATGCTGAACGAGCTCTGGCTCCATCCCCTGCAACTGAGGATACCATGGCTGCCATTTGGGGACCCATTTGGGGTCCCCAAATGGACTTGTCCCCTGGGGTCAGGCTCATGACCTGTGGGCTGGACTCTTGGTCACACGTGGGCCTTAAAATGGGCGGACGTGGGTCTCGGAGCCCAGCCAGGGTAAACTGAGCTGTAGCTGTTCTCTGATCCCTGGGGCCCATCGAGGGACGTGGGGAGCAACACACAACTTAGAGCAGGCCAAAGGCTGCTTTAAAATGCATGCCTGTTGGAGCGTCCTTCACCCCGTCTTGTTTCACTAGTGCACATGTGAGGTTCAGGGCCTGGGGAGCACAACCGTGCCCCGAACATCCCAGGTCTCTGCCTCAAAACAGGGCAGGGAGAGCTCTGATGAGGGGTTTTACCTGGGTGCAAGGTGCAGGACAATGAAGAGCTGGACAGATGTGATGGGCAGAGAACCCAGGAATGCCTTCGAGTCTGGGTGGGGGCAGGGGGGAATCCCCATTAGGTGCTAAGATGGGCTTGCAAACGACTCGGGGGGCTGGCAGGCGTTGCAACCGGACTGAGATGTGCAAGCTGCCAGCCTCAGACTCTTGCTTTGCCTTTGGACTCTGATGTCTGGCTAGACCTGGACTGAGCTCTAAGATTTTGTTAGTGAAGGACATGGGAGGCAGGCCAGGGCTTCCCCCTTCCCTTTAAAAAAAAAAATTAAGAAAAAAACAAGCCTTTTCATTTTTTTTGGACCGGCCAGAGATGTTTCCTGCCAGCTCCTTCCAGAAAACGCCATCACGAGCGCTGTGGGCTGGAATTCCAGCGAGAAACCTGCGTCTGGAGCTTCGCCCCTTCGCATCCAGCTGGAATTGCAGCACTGCAGCCAGAAAGGCAGCGACTCGCCAGGGCACCAAGAATTCAGCTGCAATTTCACCACCTAGGGAGAGAACCCGCCTGCCAGGATCCCAGGGAGAGCATCGCTAGACTGGACCCAGTGCTAGATTGTAAGTCTGGTGTGGAGATCACTAATTGAAGCTCCCTGGGGACCTCCCTGCAGCATTTCCAAATTGAATGTTTTGTTTTTTTTCTTGCAAGTCTCCAAAATTTTCCCCAAATTGAATTGCAGCTGGAAAAGCCACATGTTTTGCAGCCAAATGGACAACCGCAGTGCCACTTTCCAGCTCTGCCTCTGCTTGGCTCTGTGACCAAAAGGGATGTTGGAAGAAAGGGACTAGCGAGCTGACCCAAGGCAGGGGTGGCTCTGATCCGCCAGGGGCAGGCGATTAAAGCGCCTATTTTGGGTGCTGGCCTTGTTCGTGATAGGGAGGGAACAAGACCAGACCAAAGGGGCAGCTCAGGGGACAAAGCCAGATGCAGGCCCTGTTTAAAAGGAGAAGAGGAGCCAGCAGCAAATTGGGAGCTGGGGCATAGCAACCTCAAAGCTGCTGGGCACTGCCCTATGGGGCCTTGCAGTGGGTACCACTCCTTGCCCATGCCAGCAGCACGTTCAGGCCCCTCCATATAGATGCAACTCATCCTGGACGTCGCAGAAACCCCCGTCCAACCACTCACCCGGTCGCAACCGAGACAGGGAAGGACGGCAAAGAGGGTGACATCTGCCTCCTGCCACCCACCACAGCTCGCCAGGGCAGTGCCGAGCTGCGGGGAAGAGCCCCAGAGAAAGCACCTCGGAGGGAAGTGATAAGCAGCGTGTTAAAAAGGCATGAATCGCATTTATTTCAAATCAATGGAGGAGCCCCCCCCGAGGGATCACTAGTACAAGCAGGCGCCCTGTGGCGCGGGTGGGGTGCGGCGGGCAGGGGAATGGGGGGTTCTTCTTTATTTCTTTCTTTCTTTCTTTCTTTCTTCTTTTCTTCTTATTTTTCCAGAGTTGCAAGATGAGACGAGCTGAGGAGGACGAGACTCTTTAGCCCCCGGGGAGCCCAGCAGTAAAGGGGCAGGCCAGGACAGCAGCTCGGCTGGGGGAGGCCGGCCAGCTACGGGCTGCGGGAGCAGAGAGGACACAAGGAAGAAGGTTAACGGTAGTGAATGTCCCTTCAACACATACAGTCCTGGCTCCTGGCCATGCACCTTGGAGGTCTCCCATCCAAGAAGCAGTCTAGCCTGAGCCTGTTTTGCTACAGGAGCGGGCACGCTTGCAGCCAAGGGGTATGGGAGCTCCTGACTTGCTGATGCCCATGCCCCCAATCCCATCGGGGGGCCGTGCCCGCCCTGCCCCACTGGACTCACCTCTCCTTGTGATCTCTGATCTCCTCGGCAGCGGGGGCTTTCTCCTTCCCCTCGGGCTTGACCTCCCGGGCGTCGGGGCCATCGGCGGCGTCGCTGTTCTTTCCCTTCTCACCCTCAGGGGCACTGGGCTTCTGCTCATCCTTGGGAGCTTCCTCGTTCTCCACCTTCTTCTCTCCCTCGGGGCCCTCCGCCTCCTTGGAGCGTTTGGGGGAGTCCTGCAGCGGGGCAGCTGGCCGCTAGCACTCCCCAACCCATGACCCCCCCCATGTCCTCAGCCCCCAGCTCCCCTCCTCTCCCCTCACCTCCAGGGCATCCTCTGCTTTCCGCTTGATCCCGGCCTTCTCGTTCTTCTCCTTGGACTGCTCGTCGATCACCAGCTTGCCCTCCTCATCGCTGCTGCCCTCTGCATTGCCCTTCTTCTCGCCATCACCCTCCGGCTCTCGCTCCGGCTCAGCATCCCCGGAGCAGCTCTTCTTCTGGGTTGGCTGCAGAGGAGTGGAGACAAGGAAGAGGAAGGTCAGCAGGGGTGGAAGGAAGGAAGCAAAGAGAAAGGGGGGTTATTGCCAGGGGCTGGCAGGTCGAGATGTTGCTCTGGGGCCCTTTAACTCGGCCCCGGACCCTGTCAGTACCTGGGGGTTAGGGGTGGCTGCTTCCTCTGATGCCTGGCCTTTACTTGCAAAGCAACCGGAAGCTCCTCAGCAGGCTCTCGACGGGCCTAAATGCCCACGTAGCTCATAGGATGCATTGGGGAGTTAGAGTTAGGGTAGCTAGGAGTGGGGTAGCTGCAGGGGGGATTTCTTAGAGAAGGGCTGAAGCTGCCGGGGGTGGGGGTGGGAAGGCGGGCATGCGCACACCTGGTAGCCCGAGGCTTTGACGGTGGGGTTGTTCTCGATCTCCCAGAGGCCTTCGCTGAACCCTTTCCGCTTGTTGGGCTTCCCAAACTTCTCCTTGCACTCCTCATAGGGGAACAGGTCCTTGGGGCCCAGGAATGCTCTGCAAGAAGGAACAGGGGGTGAGGCCCATGGCCAGAGCAGGGTGCAGAAGGGGAATCTGAGGCAGGCTGGGGAGAAGCAAGGGGCATCTTGGGGCCCTTACACCCCCCTGAGGACCTTGGCAGACCCCAGGAGCAGAGACAAGGAGGCTCCCATGGAAGAGGCCTCGCTCCTTGTTACAGCCCCCACGGGATCTGAACCCCAACCCTGGGGCCAGTGTTGACCCCACCCCAAGGACAACTGGCACCGCGATCATAGGCTCCCTCCCCCATGCACATCCAGGTGTGTTACATGTGCATGCGGGCACACTCCCTTTCCCTTCCAGATGTGCACATGCAAGTGCTCCCCTCCTGCTTCATGTGCACAAAGGCACGTTCCCACCCTGACACACACAGGCGTACATGTGTTACATGGGCACGCACACATGTTACTGGTGCACACAGCTTCACCCACACACACACATACACCCTCCCATGTGTGGCCCCTACTCACGTTTCATGGGTCCCGAAGAAAAAGACTTGGTATTTATTGGAGGAGGATTTCACGGCAGCTTCCGGCATCTCGTCGATCTGGTGGGGGAGGGATAGAAAGTGTTGGGTGGGGAGAGGGGCAAAAAGGAGAAAGCCTTATTGCCCCCAACAACCCCCACTCTTCCCTCAGAGCAGTCCCAGGCCTAACCATGGGCATGGGGTGACATGCCAGGCAAACCCGCTTTGGAGGACCAGGCTGCAGACTCTGCCATCCCAGAATGCACTGCCTCAATCACTGCCAGGGGGTCCCAGTTTGCATGTCCCGCCAGGCTGCGTGTCCCCACTGAGGCATGATGGGATAACAGCACACAAAGGATAGCAGTGAGGCACCAGGCACTGTACAAATGCAGCATCCGAAGGACAGTCCCTTCCCCACCGGGTCTTGGATGAGGGGAGAGGGGAAGCTGTGCTGGAAACCTTCTAGCAGCTACTGCCCAATACAGGATCCCCCCCTCCTGATGGGTGTGCAGAGCTGGGTGCTACAACCAGCATTTGCATGGCCGTCTGCACCCGTGCAAAGCGGGCTGTGAAGGGAGTGCTGAAGCAGGGGCATTGGCACTTCGCTAGTGCCAAACACCTCCAGCCAGCACTACTGAGGAAAAAAAGCTGGAGGGGCTGAATAGTTGAATCCCTCTCCACACACATGCAGGCCCACACACAAGCATGCACTTGCATGTACACATAACTATGCAGAGCCATGCATGCACGCAGGCCCACACACAAGTATGCATACACTCACATGTACACATATACCTATGCAGACATGCACATGTGTGCACATATGCACCGATACATTCATATGCATACATGTACACACACAAATGCACACCACTGCAAATATATACAGGTACACACACACAGACTCACAGAAAGTTAGTGTTGGAAGGGACCTCAGGAGGTCACACTCAAAGTAGGACCAATGCATATACACACACACACAAATGTGCATACATATATGCACGTATGCACACACACACATGCATATGTACACACACATGCACCAGAATGCGCACACATGCACCAGACTGCATTCACACACACACTAGGATGCATACGTGCACATGTACATGCACACACCAGGGTGTACACATACACATGCATACACTGGCATGCACGCACACACACATGCATGTACGCACGCGCACACAGCACAAAGGAGCTCCCAGGGCCCCGTGGCCATCTTCCTCCACCTCCTGCCGGTCACCATCCCTCCCCTGTCACCAATGAGCTCCCTGGCTCTCCACGATGCCAGCTAACGACACAGCCGCCGGGGCCTCGCTCTGCCCCCCCAGACCCCTCTCCAAAGGGACAACCGTGTTTTCCCCCCCGCCCCGTTGCAGCGCAAGAGCCCGGCAAGGATTGGCGCGTTCCCAGCCAACCGTAAGCTCTTGTCTAGACCGGCTCAGACAGATTTAGCTCAGCGCATCGGCAGCCCAGCTCGCCCGGGCACTGCTCGCAGGAATGTTGCCCCGTCCAGGCAAGAACCGTGCACCCCCAGGAGAGGGGACGGCAAAGCTCGGAGCAGGGCCCCACACCCCTGCTCATCCCTCCCTGCAATTTCCACTTCTTTGGTTGCATTGTGATTGCCCATGTGGGCGTGAGCTGCAAGACCCGTGGGCCGGAGGGAGCCTGACACGCCATGGGACCAGCCTCGCTGCGGCCTAGCCCCAAACTGAGGGGGAAGGGGCTGCTTCAGATGCGAGCTCCAAGCCAGGTTTCCCCTCCCTGGCCACTGAGTGGAGCAGCTGGAAGTAAAGGCTGGCTAGCCGCATGCTGCCTTGCAACGCCGCCATCTCCCCCTGCCACACAGAGGGAACCCTGTAAGAGAGCCATGGGTGGGAGCTGGACCGGTTCCCTGCCTGGTTCAGCACGAGGAAGACATAAGAACAAGTGCACACATGGGCGCTCACACATGTGCAGCACATGCACATATTTGCAGCACAGGTGCACACGTGCGTGCACGCATGTGCAGAAGCTCCCTTTGCAGTCAACAGCACATCCATGCTGCAATCAGTCTGCCCCCCTCCCCATCCAACCACCGTCCCACCGCAGCTGCGCAGGCAGATGCGACTGCCCTGCCTATATCCAGGTCTGAGCACATGCGGGCTGGGTCTGCCAGCCGGACCCTGGCTCTGGTGCTCAGTGGACTGCACAAGTGGACCCGGCCTTGGTTATCCCCCTTACTCCCTTCAGGATGCTTCTGACCAGGGGTTGCAAGCACAAGGTTTGCAAGCAAAACCCCTGGGGGGTGGGGATAAGGGACCAAAACCAGCAGCAGTGTCAAGGGTTACATGCTAAGAAAACTTCGGGGGGTCTGGGGCCTGCTCTGCCCCAGGCCTCAGGGACAGAGGATGCACTGGTGGAGGTCTCCTGACCCTGGCGGCGGTACCCAGGATGGCACCAAGGCCGGGCGGGCAGGCCCAGGCTCCCCTCCCCCTTCCCGGCAGCTGGGAACACGACACCATGACACAGAGAAATTCCTCTCTGGCTGCAGAGCCGGGGCTGGGGCTGGGGCTGGGGGGTGCGATACAAACGAACAATGCCGCTTTTCCACTCCAGCGCGGATCAAAGGCTCAGGGGGGGCTGGGGGTGGGCAGAGGAAAGGGATAAATCCTCCTTAATCACCCCCATGGCAGCGCCTCCCCCCATCCCCTTGGTGCATGCAGCAGAAGAGAGGCAGGTGGGAGGGGGAAAGAAAGGGTTAATTGTAATCCGACCTATGGTGGGCAAGAGCAAGGGGCAGCAAGGGGCAGGGGGGCTAGTGGTTAGAGGGGGAGGGGGCTGGGAGGCACAGCCTGGGAGGGGAGAGAGAGGGGGGACTGCATCAAGCAAATGGAGGCAGGAAGTGAAATGCCCCCCCCCGCCCCCGCACTCCCCACCAGCCCCTGCCCCAGGTTAACTCCAAATGTGGACACTGTTATCCCAGGATAAAGCAGCTAGAGAGGAGTTGGGTGTGGGGTTACTGGGGGAAGCTGAAGGGGCTGGGCCGACCCCCCACAGGCCGGTGTGCATACATGTGCGCGTGCGCACACGCACACACACACACACACACAGCATCTGCCCCCCCACCACACATGCCATCTCACCAGGGGCCACGCACCAGCTTCCCATACACCCACAGCAGCCCCCTGCCCACCCATGCACACACAGCATCTACCCCCGCACCAGACATGCCTCGTACACATCATCCAAGCTGGGGCCATGCGCCAGCTTCCCATACACCCACAGATCCCCTTGCCCAGCCATGCACACCCATGTGCACACACACAGCCATTGTGTGCTACCGGGGCCTCCACCCTCTCTGGGCCTGGCGGGAGAGATAACCAACTCTCCCGCCCAGCTCCAGCTCCCCACCCTGCTGCCTGAGTGCACTTGACCCTGAAAAATTCAGGCCCCATCCAGCCAGGCTGGCCCTTGCACCCCCCCCCCCCCCCCCCAATTTTGGTCCCAGGCTCTGGGGACACCAGATAGATGCACAAAGCTTTGCTGCCCAGGAAACACCCACCCCGACACAACACCTGCCCCAAAGGGACCATGCAACAGCTCTGTGCCAGGGAGAGCTCGGCCCCGGGTGGGCAGGGGGATGGCAAGCCTGCTTGGCCAAGCCTGGGTGCCAGATCCACTTCTACCCTGAAGACCCCCCCAGCCCCTCACTGGCCAGGGTCTACCTGAGCAGCAGGGCTGGGCGATACCTCCCTACCCCCGTCCCTGTAGTCCATTTGCCCAGGCATAGGGGCTCTACCTGGGGAGGAAGCAGCACAGGCAGCCCCTGCCCTCAGGACAAGGATGCTGTGGGAACACAGCACCAGAGACAGGAACAAAGCCAAGTGCCCCCAGCCCCATCCTGGCCCCCCAACCTCATCCTGGCCCAGAGCTAAAGAGGACAAAGCCTCTGTGCCCACAAAGCAGGGCCCCGATCTTGCCTCTCTGCCACCTGCAGAAGCAGGTGCCGATGCCCTGGGGGAAGCAAATTCATTCAACTCCCAAACCCAAAGCAATCTCCAAGCCCCCCTGGCCCTGCTGCGATTCGGGGCTCTCTCAGGCACCGGGCTCCAGGCTCTATCACTGGGCACCCCTGCATGTGGCTGTGCCAATCCCAGATCATGGTTAATCCTGTTTGGGGATGAGGAGGCGGGTCGGACCTGCCAAGGCATCCGGCGCCCTTGGTCTGGGCAGCTCCACCTGCTTAAACTCCAACAGAGCAGGACCCCAAGTCTGATTGTGCACTGCCTCAGTTTCCCCTCGCTGTAAAATGGGCCTTGAGGCTCCCTAGTAGGGGTAGCATAAAAGACAAGGTCCCTCTCTCCCTAGCCTGGCACATACAGCAGCCGGACAGAAACCATCTCCATCGTGTACAACTCCCCGCTCCTCTGCGACCAGCCCCAAATTTCAGCCTGAACACTGCAGCCGCCAGCCCCAGACAGAGCAAGACCCGGGGCTCCCTGGGGAAGACTCGGTTTCCCAACGGTTGGGCCTTAAAATAATCCAGAGACTGCTCCCAAGCACAGATGGGTTAGGAAGCAAACAGAAGCCACCTGCCTCCAGGATGCCTGGGGTCTAGCCGTGCTCCGCTGCCAACTCTCAGGCCAGCCACGCTCACCACCCCTTGTTCCTCAGTTTCCCCAGTTGCCCCTAGAGAGGCAGGCAGGAGAGCCCAGGAGCCCTGGGCACTGGGGCACAGGCCATTTCAGGAGAGGCCAACGAGCACAACTGACAGGAAGCAGCTGTGCAAGGGTTTCGCCCCCATGCAACTATGGGAGCAGGCGCACCCCAGAGGAGATCCCGGAGGACCCGCTTCCCTGGGCATCAGGGGTACACAGCGTCTGTGTGCCCATGGCAAACCGGGCCAGGTGGGAGCAGATGCGCCAGGCACCACGTGACCAGGACACACGGCCTCCTGCCTTGAAACACGAGGAGGAAGGGAGCAGGTGCCGGGCGCTGGGCTAAGCCGATTAGGGCAGCCGGTGCTGGCAGAGGTTCCCAGGGACACTCAGAGGCCGACGGGGCAGGGAGGGGCAAGGCCCCCAATCCCACCAAAGGCGGGCTCATCCAGCCCCATCCCACAGTCTCCAGCACGAGTCCCTCCCTGCAAAGCCAGGGTGGTGGAGGAAGATGAGCAAAAGAGGGAAACTGAGGCACAGAGCTGACTTCTGTCACTTTGCCAAGGGGGCGGGGCAGGGCCAGGCATGAGCCCATACCCAGGGGCTGGGATCCAGCCCAGCTCCAGGCAGGGGGGGGAGAAGGGCGAGTCCTTGGCCCCCGTGCCAGCTCGGTGCTGCCCCCACACGACCCCTGCCAGCCCTGACCTCTCCCAGCCTTGCCCCCAGCTCTGCCCCCCAGGAGGCTCAGTGGGTGGAGAAGCCCTGATAAACCCAACACTGGCAGGAAGGTGGGGTGCCTTGCTTGGCGACAGGGAAACCCCCCTCTGTTACTGCCTACAGCCCCCTCAAGGGGCAGCCCGGGCATCTGAGCCGGCAGGAAACGCTGCACGGGAGCGGGAGCCAGGCCAAGGCCGCCCCAGCGCCTGCCCGGCCTCCTTCCGCCTGCCTGTGACTCAGCGCGGGGAGGGCCGTGACTCAGAGCCCGGCAGGCCAGTGCAGCTCCTGAGCAGAACGAGGCCCTGCGGGAGTGCCAGGAGGGCCCCGGGGTGCAGTGCCTCTGCCCTGTGCGATGCAGAGCTCACAGCCTCCCCAGGAACAGGGGTGTGCAAAGGCGGAAACTGAGGCAGAGGTGGGTGGAGCTCCCTGAAGCACCAGGGAGGAGGAGGAGAAGCACAGGGCTGAAGGTTACATCTCCGGGCCTGGACTCAGGAGTCTGGGGATCCCCCGGCAGCTCCTCCATGCTCAGGATAGATATTTTTGTACAGAGCCAAGCACAAAGGCACCAGCTGCAACTAGGCCCCAGGGCAACCACTGCAGGCACATGCTGCTGCTTTCTTAAGGGAGCAACTGCCACTGTTCACCTGTGTGTCCTGGGCCTTATACTGCCCCCAGCCTGGGGAATATGCCCATCACACAGGGCATGGGGGCTGCTTTGCTGAACACTGGATTTGACCCATGGCCCTGAGGCCCCGATCCAGAGGCCAACCCCACCTGGACTGGCTTCCCAATGCCCTCCGCAGCCCCTCCAGCTAGCCAGGAAGTCCATCCTCCTCACCAGCCTCAGTTTCCCCTGCTGCAGCTGGAGCCCATTGCTTGTAGGCCTATCCCCTGCAGCCACAGGGAAAAGCCCATCTCCCTCCTCTCTGCAACTGCCCTTCAGGGACTTGAAGACTGATCAACGCCCACCCCCCTCCAGCCTTCTCTTCCTCACCCTGATTTTTCCAGGATTTCCGGTGTCCGGCCAGGCCTCCCTGCAGCCAGCTGCCTCGGCACTGGTCTGGCTTGCCCCGCATGCCCAGGGCTGGGTGCTTTGTAAACCCCGCACCTGCCTGGGGGAACGGCAGAGACTGGATCCTGGATCGAGAAGCCTGGACCTACCTCCCCAGGGGCATCTCCCCTACAGAGGTGGGTCAAGTGTCTGGACCCCAGCACCTGGCAGGGGCACCCACCCAGGCTGCATCTACCTGCTCAGGGCTTGGCCCGATAAACTGAGGCCAGAAACTGTTTGTCCTCACCAGCCCCAGGAAGGCCTGGAGATGGGGCCTTGTCCTCCTTCTGGACTGACCCAAAGGCAGTGGCAGAGCCCCAGCATCCTGCACAACCCACTAGGCCACACAGCCCCCCAGATGGAGGCTCCTTTGTGCAGCAGGGGCCTGAGTGTGGCTGTGACCCACATGAGCACCAGGACCCTGGGGTGCTGGCAAGGAGCAACCAGGTGGCATAGACTTTGCCCAGGTGGGGCCCCAGCAGGAGACCCAAGGGGGGGCCCAGGCAGCTTTCTCCCCAGGGGTCACGGCAGCCTCGGGAGGGGGGCAAAGTCCTCACACCCAAGCATGCACAGCCACGTGTACACCAGCCAGCTCCTGCTGTAGCCCCTGGGGCAGGTACGGGTGTCCCTCAGGGCCTGGAGGGCACCAAGCTCCACCACCCTGGGGCTGTTGTGGGAGAGAAGCGAACACCCAGACTGGACCCTGCCCCTGATGCTGAACTTTGCACCAACCTGGAGACTCTGCCCCCCACTCCATAGGCAGTTGGGCTGGACTGAGGGCACTGGCACCTGCCTGGAGCCTGGGTTTGGTGCCTGGCTCTGCCACTGACTCCCTGGAGGACCCTGGGCAAGTCCCCCCCACCCAGCCCCAACTGCACAGGGAAAAACAGCAGCCCCAGCTGTATTGGGAGGCATGTGGGCACCAAGCCGGGACTGGAGGGGCTGCTCGGCTCCATGCTGGGGCTGGCAGGGCCCAGCACGCTGCATCCGGCCTCCAGTTTCGTAGGGGAGTGAAACACAATTCCACCGAGCATCAGGAACCCCGCTTTCCCCAGTGCCCACTCCCGAGAGAGGTGCAATGCGCTGCAGCTACAGGGTCACCTGGGTATTGCCCCCCAGGAAATCTGGGACCCCCCCCCTCACACCCCACCTTTGCAGGTCCCTCTGGAGAGCACACAGCACTCCCACCCCCATGCAGGGGAAGACCCTGATGCCAGCATGGGGCAGGGGAACAGTCCCCAGGGCTGGGGGAGCTGCAGGGCACTGCAGGGCCGGGGGCTTTTGCCCAGGCAGGGGGAGCTTCAGCACTTTCCCGGCCGCGCCAGAAAGACGCGGGCAGGCAGGCAGGCAGGGAGGGAGGGAGGGAAACCCGCTGGCACCTGGGAGCCAAGCTGCAGATCCTCCCCTTCCCCCCTCCCCTTCGCCGCCAAAACCCTATAAACCAAACAAAAGTGATTCAAACCCGGGAAGAGAAGGGAAGAGAAGGGGCGGGGAGGGGGGCCGGGGAGGTGCACAACCACCTCCGGGATTCCCGGCCAGGCAGGGCCCTTTGCAATCCTCCTTCTCCTTCGCCATCGCTTTGCTTTGCAGCCCAGGGGAGGCCAGAGGGGGGGTTTGCATGGAGGGGGAAGGGAGCATGGAGAAGGGGGGGGGGATTGAAACACTCCAAGGAAATTTTAAACTGCATCATCAACCGCTTAAAAATAACCAGCAATGTCGCCATCGCCCGTCTCCCGCCCAGGTCTTAAAGTGCCAGCCTGGGAGGCAGTGGAGGGGGAGGGCAAGGCCCCCCCAGGGTCCCTCCCGGACCCCCCAATCCTGCCCCCCAGGATGCCGGTTTGTGTCCGAATGCAGGCTAGGGCCAGAGCAGGCTACAAGGACACAGGGCAGGTCCCCAGTGCCAGCTGGTGCCAGGGCCCAGCCCCCCCCAGCCTTTGTGCGGCCACGTCGGGGCCCTGATTCTGCGCAGCATGGGGGCTATCCTGAGCCCTGGCCACCCTAGGCCTGGCTGGGCTCCAGGCTCGTTATTCAGTAACAAGCCGTCGAGTGCATTTCCCCAGAGCCACCACAAGCAGTGGGGGGGGCATGGACTTGGCGGGCGTGACGCGGTGCTTGCACCCATCTCGCACACGCGCGAGCCCGGCCCAGCACGTCGGCACCTGCTCCCCTTCCCCCACAGTCATTCCCAGGGCTGGCACAGCCCCCCACAGCCAGCCCAGCACCCCAGGAGGGTGGGCCTACATGACCCCCACAGGAGTTGGGTGGCCCCCACCGGCCCTGCCAAGAGGAGCCTGGGCAGATAGGCACCCCATGCAGGTCTGTTCCTGCAACCAGGCCCCAGCTTAGAGCAAGCTCCAGGGACAAAACCCGGGGGAAATCAGGAAGAGAGGATGGGGGGAAGCCTTAGGGCCAGGGCTTTCACTTAGGGGAGGGCAATCAGGAGGTGGAAGGAGAGGGCCCTCCTGCCCCCAAACCCGCCAGTCCCGGCTCCAGGACTCAGCAGCCGGCCCACGTGCTCGCACCAAGCTTGCAACAAAGCAGTTACCTGGGATCCCCTCGCTCCACTTTGCAGACAGAACCCCCCCCCAGTACCACCGACACCGAAACAGGAGGGTCCCATGGGGAATCCCTCGCTCCCCCCAGCCTCTGTGCTTCCTTGGCAAGGAAAAGCCCTGGGAGCCCCCAAGGAGATGGGCCAAGACCCTCCTCTTTGCAAAGCCCCCCAAGAAAGAAACCGGGGCCATAAGCCTCTTTGGTACAGAGCTGCTGCAGGGGGGGGGGCGAGCTGGCCAGGCCACGAGGGAAGGGCAGAAATGGTATCTGAGCATCCTAGGAAGTGCCCCCAGGGCTGGGGGTCCGCGAGAAGCAACAGGGCCTTGTCCCTGCAGAGGGGGATGGTCCTGCCTGCCTCCTCCCTGCTCCCTTGAGCCCCCCAGGGCCCAGCCTTTTGTTCCAGGCAGATGCATGGGGTGCAACCCCCCTCCCCCAGCCCATGCAGCCCCTCAGCTGCAACCCAGGCCTGCGCCCCATGCCCCGACACTGGGAGGCTTCTCCCCTTGGATGCTCTCTTTGCACCCTGGGGCCCTATAAGCTCAAGGGATGCAAGGAGATGCCAGGGTGCAAATCTGGGGAGGGGGGCAGCCCCCTCCAGGTTTGCCTCTTCTCTCTTTGTCCCCCCAAACTAGCAAATTCCCAGCTCAGGGGGCACCTCCAAGGGGATACCAGGGTGCAAATCTGGAAGGGCAGCCCCCCAGGCAAATCCCCAGCTTGGAGGGCAACTGCAGGGGGATGCCAAGGTGCAGACCTGGAGGGGTAGCCCCCCCAGCCTTGCCTCTGCTCTTTGCCCCCACCATCATCTAGCACATCCCCAGCTCGAGGGGGTGGGGGGGGCACTCCAAGGAGCTGCCAGGGTGCAACTACAATGGGGCAGCCCCCCCAGAGCACGGGGAGGCCCCCCAGCGTGGACCCAGCCCGAGGGGGGGCCTCCCCAGCTTAACGCGCGTTATGTAACGTGTGTGCGCTCCGCGCGGCCCGCGCCCCCCGCGCTCCTTACCCGGGCGGGCCAGTGCGGGTAGCCCTTCATCTTGGCGAACACCAGGTCCCCGCACTTGTACTCCCGCTGCCTGTTGGAGCGGGACATGGTGCCCCCGGCCCTCCCGAGCGCTGGGTGGGGGCGGCGTGCGGCCGCGGCCCTCGGTGCTAGCAGCGCGGGAGCTCCAGGGAGGTGGGAGAGTGCCCCATGCAGTTGTTTGTGTTTGAAATTCAATTGCTCCCTCCCTCTCCCGGTGGAGCCGATCGGCGCTCGATTGCTCGGGCCTGCCCCTTGCACACGCACACGCACGCACACACACACACACACACGCGCGCATGCATGCATGCATGCACACCCACTGTGCATGCGTGCGCCCCGCAGGCTGGGAGCGCCCTGGAGGGGGGCCCGGCTTTGCAAATAGGCGCTGGGGGGCACAGGACGAGCTTGGGGCTTGGAGGGGTCTGGTTGCAAAAAAAAAAAAAAATGAAAAGAAAAAAGGAAGGGTCAGTTGGGGGTCTGCTTCCAAAAAAAAAAAAAGGGGGTCGTTTGGAGAGGGTCTGGTTGCCAAAAAAAAAGGGTGGCTTGCAGGGGTCTGGTTGCAAAAAAAGGGTCACTTGGAGGGGTCTGATGGTAAAAAGAAAAAAGAAGGGTCGCTTGGAAGGGGCTGGTTGCTAAAAAAGAAGGGTTGCTTGGGGTTGGTTGCAAAAAAAAAAGGGTCACTTGGAGGGGTCTGATTGCAAAAGCAAAGAAGGGTCACTTGGAGGGGTCTGGTTGCCAAAAAACAGGTCACTTGGAGGGGGTCTGGTTGCCAAAAAACAGGTCACTTGGAGGGATCTGGTTGCCAAAAAAGAAGGGTCACTTGGGGGCTGGCTGCAAAAAAAAAGAGTTGCCACCAAGTGAGACCTCCCTATGCAAACCATCCCATACCTATCATCACTTATAATTATTAGGACTGTAATTAAGGCCATTTGGGACCCTCCAGGCCTGTGAGAGCAGAGAGAGACCCTCATCCCCTAAGAGGCTGCAGTTACCTGGAGTGATTTTGGGGGGAGAATAAGAGTGAAAACGGGGAGGATCCAGTCTGCTGCTTCCTCTTCCTCAAGCTACGGAGACATTCACTATGCCGCATGTGGTCAGTTTGGGGTTGGGAGGACAAACTGCCCAGCTCCAGAGAGGCAAGAGCTTGCTCCATCAGATGCTACAAAACTACAAGGCAGCTCCAATTCAGTTGGTCTATAAGGTGCATCCCTGTCCTGCCTTGGGCCTGACTCTGGACTAACCGGGTGGCCTACCCACGTCTCCTCCGCCTAGCAGCTGCGTGACCCCTATGGATCAAGGGGAGAGAGCGGGTGAGGCTGGCAGCTAAAATGGTCCTGAAACAGCCAAAGGAAAGCGTGTCAGAGCAGAGCCAAGCAGCAGATGGGCCAAAGGCTTGCGTCAAACTGTCGGCAAGCAAAATAGGATACAAGAGACATGACCCGGCAGATAAGAGAGGCGATGTTGGCTGCCTGGTTGCTTCTCTTGGGTCCTGCTTGTAGGGAATTTTATGCAACTTTGGGCTCCATCTGTTACTTCACTCTGCTGCACCTTCTCTCCTGGAGACCCCAGGAAGGGCCATGTGATGCCTGAAAATTGGTCTTTGTCTATCCCAACCACATGCGGTTGGTCCAATAAAAGATCGTCCCCTCTGAAATTCTGCCTATCTTTCCTAGGCCATCACGGCTACAAAATCATTTCAGAGACGGGAATAGGTTCTGGGCCAGCAGTCACTCGGGAGAGGTTGAGGGGTCCTGGTAATGTCAGAGCCTAGCACCATGTTTAGAGTTATCTCCCCCACGACTCAATACAACCTGGGTCACAGCCCTTGAAGCTTTCCCCATGTGTTTGACTTCACCCAGGGGCTGATGCTTTGCAAAGCCACAGGGGTTGAGGCTTGGGCTTGTGAGCCCAAAGACCTTGGTCATTACTCGAATACTGGCAGCCTCCGCTCTGCTTAGACCTGGAAGTGACCTGCAGGATTGGAGGGTTAATGAGAGAAGAAAGAACAGAGCTAAATGCCCCATCCTCGAATGATGTATGCACCCCAATCATCTTGTTGCCAGAAAGAGCCCCAAATTCCTGGCATGCATTAGTAGGATCGGGGCCTATTTGCATCATTGCCAAAGAACCTAGAACAAGCAAATATTAAGAAAAAACCAAGAATGCTATATGTGAATGTGAAGACAGGACCCAAACCCCTATGTGTTCACTATAACTCATCCATCACTAGACCTTGCCCAGAGATGAACCATTGGGCAAGGACTTCACTGACCAGGAAAGCTTCACTGGGGACATCTCTGACCCTCCTGGGTGTTTTGTCTCCTGGAGTCTTGGGGAAGTAGCTGAGAATCTTTGTTTCCCTTCATAAAATATGAGTTTTGGGGCCTCCTGACTGCAAAGCAAAGCATACAAGGCTCCCACGCTGAGGCAAGGGGGCTGTGGAAATCCCGTAAAGCCCAAAGGGGCTTTCTGAAAAGAGGGTGATACTTTCTTTTTTGAGCAAAAGGTTTGCATGCGTGGGGCTGACTGCGGGCTTGGGCCCTGGATAGCAGGATTACAGACAGCACTAGGGGTGAAACACATCTGGCTATCTGGGGCCAGAGCTATGAATATGCAGCTGGCAAGGAGGTTACCCAGTGAATGCATGATTCATAAACTTTCCCTCCCCTTCCCCTTCCCCCAAAGCTAAAACAGAGTGAGGCCAGCTGAAATCAGGAGTGAAAGTGATGCAGGTTTACATTATGGGGATTTCTGTTTCCTCCCTCCCCCCCATTCAGCCGCAGGACAGTCAAAGGGGAAGGGCCTGGGGGAGGCTGTGGGGGCTCAGGAGAACATGAGTCACGCTACGGAGATAAAAATGACAAATCATGGGCTTGGGGTTAAAAGCGTGCTGCTGTGTTGACTGGATCGGCCCTAAATGTTCCATGTCTTCCAGGATGGTTGGGCTGGTCAGGCTCCCCTCCAGCTCCGCAAAGACATCTTCCATCTGTCCAGGTTGAAGATAGATGATGGCTTCCAATAGCAGCTGTTGGGAGGCTCTTGATACTGATAGGAATGGCTGGACCTAGCACCCATTCTGTGGGGTGTAGTAGGAGGGTTGGGATCCCTTTGAGCCCACTTGGGTCATCACAATTCCTGATGCGGCCTCTGTCTCCTGAGTTTTGTGGGGTTCTGGCAAGTCAATGCCTCTTGGTGCGAAAAGCAAGGTGCGTTCGTGACCCTACAGATCTGCTGTGCAAAGGGGCGGGTTGAGAGGAGTGTCCTAGGCAGAGACACAGTGGAAAATGCAGAATTGCAAAATGCAGGACACAAGAATCTGCAAATGGAGCTGCAGGGGGGTTTCTGGGCAGGGACGGTGGAACTCAGGATATCTCGTGTGGTGGGACAGGGGTCAAAGTCCCAATTTCACCTTCCTCCCTCAAATGAGACCTCCATTGATTTTGGGTGGGGGCAGTTTTGCCTGAGCAGGGATTGCAAGGTCAGGCCTGACCCCATCTGATCCGGTTCCACGATATTTTTGTAGAAATGGCTTTCCTTCAATCCTGAATAGGGTGGGGGTGGTGCGGAGTGATGGGCAAGGCAGATGGAGATATGGAAATACCATCCCTTTATTCTAGATCTGATTGTGCCAACAGGTGGGATCCCAGCCCTGCTGTGCAGTGCTGGACACAAACATGGGCCAGGCGCACACAGGGTTGTTATTCCAGTTCTACATACAGGGAATCAATGGCCCCACAGAGAGCCAGTGGTACAGGCAAGACTTTAGCCCAGGCCTCTTGAATACTCAACTAGTGCTGTAACCGCCAGGCCTGCCTTCCTCCAACCTAAAGCCTTCTGCTGAGAAACCGAAACCAACTGTAACTGAAGGCAAAAATGACGGGCCTCCTCGCACTAAGTTTTCTCCAAGTTTGCTGAAGTGGAGAAAAACTTCTCAGAAAGATCCTGACCACTGGGAGGCAAATCTGTTGTTCTATTTTTAACATTTTCAGCTCTATTACATCCCTCTTTAATACAGCAGGAACATGCCAATTTGGTAGATTATTGCCCAGGGGTAGGGGAGGAGGGCATGACAGATTAGCTGGTGCTCCAGGCATCCCCAGTGACAAAACGAAGGAGCCTGCATTACAAAATGCACCGGGCTCATTTGTCTTCATTCAGCCTTAATTGGGGATGTGGCCTCTTTACGGCATCCTGGCAGATGGCTTCCTGGGGCGGTGGGGCAGCGCCCGGATTTGAGCATGCGAGTGACCTCCAGAGGCCGCCTCTTGCTTTCCCGAATGCGTATCCCAAATCTTGCTTTCTCAAATGCCGGAATACATCCAAACAGGGGGGTCCCGGCAAAGCCAGGGGAGTTCAACCTGCCTGAAATGCACACAAGAGGTTCCTCCTGTTATATTTTACTTGGACCGGGGGGGAGGCGGGGGGCCCAGCTCTGGAGCAGAACCAGTGCTGCCGACACATGGAGCAAGAGACGATCCCCTCGCGCTCCAGCTTCCCAGGGAATCGGAGCAGGATCTTGACGAGGCCGCTCCAAATCCATCGTCGTCATAACAGCACCTGCGGCTACATCGCTGCGGAACCACGCTGGCGCATGACGGAGGCAGCCTCTTCCCCCAAACCGATCAGGGGAGACAGGATCAGGGAGAGGAAGCGGAGCCAGGAAGCAACCTGCCCGGGGTTGCCGTAGCGCCACACGGGGGGGTCAGCTTAGACGTCCCCTACTTCTGCAGGGGCGCCTCCAAGCGACAGCTCTTCTCCAGAGCCCAACCCCCGCTCCTCTTCATTCGGGAAGCACCAGCCGACTCGGCCCGGCAAGATTTGGTCTCAAATAAGAGCCGCGATACAACGATGAGCGTGGCAAGGCAGGAACCTGGGGCTCCTGCCTTCCTCCGGCATCCTGGGTCTCCCCAGTTCGTCCAACCCCTGCGGCAGCTGGACGGTGGCCACCGCGGCCCCCTGCTTTGCCCCGGGCAGGTTCAGGGGCTCTGCCGCGTGGCCGGGTCTGGGTTAAACAGAGCTTCGCTCAGGTGCGAGACAGCGATGTGCAAGGGAGGATTGGGAGAAGGGAGGGGACCCTGCTTCAGGCCAGACCCGTCCAGCTACGCTTCCAGGCTGCCTCCTGCGGGGATCGGGGCAGGAGGTGGGCACGGAAACAGGCCTGGTACGGGCTCAGGGGCAGAGCTGTTGCTGTGGGGGGTCCAGAGCCAGGGCCAAGCCATGCCACAGAGTCTAGGTTAGGCTTGGCCATGGGGCCAGAAATTGGCCTGGCCAGGGATAGGCCTTGCCACGGGGCCTGAGTTAAGCCAGGCCCAGGATAGGCCGGGCCCGGGTTAGGCCCCACATCCCGCCACCCCTTGGGGATTTCCGGGCTGCCGCCCCGCGGGGCATTGTGGGAGCCGTAGTCCCTCCCCCTCCCCGCGAGGCCGGCTCGGCGATCCACCCGGCGCCCTGGCACGCACGGCGTCAAGGCCCGGCCTCCGCGCCAAGCGCAGCCGGGCTGCGCTGCATGCTGGGGTAGGCGGGCCGGGGGTGCTGCGCGAGGCACGCCGGGAGCTGGAGTCCCGCGGCGGAAGGGGGCGGTGTGGCTGCCGCTTCCCACCGACTACAACTCCCAGCAGGCCGCTGGCGCGCGGGGCGCTCTGGGAGCTTCCCCCCCTGCACGACGCCCGCTCGCCTTCCGCGGGGCATGCCGGGCGCGGACTCCATTTCCCGGTGCGCCCCGCGCCCGGTGGGGAGCCAATGGGGGGGCGCCGGCCGCGGGGCACGCCGGGAGCGGTAGTCCCGGCGCGCGGGCAGGGGGGCGGCCATTATCTCCCTGTCGGGGCGCGCGGGGCCGAGCCGCGCGGGGCCCGTCGCCTGCCGTCCCGCGGTTGCCATGGCGACCGCCTAGGCCCCTCGGGCAGCGGCGCGGCCTAGCCCGGCGGGCGCAACCCCGGCCTCGCGTAGCGCCATGTCCCTGGTGGCCTACGCCAGCAGCGAGGAGGAGAGCGAGGCGGAGGCAGAGGAGGAGGCCCCGCCGCTGCCGCCGCCGCCGGCCCGCGGGCTCTTCTCCGCCCTGCCGCCGCCGCAGGCGCTGGGGCCCGGCTTCCCGCTGCTGCCGCCGCCGCCCTTCCTGCTGGGCCCCCCCTTCGGCGCGCCCCCGCCCGGCCTGGCCCTGCCGCCTCCGCCCCGCGCCCCCGGCCCCGGCCCCGGCCTCGTCCTGCCGCCCCCCGCCGAGCCGGGCCCCGCCAAGACCAAGAAGCGCGGCGAGCCCGTGCGCATCGCGGCCCCCGAGCTGCCCCGGGGAGAGGTGAGTGGGGCCGGGGGCGTCGGGCCAGGGCCGCCGCGGGGCGGGCGGTGCTGGAGCCCGTGTCCCGGCCATGGCACGCTCGGGCGTCCCATCTGTGTACGCCACCGAGCCGTAGCTCCTGGGACCTGGGGGGAGAATCGGGTCCGGCCCCCCGCGCCCAGCAGGGAAGATAGCGGGGGTCGGGTGACCCCAGCGAGGTGACGGTCTCTTGTAGATGTGCAGGGTAGGCGATTGCACCGCCCCGCAGGGAGCTTGTCCCACGGCCTGGACACCCTCGTGGTGAAGAAGTTTTTCCTAATGTTGAGCCTGAATCGGTCTTCCAGGAGTTTGTGGCCATTACTGCTGGTTTTCCCCTCGGGTGCCCTGGTGAGCAGTTGATGTCCTCCCCTAGTCTGGCAGGAAGCTGTTACCAGGTCCCCTCTCGCCCTTCGTTTCCTTGGGCTGAAGAGTATTCCTCCTAGCCCGCGTGTCCCATGCACGTACCCCCCCATCCAGCCTAGCCCGGGTGTCCCATGCACACACACCACCTGTTCTTCCTAGCCCACATGTCCCGTGCACACGCACCACCCATTCCTCCTCACCCCGGTGCCCCATCCATATATATTGCCCTACTCCTCCTAGCCCAGGTGTCCCACCCGCATATACCACCTATTCTTCCTAGCTCCGGTATCCCATGCACGTACACCACTCGTTGCTCCTAGCCCGGGTGTGACATGCACGTGCACCGCCTGTTCCGCCTAGCCCTGGTATCCTATCCACGTACAGCACCCTAGCCCAGGTGTCCCATGCACATACCCCACCTATTTCTCCTAGCCCAGATGCTGCATCCATATATACCACCCATTCTAGCCCAGGTGTCCCGTGCACTTACACTGCCTATTCCCCCCAAACCTCCAAGATTTTGCTTGCCCCCAGTACCATTAGCTAATAGCTTGTCTGTAAAGTGTTGGTTTTTTAATAGCACCCCTGACTTTTGAGGCCCAGCTCCAGAGAGCACCATGGCATTGATCCTGGCAGGCTGCCATGCATTGCTGTGCAGCCCTGAGGGAGCAGGATCATTCTGGGCAAGCATAGGGTTAAAAGGCCGTTCTTGTGGAAAGTGTCAGGGATTCACGGAGCAGAGCAGCAGGGATCTGGGCTTTCCCTTGGAAGGAGCCCGCAGGGAGGGGATGCTGTGTGAGAAGCCTTAGTAATGAAGTAAACCTGGGTTCGTGGAAGCTCGTTCTCTCTCTCTCTATATCTTAGTTAGCCTATAGATGCGCATCTCTACCCTGCCTTAGGGAAGGGGGAAGTTTAGGTTTGATGTTAAGAAAAACTTCCTAACTAGGAGGGTGGCTAAACATTGAAACAGGTTACCCAGAGAGGTGGTGGAGTCTCCATCCTTGGAGGGTTTTAAGAGCTGGCTAGACAAAGCCTTGGCTGGGTTGATCTAGTTGGGGCTGGTCCTGCTTGGAGCAGGGGGTTGGACTAGATGCGACCTCCCGAAGTCCCTTCCCATCCTCATTTTCTAGGATTCAGTGTGGTCAGCGCCCCTGGGATCGGCATCTTTGATTCTAGGGCATACGTGTAGGTAGCTCACGCTGGGAGGTTAACGTGTTACGACGAAGCCTGCCCTCCTCAGGCTACACATTAGTTCAGCGTTACCTTCTCTTGGAGAAGATGCCCCACTGTTTTACCATAGGGACTTACGGTTTCTTGAAAAGAATCATCAGGGTCTGGAGAGACCAGGAAGCTGCTTGCTAGCAAGAGAGTATTGAGGAGGCGGCCCCTGAGCACAAAGTTGTAAGTAGCACTGGGGTGGAGTTGGTCAGCTGGCTCGGGAGAGCTGGAGTGGTGTTGATTTAGATCCACCTCTCTGGAACAGGCACAAGGGTCATGTGGAGCACGGACTCTTCCGCCTGGTGAGTGGTGATGCCTGGCCCGGCCTAATGAGCTGCAGAGCCAAGGACCCCTCTGCTAGGGTGCCCAATGTATGACAGCAATGTGGCTAAAAATATCTTGTTGCAAAACAGCAGAGCTGGCTGCTGGTGAGCCTGGCTGGACAGCTGGACAGCAGGTCGGCTCTCCCCACTCATGAATGGTGCTGATCACTGTCCCTGCTGCAGGGATGCTTTAGACTAGACCAGGGGTTCCCAAAGTTTTTAAGCCGCGGGCAGTCACAGGCGACAGTGGCTGGAATTTCTGACTGGAAGACAGGTAAGGATACCCTCGCCCCCCGGGCTGGGGGTGGACCAAACTGTGTGCTGCCGCAGGCCCTGTGGAAGGAGCCACAGCCTCCACCCGGCTCTGGTGGGCTGTGGTTTGCTAGTCTGCAGCCACTTCCAGTCCTGCAGCCGACCATGCTGCGGACCAGCAGCTGACCTGCTGTGGCCCGGGGATTGAGAACCCCTTCACTAGAGCAAAGTAAATGAGAAGTAAATGGTTTCACTTTGCAAGGGCTCCATTCTCTCTGTCTTTTCGTATCCCATGTCACAAGCCCCTTTATTTCTATCTGCCACATCCGCTGGGCAGCGTGATGGATCCATTAGTCTTGCTGGCAGTCTAGCCATGTTCCACCTCCACATACCCACGATTCACTTATTCCCTTCTTCAGTGTTTGGCTTCGAAACAGGCATTTTGTAATAAAGCCCATACCAGCGCAGTTACAGGAGAGTTAACGAGGAGGTTTTTGGAAATCTGTCTTGGGGTGATGGCAAATGAAGAGGGTCTGTTTCTCCTCACATTTGCTGATCCCTTCCCCTCCCCTCCCCCCCCCCCCCATGCTATATTTTAGCTTTAAACATTTGTTATAGAGATTAAAGACTTTCGTGCTGGGGAATAAGAGCCAGTGAAAAAGAAGAGTGTGAGAAATGGGTCTCGCTTAATGGTTGTTCTCTATCCCTTTTCTTTTGTGACAACCAGCCTTGTTCCTCCTTGGGAACGCTTTTCCCCTCGCCCATGAATTGAGCTGCTCTGTCTTGCTCCTACTTTTAAAGATTAGAAATTAGACAGAGATTTAACTCTAGACTCCCTTTATTTTGGCTGAGTTCCTATTTGCTGCCTATGTTACTCTTTGTAAAACCATAAGGCTGTAGAAATACTTCGGGCATGAGTCTCCTGCCCGCTAAGACCCCTGTGCGGTGGCAGGACGGGAACAGGACTGGGACTTAGCTGTTCTGAGGAGCCTCGCACAGCTATGAAGAGCCCGTCCTTAATCCCCAGCACAAATGCTCACACCTAAGGTTTGGCCCTTTCTCTTCCATGCTTAGGCTATTGAAAGGCACCACCCAGCAAGGCCTGTTGCCCTCATCATCCTTTTTCACCACTGTTTGCAATGTCCACATGGAGCTGTGGGGTATAAAGCACAGTTTGAATCTATTGCCTGAATATTGTTCTCCCTTAAATTTTAAATTATGCTTTTTGCTTCCTGCTTTTGTCCCTTTCACCCCAGTCCCCTGCTTTATAGTAGCATTAAAGTGCCAGTTAAACATTGGAATTCCAGGCTTAACTTTATTTAATGCTTTCTTGTTCCACATCTGGACAGATAAGAACAATCTATCCAACTTAAGCTGTGGAGATTTAACATGCAAACACTGATTTATTTGTTTGCATAGCTGTAGTTTTGACAGCTGCATAATGCATTATATATGGCGGTGTCCCAACCACACTAGTTCCAACTGTCTCTAAACATAATAGCCAGCAGCACGGTCCGGCTTCCATTGTGGACAGTCTGTTTACCTCCTTTGCTAGTAACCAGGGCTGGTTTTAACAAAACAGTGTTTCTTGACCTGATAATACCTAAATCTGCCAGACGGGGAGAGTGAATTTGAATTGTACAGCCTCTCCCTGTCAGCAGCTCCGGCTCTCGCAGACTGTAAAGCCAGGCCTGTTCTAAACTTGGCCCTGTGGTAACCTCTTCCAAATTGATAACGGATGAATTTGTTCCTCTGGTTTCTTTCTCTCTCTCTCTCTCTCTTCCTAGTCTCAAGTGCTATGCTAAGGTCAGTTTTTCTTTCTCAGTCAGATTCCGAGGAAGATGAACCAGCAAAGAAGAAGAATAGTCTTCAGGTAATGACTTATACTATGCAATGGTCAAGCTAATGCTACCTGTAAAAACACTTCATTGTTGTAATTTTGGTCTCAACTTAGCACCGCTCCATCTCTAGTAGCGATTCCAGGGGCACCACTGGAGCAGTTGGTTGGGGTGGTACTA
This sequence comes from Alligator mississippiensis, assembly GCF_030867095.1. NCBI lineage: Eukaryota > Metazoa > Chordata > Crocodylia > Alligatoridae > Alligator > Alligator mississippiensis. The sequence continues at coordinate 16,665,578 of NC_081838.1, read as the reverse complement.
GCCAGTCACTTGATTTGTTATCACAGGTTTCATGATGCCTTGAATTCACTGCAAGTGAAAACTGATCTGTTATAGCAAGCAGAGTAATTAGCAGGCAGTTGTGTCCCTGAGATCCATGAACCTGCTTTAGTGCCCATTAAAAACAATGAGATGGAAGTAACTCATTGGAGGCTTGATTATCCAAATAGAGCGGACTTCGAAATCCAGCCATCCCTGAGTGCAGTCAAAATAGGAGCCTTGTCTTGTTGTTGGCAGGGGTGACCTGTGATGGTTAAGGCATTGGAAAGCCAGGTCTAAAATCCCAACTTCATTATTTTTAGTGTTTAGGTAAATCCTGTAAATTTGCACAGACAAGCTGGTTCCTCCAGCGGTTTCAAACAAACAGATCAGCAAAACCCCATTGGGAGATCAGTGGTAGTTCACAGCAGCAGGTGATGCACGGAGCAAGGCATCTTCTGAGCGGCAGCCTGTAATGTTCAGTATTGGCAGCAAGTGCTCAAGGCAGCAGGCACTGGGACTGAGTATTGGAGGTGATCCCAAACAGGGTTAGATAGAATGGGAATGAAGGGAGATGGTGGGCGTTGGGTTAAGCTGTCTCACTCCTCTCTCATCTCCCCTTCTATGACGCATCTTTGCTAATTGGAACTGCCAGGGTCGTGGCGAGGGCTCCGGTTTGTCTGCTCTGCTTCCTCAACCCAAGAACTCTACAGTGAAAGAGACAAATCGGGTACTTTTGCCCTACGCTTTCACGCGGAAAGCAGCAGAGAATGCCCCTGAGTCCAAACCGGCCAGGGCCCCAACCTCCTCCTCTAAGACAAAACCCCTGTTCAAGCCAGCAGTGGCCACGACCCCTTCGCCGTCTGCTATCAAAGCAGCTGCCAAAAGTGCTGCCCTGCAGGTGACCAAGCAGATCACCCAGGAGGAAGATGACAGCGACGAAGAGGTGGAGCCCGAGAATTACTTCTCCTTGTCGGACAAGAGCGAGCCCAGCGTGGTCAGCACGGAGGCATACGTGTACTCTGGCACTGTGGTGACAGAGGACCCGCCCCCTGGCACAGAACCAGAGCCCCAGTTCCAGGATGCTGCTGCAAATGCCCCTCTGGAATTCAAGACTGCCGTGGGTTCGAGCTCCACACAGCACAGCTGGGCACCCAAGCCTGGTGAAGAGTATGGTGACCAGTCATACAATCAGTTCCCTGGCTACAGTGATGCCAATGCTACTGGTGCTTACTACCAGGTAGGTGCCTATTTTGTAGGGGTGCGGACGTGGATTTAGGTGCATCCGATTAATGGCTGGAGCAGCTTATAGCCATGACTTAGTTGTACTGAAATCGTGCCTTGGGACATCCGTTCGGTTCTGGGAAGAGCTCTCTGTATTGCTCTGTTCCTGCAGCATTCTTTGTCTTCCCCATGGGTCTCCCTTCCCAGCACTAGCCCTTTACCCCCTGCACTTCCCATGTGAGGCTAATTGCAGGAGGGAAAGGTTTTTAACATCTTCAGTGGAGCTGAGGATCCTCAGGACATTCCTAGAGGCCTTCCCACTCCAGAAGGACATCCCTAGTGGGGTAGACACCAGCATCAGGCATTGAAGAGTATCTCCAAGCATGGGAGATCTGCAGGAATGGCTTGGGTTTGGTCATGGGGACACAAAGCAACAGTCCCAGCCAGGGCCTCACTGACTAACCTGAGTGAAGCCTTAGGTCTTCAAGTATGTGTGGAAAATGCTACGCACACCTGTTGTGCTGCCAAAGTCACAAGGAGAGTTGATCTGAATAGGTCAGGCCTTACAGGAGGAGGGGGCAGGTAGGGGAGAGCAAGGGTTTGTTGGCATCTGGAGGAGGCCCTCCCATGTTCTGCAAGTGGCACGCTAAGGTACCTTATTCTCAGTCTCTTATTCGAGCTCCAGTGCTGAGTCTTGTCTGGCTGCTGGGACAGGAATCCATGTGCCCTGTGGTGCCAAACCCCTTTCCTTTCCTGGCAGGATTACTACAGCAGTGGCTATTACCAGGAGATGGAGCCGGCCCAGGGACCGCCACAAGAGACTGGCAGTGACTCCTCCTTCATCGACGATGAAGCGGTGGGTGTTTGCTCTCTTCTCCCCTGGGGATGCCATGGGGCTGCAGGAGCGTGGGCTGGGCTTGGCAGCCTGCCGTAGTAGCACCCACACTCAGGGCTTCCTTACCTGCTGTGCTGGCTCAGCCCATTGTTTTGTCAGGTCTAGCAGCCCACTGCAGGCAGTGTCTGATCCCCATGGCTGCCCACTTCTCTTCTTAAGGGCTTGCGGTCCACATAAGAAACCCCCTGTTCAGGAAAGATTCTTGCTTTTCATGGTGATGAGTGCCTGACAAACACAGTGGTGAAATGCTTCCAAGTCAGCAGTGCAGCCAAGTAAGAAGTCAGGGGCTCCGTGAACCGCCAATTCTTCACCGTTCACTCCATCTACATAAATTCCTCGTGCTAGGGAGCAGACCATATCTGGGCTGGATTCTCAACTGCTGTAAATCACTAGGGTTCTGCTGATGGCTATGGAGCCCTGCTTTCCAGTCCAGCAGAGGAGGTGGCTTTGGTTTCTTTGGAAGGATGTGTAGCGCAGCAGGGCCGGTTACACAGAGCACACCAATCAGTTGCACTCATCCTGGTCTCTGCATTTCGTGAATGCTTAGGGAAGCAAGGCTGGATTCCCCTCCCTGGTGTTGCCCCTGCAGAGTTTTACTGTAAAGACCAGAGAAAAGCACCAAACCCTGAGGAGAGCTAAGTATCCCTGACAGGAAGTGGAAGCCAGATGAGGAAACATACCCAGAAACTGAGAAGTGCCCAGATCATGCAGCAAATTAGTAGTAGGCATGAGAATAGAGCTTGGGTCTGGTCCTTCACTCAGTGAACCAGGAGATAGTGTTGATCCATGTTGATTCTTCGCTCAGTTCAAGCGTCTCCAAGGCAAGCGGAACCGAGGGAGGGAAGAGATCAATTTTGTGGACATCAAAGGAGACGATCAGCTGAGCGGTGCCCAGCAGTGGTTGACCAAATCCTTAACGGAGGAGAAGACCATGAAGTCTTTCAGCAAGGTATGGGTGGGAAGGGATAGCCCTCTGGGCTGGGAGACAGGAGACCTGCATCCAGTTTTCAGCTTGGTCACAGGCATTGGGCAAGTCCTTTCCTGTACCCTGCATCTTTGTTCCTGTGTGTACAACAGAGAAAATTGTCCTTCCACCTCCCCCTGGGGTTCAGCATAAAATCCACTGGAGCACTGAATTCTTACCAAGGGAGGTATGGAGTCAAATCCAGATTCCTTCAAATTAGTGCCGGGGCCCAGTTCTACCCACTGGCCAGGGGAAGGGGCAGGTTCTCCAAGCAGCTGGAGGCCCCTCTGCCAATGGCTCTGGTCTGGGCACTGATAGTCATTTTTCTTTTGTCCGCAGAAAAAAGGAGACCAGCCCACTGGGCAGCAGAGGAGAAAGCACCAGATCACGTACCTGATTCACCAGGTGAGCTGCCTGCTGTTGGCATGGAGCCATCCAGGGCAGATGTATGTGCATACTGGGAGCAGGCAGGTCGATGCCTGGGCCCAACAGCTCTTGCTCAGCACAAGGGTGAAGTGAGAATCATAGAAACTGAGGGTTAAATGTGACCTCCTGAGGTCCCTTCCAGTCCAACCCTCTGCTCAAAGCAGGAGCAGCCCCAACTAGATCATCCCAGCCAAGGCTTTGTCTAGCTGGGTCTTAAAAACCTCCAGGGATGGAGATTTCACCACCTCTCTGGCCCTTCTTTCATGATCGGGGCTCCCAGCAGCGTCCAGCTCAGCTGCTCTCATCCTCAGGGTTTCAGTTGGCTACAAGGCAGTTTTGTGTCCTATCTTAAATATGTTTCTGTGTAGCTGTTAAATAGCTGCTGAGGCCCCACCCTAAAGGAGACTGCATGTCCCCATGAGCATCTCTGTCAAGACTTATGAAATATGCCCGTATCCTGGCTGCTGGTGACAACTGTTCCCAAGTCCTTGCTGGCCGGGGGCTAGGGAAAGCCAGAATGCTATTGAAGCAAGGAGCCAGTGGTTCTGATTTAACCCTCCCCTCCTTCCCCAGGCAAAGGAGCGAGAACTGGAATTGAAAAATACGTGGTCCGAAAACAAACTCAGCCGGCGCCAGACCCAGGCCAAATATGGATTTTAGCACCTCTCCCCCTGGGGGTAGTAGCCCAGGTGACCTGCTGTGTCAGATCCCTCCCGGCCCCCCGGGAAGTGACGAGGCCCCTGGACAGAACCCTGTCTGCTGCGTGGGTGAGAGGATACAGCACTCCCCTGGCCACCAGGAGCAGGGTTTAGTGCGAGCCATGTCTGTAACCCAATGCTCTGCGCTTTTTATTTTGAACGACGGTGTAGAAGGTTCCAATCACGTCTGGTCCGTGCAGCTAGGGATGCCGTCGCAAAGAGCTGCTGGCTCATCCGGAGAGAACACCGCTGGTGCCAGGTTGGGAGCTCTCGCCCTGTAGGTACACAGACCTCCGTCTTTCTCTCTTCCAAGTCGCTGCCAGAACTGTAGGCAGAGCCTCCATCTGTTTCCAACTCCACCGTCGCTCCGTTCCGAAAGGCAGCGGGAGGGGGTTTGCATTGAAAGAGCCTTTCAAGTTTCCCCCCCTTTTTTTTCTGTACCTGAGTGGATACACAGCTCCTCATGTGCTTGTGATGTTGGCAGTTTTCAGATGTGGCTGATCTTTTGTGTTTGCTTCCCTAGCCACCTCTGCTGGCAACTCACACTGAGGGGAAACGACTACTTGTTTTCCAAGGGCTGCTGGCTAGCAAAGCGGTGTTGAGTTTGTTTGAAAACCATGCAAAAAATCTCCCTGTGCATGGATTATGCAGGAGACCTGAACGTTTTTTTTTTTTTTTCTCTGCCAGCACAAAAGCTGCTGTAAGCTCTCAGATCTCTGAATGTTGTCTCTGTTTCTCCCCGTCCCCGCCCCTCCGAACCACAGCCCACAATGCTGTAAAAGGAAGAAAAAAAAAATCTGCTCTAAATACTAGTTGAATTCAAGTATTTCTGGTCACATGGTGCGTTATAGCTGACAGTGAACTCAGTTCACTGAGGCAGACAGCAGTATTTCCTGTAATCAAACCTAGGTAGATGCTGCCTGCTGTTTATCTCTCTGTGCCTATCGGCCAGTCTCTATCACTTCTACTTCCTGCTGAAGCCTCGCATTTGGTTTCTGTCTTAGCGCCACCCACCTGTCTGGAATCAGGAGACGGCATCTAGACTTCAAATGTGGTTGGCAAACACTTTGCAAACGAGAATCTCTTTGTTTTGTGGAGTGCGATGGGCTACCTGCAGCACTGGCATGGAGGCTGGCAAACCTGTAACCATCGCACAGGCCAACGTTCCGTGTCTCTGTGTCTCCAGCCAAATTTTGGTGGCCTCCCCATATTGCTTTTTTTTCCCCCTTTTTGTTCTTCTATCCCTGTACAATGCTGAAACAAGGAGGGCGCTAGTCCCGTTATTTAACAGACATTCCCGACACTAAGGTTTTATTGGTTGTAACTGCAATTAAAACAGCTAATCTTAGTGATTCCAGCCTGGAAAACTCCCAAAGAGGTCTTTTCTTTGCTCCCTTGTTCCCTGTGTTAAAGGGGTGGGGGGGGAAAGTACCTGGTGAATGAAGTCTTAGGGTCTTTTAAAATCTGATTTCTAGTTTAGCTCCCCGGACGTTTTAGTAACTTGCAAAGCCCCGTTTTGAGTATTCTGATGACCTGAATAAAGTTACTGTTGAGTAATTTATTCATATATGTACAGTGAAATCCTCTGGAAAGAGATTTGATAAAGGAATAAAACTTTTAAATGAACCAGATCACCCCTGCTGGCGCCGGCAAGTGATTGTCCAAACAGTTTTAGGCTTTTGATAGCTTCCCTGGGATTACAGATGTTAGCAGCGGTAATACACCAATGACCCGTTTACACTGTGCTTTGGGACACAAAAGGGGGCACCTAATTTCCACCCATGTCCAAGTCCTTTTATGCTACTGTAATGGTAAAAAAAAAACCAAAAAACAGGAGCCTTGAGGTAATTGGGAATTGGGCCCTGTGCACTGAAGGGCTAGGAACAGCTTCACACTGGGCACATAGTCTCTTATGCTATGAGTCTTGATGGTCTCTGAATAGCTGGAGGCATCTCCCAGCAAATGTTGGTAGCTGCAGTGTTCCCCACTCGGATTTGGGGGTCCTGCAGCTCAGTTCAGCTTATGGATGCCTCTCAAAGTGCCAGTCCCTGCCTGGCTGTTTTTTGGCTGCTGCTGTGTCATTCGGCCCTGGGAAGGAACAGGCAACACTTCCCTGCAGCTGGGCTGGCCCTGAATGGGTCAGATTGCTTCTCCCTGCAGAGCTGAGTCGAAGGACGGTGACGGGAGCAGTGGCTTGTCCATGGGTGTGTGGGGGGAGCTCAGAGGGGTCTCCAGCCTTGGCAGGTTTCCCTTGCGCCCTTCTCCGTGTTTGGGAGGACAGCTCTGATCCGAACAGGCTGTCGGGTGCTGGTAACCGGTTCCGGTCCCCCTCACACGAAGCCAGTCCCGTCGCAGCCTGTTGTGCGATGAAGACGATACTTCTGTCCCCGGCTGGTGATGCTGGTGGGGTTGTGTAGGGTACCAAGCTGCTCTTGCTTATGAGCCGGGGCACTGGAGAGCAGCACTGATGGAGCCATCGAGCCCTGACATGGCAGCCACTCAGGAGCAACTCCACCCAGGGCGCTGGGTGTGATCCAGCTGTCTGGGGCTGGCGGCAGGTAGGGCCTGGAAAGAGTCAAAGGTACAAATTCAACCTCATACATTTGTGATTCCCTTCCACCTCCCAGATCAGCTGCTTTGCTGCCAGCCATGACTGCTGTGGCTGTACTTGGGGTCGCAGGAAGTGGGCTGGTAGGACCTCGGGGTCACTCAAACCACTTGTATCTAGACAGGAGAAAACCCAGCAGCCTGGGTGAGAGGGACTGAAGCTAGGGGCGGGGGGCAGAAAAAACCTCTCTCCCGCCTGCCACTTTTGTTGTCCGCCCCTGGCAGCATCTGAGCTGTATTGGGCGGAGATCGGTGATAGTCCTGTCCTGTTAAATACAAACCAGAGGCCGGGGCCTTTTAAGAGCTGCAGAATTGCATCCTGAGCTCCTGAAAGATTCAGCCCAGGAGCTCAGATCATGCCTATGGGCTTTGTGGCATAACACAGGCAACTGGGCATCCCCTGCCCCTGCTCTCGACTGATCAAACCTGTTCCTTCCCCACCCTGACTCCTGCCTCTCTCAGGAGCTGGGAGCAGCAGTGCTGGGGAGAGCCAGCATGGGCAGGGCTGCCTCAGGGCACAGGCTGGGGCTGGTTCTTCTGATCCCTGTCCCAGACAAAGGGATCGTCCATGGCACAGGCCCTGGAGGTGGGTGGGTAGGTTGGATGGAGGTAGGTCCACAGCTCCTACCTAGGCCTTGCAGCCTCCCGTTCCTGGGGACAGAGGTCTATCTCCTGGAAGCAGCTCGTAAACGTTCTCCAGCCCTTCCTGGCCCGTGGCGGGCATCGTGCCGCTCCAGATGGGCACCTTCCTGCTATAGACGGGGTCGTCGAACTCCAGCTGGGGGGGTGGCAGCACCTGGAGGGGACAGGGGGCACACGATGGAGGCTGGTTCTACTCCGTGCCTTTGCCTGGCTCTTGGTGGGGGTCAGAAGGGATCTGTCCCTGCCCTGGTGTCAGCAGGTAGGGTGTTGCACGGAGACCCCTGATGCCTGGGTTCTGCCCCACTCGGGGCTTCTCCTTTCCAGAGGGGCCAGGCCCCAGGTACCAGCGGTCCCTTCTCAGGGGGAGCAACTCGCCCCAGGTTTGAAGAGCATCTGCCCCCCTGGAACGCACCTGCAGCACTGGGCTGGACGGCCTTGAGGAGCCCCTGTCCCTGCTGGGAGCTGCCGGCAGCCGATGGCGCCTGGAGCCCTGGCTGGACACGCTGCGATGAAGCCGGCGGGGCAAGGGGAACGTCCGGGGCCGGCTGAGGCCAGGGGGCAGCGTGGAGGTCGTGAGCTGGACTTCCTGCACAACGTCCACCTCGGAGTAGATGTTCTCAGGGCCGAGGTCCTGCGGCGACCCCCGGCCCACGGCGTAGAAGGGGATGGGCTCATCAGGCTCATGGTAGATGCGGCGCTCGGGGGGCACGGGCCGCTCTGGGGGCACGGGCCCCTCGCGGGGCTCGGCATAGGTGTGGAAGCGCAGTAGCTGCTGGTACTTGGCCTCAGGAGCGGAGGGAGGGGTGGGGGGTGTTGTGTCCATCCAGGGGCTGCTGGGGACCCGAGTGGCCTTGGCAGGGAGCAGGGGGCCAGGACAGGCAGCCTGGGGAAGCAAAGATGCGGTGAGTCTGGGGCTGGAGAAACAGAACCGTGTTTGCCCCTCATCTGGTCCCAACTCACCTCTGGCGAGGAGCAGCCCTGGCTGGTGCCTCGGCGTTGCTTGTGCACGACGCTGTATGCTGGGCTCAATGCAGCATGGGGGAGCATTGCTGCCTCAGCCCCTGCCGGGATCCCGGTATCCACCGGCTCCTTGTCACTCTGCAGCAAAGTTTGGGAGAGGAGAAGGGAGAGCTGAGCAACAGCAGTGCTGCGAAGAGGGTGCAGAGCACAGGTCCAAAGCACAGGCCTGGGTGTCAGGAAACCTGGGGTCTACACCCCCCAGCATTGGGTGGAGAGTGTAAGAGTCAGGATGCCTGGGTTTTTTTCTCATCTCTGCCCTCCCCTCTCCCAGCTTGGGGTCATGTTCCCTGTAAAATGGGTGCAATCCTGCCCTGTTGTAGCTTGGGGAAGGGTAATGGGGCTATTTCTTTGCCTGCCTGTGATTTTGACTCTGTCTCTGCTGCCCATGCCCCTTTTGTGCGGGCTGGAGAATCTCCAGTGACGCTACAAGGCTTATGACACATGTGGCAGAAACAAGCCCCTGCTGCTGCCCTGGCAGTCTAGACGTGTCAGGGCAGGTGGGGGCAGCGTGGTAGGGCCCCTCTTACCCAGGCACAGGGCATGGTGAGGAGCTCGTAGTAGGGATGGATGGGGGCCGAGGCATAGTGTTGCAGCAGCTCTTGCAGCCTGGCGTGCGCACTATCCTCCCCCAGGATCACATAGTGCCCATCCTCCAGCTGGTCCAGGATGTAGTGCCGGCAGCGATCCCAGCCCCTGGGGAAACCGAGGCAGCGCGTGAGAGCCTGGCTGGGCTGGGGGTCACAGGTGAGAGCCTGGCTGGGCCAGGGTGATGGGCGCGTCTCTTGATCTGCCTCCTGGGGCCCTCATCCCAGCCAGGGGCAATCGGGGGCAGGCGCCAGGGACACCCAGGTGCTCACCTGTAGGACAGCACGAAGCCAACTGTGCTCTCGCTGAAGCGGATGAGGTAGCAGCCCAGCGGCTTGTCCTGCAGCAGCTGCTCGGACTCCCTGCGCAGAGAGGGAGAAGGACACGTGGGCACGTCTGAGCACATGGGAGCCTGGAGCACCCATGCTGCTCGGAGCCCGGGGCACCCGGTGCTTGGCCCAAAGCAGAGTTGAGGGCATCTCAAGTCAAGCCCAGCTTGAGAACAAGGGAAAAAACCCAGGTTTCCTGGCTCTGCCCACCCAACAACGCTCCCTCCCCAGAACTGGGAGAAACCCAGGCGTCCTGGCTCCCATGGTTTCTGCTCTGGTCCCCAGGGCAGCTAAGAAAACCCAGGTGTCTGGGCTCCCCTTCCCTCCTGCTCTACCGCTGGGCCCCACTGCTACTCCCGCCCCAGCGCTGTATCCCCGTGGGGGTGCAGGTCCGTGATGGTCCGGGGAATGCTATTCCCGAGGTGACCCCAGCTCCCAGCACCCCCCGCCCCTCACCTCCTGCTGAGGAAGCCGTGGAACCAGTCGGGGCGCTGGCCATCAGGAAGGACCCTGCTTGCCTGCGTCTGCTCAAACCAAGCCTGGGTGCTGGCCCGGAGCGCAGCCGCAGCTTCGCCGGAGCCTGGGACCAGCCAGGGTAGCCTAGCAGCTGAGGCAGAAGGGGTCTGCGGGGGGAGAAGGGAGAACCAAAGAGCCCTGCATGAGGATGGGGGGCTGCAACCCACTTTGTGCATGGGGGACTGCCCACCGCAGCTGCAGGGCAAGGGTTAAGGTTAGCAATAGGGTTAGGGAAGGGCAGAAAGAATTGCCCTGGTCCTGCAGCGTGGCTATTATCTACCTATAGCTGGCAGACAGGGTGCCAACACTGCACTCTGACCCCGTTCAAACCCTGCACAGCCCTGCCCTCCCCGGCCTGCGGCTCCCAACACCTACCTGGCTGGAAGGGGCTTGTTCCCTCTGGGAACTGGGGTGCAGCTGTCCCTGCTGGGGCCCAGCTGAGGCCGCCCTACGTTCCTCCAGGGCTGGGGCTGAGCCCTCAGATCTGCCCAGGCCATGGGGATGGAAGGTACTGAAGAGCAGGGGCTCTGGGGGCTCCAGGCCATCGGCTCCTGCACAGGGTAGAGAGATGCAGGATGAGGCCCTGCCTCGACACCCTGCCCTGGCTCCGACCCTCCCTTCAGCAGTAGGAGCAGGGGAAGCCCCCAGGGAGGGGCTGGGGGCGGAAGATGAGATCTGGTAAGGAGCTCGGGACCTGCAAAGAGGTCCGGGGATGCGGGGACCTGGACATGAGCCAACAAGGCGGCTGCAGCAATGGTGACTGTGCCAGGGGCATGCACAAGCGTGTATGTGGGTGCATGTGTGTGTGTAGAGGGGGTTGGCTCTCCCCAGCCATGTGACAGGAGCATGGTGCCCAGATTTGGGCCGGAGAGTGGATGCAGAAGCCCTGGCAGGGGTCCAGGGCAGCGCAGTGAGGCTGATAAGACGCCTGGGAATGCAGCTGGGCGTTGGCAGGGCAGAGAACGGGGTGCAGCCACGTCGCAGGCTGCCCCGGGGCCCTGATGCGGGGTTTGTGAGTGTAAAAGCAATGGGTTTTGTTTGCAATCGGGGCGCTCCTGGGTAGACTCTGGGGGAAATCTTCCCCCTCGCCCCAATACTTGAGCCTGAGGGCTGCTGGTTCCTGCGCGTGAGCTTGACATTTCTCCTTCCTGACCTGCCCTCCAGGCACTTGGCGATGGGGAAACTGAGGCCCAGGGACTGTTGTGCCTGGGGGGAGAGCCTTGAGCACAGGGGCGACTGCAGCTCATTCCTCTTCCCCAAACTCTGTCCTTCATCCCTGGAGAGGAGGGGACAGTCCCAAATGCTCAACCTGGAAGGCTCAAAGGTCTGGAGCTGCCTTTCAGCTCCCGCACAGGTTTCATGCGCCGCTGGGGGAAGGGATGGGATCCCCAGTGAACAGCCAGCCCCTGAGGACATCTGTTTCCCCGTAAAAGCCAGGAGGGCTGGAAAGACACTTCCCCAGGGGGAACAGTTGCATCTTCACCCTGGGGTTTGCTTGCAGCGCACTCAGCACCGCCCTGGAGCGGGCCCAAAGCAGAGGCCGCCTTATGCAACCAGGCCGGGGCCAGGTTTTGGTGGCGCGTAGATAAACTTCCTGTGCTGGTTGGTGCCCCAGATTCTTCGCCTGTGCTGAGAAAGTTTCAGCTGCCCTGGCTGCTCGGCTAGGGAGTGAGAGCGCGTGGATGGGGCCTGAGAGCTTGGGTGATGTCTCTTCAACCCCCCCAGGACATGGGGAAAGGCTGTGTGATAACGTGCAGCGCCTAGCACCGGAAAGACTGTGATCCTGGCGCAACGAGACCCAGGTGGGTATTTGAGGGGAGGTTGAACGGTTACAGAAGTGAGACAGGATAGGAAGCATCATTAACGATGCTTAGAAAACAAACCTGTTGAGACATGGGTGCCCCGGTGCTCTGCCCATGTCACCCTTCGCGTTCTGTTTTGTGCAACGCCAAAATAATGGAGCACAACAAAGCTCCTGACCTTGCTGTCTGATCCCTGATGATGCCCGCGATCTGGTCTCTGAGCCCAGGGGCAGAGCCTGACCCATTGCAGGGCTGACATGTAACGAGTGAGGTAGGTCTCAGCCCAAGTCCTTCCAGGCAGGGGTGTGTATTGCCCCCCTCAACAGCTGGATCCCTCCTGGGGCCAGCTCTGTAACAGGCCTGGGCTTCCTCCTACCCTCCTGGCAATGCTGGGGTGGTCCTGCCAGCTGGGGGGGGCACCCAGCAGCCCTCCACCCGCCCCTCCAGGCCCAGGAAGCTGTAGGATTTGAGGAGTCTACCCCCAAGCACCTTGCAAGCAGCCCTCGCTGCCTCCAGAGTCACCCCCCTCCCCCTCCGCCCCCCAAGCTGCTCCTACCTCTGTCAGGCCCTGGCTGGACGGCGAAGTCCATGCGTGCACCCAAGCCGGCTGGGTGGGCAATGCCAAGCCTGTGGCCCCCTCCCCGACCAGGCGCTGAGTGTGCCCCTGCCTGGCAGGAAGCTCGAAGGGCAGGAAGTGGCGAGCAAAGCCACAAGGCACGGGTGAGCAAGAGAGCATGACGTCACGGAAAAGCAGCCCGCAGCGGGGGAACACTCCCCGCCCCTATCTGGGGCAGGTGTCTGAGATGGGCCCGGCTCAGCCAGGTTCGGGGTGGCCCCCACATGCATGGGTATGAGGGGCGGCTGAAGGAGCCTGGGTCTTGCTGGCATCAGGCTGCTTTGGGGGGGGAGGGCACAAGGACCAGACCCCCCAGATCAGGGGCTTCCACAGCAGCACAGAGGCTGCACCCCTGCATGAGAGCTCTTCCACTGCCTCCTTGCATGCCCTTGGTCACATCACTTGTGTCACCAGGCTCTGGTGCCTCCAGGGGTGAAACGGGCAGGGGCATCTCAGCTCCTTGGAGCCAGCTGTGATCCCACTGAAGTAGGGACTCTCTGCTCTTGGGTGGGGGTAGACCCCCTTGCCATCGTACGGTGCTGGAGCAGGAGGTTGGGGCACAGGCCTGGGTGTCTTCTGTACTAGAGGGACATGGTGCCTAGCAGGTAGAGGCAGGTAATAAAGCCAGACAAGCTGCAACAGGACAGGCCGTGGGCACAGAGCAGGGCTGCGAGATGCAAAGGGCTTGGGACTTCCAACCTCGGCAGGTTTCCTGGGGCCACAGGGAAGGGGCCAGATCTCACAGACCAGCCTGGGTTTCCCAGGGCTCAGCCCAGCTCAGCAAGGCTGAGCCCAGTGCAAGGCTCACCAAGCTGTGTTTGCCCAGGGCTGGAGTGGCAACAGGAAGGGAGAAGTCACCAGGTGGGGAGGCCTGGGGCTCTTTGGTTACAGTGCCATTCACTGTTTGTTTTGGGGGGAGGAGGTTTCATTAATAGACTTTCTTTTCCAGGCTAAATCCCTTTCCGAATTAAGTTTGACTGAATAGAGCTCAATCGTTCCAGTCTGTGCAGCACTACCTCCAGCCAGTCCCTACCTCCCTGGGGCTTCAGATGCTCCCAAATCCATGGCAGGTACCTACATGCAAGCTCTGAGTCCGGAGGCTTTGGGGTCCAGCTGCCCCCTGGTCTCACTTGCCCTGAGCCAGAAGGAGCAAGCTGGAGGGAGAGCCCGAGAGCAACCCACCATCACCAGGAATTGTGTAGTTGAGATCCTGGCGTTGGAGGCTTTTGCAGGGGTGCCCGCCCATGGTGCAAGGGCCAGGTCTCCAAGTTATGCAAGGCTGAGAAGAAGCAGCTCTCCCCTGCCAGGTTGGTAAAACCACCCTCTCCCTCTACACATCCCAGATGTTGCACACTTAACTGCTTAGTTGTGCCCTTCTGTAAGATCAGCTACATGGATGTGAGCCTAAAGTCAGGGGCAGGGAGAGCCAGGGTGCGATCCAGCCTGGGCTTCTCCTTGGCTAGGGTGGGCAACCAAGCCAGGATTTCTGGGGTCTAGGTCCTGCTCTGGTTACAGGAGATCCAGACACCTGGGTTCACTCTGGACACTTGGGTTCACTCCGGACCTCTTGTGACTCCTCTCCCCAATTGCAAAGGGAGGATAGAGTTAATGTCAGGGCTGGGCATTTTTTTCCCCACAGATACACAGAAGTTTAGGGCCTGAAGGGACCTTGTGGCATCATCAGGCCCAGCCCCCCTGCTCTGGGCAGGAAAGACTCTTGGGGTGAAATAACCCCAGCAAGGTGTGCATCCAGTCTCCTTTTGAAGATCTCCAGGGTAGGTGCTTGCAGCACCCCCGCTGGGCGTCTATTCCAGAGTCTGATCACACCATCCATGAGGAAGCTTTTTCTTATATCCAGCCTGAAACCTTCTTCTAGGAGTTTATGACTATTGCTCCTGGTTTTCCCCTGGGCACTTTGGTGAATAGTTGTTTGCCTAGCCCCTGATGCTCTCCCCTGAGACATTTGTAAGCTACCACCAAATCCCCACAAAGTCTTGTCTTTTCTAGGCTGAACAGTCCCGTATCTGTCAGCCTCTCCTCACATGGTTTGCTCTTCAGGCCTCTAATCATACGAGTGGCTCTTCTCTGGACTCTCTCAAGCTTTTCCACCTCCTCCTTGAAGTGCAGCACCCAGAACTGGACGCAGTACTCCAGCTGCGGCCTCACCAATGCCAAGCAGAGTGGGAGCATAACTTCCTTAGCTTTGCTTGAGATGCATTGGTTGATGCATGCCAGAGTATTATTTGCTCTGCTAACTGGAGCATTACACTGGTGGCTCATATTCATTTTATGGGCTATTATGACTCCCAGGTCCCTTTCGGACATGGCACACCACTGAGCCTGGAAGTTTGTTGTGGATTTTTCCTCCCTAGATGGAGCACTTTTCACTCCTCAGTGTTGAACGGCATCTGGATCCGGTCTGCCCATCTAACTAATCTGTCTAGATCTGCCTGGACTGTTAGCCTATCCTGATGTGTGGCTGCACTTCCCCACTGCTTAGTGTCATATAGTTGAAATAATATATATATAATTATAGTTATAAATAGTTATATGTAGACACACATCATCTAGCAAAACCTTGTCTTCACACATTTTAAACCACATGTAAAACCCATTATACCCATTACAACAAATGCTCCCATCCATGCACCTGGTTGCAGTCCTTTCTGGGCTGGGCTTCCCTGGGACTGGGCATGCTCTCCAGGCCCTGGCGGTGTGGGGAACCGAGCTGTCTTCACCCAGTTGGATTTCAGCCCCTTGCTTTTTGGGGAGACTTTTCCAGGCTGCCCAGGCAGGGAGCAAGAGACATCCCGCTGGCACCAGCCAGTTTGCTTTGGAGAGACCTTGGGGCTGAGTGGAGAGTGACTGAGGGGACAGAAAAGAGGTAAAACCAGGTCATTTCGGCACCCAAATCCCCCACACGGTGGAGGCTCCTCTCTCCCACCTTGCACCCCTGCCTGGCCCTGGGGATAAGGCATCCTGACTTGTGTGCTGCACAGTGTGATGCCAGGAGCCCCTGGCTGAGCTCTGATGCCTGAAACCTGAGTGGTGGCTGCAGGGGCTGGACGTCTCCTGGGAACACCCTGTCTGCATCTCCCCCAGGGGCAGGGGTGTACCCCATCCCACCCCATCCCTCACCCTGCAGGGAAGCAAAGTCGGACACCTCCCCTGCAAGCGCCGGACAGTATTTTAATAGTTTGGCTTGTCAAGCAGGTTTCCTGTTTGCAAACACCCTCCCTCCCCTCTGCAAACGCGGCCGAGAAAAGGGAAGAGCCGCGGAGGGGGGCGGTGCATTGGGAAGGGGCCGGTCCAGCCCCCCGGGCGAGCCGAGGCTTCGCCGTGCGCGGGGCCGGCAGGATCCCACCGCCGCCGGGCTGCTCGGGTCTGCGGGAGCACCCGGGGCCCGGAGGACAGACACATCCCCGGCGGGGCCGTTGCAGAGGGACCGGACCAGGGGGTGCCCCCCCGCAAGGGACACCGCAGAGGCTCGGGGGGCTCCGGAGAGAAGCAGCCGGGGGGCTCCGGGGACACAGCCCTGCCCCGGGGGGGCGTCCAACTGCGGCACAGGTCGGTCCCCGGGGCTGGAGAGGGGGGCTGGGTCCGGGCACAGCGGGGCTGGGACCCCTCCGCCTGCTGCTTTGCCCTCCAGGTGGTCCTCGGTGCTGGGGGCTCCGTGCCCCCCGGGGGCGCACCCTCCGGGTCCCCTCCGCCGGCTGCTTTGCCCCCCCTCCCCGGGTGCTTCCAGAGAGCAGGCAGCGGGGGTCGGGTCCGGGACCCGGGGGCGGGGGTCTCCCACCTGGCAAAGCCCCCCCTATGCAGGGCTGCTTGCGCGGGGCAGAGGGGCCGGCGAGGGAGCAGACCCCGCCGCTTTGTGCCTCGGTTTCCCCGTGGCATGTTTGCCGGGGGAGGCTGGAGGAGGGGGACGCACTGGGTTGTTTCCCTCTGATTCAAACGGAATAATATTTATCCTGCGCAGCTGCTGTTTGTCCCCGCCCGGACCCACCGCAGAGGCTGGGGCTGGGGCCGGGCCGGGCCCGAGCTCGGGGGGGGGGGACCCCGGAGTCGATGACCCGGGGATGGCGCTGCTTTGCGGCTGGAGGGAGGGGGCAGGAGCCCCCACGCGTGGGCCGCGGGCTGGGTCCGTGGGCTCCGGGGAGGTGGTGAGAGAGCAGGGCCTAGGGGCAGAGTTTGTGGGGCAAGGGTCTCAGTGTTCCCACCTGGGAAATGGGCGCACGGGAGATGTGCTGCTGGGAGGAGGGAGAGGCTGCGACCCCCCCCCCGGGCAGGGCGGACTGGGCATCTGGGTTTCGGGGAAGGGGAAGAACCCAGGGCCTCGGGGGTTTTCCCCAGGCCGTGGCTGCAAGCTGCTGGCCGGCCTCAGTTGCCCCCCGGCTCCGGTCGGGCGGAGCTGTGCGCTGGTGGCGGAGGGCTGCAGGGGCTAACCCAGCGCTGGCCCCCGGACCCCCGTCTGCTCGCTCCTTCTCTGCCAAGGGCTGGGCCGGGGTGGGGGGTGGTGGGGGGGGAAACATCGCCTCTGCCGCCGCCTTGCTGCGGGGGGGGGGCATGAGCAAGTCGCGGCCTCCCCTCGGGCCTCAGTTTCCCCTCTCTGTAAAATGGGCGTCTCCAAGCAGACGCCGCTTCCCCCGTTGCCGGGGAGCGCGGGGAAGCCGGCCCCGTGCCTCAGTTTCCCCGGCTCCTGCTGCGCCCGGGGCGGGAAGCCGGGCTGGGGCGGTCCCGGGGGCCGGCGCCTGGCGCGGCTCCTCCTCCCGCGGGCTCCTCCCCCGGGCCCAGGTGCGCCAGGTACCGGCCCCGCAGCGCCCGGCCCGGATGGATGGAGGGAGGCGCTGGCCGCCCCGGGCCCCCGCCCCGCCCGCAGGTGGGTACCGGGCTCGGGCCGTGTGTCCGCGCACCTGCGGCCACAGCTGCCAACGCAGTTGTGTTCATGAGTGTGTGCGCGTAAGGGTTTGTAGGGGGGGAGGGGTGCATAAGAGTGTTTTCATAAGTGTGCGTGTGTATATGTGTGTGTGTAGGTGTGAAAGGGGAGATTTAGCTACCGGTCTATATAGGGGTGCGTGTGCGTGGGCATGGAAAGGGAGCTATAGCTACCAGTCTATTATATGGGGGGGGAGGGGCATGTATAAGTGTGCTGCCATACAAGGGGGCTGTGGCACAGCTGGGTTGGCAGTGTGCAAACACAGACATGCACACACACTCACACTTGTGCCCCCTCGCTTGCATACACTCGCGCACACACTTTTGCCCTTGAGCGCATGCCCCTGGCAGCCTGCCAGGTGGTGTTGAGTTGAAAGGGTGTTTGTGGGTGTGTGTGCGTGCACGTGCGCAGATGGCCGAGCATGAAGAGGTGATTGTGAGTGTGTGGGAAAGGGAGGGGCCCTGCGTGGGTTGCATTGGCCGGAGTTACTGCACGTGAAGGTGGAGGGGCTGGTGCTGTGTGGTGCGTGTGTGTGTGAAACGCTGTGGGCTGTTGCGTGCAGGCTGGAGGAGGTGGTGTGGAGCAGCCCCCCCCACACACACACGCACACCAGCTGTGTTTGTTTGTGTTTGGACTTGCCTCAGGAGGCAGTGGGAGGATGATGCACCCTCTTCCCCATGGAACAGTTGAGCCTGGTGCCAGCAGCGCCCTCCCAGGCTCTCCCCTCTCCTCCTGTCCGCTCCTCCCAGGGGCAGGGGGTCCCAGAGCAGCTCCCAGGACTGCCTCTGTCAGGCAAAGTCGGAGAGGGGCTGGAAAGCAGAGGAGAAGCCTCTTGGTGCTAGGGGCATCAGTGGATGGAGCCCAGGCTCTGCCCTGCCACTGATGTCCCAAATGACCTTGGCAGAGTCATTTAACGACCCCCATAGGGACCCTGCAGCAACCTTGGCCCTGTGTGTGCAGGTGTGAGCGGCTCGCACTCTCCCACCACAGAAGCTGGATCATAATGCTGCCCTGGAGCCAAGGGGGGGATTGGACTTCCCTCCCCAGAGGCAGCCAGAAAGCTCCGGCTTGTGTTTCCCCCGCACGAAAGCATCCCGGTGCTTTGCTTCTGTGGCTTGTTGACTGCTGCAGAGCAAGAGAAACCGGCTGCTTTCCAGCCCCTGCCAAAGGGCAGCAGCAGGCCCAAAAATGCATACTTGGCCCAGGGTGGTGGGAAATGAAGGGGCTGGAAATAGAGGCTCCCTGGGGGGATTTCTTGCTAGATCCAAAGGCATTTGCCAGGAAGGCGGGGGAAGGAGGGTGGAGGACACAAGGCTTCAATTAAGAGATGCTGGTAAAAATAAAATCTCTGTGTCCAGAGCTTGGTTGCATCGCAGGCCCAGGCGGGGCTGGGAGGGGGGGGGTGTCAGGGCTGGGTCCAGCCCCATCCCTGGATGCTGCAGAGAGCCTGGCAGCTTGAAGGGGTTTCTTCCTGACCCCTGGAGCACGTCCGTGGCTGGGAGGATGTGATCGGTGCTGGGGAAGGTTGCAGTATGTCTCTGCTTTGCAGCATCAGCTACCTCCCGTCCTCCCTGTCCTGCTAGGACTTGGGATTTTCCCTTCCTGCTGCAAGGTCAGCCTTGGCTGGATGCCTCTTGGCTCTCTGCAGTGCAGAGGAGAGGTGGGCACCTTCCTCCTACCAGCCCTTCCCTGCTCAGGCTGCGGGGTCACCCCTTCTTCCTGGGGAGGGGAGAATCCCCTACGCCTGGGCTCACTTTGGGAGGATCAGGAGGGGGTCCTGGGAGCACCAGGTTATATCCATGAGATGGACCCAGGAGATGCCCCAATGAGGCTGGGGGGAGCTGGGGCTGCAGCTGGACCCACACCAGGGCACCATTGACACTGCTGCCCTGCTGGCATCTCCATCCCCCCACCCTGGGACTGAGGTAAGAAGAAGCATGAGAAGGGTGTAGTGGTTAGAGCAGGGACGTGGGAGTTGCTGGGACACCTGGGTTCTCTCTGAAGTCTTGGGGAGGGAGCCCTAGGGGGCCTGGGTTTGCACAGGGGGGCAGGACTTGTGCTCTACCCACCCCAGGAAGAACTCACTGTCCCTGTGCCCGTTGCAGCCCGCACACCCATGCTTCCCCGTGACCCGCTGCGCCGGCACAGTGGACTATTGTGCTGGGAGCTGAGGGCCGGGCCCCATACAATGGGGTGTTGTTTGGCCCTGGCGCACGGCTGTTGTCGCCTCCCTGCCCCTGCAGCTCAGCTTGGCCCAGGGCTGGGGGCTGGGCAGTGCCGTGCTCAGGGCACTTTTGCTTTCGTGCTACCCCTGAACTCGCTGCCCTTTGCTACTGCATGTGTCCTAAGCCCCGTATAGCTAGTGGGGATTCTTCTGTGGAGGCTCCTCTGCAGCTCACGACAGCAGCAGCTCCGTGTGACAGATGCCTCCATCGCCTCCCGCATGACGCACCTGTTCTCCTGGAGAAGCGGCAGGTGCTGGCGCCTTCGCTGCCGTATTTTTAGGCAGCCAGCGCTCCTGCTGTCGTGACTCAGGCTGGGCCCCACTGAGCGGGGGAAGGAGCCCCCCCAGCTTGGAGCCGTTAAAGCCGCTTCCTCCTTGTGGGCGGTTTCACTTTCAGGCCAGGCCAGAGTCTCCTGGGCAGCTGCCATGTTGCTCTCCGACTCCTGGGGGGCAGCTGCATCTCGGAGCCCCCAGCCCCAAAGCCCCCACCTGAGCCCCTGGAAAGCAGAGCGGGTTCCCCAGGTGGTAGGGAGCTCTCTGGCCCTGGGAACAGCCAGGGTCGGCCTTCGCCACAGCAGACCTTCCCCCAGCACCTGGTCGGAGACTTCTGACTTCTTGGTTGAAGTTCTGCTCCGGGTGGGGATTCCCAGCTCTCCCAGGTGCTGCTTGCAGAGCTAGGACTGATCCATATCCTCTGAGGCACCTGGGGCTCTGCTGTGCCCAGGCGAAGGGGCATGCCCAAGGTTACTCAGAAGTCAGTGGCAGAGAGGGAATGGAACCCAGGTGTCCTGGTGCCCTGCAGCTGGGGCCTGAGGTCTTGACTCTCCCCTGGTGCTTGGCCACTGGCCCCTGGCATCCTCCCAGGGAAGGCAGGAATACGGCCCTACCACCCACTGGAGACCCTCGTCCCTCCTGAGTGACAGGCTGTGCTCCCTCTGCGGGCAGCAGCAGTGAGCTGTTATCTGTGCTCTGGTTCCCACATCCTGAGCTAACCCAGGCCCTTCTTTTGTCTTCGCAGCCCATGGCTGAGGATGGCAGGGCCAGTGGTCTTGCCGGGGAGGGCATGAGCCTCCCCGCGGGTGCTGCGGAGGTGAGCCGGAGCCACGGGGCTTGGTGTCTGGGATGTGCTCTCCCTGGGGTTAGGCTCCTGGCTCCAGCCTTGCCTTCGGGTTCTTTCTTCCCCTCCATAGATGAGCCCCCAGCTCTGTGCCGCTAGGGCTCGGCTTTTTGTTGCCATTCAAAGTGGCTGGTGGTCCTCCGGTCCCATCCTCGCCCCCTGGGGCTGAGGATCCCAGCCCCTGAACTTGGGGGCTGTGCTGGGGGAAGCTGCCTTGTTTCGGGCCCTCAGGTTCCCCATGCTCCCTCCCTGTCCTGGCTGCTGGGCACGTGGGCATGTGCCCAGCCCAACTGAGTGGGAGCTTGGCTGGGAAAGGGGTGAGCCAGCTCGTCCTGTCTGCACCCGGGGAGGTTTTTCTCAAGGGAAGCCAAGGGCACTGGGCACTCTTGGGAAGATCCAGCGCTGGGATCCTGGTGTCTCTCCTCGATCTGTGCTCAGAGAGCTGGTCCTCCCTGCATCCCCTTGGTGCAGTTGGAGCTGGCTCTGCCTCCTGGGCCTTGCTGCTCCTTCCTTTGCAGCCAGCTTGGCCCTGTCTGAGCTGCATCCCGGGGCACCAGCACTCAGCCTGCGCCTATTGCAGGGGTCCAGCTGCCCGGAGGATGTCGAGGCGCTAGTGACAGGGGCCGACGCCATGGCTGCGTTCAAAGCCGGGAATGTGGAGGAGCTGTATGAGCTGCTAGACACTCTGGGCAGGTGAGCACAGGCTGGGACCAAGGCGCGAGGGAAGCAAATGTGGCCGGAAGCTGCTACCTGACCCCACAGCCCACACTGTCTACCCACGCTCCTTCCTCTTCCCCCTGGGCTGTCCCTGGGCTCTTGGCCCACGGCCTTCCCTGGTGTCAATGGGCCCTGAGCTCAGCCAGCTGAGTCTGGGCTTGACCCAGCACGGTCATTTCCCAGAGCAACTCTTCTAGCTACTGGACTCCCCTCCAACCCCCGGCAGAACCTGGGAGTCCAGGTTCTGCTCCTTCCCATAGCTGACAACTGTAGCTGGGTCCTGACTCCTTCCCCAATCGAGCTGTGAACCCAGGAGTTCTGGTTCCCAGCCCTGCTTCTTCCCAAAGCTGTGGGTGGGAAGGGGGGAGCAGGGTTGTTGGATCAAAGAAATTAGGAGCCGGGACTTCTGGGCTCTACTGCAGCCCGGGGCGGCAAGAGGGCCTAGTGGGTAAGAGCTAGGAGACCTGGGAGCCAGGGCTCTTGGGTTCTCTCCCAGCTTTGAGAGGGAAATGGGGGCTAGTGGTTAGAGCACTGAGGTTGGGAGCCAGGACTTGCTGCCTAGGGAGTGGATAGAGCAGGGTGGGGACCTTGCTTGTACCAGCCAGAGCCTCCCCTTACTCTGCCCCCTCCTGCAGCGGGCACTTTGGTGTAGTGAAGCGGTGCCGGGAGCGTGGGACAGGGACCTTCTACGCCGCTAAGTTTGTGAAGACGCGGAAGTGCCGGGGCAGCCTCCGGGGGCTGGGCCGTGAGCAGGTGGAGCGTGAGGTCGGCATCCTGCAGCAGCTGGAGCACCCCAACATCATGCGCCTGTACGACCTCTTCGCCAGCAAGGCCGAGATGGTGCTGGTGCTGGAGCTGTGAGTGCTGCAGGGTTGGGGGTGGGGCTAGGCTCTGATTTCCTCCCCCTACCCCCCCACATCAGCACACACTATGCTTGCATGGCCCCTCTCCCCCCATTTTCCAGATGGGGAAACTGAGGCCTGGAGCAGGGACAGGACCTCACCAAGGCCAGGGTGCAGCAGATCTGGGGATGGGACCCTGCCCCTTGGCTGTATCCTGGCAGTGAAAGGTGCAGGACACCTGTGCCCTCTGCTCCCTGGTGCTCACCCCCCCCTTCCCCCCGCCAGGATCTGCGGCGGGGAGCTCTTTGACTTCATCGCTGCCAAGGAGATGCTGACAGAGGCCGAGGCCATTGAGTTCCTGGAGCAGATCCTACGTGGAGTCGCCTACATGCACTCCCAGCACATCGCCCACTTTGACCTCAAGGTGCCCCCTATCTCCCCCTGGAGCTGCCGCCTCTGCCCTGGGGAGGGGGCTGATCCTGGGGGTGCTCTGTGCTGGGGTCTGGTCCCATCACAGAGCCATGCCTTGTGCCGTGCCGTGCCGCTGCGAGCGGCCCCAGGGCAGCTCTAGCTTGGTCTTGCAGCCATGGACACAGGTTTCCCACCCCTGCCCCCAGCCAGGGGGATGTGCCAAGGGGCCACAGGGATTTGGTGGGGGGGAAGACTGGGGCTCATGGTGCCTCCTGCCCCTCCCTGCAGCCGGAGAACATCATGCTGCTGGAGAAAGATGTGCCCAACCCAAAGATCAAGATCATTGACTTTGGTCTGGCACAGAAGTTGGAGGATGGCACGACCTTCAAGAGCCTCTGCGGCACCCCGCAGTACATTGGTGAGGGGCTTGGCTGGGTGCCGGAGCTTTCTACCCCTGCCCTGCTCTTTGGTGCTGACCTGTGCCACGGCCCGTCCTGCCGCGCGGCTGTGACCAGTGGCTTCTGGCATCAGTGGGTAGATAGAGGAATAGCTGCCTGCTATGGAAATGCAGCCACCTCTGGGGTGGAACCTGGTGGTGGAAGACGAGGCATGGAAGGGCTCCTTGGCAGAGGGGGGCTTTGAAGAGGAGGGGGATGTAGAGGGGGAGGGGATGGGCTCAGCGCCCCAGCGATGTCTTCAAGCTTCTTGGGTGCCAGACCAAGGGCCACACCACTGCTACTGCCTCATGGGGGGCAGCAGGACCCTGTTATGAACTAGATGGGAGGGGCCACGAGACACCCCTTCATTACCCCCAGGGGGTAAGGGACCAGCCGCAGAAGTGACTATTCTCTGTATTTTCCCTCCCCGCTTTGCAGCTCCAGAAGTGATCAACTATGAACCGCTGAGCTCGGCTACGGATATGTGGTAAGTGTGTTGGGGGTGTGTGGGGGGGTCCCTGTGGTGGCCATCCAGGGACCGAGCTGTGCTCTTGCCTCTCGAAGGCTGGCGGGCAGGGGCAGGGCAGGTGAATCTGGGGTCCCTATGTCAGCCTGGGTGAGACTGCCAGGTCCTATGCCCTTGAAAGACCTGCTGTGCCTGGGGTGGGGGGCACAGAGCTGTTGTGGGGGGCTCACCTGGGGCATCTCTCTCTGTTTCAGGAGCATTGGGGTCATCACCTACATCCTGTGAGTGCCCAGGGCTGCGGCGGTGCCTCCATCACTCTCATTAGCCCCAGCTGTAAATCCCTCCCAGGGAGTCCTGGCTTGGAGTGGGGAGATCTAGAGACCCCCCAGTCGCATGGTCTGCCCCCTTGTCAATGGGACCCGGGAAACCAGCCCCCTCTGTCCAGCACAGGGGGCTGTTGGCTCCAATCTGCAGAAGCTCAGAATTGGGGCCCCTGGTTGACCCAGGGGAAGCTGGTCAGAGGAAGGGGGTTTCACCCAGGGGACCATCTGGCCATACAGGCATGGGGGGGGGGGGCCAACCTGCACAGCCTCATGGGCCTATCTCCCCCTCCACCAGGCTGAGCGGCATGTCGCCCTTCCAGGGCGAGACGGATGCCGAGACCCTAACTAATGTGGTGGCCGGCAGCTACGAATTCGAGAACAAGTACTTCAGCCAGACCAGCGAGATGGCCAAGGACTTCATCGGCCAGCTGCTGGTCAAGGAGCCGGGGTGAGGCCTGGGTCTGGTGGAGGGTCCCCTGTATATCTCCCCCAAGTGGAGGGGAGCAGGGGGCAGTTCTGTGGGGCAGCAGCAGGGTGGGGAGGAGGCAGTGAAGAAGCCAAACTCTGTTCCAGGGACCGAATGACTGCGGCTGAGAGCCTCGTCCACCCCTGGATCAAGGTAAGGGGCACAGGGCATGTGGGCCTCCCCCAAGGCATTGGGGTAGGGCAAGGGCTGCCGGCAGTGCCCAGTGCCCATGAGGGCCAGGAGGGATTTGGAAGGGGTTGAGCAGCAGTGACCCCTCGCATGCCCCACTCCACCAGCCCCTGAGCCGGAAGCAGGTTGCGAACCGCAGTCGGTCCTCCATCAACATGAAGAACTTCCGCAAGTTCAACGCCCGCAGGAAGTGGAAGGTAAAGGGGTCCTGAGAGTCCTCTTTGTCCCTGTCCTAAACAGCTGCTGTGTCCTGCATGTCTGTGGCAGGAGAGGCCAGGCCTGGAAGGGCTTCTGTGGCCTTGGAGAGGAGCTGGGGGCAAGGGGAGAGGGTCTGTGTGTGCAAGCGTATGCAAGCATGCATCCCACCCTACAGCTCTCCTACAACATGGTGTCTGCCTGCAACCGCCTCTGCCGCATGAAGCTCCTGTGCAACCAGAGCAAGGCTGACGAGCCCCTGGTACGTGCCTGGAGGGTACCTCCCTCTTGGGGCTGGGGGTCAGTGCAGTCCCCAGGGGCACCGAGCCAGGCTTGGTGCCCCCAGGCCATGGCTGCCCCCTGCGCCCCCTCCCCCACCTGACCCTCCTGTCCCCTTGCAGCGCAGCTGCGAGAGTGACCAGGAGGACGAGCCCACCAGCCCAGTGACCTTGCTGCGCCGGCGGAGAAGCAGCTGTTCCTGATGGCCCTGCCCGTGGCTCCGGCAGCTCCTGGGACCCCTGGCCTCCTCGGGGGGCAGCACCAGCCTGGAGGGAGGGCACCTGCACTTGCCCCCAATGGCTGGGATCCATTCAGCAGAAAGGGGCATGGACTTTGGGTCTGGGGGCCTGATCCAGGCTCCCCTCCATCCTAAAGGGCAGGGGGGTGCTGAGGGCATCTCCTGCTTCCCCAGGGCAGGTGGGGTATGTGAAGGGGGGGGCGTTTAACCTTTGCATTGCTGCTCACTATTCGGAGACACCCCCCCACCGCTGCTGTGCACCCCCCCCAACCAGGAGCACCTTCCCTTTCCCACCTCTGGGGGTCCCTTGGGATGTCGGTCACCCCCTGGCCCCTTTTGAGACGGCACATGGGGACATGCCACTCCTCCACTCGCTTGCACTGAGTCCCATTTGCCCCCTTTCTTTCCTCCAGCGCATGCGGTGTTAATCCTCCACTAAACACCCCCCCCACCCCCTCCTTAGTGGGGTCTACACACTGTGACACTGGGGCGGGGGGCAATATGGCTTCCCTCCCCCTCACTGCTACCCTTGCACTGCACTGGACTGCACTGCATGGCGGCACTCAGAGGGCTAATAGGCCTCAGGTCAGCTGTGGGGAGCTCCTGGCTGGGAGGGTGCTCTCCCTGCCCCTCACTGCATGTGTCTCCCCTTCCCCACTGGACTATTTTATTTTTAAAGGAATAAAAATGGACCCTGTCCCCTGCCCCGTGTCCTGGTTGGGCTGGCTCCATTGGGGGTGGGGGGCAGGACCCCCTACAGCCGGTGCTGGGTAGAAGGGAGGTGTCCTTCTAGCAGCTGCCACGCGAGGGCACTCCTGCCCCGCTCATAGCAGCTGGCATCTCCATCTCGCCTCTCCAGGCTGGCTGGGCTGGGGGGGCTGCCCCTTCCCCATTCAATGGGAAGGCAGCTCAGGGTCCCCAGGGTCCCCCCTGTCCCAGCGGGTTGCAGTCGGGACTGGGCTTGGCCCCCCTGTCCCTGATCCAGGTGCTGGCTCCGTGCACTCATGGGAGATGGGGGAGATGCTCTTTCACTGGTTGTCTCCTTGCAGCTGGGCATGGACCTGGCACTGGAGGGCCCTGCTCCATCACAAGGGTCTCTTTCTGCCCCCTTGTTTTCCCATCCTCCCCTCCCTTCTGCCCCAGGGCCACTGGGGGCCTGCAGGGGTGGCTGGACCTGCTGGGGACTTTCCGGTGGGGGGAGGCTGGCCGTGGAGATGTCCATACTGTGACCCCCTGGCCTGGGGAGGCATCGATGTGGCTCTGGGGGGCAGACGGAGCCACCGAAGCAGCTGCAGTTTATTCCTGCAGCGGGTGCTCGATCAGTAGCTGCCCCCAACCCCTGGGAGGGGGTCCCAGGAGGGATCCTAGAACTGAACTGCTGGTGTCGGAGGAGGTGACATGAGTGTCTGGGGGCAGTTGGGGAGGGGGCACGTGTGCATGCAGGAAGTGTGGGCAATGGTTCAAGGTCACCATTGCTGCCCAGGATCCCCTGGGATCTGGGTCCGGTGCATGGGGCTGGTGAGACACTCCATGGCCTCAGCTCCCAGACACTTGGGGTTCAGCCTTGGCCTGGGAGCCCCGCTCTACTCTTTTCATGTGCAAGATGATTGAGCAAAGAAGCTGCCCCCGCCCCCCCTGCCCAGTGTGTTGCAATGGAAAAAAGCCCCTGGACTTCCAGCAGCCGCTTCACCACCATTGTGGCCATGTCTTGTCTCTGCACCAGCCAGCAGTCCCCCTGCCTGGCATCCTCCCTGGAGCAAGGAGGGGGAAACCGAGGCATGGAGGCTGGCAGGGGCGAGGTTGCAGGGTAGGGAGAACCCAGGTGTCCTGATCATCCCCCCTGCTTCCACGTCCCTCTACCCCAGGTACCCTGTGCCTGAGGGAGTTTCCCATGGCCGAGCTTGGAGGCCTGTCCCCAGGGCTGTGGCCTTGCCACTTCCCTTCCTGACTTGTTATTTCCCAAACAAGCCCCCACCCCAGCTGTACCCAGCCCGGCTCAAGTTGTCAGGCTAAATATTTTGTGTGTAACATTTGCAAACACAAGTGCTGGGAGCCCAGCCCCAGCCTCTCGTGCCTGGCTCGCGCCTGGCAACCCCCCTGCCCACCCCTATCCAGAGCAGGTGGGAGCCCAGCCCTGGCTCCACCCCGCTGCATCTGGGGCTGGCGCGGGCAGCGCCTTCCCACGCTCAGGTGTGCTGGAGAGCCCAGGGGAACACACCTGCACGCCGGGACCAGGGGAGGGGGCAGCGAGGGACCCCCGTGCCCTGCCCAGGACGGGCGTCTGCGTTGCAGCCTCAAGCCGTGGGGGCATCTGTAGGCCATGGGGGCCACACAGCACCCCCGTGCTCTGCGTCTCTGGGGAGCCCTGCTGGTCCTCAGCCTCCTCCCACTGGCACCTGCTCAGGCCACCTCTGAAAGTAAGTCCCCCCCCGCCAGCTTGGGGGTGCAGCCTGGGGTCTCTGGATGGACAGACGGGGCTTAAGGGGGTCTCTCTGTGCAGCCCCTGGGTGAGGGAGGAGAGGGGAGATTTCCCTGGGATGCTGGAGGTGGCAAGGGTCGGAGATGTGGGTTCCCTCCCCCGCTCTTCTGGGTACCCTCGGGTTGCTCTCTGGGTCTCCGTTTCCCCTCCGGCCACTGAGGTCCTGGAGAAGAGGCTGCCTTGAGGTCGGGTACGTGCGGCACCAAGCGCGCTGGGGGGCTCTGAAGCTCTGCCACCAGCACCCACCAGGACCTGGGGGAAGTCTCTTTGCTTCCCTGTGCCTCAGTTGCCTTGTCCCTGCAAGGGGGGCAATAGCTTCCTTTCCCTTGTCATTTAAGCCTGTTGGCTCTCGGGGGGGCTGTCTGTGCCTGGGGTCTGTGTGTGTGTGTGTGGGGTGGGGATTTGAACCTGCAGTCCAGATTATTTCTACCTGAGCTACACAGTGCCATGAGCCTGCAGCATCATGAGTTTTCCAGAACCCAAAGCTGTCTCCTCCCTACCTCCCCACCCCAATCTGCTCTCGTTCGCATGCAAATAGGCCTCAGGTAACGAAGCCCAGGCTGCTCCAGGACCTGGTGCCTGGGCCTGGCTGGATAATTCCCAGGGACCCCAACACCTTGCAGTGAAAGGAGATGAGATGGGTTGGGGGGCAGGGGGGAGATGCTGCAATTCACCAGTCCTTGGGCTGTGCTGGGAAGGATGCGATGGCAGCAGGGAGAGTGAGGTGGAGACGGATAAATAATTCAGGGGGGCAGGGAGCAGTGGAAAGAGATGGGAAAGCGGAAAATTGTAGCTAAGCAGAAGCAGGGGGGGGATGATGTCAACAGCACCAGGATCGAAGGAGACCGCGCAGCCAGGACCAAGCTGGTGGGGATCGGAGGAGAGAGCCAGGAGGGGTGTTTCAGGGCGCCCGGAAGATGGGCCAGCAACATGGATGAGTGTTTGCCATTAGGAGTCCCAGCGCTGCAGTTAGGGGCCTGGGTAGCCTTGCCTTCCCGGTGCCTCGGTTTCCCCATTGGGGTCATGAGAGCCGGGGGTGGCCCCACGAGCAGCCAGGCCCCCGGATCCACTCCAGAGTCAGGGCCGTGCAAACAAGAGCAGGATCTGACCCCTGATGGGGCTGGATGGACCCTGCGGGGGGATCGCGCGTTTGCTGCAGTGCGCGGAGGAGGCCAGGCGCAGACCTAGCCCCGGGGCCGGCGTGGTTAATGAGTGATGGCAGTAATCGCCCAGCCGCGGCCTGTTTGCTCCCAACAGTGCCGGGCGCTGGGAAAACGACCTGCTGTGGCAGGTGCTGCCATGGTGCCCACTGCTGTGGCTGGCGCTGTGCCCGAAAGGCAGGGATGGGGGCAGCAGGTACCACAACTATGGCAAAGGGGATCAGGTGATGCCATGCATCCCTGACTGGGTCCTGGGCTCTGCTTCCCTACAGAGAGTCCAACTTGGGTGCCAGGGCAGCTGTGCCCACCCCGCTGCACCCCAGGGCCAAGCCAGGCTCGAGTGCAAGGGATCTTGGGGCTACAGGCGTGTAGGAAGGTCTGGGGTGGTGCATGTAGCTTGCTCTGGGGGCTGGTGGGGATGGCATTTTCTTTCAAATAAATAAAGAAATTCTTGTTCCAAGCCAAATCAGCCAAATCAAGTCCAAATCCTTGGGTCAGTCCAGAACCATAAGTGACCCTACAACCAACAAACATCCTGCACCCCCACCAGGGTCTTCAGATGTTTCCAAATCCTTTGCCAGGCATCCTATGTGCAGGCCCAAGCCTGGAGGCTTGGGGTTCAGATGCCCTCAAGTTTCGCCTGCCCTCAGCCATATGGCTGCAGGAGCAAGCTAGGGAACAGCCTCCCATTTCCATAAAGTGGGCTTTAAGCCCCAACATCTCGGTGAGTACTAAAACACGCCAGAAGAACAGTTTTCCCTGGGAACGCTTAAGGAAAACTGCCTTCGTGGACCCAGAAACATGGTGTTTCCCCTGCCAGGGGTGGCACCTGGGTCGGGGGCAGGATAGGGAAATGCAGAGGAAAATCTAGTTTCTTAGGCTGATGCCAGGTGAACCCCCCTAAGCCCCCCACACACCCCTAGAGAACTTGCTCCCTCCCTTCCCCTCCCAGGTGCATGGTACAGCCGGGACCCCATGACCCCTGTTTGTCCCCACTGACCTCTCCCCGGTCCGTGCGGGGCTGGCAGAGCCCACCCCCCACCTCAGCCTGCAGTATGTTTGGGCTCAAAGCCAAGTTCATCATGTTGATTCCTGGTGTTTACAGTAAATTCCCCTCTGGGTAAGAGGCTGCCCTGGGAGCTGGGCGCTGTAGGCAGCTCAGGCTGGGGGTTGCCCTGGGTGGTGTGTGGCCCGGTATCTCTTCTACCCCATACCCACATGCATCAGGACCTAGCGCCCCAGCTCTGCCAGGGCTCATCGGAGGAAAGAAAGTACCTTTAAAATTACCCCTCCTGGAGCTTTTGCAGCTAGCGAGGGCCCTGGAGGCTCAGCTATCCCATAGTGCAGTGCTCTGCGTGGCCCCTGGGCGTGCAGTCCTGGCTGCTGTCTGTCCTGAGGCTAGCTGGGGAATGGCAGCGCGATGTACCAACATCTATGCCAGCCTCCGCACTGCTCTGCACGCTGCATGGGTCAGCACCTGGCACGGAGCTGGATCCCACCGGGGTCCCCTAGCCCAGCGCACTGGCCGGCAGAGCAGCAATGTACCCCAAAGACGAAAGCAAGGCACATGTTTCCTTTCCATGCATGCCCACAGGGGCTGCAGTTTCGGGCAGGCTTTGCACTCCTGGGTCCTTGTGACATCGCTGTCTAAAACCCTGGGACAATGTGCCAAGGAAGCTGCCAGGAACACTCTGTTTTTGTGCACAGTGCCAGCTTCACAAGCGCGCCGATGTTGCGACACTGGCATGGCTGTGGGAGGCGATGAGAGTCCCTGTGTAAACAGAGGCCACATGAGCCGGACTGGGGCTCGGGGGCCAGGAAGTGCCAGCAGGGGCTGCCAGACGGGGTCTGGCAGTGTTGGGAGGCAGGGGTGCATGCAAGGCAGCTTTGGGGGTGATATCCAGGCTGTGGCTGGGAAGGGGTCCAGCGAAAGCTTTTCCATCCACAAAACGATGTTTTGGGGAGGCTTGGAGAGCTGATTTTTTCAGTGTCAGATGCCTTGGTTATCGGCGGCTTCTGTCTTCTCCATGAAACAGCTTTGGGATGACCCTGGCAGGGTCCAATCCTAGGCTGTGTCTGACCCCCAGGGTGGCTGAGTAGCCCCTGGCCCTGGAGGCATTTGCCCTTTTAGCTTTCTAGTGCTGGAGGCTGCAAGTGGGAGAAGACCATGGTCAGATCTTGTTCACTTATGAAGAGCAGGTCTGGTTCTGCCTCAAGCAGAGGTTGGACTAGATGTGACCCCAGGAGGTCCCTGCCAACCCCACAACTCTGTGACTTCTCTGCCCTGGTGTGAAACAGGAGACTGGGTGAGGTGGACCTATGGTCTGACTCAGTCCCTGGCAATTCTTCTGTTCTGAGCTAAGGGACTTGGCCAAGGCTGCCCAGCTCATCAGTGGCAGGGTGTCCCAGGCCCTCACCCCCTGTTTCTCGCAGTCTGCAGCAGCATGGACATCCGGAACGACGCCTCACAGCTGCGGAAGCTGGAGAACTGCACCATCGTGGAGGGCAACCTGCAGATCCTGCTCATGTTCACCACGGGCGCCGAGGACTTCCGGGGCCTGAGCTTCCCACGCCTGGTCATGGTCACCGAGTACCTGCTGCTTTTCCGTGTCTACGGGCTGGAGAGTCTGCGCGACCTCTTCCCCAACCTCTCAGTCATCCGTGGTACCAGCCTTTTCTTCAACTACGCCCTGGTCATCTTCGAGATGCCGCACCTGCGCGACATCGGCCTCCACAGCCTCACCCACGTGCTGCGTGGCTCCGTGCGCATTGAGCGCAACCAGGAGCTCTGCCACCTCTCCACCCTGGACTGGGGGCTGCTGCTGCCCGAGGCAGCCCTGGAGAACAACTACATTGTGGGGAACAAGCTGGCCGAGGAGTGTGCTGATGTCTGTCCTGGCATCCTGGACGTGGAGAAGCCCTGCACCCAGACCAGTGTCCACGGGCAGCTGGACTATCGCTGCTGGACCTCCAGTTACTGCCAGAGGGGTGAGGAGCTGGGTACCGGGCGGGCATTGTAAGCTGAGCAGGGTGGGCCCAGGTGGGCATTGCAAGTTGAGCAAGGTTGACTGGGGAAGGGAGACCCGGGCAAAGGAGGGGGAAAAGCAC
Source organism: Alligator mississippiensis (assembly GCF_030867095.1). Taxonomy (NCBI): domain Eukaryota; kingdom Metazoa; phylum Chordata; order Crocodylia; family Alligatoridae; genus Alligator; species Alligator mississippiensis. The sequence continues at coordinate 16,633,673 of NC_081838.1, read as the reverse complement.
GGGGGCTGTAGAGAGGAGCTAAGGCTGTGTTTTCCCTTGCGGCATGGCACTGTATCATGGGAGAACACAGCACCCCGAAGACAGGGGGTGCGTTGCAGCCAGAGGAAATCCTAGATTGGTTTTTAATGGTTGGAGACATTCCCTCGGGCATTTCTAACCCCACAATGGGGGCCAGAGAGGGTATTGAAGAGGGGATGGAGGGAGATCTGAGTCAGTGCAGTCTCTGTATTGCTTCCAGTCCTGCTGCTGTCGGAGACGGGCCTATTGGATGGGCCAAGGGGCTCCGTTGGAGACAGGATCCCAAGCTAGATGGACCATGGGTTTGACCCGCTCTGGTGCTGCTTATATTCAGCTTTTCTAAACCCTTTCCAACGGTTTAACCAGCCTGCAGAGGGGAGATGAGCCACCCCAGAGGTGGCTGTACTTCCGCAGCTGTGCTGTTAGAAACAGGCCCAGCAAAGCGGGACTCATGGGTGAGGTGGTCTGAGGCATGTACGTGCGTCAGGGATCATGCGATTCTGCTATGTGCTGCCCGGGGCACTGTCGTGGACTGGCAGCTCTCCTGGGCTAGGGTGAGAAGTTGGGTGATGCCAAGGCCCTTTTCTGCCCAAAGGCTGGAGCAGCCCAGAATCAGGCCCTGTATCTGCACTCAGAATCAGGACCCCAACTGGGGTCTCTGGGCTCTGCCATGGTGCAGCCCAATATGTGAAGGCAATATCATTTAATGCTAATAAATGCAGAGTGCGCTGGTACAAACCGCTACAAAGGAAAGCCCTGATTGACTATCAGCCTGTGGGGCTGTGGCATTGATTTTAGTGGGGCCAAGGTATCACCCAGTCCATCCCAAATAATAATTCAAGGAGGAATGTCCTTTCCAGCCGGGGGGAGGGGGGGATGCTGTGAGCCCAGTATAAATGTGCTTCTCTCCATAGGGAAATACTTTCTAAGGCTCTTAGTAGAGAATGGGGCTTTAAACTGGTCTAACTGGGTTTGCAATTGGGATTGTACTGAGGTGGTAAAGAAGCAGTTGGTTCCTGCGCTGGGGGCGATGGAGCAAATCCAGTTAGACGAGTATGAAGCCCTGTCCTCTACCAGGGGTGTTAGAAAGTGTTTCCCTATGGAGAGAAACATGTTTAAAACCCACAAGGGGCTCAGCCTTTCTGGCCACCTCTTCTGCCGTCCTGCCCCTCATAGGAAGAAGAGGAACCTGCTAGTGCCCTTGGCCCTGTGCACCCGGAGAGGTTTAGTTTGGGCTCCAGAGGATCTATTCTTTGCATGCGGCAAGTTTGTTTGCTGTCACGTCAGGCACCCGGTGCCTGTGAAGACTGGGTACAGATGCAAAGAGGGAAAACCCCCGGGGCAGGCGGAGGAGATGCTTGTGGGCTGGGCAGCTCTGAGGTCCAGAGCTGGCATCAGCGTGTTTCTACAAAAGATCATTATGGAGAGACAAAAAACCACAAAGAATATATTTATCTAGACAAAATCAAGACCGTATACAAGCGCCCAGAGACGGGAGCTACAAACTGTCCTAGGGACCCACGGGGTCACTGAGGCCTCTCCTCTCCTGGGCACGTCCCAGCAGGAGGTGACAATTCGACGTGACCATCCCCAAAAGGAGTTTAATGCAGAGAGAGAGGAGAGTGGGGGGTCCCTGGGAGACAGCACATGTGTGTGCACTGTGTGTTTGTGTGTGTGGGGGGGTGCAGAGGTACAGCCTTGGGGTGCCCTGAGGTCTGGGTTCCTCCATCCCAGCCCTGTCTGGGTTTCTCTCCCAGCCCCCTGGAGAGGCAGCAGAGGCTGGGGCCAAGGCTCCCTGCAGCTGGCGGGTGTAATCAGACCCGTTGTGTATCCGCCAGGGCCCTGCTGCCGTGTTTGCCCAGCGGAGGGGTAAATACAGCCCGGGTTGCAGCTGGTTTTCTGTAAACAGACAGCCTGCCATGGGGTATACACTGTCAACACAGATCCTTATCAGCTGCCGCCTCCATATACACACAGGGCAGTCCCTCCATCCCTGCCTCCGCTCCCTCTATCCATCCCTCCACACCTGCCCTTCCTACCCTGCTCTCTCTTTCTCCCCTTTCCCATCCCTCAGATCCCTGCCGTTTCAGGACACAAACCCCCACAACCTTCCAGGCTGGGAGTGCAGCAAAGCTCTTGTTTCAGGCTCTCAGCAGACTCAGGCAGCAGGTCACTGGGGAGAGCGAAGAGGCTGAGCACTTAGGGATTAATTCTTGCTCTCTTGCTGCCTCTAGTGTGCCCGTGCGGGGCCGGCGGGGCCTGCACCGTGGCTGGGGAGTGCTGCCATGAGGAGTGCCTGGGGGGCTGCAGCCGGGCGCGGGACAGCGGGGCCTGTGTGGCCTGCCGCCACTTCCGCTTCCAGGGACGCTGCCTGCCTGCCTGCCCGGCCCGCACCTACCAGTACGAGGGCTGGCGCTGCGTGACGGCCGAGTACTGCGCCAGCCTGCGCAAGGTCTCCGAGAACCCGCGTGATGCCTCCAAGTTCGTGATCCACCAGCACCAGTGCCTCTCCGAGTGCCCGCCTGGCTACAGCCGCAACGAGAGCAGGTCAGCACCCACCAAACACCACCCCCATCATCTAACCGCAGAGCCAAATCCAGATTCCCCCCCCTCCACCAAATCCAGACACTTCCTACTGCAGCTGCACCCTGGGGGGTTACATCCAGGGCCCCTCCCAGCCCCTAGGCTCCAAGCATCTCTGGAGGGAATCAGGGCATGGATCTGGTGCCCCACACCGGCCCTGTGCCCTGCACCCCTGGCTGGGGCAGGGGAGTCCAGTGGAGGCTGTGTCTATGACTCCCTACCCTCGCCTTCCCCCGCAGCATCTTCTGCCACAGGTGCGAGGGGCTGTGCCCCAAGGAGTGCAAGGTGGGCACCAAGACCATCGACTCCACGCGGGCAGCACAGGAGCTGGCAGGCTGCACCCTCCTTGAGGGCAGCCTCATCCTCAACATCCGCCGGGGCTGTGAGTGCTCCCTGCCCCCTGCCCTGCTCTCTGCCACCACCCCACACTGCACCCCGTCCCCCCATGTCTCCAGCCTGCCAGGGTTGGAAGGGGTGGCAGGGGGGTGGTGAGGGGAAGCTGAGTCTTGCCCCTCAGCAGCGATGCCCGTGGGTGGACAAGTTCGCTGAGTCTCAGCATGCTTGGGATGAGGGTGGGATGGGACCCAGGAGTCCTGCCCCCTCCCCTGCACCCCCCTGATGGGCTCTTGCCTCCTCCGTGCCCAGACAACCTGGCCTCCGAACTGCAGAGCAGCCTGGGGCTCATCGAGACCATCACGGGCTTCCTGAAGATCAAGCACTCCTTCGCCCTTGTCTCCTTGTCCTTCTTCAAGAACCTCAAGCTCATCCGCGGGGACTCCATGGTGGATGGGTGAGAGGCCCCCTCCTCCCTTTCCCCAGCTGGTTGGGGGCTGCAGGGCTCTGGTGGGGTTGGTGCCTTCCTCTAAGCATCAGGCCTGTTTGGTGGGAGAGCACAGCTGTGCCTGGGGCCCAGGGATCTGCTCCTGGGCAGGGGTAGCAGAGAGGGGGCGGGAGGCTGTAGGAGAGGGTGCCCTGGTGTGGGTGTGCAAGACACCGGGACACGTGCCATCTGTATGCGCATGTGTGAAAGGGTTTTGTGTGCAAATGTGTGGGGGTGACCACCCACATCTCTGCCTCATTATGTGAGCACACTGCAAGGTGTGTGTGTTGTCTGTGTCTATGCATTACTTGTGTGTGTGCATATGTGCACGCTGCTAGGGTGTGTGTATGGTATGATTGTCCCTTTTGTATGCATTGGCGTGTATGTGTATATGCATATGTGTGCTTCTATGTGTGGATGCATACTGAGTGCATTGTGTGTGTGTGAGTATACAAGTGTGTGTGCTTCTGCGCGTGTGCCTGGGTATGAGTGCACTGTGTGTGTGTGCAAGTGGGTGTGCTTCTGTGTGTGTGCACGTTGTCTGTGTGAGTGCACTGTATGTATATACAATTGTGTGTGCTTTTCTGTGTGTGCGCATGTGCCTGGGTACATGCGGTCTGTGTGAGTACACTGCATGTGTGTACAAATGTGTGCACTTCTGTGTGTGTGTATGCATGTGCCTGGGTGCATGCTGTGCATGCAGTGTGCATTTGCTTCTGTGTACGTGGATGCTCCACACATGTGAATGCACTGTGTGCACGTGTGCATGTTCCTGCATGCCTGGGTGCATGATACTGGTATGAGTGCGCTCTGTGTGTGTGAGCACACTGTGTGTGCATGCTCTGTTGTACAAATGTTTGTGCTTCTGTGCATACTCCTGTGTGTGTGTGTGAGACCTGCTCCCTGGGGACCCCATCTGATCCTGCCCCCCTCCCCCCGGCTGCAGGAATTACACCCTGTACGTGCTGGACAACCAGAACCTGCAGCAGTTGTGGGACTGGGGCCACCACATGCTCTCCATCCCCGTGGGCAAGATGTACTTCGCCTTCAACCCCAAGCTCTGCCTGGCCGAGATCTACCGCATGGAGGAGGTCACAGGCACTAAGGGTCGGCAGAACAAGGCTGAGATCAACCCCCGCACCAACGGGGACCGTGCCAGCTGTGAGTGCCCCTGCCCTTACCCAGCTGGGGTGGGGGGTTGACATCCAGTGCCCTCCTGCCATGGTCCTTTCCATCCCTTCTGCCATCAGCACCACCAGTGCCCACCCCCTGCACACACACTTGTACACACACAGTACACTCACACAGACAGCATGCACCCATGCACACACACAGAAGCACCCACACTTGTACATACCCACAGCACACTCACACAGGCAGCATGTACCCATGCACACATATACACACACAGTGCACTCATACAGACAGCATGCACCCAGGCACACACACAGAAGCCTGCACACGTGTACACCCACACCCACACACACAGTGCACTCAGACAGCATGCACCCACACCCACCCATACACAAGCACATACCTGTGTCTACACACACACACACCAACGCATGCAAAAGGGACAATCATACTGCCCCACTCTGGTAGGTCCAAGGAGGTCTCCCCCTACCATTCTGACCTGGGTGGTAGATGCAGTGAGTTGGGTAAGTCTCAGGGCAGCCCAGGGCTGGGGGGAGGGTAGATCTCCATGCCCATGGTCGCCAACCCTGAGCTGCCTGCCTCTATCGTCGTAGGCAAGACCCAGCGGCTGCGCTTCGTCTCCAACATCACTGAGTCCGACCGCATCTTCTTGCAGTGGGAGCGGTACCGCCCCCCTGAGTACCGTGACCTGCTCAGCTTCATCGTCTACTACAAGGAGTCGTGAGTGCCCAGGACCCGGGAAAGAAACCCCCTCCCCAAGGCTGCAGCCCCCGATGCCTGGTGGGGATGCTGCTCCTCTACAGCATCCGCAGGAATGCAGGATGGATGGGGTCCTCGTGGGCCCCCCACCCACCCTGAGCCAGCCAGGAGGCAGCTGGCAGGCTTGGCTCTGCCTTGGGGTACCCCAGGGCTCCCCTCTTCCTCCCTAGGCTGGCGGGGTGGGGTTGCTGCATGCTGTTTCCTCCCCAGAGGGGGCTGCATCATGTATGTGCATACGGGATGCAGAGGTGTGAAGCAGGTGCCATGCCGCACCCCAGAGTCGGCTGTGCATCTGGGGCCATCGGATCCCAGAGGCAGCTGCACCTCTGTCCTGCAAGCAGTCATGGGAGGGGGCCGAGTCCCAGTCAGGGGGCGGGAGGAGGGGAGTTTGTGGCCCTCCACATGCTGATCCCCGCTGGGGGGGTGGGGGTGTCCAGGCCCTTCCAGAACGTGACGGAGTACGTGGGCCAAGACGCCTGCGGGGCTCACAGCTGGAACGTGGTGGATGTAGAGCTGCCCCTGCACAGCGACCAGGACCCTGGCGTGGCGCTGCTGGGCCTGAAGCCCTGGACGCAGTATGCCCTCTTCGTCCGCGCCATCCCCCTCACCACGGCAGAAGAAGGCCGCAACTATGGGGCACAGAGCGAGGTGGTCTACATCCGCACCCTGCCAGCAGGTAGGGGTGCCAGGGCATGTCCCGCTACCCGTTAGGTCGCTCCAGCAGATAGCAACCAGCCACTCCCGCCAGCTAATGGAGCTGCAGCAAGTGAGGTTTGGGTCCTGGGTGCAAATCCTCCCGGGTGAGTGCCCCATCCTGGGAGCTTCTGCACCTCTGCTGGGGTGGAGGGCGCAGGGGTGCTGTGGATGACCCAGTCCCAGGCAGGATCAGGCCCCCAGGGAAGAACAGGGGCAGATGGGGATGCAGATGGGATGCGTGGGGGGTCACGCCGTGGTGTCCCACAGCCCCGACGGTGCCGAGGGATGTCATCTCCATGTCCAACTCCTCGTCCCACATCATCGTGCGCTGGAAGCCGCCCACGCAGCGCAACGGGAACATCACCTACTACCTGGTGCTGTGGCAGCAGTTGGCGGAGGACGCCGACCTCTACGTCAACGACTACTGCCACAAAGGTCAGTGCGGGTGGGCGCCAGGGGCCACCTCCCTGCCATGGGCTATGTGCCCAGGTCCTCCCTACCTGGCAGGGGTGCCAGGGGGCAGGGCTTACCCAGGCCGAGCCCCAAGGGGCGGGGCTTACAAGGGATACCAAGAGGTGGGGTTTACCTAGGTGGAGGGGTGGGGCCTACAAGGGATGCCAGGGGCGGGGCTTATGAAGGTGGAATTCCCATGGGCGGGGCTTCCAAGGGGTACCATGGGGCGGGACTTGCAAGGGATGACAGGGGCAGGGCTTATGAAGGTGAAGTTCCAAGGGGCGGGGCTTACAAGAGATGCTAGGGGTGGGGCTTAGCCAGGTGGAGTCCCAAGGGGCTTACAAGAGATGCTCAGGGCGGGGCTTAGGAAGGTGGAGTCCCAAGGGGCGGGGCTTGCTAGGGGGCCAGGTGGGGCTTACCTGCTTGGTCTCCTGGGTCCATCCCAGGCGCTGTGGGGGGGTGGCAGGTGGGCACAGAGGAGGTGCCTCCTGTTCACCCCATCAACTCTGTGCCCCGGCCCAGGCCTGAAGCTGCCAACCAGCAGTGCGGACACCCGATTTGATGTGGAGGGCAGCGAGGGCCCTGAGGGCGAGGAGGCGGCCGAGGAGCGGTGCTGCCCCTGTCACCCGGCCGACGGGCAGCTGCACATGGACGGCGAGGCCGTCTCCTTCCAAAAGAAGTTCGAGAACTTCCTGCACAACTCGATTATCATCCCCAGGTGCTGGGGGTCTTGGGGGTCCTTGCCTCTGGGCGCACGGGTCTGGGGGATGCTGCAGGGTGCTCTGGGCCGGGCAGAGCGGGGTGCGGAGGGCAGTGGGGTGTCTAGCTGAGAAGCCAGGACTCCTGGGTTCCCTTTGGGATGGGGTGCTTGTGACCATACTTTGTCCATCCCATGAGGGTGCCTGGGGTGCCAGGACCCTCTGGGCAGTCTCCCGGCTCTGTCTTTCCAGACCCCCCTGGAAGGTGACGTCGGTGAACAAGAACCCGCAGAGGTGAGTAGAGACCCTGCTTGGCAGAAGAAAACCCCAGGAAGAGAACCCAGGCATCCTGGCTTGCTCTAGCCGCATGACCCCCTTGCTCCTCCGGGACGCAGGAGTCCTGCCTTGACCTGACTATTAATGAACCCCTGAGGTCTGGGAGGGACTTAGGAGTCCCCCAGCCCTCCCGGCTTTCACCGCTCTCCCCCATAGGACCCCGAAGAGGCGTCGGGACATCTTGGCTGTGACCAGCCCTGGCCACGCACTGCCCGATGCACTTTCCTCGGAGCCCCGGGGGAATCTGTCAGCCCCGCAACGTGGGGGCGTGAGCCCCAAGGCCGAGCCTGACTTCCAGATCTTCGAGGACAAGGTGCTGCGGGACCGGACGGTGCTGTCTCAGCTGCGCCACTTCACCGAGTACCGCATTGACATCCATGCCTGCAACCACGCTGCCCACACTGTGGGCTGCAGCGCCGCCACCTTCGTCTTCGCCAGGACCATGCCCAAGCGTACGGCCTGCAGCGAGGAGAGGGGACGGCGGCACCGTGCAGCAAATCCACTCTGCCCCTGGAGACCGGAGTTCAAATCCTGGTTTCCATCTGTGCAATGAGTTTCTTGGGCTCAGCTTCATGGCAGCTTGGAGGGATCCCCCCCCCCCAGGCAGTGCTCGGGTGTGGGACCCCCAGATTTATAGGGGTCCGTGGGTCAGGGCAGGGATGGATGGGGCTGTAGGGCCCCATGAGGGTCCAAGAAGAGTCCCCCAGGCCCACGCCACCTTCCTGGCCCCACAGGAGAGGCTCTGGGCAGCATTGGGGCTGTCAGACCTGCCCCCACGGCTCTGATCCCTCTCTTCTCCCCCTCCAGTGGAAGCAGACAACATCCCTGGGAACGTCACCTGGGAGCCAGCCAGCAAGAACAGTGTCCTGCTGCGCTGGGAGCAGCCGCACAACCCCAATGGGCTCATCCTCAAGTATGAGATCAAGTACAGCCGGGAGACCGAGGTGAGTCCTACTCCTTCCCCCTGGCCCCTGCCCGTGCCCCTGTCCTGGATGCCTGGGTTCTGCACCCACTGACCGCGCCTCCTGCCCTGAGGGTCTTTGGGGCAGATGCTGCCTCTCCCTCGGGGTTTGTACAGCACTTGGCATGCTGCATTGGAAGCAGGCCCCGCGCCCCCATGCCCCTCTTTAACCTGTCTCTGCTCTGCCCCAGAACGTATCCACAGTGGTGTGTGTCTCCCGCCACCGTTATGCAAAATACGGCGGCGTCCACCTTGCCCTGCTTCAGCCAGGGAACTACTCAGCCAAGGTCCGGGCCACCTCACTGGCCGGAAATGGCTCCTGGACCGGCCTGGTCAAATTTTACATCCTGGGCCCAGGTGAGTGGGGTGTGGGTCCAGCTGAGGTGTGCTCATGGTGCTGCAGGACTGGCCAGGGCAGGGTTGTTTTTGGCTTCCCACCCGTCTGTAAAGGCTGGGTTTATTTCTACTCCCTGCCCTGACAGTGGAGGAAGAGTCTGGAGGCATCTACGTGCTGCTGACTGTCATGCCCATCCTGCTCATGGTGCTCATCACCTGCCTGGCTGTCTTCGTCTTCTTCTACAACAAGAAGAGGTAATGTGCAGGGGTCCCGAGTTGCACCGAGATCATGTCCAGATCAAGCCAGTGAGGATGGGGGCCAGGCTGCATGGAGTTGAGACCCACCGGCCTTCCCTGGCCTGGGCTCTCTGGAGGGCTCAGAGGGCCTGATCCTGCCTGGAGGTGATGCTTGGGCCTGATTCTGCCCCCCTTGGGCACCTGTTTGCAGCAGGGTCAGATGGTGCTAGGTCCTACTGGGGGGTTCGGCAGGGAGCAGGGTGGGAGCTGTGACCCTCCGGCGAGACCCTCACCCCTGCCCTCTCCCCTTGGCAGGAACAGCGATGGGTACCCCAGCGGCACACTGTATGCCTCGGTCAACCCTGAGTACTTCAGCACCTCCAACAGTATGTACGGCTCCCAGAAACTACTTGGGGCAGGGGGAAACAGGCACGCAGCTGGGAAGGGCCGGGTTGAGTTGCAACTCACCCCTTGCAGCATAGCAGACCCAGAAAGGGGTCTTGGGGCAGGGCAGGGGGACGGACGCGATGGTGGCTGGGCACCCGGAGTACACAGCTCCCCAGGTCAGCAGCAACAGTAGGCTTTTATCCCCCATCTGCACCTCAGTGTATGTCCCGGACGAGTGGGAAGTGTCACGGGACAAAATCACGGTGATCCGGGAGCTGGGGCAGGGCTCCTTCGGTATGGTGTATGAGGGCATTGCCCGTGGCCTGGAGAAGGAGGGCGAGGAGACCCAGGTGGCCCTGAAGACTGTCAATGAGCTGGCCACCATGCGGGAGCGTATCGAGTTCCTCAATGAAGCCTCCGTCATGAAGGCCTTCAAGTGCCACCACGTGGTAGGGGGCCAGGGGACCCGGTGGAGGGTCTTGGGGAGGCCTGGACAATCCATGTTCCAGCTAGCCCCCATAGCCACAGCTCCTGTCCTAATGCCACGTGATCTCTCCCTAGGTCCGTCTCCTTGGCGTGGTGTCGCAGGGCCAGCCTGCCCTGGTCATCATGGAGCTGATGACCCGCGGGGACCTGAAAAGCTACCTCCGGTCTCTCCGCCCTGACGCTGAGGTGAGAGGCTGCAGCCAGCATCCAGCTGGGTAGAGGGTGGAGAACAGTGTGGGATGGGGCCAAGCCACAGGTGCTGATGGGGGCAGGAGGAAGCTGCTCAGGGTGGTGAATTTAGGGCAGGTGGATGGTGCATCATGGTGTTGGACTGAGCCTGGGGGCAGGGGTTGGGAAGGGGATACTCACCATGTACTGCCCCAACTGAGGCCATAGCACCTGACTTGGATGGAGCATGCCCACCCACCCCTCCTATTCCTCAATTCATCTATCCACCCAACCCTTCATCCACCCAACCCTGCCTCCATCCATCCATCCACCCAACCCTCTGTCCATCCATCCATCCATCCATCCACCCACCCACCCACCCAACCCTCCATCCACATTCATCCACCCAATCTCTGTCCATCCATCCACCCAACCCTCCATCCATCCATCTATCCACCCAACCCTGCAGCCATCCACCCAACTCTCCATCCGAACCCTCCCTCCATCCATCCACCCAACCCTCCCTCCATCATTCCCAACCATCTCGAGGCAGGTGTGTCATCCCAGACAGACCTACCCACTCCTTCTGGGGGGTACATCTGCTCGGTGAGGCGGGGATCACGATGCTCTGGGTCCGTACAGCACCTGGCACCCTGCTTGCGGGTGCTCCACCACCCAGCATACCTTGCAGCTTCTGGGCCTCTGCTCCACAAGCTTCTTCCCCTAGAACCTTCCTGGGGACACTGGAGGGGGGAGGCTGCCCTGATCCCACTAGGCCCCCTGCCCATCTGTCCTCCCTCGGTGTCTCCCAGAACAACCCCGGGCTGCCGCCGCCCTCACTGAAGACCATGATCCAGATGGCAGGGGAGATAGCCGACGGCATGGCATACCTGAATGCCAAGAAGTTTGTGCACCGCGACCTCGCCGCGCGCAACTGCATGGTGTCCGAGGACTTCACCGTCAAGATTGGAGGTGGGGGCAGTGGGACGGGGGCTCTCAGGTTTGCTCCCAGCAGGGTCTGTACAGATCTGGGGGGGCGTGTTCTGGTCTGGTGACCCCCCTGCCTTCCTGCCCCCAGATTTTGGCATGACCCGGGACATCTATGAGACGGACTATTACCGCAAGGGTGGGAAGGGGCTGCTGCCCGTGCGCTGGATGTCCCCCGAAGCCCTGAAGGATGGGCTTTTCAACACCCACTCGGATGTCTGGTAGGTGCCTCCCCTCTCCCGGATGGATGGATGGATGGTCTGGCAAGCTTCCCAGCGGGGAGCAGTGTGTGGCCAGGGGGATGTGGCCAGCAGGGGCCATGACATCGTGCCGTGTCCCCAGGTCCTTCGGCGTGGTGCTGTGGGAGATCGCCACGCTGGCTGAGCAGCCCTACCAGGGCATGTCCAATGAGCAGGTGCTGCACTTCGTCATGGACAACGGCGTCCTCGAGCGGCCTGAGAACTGCCCTGAGAAGCTGTGAGCTGATGCCCAACCCCCTCTGTGTCCCGGGTCTGGCGGCCTCCTCTCTGGGCCCGATTTTGTGGGCACCCGGGTCCCAGGGTGGGCATTGGCACTGCATCCTTGCAGAGCTGCATGGGGTCCTTCTGTGGGGCTGGGGAGAGGGCAGGGGTCTGGGGTGTGCTGACCCCCCTCTCTCCCCAGCCATGAGCTGATGCGCTGGTGCTGGCAGCAGAACCCGCGGCAGCGCCCATCCTTCACACAGCTGCTGCGCCGCATCCAGGACGACATGAGCCCGGCCTTCCGGCGCCTCTCCTTCTTCTACAGCTCCGAGAACCAGCGCCGCGGCTCCGGCGAGGCCCCTGACACCGAGGCTGATGCGCTGCTGGTGGAGGAGACCCCCTGCTCCCCTAAGGACCCAAACCTGGGCCAGGGCCAGCTGGGAGACTGTTCGCACATGAATGGGACATCCTGCCTCTGAGAGCCCTGCCCAGCCCCTGGAGCTGCCCCCATCCCCCCCAGAGGACTCCGGTGTCCCAGGGCTGCTCAGGATCGGGGATTTCCACCCTGGAGCACATCTGGGTCAGGAGCTGATCTTCCCGCTCTCCTGCGGGAACAGTCCTGGCAGGCTGCGCAAGAGCTGGACTGCGGGGGCTCCAAGCTGGCTGTGCACCCATGGACATGCATGCACATGCAGACACGGGTCACCCCACACATGTGCTCAAATCACAGCTCCAGACTGTGTGCAGGGCTTCCCCAGGTGGGTGATGGAGACGCTGGGACCCCCATGCCTTGGCCCATGCTGGGCCGGACACTGGGGAGGGGGTCTCCCCTCCTGCCTTGTTTCTTTCTCAGCTGTGTGGGGGGCTTGGAGGTTTCCCCTCACTGAGCTGGCTGCTTCCCTGGCAGGGACCCTGGGGCCGCGCTGCACCAACCTGAAGGGATTTTCTGTGCTGGGGATGCTGGAAGCTCCCTCCAGCACAGGCTGGTGGGGATGGGGCTGGACGACCCCTGGTGCAGACCTTGCACCCCTGGGCATTCAGCCAGAGCCTGGGCAGGGAGCTGGGCACTGTGCTGCTACCTGCCTCAGGCCTCCTGGACTTGAGTGGCAGTTCCCCAGCAGCAGTAGGCAGCTGTTACCCCATGCAAGGGGAGGCTGCTCCAGAGCTGGGTGTTGCAGGGGGGTCACACGCCAGACTGCAACGGGCCAGGGGCTGGGGTCTTTGCATGGCTGGGGTGGGGGCAGCATCTCCAGCACGTGGCAACCAGGATGGGGCCAGCGGAGCCACGGGGTGCAGCAGCTGGGCTGGCTCCTGCTTGCACCAGCCATGCTTGCTCATTCCCATATGGTTGCATGGAGCTGGAGGGCAGGTGAGGGGGGTGGCGCGCCGAACCGAGCCATCCTCTCTGGACCGGGAATTAGCCATGCCCCCACAAACCTGGGGCCAGGACTGGGTTGGGGGCTGCATGGAGGGGTCCGTGGCCACTGGAGCCCACGTGCAGGGGCAGCGCTGACTTGGCTCTGTCTTTCTGGTGCTGTTCAGTAAAGAAGATGGGGCGTTGAGGCCCCAAGCATAGCCAGCTCCTCCATGTCTGCGTGTGCGCCTCAGCTTTCTCCCTCACCAAGAGACCAAGGGCAGGCCCCAAGGCAAGCGTGGGGTCCCAAACCTCCCCCTGCTTCCAGGATGTTGCTGAGGACCATTTGTGGGAGCTCAGGCAGAGAACTGCCCTGCTCGTGGCATGTCAGGGAAGCTCCCAGGGCTGCAGCTCCTGTTTCTCTGGAGCCGAGTGTGACCTGCCACCCCGTCGTGCCCTGGCCCCGGGCACCAAACACCTCAGCAGCCCCATTAACCACGCACTTTGGAGCCTGGGACCTTCTCACGTGGTTAATGAGTAACCCCTGGACCCACGTCCATGACCCTCTGCATGCCCCAGAGGGCAGAAGCAGAAGGGGGGCTAGGGGGTGACATGGCGGGGGTGGGAATTAATGAGTGACGGGCAGGAAGGATTAACCCCAGAGGGGCACCAGGCTGGAAGGCAAAGCAGGGCAGGGCTGAGGTTCCCCTGTGTTTCCAGGACCCCCCGCCCCAGCTTTGTAACCCCTCACCAGCATTCCCCCAGCAGCCCCCAACTGGGCAGAGGCCCAGCCCCTGGGTTGTGTTGGCTGCTGGGATACAAAGGGTTAATGGCCACAGGGTGTTGCATTTGGTGGGGGGCACTGGCTAGCTCCCCCCGCCCCATGCAATACCCTTGCACAAGAGGTGTGTTGGGGGGGGTGCTATCTGCACCCCAGCATCTCAGCAGAGGGCAAAGGTCACCGGGACCTGATCCTGCCCTTGTCTCCTGATCTGATCTCCCAGCCGGGAGTGTGGGTGATGCTGGCACTACCCGGCATGCCCACCAGACGGCGCCAGGGAGCTGACACACACCCTGCAGCAGAAGGGGCGAGGTGTGCACACATGTGCCTGTGCGTGTGCATGGATATATCCTCCAAGTGCATGATTTAAATGCAGCCCCCTGGCTTGGGGTCCTGACCTGTGACCTCAGAGCACCCCGGAGCATAGCCTGTGGGTTCTGCGATGGCCTCAGCCAGGGTCCCAGAGGAGCAGAGCTCAGGACCCCAGGGGGGTGGGGGTGCAGAATGCAGCCAGCCAGGCCTCCCCTTGGCTGAAATGCAGCCACCTCTGGGGAGCAGCCAGGTGGCTTGTGTGTGTTGGAGGTGGGGCAAGGCCCCATGGCAAGGGCAGTGCTGTGGGTTTGGGCTTGGATGAGGCCACGAGGAGCACAGTTGTGTGTTTGGAGGCTGGGGGTTCAGACCGCCAAGGTGCCTGGCTGGGGGAAGCTGAGGAAGGTACTGTGGTGGCACTGGGGGAAGTTGTGGGGAGCTGCATCATGTGTGCACGTGTATGCATGGGTCCCAGGCTGGGGTGGGGGCTCCTCTCCTGCTCTGCTGATGCCCCCCACCCCAGCTGTGCCAGTGCCCCTCACTCCTGACCCACAGTCCCCCCATCTGCAATCCCCCCACTCCAACTGTGCTGGTGCCCCTCACTCCTGACCCACAGCCCCCACATCTGCAATCCCTTCAGCCCAGCCATGCCGGTGCCCCTCGCTGCCGACCTGCAGCCCCCTTCTCATCCCCCTACAGCTGTGGGGAGTTGGACCCACTTTCCCTGCTGTACACCCCCACTCCCTTGCAATGGGGCCTGTTCCCTGCAATGCTCCCTTCAATCCAAATCTCCCCTTGGTGCCCAGGGGCTGTGCCCAGGGGTGCCCAGATGTTGGACAGCTCCTGCCTGGGCTGGGCTGGGCTGGGCTGGGCTGGCTGCAGCTGTCTAGGGAGGAGGGCTCTGACAAGCTCCTCCCTGCAAGGCTGGACATGCCGTTGCCTTTAAGCCGGGCAGATGCCTGCACACCCATGCTGGCCACCGCCTGCCCGGGCAGCAGGTGCACGGAGCGCTGGGGACCCGCTCCGGGCACCGGGGCCCACCATGCTGCCCGCCTGGCTGCTTCCGCTGTGCTGCCTGCTCCTGCCCTTGGGCTGTGCCAGCCCCTGCCCCAGGGGCTGCAGGTGCTTCGGGACCCTCCAGCTCCAGTGCCTGGAGCCCAGTGGCCTCCGCAGCCTGGCAGAGCTGGCAGGGACGGAGAACTTCACCGACGTGTGAGTACCTCGGGGGTGTGGGGGAGGCAGGCCAGGTGGGGAGCTGGAGACCCAGGAGATCAGGAGGGCTTGGGAGTGCCCAGGGTGGGGTCACAGCCAGCCTCCCCTGGTCTGTGCCCCCTACTCTGCTCCATCCCTAGGAGACATCGTGCCGGCAGTGGAGGGGCACCCCCAGCTAGGCTCAGGCCCTGGGGGGTGGGCTGCCGTCATCCCTGGCCACCTTGGAGCCGTGGGAGCAGTCCCGTGCCCAGGCGTTGTGCTCAGGGTTGCTCCTGCTCCTTGCCCCCCACCCTGCATCCACCCTGGGCAAAGCCAGGGATGGACAGGGCAGGGCAGGGCAGGGCTGGTAGTGGGGAGGTGGCCATGGGAGCCAGCCCCCCTTCCCGCTGCAGCTCCCAGCACCACCAGGCATGTGGCCACCACCAGCCCCTTGTGCCCTGGGGGACAGACATGGTAAGGGGGAGGCTGGCAGCCCGGACACTTGGGTTCTGCTCCCAGCTCCGGGAGGGGCGCAAGGTCTATGGGAGACTGGACACTTGGGTTCCTTCACTGGCTTTTGGGCCCTCGAATCCCATCCCCGGCTTGCCAGCTCCCCTTGGCTGGGGCCATGCCTCGGTTTCCCTTTCTGGGGTGGGGCTGAACCTGGCGGGCGCTGCCAGGCCTTTGTTGCGCAGCGGCTGGGAGGGGCAGGGCACTTCCAGAGTGGGCTCCTCTGCCTGCCCCACGTGCAGGCGGCTTTGTGTGCTGCATTTATGGCCTCTCCTGAGCCCCATGCATCCATGCCAGGGGACATCCCCCTTACCCCAGGCAGCTGTCACCCCCCAGCTCATCCCACCCAAGGGGCCGCGGTGCCACGCAGAACAGGAGCAAGGCCCTGAGATCCGCACCCAGGACTCACCCTCTAGCCTCGTGATGCAGCTGCCCCACCCTGCTCGGGCACGGGGATGGAGGCTGGGTGGGGCAGAGGCTCCCAGGAAAAACCCAGGGCCCAGCCCCTGAGATGGAGCCCAGGAAAGTCGCCCCGGGCTGCGGGGTCCTGAGCCCCAGGGGATTCGCATGGGTCTGGGGGATCGGGACCCTTCTCCCTTCCTCTGTGGTTTGTAGAAGGTTATCGAGGGGTTTCCCAATGCTGTTTGCATTGGGAAGAGTCATTCACCACCCCTGCAGCAGAGCCTGGTGCCCGAACATGGGGGCAGGCGGGGGGGATGGTGCTGGGTTCAAGGCTGGGACATCTTGGGGTGGGGGGGTCCAGGGAGCAAGGGAATTGCTATTTGTGGGCCACAGGCAAAGGGGGAATCCAGCCATGGGACATGGATCACTGTGGAGTGGACCCGGACCAGCGCCCAGCACAGCCCCACTGGCAAAGTGCCCTAATGCAGCCCCAAGCTGGTTTCAGGGGAAACTGAGGCACCATGGCCCTCCACCCCAGTGAGAGCAGGGGCATCGGCGGCTGGGGACAGATGCTCCATCCAGGCCTGGAGCAGCTGGGAGGAGCAGAATAATGAGGGAAGAAGCCCCTTTATGGCCCCATCCATCAGCCCCCAGCGCTGCCTGCCTCCTGTCACCCTGCCCGGGGCCCGATCCTGCTCACGGCCTTGCTGCTTCCCAGGGTCATCGAGAACCAGAGGGCGCTGAGCCGCCTGACATCGGATGACATCAAGGCCTTCCGGGAGCTGAAGAACCTGTGAGTATCCCTGGCGCGTCACACGCGCGTGTGCAAGGGGGCGGGTTGGGGGCAGATCCCCTGTCCCAATACACCTCCCCCATGAAGCCTGCAGAGACTGGGGGGGCAAAGGGAGATGCAACCCCTGGGAACCAGCCCCCGGGGCTATCGAGAGCCGCCTCAAGGCTGCTCCAGCAGGTGCTCGGGTCTCCCATGCACCCGGCTCTGGTGCATCCACGTGACCTCCTGGGTTCCCCAAATTGCCCCCTCCATGATGCTGGGGTGGGGGGTGTGGCCTCCCCTTGCTCATGGCAGTCCCTCTGCCTCGTAGTACCATCTCTGGCTCAGGGCTGCACTCCATCACCGAGGACGCCTTCCACGCCACCCCCAAGCTCAGCTACCTGTGAGTCCTGGGGACTAAGATGGGGCCTGTCCTGCCTCCGTCTGTGCATCGCGGGTACCGGCCTCCCCCTCCCTGTGTGTCGTGGGGCGAGGGATTGATCGGGCACAGCTGTCCCTGCGCTGGAGAGCAATGCCGGCTGCAAAACTCAATCTGCCGGCAGCTGGGGCTCGGGGAGGGGGAGGCAGCTCGGGGGGAAGTGCTGCTCTGAGCTGGGGCAAGGCCCAGGTGCCCCCGGTGATGCCCCCTGCCCAGCTTGCTGGGGCAGATCTTGCTCCCCTTTTGCCCTTCTGTAAGTGCCCCCTTCTCTGGGGTGTTTGTAGCTGTGTGGGTGGTGCAGGGGAGCAATAGCAGGGGCACTCATTGCATGGGGGCAGGGCGTGAGAGACATCCCAGATGGTGGGCAGGGCTGGGGTCCTCGCAGGTGCTCTGGGGTTCCATCTCCCTGTGCCTCAGTTTCCCCTCCTGGGGCAATGGGGGTTGCAGCCTCACTGAGGTTGGGTAAGAGGGGGGCTGGGACCACCCTGGATGGGTTGCTCCTGCTCCATGTGCCTGTCTCTGCCCCCGGCAGGAACCTCTCATCCAACGCACTGGCATCGCTGTCCTGGAAAACCTTCCGCCACCTGCCACTGCAGGAGCTGTGAGTACCCATGGGTACTGCCAGGGCCTGGCCCAGCCCGGGAAGGGCCCTGGAGCAGGGACCAGGGGTGATCCGAGGGCTGGGGTGATCGTGGGATGGGCAGAGTGGGTGGATCCTGCCCCCCCACCCCAGGGTCCTGCTCCCTGACCCCCGTCCCCGTGCAGGGTGCTTGTGGGGAACCCCTTCCAGTGCTCCTGTGACCTCCTGTGGCTGCAGCTGTGGCAGCGAAGTGGCCAGGCTGGGCTGGGGAACCAGTCGCTGAGCTGCTGGGGGCACAACGTGGAGGTCCTGCTGGCTGAGCTGCAAGTCCCAGACTGTGGTACGTGGGCCCTGCCCTGAGACCTGGAGTGTGTATGCATGTGCACGTGCATGTGTGTGAATGCATATGCATGTGCACGTGCATGTGTGTGAATGCATGTGCATGTGCACGTGTGCTTGCATGTGCATATGTGTGTGTGTTCTGCCTGTGTGCATGTGCCTGTGTGTGTGCAGGCATGCATGTTCGTATGTGTGGGCATGTGCACGTGCAAGTACATTGGTGTGCACATATGTGTGTGTTCTCTCTGTGTGCATGTGCAAGTGCATGTATGCATGCATGTGTGTGTGTTCTGTCTATGTACATGTGTATGCGTGTGTGCTTATGCAAGTGCATGTGTGTGCATGCAGAAACACGTACATGCCCATGCGCGTTCTTGTGTGCATGTGTGTGTATGCATGTGGAAGGGGTGCTGTGCCCACCCTGAGGCACTGTGTCTCTCCCCCCTGCCCCCGCACAGAGCTGCCACGGATCTGGATCGAGCACCATGACGTGCCGGTGCAGCAGGGCGAGAGTGTAAACCTGACGTGCCACATCCTGGGTGACCCGCCAGCCACCGGTGCTTGGATCGTGCCTGACGTGGGCCTTGAACCGCCTGTCATCGTCCAGGCAAGTTGGGCCTGCGGGCCTCAGTTTCTCTCCCCTGTACAGCTCCCCTTCCCAGGAGGAGGCGGCTGGAAAGCAACCCCTGACCCCTGGGAGTGCCAGATCCGACCTCCTTGTCCCTGGGGGCCTTTCAGCCTTCATGTCCTGACCTTGCGGCCTCATGACCTGCAGCCTCCTCTTTGTGCTGGAGGCCATGGGAGGTTTGCTTGGTTGTTGTGGGTGGGGGGAGGGGGGGTCAGCTGTATGCTGCCTGCTGGGGCAGTCCCAGTGCCTCCCACCCTCCTGTTCTCCATTAAACCCCTCTGTCCCCAGCTGCTCCATCCTGCCCCATTGGCTCAGGTGCAATTGCAGCCCAGCAGAGGGTCCTAGCCCCCACACTGTTCCCAGCGAGGGGTGATTCTCCCCCCAGCCCAGAGTGTGTATGGCCTGGCAAGGCTGCCGGCAGGGAGGGTGCCCAGCCCTGCTTTGCTTTGCCCACTGCTGGGGTCTCAGGCCGGGCCTGTCTCTGCAGGTGTCAGCCTCGGAGGTCTCCCTGCAGATCTACAATGTCTCATCTGCCTTCAACCGCAAGGATGTAACCTGCTGGGCCGAGAATGGGGTGGGCCGCACTGAGGAGGCCGTGCAGCTCAATGTCACCTGTGAGCCCTGTGCAGGTGGCCAGGGGGGCGGGAGAGTGGGGCACAATGGGTGTGGGGCTAGCCAAGGGCTCTGCCACTGCTGCCCATGGGGGGGGTCTTGGTTATGTCATTTAGCAGCCCCAAGCAGCTTCACAGCAGCCCCTTGCATTCCCATGTAGACCCAGGTGCCTGGGAACATGCATGTATGAGCGTGTGTGTATGCGTATGGGTGCGTACATGTTTACAGGTGCACGAACATGCATGTGGATGTGTACATGTTTACAGGTTCGTAAACATGTGTTTGGGTGTGCATAGGTGTGCATTCCTGGGTGTGAGTATGTGTGCACGGGCATGTGTGCTTGCGTGTGGATGAGTACATGTTTATGGGTGCACAAATATGTGTGGATGCATACATGTTTACAGGCGCGTGAACATGCGTGTGAGTGTGCATTCATGGGTGTGAGCATGTGTGCACAGGTTTGTGTGGATGTATACGTGTTCATGGGTGCACAAACATGCATGTGGATACACATGTGGATACACAATGTGTTTACAGGTGTGTGGACATGCATGTGGCTGTGAGTGTGCATAGGTGTACATTCATGGGTGTGAATGTGCGTGCATGGGTTTGTGTGCATCCACACACATGCACACATGCTTACAGGTGCACAAACATGCATGTGGATGCGTGTTTAGAGGTGTGTGGACATGCACATGGGTGTGTATAGGTGTGCATTCATGGTTGTAAGTATGAGTGCACAGGTGTGTGTACTTGTGTGTGCATGCATACATGTTTACAGGTGCACAAACATGCATGTGGATGCACATGTGTCTACAGGTGCACAAACGTGTGTGGGCATGCATAGGTATTCATTCTGGGTGTGAGCGTGCATGCATGGATGCGTGAGCATGCATGTGGGTGCATATGTGTTTATGGGTGTACATATGTGTGTGTGCATGTAAGCATGCGTGTAGGGGTGCATATATGAGGATGTGTGTGTGTTTGCAGGTGTGGGGGTGCGTGTGTGTGTGAACCCACGGGTGTGCAAGGCAGCATAGGGCCTGCCCCAGCTCCGAGCCCTAGGGACAGGCCCCCCAGTTCCAGCCCCTGCTCCCAGCGGGAGGGCCAGGTGGGGGGCTGTCCCCGGCCCCCTGCCCCACGCTCCCGCTGTCCTGCAGTCCCGGCCGTGATCCTGGACCTGCAGGATGCCATCGCGCAGCACTTCTGGTGCATCCCCTTCTCGGTGGACGGGAACCCGGCGCCCAGCATCCGGTGGCTGTTCAACGGCTCGGCGCTGCCTGAAGGGCCCTACATCTACACGCGTATCGTGGAGGCCGAGCTCAACTCCACTGTGCTGCATGGCTGCCTGCACCTCAACCGCCCCACACATGTCAACAATGGCAACTACACGCTGCTCGTACGCAACCCTCTGGGCACCGATGCCCGCACCATCTACGGGCGCTTCATGGACAACCCCTTCAGCTTCAACCCCGAAGAGCCCATCCCAGGTGCATGCCCAGGGAGCTGAGGGTAGCAGGACCCCTCTGGGACTCAGTTTCCCCTCCTGCCTCTCTGCTATCAGGAGCCCTCGGGGAGCGGGGAGCTGGAGAATCATGCATTCCTCTGACTCTATTAGGGGCAGGGGTGATGGGAGGATGCCACCCTGGGCATCGAGTCCAGGCAGCAGGGAACCCAGGTGTCTGGTTTCTCCCCGCAGTCATTTGATCCATGTTGGAGAGGGGTGAGATGGGAGTGAGAGGGGCTCTGATGTGGATTGGGGGGGCAAGTGGGGTCCCGGGGCTGGTGAGTAACACTGCTTCTTCTTTCCCCTCACCACCGCCTGCAGTGTCGCTGTCTCCCATGGGTAAGTCTTGACTGGGGGGCTGCTTTCCACCCTGCCTGCACCCGCAGAGGGACCCCAGGCCACATGCACGAGCCCAGCCCTGGATCAAGTTGGTGGACGGGGTGGGGGTCACTGGGATCTCTGCTCCAGATGCAGCCCCCACAGCTGGAATGGGGGGGGGGTCCGTACCCCATTACCAGCCCCCCAGACCCTCACCGGGGGGGGGGGGGAGGGGGCAGAGCTGCACCCCCTGCGCTAATGCTGCCTGTCCTGCTTCTCTCCAGGCCACGGGAACAGCACCCAGGAGGGGCCGGTGGAGACATCGGAGGACCATGGCATTGGGGTGAGGGGGTTGTGGAGGAGCACAGAGGGCGTCTCTGTTGGGACAGGGCAAGCACCAGGATCTGCTGCTTCCTGCCAGCTCAGCCTTCCCTGGGTGGGGAAACTGAGGCATGGGACTGGCCTGTTTCCCTGCAGTGGGTCAGAGGCAGCATCAGGCCTGCCCTGACTCTGAACCACCCCCCCGGGAAGAGAGCCCAGGAGTCCTGGCCTTTGGTCTGTGCTGTCTCTCCCTGGGACGGCCAGGTCTGGCATGGCCTCGGCCTCTGTCCTAGCAGTGCCCGGGGTCCAGGCTGAGCCGTGTCCCCTCCCCAGGTCTCAGTGGCCGTGGCGCTGGCCGTCTTCGCCTGCGTCTTCCTATCCGTCATGCTCATTGTGCTCAACAAGTGTGGGCGACACTCCAAGTTCGGCATCAATCGTAAGTCCCTGACACGGGGCCTCAAACCTGCCGCCTGGCTCCATGCAAGTCCCTCACCCTGCACGAGCCGGCCCTGTGTCCATGGGGAGTAAACCTGCTGGTGGCTGGGGGTTGCTTCGATGCATGCCCTGAGGTCCAAGGGGGGCCGTGTCCATGGATGCGTCACCCCCGACTGCTCCCAGCGCTTGCCCAGGCCCCGATCCTGCCTGCAGGGAGCAAGGGAGGCTGGAGCTGGTGCCTGCAGCTGGAGCAATGGGGAAGGGGGGCAATGTAGGGCCCCGGGTCCGAGAATCCCACCCCCCCGCAGCCATGTGACAAGCAAGGCAGGCGGCAGCTGCTAATTCACTCCTGGAACGGATTCAGCCTCTAAATGGGTTTGATCGGCCTGGCTCCCCCCGGGGCCGGGGCTGGGACTGGGAGTGGGGAGGGGAGGGGGGTGCTCACTGCTCCGTGGGTGCGTCACGGCACTCGGCCCTGACCCCTCGGGGCTTTCATGTGCTTCACTCACCTTCCCCATCCCCGCATCGATGCCACCACCAGCTCCTAGAGCTGGGGGGCTTCTCCCCGCCCCGGATCAGGACCATGGGTTAGGAGGGCATCCCTGCCCACCTGGGTTCATGGCATGGGCTCCTGCCTGCTTGGGGTCATGGCATGGGATCCTGGCATCTCTCCTCCCCCCCCACCATGGCAGGCTCGGCCGTGCTGGCACAGGAGGACGATGTAGCCATGTCCCTGCACTTCATGAACCTGGGCAGCAGCCCCCTGTCCTCGGCAGAGAGCAAACTGGATGGGGTGAAAGCCAGCGTCATCGAGAACCCCCAGTACTTCTGCGACACCTGTAAGGGATAGGGCAGGGTGGGATTAGGAGCTCCCTGGGGTGTTTTGGGGAGGCTGGGAGATGCCCTGGGGTCTTCCAGGGGGTCCTGGTAGGAGCTGGGGGTGGGAGGTGTCTAGCGGGGTTTGGTTGAGAATGGAGTGGGTACGGAGGCTCTGCCCCGGTCCAGTCCCCTTCCCTGGGGTCCCCACTGAACCGCTTGGCCCCAGAGCGACACCTGCATCCGGATCCACCCCTGTTCAGCTGGACCCGGACAGGGCAGAAGCCCCCCTACCTCCTGAGACCAGGGGCAGGGCAGGGCTCACGGCCCCTGTCCGGCAGGTGTCCACCACATCAAGCGGCGGGACATCGTGCTGAAGTGGGAGCTGGGTGAGGGCGCCTTCGGGAAGGTTTTCTTGGCCGAATGCTACAACCTCATCCCCGACCAGGAGAAGATGCTTGTGGCCGTCAAGGTAACCCCCAGCCCTTTCTTCCCCACTCCACAGCTTGAGTCTCCAGGGCAGGGGACTCCCTCCCAGCAACCAGGGCTTCTCTCCGGGGAATCCCCACCAGCTGCCGGCGGTATAGGGCTTATGACACATGACTGATTTCCCCTGGCAGGTGTGCATGCACATATGCAGGCGCACACACAAACACCCCGCTGGGCCCTGTCCAGGCCTGTGGGAGAGTCAGCACCCAGCCCTCCCAGCCCTGGTTTGCAGAGATCTCCTGATTATGATGGCAGTGGGAGCTCTGCTTCGTTGTGCCCGGAGCTGCACGGGTGCCCCCTGTCCCCCCCAGACCTCGCAGCTGCGTGCACAGATGACAGCATGAGCTTGTTCCCAGGGACTTGCCCAGGGTCCCCCAGGCAGTCAGTGTGGCCCCCTCGCCCCTCACCCTTTGCACCCCATGCCCAGTGGGGGCAGGTGGCCTGGCCTCCCCGCTTGCCCCCTCCAGCCCCAGGGTTGCATTGCTCCAATTTCCCCCCTGCCAGGCGCTGAAGGAAGCCACAGAGAGCGCTCGGCTGGACTTCCAGCGTGAGGCAGAGCTGCTGACGGTGCTGCAGCACGAGCACATCGTGCGCTTCTACGGCGTGTGCACAGACGGCGAGCCCCTCATCATGGTCTTCGAGTACATGAAGCACGGCGACCTCAACCGCTTCCTCAGGTGGGGGCCGGGGACGAGGTCTGACCCACCTGGGCCTGATCCATGCCCCGGCCTGGCTCAGAGCTCCTTGGGGCTGTAGCAGGGGGTCATGAGCTAGTCTGCTGGGGCCAACCTGAAACCCTGGAGGGGCAAACACAACCCCTTCAAGGCTTTTTTAATCCTTCCCCAAATCTCATCCCCGTGCACATGTTTGCACACATTTGCACGCTCCCCACCCCACATGGAGACCCACTCCTCTTTCTGCTTCCCCTGGCCGCCGCTGGCGTGCCCTCCCCACTGCTCCATTACTGGCGCGGCTCAGACAGCCTCCCTGCTAATGCGGCCCTCCTTGCAATATTGATTAGATTAGCTGTCTGAGAGGCTGGCAGCGAGGGAGATTGCCCATCAGTTGCAATAAGCAGAGACTCTTCGATGGGCCCCCCAGGCATTGCTGCGAGACGGGGGGCTGCCGGGCGGCCACGGGCCGAGCGCGGAGACGCAGCTAAGATTATGATGGTGATGAGACCTGGCGTAAATGGCTCCGCGCCCTCTGCTGTCAGCACCGCTTGGCATCAAAGCAGGCGCGTGGCCTTGCGGAAAGCCACGGATGGACTTTCACGCACGGCTGAGGGAGGCTGTTGAGGTCTGGGAGGTGTCGGGTGTGTTCAGAGGATTTGAGCTGCATTTGGTGCCCCCCTGGAGCCATGTTTGGTGCCCCCCTGCCCCTGTCCATGCAGATATTTGATCTCAGTGGCACTTGGATCAGCCTCGGGGCTGCTCCAGACTGCTGAGCAGAGAGGATCGGGGCCCTGCCACCCTGCCCAGGGTGAAGGACAGGGCATGAAGCCTTTATGCCACCCCTGCTCTGGACACAGGAGCTATTTCCCTGCTCTGAAAGGCCTGAGAGGGCACTGGAGATGCCAGTTCACTCTCCAGACCTCACCCCTGCCCTGCCATGCCCTGCCCAGGTCCCACGGGCCAGATGCCAAGATCCTGGACAACAGGAATGGGCAACCGTTTGGGCAGCTGACACTGAGCCACATGCTGCAGATCGCCACGCAGATCGCCTCGGGCATGGTGTACCTGGCCTCCCTGCACTTCGTGCACCGCGACCTGGCTACCCGCAACTGCCTGGTGGGCCACGGCATGGTGGTGAAGATTGGGGACTTCGGCATGTCCCGGGATATCTATAGCACCGACTACTACCGAGTGAGCACGGCGGGCGTGTGTGTGCATCCTCCATGTCCCCTTGTAGTGCCTGTGCCCATAGAAAATAACTGCTCAGTACTGCTAGCTAGGGGAGGGCTGGTCTCTAGGCAGGATGACAGCTCACTACTGCTGCCATCCAAGGGAGTAGTTGGTCTCTAGGCAGGATAACAGCTCACTACTGCTGCCATCCAGGGGAGTGGCTGATCTCTAGGCAGGATAACAGCTCACTACTGCTGCCAGCTAGGGGAGGCAGGAAAACAGCTTCCCAAACCTGCTGGCCAGTGCAGTCTCTGGAGCTCCCTTTTGAACTCTCCCCTTGGCAGATCCTTTGCTGGCTGCCCGGGAGGCTCGTCCTTCTTCCCTCCTCTAATCCTGTTCCTTTCTGGGCTGGTCGGCATGGCAGCTTGCCCACTCGCCTGGGGTGGGGGCGGGAGTCCGGGGTAGCAGGGGCTGGAGCCATCCATCTCCATCCATCTCTGGGAGGGCCCTGCTGGGAGCGGTGTGGTGACAGCCGGGGGGCTCCGGGGGCCGCTTGCAATTTTCCCTTTTAGCTCCTGCCCCACCCCAGCCCTGTATTCATATTTAATGGGGCCTGGCAAGGCAAGGGGGAGGCAGAGCACTTAGCGCAGGTGGAGCGGGGGGGAGCAGCGAGGGGGTGGGGCGTGCATGTGGCGTCTCCAGGCCCAATTCTGCTTGCCTGGCACAAGCCAGGGGCAGAAGGGGCTCTCCTCCATCTTTCACTTTTCTTTCTCTCTCCTCTTCTCTCCCTTTTATCATTGTCCTCACCTCGGCAGGTGGGGGGCCGCACGATGCTGCCCATCCGGTGGATGCCCCCCGAAAGCATCCTCTACCGCAAGTTCACCACTGAGAGCGATATCTGGAGCTTCGGGGTGGTGCTCTGGGAGATCTTTACCTACGGGAAGCAGCCCTGGTACCAGCTCTCCAACACCGAGGTGTGGGGCTGGCGGGGGGCATAGGCGGGGCTGGGGGTCCAGGCGGCTGCTGCTATGGGGGCCAAGAAGGTGGCCTAGGGAGCCAGGGGGTGCTGGCTCAGCCTCACGGGGCCCATCCAGGCTGCCCCTGGGGACTTGGACACCTGGGTTCTTCCTCCAGCTCTAGCAGCCAATGGAAACCAGGACGCCTGGGTCCCACACCCAAAAGGGAGCAGCAGGCAGGGGTCAGGGGACCTGGGTTGGGACTGTCACTGCCGGGGGGCATTGAGATCCTCGGGGGGCTGACCTCCCTGTGCTGAGCTGGGGGATGGCAGGAGAGGGGCGGTGGTCTCAACCGCTTCGTCCCCCTGCCACTACTAGGCTATCGAGTGCATCACGCAGGGCCGGGAGCTGGAGCGCCCGCGGACCTGCCCCTCCGAGGTCTACGACATCATGCAGAGCTGCTGGCAGCGCGAGCCTCCCCAGCGCCAGAGCATGAAGGAGATCCACCGCCGGCTGCAAGCCCTGGTCAAGACGCCGCCTGTCTACCTGGACATCCTGGGCTAGCAGCCAAGGGGCCACGGCTGCCGCCGGGGGAGCTCCCACTGCTCCCTCAGACCCGATGCAGCCCGGGACGGGGATGCCTAAATTGCTGTGAGCCTGCGAAGGATGGACGGGTGGAGGCTTCCTGCTGCTGGGTGCCTGCCCCAGCCCTGCTCACCCTTTCCCTGTCCCTGGCTGGGGGCTGCCTGGACTTCAACCCCCACCTTACCCTGCATCTGGGGCCACCAGATGCTGCTTGTGTTTCGGAGCGGGCCGGACTCTTGCTTTTCCCGATCAGAGGTTGGCCAATAGGGTTGATGGGACGGGGGGGTGGATGGGGCTGTCCCGCAGTCCCCGTGTGTTTCTAAACCTATTTATTCTTGTAAGCACTAGATCATTGCTATAGGGGCTTCTCGGGGCGGGGTGGGGGGTGCCTGATTGTACAGAACCAGAGGCTCATGGCAGCCGGGGGGGCTGCACCATCTTGCATCGCAGCCCTAGAGCATCCATTGCACCCATGAAGGGTTTATGGGGGCCATGGCTCCCATCCTTCCCACCTGCAAGGTCCAGTTGGGGTCTCCTGGGGGCCAAGGGGGCTGGTCTGCAGCAAGGGGAGACCTCACCATGGCAGGAGCTGGCACTGGGCAGAGGTGATGGAGGTGGCTCTGGGCTTACGCAATGGGCCCGATTCTGCTTGTGCTGCAGCAATGCCTGGTTCGACCCTGTCCGCATGGGTCTAGCAGCAGCTGGGACCTCCCTGTCACTGGGCCTCCTTGCACGAGCACAGCTGCTGGGGCCACGTGCACCCGTGGCTTTGCACAGGGACCTGCTGTGAAATAAAACCTCTGCCCAAGTCCCTCGGTCGGAGCTGGGTTTCTCAGGCGCCGCCAGGCTGGGGTGGGGGCCTGGCACCATGGTGGGCTCCTGCCCTGTTCTTGCTTGGTGTGGATCCGAGAGCCAAGGCACCAGGGGAGGGTCCCGTGGTTGCCTGTGGACCTGCCAGCACCGTCGGCTACTTGGGGCATGAAGTGATGCTGAAAGAGTTTGCAAAACTTTGGGAAGGAAAAAGCAAGCCCAGCTGGTTCAGTGCCTCCCCTCCCACCACCTTGCCTTGCCCTGTTCCCGGCTGAGACCTGCCCTTCACCGAAGCCGGGTGACCGTGACCACGCTCTGGGACACGTCAGGACCTCGCTTCTGTCTCTGCCACCGGCAAGGCAGGAACACATATGCCCTTCATTGAATCAGAGGCCTTATCGCCTGCCCCGCAGCGTCCCCATAATCACATCTGCCGGCATGGGCCTGCTCTACCGCTAATGTTCGAGCCCCGGGTCTGCCCGTAATGGAGCTGAATGGATTGCATCTGGGTAATTAGCCATGGCTGCCTGGGTCCCAGCCCGTGCTTTGTCACTAGCCCCTGCTGGAGATAAGAGAGAGGCACTGCAGAGCTGGCAGGCTGTCGTGGCCGAACCCGAGGGCATGTCCAAGGTGTGTCGGACCTGGGGCTCAAGGCAGGAACCCGAACCTGCCATCCTGCCCTCCCTGGGGGGTTTCCTGAGTGGAGAAACTAAGGCAGAGTGGAGAGCTGGCTGCAGGGCTGCAACTTTGCAAACCTGAGCCCAGACAAAGATGGGGCTGGGGAGGGGTGAGAGCAGTGGTCCCAGCCCCCTGCCCAGGGTTGGGCTAGGCCTGGTGGGATGCAGCTGAGCTGAGATGGGCATGAATGCCTCAGGGCTCCCCCTTTCCCCATTCATGCCCGAGCCAGCTGCATGTAGCCCCCCTGGAGATGCACAGCCCCACTCCCCCGTGTGTGTTGCCCCATTGCCTTCCCCTGGCATAGGCCGGGGCTTTCCGGGATTCAGTGGCATGACACACGTGAGCCGCCCGGGCTGTTTACTGCAGTGAGAAAACATCCAGGAAACCAGAGCCGTCCCCAGTGCCTCACGCCACATCGGCGGCTCCCACTGACTCCTGCAGCTGAAATCAATCCAGAAGCTATTACTCCAGCCCTGCACCCACTGGGAAACCAGGGCCAGTGCACAGTGCCCACCTGGGCCAGCCGGGCAGGGGTCTGCAGGGCTTCAGTCTCCATCGAGGGCTTGAACTGGGGTCTTGAACTCATCTTGCTCCGCATATGCACCAGCGCCGGGCGGAGCTGCCAGCCCGCATCAGCTCGACGGCTCATGCCTGGAGCCTGACGTGGCAGGGTCACAGCCAGGCAGCGCGGCCCTGCCAGGGTCTGGGGGGCAGGAATGGGGGAAGATGGGGATGATATCAGTCTCTCTCCCTCCCTGCATTGGGTGTTTGGGGTTTCAATGCTATGTGGGCTGGACCCAGAGCTACAGAAGTGGGGCAGCCATGGACAGCTGTCCTGGGGCCCCATCGGACACCACAGCCAGCGGATGTGACCCCATGCCCTTGACACTGGCAATGAGCTCTGCTATGGCTGTGTCCAGTGAGGCTTGACAAGGCTTGGGTTGGTGCGACCACCTCTGGGGTGCGTAACAACCACACTTAACAGCTGGGGAGGGGATCCAGGGGGCGGCATGGAGCCAGGAGGAAACAAGCCTCCTCTGTGACTGCACCCCCTCCCCACTGCCCTGGGGAAGCAAACTGCAGGGGGCTTCCTTGGGGTTTGGGGTCCAAACCAGCCTGTGAGTCTCCAACCCCCGGGATTGGCAGCAAGCAGGGTCCCAGCCCCCTCGCCTGTGCCATCCGCTGAAGGGTTAAGAGTGCAGCACGGTGACCCCCTCCCACCATCACCACCCCTGCGGTCCCTGAAGCGTTTAGCATGGATTGATCCCCCCACCCCAGCAGTTTCTCCATTTCATCTCTGGTGCGGGGGCTCCGGGGGGAGCGGTAATGGACTCTGACAATGAGGTAATTAACGGCTCTGCTCGCTGGAAAACTCTCCTGGGCCTCGGGTCCTGCTGCTGCTGCCAAATGCAGCCCTGGGATCGGGAAGCTGGGGGCTGCGGGGACCAGGCAGGGCCAGGGTGGGGGTTGGGGGGTACTTATAGGGCTGTAGCTGGACCTGGCCCCTCGTGTGAGGCGCTCATAATGGGAAGGGAAGCACCTTTGCACACTCACAGCCAGGGAGAACGAAGGCTGGGGCTGCGCCGAGGAGAATCCTCCAACCCTGTAGCAGTATGGTGCCCATGACACGTGCAGGAGGGCAGCCGGGCCCCTCCTCACAGCCCAGACCGGGCAGTGCATTAAGCCTGCAGTGAAGTCAGTGGAAAGATTTCTTTTTTTCCCCCCAAGCCAGCACTTTTCTATCAGTCATCAGGGGCCTCGTGGAGCCCAGGTGATTGGCATCTGCAGAACAGGCAGCAAAGGGTCTCTGGCATTGCTCCAGGGGCTGTGAGCCGCCTGGCTTGCCCAGGGAGACTTATCCTCACCCTGCTGATCGCAAGGGCCTGGACCTGGGAGCTCGTGGCAGCCAAGCCCTTGTTACCCATGAACCAGTTGCCGAGTGGGGAAGGGACCTGGGCAGTGCCAAAGCAGCTGGCAGTAAGTGGAGCTGCAGTGCCGGAGCCTGGAGAGGGGCTGGCCCAGCGTACAGCACCTAGCACCCTCTCCTGCCTTGCTGAGTCCCCTCTAAGTTTGTTTCACCCCAAGCAGGTGGCTGTTTTGCATCATGGCCAGGCCAGCAGGGTCATTATGGGGGCATGTTCCTGACCCTCCTTTCTGCCCCCCAGTTTTTGAGCGGGGCAGGGTTGCCGGAGGCTGCCAGCCCCGTGGAAGTTTTCCCCGTAAGTAGCAGCCTGGCACGTATCCACGCCATCTTTGCCGCGGCGAGAAGCATGTCCTTGGCGGGCGCGCTGGCACGTTCGCGGTGCAGGGCGCATCACCGCCGCAGAGCTGGCGCTGCTGATGCGGGGCTGCTCGGGATCCGGGGTTTGCTTCGCTCAAGTCCTGGATCCATTTGGCCAGAGCAAGGGGCCTGGTCAAGCCTCTGTGTGATGCAGCAGGGCTGGTGCTGTTCTCTCTGCCGGGCTTCCTGGCCGTGATTGATGCCTCCCCCCATTACAGCCTTCTTTCCAAAGTCCCCATCAAAGCTCTTATGTGGGCGCCCAGCGGATATAGGCAGGGGCTTATTGCTTCCTCCAGCTTGTCCCTGGGGGTGGAAAACCTTCTTCCCCTTGAGTTCGGGGAACAGGATGGCGCAGCTGGTGCCTGGGAGCTCCCTCCAGCTGGGATCCTGCGGGCCTGATGTGGCCGGAGCCACCAGTCTGAAGGCTACTGGGGCCCACTCCACTTGCTCCTCCCATGCCTGGGCTGGCGGGGACCCAGGTGAGATGGATGGATCCCCTCCACCAGCAGTAGTCGGTGACCCCTAGCACTATGCTGGGACCCCCTTCCCCTTCTCTCCACTCATTACCCCCTACAGCAGGGGCTGATTTCCCTCCCCCCAGAGCTGTTTCCCTTGCGGGGGGGTACAGAGGGTGCAAGTTGGGGTCTCCAGTCAGGCCTGGGCATCTCTCTTGTATCGGGGACTCTGCCACCATCCCCTCCTGGCCGCGTGGATCGATTGCCGGACGCTAATGGGCATTTGATGAAGCGCCGGGGAAAAGCAGCGAGAGGCAGAGGGAGATTTACGGCTGCGCCAGGCCCTGCACTCCGGGGTGATTGATGCCCCACCATGTGCCGCTCTGCGCCCCTGAGTCTCCAAGCACTTTACAAGCATTAATTAATGAAGCCTCTCACAGCCCTGTGGGGACCCGGCCTCACCCCCGCCCCGCAGGCCAGGAAGCTGGGCTCTGCTCGTGACCAAGGGGGCAGGGAGGGAACCCAGGCGTCCTGGCTCCAGCTCCGCTGACCACAGAAGACTCTGGCGTTGGCTTTCGTGCTGCCGGCCGCCTTTACTCTCGCAGCCTCTGTGGCTTCACAGCTCAGACCTCATCCTGGCTGCTCTGGCCCAGCCGGACTCCTGGGTTCCCCTCCTAGCATGCCCTAGTTTATTTAAAGGGCAGGCCTGGCTCGAGCTGCTGCACGAGCCACAGCCCTGAGGCACTTAGCGGCCGTGCAGAGCAAGAGCTGGCAGGGGCCCAGGTGCCTGTTCTGCCTGACAGCTGCTAGGGCTGCCCACAAAACCCATGAAGTCAGGGGTCCCCCTGCCTGGGGCTGCCAGGGCCTTCCAGGCAGGCCGGCCGTTACCATAACTAATGATTGACTCTTTGGGCAGTGGAGCCAGGAGCCCCACGGCCTTGCTGCTGCCTCTGCAGGTAGGGAAACCGAGGCACGAGCCAAATGCTGCCCTGAGTCTGAGCAAAGGAGAACCCAGGAGTCCTGATGCTGAGTCCCCTGCTCTGCTGCCAGACCCCATTCCCCCCACAGCGTGGCAGGGAAAAGAGCCCAGGAGTCCTGACTCCCAGCCCCTGCTGCTGGACTGCCCCAGCCCAAACCCAGAGTAATCTGGGTTTCTCAGGGACAGCAACCAGAGTCTGGAAACCTCTCTTGAAGCTGGAAATCCCGTTCTTTCAGCACCCGGGCCCATCTTTCCCGGAAAGATTTTCTCTTGTGCTTTTGAAAGCTCAGAAATCCCCACCCTGGGGGATCTTTTCCTTGCTCCGTGGCTCGGAAAATACGACCAGGGAGAAGCTATTGGTCTCCCTTGTCCCTCCATGCATCAGTGGCTCGCGCTGCCCGCGGCCCTGTGGTCAGGGCTAATGCACTTGGTGTGGAGGCCAGGGGAGGGATGCCGTTATTAATGCCTCTGAATAAGAGCGGGTTATTGATTGCCACGTCTCAGTGCACTGGGCCGTTTGCAGGGAGATGGGGCCAGTGCTCAGCCCACCTGGGCATGGAGAGACGTGGCCGTAAGAGAGCCCCTGCTGCTTTCCAGGTCTGGGTTTGCACCTGAAAGTGTCAGGGCCGGGGTCCTGGGGGGGTCCTGGCTGCACTTGGAGCCTGGAGGGATCGTGCTTTCCAGCTGGGATCAGCATTGCACTGTATTGCAATGGCAGCTGAGCTGTGCACGTTGCCACAGTACTCTGGGAGCTGGGGCTTTAAGGGAAGGCACCTGCGGGAGCATCCCCAGAGCGGGAGGCACTGGGAAGACAGCAGCAGGCAGTGTAGGATATGGGACATCCAGAAGCAGAGGCATGAGCTGGTGTATGGAGGGGTGGGGAGTAGTTTTACCCCCACCGGTGAGTGGGTATTTGTGCCAATTGTGCCCTGAAACAAAGCCCTGGAGGCACAAGCCTTGTACAAGTCCCTTTCCTCATGTAGTGTCAGGTGCTGTACAAACAGCCCCAGCTCTGTGGAACAGCTCAGACCAGGGGATCTCAACTGGTTTAGACCAAAGGCAACCCCCATTGGACTGGAGGCACCCACAGAAGAGGCCGCCTCTTGTTTTCACGTGGGTTTTGATGCAGGAAAATACTCAAGCAATTCATCCATCACCGGTGAGTGGCAGGCAGGAGGGTTTTGAGGCAAGTGCTTTGACGGGGGCTTCTGGGATTTGCTTTTGGTCACCAGCTGCTTTGCAACTGCCTGGGAGTTTTTGACCCAGTTGTGACTGCTGCAGGAGCAGTGGGAATGGGCCAGGACCCGCGGGCAGGGTGCAAACCTTCCCGAGACCCCACTGCTGGCAGGCCTGGACCCTAGACCCCGGCAGCTTGTGGCTGCCGGAGCTCAGTTGGTTTTGCAAGGAGGGGACAAGCATCTGTCCAGATTCCTGGTGGAAAAACACTCCCCTCCCCTGCCGCTTCCCCTAGCTGGGTTTTCTGCCCAGATCAGGCCCTGGGGACCCAGCCCCTGCTGCCCTGTGCTCCACAAGCCCAGAGCTGCTCTGATGCACTTGACCTAGGAGCTCCTTCCCCCCCCTTCTTTTCTGGTCCTTGCTGCCATCAGGAGCTGCGGGGAGTGGGGGGAGCTGCAGAGGCCTCCTTGCTCTAATGAGGCACAATTGAAGTGATGCTTAACGGTCCCTGAACAACGTTTTTGTCCCAGCTGGGGGGATGTGGGGGGGGGGGGGCGAGGCCAGCTGGATTTCTCCATAATCTCTTTGCCTGTGTTGAAGTGGAGCAGGGGACAGGTTGTTTCAGGGGCAGTGCCCAGGGCTAGGGGCTCCCTGCTCTCTAGTGGGTGGGGGTCTGCAGGAGGAAGCTGTGACCCAGAGCCAGAGAGCTGGGGGGAGTGGGTCTTGAAGAGGAGTTTGCTGGGTCTCAGCATCCCAAGTTGCCATGGCAATGGGAGAGCATCCACCCCCTGCCTCTGGGGGTGCCCTCTTGCCCCTCGGGATAACACCGCTGAGGCCATGTGCATGCACCAAGGTCACAGGCTCCATCCTGTGATCTCCTGAGGCCCCTGTATTTGTGATCTAATGCAGGGATCCAGGCAGGACCCTGGGTTAACAGGTTGCCCCTCCAACCCTGGTGGCCATGGGAGGGAGCACCGGGGGTCTCTGCCACATTTTCCCACAGGTCCCACCCCCATCTCCTTCCCCTTCCTTTGCAGAAAGACCGGGAACCCCCTGAGCCATTTGCCTTCTCCCCCCCCCCCCCGCAGGCCCATCCATCATGGAGCCCGGGGCCGTTGAGCCTGATTTATGGTGTGTGGGGAGCTGGGGTCCTAATGGAGCGGGCAAGGGCAGGGGGGCCAGAGCGGCGCGCTGGAATGTGAAAATCATTATGAGTGATTAGAGTTATTAGCGTAACGAGGAGAGGCAATTAACGGCAGCTTGACATCAATTGAGGCTGGCTAATGTACTTACTCTCAAGGAAGAGCTGAGCGCAGCGTGGGCCAGCCTCCGCCAAGCCCCCTCCCGCCTGGGTTGGGGGGTAAAACCAGCCCCTGAGACATAGAGCCAGGCTGATCTGGCACAAGGCCATTGGGGATCCCCCGGGGGAAGAGCCAGGCCCTGGGGTTGAAGCCAGGACCTGATTTTTCTCCACTTTCTGCTCTTTGTGGCTGGGCCCGGCAAGCCCTGGGCATGTGGCATCTCACCAAGCCTGTGGGAGAGGGGAAGGAGATGGCAGGGATCGGGCAGGGTTTGGAGAGGTGGAGATCCTTTCAAAGGTGCTGCACTGGGTGCGAATCTGGTTCTCCAGATCAATGCAGAGGTGGCAAATACCTGGATGCCCAGGGGGTCCAACCCCCCCCTCCCGCAGGTGTTTGCAACAGAAGAATCTCTGCTGTTTTTCCACCTTCTGAAACTGAATGCCAGTGTTTCCCAAGTGGGGTCTCAAATTGATGGGGGGAGGGGAGGGGTCTGAGCTGATTCTGGATGGAGCTGGCAGGCTCTGGTGGTCACTGCCTGTACCCCCTTGGCTTCCTCCTGCCTGCAGTGGGTCAGGGCAGAACCAGGAAGCCAAGCACCCCCAAGCCTGGGCACCGGGTCCTTGCTCAGCCTCTCTGCTGGAAGGCAGCAGGGCAGAGCCTAGACCCAGCGCTTGACACTACCGCGTACCCAGAACAGACAGCTTTGCACGGAGAGCAGTGACTGAATGAGGACCATGCATCCACAGGCGTGCACACGCGCCTAGACACATGCACACCCATCTCCGTCAGCGCTGTGGAGGTGCCAGAGCCGGTCCACGAGTCCCCCCTGCAGGCTGCTCTGCAAACAGCCAAGCATATGACCTGCAGCTGCTGAGCTGATCCCTGGGAGCCCCTATCAGAGCCGCCGCAGTATGGGGACCCCACTCCCAGCTGCATGCCTCCAGGGAACATGTCTCCTGCCACTAGCAAAGCCTGCAAGAGGTCAGTTTGTTCTCAGAGCAAAGGGATCCCAGTGCCTAGATCCCCTTGGCTGCAGGGAGGTGTGAAGGACAGAGATAGCAGGGCCAGGAGTGATGACCTTGACCCTGACCCTCTCTCTGTCCTGTGGCTTTAAACTCCCAGGATCTCTCTTGGCTGTTGGGGCTCTCCCTTGTGATGGGAGCAGCCCCCTCAACTTGTGCCCACCTGGTTGGCCATGCTTGTGGCTGGGTTTCCCCACTCCCTCCTGGCTCTGGGACAAGAGCCTAGATCCTGTGGCACCTCATGGTGCTGGGAGGTGGAGCTAAGCCCCCTTGCAATGCTGGCTAGGGTCCAGGCTGTCCCAAAGGGCTCTTCCCAGGGGTGTTGCAATGCCGGGGGGCAGGGGGGACCTGAACCCCAACCCTGCGGTTCTTTCTCTGGGGGACACGCAGCTCAGCTGGATATGTGCAGATTCCACCTGCCACTGGGACCCTCATGCCGGATGGGGAAATCAAGATGCCAGGCATTGCCCAAACTCAGCAACGGCAGAGCCCCATGAGCCTGGTGCTGCACAGGCTGAGAGCGAGGGAGCCTGCATCCTGGGCCCGAGGCTGTGGCAGAGTCTGGTTCTGTGCCAGCTCCGGCACCGGGGATCTCCATGACATGCTGCAGTCACCTGAGGGGCCTGTGGTACAGCAGAGAACCAAGGCACCCCCTCTCCTTAGAAGGCAATGGGGTGCATTCCCCTGAACTGCTGGCAGGGGATGCTCTGGGACTTTGACTGCTTGGGTCTGGCTTCTGCTCTCCAGGCCTGTCTCTCCAGGGACACTCTCTGCTTGTTCAGCATCCCCACTGCTGCCTTATGCAAGGGGAAACTGAGGCACAGGGCAAGGTTATGGCTTGCCCCAGGACAGGGTAGAGGTTTGCCAGGTCCATGTGCCCTGGGGAGCAGGGTTAGAGCTGCCAGCTAATCTGCACAGCTGCTTTGTGTTCACCCTGTGCACTGAGCCGGGGGCAAGGGCTGGTGAGGGGGCTCCCGGCTGGACCTGGCTGCCAGGACCTCTGGGATCTGCCCACAGGGTGATGCCACCCTGCAGCCGGCGTCCGGGGAAAGGGTGGGATGCTGGAGTCGGGGCCCAGGCCTTGCTCTCAGTACAGGCTGTCCCAGCTCCAAAGCCAACAGGGCTGCACATGTGTGCATGTGTGCATGTATGGACGTTGTATCAGACCCCCTCTGTCCAAGGCAGGATGGGGGGCTCGGCTAGTGCTGGGACCATGGCTCAGGGTCAGGCTGCACTCTCTGCTGCTTGGGGTGGTTTAGTCTTGTCCCCGTGCGCAGCATTTCCAAGGAGTGCACTGCCTGGGCTGGAGAGAAGTGGGGCATCAGCCTGTCACCGCTAAACGCTGGGCTTTCCTTTGCAGGGGGCACAGATGGGAACTGTGTGTTGGGTCTGGGGCTGCAGCTCAAAGACCTCGCTCTGACGGCAGAGGGAAAGCCCTGAGAAAGAGGCACTGGGTCCGTGTGTCTGGGGTCCCCAGGGTGGAGCTGGCCCTTGAGGGTCCGCCCTGCCTGGGGTGGGGAGCCTGGCGCCTGGCGTGTTTTGCAGCCTCTTTCCCCACGGGCTGGGCCCTGCCAGCAACCCGTCGTGTGGGGCTTTTTTTTTCCCTTTTCCTCCAGCTCTGGCAGCCTCAATCGTTTCCTTGTCAAAACTTCCTGAGTGCCTGTTCCCAGCCCCCTCCTGCTCCTCCTCCTCTGCACATCGCGCCTCCCCAGTCCAGACCCCTCTTCCAGGCTGCGGCAGGGCTCGGGGCAGGGCAGGCTGGCCCCACGGCTGCTTCATGTCCCCCTGGCCGGGAGAGAAACAAGGGGGTCTCCGTATTTCTGCATCTCACCGTGCTCCCTGCATTGGGTGTGGCTCTGGTCCAGGGTGCAGGATGGGGTAAGTGCCCCGGGGTTGTTACTGTGGGGCAGAGATGCCCATAGGTCGAGGCAGACTCCTTCCCAGAGCCATGGTGGGATTGGAGGCTGTTTCCGAGGGGCTTTAGCTCGGGGCCTGGCATTGCCTGGTGGGGCCAGGTGCACGAGGGCATGGTGAGACTGGAGCAGGGGGACAGCACCCTGGCTTCTGGGGAAGCACCAAGATGAAGATCTGGGCTGTGCTGACCCCAGGGCCGGGGGGCAAGGAG
This sequence comes from Alligator mississippiensis, assembly GCF_030867095.1. NCBI lineage: Eukaryota > Metazoa > Chordata > Crocodylia > Alligatoridae > Alligator > Alligator mississippiensis. The sequence continues at coordinate 16,596,117 of NC_081838.1, read as the reverse complement.
TCATCTCCTGCTTTACCCCACAAGCTGCTCAGGCTCCCTGGTCCCGGGGAGGGGGTCAGGCAGGGAGCAGTGAGCTGTCAGCTCCCCCACTCCCCACACCCAGAGGAAGTGCAGCCACGCCTGGGACATGTCCAAGGAAGCGCGTGGGGCTGAGATAGCAGCTCCTCCCTGGCTTGGCCCTGGCCCTGGCATCTTCCTGGGGCAGATAGTCCTAAAGGGGAAGAGTGCTAGAACAGGGCTTTTCTTGTGGAAACAGGGAACCTGAGGCAGGGGCAGCCCCTGTCCTGTGTCCTAACCACTCTGCAACACTCCCGCCCAGAGCTGGGGAGGGTCCTGGTGCCTGGGACCCTGAGCGGGGAGTGTGGAGCTGCCGGAGCAGGGAGTGGGGGCTCCTGGGTCTGTCCTGGCTCAGGGATTGGGAAGGGAGTGGGGTTGAGGTCGGAGGCCTGGACTCTTGGGCTCTGTTCCCAGTTCTGATGCTGGAGCTGACGACAGTCGTTGCCCCATCACCGGGCCTCAGTTTCCTCATTAGGGCAGCACTAATTGTCCCAGGGGACTGCAGCGTGACTCCGATCACTGTTCCTCCCAGAGCTAGAGCCTGGGCTGCTGATCCAGACCTTCCCAAGCCATTATGTGACAAAGGCGTGACAGTATCCCATGGAAGCACTGATATCACTCCGGCCTGGCTTCATAGCCCAAGAATGCCAGGACCGCTCACCCGGCAGCGGGGACACCTCCCTGGGGAGCGGGATTGATGCTTATCTCTGCCTCTGACTTTTCCCCATCTCCCTGTCTGCTGGGCTGCTCCTTTGCAGCATTATTCTCTGCCTGGGACTGGAGGCCTCCAGGGTTTGGGTCTGGACACGGACCTGGCTCTGCTGCTAAGGGAGCAGACCTGTCATCACTCCTCTCTCCAGCCCGTGTGTCTGGCTGCTTTTCAGGGCTGTCTGTCCTGGGCCTGACAGAGGGGCTGATACAGGGGTTTGTCCTGCCCTAGATTTGTCCTTGTAACATGGCATTAGAAAGCAATGGGTTGACCTGGGGTGTTGGCTGTAGCCGTGTTGGTCTAAGGACATAGGCAGACCAGGTTCTTTGAGTGGGTGCTTTCAGACCTGAATGCTTGTAAAGAACTTTTTTCCAATTATTTTAGCTGGTCTAATAAAAGAGGTCACACCAAAACATCTTACCTTCCTTGGGTTGACCTGGTGCTCAGCTCCCCAGACTACAGGTCAACCCACCATAGGAATGCATGTAGTTGACCTGTAGTCCAGCTATCTCTGCACTGCAGCTGTGACCTGAGCCAGCTGGTCTGGGATTGGGCACTGAAGCTGGGCTGGGCACCCTTATGCAAAGGGAAACTGAGGCACAGGGCAAGGCCATGGCTTGCCCCAGGACGAGGTAGAGGTTTGCTAGGTCCTGGGCCATGGTTGCACCCCGACAGGCAGCCTGAGCTGCTGTTGGGGTCCCTGCTGTGAGCCAGGACCAGCAGCCCTCGAAGCTGGGAGTAGGCAGGGCCCAGAGCCTGTCCTGTCAGGAGCTCTCGGCCTGTCGATGCTAATGAAATCCCCTCCAGTGAGGGTCTTTAGCGCGGGCAGTAGGAACCTATTCATCACACTGCAAGGGCCGAGGAGCGGCTGTCTCTCTCCAGTGCTCCCTGCGCGCAGCAGGCAATCGATAGAGGCTGGGGGTTATAGTGTATTTAGCACTGGGCTTGACATGAGTGATGGGGACAGAGGGAAAGCGGGGGCCCTGCTTCTTCTCCATGCACAGCTCCCATCTCCCCCCTTCCCTCCTCCACAGACCACCAGCTCTTCCAGCCCAAGCTCCCTGCTCTGCCATGGGTGTGGTGAGTTGGCTGGGTTGGTCTTTGCAAGGGGAGGCACCTAACCTATGTGAGGGCACATCCACATGGGCACCAACCAGCCGCCCCCTTCGTCCCTTGGACCAGCTGCAGCCTGGGCCCGAGCAGGCCCCAGCGCCGTGCCCTGGGCCCGGCTGGAATAGGAGCTCTCGGCTCTGCCTGTCGTTGGATGTCGAGTTGGCCCCGGCGCTGCAGTGAGACGCCGGCTCTCCGGTTACTCGTCTGCGCTGGGAGCAGGGTTCCCAGGGAGGGGGGCGCGGAGGACAGCTCCGGAGCCGCGCTGGGGGCGGGGAGGTCTGGGTCCCAGCCTGTCGGCTTTAAGTTCGTTAGAGAATCTCCTGCGGTTCCCACCGGCGTTTCGCAGAGACAACGACTTCCCTGGCTCCGCTGGGTAGCTCCTGGCCTGTCTCCATCCAGCCTGGCATCTCCCCATCCATCTCCATGTGCTTTCCACTATCTACCCACCCCCTTGCTGTCTGTTCCCACACTCATCTCGGTCTCTCTCTCCTCTTTCTCTCCTCATCCCATCTCTATCCGCTTTCTCTGTCTCCATCCATCCATCCATCCCCACACAACCCTGGGTGCTCTGTGTCCACCCATCCATTTGCTCTATTGGCCCCATTCCCAGGGACCTCCTGTGAGCTACCCCAGGACAGCTGCATGTCTGTCCATCCTTATTCTGGTTTAATAGACATGCCTGTGCAAAACCAGCGGGCACTGCAGGGGCATACATGATCTGTGTCATCCTGTTTTGGGGGTCCTGTCTCCATCATCCTGGAGGAAGGGGTTTTGGGAGAGAGAGGCACGACCACCCCCTCCTGTCTCCCTTTGGTGCTTGTGGTTTGCAGAGGGGCCGTGCACAGCCATGTGTCACTGAGGCACATGCCAGGAGTGCACATGATGTGTTAGGGTGCACTGGGGACCCCAAGGCTTGTGGGGGCCATAGAGGCAGCTCTGGGGGTGCTACCTGGTCCCCAGGCACCATCCCTGTGCCAGCATCTCCCTGCTCTTTATTAGGAGCTTTACAGCAGCATCTCCTGCTAGGATTGGGGCCCCTTCCCCATTCTGGCTTCAGGCCTCGGGGCATTTGCCGCTCATGTGAGATGTCCAGGGCTCAAGCCAGTAATCCAGCCTCCTCCCCACTGGTCCTAGTTGATGGCCAGCCAGCAGCAGAGGCGTGATTTTGGCTGGGCCTGTCTTCCCCCAGCCCAGCCAGGCCTAGCCCAGCCCGGGCGGGCTTTATTGTGTCCATACAGCTCCATTGTCTGCCCCGTTGTGATGACTCCTCACTTTTCACTGCCAGAAAAATCTGTTTGTTTCCTATTATTCTGTCCTGGCTCAAGACGGTCTGTGTGCTCCCACTCCCCATGTGTGTGTAGGAAACATGTCGAGAGCCGTGTTATGGGAACAGGATCCTTGGGCTTCTCGGCCAGCTGGTTTTGGACTGGGTTTCTTTTTTTGGGGGATAGTAGATGGAAGAGGTGGACAGCAGTGCTTCTGTGCCAGGTGTCTCATAGCTGGGAGAGCGACAGGATCCACGTGCTGCCACGCTCCACCATCCCAGCCAAAGAAACAGCCTTGAGTCTTGCCCAGGCCTGGTGTTCACCCCCGTGATGCTATAAAATGGGCACGAGGAGTGAAAATAAAGCCAATTTCCTGGCAGGGGGAGTGCAGGGAGCTCAAGTGCAATGAGCCATGCCAGGGAGCACATACGGGGAAACTTTTGAAGTGGGTCGGATAGGTCCTGCCACTGGCCTTTTCCCACCGGAAACCACCGCTCCATCGTGCTCGGATTTTTCCATGGGAGTGTTTTGCTTCTGACATGATTTCAGGAGCTTTCTCCCTCCAGGAGAGTGAGCAGCCATATGGCAATGCTCAGTGTTTCCACCTCTGCTTGGCACCGGGTCGGAGGTGAGGCATCCTAATGTGCTCTGGAAAAGGGCGGTGGCTGGAAGGACATGTGGTTGGATGGGTCAGGAATGTGTGTATGAGCCCAGAAAGGGGTTTTTTTCCCCCTTGCAAACTTCACTCCAGAGGAAATTCTAAAAATGGTTGTTTTTGTTCCAGGACTGAGCAGATAGTAGGTTTCAAGCTGTTGGAGTTTCCCAGCTGTCAGCCAGCTCAGGATGCATGGATTTAGGATCAGCCAGGTGGCATCTTAGAAGCAGGAAGGTGCAAGGCCTTTGCGGCTCTTAGTGGTTCTACTCCCTATTGCACCCATGGGGAAACTGAGGCACAAGGTAGGGAAATGACTTGGCAGCAGTTGAGCTGCAAGATGGGAGCCCAGCTGGACAGACATGGGGCACCCCGTTCAGGCCCTGCTAGGGGAGAGGTGCCTTGCGCTGGGTGGTTGTGTGTTGCTAGTGGCTGCTGTGTGCCACCTCAGAGGTGGCCACACTTCAGCGCTAAATTAGAAGCCTCTCTCAATGCGGGGAGCTTGTTTGCGCCGTGGAGTGCTGATAGCCCTGCCTGGCCCCCGGGGAGTGGCAGGGAGCAAGGTAGGCTCCGCTTTTCCATTCACGAGGAAAAAGCCACTTGCTCGGAAGAGAGGCTGCAGCAATGGGCAGGAGCCACGCGGAGGAAGCGAGCGTCCATCCAGCTGCGCGGCGGGAAGTCTCTGTTTCCTCCTTCCTCCCACATGGGTTTATTAGAGGCCATAAAACACACGTCCCTGTAAACACCACGCAGGGCGCCTCTGGGGAGCTGTTACCCCATCAGGGGCACTGCAAAGCCGCAGGGAGGATGAATGGGCTTTGACTGCCTTGTTGCTCCCTGTCCTGGGCCTGGGCTAGAGGCTAAAGACCCCAAGCACTGCCCTGTGCTTGGGGTCCCTAGATATGCTGTTGGGGTCCAGATCCATGGTCCGGCAGCCCCCGAGAGCTGGGAATACATCCCAGAGGGTTCCTCACGTCTGACTGAGTTGGGATTTTCAGCTCTTCTCTACCAACTGACTGAGAACCTCTCCCAGACCCAGGACAGAACCCAGGAGTCCGGGGTCCCAGCCAAGGGCGACCCTCCATCTATAAGCATCAGTCATTCTTCTCTAGGACTTAGACTGCACCAGAAGAAACGGAGGTTGGAGATGAGGAGGACCTTTGGGACTCGGGGTGGTCAAACCTTGGGACAGGCTGTCCAGTGAGATGGTGGAGTCTCCATCCTGGGAAGTTTTCAAGAGCAGGTTGGACAGGCCCATGGCTGGAAGGATTGAGTCAGGGCTGATCCTGCCTTCAGCAAGGGGCTGGACTAGATGTGACCTTGTGAGGTCCCTATTTCCTATGATCCCACTCCTTCTCTGCTGGCTGGACTCCCCCAGTGCAGAGATGCACCATGGAAGCGATGTTGGGTGCTCCATGGCTCCCGCTGTGCTCTTCCCAGGACCGGGAATGTTCCCATGGATGTCTTCTACCCAAACAGACCTGGTTTGTTTTCAGAAGCCCAAGAGGTGCTTCTACCCGGGTATACCTACAACACCTAGACCAGTGGGAGCCTTCCACTTGGATGCATCTAGAACATTTGGCTCTATCCACATCGCTTATCTAGACCATTTGACTCCACTCATATCTTCTAGATCGATGTACCTAGACCATCTAGACCTGTGGGAGCCTTCCATTTGGAAGTACCTAGAGCATTTGTCTCTATCAGTATCACTTGCCATGTCTTCTACATGGATGTACCTAGAACATCCAGACCAGTGGGCGCCTTCCACTCAGACGTACCTTTAACATTTGGCTGTATCGATGTCAATTATCTAGAATATTTGATTCCACTCATATCTTCTACCTGGATGTACCTAGAGCATCTAGACCGGCGGGCGCCTTCCACTTGGATGTACCTAGAAAATTTGGCTCTGTCGGTTACCTAGAACATTTGACTACACCGAGGTCTTCTACATGGATGTACCTAGACCATGAAGACCCATGGGTGCTTCCACTTAGAGGTACCTAGAACATGCAGCTCTCCCAGCACCACTTAGGAAGATGCACCTAGAACATGCAGCTTCTCTTTGGCCGTACCTAGATTATTCAGTTCCTCGGGGCCCTGCACCCAGATGTAGCCAGGACATTTATCCTACATGGCTGTGCCTAGAATATCAGAGGCTGGGCTGAGTAGGTGAACGTGGACCCTTGTGATAGGCAGGTTGTTCCCACTAGCTTCAGTCATACCAGCATCCAGTCAGGGTCTCTTTAGCTGCAGATCTCCCGAGCTCCTTGCTGACCTTGCCTGACTGCAGTGATCTGGGCAGTGCCACAGTCTGTCCCTACCACTTCTTACTGCATCATTTATCTGTGCCTTGCTCTTGCACCCTCACTTCCTGGCCCAGCCTGATTACACGTTGTTCTGAACAGGCTGTTTTCCTATGATGACAAACAGACGCGTGATCTCCGGCTGGAGAACAAAGAGCGCGGCCTTCGTGTGCGACTGGGGGTGGTTTTGTTGGAGAAGCGCTAATAGGGACCGGGGCTCATTCTGCTCCATCCCTCCCCATTCTGGGAACCCGCATCGCAGCAACTCCGGGTCTCTAGACCAGCAAAGGGTGTCATGAAGCATGGCAATGGCAGGGGCCTGGGGAGCCAGAACTCCTGTGTTTGGGAGCCCGTCTGCTGACTCATCCTGCTGGGGGGTGATCAACAAAGAGCATAAGCCTGTCATGATGCTGAGCTTGTTCCTGTGCTGGCGACATGCAAAATACGATGGAACAGAAGGACCAACTAGTTTTGTGTCTGTAAATCTCTGGCCTGGGATGTCTTAGATGCAGCATCTGATCTCTGCAGTGTCAGGGTGAAACCCGGCCCCGAGGAATGCATTCATGTCAGGTTTCCCAGTGGGGTCTGGAGAGAGGGGGGCAGGATCTGGCCCCAGCCTGTGTGAGAATCTAATCAGGTTTCCCAGCACCTCCAACACTGGCGGCTAATGAAAACCATCTTTGCTCTCAGACTCGCCTCCCAGGGTGATTGCTGTGGTTGGGAGCTTGCCTCTGGGAGCAGAAGAACAACGGCTGCTGAGACAGCCGGAGCGGAGACAGGGAAATGGGAGACCTGCAGAGACTGGGACTGGTTTGAATAAGACTCATGCAGCTGGGAGTTGTGCCCGTGCAGCTCCGAGCGCACTGGGGCTTGCTCCCAGACTGGCCCATGAAGTCGAGGCTGCTCCTTCTCACCTCCTGGCTGTGCAGGGGGCTGCACGGTGGGTGCAGTGGTCACTTTAGGAATGTTTAAACACCTGAAATGCTTCCCTGCCATTGTCCGGTTTTTGTTGGCGTCCTGGCAGGGCCGAGAGCCCCACTGGCAGGGCAGGGTCTGCCTTTGCCCCAGCCCACCCTATGGAGTGACATCTGTGCTAGCTTGTACTGCAGCAGTGGGGCTGTGCTGGCTTCGGTGCCGGCTGGTATAAGCTGCCCCAGGGCTATGAGGCTGCACTAGGGTTCCCTGCCCAGGCTGGGCACAGCAAAACCAGGTCACGGGCACCCCAAGCTGGCACGGGCATTGCAAACCTCCATTTCCAGAGGACACCTTCCACTTGCAGCCCTGCTGTAATCATCACACAGCACTGCCAGAGCCAAGCCCCGGTGGTCATGGGCATGGGTCAGAGTTATCGGTCATGTTGCTGGTGGAGATCCACACCCCTGGGGAACTTGCCTTTGGCTCCTGCGCCTGCCGATATCATGGGTCTCTCCAGCTTGCTTCCTGCTTCAAGCTCCGGCATTGCCTGCTCATGGCATCAGTGATCATCTCAGCACTGCCAACTGTCAGGCTGAGCTTAAACACTAGGGATGTGGTTACATATTTCAACCCGTTTGGGATTGTGCAATGAATGCCGATGCCTCTCTGAGCTCCTGGCTCAGTTTGGTTGTAATTTTTTGGGATAGGGCCTGATGGTTTGAGCAGGATGCTGGAGTCCAGGACTCCGGGTCCATCCCAAGGCTTGTGTCCAGGTAGCTCTGTTGCTAGCCTAGGCCGCCAGGCTTCTGAGTTTGCTGTCTGGCTGGGACCAGAGCAGCCTTCCTCGGGGGTTTATTTCCCTTCTGGAGTTTTCCCTGGATTGGAGACCCCACAACTTGAGCCCTGGAGCCCTCCAGCCTCTCTCTCCAAGCCAATGATCTGGGGGCAGCAGCTCCCATCTCTGTGACATCTTGGCCAGGCCAGGGAGAGTCAGCTGCTCCTTCCCCACCCGCACATGCCATGGATGTTTGCGTGGGTTTGGGGAAACCAAAATCGGCCTCTCTTTCCCAACTGGGGGGCTGGGCCCTGGCAGCTGGAGTTGCGGCTACCCACACAGTGGGGCTGAGCGCGTGGCCCTGGAGACACCCAGAGCCTGTGGCTTTTCCCCGGCAGCAATGCCAGGGCTGCACATGGGGGTTTCGTGCTCCCAGCTGGAGATGCCAGGCTGGGGCCGGATGTTTGGAGAGCAAGCGGTTGGGACACCCAGCCCCAAAAACTGAAGGCCCGCAAGCCATAGGGCCCTCTAGCTAGTCCAGACCTGTGTATGCTGCTCCCAGGAGGGTTTTCTGCTTTCCTGGGAAGCTGCTGCCCCATCCTGTGGGTCATCATCCCATCCAAGGGTGCAGCTCCCCCTGACACAGCAGCTCTGAAGCAAGATTGTCTGAGTTCAGTCACCCTCCCTAGTGCAATATGGGTGCATACAAAGCGCCATTCTCCTCCCCTCTTTGGCACAGATGGTCCTGCGTGGCCTTGGGTGCATCCTCTGAGCTGGTGCAGAGTTGCTGCAGCTGGGGCCTTTATAGTCACTCACAAGCGGGGGAGGATGGTTAATGTCTCCTGGAGGGCTCGAACTTGGGCTGCCTTCCCCAGCCTCCCCCACTGCTGTGCGCATGGGGTAAGGGCAGGGATCCCCATGTGGCATTGTGAGGTCCCAATCCTTTTTTGCAAGGTCAGGATCCTTTTTTTCTGCCTGTTGCATGGGACGGAGCCTGGTTCCTGCCTCTGAGCTCCGCTGAGGTCCCTGAGTGGGGAAGCTAACTAGGAGCTGCCAGAGGATGCTGCAGCAGCTGGGCCTGGCCCGGGCTTGGGTTTGTCCCTTTGCAAGCTGTAGTGGGAGGCTGAGCTCTGAGAAGCCAGGAAAGGAGCCTCGGAGAAGAGGAGAAGTGTAGCCTGAGCGGCTCCTGGAGTTGCAGGGTATGGGGTAAGAGCATGTTAACCAGGGGCTGTGCTCAGAGCCTCCAGCTCTCCCATCCTTGGGTGGGGTCAGGGGTCGGAGGCACAGTCCTGGTGCAGCTACAGGATTGGGACTCCTCCTGGCACATCCCTCTCCATGGGAAGAGCAGGGACAGCACCAGTCTGGGAATCCCAGGGGGAGCAACTGCCTGTCCCAGCAGATCAGCAAACTGCTGGGAACAAGCTCGGGGCAAGGCTTCTAGGGCTCAGGGGCACGATGCACCTCGGCTTCACACTGCATGGCCACCTGATACAGGGTACCAGCTGTGTGCCCGGGTCTTGGCACACATGGCCAGAGCAGGCCTGGACTGCACGTGCCAGGGCTGTGCTCCACCCCACAGCTGGCCACGTGTCTGATTATTGACTGGGTCGATGTCCACACCGCCCTTGTCAGCAAAGACCCCTGTGCTTCATCCAGGCTGGGGCAGGGGTGCAACTTATGCAGGGTCCCAGTGTGCTCGTGGGGGCTCATCATGGGCATGTTACACATCTGTGCGCACTGTGCAGTGTGCAGCTGTGGGAGGCACATGTCCAAGGCCAGTGTGTCCTGGAGGGATATATACCACGGGGATGGTGGCTGAGTGTGTGTGCATGTGTGTGTGTGTAGCTGGGTTGTTTGTGAGCTGTGGGGTGTATTATCAGTATCAAGTATATATGTGTGGTCTGTGTGCATGGTGGTCAAGCGTGGATAGTGTGTGTGAAGAATGTGGAAGGGGTTGAATATGTGTGTGTTTGTGTGAGACAGAAGGGCTTAGAAGGAGTGTGTGTGTGTGTGCATGTGTGTGTGCACAGGTGTGTATGATAAGGGCTTAGAAGGAGCTATGTGTATGCATGTGTATGTGTGTGAGATAAGAAGGTGGAAGGGGTTGAGTGCATGTATGACTGCAGGTGGTTCTCAAGCAGGCGCGGTGTGTTTGGCACAGGTGTGTGCACCAAGAAGCAGTTGTGGCTTTTCTGAAAGTGTGCACATGTCTGCATTAGTGGGTGGCTGCAGCTGCGTGTATGTATACACGCGAGCACACATGTGCGCCTGTTTACCAGCATGTGTGCGAATGAGGGCCCCTGTGCGCCGGGCGAGTGAAGTCACGACATTTCCACTCAGGAAATGACTCAATTGCCAGTAAAAGGACTCGGATAGACCTAAAAACTCACAACCCTGGACAGGCCCTAGCGTCAGAAAGTCCTGTCGCCCGGCCCAGAGCAGGGCCTATGGGGTGGTCTGCACCGGGAGCAGGGGGCAGGGGGGCTGCCTGCTTGGCATCTGTGCCCCACCCTGCTCTGTGCCTCGGTTTCCCCTTTCTCCCTCCTGCTTGTTTACAGCAGGTGTCTCCTTTTCCTGGGCTAAATGAAGGCCTGATCCATAATGAGAGGGGGCAGCAGCAGGGGTGGGTTTCCCAGGGGTCTTTCGTCTGCTGGGAAAGGGACCAAGAGCCCTGGGTTCACCCCACCCTGCACCCACTTCGGGCTGGGTCCAGGCCAAACTGCACACCCAGGATAAGCAAAGCATTTATTATATTTTTAATCGGGGAGAAATAGGTGCTGTTTGATCCGTGGATGATGCACTTTGCCATCTGCACCTCCTTTGGCCAAGGTCTAGATCCTCCCGTGGGCGGGGTGCCCAGCCCGGTCTGTCCGGGTCTGTCTGGCACAGTTTTCCTGACGGCGGTGGATGCCACAGGAAGGCACCAAAAGGGAAAGGCAGGTGGGCTGTGGGTGCAGGATGGGGGACCTGGCTCCAGTCCCTCCTTGGTGGGGCTGGGAGAGGCTGGGATGCGGTGGGGACAGGGAGGCTGCGTCATCGTCGGTGGAACTAGGGGCACATGGCTTCCCAAGGAAGGGGAGGTAGTGGCTGACCCAGGAGGGGCTTTGCTTGCACATGCAAGGGGGCTCAGAGCTTGCAAAGTGCAGCAGCTCCCATGAGCGCGGACAGGATTGGGACCTGGGGAGGGAGCAGCCACCAGTGTCCATCCATCTATCCCTGTGCACTGCCTGCGTCTGTCCGTCCATCTATTTCCATATGTTCCCTTTGTCTGTCCATCTATTCCCATACTCTCTCTGTGTAGCTGTCCATCCATCTGTCCCCTATACACACCCTGTGTCTGTCCATCTGTCCAGCTAACCCTGTACACTCCTTGTGTTTGTCCACCCACCCACCAGGGGAAAATGCACACATGCAAATGGCATGCAAATGAATATGCCTACGCATGTACACCAGGGTTTCTTCTGGCCGCTGCAGCTGTGCTGCTGCCCGTAACTGGGCCAAATGCATATATGCAAAGGATATGCAAATGTGCACTCTCATGCATGCACGTCTGGCTCTCCTGGCCGCTGCAACCAGGCTGGGGCTGCGAGTTCCTGCCTGTAAGCAGGGAAATGCAAATATGCCAATGATATGCAAATAAACATGCACATGCATATATGTCCAGGTCTCCCCTGGCTACTGCAGACCCTCTTGGTGGCTGCGAGCTGCTGCCTGTAGCTGGAGCAAATACATATATGCAAATGACGTGCAAATTTATATGTATATGCATGAACACATGTAGCTGGAGCAAATGCATCCATGCAAATAGCATGCAAATAATCATGCTTTTGCATGCACACCTCAGTCTCTTCTGGCCGCTGTACGTGTGCTCCTACCTGTAGCCGGGGCAAATGCATATGTGCAAATGATATGCAAATGTGCATGCATGCCTGGGTCTGAGGGAGCAGGAGGGGAGCAGGGCCAGGTTGGGGCTGCACAGGTGGGGAAACTGAGGCTGGCAGGGGAGGAGAACCCCTGGCTTCAGCCCCTCCATCCACACACTGTTACTCAGTGGACTCCACAGCCCCTTGCTTCAGTTTCCCCCTTGCTGAGGGTGGGCTAGGAGCACAGCTGGGCGGTAGGAAGCCCCTGAGCAGGGCTGCAGCTCTGCCCCCACCATCCCCCCTCTTTGCTCTGTTCCCCCCAGGATGAAGCCACTGGCCCTCCTCTTCCTCAGCCTGCAGCTGCCCCTGGGCTGGGCCCTGAAGCCCAGCACCCCCCACGTTTGCAGCTACTGGGAAAGGTAAGAGCAGCTCTGCGGGCAGTGTGGGGAGCTCCATAACAGTTTCCAGTTGAATTTCCTTGGCTCCAGGAGCTGGGGCTTTTCAATCAGCCCTGGAGATTGTAAGGGTTCCTGGTAAAGCAGGAGAGGGGGGCGGTGCTGTGGCACCCGGGGATAGTGGGGCAGAGGGGGCAGGTAGGGACCCCAGGTGTTCAGGGCCCTACTCAGCGCTGGGTGGGACGCTGTGCTCTGCCCTGCAGCTTCACGGCGCCCACCAAGGAGTCATTTCTGCAGCCGCATGCCCAGGCCTCCCCGGAGCCCTGCGATGGAGCCAAGCCATGCACGCGGCACCGGTGAGCGCCCGTCCCCCCTTGTTCACAGGTCCTGTTGGTGCCTCACGGGGCAGCCCTGCCCCGCTCTGGCCCGAGGGTCTGACAGGCTGCCTCCCTGCAGGGTGGTGTACAAGACGGCATACCGGCAGGCCGTGAAAGTGGACTACCGCCGGCGCTACCAGTGCTGCCAGGGCTACTACGAGAGCAGAGACGCCTGCGTCCGTGAGTCTGGGGGCTAGGCGCTACTGGGGACTCCTGGGTTCCTGCTCTGAATTGCAACCCAGGGACCCCCATGCTGCTGCCCCCCATCATACCTCCTCTGTCCCCTGCCCAGCTGTGCCCTTCCCCTCCCCACATCCCTGGCCTGGAGCCAGTTTCCAGCTCTAAAGCCCAGGCTGGTGTGGGCTCATGTCCCACTGGACCCCTTTCAGTATCTCTGGGTGGTGCCCGCTTCATACTGGAGGGAAGAGTTTGTGGCCCGGGGCTGGGAGCTGGAGGCGGTTTTAGCAAGAAGAGCATTGGCTTCTGGGGCAGAGACCAGCCTCTGCCACCTCCTACCCCAGAAGTGGCTGCATTTTGGGATGCTGAAAGCTGTGGCTGGCATGGCATGGAGGGTAGGGGCTGCTCCCATCTGGGTCTTAGGCACTTGATGGACCTCCCCACTTCTCTCCGCAGCTCGCTGCACCTCAGAGTGCGTCCACGGGAGGTGCGTGGCACCTGACAAGTGCCAGTGTGAGCCGGGCTGGCGGGGTGCCGACTGCTCCAGCAGTGAGTACCAGGCTCTGTGCCCAGCCAGGGTGGGCACTGGGGCTCCTGCATCCCACTCCAAGCTCTGAGAAGGGGTGCAGGCATGAGGACTCACTGCAAAAACCATTGCAGGTCCAGCATCCAGGACTCCTGGGCTCTCTTTCTCTGTGCCTCAGTTTCCCCTGCTGCAATGAGGTACCATATAGGGTATGGGCTGTCCTCATTAACATGCCCGCTTCCCCCCCACAGGATGTGACCCTCACTTGTGGGGTCCCGACTGCCAGAGCCCCTGCACCTGCCTCAACGGGGCAACCTGCGACCCACTCTCCGGCGCCTGCCTCTGCCCGCCTGGCTACGAGGGCCTGCAGTGCGACGTGCCCTGCAAGCCGGGCACCTATGGTGCGGGCTGCCAGCTGCAATGCCAGTGTGAGCACGAGGCCCTCTGCGACCGCAAGACGGGTGCCTGCCTGTGCCCACCGGCGCTCACCGGTGCCCAGTGAGTGGGGCAGGGGAGAGGGGGCATGGTCTCCCTGCTACCCTGGGTAGATGCTAACCCCCATCTGCTTTGGTTTCTCCAGCTGTGAGTTGCCTTGTGCCAATGGCACGGAGGGGCAGCGCTGCCCAGAGCACTGCCCCTGCCAGCACGGGGGCATTTGCCACCCCCAGGACACCCAGCACTGCGTTTGCCCTCCGGGCTGGATGGTAGGTACCGAGGCAGGAGGCTCCACAGACATGTGCATGCCCCAGAGGCATCGGGATCCTTCCCTGACCCTCGTCTCCCCGCCACAGGGCACCATCTGCTCCCTGCCGTGCCCTGAGGGCCAGTTCGGCTCCGGCTGCCTGGGTGAGTGCGGCTGCTACAACGGGGGTGTGTGCGACCGGCTGCAGGGGCAGTGCCGCTGCGCGCCTGGCTACACTGGGGAACGGTGAGTAGGTGCTGACGGCAGGGGGCAGCTGACCCTCGTGCTGCTCTGGACTGTTGTTGAGGATCTTCAGTGCAAAGGGAAATCTCCTGCCCTCCCCTCAGCTGCTCTGTACCTCGGTTTCCCCTCCTTCCTGGCTTAGGGAGGCTGGATGTGGGGGATATCCCAGGAGCAGTGGGAGGGGGGGCAGTTTCCAGATGGAAAAGGCAGCAGGGCAGGAAGGAAGCACCGGCTGCTTCCAGCTCCACAGAGGGTAGTATGAACAATGGGGAGGAAAAAATACCCTCGGCCTCCCAACCCATCAGCCCGGGGGGAGGAGGGGAGGCGGGGTGAGCAGGAGGAACAGGGGGCTCGGACGTCTGGGTTCCCAGCTGATACAGAGCCAAAGTGCGGTCTCCGCTGAGGATGGGCACTGCTGCCTAGTGGTTAGATTAAGGGACCGGTGAATCAGGACTCCTGGGTTCTTTTTCTAGAGGCAGGGACTGGGGCTGGACTCCTGGCTTTTGGCGGGGAGGGTCACGACTGCTGGTGTGGGCCCGTGCCTCAGTTTCTCCATAGTTGCACATAGACAATTGCAGCCACCATGGGACACCCCAATCCCCCCATTAACCCCTTGCCTCCAGATGCCAGGAGCAGTGCCGCATCGGCTGGCATGGGCAGGACTGCAGCGAGGAGTGTGACTGTGCCAACGGTGGGCGCTGCTACCACATCAACGGAGCCTGCCTGTGTGAGTCCGGTTTCCACGGGGACCGGTGTGAGCAGCGACTCTGCCCGGAGGGGCTCTACGGCTTTGAGTGCAAGACCCGCTGCCTCTGCCACCCGCAGCATAGCCAGAGGTAGGGGCCGCAGGGGCAAAGCCACTGTGAATGGGATGGGTGGGCAATGCTGAGCATGGGGCATCTTGCACATGCATGTGTGAGCTTCATGCCCATGCACGTGCCAGTGCAATGCACCAGCACCCTGGTAGCCTGTTGGTGCAAGTAGGCTCCAAGTGAAGGAGTGCCCCCAGGGGCCTGAGGCAGGGTATACACCCCTGGAGACCTGCCCCTGACCCCACGTCTCTGCCCTGCAGCTGCCACTCGCTGACGGGAGAGTGCGTGTGCCAGGTGGGCTGGGCCGGGTTGCACTGCAATGAGACCTGCCCACCCGGTTCCCATGGCCCCGGCTGCCACGAGTCCTGCCTCTGCCTCCACGGGGGCACCTGTGACCCTGTCACGGGGCACTGCCGCTGCACCCCTGGCTACACGGTGAGTCCCGGGGGTGGGCTTCAGGCTGTGGGGCCGGATGCCTGGGTTCTTTCCCCAGCGGTAGGAGGGGAGTAGGGTGCAGTGGTTGAAGGGGACAGGGAGGGCAGCAGGACTCCTGGGTAGTTTCTTCAGCTCTGGGGAAGGAGAGTATGGGTGGTGGAGAGCATAGCTGAGTGGTTATAGCAGAGGAGGGACTGCTGAGGACACCTGGATTCTTTCCTGGGGATGGGAGGGCAGTGCAGCACAGTGATCAGAGCAGGGGGGGAATTGGTGGTTGATGCAGCCCAGGCTGAGGGGGTGCAAACCCTAACCTATGCCCATCCCCGTAGGGTGAACACTGTGAGCAGCCCTGCGCACCTGGCACCTTCGGGGAGGGCTGCGCTCGCACCTGCACCTGCCGGAATGCCTTCGCCTGCTCGCCACTGGATGGCTCCTGCCTCTGCAAGGAAGGTGTGACCCCCTGCCCTGCCCTGCCCTCGCCCCTCCCAGCTGTGCCTGGAAGGGGCCAGATGTGCAGGTGGGGCCAGATGGGCATTTGCCCCTGGCTCCACGCCTGACCTCTGCTCCTGCCTCCCTTGCAGGCTGGCACGGAGCAGCCTGCTCCAGCCCCTGCCCCACAGGCACCTGGGGCTCTGGTTGCAACAAGACCTGCCAGTGCGCCCACAGCAGCCGCTGCAGCCCCGTCAGTGGTGCCTGCTCCTGTGTGGCTGGCTGGCACGGCACCCGCTGCCAGGACCCATGCCCAGTGAGTCCCCTCGGTTGCGTCTGAGTTGCCGGGCACGTCGATCCATCTGTGCCACGGGGGTCTACTTGTGACCGTGCCATGGGACCCAACAGGGGTTGTGCCAGGTCCAGCACTCCTGAGGGCACCTGGGGTGAGGGGTGCCGGGGGTCTCAGCTGCTCTGCATGTATCTGTCTCCCCCACCAGATGGGCACGTATGGCACGGGCTGCAGCCAGAAGTGCAACTGTGTCCACGCCAATGGCTGCGATGCCACCACGGGGCAGTGCCACTGCCTGCCGGGGTGGACAGGTGAGGGGCGCTGGGATGGGTTGGGAGCTTGCAGGGCATAGTGGGGGGTGAGGACCCCACTGAACCTCCACCCATGGTGGTTCGTCTGCAGGGCCCAGCTGCAGCCTGGGCTGCCCTGATGGGTGGTGGGGCCAGAACTGCAGCCTGCCCTGCGCCTGCAAGAATGGAGCCACCTGCGCCCCCGATGACGGTGCCTGCAGCTGCACACCTGGCTACCGCGGCCCTGCCTGCCAGCGCCGTGAGTGCCAGGGCTGGGGTCCCATTGGGGGAGATCTGTGGGGCACCTGGGTGGGGTGGGTTGCCTGAGCTGAGACCTGGCCAGCTCGTAACGGCTGCCTGCCCCATGTCTCAGCCTGCCAGTCCGGGCGCTACGGAAAGAAGTGCGCAATACCCTGCCGGTGCTCCAACCACTCCATCTGCCAGCCTGTGGACGGTGCCTGCATCTGCTTCTCCGGATGGACCGGCGCCAACTGCTCCCAGCGTGAGTCCCCCGGCAAAAGCCTCGGGCTTCAGCCCCCCATGATCCTGGTCTGGTGGTCCCTGGCAGGAGCCCTACCTGCTGGCAGCAGCAGTAGGTCTCTTATCCTCATGGGGGGCAGGTGGTGCCGAGGGACACCCGAATGCCTGGGGTCTCTCTCCCAGGTCAGGGGAGGAGTGGGGTCCAGACTCCTGGGCTCTCTCTTGGCTCTAGCAGCGGAGCGGGGCTTAGGGGTCAGAGCCAGGGAAGTGTGGGACCCTGAACTTCCCCCAGCTCTCTTGGCGGTAGGGGCTGGGCTGTGAGGTCGAAGCTCCCAGCTGCAGCCCCCACCCCACTGCCCCCCACCGAGTCCCCGCTTCTGTCCCCCCAGCATGTCCAGCTGGCACCTTCGGGCTCCGATGTGTCCAGGCCTGCGACTGTCTCCACAATGGCACCTGCGAGCCTGCTACCGGGCATTGCCAGTGTGTGCCAGGCTGGACCGGCCCTCGCTGCGAGATGCGTGAGTAGTGCCCGGATGCCTGGGTTTTCTGCCTGGCTGTGGCAGGGGAATAGGGGGAGCGGCTGGAGATGGGGAAGGGTGGGAGCTGGGACTCCTGGGTTCCCTCTCACGGCTCCTGTCTCTCGCTGGTGCCCAGCGGACCCTGAGCACCCGCTCACAGTGGAGCCCACGCCTCCGGCAGGCTACAGCTCCCTGGGCGCCATCATCGGCATCGTGGTCCTGGCCACCCTGCTGCTGGTGCTGGCTGTACTCTTCCTTTATTACCGGCACCGGCAGAAGGGCAAGGAGGGCCGGCCCCTGGCTGCAGCCTACACCGTGGGCCGACCTGGCAGCTCTGAATACGTCGTACCAGGTGAGGCTGGGGCAGCCATCCCCGTGGCACGGCCTGGACTGCGGCTTGGAGCCCAGACACCTGGGTTTTCCCCCTGCTCTGGGAGGGGAGGGATGGTTAGTGGTTAGAGCCGCGGGCTGGGGATGACCCGTCTCTCCCCGACGCAGATGTCCCACCCAGCTACACCCACTACTACTCCAACCCCAGCTACCACACGCTGTCACAGTGCACCCGCACGCCCCCGCCCCCTGGCACCCAGGACCGGGCCAGCTCCCTCAAGGTAAGGCCTGGCACTGGGCACGGCACTGCCCCGGGGAAGCTTGCAGCCTTGGGGCACGCTGACCCTGGCTGCCATCTCGGTGACAGGTGCCCGGGCCCCAGATGTTCTCCAGCATGAAGGAGCGTGAGGGCCCAGCAGGCTATGGCCCCAAGGGCAACGCTACACTGCCAGCGGACTGGAAGCATCACACGCCGGCGCTGAGCCCCTGGGACCGGGGTAAGCCTGGCTGGATCGGGCCGTCCTGCTGCAAGGCAGTGCGACCCAGGGGTTAGCTCTGGACTGCTGGGTTCTTTGCCCAGCGCTGGATGGGCGAGAGCAAGGTGTAGCAGGTAGACTCGGACGCCTGGGTTCCTCTCCAGGGCTGGGAGCAGGCCAGGGCATGGGGCAGGGGGCTCGGACACACGGGCTCCCCTCCTGGCTCTGGAGGGAAGCAGGGGGCTAGTGCACGGAGCAAGGGGCCCGGGCGCCTGGGTTCCCCTTCCAGTCCTGGGGTGCCTACGTGCCCGCAGCCCCTCTCTTTCCCTTGCAGGGGGCAGCCCCATGGATCGCAGCTACAGCTACAGCTACAGCAACGGCCTGAGGCACTTCTACAGCAAAGGTACCTGTCTGGGGGTGCCCAAACCCCCTCGGCGCTGGGCTGGGAGTGGATGTTGCAAGCCCCTGTCCCCCCCTGCAAGCCAGCAACCTGGTCCCCGGCCCAGACCGAGCCGTCCCGTCCCGTGTGCCCCCAGACTGCGTGCGGGACGCGTCGCGGGGCAGCGACAGCTCGCTGGGCAGCGAGAACCCCTACGCCACCATCAAGGACCTGCCGGTGCTGCTGGCCAAGGCGCCCGAGGGCAGCTACATGGAGATGAAGTCGCCTGCGTGCCGTGAGACGTCCTACACCGAGATCGGGTGCTCGGAGCCGGCGCCGGACACGCCGCAGCCCCACGGTACAGTCCGGCCCCCTCCAGCGCATGGGCAAGCCAGGTGGAGCAGGGCACTGACCCCCGTCTCTCCCCTTGCAGGGCCGGGCCCCGGGAGCGCGGAGGGCGCCGCAGTGCCCCCCGGCCACTACGACTCGCCCAAGAACAGCCACATCCCGAGCCACTACGACGTGCCGCCCGTGCGCCACTACCCACCCTCGCCCCCGCTGCGCCGCCAGCACCGCTGACCCCTGCCCGCCCCGGGCCCCCATCCTCCCGGACCCAGCCGCTGGCCCGAAACTGGACTCTGTGCCGCGGCCCCCAGGACTGACTGGGCGAGGGGCAGCATCAGACTGGCAGGGCGCCCGGCGGGGGACGGGGGTCCTGGGAGCCGTGCCCCCTCCGGGCGAAGTGTGTGTGTGGGGGGGAGGGAGGGGGTTGCCCATGTGTAAATAAAGATGCCTGTGGTTTGTAGCGGTGCCTGGCTCGACCCCAACCCCAAGTCCCCCTGCCCACCCCAGAGACCCCCTAAACCATGCCCCCCCGGAGTGGTCATGCAGACAGGACCCCCCGCAGGCTGCCCCCTGCCCCCACTTTATTGGTGTGTGGGGAGGGGGTCAGGGGAGGGGCAACCCCGCAGTGCCCGCCTCCCATTGCCGTGGTGCACGCCCCCACCGCGGTGCCGCAGCGCCCCCTGGCGGCCCCCCCCGCTGGCCCCGCCCCCGCGTTGCCAGGGCGACGGACGCGGCTCAGCCGGGAGGCGGAGGGCAGGTCGGGGCGCGGGGGAGGGGGATTTTTTTTGGGGGGGGGCAGGAGCAGCGACCCCCCAGGAGCGGATTTCCGACCCTCCCTGAACGGAAATCCCCTCCCCCCACCGGAAACCCCCCCGAAAATCCTCCCCCGCATCCTGCGGACCCCCCCAAACACCCTTCCCCCACCTGTCACTGATCCCCCCACCTCAAAACCCCCTCCCCATTCTTTGACCCCCCCTTCACCTGGACTGACCCCTTGCACAGACCCCCCCAGTACCCCCCAGCTGGAGACCCCTGCCCCCCCCAGCCCCAGCTGCCCCCCCCAGCCCCAAATGTAACTGCTCTCCTGTTCCCAGGGCTTGTTGGGGGGAGGGGCAGAAGGGTCACTGGGTTTTGGGGAGGGGGTGGGGGCATGACCAGCGCGGTGCCGTGGCAGGGCCCAGGCGTGGGCGCCATGGGCAAGAAGAGCGAGCGGGCGGCCAAGGAGCGGGCGGCCGCCATCGCCCTCGAGGAGGAGGCCAAGAGCGCGGCGCGGCACAGCGACGGTGCGGTCACGGGGCCGGGGTGATGCACGGGCAGGGCTGGTGGGGTCAAGGGCAGGGGTAACAACCGTGCCCCCCCGGCAGAGGAGTACCAGTGCACGGGGCTGCTGGAGCAGGACTTCCCGGAGCTGTGCGCCCGCGCCGGGCTCACCTACATCCCCCGCGTCACCGTGCGCCCGCGCGCCGTCTCGCTGCCGGGTGAGCAGGGCAGGCCGGGCCAGGCTCCCCCCCCACCAGCGCTCTGCCCGCCTGCAGCTACACTGGGCGCTGGGGCTGGGGTCCGGGGGGCTCTCAGGGCTGGGAGCACTGTGGAGGACCTGGGGAGCAAGGCCAGGGGCAGGGAGGCAGAACAGGGCCTGGATCTGGGGCTGCTTTGGTGATGGGTCAAAGCCAAACTGGCTCCCAGAGAAGCGGAGGGTCCCGGAGGAGGCTGGCTGCCGCGGTGCTGGATCCAGCTCTGCCTCCGTTCCACCCTGCAGAGGAGCCAGAGGCCGCGGAGGGCCAGGCCAGCGCCACCCACATCCAGAGCAAGTACGCTTACTTCCGGCCCCGCATCCAGACCGAGCTGGAGCTCGACGACCCCAAGAGTGTCCGCGAGGTCTTCATGCGAGGTGAGCGGGCTGCTCAAGGGTGCTGGGAATGCCACCTAGCTCTAGCCCCGGGCCGTGCTGCTGGGAACTGGCTGGAAGCTCCCTGATGCTGCGGCAGGAGTGCATGGGGCTGGCCCGGGGATGGGGAGCCCCAACACTGTCCCCACCACGGACCTGGGCCTTCAGCCGTTTCAGCTGCTGCTCCAGGCTGCACCGGGCTGGGTGGTCTCTGTGCCTTGCTGTCCCCAGGCTCCTGGGCTGTGTGACCGCAGCAACCAGGTGTTGCATGAAGCCGGCATCAGGAGCCTCCCTGGCCCACACTGGACAGGCCCTTAGCACACGAGAGCTGCCAGATACTGGGTCAGACCATAGGTCTGTCTTGCCCAGTCGCCCCTCAATAGCTCCAAACAGGTATCCACCTGCTTTTGAACTTGGTTAAGCCCTCAGCTTCCACGTTCCCAGCCCAGGTGGTGGGTACTGGCGGTGGGTGGATGGAGGCAGCAGCAGCCTGACTGCTGCCCACCTCCCATGACCTGTAGCCTTGTTCTGCCTCTGGCAGGTTGGAAGATTGAAGACAAGATGCTGGGCATCTTCAGCAAGTGCCTGCCTGCCCTGGGCAACCTGCAGGCTCTGCAGTGAGTGCACTGAGGGGCACGAGCTGTGGGGCAGGGCCCCGAGATGTGCCCCTGGCACCAGGTCTGGCTTAGCAGAGACCTGGCCCGGCCCAGGGGTTGTGGGCGTGACAGTCAGGCTGGGCCCCTCTTCCAGCACATGGGGCTGGGAGGGGAGCTGAGGTGGGTGATCAGTAGGGCAGGGAGCCAGGAGACCTGGCTTGCCCCTGCCTTACCTGGGGTGAGTCTCCACCTCGCTGGCTGCCTCAGTTTCCCTCACTAAGGCTAGCATCACTGGACTGGTTGCCTCATAGGCTTAACATGGCTGCTGTGCCTCCCTCTGCAGCCTCTGGAAAGTTGGCCTGACGGACCTCTTGCTGTCGTCGCTTGTTAGCATCTTTCCCAGCTGCCCCAACCTCAAGTGAGTGCAAGGCAGGCACAGGGCGGGGGTCTTCATGGAAGGCAATGAACCTCTTACTAATTACCAAGACAAACCAAAGGGTTATGGTGCTGTAGCCTGCAGCTCTTGGCACCCGAGGGCTCTGACGGGCCCAGGGGATAGCTGGTCCCTCCATCCCTGGAAGCTCACAGTGGGGGCAGCTCATCACCGAGGTGGCCACAGTCTGGGCAGCTTCTGTTCTCCCTGCAGGACTCTGTCTCTGGAAGGGAACCCGCTGCCTGAGGGCTCCTTCTACAAACTGATCCCCGAGGACAGCACGTGAGGCCGGGACAGGACTGGGGGAGGGCATGGGCTGGACCCTGTGGGGCCTTGGCCCCTGGGGTCCTGCGGGGTTGTCCCAAGATAGGGGTCACGCCCCTCTTTCCCCTTCCCCATACCTACTGAGATACGGAGTTACAAGGAAACCCCCCGTACTAGGCTGGGCTGGGGGAGCAGGGCTGATGGCACTCCCATCCGATCCCGCAGGCTTGCACACGTGTCGCTGCGCAACAACAGCATTGACGACGCGGCTGCCTGGCAGCTGGGCCAGGCGCTGTCCACCCTGACGACTGCCAACCGCAGCCTGGTCTCGCTCACCCTCAGCTTCAACCACATCGGGGATGTGGGGGCCGACCACATAGCCCAGGTGAGGGGTTTGGAAGGGTAGGGGGGTAAGGCCAGGTCTGCTGGGGGCATGGGCTCTTGCAGGCTGACACCCTCCATCCTCGTCCATCCAGGGCTTGCGGCTCAATCGCTCACTGCTGTCCCTGTCACTGGCGCACAACCGGATCAGGGACGAGGGCGCAGCCAGGCTTGCTGAAGTGAGTCCAGCAGCGGGCATCTCAATCTCCTACTGCCTCCCTGCCTTGCAGCACTGGAGGTGGGTTTCAGGCCTGATTGCCTTTATTCTGTGCCAGGTGCTGGGGCCTTTCGCCCTGACACACACCGAGGTGGTGGAGAGGAGACGGCTTCTGCTGGAGAAGGAGTCCCAGGAGCGCTCCCGGGTGGTGAGGATGCTGCCAGGCCCCTGGTGCCAGCAGGTCATTTGGGCCTGCCCCATGGGTCGGCGTGTGGGGGGGCAGTCCAGCGCTCCACCCTGAAACCTTCTCTTCCCTCCTTGCAGAGACATGAGGTCAAAGCCGACCGCCCCTCCAGCCTGGTCAGCAACACGACCATCGACAAGCTGCAGCCCACCAAGCAGGGCAAGAACATGGCCAAGAAGAAAGTGAGGATGGGCACAGGGTGGGGGGGAGAACAAGGCAGGGCACAGCCCCCAGCCTGCCGGCCCCCCGCTACAGGCCGTGCCCTTGTTCCAGGAGCCGCAGAAGAAGGAGGAGCGGGGACAGGTGGGCAGCCCCAGCCTTGGTGGGGTCCCAAGTGGCCCAGCCTTCACGACGGCCAAAAAGGAAGACGTGAAGCAGGCCAAGAAGAGTAGGAATCGTGAGGGGGAAGCCTGGGCCGTGGCTCTCAGCCCCTTGGGAGAGCACAGGGTGGGGGGTTTGTAACCCCCTGCTGCCAGCCTGGTGTGTAGGGGGGGTTTGGCCGGGTGCTCACGTGGCAATGGGCCACATCTCCTTGCAGCGCTCACCACCCCGGAGCAGAAGATCGTGCGTGGGAAAGGTGCCAAATCTGGCAACAAGGAGAAGCGCAACCAGCCACTGGAGCCGGAGGTGAGTGGGCCCTGCCCAGCCTGACACCGTGGTCCTGGCCTCCCTCTTCAGCCTGGGACAGACCCAGTCCAGGCCTGGGGGCATTAGGAGCTGGGCAGAGCAGAGGGCACCGCCGCTATGGCCCCATGACCTGCTTCCTGCTGCACCCAGGTGCCAGAGCTTACTGAGATCATGAACCCGCTGCTGGAGCAGGCTGAGCACCGCGAGGGGAAGGTTTTCCTGCCGGGCAACCACGTGCTCATCAACCTCAACCTCACCCGTGAGTCCTGGGGGTACGGGGCCCAGCTGGCTGTGTCCCCCCATCAAGCAGCCTGTGTGGAGTAGGGTGGGGGGTCCCAGCTGGGACCCATCCTGGGCCAGGCTCTTTCCTTGTACTGGGGGATCTACAACCCCCAGCTCCTTCCAGGGTGCCCGCCAGACCCTGACCACCCCCTCCCCAACTACCCAGGCAACCAGATCACGGAGCAGGGCCTGCGAGCCTTCCTGGCTGCCGTGGAAAGCCAGCAGCAGCAGTGGAGCAAGGCTGGCGCGGGAGCCAAGGGGCAGACAGGGCTGCTCCGCCTGTCTCTGGGGGTAAGTCCTGCCCCATGCTGCATGGGCACTACCTCCGGGCCTGGTGCCCCCAAGGCCAGAAGCTGCAGCACACCCCCCCGCTTCTGTCGCCCTCGCAGAAGAACCACTTCCCAGCCGAGAGCGAGACCTTTGCCCGCATCCAGGAACTGATGCTGCCGCGCGACCCCCTCGCCAAGCAAGGCCCCAAGGATGAGGAGCAGTCTGTGCCCACATAGGGGAGGTGCCGGCAGCCCCAGGACTGTCCCCAGGCTGCCCTGTGGGGGACCTGCAGGAGGAAGAACCACGCGTGAAAGAACAACTCGCTTTGCTCTTTTCTTTAAAAAAAAAATTCTTTACCATCGAAAGGAGGAAAATCCAACAGATTATACACCCTGCGCCGGCCCCCGCACCGCAAACAGGGGGAGGGAGCACAGCAAGGCCATGCAGAAGCTGATGGCAATGTGGAGGGCACAGGGCACTTCCCGCCAGCTCTGCACCCCCTGACCCAGGGCCTGGCAGGGGCAGCAGGGCCAACCCTCACCCCGGGTTGTTCAGGGGGTGCATGGGGCTCTGCTACCCCCGAACACAGGGCAAAGGATGGGGAAGGGGGCAGCGTCCGCCTGCGCTGCGGCTCCGGGCACATCTAGTGGTGGGTGTTGCGGCCGCGCGGTGCCCGGATGGGGAGGGGGCAACGGTGCCGGCCTTGGGGGGGGGGCATGGTGCTATTTACAAGAACCCAATGCACATACATACATACATACATATTTATATCCAACAGCAGGGGGGTAGGGGCCGGACGCCATGGGGCCTCAGCACGGGGACAAGAACAAAGTGCATTTCCAGGCTGCCCCCAACCTGCCCCGGCAGTGGCCGCAGTCCCAAGATGCGGCAGAGGGGGGCACAGACAGTCTGGGAGGGGGGCGGTGGGCAGCATGCGGGGGAGAGGGGGGCAGGGAGGTGCCCCTGACCCCCGGTTCCAGTTCTCTGAGCTCCCCGCTCTGGCTCCCCCTGCCGCTGCATGGCCCCCGGGGGGTGGGGGCAGCTCCAGCTCCCGAGCGTCCCGCTCAAGGGGGTCTCACCGAGGGTCCTCACAGCCTGGAACACACATGGGGAGTGGGGTAGGGCAGTGGCACCATCCCCGGGGGAAACAGGCACCGGGGGGGGGGAGGGCGGGGGGAAGGGCTTGGCTAAAGTCCCCCCAGCAGGTGTTTTCCACCAGCCCGTTTACCTGGCTCGCTGGCCGGTGGGCTCCTCCCTACAGGGCTGGGGGGACACTCTGGCCATGTGTCCGCCTCCAGTGCAGCAGCCCCCACGGGTGTGGCGTCGGCCGATGAACCCTGCCCCAGCGACTGCAACAGCTCCTGGTGGGCTGCCTCCACGTCCTACGTGGGGTGGGAGGGGGGCATGAGCAGGGGGCAGGACATGTCCCCCCACCTCCTTCCCGAGGACCCCCTGCCCCAGCCCGTTCACTCGCCTTCAGCTGCCCCAGCTTCAGTGTGAGCTGCTCGATGACCTGGAAGATCAGGTCCACGTCCCGGATAGCCAGGCCGGGCGCGGGCGGCTCTGGGGGCCCCTCCAAGCTGCTGGGACAGGGCCCCATCTCCTTCCTCCTGGAGGGTGGGGAGTGGGTGCAGGGGGGTGCCGAGGGGCTGGTGGGCGGCGTGGGGTGCTCGGGCTCCGTGGAGGACTCAGCCGGCATGCTGACGTAGAAGTAGTTGCCTGCAGCATGGGATGGGGGGAGCAAAGTTGCCCTCAGCTGGGCAGGTGGTAACAGCGGGGCACTATGCCATACTCTGAGCATCACCCCTGAGAGGGGGCAAAGGAGGGACCTGCTCAGAATCGGGGGCCAACTCCAAACCCCTGGATCCTGCTGGGGATTGGGATCTTAGCAGGCACTGTGCCATGCTCTGAGCATCACCCGACAGGGGGGCATGGAAGCAACTGCTCAGAATCGGGGCCC
The DNA here is from genome assembly GCF_030867095.1 of Alligator mississippiensis. NCBI lineage: Eukaryota > Metazoa > Chordata > Crocodylia > Alligatoridae > Alligator > Alligator mississippiensis. Next base: position 16,570,171 of record NC_081838.1, on the reverse strand, counting down.
GACCCCAAACCCCTGGATGTTGCCAGGGATCGGGACCTTAGCACCGAGCCTGTGGGTGCCTGCTGTGCTCCAGCACAGGGCTCGGGAGAGACGGGCTCATGGTGCTGGAGAGCTGGAAACAGCGCCCAGGGGCAGGATAGGGATCATTCCCAACCCCTGCCCCCAAAAATGGCATTACCATCTACATTAGCTCCTCCTCCTTCCTGCAATGCAGTTTCTGATTGGTTGCCGCCTGGCAGGAGCATGGCTGGGTTAGTGCCCTCCACCTCAGCTGTGCAAAGACACCAGGAAAAGAAGGGGGGAAAAGAGAGAGGGAAGGGGGGGAAGGGGGTTGGGAAGTGATGGATGGGTGCAAGGAGCAAAAGCCCAGTCACCAGCCGTGCCCAGAGAGATGAAGGGAGGTTTGCAAACAGCCCCAGAGCCCAGTTGCATGCGGGTCACCGTGATCAGCAGGTGCTGGGAGAGATGAGAGAGCACCGACCCTACCCCCAGCCCACCCTGGAGAGACTCCCCTGCACCCCAAGTCACCCTCCTGGCCTACCTTTGCGCACCACCTTGAGCCCGCTCTGCCCCTCGGCACCTGGGGACATCTCTGCCTCCTGTAGCTCCGCTGGGCATGTCTCCTCTGTGACCCCTCCGTCCAGCCAGTCTCCGGGCTCAGGTCCTGTCCCACCACTCGCTGGGCAAATCTTGCCCTCCTGTCCTGTGGGCTCCACTGGAGGGTCCTGGCCAGGTAGTGCTGTATCCCAGGGCTGGACGGCGCCCCCGATGACCGAGGGCGTGGGCGTCAGGTCGTCCTCAGGCTCCAGGTCCCGGCAAGGTAGGAGGCTGCGCAGCAGCAGGTGCCGCAGGTTCTCCACTGCCGGGGGAGAGAGCACGAGCACGGGCAGGTTGGCTGGGACCTGAGCACCCAACCAGCCCCTTGCTGTGGACTGACACCGGTGCCAGCACCAGGCCCCATAGATGGGAGCATTTGTGCCAGGCTGAAAGGCTGGTCCCAGCCCTGCTGATGTCCTGTCCCACGCCAGCCCGCCCTGGATGCTGCGCCAGGCCCAGTTCTGGCTGCGCAGCTCACCATCCGCCAGGGCCGACTCGGCCAGCCCCTTCCCAAGTGCCGGCTCCGGCAGGGCGAGGTGCATATCTGGCTCTGGCCGCTGCAGGTGAACATCGTCCGGCTCCACGGGGGGCAGGGCAGGCACAGTAACTGCAGGCAGTTCCTCCTCTTCCTCGCCTGCCATGCCCTCGCTGCCCTCTGCCTCGGGCTCCTCCTGCTGCACCAGGGGCTTCTCTTTGCCCAGGAAGTCGCCGGGGTTGTTGTCCGCTGAATGGGGCAAAAGGGAACAGAGTGGTGTGTTTGGGCACCATCCACACTGGTCCATGCTGCCCAGACCCAGGCTCCTTGGAGGGGCAGAACCTGCTCGCTGGGCCCCAGGCAGGGGATGGGGGGACTCACCTGAAGAGACCTCTTCCATCTCCGCTCCAGAGCTGCTGCGTTGTGCCAGCAGCGGGGAGCCCTCGGCGTCCTGCAGCACCAGGCTGTCAGGGATGAGACAGGTTAGTGGGGGGGCCCTTGGCACAAAGCTGGCCTGACCAGGCCCCCCTCAGCATGCTGAGCGAGTCCCAGGAGTCTCAAGCAGGGTGATCCTCACCTGGATGGCGTTGGCCTGTGTGTGGGCTCCTGCACCCGGGGCTTGGGGGGGAAGGTGGCATTCCTCATGGCACTCTGCACAGCCTCCTCCAGCAGCTCCATCCACCTGCCAGGCCCAGGGGAGCGCCTGTCACACCCCTGGCATGGGTCAGGACAGCCCTTGCCCCTCAATCCCAACCTGCATCCCCACCGGCTCCCCCCTTCTCTTGCGCTGCCCCACGTGGGTGCAGTCTGAGCCTTACGCGTTCTTCTCCGAGGATGTCAGTGCCACCAGCTCGTAGATCTGGGGCCCCAGCTCCGAGGTGCAGATGATGAAGAGGGCTCGCTTATCTGCAGCAAGAGGACATGCGGACGCTGCAGCAAGGGCCAGGTATCTTGCACAACCCCTGGATGTGGCCCCTCCCCGAGCCTGGCCTGGACCCAGGGCTGTCTGTTGTTCCCCTGGGACAGGCGCTGGGGGGAGCAGCTGATGAACAGTACAAACCCTTCCTTTGGGGGATCTTATCGCCTTCCCCCTTCTCTGGCTGGTGTGTCCCCAGCCTGCAGGACTGGGCTGAAACTCCCACCCCCCAAGTCCACTGCCAGGGAGACAACCTGGCATATGCTGGGCATGGCTGGGTGCAGGCTGCCCCCCGGGGCTCCCGCTACCTGTGGCCACGGAGCGGATGAGCACCGAATTGAGCTTGAGGATGGGGCTGAAGGTTTGCTTGGTGTCGGCGGAGCCCAGTGCCGTCTTGCTGTGACACTTCAGCACCAGCTTCTCGTCCTGCTTCTGCAAAAGCACCAAGAGGTCTTCGAGCAGCAGCACATGCAGATCTGCACGGGGCGGGCAGAGAGAGAGGGTCCGGCTCAGAAGGTGTCTCCGGGCCGTGGCACTGCCGATGCCCCACGTTTCTCCGGTCGCAGCCAGGGCTTCCCCTGGAAGGAGGCTGCTCTCCACCCAGCAGCTGGGGAAGGAGTCAGGCTGCGCCCCCCTCCACCCTGCCGATACCAAGCTGGGACTAGCGACCTCCCTTCAGCCCCCAACTCTCTGTGGATGTCAAAAGGGCTGTTGTCCTGACACCCTTTTGTCTCTTTTACCCACCCCAGTCGACCAGACTCCTCTCTGGGGGCAACACGGGCTCAGCCTCACATGCAAGGGACCTCCCCAGGCCCTGGAGATGCAACCCTTGCCTGCCTCATGCTCGGCAGACGGGCAGCTCCTTGCTGCAGCCCCGAGCCCCCAGGGCCAGTCTACGGAGCCTGGAATTGGGGCGTCTGTGGAGCAGTGGTGCATAGTGGATAAAAGCCTCCTGACACCGGCTGCGAAAGGAGCCGCCTCTGCCCTCAAGCTCAGGCTGCGGGAGCTGGGCTCTGAGGGTCAGGGGAATCAGAGGGCCATGGATCTCAGGCGGGGCTGGACTGCAGGCCCCGTTTTGGGCTGGCTGCAGAGACGAGCCCCCACAAATGGGCAGGAGGGAAAACTTCCTCCCTGTCATACCTGTGGCTCTTTCCCCATGCTCCCCCTTTCCTTTGTCTCAGGGGCTCTGCAGGAGCCTGCATGGACCCAGGGGGATGGGGGCAGTGCTGGTCTGTGCTCTCGGCTGCGGGTGGGTACGTACCCACAGTCTTGTCCTTGCTGACACGCCAGCTCAGGGGCCCCTCGTGGATCATGCGGCGGGACGTGAGGTCCAGGTTCTGTGGGGGCAAAAGCCCATGCTCAGCTCTCCCCAGGGGGGGCAGGGTCAGAGCCAAGCCTGTCCCATCCTGCCCCCATAGCGGGCGCTACCTTGAACTCGGCTGCCAGCGGGTTGCTGGTGCGTTCCAGCGAGGTGGCATCCAGGCGCTTCTGGTAGGCCTCCAGCCGATGCCGGTTCTCTGCCCGCTTCACCGCCTCGTTCACGTGTCGCAAGATCTCCCGGCACTGGTCCCGGGCACGGCTCAGCTTCTCATGCTCTGGGGTCCCGCCTGGAGGTGAGGGGGTGGTCAGAAGGGGAGTGCATATGGCATGGTGGGGTTCAACACTCCCATACAATCAAATGGCTCCCAGAGCCAGGGCCTGGGATCAGGCCTGCACTTTGTCCTGCACCCAGCCTGGTCTGCGGCCCTGCAGCCAACAGGGGGGCTCTAGCTGCCCCTTGTACACCAAAGGCACTAGGGTGCCCTCCTCTGCAATGGCTTTATAGACCCTATTTGCTCCCCCCAGAGATGAGGCGGGACTTTGCCTCCCACAGCCCAGCCCCTGAAGGTCTCTCTGCCGGGATGTATTGAGCTAAGCAAGAAACCTGAGTGGGGCTCAGGCATCCCCCTGCCCTCCATGCCACCCCATACCCTCCGTGTGCTTGAGGACATTCTCCAACAGCAGCGGGTACTTGGTCAGACGCTGCATCTCAGAGATGATCAGGTCCTTGAGCTGCAGCCGGCGGCACTGTGGGTTGCTCTCGGCTTCCTGGGGCAGGGCAAAGAGGCAGTCAGAGGAAGCAGGACTCCCGGGGAAGCAGAGAGATGGCAGACACACCAAGTCAGGAGGGGGTAGATGCTCTGTGCTGGTAGCCCTTGGTCTGGGTGATGTGTCTGTGTGTACATGTTACACTGGGCTCCTTCCATGAGAACTGATGTGTGTGAGAGAAACCGCTCGGGGGGTGGGGAGGAGATACCTGCATGAAGATCTGGAAGCGGGTCTCCTTGCGCTGCTTGGTTTTGATCAGCTCCAGGGCGATGGACTGGTAAGCGCAGAAGTCGGCTGCGACCTGCTGGATTTCCTCGCGTGCTGGCCCATCGAACTGCGGAGGGGGATGGAGTGGGTTCAGGCACCTGTTGTGTCATTGTGGCTCCAGATGTGGGACATACAGCAGCGCGGGGGGAACACACAGCTGTGAGGCCACCGCTCCCTCCAAGAGCTCATCACTCTTGTTGTCCATAGCCACATGAATGCCCAACTCAGTCTTGCTGACAAACAAGCGCCCCTGCCTGCAGGCTGAAAGGTGCCCCGTTTCCTGCACCCTTTCTACCCCGGGGCCAGAAGCCTGTTGCCCTTACTGCCCAGCTCACCTGGGACAGCATGAGGTCCCCGATCTCTTTGATGATTGGTCCTTCTTCCCGCAGCTTCTTCATGGACTCACAGAGCGAATCTGGACAGGAGGGGATCGGAGCAGCACGTTACCAGGGAGCAGGGCAGGCGACGCTGCCAAGGGAAAGGCCTCTCTGCTTCTAGGGCTCCAAATGCCCCTTGTAGATCCAGGGCACTGGGGTCACGTCCCCACCATGAGGTTATACAGCCTGCATTACTTGTGGCTTCACCACACTCCTGCAACCTCCTCCCCCTACCCTATCAGACCCTGGGGCCTGTGGGCCCTCGGCTTAGTGACTGGTGGATGGCCTTGGGGCAGGATCATTCATGCAATGAGCTGCTTCCAGCCTCAGCTTCTGGAGGAGCTGGGGGTGGGGAAGGGAATGAGAACGCCAAGGCAGCAGCCAAGGTGCTGCAACGTGACCCTTGGGCCCCATGCTCCACCTACACTGCTGCTCCCCACATGCCCCTAGGGTGCCTGGCAGGGAGCCCAGGTGCGCAGGGTCTTACTGTGGATTTCGATGAGGTCTGGGAGGTTGGGGAAGAGCAGTGCCAGCTCCTCCCGTGACAACAGGCTCTCCTTCTTCAGCCGCTGGTAGAAGAGGACATCCAGGACCCGGAGGATGCGCAGGTGAGACGCCTCTGTGGCAAAGAGCTCTGTTCCGAGGGTGGGAGAAAGAAGGGGTCAGGCACGAGCCAGTGTTTCAGGCTCCCCTGGGGACTCTTCCTGGCCTACAGCAAACTGCCCCCTCAGCTATGCAAAACGGTGGTCAGACCCTGCCCTTATGGCTGCAATTTCCAGCCCGACTTTCCCCCGTGCCTTGTCCTATTTGCCTGCTTGTGGTTCCCCCACCTGATCCATCTGCCACACACCCTCCTGGCCAAACAGCCCCTTGCAGCCAGCTTGGTGTTCCCCCAGGGCAGCCTCTGGGCCTCGGGATCCCGCCAGGTGCCGAGGACTCCTCACCATTGATCACCTCCTGCCGGTCGATCTCTTTCTGTGTCAGGTAGGCTGTGACCTCCCGCCCCATTGTATGCTGCCAGTTCTGTGTGTCCAGCTCGGGCTCCAGGTCCGAGAGCTGGCCCAGATCATCCTCGAGGAGGTGGGGCAGGAAGGAGTCCGTGCCAAAGCCCAGGTTGGGGGACTCAATACTCCTGGGAGGACGGCAGAGAGGGGTGGAGGGGGTCAGCCCCTGGCTTGGGCCCAGAGCCCTGCCCTGGCCACAGGCAACAGCACTCACCTGCGCCCCATCTTGGGCGTGTAGGGAGGCGTGGGGTTTTCCAGTGATCTGAGAAGAGACAGGAGTGGCTTGACGTTGGCTGACATACTGTACTGCATAGCACAGCCAGGGGCTCCCTGAGGGAGCCACACATCACACGGGCCCCCCTCTCACCCGTGGGCTCCTACCTCGTTGACAAGCTGGAGGCGGAAGATGAAGCTGACTGATGTAGCCGTGTTGCCTCTGCCGCCGCGTCCATGTCCACGTCGCTCCGGGAGCGCGGCACATTCTCAGCCTTGCGTGATTTCTTCATCTCCTCCCGGCCCTTCAGGCTCTCCGAGCGGCCCAGCTTCACTTCCAACCTAGAGCTGCATCGGAGAAGCGAGTCGAGCTCGTCCAGGTGGCAGGAACTCAGGGGCACCCGAAGCCAGTGCATGGCCACGCTGCACCCCGCGGCTGCAGCACCAAGCCCCCCTACCTGTCGGTTTCCAGCAGGTCCTCGGGGAAGCTGCCAGTGGAGAGGCGCTGCATGCCGGGCTCCTGCGACTCGTAATGCTGGTTGTTCTCAAAGTGCTGGATGATGTTCCTCACATTGCCAGGTTTGACTGGAGGGACACAGGGACCCTCAGGACACCAGACTCATGAACCCCTTTGCACGCTGCAGCAGCCCAGCCCCTCTGACAGCTGCACCAGGGTGGGGGAAGGCCCCCCTGTTTGGTCTGAAGCCAGCTGAAGCTGGGGGTGCTTTTGGGGTTCAGGGTAGCACTGCAGCTCCCCTCCCCCAAAACAGCAACCCCACCCTTCCCCCATGCTTCCCCCTGCAGAGCCAGGAGCTGAACCTGGGGCCCTGCCACGCTGCCTGTCCCGGTGCCCACCCCATGGTCAGAGCCCTCAAGGGAAGGGCCCCGCTGATAGAGCAACAGAGGAAAGGAATCGAAATGAGGCGAAATGCAACGTAAAATAAAAGAGGCCTTTTACCTTCAACAGGGGACAAGGGGACATGAAATGCTGAAAGGAAAAAAAAATGAGATGTCAAGTTGGCCCGGTGCTCTGGCAACTGAAGAGGAGGGTGCAGGCTGTGGCATGAGAACGCAAAGGAGATGGAGGGAGAGCAGTGATGGGGGACGCACATGCTTCCCCCCCACCCCAGGGACCTGCCATCTGGGCAGCCTGGCAGCTGCAGGTAGCACTGGACACTGACACACTTCTCAGGGGGCGTCTTATCCCAGTCTCCAATTTCTGTGCAAAAGCAACTGTGCCTTCGCATACAACCTGCTTGGTTTTATCTAAGACCACCCCCAGAGGTACACTCCTGCCCCAGCCTCCTCCTTCCCACTGGTCTTGGTGGTCACAGGCATTGGAGACCAGGAGCCTCCCAGCTGATGCTGCACGGAGCAGAGGGAACCAGTGCTGGTGCCAGGCCCCGGCTCAGTAGGGAGGAGCAAGACTGCAGCTGGGCTTGCAGAACTTGGCACTGGCTGCAGACACTGTGCTCATTGGGGGGGGAGCATGTTTCAGGGGAGAGCACGTGACTGAATTCAGGTGAAGAGGAGTGCAGGTGAGGGAGAAATCGTACATCTGTCCTGGCTGGGAAGCCTGAAGGGTTTTGCTGCAGCCTCCAGCAAGCGGGGAAAGGCTGAAGGTAGGTGGAGAGGCCTTGGGCAGATGTGGGCTCTGCAATGGGGAGGTCTGGGACCCCGCCTCACAGCACAGACAGACTCCAGACCCAGGAACTTTGGGTCACAGAGATCAATGCCTGCAGTGGCACACATCACTCCGAGATCAGCACAAGGCCCCAGCTAGATGCGGGGCTTGCACCACAGCTGGACCCCAACACGGACAAGGCCTTGGACTCCCAAACCTGGATCCACTTGCAGCCAGGTGGCAAGAGGGACAGCCCTGAGCCGAGGGGCTGCACTGGCTCCAACAGTGGGACACCCTGCCAAAGGCCACCGGCGAGGGAGCAACTCCCAAGGAGAACATGGCTGCCCCACGGACCTTCCTGCAGGTCCCCCCTGCCCCCCAAGCTGCCCCATGGCCCCTGCACTCACTGCTCTGGGAGGAGCTCTTGGGCTTCCCAATGTACTTGAGGATGGGGTTGCGCTTCTTGTCCTCCATCGTGTCCTTGTCCTTCTTCGTGCCACTGCTCTGCTGACACACAAGGCAGGCATTAGAGCAGCATCGGCCAGCATCCAGGGGCCAGGCCAGAGCCCAGGTCCACTCCCTAGCCCATGATGTACTACTGACTCACTCCACAGCCCCAGGCAACTCACTAATGTGCTGCCATGTGCCCTGGGAACAAAATCTGACACAAGGGGACAGGAAAGGAAGACTAGCCGGTCCCACTCTATCAGTCATGATGCTCCCCCTCCGGCATTAGGACAGGCCCTGGATGCTTGGGAACCTCAAGCTGCTAATATTTGAGCTAAAGGAGACTCCCCAGTTAGCTGTATAGGGCCTAGGATACACCATCCTGGTTCCACCCAGCAGGGGGCAGCAGTGCGCGTGCACACCCCCCCAGTTCTCATGGAAGAAGCCCAGTGTAACATGTACACACACACACACACACACACACACACGCGCGCGCGCGCGCGTCACTACCCCCAAGCAGCGTCTTTACCCTCCAAGCTGGTTACACCACGGGGCTGCGTTCATGCCCTGCCTGTGGCTGGTAGGAGATCCCAGCCCACGTGCTAGGGAGCTGGGAAGAGTCTGAACTGGATCTTCCAGGAACAGAAGCCCCAGGAAACATCCTTTTCTCCAGGGTAGGATATCAGACCCTCAGCCAGAGCCTGACTACTGCAAGGGGATGCCTGAGGGGTGCTCAGCCCCTGGCCCAGCTCAAGCAGCTACAGATGTATGTGCCAGGACAGCTGGGGCTCAGGGAGACCACTGGAGAGCATCGCAATGAGCTGGGCCTGGGGAGATGGCGCCTCACCCACCTTCTTTGTCTTGGGGAAGAAGGGCAGCCACTTGTCCTTGTCTGGGAGGGCCTGGGACTTCTCGCTGGTGCTGGCAGGACGAGGTTCTGACCCACGGATGCCTGCGTGGGTCACGTAGGTGCGGAGGGCAAAGGCCATGGGGGAACTGCAAGAGAAGGAGCCACATGCTGCAGCTTGGACCCAGGGCCATGCTCGCAGGGGGGCCATTGCCTGCACCATGGGGGTCAGCTGTGGCAGAGGACAGGGCCCGAGCAGTGCTGGATACAGGATTAGAGGCCCTGTTGGTGCAGCTATGCCCAGGCTGCTCGAGGGACGCTGTTTATAACCCCTGTCAAAAGCCACCCAAGGCTTTGTGCCTGCCAACAGGAGAGTCCTTGTAGACATGTCAAGGTGCTACAGGGTGAGCTGGGGCCTGGACCTGGCAGCTTCTGCCCGCACGAGCCAGTCGTACTCAGGTAAGCAGGTTCAGTATCAAGGGGGTCAAACATACAGCCAACTCTCCCACCAGGGAAGCAGGAAAGCACGTTGTCTGTTCTGCACTGTGTTGATGCCCCAGCAGGACTCCAGCATGGGGGGGAGCAAAGTGATTCTGCTGCCAAATCTGGGGCACGTGGGGGGCTGCAGCCTTGGCAGGGAGGCTGGGACCCAGTGGTGGAAGCAGGTGGCTTTTGCCAGTGCCCCTGAGCACGGAAACCTCTGTGCTGCCCTGCCACATCTGTGCACATGGTCACCGGCTCTGAAGCCACTCACCTCCTATCATCCTCGTACTTCGACCTGGGGTGAGAAGGAAGGACAGGGGGTGAGAAGAGGCGGCACCTGGGAACAAGCCTTTGTTGCCTGATCCAGCCCACCCCAGAGCAGGCACGTGGGAGCAGGTGGACTGCCCACCCCCCACCTTGTTCACATGCCCACTTTCCCCCGAACCCAGGCCGACAGCAAATTCCAGTCCCACCCCACTCAGGGCCCAGACCATGACCCCGGGGATGTGGCCTGGCTGCTGCGGGGCACTCACAGGATGTCACCCAGCTGGGTGATCTGTTTCTCTGCCACCTGCCGCTCCCTCTGGGGGTCCCCGTCCAGGTCTATCAGGTCGTTCTCGCCGTACAGGCTCCCCAGCCCCATGGTGCGCTTTGTCCTAGGGACAGATGAGCGTAGGTCAGGGCTGAGAGCCTCTGCGATGCAGGCACTGGAGGGGGCATGGGATGCTGGGACAAGCTAGCCCCCAGGCAGCAGCAGGAGGGCGGGCAGCACGGTTACCTGTAGTCCTGGATCTGCTCTTGGATCTCAGGCATCACCGTGTCTTGGGCTTCGGACAGGGTGCTCCTGATGTCCTCCCCGTTTCGCAGGCGAGACTCTGCAGCCGGCAAGGGCAGGGAAGAGAGAGGTGTGCCCGTGACTTGCTATCCCTCGATGGTGTGGGGGGTGCAGAGATGGCCGCGTACGACAGCTGCTCCAGGGAAGCACACAGCCTGCCACCAAGCCTGCTGACCAACCCCTGGGGGCTAGCCCCTGCTGCACTGGGGACATTCAGTAGCTTGGAGCCATGGGCTGTCTTGCTCTGACTACGCAGCACTTGGCACCAGGGCTTGGTTAGGGCCTTTATTCACCACCAGCTCCCACCCCAAATGTCAGCCCCCTTTACAGACCCTGATGGGCACAACTGAAATCACGTCCCCAGGTAAGTCACAGCACCTAGGCATCCTGCCACCTTATCTTATCACAAGACACTTCCCCGCTTGGGGGTGGGGGCAATAGGAAAGGGAGGGGGAGATATCTGCAAGACTTGCTGTGCAGATAGCCCACCTCCCAGTGCTGCACCAAAGGGGAAGCATAGCCAAGGAGCGTGCATCTTGCACACAGGCCAACAGACTCTCACCTATTTCCAGCAACAGCGAATCGGCCACCTTCACCCTCAGTGCCTGTGGAGTTTAAAAAACAAACAAACCAGTCATGTCTGCTCATCTGGACCCCACTGTTACTGAATCACAGTTACCTATGCAGCCAACAGGCAGTGCCTTCCACTGCTCGCATCTGCGACCGGGCAGGATCCTGCCCAAGCTACTCCCGGAGCCAGGCTGCGCCCAGGCCAGAGGGGATGAGCACAGGGAACAGGATTTCAGGGCAAGCCCGTGCGACTGCCCCTCAGCAGGGAATTGGCTCAGAATTTCACCCATGAGGAACAGATCCCCATCAGCTACCGTCTCTGTTAAGCAACCGGCTAAAAACCTTGGGTAGCTGGAAGAAACCCCAGGGGATGGGGACCTTGGCAAGCCTGGGTCACTCAGCCAAAGTGAGGTTGCTACCTGGGTCTTTGCCCAGAGACAGCAAGCTCAGTGACAGAAGCAGCTGCCACTTGTGTCAGCCCTTCTCATTGCTACCCATGCTATTCCCTTGCTGAAGCCTGTGTCTGTACAGTCCATGGGATGCTCAAGGCAGGACAACTCAGGGCCATTTCCAGGCTGCCCCTGCCTTTCCCCGCAGGAGGGGAGCTCCAGGTAGGCATTGCTCAACTCCCACCCTCACCGCGTTCTTCTCCAAGAAGATGTTCCAGATATCTTTGCCCAGTGTGCGGGACTCCTTGAGGTTCATCTTCTGGCAGACGTCGGCACACAAGTAGAAGAGCTGCGGGGCAGGAGGAGCAGGGCACAGACAAGAGTGAGGTGGGTTAGGAGGAAGGAAGGAGAAGCGCGCAGAGACCGTGGCAGGGGCTGGAGGGCTGTCGCACTGGCACAGACATCCCACACTATGCTACTACCCTGCCCCACCTGTGTGGCCCTGTGGACCCTCAAGGCAGGCCAAGCACTGGCCCCACACTGGGAGGTCTCCACTGCTTAGCAGCAACGCAAACAAGTGTGCCCGGGGTTGCAGATGAGAGTAGTGTTGGCATCAATGCCCCCACCGTGGGCCACAAGGAAAGGGTGGGAAATGCACTGCCCTGCCTACCAAGCTGGGCCCCCAGCCCAGCGCTGCCATCAGCTGGAGTGGTCCCACCATTTGGCCCCAAGGTGGGAATTCCCCTGCCCTGAACAGAGCAGTCCTCTGGGGAAGATCCAGCCAGGAGTCACCCCCCCACCCACAACTATTGTTGTAGGGACCAGCAGGGCCATTGCCACAACCTCCCGTGACCTGGGGCAGGTCAGCAGCAGCCAGAGGGGCTGGCCAGGGTGATCCCCTCTCTCACCAGGGGGCTGGGATCCGCCTGGGAGAAGATGTACCGCAGGAAAACCCCCAAGTGAGCCGGCCGGGATTTCAGCTTCCCCAGGTCCTGAAAGAGGCTGTCACACTATGAGGGGAGAGGGAAGAGAAAGACTCTTGAGCTGGCAAGAGGCCTGAGGCACACAGCCAGCCCCAGGAAGGGGCTCCCCTGTGTTGCGGCATGCCAAATCCCCAGCTTCTTCCTCCCTCTGCTGGTGATGCTGCCGCAGCTCAGAGCCCAGTGGGAGGCACTCCAGCCACAACCGTCCCAGCCTAGCCAACCCTGGGGTGATCGTAGCAGCTCTGCCTACCCTGGCCTGCCATTGGGGCACTACCCAAAGCAGATAAGGGCTACGGGGGAGTCAAGAACTCTCTTTCCTGATTGCAAGGCCTCGTATGAGATGGCAGCACACGCAGAGTAATGTGCTGAGACATGGCGGAGGCACCAGGGTCAATGCAGAGGACAAGTGCATGAGGCAGCTGCCCTCGATCGCTAGACTGCCCCACCAGTTGGACAGCTGGCAGCGGTTAGCTGCAGCATGGCAGAGCTCAGCACAGGCTGGTTCCCCTAGCCAAGATGAGGCCCTGGTGTCTGTTGCCTCTGCTGCAGAGGCAACCACAGATCTCTGCTTGTGTCTGCAGGGCTGCCGGCAGGGTGCCTAACCACCAACACGGGGGGCAGGAGGTGGGATCTGCGAACACATTTTGCTACCCCTGAGCAGCTGCTGGGACAGAACATGGGGGTGGGAATGTCTCGGGAGCCGCTACCTCATTGTTGAAATAGCCTGGGTCATAATCCTCCTCAGGGCCAATGATGAGAGGCCGCAGTGTCCGGTCTGAGCCCTGGAGGAGACAGAAGCAGGATGAGACCAGGCAGTTGTCCCATTTGGTGGTCCAGAGGGGAGGGCATCTCACATTGCCACTCAGCATGGTGCCACCATGGGTCATGAGGGCCAGGCATGACCCGGAGGGCACAGAACGCCCTCCCCAGTCGCCCAGCTCATCTCCGGCAGCTGGCCTGACCCAGGCCCACCTGGCAGAGCAGGAGAAGGGAGCGCGCTCCCCCGTGCCTCTGCCCTAGTCCCACCTGCTCTGTGGAGGGCGCGAAGGGCGTATCTGAGCCCTGGCGGCGGTGGTGCTGGAACATCTTGGAGGTGATGATGGGAGACGTGCGCGGGCTGTCGAGGCCGGGGTCGGACAGGACTGAGTTGCGGTTCAGGGAGATCTGCTCGGGATGAGAGCATCAAGGGGGCGACGGCGTGGTCAGGAAGGGGGCAGGTGCCGGAGGATGACTCAGCTGGTCCGAAATGAAGGCCTCCCCGTCCTGCTCCCTGCCCCACTACTATTGCAGGACCCCTCCTCCAGACTAACCCAGTGTAAAAGTACTGGCATCAATTGGACAGACAGTCCAATTGGTGCCAACTCAGCTCCTGGACTATCTTCATTGCTGTCTCTCCACACTTGGGGGTTTCCCCCATGCCTCTGTGCCAGGCACCCTCTTTCAAACCTCCTTCCACCTCTACTCCCCCCATAAGCGGTGCCCAGCAGGCTTCGCCCTCTGGCCTCTGCTGCTTGCTGGGCTTGACTGCTCTGTAACCCCAGGGTGGAGTTTGGGGCCACTTGCAAATGCCCAGACAAGAGTGAGGCTTTCCAATGCACCCAAATCACAGAGGACCTGCACTGACTGGGGAAGCAGAGCTTGGCTCCTCTGAGAGCATGATGCTGAGAGGAGCCAGGGATGCAAGTCAGTAACTGAAGGCATCCCTGGGACATGGCAGCGATGCCACATGAGCACAAGGAGCCTGGGAAACTCTGAGTTGGAGCTATGCTCAGAGTTGTCCAGCACATCCAAGGGAAGAGAGGCAGAGCCAAAGCACCCAAATCCCCTCAGCTCTGCCCTGCAGAGCCAGGACCCAGCTGGCCCATCCTGGGGAGGCATTTCCAGGTCCATGAACTGCCCCCAGTTGCACCAATTCCAAAGGACACGTCCATTTTCCCAGGGTCCTGCTCCTCAGGGGACTGCCAGCCTCCACGCGAGGGCTGCATGTGTGTGCAGGGGAAACCAGGTTGGCTTACAAAACCCAAGGCACAAACTCAGAGACTTTAGCCACGGAGCTGTGACCCCCCCCCGGCAGCATGGCCCTCACCTCGCTCACCGAGGGGAACCGCTCCGTGCCAGAGTCCAAGCCACTGTCGCCATCCTGAGAGTCCAGGGAGAGGCGGCCTAGAAAGGAGACGACACATGAGCAGAGGCAATGGAAGATGAGAGTTGGGTGCTTGAGGACTGGTGGAGACTAGAGAGCTGGGCTGACGGTAGGGGGCCTGGGCTCACGCAGCCCCAGCTGGACTCCAGCTCTGGGCCCAAGGGGAGGAAGACAGGCTCCCACCATCAAGAAGCGGCTCTGGCTCATGAGAATCCTGGGTAGGGACTGGGACCCTGGACTCCTGAATCCACAGTCTCCCCTTCCTGCCTGCCTGGCCCTGACACCTGGGAGAAACACTGGTAGCCAGTGAGAGGATGCATGCTATGGAGGCAGCAGCTGACACCCATCCAGGCACCCTCTACTCACCTTCTGTGACCTGGAGCCCCACGGAGCCCGGGTCGCTGCTCAGCCGTACACAGTCCTGCAGCGAGAGGACGCACTGGGTCATCCCATCGTTCCCGCCCTGCCGGTGGGGAAAAAGGGGCAAAGTGGGTGGGCGCCACCCTTGATAGCAAAACTACTTCTCTGATTTCAGGCCCCTCGAGGGAAGGAAGCTGCACACAGCAAGCAGGGAGCAGACCCTGGCAGGGGCCCAGAGCATGGGTCACCACCCAAGAGAACAGAGCAGCCTGGCTGAACTGGTGCCCTCCTTCCTGCAGCCAGCCTGGCCTTCAGCCTAATACTCAGCCAGCTGCGATGCCCTCTGGAGACTTAATCGCAGGACCAGGAGAGGCATCTGGTCCTGCAGCTGTTCACAGGCAGCTCCTGAACCCATGGATACCACAGAACCAAGCCTCACCCACCTCAGGAGGCACAAAGCCAGCGACACCAAGAAGACCCCACAGGGAAAGCAGAAGGGATGGCGGGGGGCAGCAGCTGGGACCCTGGGGAGCAGTCCTGGCTCTGCTCCCACTTCAGCATGTACTGGGGGGGTTGAATGCAAAATCATAGTGCTCTGTCCATTGCCCGCTGCTGCCTACCACCAAGCTGCCAGTTTCCTGGAGGATCTTGAGCTGCAGCTGGCTGACCCGGCGGCGGGCGCCCTCGATCTGACCCTCCAGCCCGGTGGCTGGGCGCCGGCTGTACACCTCGCAGAAGCGCTGGGCAGGAGACAAAGAGGAGTGGGCCATGGACGCGTGAGGAGAGTGTGCGACCGCGCAGGCAGTGGGGAGCTCTGCTCAGTGGCCTGAGAGAGCTTCGCTGAGTGAGGGCATGGGGCTGGCAACAGTGGCAGGGTTGGGAGGAAGGAATTACAGCCCCATAGCCCACGCGCCACAAAAGCAGCCGCTTGCAGTGGCTCATCCTCCGAACCCCCAGCCAAGCCACAGACAGATGCAGGAGCCCGGGAGCGATGGCACAAATGTCTGATCAGGTGCAGCAGGCTGGGGATGGGGTTACAAGCAGAGATGGACCCCAAAGCTGGGCTGCGGCAAGCACGACATTGGAGGAGACACCCGCCCATCGCGCCCGGGCCTTGGGGAAGTGCCATCGTACCTGTAACTCAGCCTCCTCCTGTCGTAGCATGTTCCGGAGGATCTGGGTTGCGTGCTTCTGGACCTCTGGGTCCTGCAATTCAGAATGGGCACCAGTCAAATAGGACTGAGACAGGCGGAGCTCTGCTTTCCCCTTCCCATCCTCTCCTCTGCAAGGCCCAGAGCAGGGTAGCACAGGCAGGGTGTAGCAGGCTAGCAACACCCCCTTCCCGCTCCCTCCTTGGCCCGTGGTTACCTGCAGTGGCTTGGGTCCAGTGATGCGCTGGGGCGGAGGTAACGGCGGCGGCGGGGGAGGCGGTGGGGGGTGTGTGGGCATGACCCGGGGAGCCCCTGACGAGCTGGCGTCTTGCTGGGAGTTGGAGAGTCCCACTGAGGAGGGAGGGGAGCCTAGGAGGGTCAGTGCGACGTAGGCGCCGGCTGGGGAAGAGGAGCAAGACAAGGACAGTGCAGTGATGAGATGGCTGAGAATGGGAGATCCTTCTGTGCCCCACCAGCGTGGCAGGGCTGTAGGCTAAATCCAAGGCCAAAGGGATGCCTGTGGGGGTGGAGCAGGGGCATCCAGCTCCAGGTCAGGGATCTTGCCCCTTGACCCAGCTCTCCCATGCTACAGGGCTTCACTGTCTCTCCCCAGGAGCAGACCAGCAGCTTGCTAACACGATGGCTAGCAGACGAGGGCTGTGGCCATGCTCACGGCAGTCTGAGGAGCCGGCTACCCACAGAAGCTGCCATGTGGCCAGGATTGCTTCTGTGCTGGGGCCCTGAAGCACACGTTCCCAGCAGCATGACGACTGCTTACTGCCACTGTCAGAGTGCCTGCAGGCCCCAGGCAAGATTGGAGCTAGTGCTGCGAGTCCCAGGCTGGCGGTAGGAGATAAGAACACGTGGTCCAGGAGATAAGGTGGGCCAGGAGTGGGCAGGGACTTGGAGGCAGGGAAATAGGAAGCGATTCACCCCAAGGTCATGTAGCAGCTCAGTGGGAGAGCTGAGATTATAGCCTATGCATCCTGGCTCCAAGGCTTAGCCTGAAGTGCAGGTGCATGGGGAGACGGCACAGCCACGGCCACCCTCTGCTCATTCTCTGCCACCCTGGAGGGTCCCTTTGCTCTGGAGGGCAGCAGGGAGCTCCATCTGTCTACCCTGTCCCTACATATCCATGACAAGCCCCCTGCCTGCCCAGAGCCAGCCCTGGTGGCTCACACCAGCCAACAGCCTCCTGTTGCTAGCAC
Source organism: Alligator mississippiensis (assembly GCF_030867095.1). Taxonomy (NCBI): domain Eukaryota; kingdom Metazoa; phylum Chordata; order Crocodylia; family Alligatoridae; genus Alligator; species Alligator mississippiensis. The sequence goes on along the minus strand of NC_081838.1, from coordinate 16,553,194 downwards.
CCAGGGCTGGACTCGAACCACCAACCCAGGGGGTACACAGCTCCATCGGCCTGCCCCCCATTACCCCACTCACATTTGATGAGCTTCACCACTTCGAGGTGCGAGCTGTTTGTTACCATTGTGCCGTTCACCTGGGACAGGAGAGAGGCATGAGCGAGGCCCATGGCCCCGGGGGTGTCAGCCCGGGGATGATGGGACTGGGAGGTCGTGCTCACCTTGACAATGCGGTCCCCTTCCTGCACACCCGCCCTCATGGCTGCTCCTCCTGCAAGGCAACGAGCACAGAGTCAGGCCTGTCCTGCCAGCTGGGAGGGGGCTGCAGGGAACAGCGTGACAGTTCCAGTCGCTGGGGTTGGCAGAGTCTGCAACTCAGGGGTCAGCAAAAGAAAGGAGGTCCAGCTCTGTAACATGCAGTAGATGCAACTGGGTCCCTCCCAGGTCAGTGCTAGTCTGCTTCACAGTTGCATGCAACACTCCCTCCATGGGAGATGGCACTGTGCTATCAGCACCTGGTCCAACACGGCCCTGATCCTGCAAACTTCAAGGTGACCCCAAACCGGAGAGGGAAAAGAAGCCACTGACCTGCTTGGAGGGGCTGTGCCCCACCAACCACTGCCCAGCACCATGGGATAGAGGTGAGCGCAAAGCAAACAACCCAGCGCTTGCTCCCAATGCAGCTGGAAACCAAAGCACCTGAGGCAGCCAGCCCTGGTTCCCACAAGGCCATTATTCAGTCCATGGGGCTGCTCAGCAAGGAGCAGAGACATGACATGCAGAGCCACAGTCAGAAGCCCCAGAGCATTGTCCAAAGGCCGCGTATCCTTACAGAAGCCCCCTGATCCCAAAGAGCACTGACAGGAAGCACCTGCCTGTGTTCAGGCAGGCGCCAGAACAGGACCCGCATGGATCCGGTTTCAAGAGCGGAGCCCAAGCACCAGAGAAACAGGGCTGGCAGGGCCCAAATCCATCTTGTCCAGCCTCCGGCCCTCACCAAACCATCCCGGCCATGCACGCATCCACCCTGCGCTGAAAAGCTTCTGAGCATGGAGATCCCCTGAATCTCTCGTGGGTCTGTTTCAGCCCTCAATTCCCTCTGGGTGGAGAAAGCTCTTCCTCGGACCCAATCACCACCAGCAACAATATTCACACCCCCTTTCTTCAATGAAGCTGTTAAGGTTTAGCTGCACTGAAGAATCCTCCTTCGCGAAAGCCGAACCCAAGAGACCTGTTTCTGCGAGGGGAAGCTCCAGATGGAGAAAATTGGAGAGGAATAAAGAGGCCAAAGGTGGAAAGAGCATGGGATAACTCAGGCTCCAGTGGCTCCGATACACTGGTGCTGCTTGAGCCCAGAGTGGCCATGGGGGGCACTGCAGAGAGGCCGCAAGCTGCAGCCATGCATGGTTCAGGGAAGTGACTGCCCACAGTGAGAGGAAAGGAGGCTTCTTTTATTAAATGCCTGGTCCAGGCCCCAGATGCTGGCTGCAAGCAGGCAGGGCCAGGCTCCAAGCAGAGGCAGGACTGGCCCTTCCCAAACCTACAGGAGCTCTGTCCATGCCCCTCCACACAACTGAATTCTCCCCGGCCTGCACGTCATCGGGGGGGGGTCATTTGGCAATAACAGCGGCTCATTGTGTATTTAAACGGCGAATCAAAGCCCTGCCACCCTGCAAAGCCATTAGACAGCAAAACGAAGAGCACCAGCCCCACCCCCCCGCACAGCCAGGAGCAAAAGCCGCCGGGTCCAAAAGCTGCTGAATTGGTGTTTGCCGAGGGCTGCACAGGGAATTCCCCGCCCCCCCCCCCCCCCCCCCCCCCCCCCCCCCCCGTCAGCAGCTTGCTGCGATTATATAACCGGCGGGCAGCACGGCGCAGTTAACCTGTCGCTGCCTGCAGGGCAGAGAAGTGGGGGGTGGGGATGGGAACTCAGCTGCTGTGCTGGGGAGCAGACAATTATGGGCAACTCCCAGCCTGGACTAGTGGGGATATAGGAAGCTCTGTTCCAGAGCCATCCCCCACAAACGACCTTATTTGCACCCATCAACCCTGCCCTCCTCACCCCAACCTCCCACCTACCCACCACACGCCAGAGGCTCCCGATCTCATCCAACAGACCACACACTCTTCCCACCCATCATGGGGTCAGAGCAAACGAGGGGAGCCCCAGCTGCACGCAAGCGTCTCTGCCCCAAAGAGGCAAGAGGGACGTGGGCGGCACTCACCTGGCCGCACACTCTGCACCAGGACAATCCGGTCCCCACTGACTGTGAAGCCGAAGCCATGCTCGTCCTTCTGGATGATGACACAGCGCTGGACCAAGCCTGTGAGTGCAGGGGGAAGGAAAAGCAAGGGAGCACGGAGTTAAAGCCATGCTCCGTGTTGGCCCACGGTACAGCGTCCTGGTGGGCTGGGGTCACTGGAGCTGGGGGGGATCTGCTGTGAGACGGGATTTGTTTCTCCCCACACTGTGCACACAGGCACATGCAACACGAGTGAGGCCTGGTGACACCCACTCCCATGAAAACTTCAGCTCCTGGTAAGAACAGGCCAAAGGGCTACCCAAGCATGGCTGGTGTCTGCAGCTAACAGTGCTGGGTCTAGTGTCACATCCAGCCACTGTCGATAACCCGGCCTGAATGACCTGGTACCCGTCAACAGCCAGGGGCACCCTTTTGCACAAGGGGTCCCCAGACAGGGTCTGGGGCAGGGCATCAGGCTGGAGACCCAATTAGGGCCCCTCCTCTTGCACAGGCTCCCTAAATGGCCTTGGTCATGGCACTTTGCCTCTAGGCTCCCCAGGAGTGATAGCACTGCCCCACCTCACCTCACGGGAGAGTCACAGAGACAGGACTCCCCGGGGACAGGCTGACAGGGTGGTAAAAACCCGGGATGATATGTTTAGAGCCCCAACCCGTGGGGACAGCAGGCAGGCAGAAGTTACCTGTTGTTTCGGTGGAGTCGGACGGCTGGCGGTGATGGCCGGGAGACCTGCGTTCTGGAGCCGAATCTCCCAGAGAAGACAGGCTGCTCAACCTGGAGGGGGCAAGATGCACGTCATCACAGAGGGCCCGTGATGAACGGGGCTCTCCTTCCGCTTGCTCGAGACACCCTCACCTCACACAGGAAGTGGCAAACCGCAACACCAGCCTGCGGTAGACTGAAAGTGAGCACAGGCTGCGCGCTTCCCCAGATCGGAGCAAGGCTGGGCACCAGGAGTACCCCGGCCCAGGCCTTGGGACAGCATCGGGCACCCCCCGTGCCACGACATGGAGCCACCGAGGTCTGTGAGTATGGGAGGGATGAGCGGGGGGAGAAGCGATGCGGGGTCCACGGTGTAAGCACAGCGAGAGTGACAAACAGATACACACACACATACACACGCCAACCGGACGCCCGGCACCAGAGCTTACCAGGCTGCAATGGGGCTGATGGAAGAACACGAAGCAGCGAGGAATGGATGAGAGAAAGACAGACAGACAACGGACAGTTACTTTCACCCCCCTGCCCTTCCCGCCCCAACCTTTTCTATCCTAGTCCAGTGCCCTGCAGGGACTGGCCAAGTCTGGGGGCAAGAAGGGAGCTCGGCCCCATGCTGGCTCTCTCAGCAAGGGCTCCTGGGGCGGGGGTGGGGGGTGTTATGCGCAGTCAGGCCCTGTCCAGAAGCAACCAAGTCCCAACAACCTCGCCTGTGCAGGGGACCACACAGCCAGCACCTGGAATTGCTCCTTGGACCGAGGCCGCCTTCCCACAACAGAGCTGGCCAGAGCAAAGGCTGCAGGGAGCGCTGATGCCGGCAGCTGAGAGGTGATGCCAACTCAAGCTGCAGCTCCCAGACAGGGCATGCACACAAGACGGGCTCTTGGCCTGCAGTGCCGGGCCTAGACCTGAAAGCCTGCTGCCTCCCTCTGTGCCACTCAGTCTCATCCTGCACCCAGGGCCTAGATGTAATCTCCCCCTGGCAGCCAGCCTGCCCTCCAACCCAGGGCTGAGGGACACGGGAAGCTCACGGTGACACAAATGCCCTTTGAAATGATCTGCTTCCCTTTGAAAACCCAGTCTCCAACACAGCCGGCGGGGACACAAGGAAATGGCCCTGCCCCCCACACCCCTGCTTTTCCCCGGACCCCTCTTACCTGGGCAGGTGAGGGTGCTTTTTACTGGCTGGTCTGTTGCCCAGGAGGGACGACAGAAATGGACACCCAAGACAAGGACGGTGCAAGATCCCAAGGTCAGCATTGTGGGGTGGGAGGGGGGAGAGAGGAGATAAAGGCATCAAGAGGCAGATGTGAGCAGGCGCTGCAGCTGCCGGCGCACCAGGGGAAGGGGAGCAAGGTTTGGAGCCCGAGCGCCTCTCTGCTCTACCCCTCCCCACAGGACCCAAACAGGGGCAGAGGAGCCAGGGCCCTGGCCAGGCAGCTCCTTCCCGAGTGCAAGGGGAACCCTCAGCCCTGGCCCCTGCTGCCAGGCACAACGGGACCCAGATGCACATCTGCGAGGAACTGCCCCCACCACGCTCGCTGCACCTGGCAGCCCAACGCGTCCAGCTGCCTTCAGATCATCGTGAGACCCCAATCCTGCAGCAACGCGGTGCAGGTTAACAGGTGGCAAGGAGTGCTGCTGAGTCACTGGCCCGTTGAAGTTAAGCACATGCTGGATCAGGGCCAAAGCCCTCCTGAGCTCTCCAAAAAGCCTCAAAACCCTGCATCTCCAAAGCAGCTTCTCCGAGCTCCTTGCAGCAGGTGGAAAGGAACCTAGGGGCCAGGGCTGTGCGAGGACCAGGCTGGCCGGGTAGCGAGGCAGTCTGTGCGGCTGATACCCTGGCTTGAAGTTACCCCAGGCACCAGCTCAGCAGCAGAGCAGTGACAAGAGTGAGGCCTCACCACCGCACGCCCTGAGCAATGGAGGTGGGCGGGGGAACGCAGCATGATGCTCCCGGGGCACTAACCGAATGGAGAGGGCAGCTATATGGAGCTGTGGAAGCCCCAGCTGTCCTGCAAGAGCCTTCCAGCTGTTGGCGTGTGCAGACACACACACACATGCAGCCCCAGCTGGCAAAGCCGAGGCCTTCCCATGGGAGCGCGGCAGCCTGATAATACCAGGGAGTCTGGGGACAGCCTGGCCCACCGCACCTGCTGCTCAAAGCAGGCAGTGGGAAAGAACCGAGCGCCTGCCTGTCCCATGCCAGCCTTATCTGAGACAAGAGTCCTGTGGCCATTTACTGTGTGTCCATGGGTGCAGACCAGCGGAGAAGCTGCCCGTGGGTCACTGTTCTTGCTCAGAGAGCCCTGGGCTGTGCGGGTGTCTGCTAGAGCAGTTCCCCCAGTACACCCAGTGCCCCCTGCACCAGATCCTCTCCTCGCCAGTTCCCCACAAGGCCTCCCTCTAAGACAAACTATCTCATCAGCCACTGACCTGACATACAAGCATGGGTACTGCCTCCCCACCCGCAGAGCCCAGCCTCAGCACCGAGATCCAGTGTTCTCCGACCAGATGCTACTAAACCGTGGGGTCCCGGCTGTCTTATCAGTGCACCCCTTGACATCCTCCTGGCTCACTTCATCCAGCCTGTGTTATTGCTCCTGTTCCCCACTGGATGAAGGGCACTGCCAAACACTTGTGCACCCTGGAGACTCGAACAAGTCTAAGGTCCCCTGGGTCACCCCAGGCTCCGCTGTAACTCAGCCAGGGCACCAGGTACCTTGACCCCTTCGCTGATGTATCAGTGCAGAGAAGTACTCCTGCTCCAAGGCTGCGGAGGCCTGGGCTGCTTGCTGGAAGAGCTGGTGGCTTCCAGCTCACCTGGAATCAAGCAGCACAAGCATCTCGAGTGGATGCAAAGGTGCCCGTTGCAATCCCCCAGCAGGAAGCATCTTGGCTAGTTGGGGGCACTGCTCTACTGGCACGAAGGCATCTGCAGCGGGGGTCACAACAAGTGAATGGACAGCTCCTCCAAGGCCAAGCTGGCGGGTAAACTGTGTCCCCCCCCCGACAGGTCTGCAAGGCCTTCCTGGAAGATGATCCCATGCCTGCTGCTGTGAGGTGCAAGGAAATGCAGATAAGGGGCAGAGTTGGCCGATCAGGCCTCACGGGTTAGGTCTGCACATGCACGCCTCGGTTCCCCCTCCCCCCCAAGATGCCCGTATTTGGGTGGCGAGAGCATGGGGTCCTAATTACAGGGGTGGCATTTTGAGGGTGCCGTGGGGGTGCACAGGGAGTGCTGCTGTTTTGATTCCAAGTAATTTCTCATCAGCAGAGAAGCCAAACGAGGCGGATCACTAGGCTGGGAGGGTGGCCGCAGAGCTGGCTGGAGAAGCAGCCGCAGGCTCAGCCCGACACGCCCCAGCAGCCGGCTCTCACCCCCTGTGTGCCTTCGTGTGCTGGGTACCACCGAACTGCCTGCTCGGTCAGGTGGCGTCCCCGGGCGGGTGCCCCCAGCCCAGGCGCCACCGGGGAGTCCAGTGCCCACGTCAGCAAGGGCGATTCTCCCTCCCTTCCCCCCCTGCCCAGCCCAAGGGACGGAAAGTCAGCAGCGTAACCCCAGGCTCTGCTGCTCCAGCAGATTTCCAGTATGAGATGCCTCCCTGAAACCACAATTATAGGCCCGAACGAGGCAGGGAGGGTAATTACCGCCCGTTCCGTCGGCTCAGCAATCCCTTGCCCCTCTCCCTGCCCTCCCCCCACCCCCCTTGGCCGAGTCAGAGTGCGCCGGGTCCATGTGATTGAAGTTTCCATCTGAGCCTAGCGTGTGTGGCTGGGTAGCACACCGGCCCATGACCCCTGCTCCTCAAAGCACCCCCAGAAACAATCCCCATGCCCTGAAGCAGATGGAGAGGCTGATGGAAGAGCTGTTTTCAAAGGCAAGGAGGTAGAAAAGCAGACGGGTAGTGCTTGGGACCGTGGTGCCCACACGTTCAGAGCCAGTGCCTTCCAGGCAGCACCAGGGATGAGTCAGCACCACCCGACCGGCCGTCTCTGCTGGGGAAATCCCAGGGTGTTGTTCAGGCCTTGTAGCCAAAGCACAAAAGGAACTGGAGTGATGCAAAGAAGAGACAAAGGAAAGGCAACGGCAGACCCCGTGTGCCATGCAGGGACTGACTCAGCCCAGCAGCCTGGCATGGCACAGCATCCCCACGGAGGGCATCCTGCCCGCCACGATGAACTCCAAACCTTTGGGAACTTGCATCTTTGCTCCATGCCTCTGCTCAGATCCTAATGCCTCCCGGTGTGGCTGGTCCTTGCTCTGTGCACATGTAGCCCCTAGCACCCAGGGTCTGGATCGCCATGCGCAGCTATAACTGCCTTAACAAACCTGTGTCCCAAGGGCTCTCCAGCACTGCTCAGTCAAGTGCTCATGGGCTCGCAAGTGCCTGGAATAGGGTCACTCTGGGGGTCTTCATTCAGCCTCCTCCCCCTCACGTACGCCGCATGATGCTGTCTTGCATTGCCTGGGCACGGCGTCCAGAGCAACCCCTGCCTCCTGTCCACGGGGAGTGAGCCTGGGGGGGAAGTCATCTCTGGGAGCCATGCCTCACTTGCTGGCGTGCAGCGGGAGAGGAAGGGGCTTGCAGGGGTGGGTCAGGGCAGCTGATCGCTTCCTTGGAAAACTGCATTTCTTTCCTGCCTCCACCACAGACCAGCAGACGAGAGCCCGGTCAGGTCCCTCCAGCTGACTGCACGCAGAGGGGGCAGCCCTGGAGCAGACAGAGGGCGATCCAGAAAAGCAAGGCCTGTGTAACTCTGGCACGAGGCTGGGGCACCCTCGGCACTTCCAATCCTCCCCTCTCTCTGCCTCAGCTCCCGATCCCTTCTCACTGAGGGGCAACGACAAAGCCAACGGGCAAGCCCAGGAGGAAATCAGTCATTTTTGGTGTACACACATGTAGAGGGGCCAAATGAAGCCTGCAGACACAAAAGTCACCTCCCTAATACGAGGGCAACCCTTGGCTAAAAAACGTTTCTGCTCCAAAGCACAAAGGGCACCGAGTCTTTCAAAGAAAGCATCCCCTGGTTTCAACTTAGGAGGAAAGTCATGCTGTTTTGCCCAGCCCTGCTCCCAGCGCCAGGCAAGTCGTTTCCTAATGCAAGTTCACAAAGAAATCCCGTCTGGGGCAAGCTCCCGCCCCAGGCACAGTTCAAGTCTGGCGAAATTAAAGCCAGTGAGAACAGGGACCCGGAGTGGAAATTGTTAGCAATTTCTAACCGCAGTGCCCAGCACGGGGAAATCTCCTTCTGCAGACATTCAGAGGCACGAAAGTGGAGTTAAGACAGTGGCCGGCATCCAGAACAGAGACACCTGTCAGGCTGCAGCTCAAGGAGGATGTTGCTAATGCCTATAAGACCTTCTTTAATGCCAATCTGCTGCTGTGAGAGACAGCCTGGTCCTGTGAGCTACAGCAGGCAGCAAGATGCTCCAATACTGGCAAGAGAAACAAGCAGAACCACCCAGCCCCCCCAGGTCCTAACCCCCACGCTGGAGAAGGGGTGCTGTCTGGAGAGTGGTGAGAGCAGTGGGCTGGGAGCCAGGAGCCTTGGGGGTGAAATGCCTTGAGATGAAAGCCCCGGTGGCCAGAAGCACGGCACGTTCTGCACTGTTTGCAGACAGCTGGCGTGAAGAGCGCGGGGCAAGCACAAATGCCAGCTCCGAGCTGCCTCGGCAGAGCCGGCCAGGTCCCATTCACACCGAGATGTGCCACACGTCACGTGCTCAAGCGGATTTTAAAATAGCAAACCTGACGTGGACTTTTCCGTCCCATTACTCAGCGCAGGTCTGGGCTCCGTTCTCTGAGGTTAGAGCAGCTGAGAGTCAAGCTCCGCGTGACTCATGGGCGCAGACTTCCAGAGAGCTTGAGGCCAGGTTTCCAAGTGCCTGCATCCGCTGCATGCTCGCTGCGCAGGGCTCTCAGATCCGTCTCTGGGGCTCTTCTCCAACAGGCCCAAAGCCATGCTGGGGACTGGTCTCTGGAGGAAACCGGCTCCCCCAGAGCTGTGATTCGGGCCGCAACACCCCTGTTTCATGAGGGCAGGGAGGACGCTCGGAAGCTGGTGAGATGCCGGCACCGTGGTACTTCTGCCGTCGTGAAAGGCTGAAGCATGTGCATAGAGACGGAGCCCTGCCCTGGAGGGCACTGCAAAGCGGTTATGATTTCAAGAGACTCCAACCTTCCCATCCCTGCTCGGTTCCCTACCCCCAGTGCGTGGCCACCGCCTCCCCAGTCTCTCGTGCTGGGGGGGGCTCAGCCATTCCTCCAGTGCCTGAGCCAGTGCCCTCAGCTTGCACTGACTCAAGGCTGAAGCACGCAGCAGGCCCGGGGCCAACATTTCCAGAGGGAAACATCCTAACTACCCCGAGCTGGCACCCACATGGAGCTGGCTGGGCCAGCACCCGGGGATCCTTCCGTGCGGGCCCTCCCCTCTGCTCTGTGCGTTACGACAGGGGTTTCTGGTCTGAGGTTTTTCTTTCTGGTTTCGGCTGTTTATTTTTAGCCCGATGACGGCCTCTTTCTCCAGAATTCTTCATGGAAGCATCCCTGCTTCCCGAGCCTCCAGGATTGCAACACTGGGGCCAGGCCCCACCACTGGTATGGGCAGGCCAAGCCTTGCTCCTGCCCCCGCACCCCTTGCAATCTGCAGCTCGGACGAGCCGTAGCTCCCAGGTTGCTCGCCTCGACTGCCCCAGGTATAACCCTTGGCAACTGCCCAGCAGAGAGGTCACGGCCAGACAGAGCCCATGAGCTTTCCTAGAGCTCATGGGGGATGAGCTTTCCGGGAGCTGGCTACGCTCCGGATCGCCAAGTGCGTTTTGTCAGGTTTCTACAGGGTGCAAAGCTCGACGGGAACGGGGCCCTGGGCACCTTGGCACAGTCCAGAGCAAGAAGAGATGCTTCCCCTCTAGAAATCTGCTCACGTAGGGGACCACTGACCCCTTGCCGGGCAAGGGCCCCTGCTGATCACAGCACAGCAGTCCCTCCATCAAGCCAGAAACCACCTAAGGCAAAGCAGCGGCTGCCATCTCGGGAGCTGGAGCGGAACAAATGGCGCAATTAAAAGATTAAGAGAGAGAAACAGGATCAATCCTCAAAGTGGGTCAGTCTCAGCTGTGGCTTTGCCAGGCGGGCCACTGAGACTGGGCTGGGGAGGGGGAACTCCTGCAAAACCACCTCCTTGGAGGACAAAGCCCTGTGCCCTGCACCGGTCCTGATCAGGCCTGCCTGGGCCTGCTCCTAGAAGCTGAATAGCAGAAACTCCCGGGTCCCTGGGAGTGCAGCTCCTGGGATCTTGCTCTGTCCACAGCCCGAGTCCAGGGCCATGCCACTCTTAAAGGCTGGGCTAGCAGCACCCTCTCCTCTTAAGGCTGTCTGAAACCACCCAGGACCGGCCTCGGGTTTCAGGTATAGAAACCTTTGCAAAGCTCAGCCCGTTGTGGCTGGATTGTTACGGGCTGGGCATCTGCCGTGGGCTGGCTGGGGAGTTTCTGCAGGGCGATCATGACCTAACGGGGTTGGCTAGGTGCGAGGAGACCACAGTCCAGGTTACATGCTGGTGATCTTTCCTTTGGCTCGCCTTAGTGCTCCTAAGCCTACGACTGGGCCTGCAGCAGCGTGTGCATGGAAGACACAGGCATCTTTTGCCACCCGGGTGAAAAGCAACCCCGGTTTGACCATGTTAAGAGCCTTTCGGGAAGAGAAATGGGTTTAGCTGTGCAGTCTCCCTGCTGACTCTGACCCTCCCAGCTCCCAGCACAGTTGCCCTCCAAGGAGCAAATGCAGAAGGCCATAGCTGCTCCAGGCCAGGGTGTTGCAGCAAGGGAAGTTGGGGTTAGATATTAGGAACAACTCTCTCACTAGGAGGGTGGTGAAGCACTGGAACAGGTTACCTAGAGAGGTGGTGGAGTCTCCATCCTTGGAGGCTTTCAAGACCCAGCTGGACAAAGCCTTGGCTGGGATGAGACAGTTGGGGCTGGTCCTGCTTGCAGCAGGGGTTCGGACTAGATGTGACCTCCTGAGGTCCCTTCCCATCCTTGTATTCTGATGCTAGGACCAAGACTAGGCAGATTTGGTCAATTCCTTTGAACCCACCCTGAGAAGAGAGCATTAAGAGGCCAAGCCAACTTTGAGGCCACCTGGATAACCCAGAGGCAGCCCTGGGGTGCGCCCACTGGAGTGTACCGTCAGTAATGAGTAGCGGGAAGCGCAGCAGGGGATCAAGTCATTAAAGGGATTCAAACCACTCACACGCAAGGTGGGGAGACGTGGCAGCAGCAGTGGTAATATCAATTCCAGTAAGTCCTGGCTTTCAAGCACTTGACTTTGCAGCCTTCAAATGTCCCACGAGTGCCACTTTTTGGGTCCGTTTGTTAAATCAGGATGGGCCCTTTGCAGCAGGCTGTGCTACTGCAGATATGCCGAGAGACACCCTTGTGCTGGGTGATGCCTTAAACAGCAAAGCAGCCCGGTGGCAAACTGACACAGCTCTGCTGAAACGTGGCTAGAGTCAGCTGGGAACACAAGCCTCACACAGCCCACCATGCCCCTGGCAGGACTGGCATGCCCACACCTCTCCAGCTAGCCTTGCTGCGATACCAGATGTGTGCTGCCCCTACAGAGATGCCCACCTGGCAGCACAAGGCAGCAAGAGCATGCAGCTCTCATCCCATCTGAAGTGGGAACACGGGCAGCCAAACTTGACCTTTGGGAGGGCAGGGAAGCAACACGGCCTAATGGAAGGGGCTGAGCTGGGACCTAGATCTCTGCCATCTGTTCCTGGCTCGGACACAGATTCGCGGCGTGAGCCTGGGTGGTCCAGGCATCACTGTCTCCTGAAGTGTTTGTGCAGCACCCCCACGCGCTGGGACCCCCCTCTCAGCTGGGGTCTAACAACTACTGCTGGGCAAAACTTTCTGCCCAGGGCACATGGGAAAGCACCAACGGGGGAAAATGACGGGGCTTGTTCCATGGGTCTGCTGTTAAATTGGCAGATGCCACTGCCCGGAGGAGGCTGTCATTATCTGTCTGGGTCTGCACAAGTGTGCACAGGCAGGCACCACTTCTGCCATCCACTCCAAGGGAAGCGCATCACAGTGAGGCACTGCAAGGCCGACAACTGCGACGTCCCAAAGCCCCTCCACGAGAGGGACAGGCCTCTCCCCTTGCCTCTCCACTGAGGACACACGGCGGCCTCCTGGCCTCTTTCCAGCACAGCCTTTCAGCACATGCTTAACGCCAAGCCCCGAGCAGTCCCCTGACACAAGTGTGAAGGTCACTCTGAGCTCTGTACAACTGCTGAAGCATCTGAACGACTGCCCCATCCCCTCCCAGCTGGTGTCATTACCGGCCTCTGCCTCAGGTCCCCGTGCGCAAAAGGGAAACGCGCTGCAACAGGCCGGGTGGGAGCAGGAAGGGACCTCGAGCATCCTGACTGCCAGCCCTGCTCTCTAGCCACAACCCAATCATCGCCTCCAAGAGCTGGAAACAGAAGCTGCTCTTGGAAGACAGGCGGTGCGATGCTACCTCAATTCCAGGCTTGCAGCAACCTCAGGGAGGAGCAAAGCCTCAGCGAAAGCATATCTTCCATGTTTCAGGGGCGTAGGTTGTAGCTGTGTTGGTCTAAGGACATAGGCATGGTCTAATAAAGGATACAGGATTTACTCAAAGAACTTTATCAGGCGAAGCATGGCACTCAACTCAGGTGCCAAGTGCACCAGAAATACCATAGCGTTCAGTGAGATTGTCACCCTGCAGCGGTCATGGATGGATACCAGCACTAACCAGGCACCAAGGGGATTCCCAAGCCCTGGGACCCTGCCTGGCTGCTCACCCATGCTCCCTCCTGTAACTGGAAGAGGAAGGAGACACCCCTATACCCACTTTTCCAGGTCAACCCTTCAGCCACACTCACACCGCCTGCAGACACAAGCTCAAACCACCTGCACCCAAAGCTTCCTCTCTCCGTGTCTAGGTGACGTGTGGCTTATGCCATACAGTCGAGCCATCCCATCAGCTCAAGTCAAAGGCCAGAGGCGCCGTCTGTCATTCAATTGGGTTCCCTGCAGCAGCTCCTATCCCAAATTACTTCACCAGCTAGGAAGAGATTTCATTTAGTAAATGAGACCCAACATCCCACCTATATTTCGCAGCAAACCAAACTCCAGTCCACAGACTCCGCAGTGACTCCTTTGCAACCAGCTGCATTCAAATGGAGAATTTTAATTAAATCCGAGAATTAATGCAATCAGCACAGCCGCCCTGGAGATTTCATGTCAGCCCAAATTCTGTTTATCTTACTGCCGTCCCCGTGTCTCCAGCTGTCCGTGTGGTGCAGATTTTTCTAATGGCAGCAGCAGCAGTCACCACCACTGGGGGAAACTGGAAGGCTGGGGACAGTTGGGTTGTTTAGTCAGGAGTACAATTTGTCAGCCAGTTGTGCTGGTATGACTGGTTATACTGGCAAAGCTGTTTCCTCTTCTAGCGCAGAAGCAAACTAGAGCAGCGTACCTACTGTCACACCAGTATAACCAAATCCATATGGGGCAGTGGTGGGGGTGGAATTGTACAGCTACACCCTTATAATTTAAGAAACACAACTTCTGTGCTTAGCTAAGGTCTTGCACTAGTCTGAGCCTCCGCACAGGCAATGATACCAGGAAGACTCCACACACCTACCTCGGGTTACACCAGAAAGGTCTGTCCCCAAGCAGACATGGTTTTCACATAACAGAAAACTCTGCCCAGGCCTCTACTAAGGCCACCCTTTTAGTTGGGTTAATTCATGCCCCAAAGACAAGCTCCTCTATCTTTGTTTTAAGTCGGGGACTCATGAAGGTCGCTTGCCACGCTCACATCCATACCCTACAAAGGGTGTTAGGGTCTGGCACAGGAAATGTCTGACGTGCCCAGGATTGGAGAAGCAGGGAGGCTGAAAGCCATACAGGAGGGGCTGGGAGCTAGGCAGCGTCCAGCGCTCAAGAGCTGTGCCCCAAAGGCTGAAGGGCAGGAGCAGAGGAGAGCGTGAGATGACGGTGCCAGCCACAGCAGGAGGTGGAGGCACAAGCCAATGCTGACGCCTTACAAAGGTGATGTTTGCCGAGTGCCTGGAAAAAAAGGAGCCTGCTGCCCAAACGATAAGTACCGGCACCAACGCTGAGTCTGCTCAGCCTAACAGGAGCGTGCGAAAAGCCCTGCTCACCCACTAGCCTCAGTGCGCATTGAATGTTATTCCCCATGTACACACACATGTGCAAACCCCCCGCCCCAGCACACATACCGTTCCCAGCAGACGGTGACTGCAAAGTGGCGCTGAATCATTCTGCCTTCTCCCATCCTCACTCATGATCCAGATGGTCCGAGCTGAAGGCAAGACCTATTCCAAAATGCCACGGCCCTGCACGTTGGTATGGATCACACGCATACTCGTTCCAAAAGCAGCCAATCCTCTCAGGGGCCCTGGAGGAAACTGCAGAGCGAAGCTCATGGGTCCAGGCTGGTTCACCCCTGACCTCCCCAGCCCGGGCCACCTCCCAGATGCTGGTGCAGCTGTTCGCTGTGTGCCCTGCTCCACCCTACACAGCTAGGTATCAGCTTCCACAGGCCAGTGCGTTAACAACAGGCAGTTTCACACCACCCTGTGACAAAACACATCACCAAGAAAGCTAACAGAGCCCGAATGGCGATGGTACAGAGGCTATGGCGGCAGGCACCTGAGAGCCCATCTACATGGGGAAGTCGTGGTGGGAAAAGAGCTGTTTACCTGGAGGGATGCAGCTTGGACGCACTGAACCATCAGCCACCACCATACTAGGGTGTCATAGGCTTTCAACCAAGCCCAAAGGGTTCTGCCAGCACATCACCACACCACGGTGCCCAGAGGCCATGGGGATGGGCACAACAGCCACGCCAAGACCTGCTCCTCGGGCAGGGCTCATTGGAAGCAGCCCGTGAGAGGGCCGGATTTGAGTTCCCCGCACCCAGCCAACGTAACAGCCAGAGCCAAGAAGCCGCTGGAGTGCGCGCCACATCTTCCAGTGCCGTACTCACAATGCCTTGTCCCAGCCTCTTCCACCCGGGACACAAGGGAACCTTGTTCTCTGCAGAAACCACTCCAAAAGGGAAAGAGGCTCCACGCCCTGTGCTGGCCGTGATGAATGGAGCGGACTCATGCAGACTAGACAATGCCCTGCCAATGTCACATCCATGTGGCTCTCGCCCAGAAGCGGGAAGCAATGCCGTAACGCAGACGACAGCGCACTAGGCAGGGACTCCGGCGGGCGGCACGGGGCCTGTGCCAGCGCAATGGGGCAGTTCCTCGCTGCAACTCGATCTGCCCGGCTTCTCTCCTGGCCACGCCGCAAACAATCTGCCTCTGTCCCTCAATTAGCCACACAAGTGGCTGGATATTTTCGGGCACAACGTGCCAAAGCAGAAGGCTCTGTCCTGCCAATGTGGGGGTTCCCCTGCTGCCCACGCAGGGGAACAGGAGTTGGTACTTCTGTCAGCTGCAGCACGGACACGCTGGTCTGTTTTGACCTCATGCGCTGAAACCAAAGGCCATCACCAAACAGCAAGCCCCAAAAGCCAAGGGGCACCAGTACCCACCTAGCACCCCTCTGGGGTGGCACCACATACGGCTTGGAGAGCTGCAGGCAAAGCTTCTTAGTGGCTGCATGAGGAAGGAGGGGAACTTGCTCTACCCTTCCAGGGAGCTCCAGGCTCATTTCCCCAGTTGCAGCAACGTTGCGGGTGGAGGGTCCACATCCCCATTAGCACACTAGGGAAACTGAGGCACAGAGAGATGTATTTGTGTTAGGTGTCTACATCAGAGATGGGGTTTGCTCAGGTCATCTGGACACCCCACCCAGGCAGACATAGCAAATGATCACCCCGAGAGAGGTACCCAGTGGAGAGACAAGTGCAGCCCAAGGGACAGAACAGAGACTGGGACTGTGCAGCTCTTTTTCCAGCTCTGCCACTGAGTGGCTGGGTGACCCTGGCTAAGTCACTTTCCCTCTCGGTGCCTCAGTTTCCCTGCCAGGAAGGCAGTCCAACCTCGCTTGCAAGGTGTTCTGAGAGGCAGGGAGGAAATCTGTTATCTCCATGAGTTCTTGCCTCTTACTGCCCCTCGTCCGGTCTCAGGGATGGTCTGAGGAAGAAACAAACCTACATTCAAGGCAGGAGGATCTTCAATCAGACAGCACAGGACACTTTTTTTCTTTAAATTTTAGTTTGCATCTGAGGCCAAATTAGCCAAAACTAATTCCAAATCCAAGAGTCCAGAACCATAAGTGGCCCTACTACTGGCAAACATCCTCCACCCGCAACTGGGGCTCCAGATGTTTCCAAAACCTTTGAAAGGCAGGCCCAAGCCTGGAGGCTTGGGGTTCAGATGTCCCCGAGTTTTGCTTGCCCTCAGCCATAAGGCCCTAGGAGCAAGCAAGGGAGGAGACTCCCATTTCCATAAACTGGGCTTAAAGCCGCTGTGTCTCGGCGGGTAGCGAAGCATGCTAGAAGAGCAGTTCTCCTGTGGAGCGGTTCAGGAAAACTGCCTTCTTGAACACAGATGCGTGGTATTTCCCCTGCCAGGTTAAGAAGCCACTACACTTGATCTGAGCCTTCAAGAGGTAGAGACAGGACAGCCAAAGGATGCACCTGGCAAAGGAGCAGCTATTTATAAAACAAAGCCCCTGGGGCTCCATAAGCCACAACCTTGATCTTGCAGCGAGCTGCACAAAGGCAGGCCCCGGTGCCCTGGGGAAGCCCCTTGGACCCTAAACCACCCCGCAGGGGTCTGCCAGTTTGGTTTTGCTCTCACAGCTGGCCTTGCATGGGCTTCCATGGCATTCTGCCTGAGTGCAGGGGTCTGCCAGCATGGTGCAGACCCAATGCACCAAAAACACCGCCATATCTGCAGAAGGTGCAGCCACGTGACACAACAGGGTGGTGGGGAAAAAGGGGCAACTTCTGAACCCAGCTACTGCTACTAGAGAAACACAGTCCTCTTTGGGCCTTTCATAGCTGGATGCCAAGCAGTGAAGAGTCTGATTTAGTCTTCCACATAACCACTCCCCTGGGAGGGACACTGCCCTGGAGGGACATAGCACTGAGGTGCCCAGGCTGCAGCTCCCCACCGCCTGCCATTGAGCTGGCCAAGCCAGCCCCACCAGCACTCAGCCTTTGGTGCAGCGAGCACTAATCTGATTTGCTGTGTGGAGCAGCGGCAGGCCACTTCCTGCAGTGATTTAACTCGTCAAAGGGCAGAGGGTGCATTGTGGACACGGCAGCCACTAGCTGGCGAGGAACTGAAAGCTGCAGAGCATACGAGGGCAGAAATCCTCCTTGCCCTGTCCTCCTCCTCCTCCTGCTGCAGAGACCTTTCGGCTGCTTAAGGTGTTCCCCATCCTGTCCCACCGCACAGAGCAGCACAGAAATTGGGCGCATATTGGGGTACAAAGACCACGACAAGAGCCAGATGTAAGACAAGCAAAAGTCCTTTGAACAGTGAAGGAACAAGCCTATTTCCCCATTCTATTTCTGGCCACACTTTCCCTTCTGCACCACCAACACTCCACTCTTTGGGGAAGTGCATTTTTCCCATGCAGACCAAAGCCCCGGCATTGGGTGGCATCACCTGGCTGCCCTCGGGCATGACGCAAACACAACCATGTCCATCCCAGAGACACACAGGGTGGCACAGAGCAGATGCTCTGCAGCTGAAAGGATGCTGAGCTGTCGGAAGAGAAGCTAACAATGTCTGCAAGGCCTGTGCAGAGCAGTTTGCCGTCTTGGATGGACAGTCCCTAGCGCAGTAAACCAGTGTCCAGGTGGCAGAACGTCTAGGTGAGCAGGTGGCAGGCCCCTCTCTGTGCCTCTCCTGGAGGGAACAGGAGCCTGTTACCGCCCAGGCTGGCAGATGTGGCTGTAGCGCTCATGCAGTAGTTGCTCTGGCTTTCAGCTCTGGAAATCCCTGTGCAGTCCCCAGTGCGCCAGCCATCATGCAGACAAGTGATCTTCCAGGATGCAACTACTTCAGGCCACAGGATGTGCCTTCTTTGATCAGAGGAAGTACATAACCCTCTGGTCAGCCCACATACATCAGCAATTGCATGTGTACACACAAGACTGAACATCAAGGCTGAATATGGAGGAAGTCCAAAGGTCTCCTTTGCCCAGGAGTGAAAATATTGTTGCCCCCTGCTCCTCGCAGTGCCAGGAAGGAGGTTTGGAGTCCCAGCTGGCTGCTGCCCACAGACCTTCTCTCACAAGCTTCTGGCTGGTGGCAGGACGAGGAGCTTCATTGCCTTCCGTCACAGGCTGCCGATGGAGGAAGGAAGGGTGGTTTGCAGCAGAGACCCCTGCTGCGCTGAGCACCTGGGCTTTCTGCTCTCTTACCAGGAGGCAAGGATTTACCGAGGAAGCCTTCTCTCTCCACTTCTGGGCTCCAGTGGGGGATTCCTGTGGCTACCTCTACTTTGGGGCCTCACCCTCCTACCCTGCGGGCATCTCCGACACCTCCAGCTCCAACACAAGCAAGAAGCCAAACGGCTGCTGGCTGGTTTCACCAAAGGGGCTCTGAAGATCTGCTCTGCGCACGTAGCCACTTGGAAAAAACTGAGCATCAGCCAAGGCACCAGAGCGGCCTGCAGACTTGCACATCCTAGGAGGAAGGTTGACTGCGCAGCCATGAGGGCTAGAAACCAAAACAACTTAAATTCTCCAAAATCAGACAACTCGGGCTCATCACCACGAATGATCTCCATGCCCAGATAATGGGTTGAGGCACAAGCCTGCCAACATAGGCAGGCCAGGTGTTTCTGCTGAGCGCACCCCATCACCTCCTATGACTTGCCCACCCTAGCACCTCCCTGGAGGGGCTCAGCAGCTGGTAGCTATGCTCAGCTGCCTTTAGAAACATGGCAAGGAGACCAAGGAAGAAAGAAATCTGTTAGGCTGTAAATACAATCTCCAGTCCCCAGCTGGCCAGGCCCCGCATCTGTCTAATCAAATTTTGTATTTACTTGGGAAAGGAGTGGCTGGGTTTGATGTAGCTCAGACTGGAAGTGGAAGATCATTACTGTTTTTAACAGCGAAGACTCATCAATGAAAAAACACAGCCACATCCCACAGCCAGTCGCTGCCAGAGGCAGTCTTCAGACACCCATGCTGCAGTGTGCCTCACCCAGACAGCCTGGGCTACCTCTTAATAATCGTGCCAAAAGGGATGGTGCAGGGGGAATCTGCCCCTTTCAAGACCAAGCAATTGGTCTTAAAAGGGGCACATTCCCCCTGCACCGAAACACAGCTTCAAGCCCTGGTAGGCACAAGCAAAAACCTTCTCTGCTTTGCAAGAAAGACCTCCCCCCCAGCACTCCCCCAAAGGGGTTTGCTTCTCACCTCTCATTCCTCTGTGGACATGTGCTGGTCTGTTGACATCCTCCATCCCAGAGGTTGCTTCACACGGAGGTGCAACTATCTCCAGCAGCCCCACACTTCTACTGAATGGGACCACTGCAATGGGGAGCATAACCCCCGCTGGAAAGTGTTTGCAGACCCAGGCCGTGGATGGACCAGGCCACCGAAGAGCACACAGTGCGCTCAGACATGACCATCTCTCCCCAGCCTCGATTTTTTTGCTAAACGCCCCGAATCAGCTCCCGCGTGGTAGAATTTAGAAATCCCAAAGCAAGTCGACGATCAAATCCGCCGAGCAGAGCTGAACAACAGAGAAAGCACGCGGGCAATAAGAATAAGTCAACCCGAGCACACAAAACACATTCAGATAGCTGCTTTCTATCCTGTGTCTTTTCACACCAAAGGATGTGAGAGAGGAGAATAAACACTTGGCGGAGAAGAATAAGTGGAGTGTTTTCTGCACGGCACCTCTGTTTTGAGCTAGGTTGGAGTGGGGAGGGGGTCCCTCAATGCCGATACCCTGCGTGCTGCCACATCCCCAAGCAGATTGCAAGAGGCCTGCCACAAAGCCCCAGAGACCCCGGCCAGGGAGCACCCATCTGCACCGAGATTCCTCCACAGGACCAGGGGAAGCGGCCCGAGGACTGCCGGCTCCATTCAGGGTGCAGGGAAGGCATCTGCCCTTCCAGGGGGGAGCGTGCTGGGGTAAACGAGGGGGGGACAAGGCAGGGCCGTATAGCCCAGCGACACCAGGATGTCATGCAAACGAGGCGGCCGGGGTCCGAGCAGGCCCTGGGTACCAGCCCCGGACTAACTTCTAAACTAGGCCCGGTCGCAGCCCACTGCAGTCTGCAGAGACAGGAACAGAGGAAGTCGAATGACGGGAAGGGAAAGGTGACCCAGACAAGGAACAGGATGGCAGGCTGCAAGCAAAAAAAGGATTCAAAACACAGCCCAGCGCACGGCAGACGCAGCCTGAGAGAGACGCACGCCGGGCATCCGGGGCCGCGCCCGGACCCCGACGCTTGTGCACCCCCCGACCCCCGCGCGTCCCCAAAACCATCCCCCGGGGCGGGGGGGCAAAGACGACCCGCGGCACCCCCCAGCCGCCCCGTACCTGTCCAGCGCAGCCTGTGGAGGCCTCACGCTCATGATTCCTCCGCCCGGTCCTCGCGGATCCCGAAATTCCCGGCTGGATCGGGGAGGGGGGAGACGGGAAGGGCGGGGTGGGGGGGGGCTCACATCCCCCCTCCCGGGAGGGGAACCTGCACACGCATGCACAGAGGCGGTTCTTGGCTTTCTTCCGCCCCCCCCCAATAATAATAATAATAATAATAATAATACAAGAAAAGGGAGGAGGGCGGAAAAAAAAAATCAATTTCCTTCCGACAAAAAGGAGCCGGGAAGCAGCAAGTCCATCTCGAGTTTGCTCCTCCACATCGTGCCCTTTCTCCCTCCCCCTCCTCTCCCGCTGGCTTCCAAAACAAATGCAGCGCAGGGAAGGGGGAGGGAAGACCAAAAAAACCCAGCCAGCAATCAAAATGATATTGCCAGAAAAAACCAATTTGCCAAGAACAAGGAGAAAGCAGCCAAGTCCCCTTGCAAAAACAACACAAGAAAGAAAGGGGGGGAGAGGGGGTGCATCCAAATGTGCAGGAGCCCCGGGAAACGGGGCCGCCGCCGCCCGGCAGCAGGAGGGCTCGGGGAAGCCGCCGGCCCGGCGCCCGGGGAGCCCGAGCCCGAGCGGCCTAATGCGGCCCCGCCCCGCGCTGCCCCCCACGTGGCCCCGGGGCGCCCCCCGCCGCGCCGCGCCGCGCCCCGCCCAGCCCCGCGCCCGCCGAGCCGCTCGCTCCGGGGCCATGCCCGCGGAGGGCACCCCCGGGGGGCTTCACCCTGCAGCCTTGCCCTGGGGTGTGGCTGTGTCCTGGCGTATTATTATTAGTATTATTATTTTTTACTATTTTCTTTTTTTTTAACTGCTGGGGGGGGTAATTGCTTTGCAATCAGCTGCGAGGGGTCCCTCCAGCGGCTGGAGCCTGCAGCAGCAGGGCTGCTCTGTCCCCCCCTAACCCCGTGGCTGTATTTCGGCTCCAGCCCCACGTAGGAGGTGACCCCCACCTTAGCTGAGCCCCGCTTTTGCTGCGGGGGTTAGCTGGCGGGGCAGGGAGGAGGTCGCGCCTCCCCTTTGCCCTGCTCTGCTCACATCTCCCTCCAGGCGCCTGGCACAGTGGGGGACAATACTCACCTGCTCCAGCCGGCAGGAGGGTTGTTGCTTCTCAGGCCTGACCCAAGCAAGCCCCCACGTCTGGCACCCAGTCCACACTCCATTGGGTTGAACCCCTTAATTAATAGGCTTGGAGACCCTCAGCTGCACCATGCAACACCTTAGCACCCTAGGGACCCCTTCCCAGCCCCTGCCTGAGCACGGCCTCACTTGGGCAGCATGAACCCGTTAACATTTTTTGCTGGCCGGGGACCAGGCCTGCCAGGCTTTTGTATCGCTTCAACAAACACCAAAAAGGTTTTACTCCCAAAGAGCCTCTTCCTCAGGGCCCCGTGGCACGGCTCGTCCTTCCCAGGCATGTGGGCAAGGGTGGCACTCGCTTTGCAAGTCCCTCCTGGCATGGCCTGCTTCACTTTTCTGTTTGCAGCCTGCGTGCCAGCTAGCAGCGAGCCCTGGAGCCGGCTCTGTGCAGCAATCTTAGTGCCAGCGCTGAGCTGTGCTGCTTGACCCCAGGAATTAATGGGGTACAACCCAGTACGCACAGGAAGCCATCTCGAGCTGCTCGCCTGTCCTGGGCCCACAGCTGGAGATAGTCACTGCAGCAATGGAGAAACCCACCTGGAACAAAGGCACTAGCATGAACCAGGAGGAGAGGGGGAGTTGCATGTGCCCGGGGGGCGGGGTACAAGACCTATGCATCATGGCAGGGGTATACGGAGTGGCCTGGCCCTGCCTTGCAGCCTGGCAGATCTGGCTGGGAGGTCCAGCACCCTCTGGGCACTGCCCTTCTGTCAGTGCTTGGGTTGGGACTGTGACTGCATGGAAGAAAAGAGTGCTTAACTGTGGCAAGCGGTGTCTCGAGGCCCTGAGGCCTGGAGATCAGCAGGGGAGCTGGACATTTATCTCTTCCCCAGTGCAAGGGTGGCCGGCTCTCACCACCTCATCCACCATCTGAACCCGTCACTGCTCTCAGACACTGGCCTGATGTCTCAGGCAAAGCAGATCCCTCCTCTTGCAGGCACAACAGCCTGGGCCTTTGTGGTCCACCCCCCCCACTTCTCATCCCCACGGCTTCAGCTACTCTCTGAATGAATCAAAAAATCACAGAAAATGAGGGTTGGAAGGGACCTTGGGAGGTCACATCTAGTCCAAAGCAGGACCAGCCCCAACTATATCACATCCCAGCCAAGCCTTTGTTGAGCCGGGCCATAAAAACCTCCGAGGATGGAGATGCCACCACCTCTCTGGGTATGAGAGGCATCACAGACCCTCTGAACTGTGGAAAATACATTGCATCCGAAACACCCTATTAACCAACCGATAAATAAATGCGGTTCTGCTTGGGCTGGGAACAAGGACAGCTAGATTTAAAAACCATGTTTTTGGGCAGGGGCAGATAAACCACAAGTACAGAAGATGTGTTCATATGTGACCTGCCTGTGTCTACACCAGGTGCTAAATCACACCGAACACATTTTAGCTAAAACAGAAAAACACGTTTCGAACACAGATCCTACCTCAGGCAGGAGGTCAGACTAGATGACCCCTCGAGGTCCCTTCCAGCCCCGATTCCAGCCCTCTGGGGTCACAGCCTGAAGGAGACTCTCTCAGCCTCTTGAGCAGGCCCAGCCGAGCTCCCCAAGTGCAAGCATCCGTGCCCTGCAGCCCACCTCACCCTGGCTTACATGGGCCGCATCCTGCTCGGTTCATCCTGTGCAGCCCCTACCCCTGAGGTTACTAGCGGGGTGCGGGAAAGAGGGTGTGTATCTGATCCACCACCAGAACCATGAGCCATGGGAAACATCTGCTAAAACCAGAGGTGGCCATGAGGGGGCACCCGTGCCACAGACAATTAATTCGCTCAGCTTCGTTAAGTCAGGATCTAGCACTTGGCCTGGGACCTCCGCATTATGCCTCGCTTGCAGGTACCACCACCCGCTTCAAGAATTGGATCCTGGACAATGAAACAGAGGAGGCCGCTAGCGCTCAGACCCTCCACGAGAAGAAAGGGATTCCCTGTAACACAGGGTCACAGCCGTGTCTGTACAGTGCCCGGTGCTCCAGGGTGCAGCTCCTGACCTGGACCCTTCAGCATTGCAGCTAGGCAAGTGCTAGCCCGTTAGGCAGCTGGACGACACAGGCAGAGCATCCACCAGTAAATAGGGGAACATAAAAACATGAGCAGAGCTATACTGCGTCAGAGCAATGGTACCTTTCGGTCGCTCTCCTGGCTCCTGTAGCAGACAGCATCAAACCAGAGATCTCTAGAATGATCTATCCCCTCGATGCCAGAAGAAGCATCTCCTAGCGTTCTGCTCAAAGACAGTATGTGCAGGTGATTTGGACAAAAAGCACCGGGTACAGTCCTGTCCCACCCCCCGTGACAAGGAAATGGGTCAGGGTCAGAGCCAGAGAGACGGTTGTCTGTAAACTGGGTTTATTCTCATGGCCCGGTTCATCCTTTACACAGACGGGGCAGGATGAGACGAGACAAGCTGTGCACGCTTCACAGGCAGATGCGGCATGGGGCTAGGCTCGGGCATCGCCAGGCAGGAGGAAGGGGCAAAATGGCAGGGGGACACGGCACCGGGGAGTTGCTTTTAGGTGGGGTCCAAGGGCCAGGCGGCCTTAAAGCCAGACAGGCAGGGGAGGCGGGGGGCAGCTCCGGCAGAGGCTCTCAGCTCGGAGGGGTAACACGGACTATCACCCTCCCCTCCAGGGCCCAGGAAGATTGTGTCTTTGCCCAGAGCCGTGCCCTCCAGCTCCAGCTCCACCTCAGGCTTCACCTCCTGGCTGTGCTCTGCAGAAGGAGCCCGGTGCTGGCCTTCCTCATCCTCCCTCTCCTCCTCTTCAGGTGGGGACACGTCCAGCAGGAACTGCAGCCTCTCTGCAGCCCCCTGCACGGTGCCCAGTGGGTGCCCAGGGAAGGCTTGCCCCTGCAGCCGAGGGGGCAGGAAGCTGACCCCCAACAAGAGGGCATCTGATTTGGGGAACCCCAAGGGACCATGGGGCTGGGCGTGCTCTGGCAGGGGCAGCACCGCCTGGCCGTGGGGGAAGATGTGGCCAGAGAAGCGTGGCCACTCGGGCGGGCTGGGCACAGGGCAGTGGCTGGGCGAGCAGAGCTGGCGGCTGCCGTTAGGGGTGAGCCTGGGGGGCGGGAAGGCAGCCAGGTGGGGGAACTCATCCTGCACCCCTGGGCTGCAGTAGGAGCCAAAGAAGCAGGGTGAAGGGATGGAGCCAAAGCCTGCGGAGAGACAGGGAGAGGCGTGAGACTGGCAGCAGCCTGCTCCGGCACCAACCGGGAGTCAGGACACTTGGGTTCTGCCCCCACTCGGGTCCCTCCTTGTGCTTCTGTTTCGCTTCCCCTCCCTTCGGTCATTTAGACAGTGAGTGCAGCGGGGCGGCACCGATCTCTCCACTGCAGCCGCGGACACGGTTTCACCTGCCGGCCCCATTCTAGGCCGGGAGGAGCTGCATGGGACAAGCAGCCCTGGTCCCTGTGCCTGAGCCTCGGGGAGGAGGGATGTTGGCAGGACGTCAGTGCAGCCCCTGCTTCAGATGCCTCCCTCCGTCCCTCCCTCTCTGCAGCCTCCTGTGATTTCCCGGCCGCACCCTGGGTGCGGGAGCCTGCACAGATTCCAGCCTGGGCAGCTCTCCAGGAGGCACCTGTAGCCACCTGTGCCAGGCCCAGCTGACGTCAGGGTGTGGGAGGCAGGCAGGCCTTTCCAGTTCCCGCCCCGTGGGGCCCATGTTGGCATCAGCGGCCCCCACATGCCACGGCAGCAAGACAAAGCTGTGCCATGGGCGCCTTCCTTGCCCATCCTGGCACGTGCATGGCTAAGCCCTGCCACCCCAGTGCCCATAGGCTCAGAGGGGAGCTGGCTGTGCCCACCCAGGGGCCTGTGATGTACTGGCAGGTGCCAGCCTTGCATGGGAGGTGAGGGCAAGCGTGCACCAGTGTGCACGTGCTGTTGCACATGTGCATGCCCAGGCTGCATTGCTCCAGTGCAAGGTCTCCAGACGTCCAGCCCACTTGCCATCAGACCTGTTCTTAGCACAGCAAAATGGGCTGTATGATGCCCCTCGCTCAGCTATTCACCCACCCGCCCCCAGCACTTACGAGCTCCCCCGGCCACAGCTTTCTTGTCCCCCGTGCCGTCTGCGCCCAATGGCTCCTGCAGGCCACGGTGGCAGGCCAGCTGGTCAGCCAGTGCCCGGCGAGTGAAGAGCACGTTCTGTAGGAACTGGAGCAGGGAAAGGAGCAAAACCATCTCAGCCCCAAGCCCAGCCTGGGCCCACACCCCACTTAGGCTGGGTAAACCATGCCCCGTCGGCCTGCGGTTACCTCGCTCTGCAGCCCAGTGGAGACCATGGCGGGGCGGCACATACTGGCAGCTCCCAGCAGCAGTGGGGGTGCGGGGCAGCGCAGGTCCCACAGCGGGTAGTTGACAAAGATGAGCTTGCTGAAGTTGAACTTGTAGGTGAAGCGCTTGCCTTTGGTCTTGTGCAGGATCCGCTTGTTGTAATAATACCTGGGGGAGACAGGAGCCCGGAGAGAGAGCGCAAGGGAAGGAAGGACAGACGGACTGTCAGTGCTGATGGAGAGGAAGATTTGCACTAAGAGAGTCCTATAAACCCTCCCCCAGGGTGGGGACCAGCAACAGGGGAGTCTGGCCACAGCTGGACAACAGCACTGGTACCTGCCTGCCTCGGGTCTGCCAGCCCAGGGCATCCCACTGTGCCTGGGAGGAAGAAAGGGAGAGGGGTACCAAAGGGGAGAGGAAGGAAAGCAGGAGCTGGAGAGGATGCTTGTTCTCTCCTCTGCACCATTCCTTCCTTCCTGGATCCCAGGGTTTAGGCTGAGTCTGGTCCTCCCTGAGCCCCTCCAGGTTAGGGCCCAGGTAAATCCCAGCTGTCCTTCACTTCCAAAGTGATGAGCCATGCACAGCCCTGGAGCTGAGCACGCTTCCACAGGGATCAGGCCCAGAGACGAGCCCAGTTGCTTTGTCTGACCCAGTACCCAGGCTGCAGGACAGCCCAGGGGTACTGCTACAAGGGACCCCAGACCGAGCCTCCGGGCAGCGCTGCTCCTGCCTCGCACCTGAGTGCCCGGCTCAGCTTGTCATAGTTCATCTGGGGCTTGCATTTCCTCCGGCCCCACAGCCGTGCCACCTCGTCGGGGTCCTTGATCACGAACTCGCCATACTCGCCCTGCTGCCAGGCGATGACATGCCGGAACTCCTCCTTCTGCAGCAGCTCCAGGATGAAATGCCACAGCTGGATCTGGCGGGAGCCAGGGCTGGACTCTGCCTTGTAGGCCCAGTCAGGGAACGCCAGCCCTGTAGAGCAAGCAGGAGCACAGATGGACCCTGGGAACAGTGCTATGCATGTACCGTTCCTACCCTTCTGCCCCCGCCACCAACAGGATGCAGCTTTGTGTGCAGCTGGTAGACAGGTGCCACGTGCCACCCCAGAGCTGGCTGCATTTCAGTGCTGGGCATGCAATTCGTGTGCAGCATTGTGTGTGGTTGTTAACCAGCTGCCTATCCATGTTGGAGGGAAACAACTCCCTCTGTAAAGTGCTTTGGGAGAGGCAGGGGCTCAAGACATCAGAATTGGACCCAGAGCTCCAAGTTTGCCCCCAGGACACCGACCATCTCAATGGGGGGAAGAAAGGGGTTGGCTCCCGTTCTCACCTGAGATCCAGTAGGAGCTGGGAACTGCTGGCACACCCTCGGCTACACAGCTACACTGCATCTCGCCAACCTGGAGAGTGCAAAGGCAAAGCCATCACTGCAGGGGAAGGGGCTGCCTGGGAACAGGAGCTGCCAGCAGCCCCGGAAGGGCAGCGTGGGTGGAAGTGCTCTTCACCCATTCAAGCAGGGGGTGCTGGGAGCCAGGACTCCTGGGTTGTCCTGGAACAGAGGGGGTCTGACGCTACAGCAAGGGGTAGCATGGAGGGGGCAGAGATCACGACTCCTGGGTCCTGTCTCTGGCTCTTGCACAGTCTTTCTCTCAGTCCTATCTGGGGCAAGCAGTGAGCAAGGGGAATTTATCTGCTCTGAAGGGCAGGATGTTTCCAGAGCAGTGGAAAGAATGGGCCCAGGGGGCCCAGCTGGAGTGTGCCCCAGAGTACCCTATTTCCCCAGGTCGGCATCTCCAGTTTGTGTGCAGAAATTTCTCTGCTTCGTTGCAATCTGAAGAGTGGGTTTCCTTTTCCCCACCATGACCAGTCTGACTTCAGCAGAATGGGCTTTTCTATTAGAAAACTCCTTTTTTTGTAGGGGGGAAGGGATGTAATGAATGATACCTTTCTTTTTATCTCCCCAGACCACGTAAGGAACAATAAAACACCCCCAGCACCAAACCCTCTGCTCCCCCCCCCAAAATTCACTAGCCAGCTCAGAGTGGATGAGAACAAACAGGGCGATGTGGGTTCGGATCTGAACGTTGCTCCTTTGACAACCCCAGGCCATGAAACCTAAAGGTCTGGGGAGCTCTCGGGTCTCCACTTCCCTGGCTGCTGAGACGTGGGTCTCTGAGGAAAGTTTCAGTCGGAAACTATTGTGGGTGGGATGGAATGAATGAGAGCGCGAGGGTTTTAGGGAGATTCATCATCCTATATATGGGAAGAGGAAGGGTTAATTTTAAATCTTCTTACCCCTCTGCCAGTGAAGAGAGACAGAAAGCTAATGAGAAAAAGAAACTTCCCTGATTCATGGATTTGGAAGAATTGGGGACTGTTCTGCTGGATTGGGGGTTGAACTAGATGACCTCCTGAGGTCCCTTCCAACTTTAATTTTCTATAATTTTCTATGATTTTCCTACAGAAAACCATTAGACCCGCTGACTTGCCCAGCAAAGGCAGGTGCCAGGCAGGACAGCAGCAAAGGGCAACTCTGACTCAAATTCAAGACATTTAAGTCCTGAAACAGAGACGATGAGAGAAGAGAGGGGCTCAGGGGATTTCATACCCTCTGACCACACCAATATATCCTAGCAAGAGCCAGTGGCTCTCACCTTCCTCATCCACAAGGAAGCAAAGCCAGGTCCCATCTCCCCACGTTTAAACCCATGAGAATCAAGAGTAAATCTGCTCCTATGCATAAAGGTTGCCTGGATGTGGCTCTGTTTTCTTGGACGCTCACTTTTCCTCTTTGCCACCAGGTTGACTGCATGGCTTTTATAAATACCCGTTTCCAAGCCTCTTTCCACCCCCTGAATGAAAACTCAGCCAGGGGAAAATGCATCCATGGCCTCTGCTCTACATCCTCTGAATCCTCTCCTCCCAAGTCAATGCTGTCCTTGCCTCCCATGGTCTCCCCTTTATTTTCTAGAAAGGTCCCAATCAGCTGGTTCGACAGGGAGAGAAAAGGGGGATAAACTACTGTAAAATATTTTGGAGCATTCCTAATATACAATAAAAGCCGGGCCAGTGAGGCAGCATCTCAGTGAAGGAAGGACATGGGTGGGGTGGGGAAGGGAACGGGGTGGAAACAGCCCCATCAGTCCAACCATCCAGCAGGAGGAGAGGTGCTTAGGACCAGCAGGATCCCAGAGGAGAGAAACCACCGGAGAACAATTATCTTTCGTTCAGGTTGTTTTGTAACCCCTCGGCCGTGGTGTGAGGCTGCCGCCGGGGGTCAGAGGCCAGAGACCTGGGCCCTATGAAGTGAAGCCTGACCCCTCGCCTGTGTTGCTCCACCAGCTTCCCTTGGACTCGTTCAGCCCCTAAAGACCCCCTTTTCTGCAGGCAGAGCAGTGAGGAGAGGTGAAGCATGGGGAGTTGGTGGCTTTTTGTACAGAGTCAAGGAGGATGGACAAAAATCAGCTGACCCAAAACAACCCCCTCCCTGCACCCCTCAGACATCCCCCTACCAGGGGGAGAGCTCTGTCCCCAGATCCCGGGGTTTGTCCCTCTCCAGGGAGGCAGCCAGGCAGCAGGTCCGTGTCCCCCAGCTGCTTCCCTGTGGCTTTCAGCCTCTGTGAGCATCTGTCCCCAATTGCTGCTGCCTCGAACCAGCTTCTGTCCCTGCTAGAGCCCGAAATTCCTGCTGTGGCTCAGATTCACTCCCATGCCCACCTGCTAGCACTGTGCAACTTGTTCGGGGCTCCCTTTCTTCCCACCTGCCCCCAGACATGACCTTCACCCATCCACCTCTCTGCTCAGGCACCATCCTCGCAGGGCATTTTGTGGATCCGGGGGGCAAGCTGGAACCACAAGGGCATGATTCCCTGTGCCCACGTTCAAGCAGGCCCCCGAGGACCCTGGCCCAGCTCCAAGGGTGGTGCATGGAGCCTCCGTGAAGCAAAACCCTGATCCAGGGATGGAGAGAGCACGTTGCTATCTGCTGAGCCTGGGAAAGAACCCAGGAGTCGTGGCTCCCCTTCCCTCGTGGCTGGTGCCACGGTGCATCAGTGCAAACCAGAAGCAGCTCCAGCAGAGCCAGCGGTCTGGGCATGGAGGACCGGGAGGGGGCATTCCCCTCCCCCTGTGCTGACTCCTCACTCCCCAGCTCCGGGTCTCTCGGGGAAGTGGGATTTAAAAGGCTTTTGTACCGCGGCCATACAGAAACCTTACACGCAGGGCGGGAGGGGGAGAGGAGAAGGAAGGTCAGGTTGGAAAGTCAAAGGCCTGGAAAAACCTGCAGGCCAGCCCCAAAGGGTGTGGCGGGGGCAGGGGGACCCTGAGTCACATTGGAGGGGCAAAGCCCCTAACAGAGCCAGGCCTGAGCCCGGCTGTCCCCTTCCTCTGCTCGCTCCTCCATTAATCGCCCTGCTTTCCCCAATGGGAAGCGCTGCCGGTACCCAGAGCTGCTAACACAAGCTCCCCAGTGCCCCTGTTCCTGGCATGGGGGGTGGAGGGGTCATGAAGCCTTGAAGGCAGGACAAATGCCTAATGGACAAATGCTTAATGAGGTTTGTTAGCATGTGGACTCCCAGCCCATGGTCCCCAGGGCAGCACCAGGAACTAGGCAGGGACGGACTGGGAGTAGCTGCTGTGCAAGAGCCTGGGGACCAGCTCCCCTGCCGAAGAGCTGGTGGCCTGGACACACAACAGGCAGGGAAGCAAGCAGCCCCAGTTGCCCTGAGCTGCCTCTCCTGACCCCTGGCCCATTGCCCTCCCTGTAAGACGTGGCTGTAACCGGCCAAACGAGAAAGCCCAGCCGGAGGCAGGAAGCTGAGGACAGGGACTCAGCACAGGGTAGAGAGATCAGAGCAGCCTGGGGGCAACAGCCCTGTAAAGTGATGCTTAAACTTTCTCTGCTCCTGCACTCCCTGCTGCGCCCGTGTGAGCTGGGCATGGGGGCAGCTCCATCACTTCCCTCTGGGAGTCAAACCACAGGCTCAGGGCTTGGTGGCAGAGGGCGTGGGGCAGCCTGGCTGCAGAGAAGTGCCCTTCTGACCTCTGCCCTGGGCTCCTGGCGGTGCCTGACAGTGATCTTTGCACGCATTAGACACCGCTATCTACCAAGCCCTGCTCTAAGGCCTGAGGGCTTTCCCCAGCTATGCAAATTCCTCCCGGAGGGGGCACAAATCCAGCCAGAGATGCAGTCCATCAAGGGGGAGAAACCTGCCTGGGACACCCTGTAGCCTCCCTCCCGGCAGCTGCCAGCTCCTGCAGAGGCAGAAGGCAAAGCCCTGGCCTGAGCAGCCAAGAGCTCTGATTCTTAATGAGCACTGTGCTCTAACTATGGCAACCCCAGATGGGCCCAGTTCATCTGTCTGCTCCCTCTTGCTCACAGCAGGACAGCAGCTGGTGGGGAGGAAGCATGCTGCGCTGAGGCTGCCGATACATCCCAGCTGAGATCTGGGCTGTCTTGATCTCAGGAGACCGCTCCGCACACACTCCCAGCAGGACAGGTCCGAACAGAAGTCCGGAGCTGGCATCCCCTGGAAATGCCTCCCAACGGAGCTGCTGCGGGCACTGGCCTATCCCCACCGTGCCAAGGATGCACCTGCCGGAGAGACGTCTCTCTGTAGGGTTCCTGATGCTTCTCAAGAGCACGTCACTCGTGCCCGGGGAAAGTGCTGCATGGGGTCATTTCACCTGCTCCCCTTTCCAGGGATGGTTCGTGTCCCTCCCATTCCTACAGGGACCCCCGCCTGGCTTGGCACCTGCAGCATCATGGCATGCCTGTGGCTGGCAGCACCCAGAAGGTGCCCAGGGGTGTGAAATCCCTGGTCCTGTTCCAGTGGTATGAAATCCCCTCTGAACACCCCCTGCCGCATGGGTCTCCCCAAGGGTTACCAACCACGTCTCGTCACCGGCATCCCATGGACCCCTAGTCGCTTGGGTGAGAGTCGAAGTGACTGGGAAAGCAGCACCCAGACCCCTCCAGGGACCCAGACGTGCCTGCTCCCCTGGGTGGGAAACTGGCACTACCTTGTGAGCAGGTTTGAGATGGCTCGGAGAGCGCGATGGGGGTCTTACCTTGCAGAGGCACCTGCAGCTGTCCTGGCCGGCGTCGCTGGCCCGTGCGCTCTGCCTGTCACGCCGGCCCCGTGCATTTCATCACATGCTGCGTTGGGGTTACTTAGAATGAAAGCCCAGTCCTCGGTGCTCCCAGGGGGCTCGGCACGCCGCGGCTGCAGAGACAATCGTGTTAACCCCTCGCACGGCTCCGGCTGCCGACCCCCGCGCGCGTCGACTGCCTGCGGGGAGGGGACACCGGGCGAATGCGGTGCCTTTCTCTCCACCCCCTGCTCCATCCCAGGCACGACTCCCCTCCGGGGTACCATGCTTTCCGCTGTACCCTCTGCATAGGGGTAGTCACCCACTGGCCTCCCCTCCTTGTAGAGGGGCACAACACAGGGCATTGATGGGCTGGCCCAGGGACAGAGCTGGGAGGAGAGCCCAGGTTGCATCTAGCCATGCTGTAGCCACCTTGAAAGCACTCCTGCCTGAACGTGGAGATGCTCCGGGGTAACAGCTCACAGGGGTGCCACTCTCTGGCCCTCACAGCTGGGGTGACCATGCCAGCAGGAGGGGTAGCACCCACTGCTGCAATGCAGCTCAACTGGGCAAGCACAGGCCCTCCTTGGAAGCTGCCAGGCCACCGAGCACTCACCTTTCACTTCCACCTGCGCTCTTCCCAGCCCCGGCTGGGATGTTGGTCCTCAGGGCCGGCTCTTCCAACTACTTCTTGCTGCAGCCACCTGCATGGGTCACCTCATCGCAGGCTAGCGTGGTGGGGAGCTCATCCCAGGGCTGCCAAGTGGCGGGGGGTAGACGTGCTGCGTTGCCACGTGTCGCTCTGAGCAAGTTGCTCCAGCCTTCGGTTCCCACTTATCCATGGGGAACAACGTCCCTTTGCCTATGTGGCCTGACTAGGCTGCGGCAACCTAGCAGGGATCATTTGCAGCACAGCCCCAGGATCAGTGGGGCTGACTATGATGCCAGCCCCGGCACCGATAGTGTGGGGAACTCGTGATGAACACCACTGGGGACCAGGCAGACAGAAGCCCGCATGGAGGGAGGGACAGAGAGAAGACAGGGGCAGGCTGGGCTGGACTGGCCACATTCACACTCCAGCAGTGCAGCAGCTTGGGACCTGCGGAGCTGTGAATCTGGGGCAAGGGGCTGGAGACAGGGTGACCTAAGAGACAGTGCAGGCCAGAACTGCAAGGTCCCATCAATGGAGCTACCGAGACTGAGATCGGCCTCTGGACAGCCAACAGACTGGGGTCGAGTGCCCGAGGGGTAGGGACGCACCGACACCAAAGTCACTGGGGGAGCACGAGGCGAGGCCCCCCTGCACGGCTGATTCACAGCCCCGGGAAAGAGCATGTTGCTGCAAGACCCCGGCCATGGTGTGTCCCACTGACGTCAGGCCCTCGCCCAGGCTTCTAGGCGGGGGCTGGTGCAGGCGCTCCCGAAGCTCGCAAAGGAGCCCCGGGGCCAGGGAGCACCTGGTTACCACAGCACGATCCCCAGCGACGCGGGTGGCCCCGTGCCAGGGCTCCCAGCTGGCTCACGCCCGAGGGACCAGGCGGCTTAGGGGCGCGTCCAACCCGACATGGCTCCTGCGTGCAGCGAGTGCTTGTTCTCAGCTCAGCAGCAGAGTGGCCATAGAGGGGCTGGGAAGCGTGGTTCACGGCCTCTCTGCAATGTAGCGCGTGGAGGAGGGCGACCGGGTTTGCTTAGGATGCACAGGGCAACCGGCTGGCATCTCTGCCTAGCTCACCGGTCGCCCCTTGGCCTCTCAAGAGCTGTGTAGTGCAAGGTGCTGACTGCTCAGGGATCTGCACAGCTCCTGCCCACAGTGAGGCTCAGCTACAAGTGGGGACAGCAGAGCCAGGCTGCAAAAGCACCTGCTGCCAGGCTGAAAGCCTGGAGCCGGATGACCCATGTTTGCCTACAGGACAGCCCAGGACATGCCTCCCTCTAGGGGATTACACCACATGCACGTGCTTCCTTCCCAGGGGCTGGGATGCTGGGCTAGTGTCACCTGATGCTCACCCACCTATTTGCTTTGCAGCCCACCTCACGCCAGGGTTGCCTCGTCTGATCTGCTGCTCCTTTCCCTTCCGCTGTGGAGGAGAGCGAGCAACGGATGCAGTCTCTACACCGACACCAGGTGTGGGGCTGCTTCAGCCAGGAACATGCAGGACCCCTCCTGTGTCTGTGACCTCTCACCCACAGACCTGGGAGTTGATTGAGATGGGGACTGAAGTGGAGGGGAGCGAACTTCAGGAGTCATTTTGTGGTTCAGTCAACCAAGGCTAATGTGATGGGAAGGGAATAACGGCACAGGGCTAAGGGACGGGAAAGGGGTGCGTGCATGTGTGTCAGAGATCTGGGTATGTGTGCATGTTGCAAAGATTCAGAGATGTGTGTGTGTGCAAGCATGTGTGTATGCTTCAGAGATGTGTGTTTGTGTGTGTGTGTGTGTGTGTGAGTGAGGTTCAGAGATCTGAGGATGTATGTGTTTCAGATGTATGCATGTTTCAGAGATCTGAGTGTGTGTGCACGTGCATTTCAGATCTGAGCATGCATGTTTCAGAGATCTGAGTGTGCATGTGCGTGCGTGTTTCAGATATCTGTTTGTGTGTGCATGTTTCAGAGATCTGGGTGTGCATGCGTGTTTCAGAGATCTGAGTGTGTGGAGAAGATGTGGAAATGTGTGTGCGTGCATGGTCGGGTGGGGACAGCTGCCCAAATGACCAGCGAAGTGCACGGGAGAGGATTTGAGTGAGCTACAGTGTGCAAAGGCATGCAGAAGCAGGTTGCACACGTGGGCACAAGGAAAGGGCACCGTGTATCCATGTGTCGTGTCTAGGTTTGATCTCTGAAACCCACACACATGTGCAAACCCGCAACCCCCCCTTCCCACCCTTGCCCCTGAGCCCGTATCCCCTTCCCATTGCATCAGCCTTGGCTGGTTGAATTAAAGATGCCGCTGGATCCAGTCCCTTGGCCTGAGCTCACCAACAACTTACCAGGCTCAGGACCAAGCCCTTGGACTTCAGACTTGGAGCAAAGTGCCTGCTCCCTCAGGCTAGCAGCAGACCCCTAGGAGCCCGCTAGGGCCTGGCTACCCTGGAAAGCCGAGGAGGCGCCAGGGAGGGTGAGAACATGAAGTGCCCGTGTTGTTCCCGGGTGACGCCTGCTTGCAATAGGAGCCTTCGCACGCGGGATTCTTGTCATTCCAGGAAGAGTTATCTGAGACTCTCTCCTGGGGTGAGCCAGCCTCAAGTTGGGACAAGACTGGACAGAGAAATAGCGTGTGTGTGCATGTGTGTGGGTATATGTGCATGTGTGTGTAGCTGCATGTGTGTACATGCATGTGCGCATCAACATATGTGCTTGTGCATCTGCGTATGCTTTTGTGCATCTGCACATGAGCATGTGTGTACATGCATGTATATCAGTGTATGATCATGTTTATATATGCAGTGTAGATCTGAGTGTGTGCGTGCATGTGTGTGTGTGTATGCATTCACATGTGTGCGTATACATGCGTGCAAGGGTCAAGAGGGAACCCACTGCAACCTCTCGTGACAAATGCTCCTGATGTGTACAGCCTAGGCCTGCTGGCACCAAAAGAGTTAATCAGTCTCCAGCTGGGCAGTCAAGAAGTCACATCCACGGCCAGGTCAGCACGGAGGGTGGACTGGACTGCCCCGTGGCTGCGAGGCAGGGCCCACAACCAGACATTTACACTGAATGACCAGGGATATGTGAGTGTGGCCTGACTGCAGCTGGAGGCAAAGGGCTCTCAGGGGTGGGGGAACCTGGGACTCATGGAGGGCATCTGTGAACCCGTGTCCCACTCTGTGTCCCAAAGAGGACAGCATCTGTGCCATCCCAGCTTCATGCCGGCTCCCTGTCCAAGCCGGGGGACATGACCCCAGCTCTGTGCAAAGGCCGATAGACTCGGGCAGTGCAAAGTTGCCAGAGGGTCAGGCCTGAGACCTTGGGCGGGGGGGGGATAGGGGCTCCCAGAGCACTAAGGGGTCCCGCAGCACAGCATGGCAGTTAGAGTCTGACCCTGCCTCTGGGGCCTCGGCCCTGGCCGGGGGTGGGATCCTGGCCCAGCAAGCCAGACAGACAGACAGACTAGACCCAGTTCACAAACTGGGGAACAGACCGAGGGATTTTTCTCCATTGCTGTTACCACCCGTTTTTTCCAGCCTTCCAAGAAATGTCAATATTTGGACAAGCCACTAAAAAAAAAAAAATTGAGAGCAAGCTCAGCTGTCCCAGCCCCATCGGGCTCCCAGCTGCTCCAGCCTGTGTGGTGCTGAGTGAAGGTCGCGGAGACTGCTCAAGATATTTTGGCTGCAGCCTGAATTTTCAACGCATGGGAGTTGGTGAGGTGAGATGTGCTGGCAGGCCTGCGGGCGTGGGGATACATGGGCCGGTGGGCACATGTCAGCCCCAGCCACCAGCCACCCAGCTCCTCCTGCCAGCAACCCTGGAGGTCAATGCAGGGAAGATGGCTCCTCTCCCAGGCTGCTGACTTCCACCATCCTCCGTGCTGCTGGGCTGCTCGGTCTTTACCCCCGGACTTGGTCCTGTTGGGATTGGTCTGAGCCCAGGACAACTCTAGCCCTCAAGATCAGGCTCCATCATGACCCAGACAGACATGCCGCCCCCCCATAGCGTTGCTCCGGGTCCAGACGCTGCCGACCTATACGCATGCACAGCCGCACTCGAGGACCTAGGACAGAAGTTCAATAAACCTATTTAACCTAAATCAGCTAAGTCTGCTGCATCCATCCAGGTTTATCTTAAACCAGTTTTGGCCATTTTGAGAGTGGTTTATATGCACTGAATTTCTGTTACAGATTTGAACTGGTTTCCGAGTACTAATACCGGTTTATGTGTAATATCGATGCCTAGCCATGGACACGGCACACGTGGGACCCTCATGGAGCTGCCCAATGCAGTTGCAGGTGCATCTCACACCTTCACAGCTACACAACCGCACTGATGCAACATCTCTGGTGGGCTCCACCAATGTGCACACACAGCAAGTGTGTCACAGACACAGACGAACTCGAGCCAGCAACGCTTGCGTATCAGCACCATGGGCTTCTGCTGCTGGAGAAGCACCCAGGACCCCGGCACCCCATGCACAGCCCTGTCCCACCCCAGCTTCTATGGTTTCCAGCTAGTTGGAGTCTAAGTGCTGCCATCTCGCTCTCCCAGTCACAAGCCTGGTCTTATGTGGCTTTGCTGGTACAGCTCAGTGGGGGAATTTTTTTTCCCCCCAGCAGCAGAGAAGCCTCTAGCACGGGCAAGAGCCCTTTGCCAGGACTGCCCCAACCAGTTCTGCCAACCTGCGGGCAGATTTGTTTGTCCTCCCCTGGGCTCCCTGGGATGCTTCGCCAGTGCCATCAGGGCTGGGCCCGTTCGCAGGCTCCCGATGCACGGGGACACTCCCCTGTGCAGATCGAGCCCAGCACGGAGACAAACACACACCAGGCAGAGTTTGGAGTCTCTCCTCTGCAATCCAGGACCCTGGGGCTGTGCCCATGCTGCTGGCTGCTGTACGTGCGTGCGTGTGGCCTCAATGCTGGAATTAATCCTCCGTCTGATTCTGGATCTGCCCAGACTCGAATCTCCCTGGTGAGGCCAAGGGGTGGCTCAGCTCATGGAGGGGAAGGTGTGACTAATAGGACCAGGCAATCTAGACCCGTGCCGCCCAGTCGCAGACCTCGGCGCCCTTCCCGGATCTCAGGAGCATTCAGGGGAGCAAGTGGCTTCAAGTCTGGGAGGGAACCCAGGAGTCTGGACCCTCCCTGCAGGTGATGGGCAGGGCACCTATTGTGTGAGCCCCACACAAGCTGCCAGCTCACTCCTTGCCGGCCCTGATCTTGCTCTCACATGGCTCTCAGCCTACGGAGCCGCAGCCCTGGTTCTTTGCCCTGCAGCTGGCAGCGCGTGGTGGGAGAATAAATCCGGGCCTGTGGCTAGAGACCAAGGCATACCCCACCCCAGAGCTGGGCATGGAAGTCAGGAGTCCTGCTGCCTGGCGCCAGCTCCTTCCTGTCTTTGGTGTTGATTACACCCTCCTTAAAGAAGGAAATAGGTCCTGGTTCCAGACCCCTGCAACCATGGCCCCAGGCTGACACGACACAGGAGCCGAGGTAGATGTCATCTACCTAGACTTTAAGATGGCCTTTGATACGGTATCGCATTCTGTTCTCGTGAATAAGCTGGCAGGCTGTGATGCAGATGATTACATAGTCCGGTGGGTGGCAAATTGGCTTAGAGGTTGGACCCAGAGAGTGGTGGTGAACAGGTTGATATCAACCTGGAAAGATGTGGGCAGTGGGGTCCCCCAAGGCTCGGTCCTTGGACCGGTGCTGTTCAATGTCTTCATCAGTGACTTGGATGAGGGCGTGGAGAGCACCCTGTCCAAGTTTGCAGATTATACCAAATTACGGGGCAAAGTTAACACACCAGAGAGTAGGGAATGGATCCAGGCAGATCTGGACAGGTTGGAAAAATAGGCAGAACCAAATAGGATGCAGTTCAACAAAGACAAGTGCGAAGTGCTGCACCTGAGCAAAAAGAGCCACCAGCACACTTACAGGCTGGGGGAGGACCTTCTCAGCAGCACAGCAGCAGAAAGGGATCTTGGAGTCATAGTTGTCTCCAAGATGAACGTGAGTCGTCAATGTGACGAAGTGATCAACAAGGCTAACCGCACTTTATGCATTAGCAGATGCATGATGAACAGGTCCGGGGAGGTGATGCTTTCCCTCTATGCAGCACTGGTCAGGCAGCAGTTGCAGCACTGCATCCAGTTTTGGGCACCGCACTTTAAGAGGGATGCGGAGAACCATGAGAGGGTTCAGAGGAGGCCACTTGTAAGGTCAGAGGCCTGCCAGCAAGGCCCTACGAGGAGAGACTGAGGGACCTGGATCTCTCCAGCCTTCGCAAGAGAAGGCTGAGAGGTGATCTTGTGGCTGCCCATAAATTCATCAGGTGGCAGGGAATAGGAGATGCTCTATTTATTCGGGCACCCCCTGGAGTAACTAGGAACAAGGGCCACAAATTGACGGACAGCAGATTAAGGTTGGACATTAGAAAGAACTTCTTTATGGTAAGGGTTACCAGAATCTGGAATGGGCTTCCATGGGAGGTGGTGCTCTCCCCTACCCTGAGGGGCTTCAAGAGGAGACTGGACAAGCACATAGCTGGGGTCATCTGACCCCAGTGGTCTTTCCTGCCCAGGGCAGGGGGTCGGACTCAAAGACCTACTGAGGTCCTTTCCGATCCTGACGTCTATGAATCTATGACACACAGCAGGTCGGGACCCCTTTGCTCCTGACCTGCTGAACCTCCAGCTGCTCCTCACCCTCCAGCCTGACTGCCCAGGGCCTTCGAACCCAGCTCCCATCCCAGCTCGGGCAGCCAGGAAGCATCGCGGCCAGGCAGCAGAGAAGTGAGGACGCTCCGTACCCAGCTCCTAATTGCAATCAGTGCCGGGGAAGGCCGGGGCGGCCAGCGCATACTAACACACCACGGTTCCCCCCCAGCCCAGCCGCGGCTGGGGGGACGCAAGCAGGCATCTCGGTGCGCCGGGCCGTGCGGGGATCGATATGTCATTTCTCGTGGGTTAATTCCACCCCCCAGGTTCCCCCTAGCCCCTCCCTGTTGGTGCAATGGCAAATTAAAATAATAATAAGAGAAGGCCGGGAAGGAAAACGGAGGCACGAGAGGCGGCAACGCAGCCACACTCCATCAGGCGGGTTGTGCGGGGAAAGCGGAGCTGACAGAGGACTATTAACGGCATCACCTGCCAAATTGAAAGCTCGTTCTGTTCCTAACTCCCCTCCTCCAGTGTCCACCCCCATCAACACCCAGGAGCAGAGTGGGGGAATGGGGCCAGAGAGACAGGAGAGGAGCGCAAAGAAGGGAAAAAGGGAGAAAGAGGGAGAGCGGAGAGGAAAGGGGGAAGGAGGAAAGAGGCAGGCATGAAGATGAGAGACGGAGGGCGCGGGGCGCAGGGAGGAGACAATGGCCCAGGAGAGGAGGGCGCGGGCCCGGCCGTGGGCGGCAGGCGAAGCGCGCGGCTCGCTCCGGTTACAGGGGCCTCTTCACGTCCCATTAGCGGCAATGAGAGGTGACAGCTGCGGATCGATAACAATCGCGGCAAACAGACTCCCAGTAATAAACCCATTTCGCTCACATTTCTGCACCCCCCTCCGCACCCGCCCCCGGCTCATCTCGTCGCCCCGACACTCTGCCGGCTCCTCCTCAGCACCCCGGCCTCTCGCCCCTGCACTCCAATGTCCCACTGGACCCTGCCCCCGGGACTGTGGGCTCTCCATGCACAGACAACTGCAGCCCGTGCCCCTCACATCCTTGCTAATCCAACACCTTTGCCTCTAGCACAAGATGCTACCAGCACGGCCGTGTGAGATGCCAGTGCGGCCACCCCCACGTGGACACAGCTGAGCTGCTGCTTCTGGAAGAACATCTCAGTTTATGGCAGAGTGGTGTCTACACTAGGGTCCTGGCTGGCGCAGTTACAGCAGCCCCTGGTGGGTGCTCTGGTCCCAGGTCTCCTTCGTGCTGCTCCTGAAAATCAGGCCCACGATCGTCCTCCAGCCCCGTATCCCATGCCCGGGCCGACTGAGAACAACGGCCCCTCAGGCAGGGACTGGGCTGGAGGAGGTTTTAATTATCAGGTATAAAACCAGGTGAAGCAAGAGGCTTGAGTCGGATGAAATGGGCTGGGCTTGGACTGTCCCTGCACACAGCAGGCCCCTCCGTAACACCCAGGACAGAGCAAAGGCCCTGCAGGAAGGATGGATGACAGGATGGAGGGAGAGATTAGGAACCCAGAGGGGAGAGAGGCAGGGGCAAAGCCACCCCGGGTTGAGGAGCCAGGCCAAGCCTGACTCAGGTTTCCACTCCAGAAGCCCTCCAGGACTGGGAGAGAGCAGAGGGTCTAGAAATGTGCCTGGTCCAAGCGGTTTTGGACACCGCAGCCTTAGCCTTGTCCTGGGAAAGCAGAAAAATGGGACAGGATGCAGGTGGGAGCCATACCAGTGCCTGCGAGGCAGCCTTTCTAGTACAGGGGCTAAGGGACATGCCCATGGTCATGCCAAGAACCTGTGGCAGGGCCTCAGATCCCCACACCCTCTGCATCCCTGTGAGCTCCATGCACCGGTGGGAGCCGGATGCGCTGTCCTACCGCGGCCGCTCCCCATTGCCTGGTGTCTCGCCAGGCAGGGCTGTCCCTGTCTTCGTCTCAAGGGGAGGGAGGGGGTGTTTGTGCAGACTAACGAGGGCCGGGTAAAGTTTCCCCTCCCCAGGGAGGTTTCTAAATTAATAGCGGGGATGCTGGCTCTGCTCCCTGCCGGGCGGCATCGATTGCGGTGAGCGGGGGCAGGGGGGGTGTGCACCGGAGAAGCTTTCACTCTGCCTTCACGCTTGAGAGCCCCAGCACCCTCACCATCGATGCTTCCTTTTTCCTTTGCCCGCGCCAGCTCCTTACCTGAGTCAAGCTTACACGTCTCTGATTCAGTTAACCTAGAAGGTGCACCTCCACCCTGCCAGGCACCGGCTTACAGGGCTCTGCTCAGCTCCCAGCAAGGCACAGGCCCTGAGCTCAGTTTTGCAGGGAAACAATGACACACCTGGTAATTAAAACCTCAATAGTAGTTTTGGGCCAAAGATATGCCCACTGTCGAGACCCAGGGCCACTGGACAAGAAAGGCACCTACTTGCCAGCAAGACCCAGGGCATTGGCCGGCCCTGGCTCCTGCCCTCTCTCGGGTGGCCAGAGCCCATCATCTTCCACAGCCTGGGCCTGAGTCCTACCTGAAGCAAAACTTCCTGTCTCCATGGTGTCACTGCACCATCCCTGTGGGTGACACCGTCTCCTGCAGCCACAGTGAGCTGCGAATGCCAACAGGACCACGTGGACCATGGAGCAGGGTGCTGGGGACATGCCTAGAGATCATTCACTGCCCAGCCCCAGAGCAAAGAGAGGGGCTACTCCCTGATGAAACCCAGCAGCCTCCCTCTAGCCCCAGCAGCTGTGTCCCCTGCTCAGCCCTGGGGTCCCTTGCGGTGTCTCCATCTCAGCCAGCTAATGAAGCAGCGTGAGAACGAATTCTGCAGAAAACAGGTACCCCAGTACAAACGTGCATCGCCAGGTGAGGAGTCAGGACTGGGGAAACCCACAGGGATCATCCTACAGCTTCAGGGGTCTGGGCTTCTGCTCTGCAAAGAAAAGGTGGTTAAGGGCTGAGAGTCCCAAGGGCTGAAATCTCACAGGACGGGGCCCAGAGAGCATTCAGGGTCTTTATACAGTTGGGAGCCACATGCTGCCTTCCTTCAGCCAGCGATTAACAAGGGCGAGGAGCCTTTGCCTCCCAAATGCCTCTTTGCCCACGGCCCATCTATCTATCCATTCCCGTGCAAACCAGCTACCTATGCTAGCACGAGGACATCCAGGCCATGTCACGCAGCCGGCAAAGCACCTGTGTGCATGCTGCTTGGCTCCATGCTCCCACCAGGACATGCAGCCAGGGGCCAGTTCAGACA
The DNA here is from genome assembly GCF_030867095.1 of Alligator mississippiensis. Taxonomy (NCBI): domain Eukaryota; kingdom Metazoa; phylum Chordata; order Crocodylia; family Alligatoridae; genus Alligator; species Alligator mississippiensis. Next base: position 16,510,557 of record NC_081838.1, on the reverse strand, counting down.
CAGAAAATGCCTCTCCTCCCAGATCGGGGAGGGCAAAAGGTCTGCGCTCCCAGCCCTTTGCTCTGTGGGGCTGCAGTACAGCGGGTGCTTGTGAGGCACAGAAAACCCTGCACGTCTTACCTTTGCATCTCCCCTGAATGGCCCAGCCTGAGCTCGGCCGATCTACCCCCACACCACTGGGATGAAGCCTGTAGACTCCAGAGAGGGCTCTGGGCTGATTCCCCTTGCTGTATCCAACATATGCAGGTGCATCCCGCTCTCCTGGAGCCAGCCTGGCACGAGATCGTTCTGGCTGCTTACAAAGGGGATTTGGTGGGGAAACCTGTCTTCTTTGGCAGTGGCGGCTGCCTGGTTAGAAAGAACAGAGGGCGCATCAAGAGGGAAGTCAGTGCAATGCCATGCAATGAAAACAAGGTGTTCAAAAGGCAGGTGTCTAGTACCCACGCAAAAGCCGCACAACTGGCCAGACTAGGCCGTTGCATGGATGTAGCAGAAGCTGCACCCATGAGAATCAGTGGTGTCAGTGCTCATGGGCAGCGTCAGACCCTGGCAGGTCATGCAAATGCCAGTCCCTTCCTACCCCAGGGCACCCACGACTTTGCACGGGCAGAACTACATCCATGCACTTACCTGGAAGCGGGCTGTCTTGTCAAAACTGGGCCAGGGAGGCGACTGCTATGACAGAAACAAACCACAGAGAAGTGAAAGGGGGAGCAACCTTTTAACCAACTTCTCTAGCATCTCCTGGCCCAAATCTCAAGTGCTGTGTATACCCCACATATGCCCATCCATGCCACACTGGTGCCAGTGGCTGGATAATGGCACCGATATAACTATAAGTCTCAGACGCCGGTGGAAAAGACCTCTCTGCTAGAGATTCACTTGGTCTGGAGGCAAGAGGGAGACCCCATTTTCTGTGCTTGGCTCTGCAGAGTGGGGAAGACCCCAGGCCCTCTGGGCCCTTCTGTAGGGTCTCTGGGGCAGGGAAGGGCTCTCCTTTTTCTACCAAGAGTGGGCCTTAGCTGCAAAAGGGCCCTTCCATGTTACAGATGGGACTGGGTCTGTTCTGCCCAACCTGACGAAGCAGCTCCAGCAGCATTTATCTCTGCAGCTTCCTCCCACAGGCCCAGAGGGGCTGGCTGAGGATTTACTTCAGGGGGATCAGAATCCAACCCCAACCCCCAAGCCAGCCTGGCTGCAGGAGAGACTACCCAGAGCTGCAATGCGCCTGGATGCTGGGCAGCTCTCGGGAGGGAGGCCAGGCCAGCGGCCCTCCAGGTATGGACAGCAGCAGCCAGGCAGGAGCCTGCCGGGAGACCCCTGCCCCATCTCACCTGCCCTGGTGGGGAGCTATCCAAACTTTACTGCCTCTCCGAGGGCCACTTGCCGGTGCTAGAGGAGAGTTAAAAACCAGAGCGAGCGCACGGTGGGGAAAGGGGGGGGGGGGGGTGAGAGAAAGAGAGCAAGTAATGCAGTTTCCAAATGAGAGCCGAGATAAAGCAATTACCTGATCAATACGGGTGAAATTGAGTAATCTAACAGATCAATAGCACCATCCCTCCCCCCCCTTCATGCCCTCCACTGCCAAGCAGAGGGTGCTAACTGCTGCTGCGCTGCTTTGCAATAACACGCTGGCTTTGACAGAGCGAGATGGAGTGGGAAGGGACAGGAGGGGGTGCGTGGGGGGGTGGTATCCTTGACGTGCTCCTCCAGCCTCTCCTGCAGATGGGGAATTGAACCCAGGCATCCTGAGGCCCCTGTTCGACCTCCGTCTGCAACCCAGGGGTGACAGCTGGGTGCTGGACCTCACCTTTGACTAAGCTGCACTCCCTGCTTAGAGCTAAGGCAAGAACCCAGGCGTCCTGGCTTCCTTCCCTAAGGCTCTCTCTACCCCACCCTGCCCAGGTTTGAGTCGAAGCAGCTAGATCCCTTTCTCGTAAGCCCCCAGAACAGCTGCAGAAGTAGGAGAGCTGGCTAATGCCCTCCGCTTTGAACTCCTGGCTCTTGGCTGTGCTAATATTTGAAAAGGAGGGGAGAGCACCTGGCTGGAAAAATCTCTGCTGGCTTTAAACACCATGACGCTGCTTGGCTGAGCTCGGAGGCTGGGAAAGAGGCTCTTAAGCAGCTTTGTGGTCACCTTGAGGCTCACAACAGCGGCTGGAAGGGCAGGCTGGAAAATACCCGGGGCCTGCACCCTGCCCCCCCCCGCTGGAAATGTTTAGAAACGGAGGCTGGTTTCATTTTCATTTAGGTCCTGATTTCCCCACCCTCTGTGCAGAAAGGAAACCCAGGGCTTGGCTCCGTTTGAAATACGACGGATGCAACCGCAAGACCTTTCGGCTTCTGGGGCCAAACATGCTAGAGAGGACAATGTGGGACAGAACTGGTGTCTGGCTCCAAAGGAGAAGGTCTCCAAGTGCCTGCCAGGCCTGGGGGCGATTCAGCCCAGCTGCAGGAGTCACAAGGAAGGAGCTGACAGGGAGGGATGTGCTAGGGGAAGGGGATACATTTGCTGTGGGCCTGGTTGTGAAAACTGCAAAGCACCCAGGACAGCCAGCGTGTCCCAGGCTAGATCAGGAGCTGCGGCATCGTTCATGTGCCTGTGGCTGCAACTGGAGCCTTGTCCCAGAGTCCCCAGCGCAAACAAGGATCTCTCAGAGCACGCAGCTCCCCTGCTCCTCGGGGTCTCGGCCTGTGTACACCCAATGGGGAAATGCCATCATGCCTTCCAGAGGGCATGTGTATCTCCCTCTTGGGGTTCGAAGCAGCAACGGGGTGCTTCCACCTATTCCCCTTTAGATGTGGCAGGGGTATTGCTCTACCCCTGCATTTTCTTTCTTGCTGCCTCTACCCGAGATCCTGGAATCCAGAACAACAGAGAATCACAGACAAGGGAAGGAAGGTGGGAAAGGACCTCAGGAGGTCACTTCTAGTCCAAACCCCTGCTCAAAGCAGGACCAGCCCCAACTACATCAACCCAGCCAAGGCTTTGTCTAGGCGGGTCTTAAAAACCTTCAAGGATGGAGATGCCACTCTCTGGGTAATCTGTTCCAGTGCTTCACCAACCTCCTAGTGAGAATGCTTTTCTGAATATCCAACCTAAACTCCCTTGCTGCTACTTGAGCCCATTGCTCCTTGTCCTGTCATCTGTCACTATAGTCTAAACTGCTGCTCTACTTTCAGCTCCTTTTTCATCCAATTAGCTGCTCTGCTCTCAGCTCCCCCATATCAGCTGCATAGTCTTGCTCCCTTTCTCCCTGATCTCCCACCTCTGTTCTAGAACAACATACCACCCTAAGTTTTTCCTCAACTTCCCTTGCTGCAACTGGAGCCCATTGCTCCCTGTTCTGTCATCTGCCAGCACTGAGAACAAGGACTCAGACCCTCCATCTCCCGCGACCCCCAACAAGTCTGGGCAGGGTTTACTGCCTGTCTCTCGTTAGGAACCCCGATGCACAGGCAGCCTAATGCTATTACCAGGAGCTCTTGAAGCATGCATTTCATTTCCATCTGACAGGACAGCCAACGGTCTTAAGGTTACCAATGCTAATTAATTAGTAAAAACATGGGCGGATTAGCTAGGCAACAGAATGGCTGCTCACAGCACTTTGCAGCCAGCTATGCATGTCCTTGGCATTAACGGCCATTTAATTAACGTACAGTCCATATGACACGAATTGGGCCTGGAAGCCAGTGTCAAGCAGCTCTGAGCCCCGCATACAAACCACAGCTACGTGGCCGAGTGCGGTGTAGAGAGGACACGTCTGCCAGGTAGCTGGAATTTGGGCATCGCTGCTCCCTCCATCCTGGAGCCATCTCTGAGTGAATTGCAGAAAGGCAAGGAAACGCGAGCCCAGAGAGGCACAGCTCTGCGGTGTCAGCCCAGGCCGGGAGCCAGGAACACCCAGAGACTAAGCTGCTTCTGACACAGATCTCCCCCGCGCCTGAGAACAAGTCGCTGGGCTTGATCTTCCGCCAGGCTGGGGCTGCCGTACACCTCCCTGCCCCCAGAGCCTTACTTCCAGGTCCCTTTCCACGGAGGAAGTGGTAGAAAAGTACCTTTGGCCTAAAGCCTCTGCTACGTGAGCAAGGTGATCTGGTTTAAGGGCCTGGCTTTGGGCCAGTTTAGCGTACACCCACTTGACGCTGGATAGGCAGCCGTGTGCCAACTGCTGCCAAAGCAAAGCAACTGGCACAGCCTTGCTGTCTCCCTGCATTCCTGTCTGCTCGTACAGAGCTGCTGTCTCATCTCCTCCCTGCACCGCAAGCCCTCAGGGGGCTGGGACCAGCGTCCCAGTCTGCGCGGGTACCACGAGTCCCAGATCAGCCGCCCAGGGCTCCTTGCGTGTTGCAGGGACGGTATGTGCCATGAACAGCTGGGCTGTTTTCAAACCGGACGCGTCTGTTTAAAATCCATTGGGAGCCTGAAGTCGAAGTGCTCGAGGCATGGACGCTGGGCAGAAGAGCCAGAAGCTGATGCTCATGGAAAACATAACAAACCTGCTTCCAGGAGTGCCAAGTCTGAACCAGCATCTCTGTCTTCCAGGGACACATCACAGCCCTCTCGGACAAGCTGCATGAACAAAGCTTCCCACGCCTGAGCCAATTCCCAGTAGCGATATTATCTAGTCTGGTGGTCCTGAGACTGACAGATTGCGCACCACCAATTTAAAATGATACAACCTGAAGTACCACCAGCAAATTTTTGTCCTATAATACATCTGTTAATGTGTACCACTTACAGGGTGTCTGCATGCCACTGGTGGTACCCGTACCACAGACTGGGAACCACTGAAGTTTTAACGGAGGCCTTTCCATCCACCATCAGGTCCTAGAGGCAGAGGGATTGGAGCTGTCATACCCGTATCACAGGAGCCCCACATCCCTCCCGTCAACAGAGCTGAGACTTCTCCCAGCAACAGTCTTCCACGAAGGCTAGCTGGATTCATCCTGCCATCTGTCCATCATGGCACTAGTTGCTTTTAAACACCCCCTTCCCTCCTCCCCCTGCACTCATTTCGCCAGCCCTGACGCAGGAAAGATCCCAACCTCCTGGTCCGAGGGCACCCATGACCACAGCATGCAAACCGGCCAGGGACAGGCTTCAGGGGATGGGGAAAGTGCAGGACAGGATCTTATGGCAAAAGTACTCCCCCCACTTCCAACCTGGAGAACCCAGGCCTGTATTCCCCCCAGAGGCGTTGTGACCAGGAGGGCTCTACAGTAGCAGACGGCATGCGGAGCTGGACAAAGCAAAGCCACACGTGTGTAGGCTTATTTAAAAGGTTTATTTAACTTTTTAATTTGAGGTAAAATACTTTTTTTTCTTTCAACTTCCATAACAAAATACAGAGCTATCAGATACCCCTGGAAAAAATATGTATATTATACATATATTTCTATAACATTACATCATATATATATAATATATATATATATGCAAACTTTTTTTTTGAAGACTTTATAGAAAGTGGAACGTCTAAAGGCACTGCACAATGAAGTATTTAAAGACTACTTTACATTTTTTATGTACATATACACACACGCTTTTCAATCTCGCTTTCAGTGGACAGATAGCGCAAGCTAACCATTTCATTGTTTCAATGTGTATACATCCTTACTAATCCCTGCTGAATCAACTCGAATCAAGTCAAAAGAACATGCCTCATGAAAAGTGAAATTACAACTGTCTATGGGTAAATACTTTCTCTTTTAAAACACTCTAAAATGGAACAGTTTTTTTGCTTTTAAACAATCTGATTAAAAATATTTCAAACCAAAGAAGACGTCTATTTTCCTTTAAAAACCAACCCACCAGGATCCATAAGACAAAAAAAAAAAAAAAAAAAAAAAAAAAGGAAAAGAAAAGATTTACTTAAAAAAATAAAATAAAAACAAAAACATAATTACGGAATAAATAAAAACAAGGAACAACCAAGCAGCGGGTTTAACCTGTCCGATAGGTGAAGGCAGCGGCAATTGGCCACTGCAGTTAATGCTTCTAGAAAGGGGCTTTCCTTTCTCTCCACCCAGGCAGCACTATTGGGAGTTGACTCTCTCCAGCTGGAGCAGGGATACGGTCGCCGCAGAAATCTCCCATTTAGTCTGGCCTTGCAAAATCCTACTTGCCTCTGAAGGGGCAGGGTGGGGACTCATTTTCCTCATGGAGTAGGGCAAGCTCAGGGCTTGCAGATTTTGCAAGGCTCGGTTCACGCCTGGAGGAGCCGCGTGGCTGGCACTCGCTACCCCCGCTCTGCCCCGACGAGGCCTCCCCGGAAAGCTGGATGGCAGCTGGTTGTCCGATCAAAAAGTTCTTTCCTACATATTCTCTATGGCTAAACAAAGCAAAAATGGTTTAAACATTAACATGCTCTTGATTAATTAATACAGGTGGACGTTGAAATTTCAACCATTTAAACTTCACAAGTTTAAATATTTGGCACATTGGAATATATATTTTTTCATTTAAAATGTATTTATAAGTTTCCTCCTTTCAGCTGCTGCTAGGCAAGGTGAAGTCTGGCCAGGAGGAGCACCTGCCTTTGCAAAAAAAAAAAAAAAAAAAGGTGACTTCCCGAGCCAGATAGGGAAGAGGGTGGCAAGGCCGCCTCTCCCACCAAAGCTGAATACATCACCCCAAACCCGATGTACCCAGCACTTGCTGGTCCATTGTCCTGAGAACCTGAGTCCTTTATCCCTGAACGTGGAGCTCCCAGTCTACAGTGCAATGGCTATCGAACCCCCTGACCCAAACAGGTTACGAACTTTTAAAGCCAAACGACATTTTCAATGTAGTCAACTTCCATTTTTTTTTTTTTTTTTAAAGAACTGCGAAGCAGGTGATTCCGCTTCCCCTGCCCGCCTCTGCCCGGAAGAGGCGGCAGCATTAGATCTGGCACTTGGGAACACTGGGGGTGAAGATATGCAGTACTGATTTGAAAGGCCTCATGTTTCTATTCCTGAGTTCATACTGACATCTGCTGGCCCTCCCTCTGGGAAGGGGGTCTTCTCAAACCCACAACGCCCTTTGCATCCCTTCCTCCCCTCCAAACCCTCACTGTATTTGCTTCCAAATGTGGAGATAAACCTAGGGGCTAGAAAGCCAGCTGCAGGGGCTGGCGGTGATGGCTGTGAACTGGGAGCGAGGAGGTCTGCGGGTTTGGAGGCCCCGCTGAGCTGCAGTCTGCGGCACTGGGAGGCCTGGAACAAACCATGAAAGGCGCCGATACGGCAACTAAGATGAACTACCCCGGTAAAGAGATGACAACCCCCTTCCCCACCCTCCCCTCCCACCCCAGGTTGTTTCTCTTCCATTGCCTCTCAGGCATTAGTTACCCAATGGAGGATTCCTCTGAAGAACCCACCTTGTACTATGTACAGTACTTGGCTTGGACAGTGCCTCGATGCGGGCTCCTATCCAAACAGACAAACTGCCCCCTAAAAGGGCACAGACCAAGCTTCTGCGCCTAGTGCGTGCGAGTAGCCCTGTGCTCTCACACCTCCCCATCCGTCCTCTTGCAGCAGCTAAGCTCCTGGTTACAGTCACTCGCCTGCTTCAGGCTGTTTTCCTAGACCGGCGTGAATCAGCCGCAAGGCTGCAGAGACCACTGCAGCCCTGTGGAGATCAAGTGTGTCAGTTCTTTTCAAGGAATCCCTAGAAAGGGAGACCCAATGCAGCAGGAAAGATCCATGGTCCTTGCCGCAATCTAGGCTAATTAGGCTAACGAGAAACGCAGCTATCCAGGGAAATAGCAGGTTTATAGCAACTCAACAACAAGATCCGTGCCATGAGGCCTGAGCGGCTGGTGCCCAGTCCCCCCGCGCGCCCTCTCCAATCCACCTCCAAGCTCCTTGTGCGCTCACTGAAGGCCTGGCCTCAACGCTTGCCTGGACTTCCCCTGCTTCTCCATGCAACCCTCTGTCCTCCAGCCACTGCTGGCTCACCCTCTGCAATCTCCTGCCAACACTATCGATCGTGAGACGAAACCTCAACCCAGCCTCGGCTCAGCTGCTCTTGCACAAGTTTCTTCTGTCAATAGACCCTGATCACATAAAGTGTATATGTAGTTAAGGCATGACTCAAAGTGATAGGGGAAACCAAACAAGAAAGGAAATAGACTTAGCAAAGCTCTCCTCATTCCTCCTCTATGAACTCACCACAATCATCTCAGTGTTAATCTTCCAATCGCTCCTGACTCCACCCATACAATTAGGAAAAGGGGGAAAAAAAACAAACCTTGGGTACATTTTAATGCGTATATTAAAGGCATTAGGTTATTTTCCCCACCCCACTCCCTTCCCTGAAAGATTTTACAACTGCTCATGGCTTCTTCAATGTTTCAAGAAAGCTAAAAGAGCTGCCTTGATGCCCTCAAGTCCTAACACAAATTGCCCCCCAGCCCACCACCGTCATGGTTTTGGCAGGCCTCTCTCCCTTCCTGACATGTGTCTTTCCACAATTTATTCCAAGCGAAGGACAGTGCAATACCCCACACTCCCATCCCCACTAAAAACAGACTGATCCCCACATTGACAAAGGCCGCACCCCAAACTGCCAGGAAATCCTTCTCACTGTTATGCTGGACTCCATACAAAGAACTAGAAGTAGTCAGATTCCTGCTTCTATAAATACTAGAGAATATAAAGTAGATTATGGCTGGAGTCCCTAAGCCTTGGCGGAGACCTCGGCCTCAGCCTCTCTGGAGTTTGCGAGAGGCCTGGAAGAGGCGAGCGTCTCCCCCTCCTAATCTGAGCAAGCCGACTGCATCTCACCTGCGATTCGACAAGGAAAACGAAACGAAACAAAAAAAACAAACAGAAACCCAGAAAATCCTAGTCTCTAGAATGATCAAACCAGCCTAATCCCCCTCCCCGCCCCGCCCCCGCCCCCACCCCCACTCTGCAATCTCGCTACATAAATACACGGCTGTCGGTCCAAGCGGACGGCGGCACTCCTGGATCCTAGGTGTCGGACGTGGCCGTGGCAGTCACTGCCTTGGGTTCTGCCACCAGGTGCGGGGCACCCAGCGCACCGTTCCAGTGGACCTTCCCATTCTGGCGCTCCTCGGTAGCTTCCGGTTGGCGGTCACCGTTCCAACGGCGCTTGAGACGCAGTTTGGGTGGCATCAGGGCATCCTCTCTCTTCTCCTGGGTCCCGGTTTCTCCAACTGGATCTCTGGATGGCTTCTCTCCACCACCATCCCCTTGTTCTTGGGACTCTTCAGCTGAGACATTTACCTGGGTGGATGCTGGTTGGGTCAGGGACCAGGACGGGGCAGCCGGCCTGGCAAAGATAGTCCCCTTCTCTCCTTCCAGGGTGGCATTATGCATTGCCAAGCCAGATCCTTCCTCCCTCTCGGCTTTGTCTTTTCCTTTTGCTGGAAGCTCTTCACTTTCCAGCTCCTTGTCCACCATAGGCTCAATCTTCACCCTGGGGGAAGGGGTAGCAAGCTGGGGGGCAGCTGACTCCTCAGTGCTTTCCAGTCTCTCCCTGTTTTTGCGTCCGATAGGAGGAGGTTGCAGCTTGATGGGGAACTGGGTTTGCTCCTCTGGAGGCATTTGGCACTGTAGTGGTGGGACCATGAGCCCTGGATAACGAGGGAAAGTCCGCGGGCTCAGATGGTAGTTGAAGACAGAGCAGGCTTGTGAATGCAGGTAGTGTTTCATCTCCTCAGGGTTGAAAGAAAAGCAGCTGCTGCCTGCGAAAGGGCTGAGACCTGGCGAAGGGCTATAGGAGAAGAGGGTTGGAGTCAGGGACATGGCAGGTGAGATTGGGACATTCAACACCCCGCCGCGCCCTGGCAGAGGGGATACGGCGAAAGGGCTGTGAGGATCCGGGTACATCCCAGGCCTTGTGAAGAGAGGCAGCATGATCTCCGGCTTGCGTTTCTGAGGGTTGATGCCGCCGGGGCCCACTGCGTTGCGAGGTGCCATGAGATCCATGCTACGCCGCCAGTCAGAGGAGCCGTCCTCCAGCTCGGGCACATCGGGCTTCCTCTCGCCACTGTCGCTCAAAGGTTCTTGGCTGGATGGCACCAGGGGCCCTGTGGGAAACCGGCTGGGCTGGGCATCCTCGGTGGGGGAGTGGCTGTCCAAAGGTGGGAAATGGAACCGGGAGGAGGCAGTGGGAACAGGAGGGGCACTCTGTGGCACGACACCTGGTGCAAAGGAAAGTAAGCCAGACAAGAAGGTTAGGGACCTGATTAGTCACAGAGGCAAGTCCCAGAGCAAGGCCTTCCCTGGGCTGAAACAAGAGCACCATCAACAGTGAACAGTGCAACAGGTGATCGGCTGGAAGGAGCCTTCCTAATCCGCTCTTCCCTCTCCTCCCACCTGCAGCTCTGCCTTCCTCTACCCCCACCTTAGGATCTTGCCGAAGGGCAAAGGATCCTCCCTTCAGCTCCTGGAGTTGCTTTTGTCTCTTAGCACTGTCCACTCGTCATCGACTTTCACACCCTAACACACCATGCACCTGTCCCCTGCTCTCCTGAGCTTGAAGCCTGCAGGAGCGTTATGCAATGAGGCCTCGCTGCAGGTGCCACATGCTCTGAACCCCACAGTGGGTGTTTGCAAAGCATGAGTGTGGGCTTTCCTGGAGCAGCAGAGGTTCTAGCACTCGGCCTTTCGGCTCAGACCATGTGCTCCCAGCAGTGACCAGTTTCAGATCTGACTTCTGGCAGAAGGACAGAGAACACCCCACTGCCTTGGATTCACTGCTGCTAATAGGAGTCTGATGAATGCACTCTCACACCCGCTTTCTCCCCTCGCACCCCTCAATTCAGCTTCTTCCACCCCATTAAAGTGCACAAGGGAGAGTGAGGAGAGAAAACCGGATCCCAGTGTCCCAAACAGGTTTGCTTTCCCAACCCCCATGCCAGCCACGAGAAAACAAAACAGGTTGTAATTAAATTAGACAGATGCATTCCAAGTCTCCAAACTTCTTTTTTTTTTTTTTTTTAAATGCATGCCCCAGAGACAAAAGGGAGTGCCTGCAAACAGGGAAAAGGAACAGCAGCAAGCAATGGCGAGAAGGAGCTGCCTGGACTTGTTGCTGCAGTAATTACAGCTTGGCAGTGCAGCCTCACACGATGTTTTGTGTTCCCCATGCTCTGGAAAATATGTTTCTCCTTCTGCAAACGCAGCATTTCTTACATGGAGGCAGTATCACTGCCTCAGTGGTGAGGTCTCTCTCTGTACACCCCCTTGGTTCACAAGCAAGCAGGTGCTTGAAGGACCATTTCTTTGAAACCCCATTTCTATTCTTTCAGGGCTAAGGTTTCCTGGTGCAACTTGAGTCAGCTGAGGAGTGAGACACATGACAGGTGCGGTGCCAAGCTTGCTCGAGGTATTACGAAGTCTTCTGTTATCACAGTATCTAGGAAGAGAGAACTACAACAAGGATGACAAACATCCTTCTCTTGGAAAACGAGCCCTGCCAGCTTTGCAGAGGTGCAAGTGCCTTGGTATCAATGCTCAGCTCCTGCACCCCCTTTCTACTTGGCAGCTGCTCCCAAGGGCTTCTCCGGGAGTGCTCTAAGCACAGGTAGCCCTGGGTCCCCGCTGAGCTGGTTCTTACAGGAAGGAGATCTGTTGCCTGAGACCAGCATTCAGTGGCTTCCCAAAGTGCTTTGCTGGCCACAGCCAGTTTCTCAGAGGCAGCTGTGGCTCCCAGCCCAGCCCAGCTCCAGGCACTCGCCCTTCAACATCAGTGTTCCTTTAGGTCAGAATCCAGGGTCATATAAAATGGTTTCAGGGGTTTCTAGCTCACACAGGGTGGACTTGTCTTTAGCATAAGTGCTAGCTCCCACCTTGGAGTGACTTTTCTTCAGGAGACTGTGCTGAGGACATGCTACTGGCCACCACTGAAACTTTCTGTGAATCACTGTGGGTTTGGGTCACAGCAGGAGTTCAGAAGCTCCTGTGCCACCCTTCAAACCCATGACATAGTTCATATCCATGCTCTGAACTGCACTCGCTAGTAAATTACCCTGAAAGCCAAAGCAACATAGCAAAGAATTTGTTCGGCTTGACATCAAAGGGGTGGAAGAGCCAGCAAACTGGGCAGTTGGCGGCATAAGAGCTGTTTGAACCGATCTTCACAAGAGCAGGGAGCTCTGCCACTGTCATTAGGTTGTGAACATTTTGATAACATTCGCACGCACCCATGCCTGCAGACCTCTGGGCCCCTCAGCGAGAAAGGTCACATGGTGCTGTAAATACACTCCGTGCTTTGCAAACACGTAAGACAAGGTCCCTGGCAATATAACTAAACCCCTCCATTATCAGAAGGGCAACACACCCCAGTAACATTGGGAGCAAAGCAAACCTGCTGCATCCAATAAGGACATCTCAAGGAGCCTGCTCAATAGGAAACCAGAATGCCTTGAGCCTGCCCTGAAGGCAACCACAGATGAGCTTGTGACACAGGGAAGGGGCATTCCAGATAAAGCGTTATCAAAGTCCACACATTCCCACCACATTAGCACTGATAGCTTGGGCCCAGTCTTTCAAGCTAAAGATCCCTGAGAGGTGAACCTGCACAGATTGCCCAGCCGGCTTTATCTTCCCACCTGCCCTATTGTCTTGTACCAGGATTCCATGTGCACCCACTCTCCAGCACCGATTAACATCTGCCAGAGCCCAGGGACCAGCTTACCGTTGGGCCGTATGTTAATGAACGGGTAGTTGGGCATCACCAGCTTGTTGAAGTTGAACTTGTAGGTGAACCTCTTGCCCTTTGTCTTGTGAAGAATCCGTTTGTTGTAATAGTATCTGTTGGAAGAAAGGGTCAAAAATGTAAGCCTATTAGGATGCCTGCCCACCTGAGCAAAGGCAGCCCCATTTCTGATGCTTACACCAGTCTACAGACCACCCAGTGCCTGCCATGTGCACGTCTTGCTTGACTACAGAGAGATACGATCATTTAGAACATGAGGAAGAAGAGAAGCACAAGACAACGGAGGCTGGTCAAATGTGCCCAGCTGGCACCTGGGTACTTCTCAGCAGCAGCCCCAACAGCTCTGGAGGAACTTAGCACTGGCACGAAGAGTATGGTATCAGAGGCAGACAGAATGGAAATCACTTGCCTAAGGTGACCAACCCAGCAGGCCCGTGTGTTCGTCTGATATGCTCCTTACAAGGCTACAGTGCCTCCCACATCGTTAGATCAAGTGACACTCTCCCAAGGGAGACAGCCCTGTCCCAGGGTCTCCAGAAGGCTCATTAACAGTCCACAGAGAGAAGCCTGGTTGCACAAGCTCTTCATTTCCAACTGCTAAATCACACTGGAGGCAACCAACCACGCACTGCATTACTGGTATACTACTACATAAGCCACAGCAATAATGGCCACAGGGATGCAGTGGGATCGAGACTAGAAGCCAGCACTCAAGTAACCTCCATGCATCTGGAAGAGGAGCCACAACTGTTTATACCCAGGCCACCTCTGGTCTTTATTCTTTTAGTAATATGGAATGTGCAGAGATGTAGCACGCTATTTGGTCCCACCACCCCTTCTTTAAAAGGCAGGTTGCCTGCTCTTCCCGCTGGCACAGACAAGGTGAAATCAAGCAGCTGTGGCTCCAGGAAGAAGCAGGAAGACTAAGGTTCCTACTCAAGGCAGAGACTCAGGACAGCAGCACTGATTAATCTCACTTCTCTGCTGTCTTCGGTGTGACGGAGGCACCAAGCACAGCCAGATGGGGCAGGTGGAGTCCCTTCCACTCCCATACATCAATTACAGTGTTGGTGCCATTCGATTTATTGTTTCCTTCCTGTTCCATTATGAGCCTGTTGTGTTTGCTGCCTTGTTTATCTTCTGCCTGCCCCACCCGGGAGGGATCAGAGGGCACATGGCAGCGAGGTCCATATAATTGGCAACATCGGGAACACCACAGCCTCTCGCAAAGGAACCCAAAGTCATTTTTATAATGACAGCCCTTGCTAAACTGTGCTTTCCCACAGGACTGCATCCATTTCTGGTTACTTCCCCTTCAAACTACAAAGGGGTGATTGAAAAAACACTTGATATGGGTAAGTAAAGCTGGGGGGAATTTCACTGGGAGATCTGACGCTATCAAGGACAGGCTGTCAGCTGATCGAGCCCTTGTCACTGTGTCAGATGTTTCTAAACAAAGGAGCTGCTGGCTGCATAGCATCTCCGACCCGTGGGTGATCTCTCATGAGGATAGCAGGACTTCCGACACCAGCTGTAGGGCTCCAAAATAGCCCAAAATAGTTTAGAGCTGCTAAAGAGAATGCAGCAGAGCTGATCTATGGAATTTCTTGCTACGCAGAAACATATAAATACTAGACGGGCAACATTTGCGTAACTGTAGGTGGAAATGGGGACACTGTAAAATGACTGACTGGGGGCTGGAAAGGAACCCTGGCTCTTCACCCTAGTTTGGCACAAGAAACATTTACACTGGAGAGGGGAGTTGCTTTCTCTGAAATTATCGCTGATGGAGAGATAATGGAGCACACCTAAGGTTTCCTCCCACACCTACGCTGGTCAGGGAGGCATCAACAATAGAGGAAGAGAAGAGAGGCAGCAAAGCTCCCTGGAACAAATTAATCCTGATTACAACAATCTTCAGCTTATTAGGAGAAATTTACCTCCTTGCCTGCCACAGCTGGGGACAGAACCAGTCTGTCAGGTCATAGCTGCTTGGAAATATTCCCAACCTTTCCCAGATACAAGCCAAACTCAGAGCCAAAGCTCTCCAGGGACAACTGAGACAGGGAGATTAAGGCAATCCCCATAATTCATGTTCTATGTGGATTAACTAAGTCTTCTGGTTATCCATGCCCAAAAACCTCCACTGCTCTAGTTAATGACCATTTTGATCCCTGCTTCCACTCACCTAAGTGCCCGGCTCAGCTTGTCATAGTTCATCTGGGGCTTGCATTTCCTCCGGCCCCACAGCCGTGCCACCTCATCGGGGTCCTTGATCACGAACTCTCCATATTCGCCCTGCTGCCAGGCAATGACATGGCGGAACTCCTCCTTCTGCAGGAGCTCCAGGATGAAATGCCACAGCTGGATCTGACGGGAGCCAGGACTGGACTCAGTCTTGTAGGCCCACTCCGGGAAGTGATAGCCTTGAAAAGCACCGAAAGCAAGAGGGAACGAATGAGAAGCTCAGAGAAAAGAATGTGCTGCTAGTTTGGTCTGGGATCGGAACCCAACATCTTCACGCTCTTTAACATGGGGTGTCTTTTGCTGTTTGTACATGTGCTACTACTAGAGGTATCTTATCTTGGTTAGGGTCTAACAGACAGATGGTGGATATAATTACTGGCCTGGTACCTAGGAATCCAGACCACTGGCTGGAACCATTTCGTACTGCAAAGTTGAAAAACAAACTGCAAAACTGAACAGAAGAAAGACACAAAAATATAAGGGACTAAAAGAGCTGGAAACATTGGAGAGAGGCCCAGAAACTTGAGACATTACCACAGTTTTTGAAGGTGAGCGTCCAAAATAAAGTACCCACATGAGTGACCCAACTGATTCTAGTGAGCCTTGAAGTCAGACTCTCCCCTGCCCTGACTCTGGGCAGCCTGCCGTGTTTCTAAACTGCTGCCAAGGCTGGCCATGCCAGCACAGGGCTCCAGAGCAACTGTTGCTACTGGGGCTTCCTGAATCACTGACAAGGTTTTGGTTGGCTTGTGAATTGTGCTAGGCCAAACCACGTTATGCTTGAATGGCATCTATGTCTCCACTGTATTAGATAGTAATGGCTCTTGAAAGCAGTTATACGCCAGCCTGGAATCGAGCTGAGATATCACATACCCTGTAAGGTTCACCAGATAATTTATTGAGAACTTATCCAGTAAGTGCTTTAGGGGAATCTAAATACAGAAATCATAGGACATCAAACCTCATCTCTAATCCAGGTGCCAGCTGATATTCAGATTGATTCCCATGTACACACTGCTCCAGTAGCCCAATTTAAGGCTTATTTGTGCTGCCAGAGCTGTGTCAAGGAGTCTTAGTGTAAGTGCAAATCAGGCCATGAGAGGTCCCAGGGTGCAGAATTTCAGGCTAGACACTGTCGCTTACCTCCTCCTCCTTCTGGCTTGTCCACAATGCTGCAGCCTGCTTTCATTTTCACCCTCCTGCTGGCTGTGAAAGAAAGAGAGAGAGCTGTTGCTCGTTTCCATCATCAGTCTCATTCCTGGCAGCACAACTCTCCTTTACCCAAAGTGGATCCCACAAGCCTCAAGTCCTTCCCCGACTCCCAGCCCCGGCACCCCCAAAATCCCAACTACAAGCAGCCAAAGGGATCTAGGGCTGCCACCCAGCTTCACACTGCGACGCATAATCACAGCCTATAATATTTGCTTCTCTTGTGCCCTGCCACTTACAGCAAGACAGGACCACGAGACAGACAAAACAAGCCAAACAGTTTGTCTTCTGTTACCAGACGAGCCCCAGTGCCAAAATACACAAGCTGCCAAGCTCGCCCAGATGATGTACCAGCAAGAAGGGAAAAAAAAAGCCCCAGCTCCTGATTCTCACTCAAGAATGCACATCTGATTTTAATTTTGTTAGGGGGAGGAAGCCTACATTAAAAACTACCTTTGTGCACCCTGCCTGCTCGTGCAGCGTGAAGTCAAGATACAGTCGTTTCATGTTTCCAAGAATATATTGAGATACAGGAAGTAAACACAAAACAGCCTATTGTCTGTGGTGCAACTTCAAAAGGGTGCTGAAGCTGTCCAACAATTAGAGGAGTATGCGCCTATGCGGGCTGAAAGATATATCTGGCGGCCAGAACTAGCCCACGATCTGATTATAGAGTCCTTTGTGAACAGCGGCAGAGACAGCACCCAGCTTACACTCGGTTTCTATGAGGAAATGAATCTGTCAATGGGTGCTTACGATCAGCCCTTCTTAGAGATGATCAAACATTTCAGATTTAGACTTCCTCAATAAAGTTTCCTGTTTGAGCCCTATGCTTTGATGAGGTAGAGCTACGAGGAGGAGGGGAAGAAGATGGTGCAAGGGAAGGCAGAGCATGTCACCGTCTCCAAAAACAAATTAAAATTAAGGAACGAGTGGCCTGAATTCACAGTACAGCACCTAACTGCTGAAGCTGCAGTCGCCGCCAATGTTTAACTCCTCCAAATAAGCTGACCTCCTGGAGATTACGGAGGAGCAGGGAGGGAGGGAGGGTGAGGGGATATCGATATCCCAACATTTTAAATCTCTTTCAAACATGAAAGGTTCAAATCTCCGCTGCCCCGTCAATCCGTGCACTTTAAAAAGAAAAAAAAAGCTCTGCCCATCAATTCACCAGAAGACGAAACAATCAGGGCACTTTTAACCCTTCCTCTCCCCTGGATATTTCGAAGCTGGAGCAGCCTGTTGTTGATAGAGAGACCCTGAAGGCCCAACCAGCCTGAGCTGGCGCTGGCGATTCTCCCCCGGCAGAGCCGCGGCTGATAAGAGCCTCGTAAATGGATTAACCAGCCCGGGGCGAACAATACCACCGAGACTGACCCCTGCGCTCCCGGGACCCCGAAACCGCCCCCCTCCCCCCTGAGCAGTTTCCAGGCTCCCCACCCCCGGGGAGCCCTACACTGCGCTCTCAGCACCCCAACCCCTGGTCAACAGCTCCCCTCCCCCGCTGCAAACCCCAGAGACCCCCGTCACTGCGCCAGCGCCCCACAGGGACCCCCGCGAGCTGCAGCCCCTCCCCCACAGGCACCCCCAGTGCCCACACCCCCTGCCTCCCTCAAAATCCCCCTCCCCCATGGTATATGCCCCCCCATCAGTACATGCCCCCCCGAATTCCCCTCCCCCATCCCCATCAGTACATGCCCCCCCGAATTCCCCTCCCCCATCCCCATCAGTACATGCCCCCCCAAATCCCCCTCCCCCATCAGTACATGCCCCCCCAAATCCCCCTCCCCCAATCCCCGTCAGTATCATGCCCCCCCCCCGCAATCAGTTCCCAGCCACAACCCCCCCCGGGCCCCTCCCCGCCGGGGCGGCGGCCTCACCTCGCTGTCGGGGCGGCGGAGTCTGCGCCCGTCGCTCGGCCTCGCTCTGCCTCGCTCGCTCCGGCCTCCCCCTCACCCAGCCCAGCCACCGGAACCGGAACCGCCGCCACCTCCCACGCACTTCCGGCTGCGCCCACGCCATTCCGCTTCCGCCCCGCCGCCGCCGCCGCGGCGTCTTGCGTCACGGTGCACGCACAGCGCGCACGGGCCCCGCAGACGGGGACCGCGAGGGGACAGAAAACCTAGGAAAGCAAACGTGTGTGTGTGTGGGGGGAGGGAATTGGGTAATTCGGGACTTTAATGTGGATTGTTGGGGGCTGCTTCGCATCATGGGCCGTGTGGACGCCGCTGCTCCGGAGTAAGGCTGTGCTATCCCAGGGCAGAGACAGACGCGGGCTTGGGGCGCCCCCTGGCGGCGCCGACTCTTCCCTGCGCGGCCGCACGGGGGCGCCGCTGCTCCGCGAGGATCCCCGGGGAACCCCCCCCGCGTGACGTCACCCACGCTCATTTGCATGGGGGTTCCCTAGGCCCCGCCCCTGGGGCCAGTTCCATCCACGTGGCGGGGAGGGTGCAGCTGGTGCTTGAGCCCCTGCCCCTGGGGTCGGTTCCCCCCACGGGGGGAGGGGGGTTGGGGTGCAGCAGGGGGTCTTTTGAACCCCTGAACCTGCTCCTGGGAGTCCATGTAGGGGGGTTGGGGTGCAGGAGGGGCTGGTGTTTGAGCCCCTGAACTTCCTGGGGGTCCACGTGGGCGGGTTGGGGTGCAAGAGGCGGGGGCTTGAACCCCTGTCCCTGGGGGTCCATATGGGGGGTGCAGTGGGGGGGGTGGGTCTGGTGCTTGAGCCCCATGAACCTGCCCCTGGTGTCAGTCCCCGCCATGTGGGGGGTGCTGGAGGGGGCTGGGCTGCAGTGGGGGGGGGCTGGTGTCTGAGCCCCTGCAGTTTGGTCCTGTCCCACACCTCTCTGCCCCCCCGCCCCCCCACAGAGATGCCCCTAGGGTGTCCCTGCCCCTCTCCTCCCCCCCCCCCCCGGCTGCATCAGGGTACAGCGCTGTCCCGGAAACCACGGGGCCGCACCAACCTCTTGCTCCCTGGAGGACGCAGCTCTCAGGGGAGGCCTGTGGGGAGGTCGTGGGGTTTACACAAGATGACAGTGCAGGAGGCCTGAACCCGCCGGCTTCGCGCTGGCACAGACCCAGAATCCGTGTCTGGTTCCTCCTTCTCTGCGGTGGGAGGAGGGTCTGCGGATGCCAAGCTTGTTCCTCCTGCATGCCAGGCCCAGGCTGTCCCAAACCACATGGGGAGGCCCTGAATTGCAGGTGCCCCCCCTCCCAGGGGTCAGCGGGGCAGCCCACCAGGCACCTGGAAGGCCTCCCAGGTGCCTCCCCCCACGTCTGGGGGCTGCGGAAGAGCAACCTGGCTGAGGAAGTGAGCAGTGGGGTTGGTCAGTGGGGAGGATGCTCAGAGCTGGGCTGAGGTTTCCTCTGTGGACTCCAGACGCTGGAGGATGCTGCTGGTAGGCAGGGATCCTCTTGTTCCTACAGCACCTTGCACACCAGCGCTCGTGCAAGAGAACTAATGCTAGTGAACAGGATGAGTTTGCACACAGGGACAGTTGCATAGCGTGTCTCGACCGGCCTGATGCACCCAGGAAGAGACCATGGAGCTGAACGCACCCCCATCCAGATCAGTCATAGGGACTTCAACTCCCTCCCCCCTGAAACACCACGGCAGGAGTAGAGGTCCTCGGGGGACTGGTTCCCTTTCCTGGGGTAAGAACACGCTGAGCTCACATGGGATCCAAACCACCATTGCTCTTTACTCAGTAGCACAAGAGATGTGGCTGCGTGCACCCTCGCTGGTTCCCTTTCGTCTCCAGAGTCCCCTGGGCTGGAACTTGCATCTTGTGCAACCCTAAGGAAACACCTTGAGGAAGAGGCTTCACAGCCTGTGATGGTGGAGAGCTGCTTGCTCAACTCCAGCCTGATCTCCCCCCCCAGGCCAGGTCCCTCCTGCCTGTGGGGGAGAGGAGGGGGTTGCACTCCTGGCCCCTCTGCCTGGGAGAGCCTGGCCTGGCCAGCATCCTCTCTGTCTGGCTGCTCTGCTGGGTCCTGGTGGCTGCACCAACTCTGAGAAGTCGGGTCCAGATGCTTGGCAAGGACCCTGTTCTGACATGGCCTTATTGGCAGGGGGGTGTGGGGCTGCCCCCAGGTTGGGGCCAAGGGAAGGCACTGGCGTCTCCAGAGAAGCAGAGTCAAGAGCTGAATGGGGAAGAGGATCAAAGGAGCTACTGGAAATCCAGCTCTGGCAGGCCCAGGCGGCCGCAGCTCTGGAGCCAACAGACCAGCTGCTGCCACTGCCACCCACATCCAGCCCCTGGGCCAGGCAGAGCCAGCTCTGTCCTGGGCGCCTGGTTTGGAGCAAAGCAGAGGGGAAGGGTCAGATGTGACAAGGACGCTGGGCAGGGTGTGCATGTGTGCGAGTGCACGCATATGCAAAGGCAGGCATGTGAGTGCAGGCCTGTGTGCGTGCGTGCAAGAGACGGGGGGGAGGGCGGTGGCTTTGGCTCAGGAATTTCAAAGCACTTCAGCAGCGATTTCAACAGAAAAGCCTCTCTCAGAGCCAGGAAGTCCTGTAAAAGAAGCACAGGAGCGTGAGCAGGAGCCAGAACCTGGGCGTCCCGACACTCGCGCCTTTCCCAGAAATGAGCAGGGACCCCAGGCGTCCTGGCTCTTGTGCCTTTCCCAGCAGTGGGAAGAGAAGCCACGCATCCCCACCCGCCCAGGGAGGGGACCCAGGAGACCAGCCTCCCGCTTCCACACTCCCTTCCCAAGGTGGGGGGAGAACCTGCAGGCCCCATTCCCCAAGATCCTGCCTTTGCCTCCAGCCACAGCTCCCTCTGTCCCCCACTTCCCAGCAGGCTGGACAGGTTTGGTACCCTCCAGAGAGCTTGGTGCTGAGCACCAGCACAGGATGCTCCATTCCCACAGGCCCCCGGAGGTCTAAGCATGCAGGAAAACCCTTTCCCGTCAGGGCTTCAGGATGGATGGGGGTTTCCCAGTCCTCCAGACTGCCCTGAGAGCTGACAGGCATGGCCCCAGCTCCGTCCAGACGGAAGCAGCCTGGATGGGTGCTGCAGATGCAGCCGGAGCCCCGTGTTCCCCACAGCCTCACCTGGCCTAGGTGAGGAGCTGAGGTGTGCTCAGCTGGACCTGGGCATAGATGCTGGTGATCGGCGTCATCGCTAGGAGGCTCTGAGCAGGGCTCTCAGGCGGGGAGCTCAGGATCTACAAGAGAAGGATGAGGCAGAAGTGGAAACAGCTGTTGGATCAGCCGCTGGCTGCAGGGGCTGCCCTTGTCAGGTCCCCTGTGGGGGGTCAGCGGGGAGGTCCATGACGGAGGGTGCTCCTGGCTGGAACAAGACCAGGGAAAAATCCCCACGGACCTGCCAGTCCTGGGAAACACCCTGCATCCAGCCGGCTGAAGACAGCCAGGGAAGCCAAGGGGTTTTGCCAAAGTAAAAAATAGATGACATGGAAGTGCCAGCTTTGCCCCGTCCTTGGATGCAACTGCCTCTGGGGTGGGGCCTGGCAGCTGCATAACAGCTGCAGAGGAATATAGGACAGGGAATGAAGACTATGCCGCTCCCTTGCAAAGCGGGGTGTCTCAAGGTCAGACCCAGGCAGCAGTGCCTTGTCAGGGTGGCACGGGAGAGCTCTGCCAGGCTCTCTAGGATGTCTCCCAGCAGCCGGGAGAAGGAAGCTGGCAGCCACGATAACATCTCCCGGCTGGCAAGGGGCGATGAGGGCAGCTTCAGGCTCCTGGTATGGGGTCAAGGGGCCGGGGTCAAGGCCGTGGCCTGGTGGGTCTGGGGATCCCTGCGCTGTACAAGTCCCCATGGGCAGAGAGCACCAGGACTTCTCCTCCTGCAGGGACTCACCTGCTCATCCCCCTCCGGTGGTCTCCTCCTCTTGATCTCTGCGTACTGGGGCTCACTGGGACAGTCTCGCATGGGGGCTGAGGAGAGGGTAGGATTATCATGTATAGTGACCAGGCCTCTTCACCGAATAACAAACCCCATCTCCTCATCCCATTTCATAGATGGGAAAACTAAGGCAGAAGGCAGGAATTTGCCCAGAGGCACCCAGCAGCAAAGATGGGAGCAGGACCCAGCCCTCCCAAGGCCTGTTCCAGTGCTGGGTCAGGTCTCTGAGATGGAGCTCCTGCAAAGAGCAGGGACCCACCTCTCCCAGCTGCCTTCCTCCTCCTCCTCCTCCTCCTCCTCCAGAGCCAGGCCCCAAAGCACACGGCCACGGCGACAATCAGCCCAATGCAGAGGAACCACCTCCACATGGTGGCATCTGCAACCAAAAAAACAGCATCGCTCACCATCTCCCAGAGTGGTTGGGTGCAGGGAAGGATGTGCCCCCCACCCCTGCGCAACACACCATAGCCTGGCAAGAGCTGGGGGACTGTGATAGCTCTTGGTGCCAAGCAGATCCTACAAACAAGGATTTGGGACCAGGGGAACATCTGGCCAGATGCTTTAGGAATGAAGCATGGTGCCCAGATGTTCCCCGGGGGATTTAGGCACCTCTGTCCTCATTGCTTTCAATGGAAAGTATAGGATCCAAGTCCCATTGAAACCAAAGGAGATTGCAGTGCCCAAACCCCTTTGGGTCTGCGCCCCTGAGGAGCTTGCAATGGTATGAATCAGTTCCCAGGTTGGCAGGGGAATTGCTTGGTGGGTCCTGACCTCCAGGGCTTGGTTTGGCAGCAGGGTTTAAAAGGGGATGGGGATTTTGAGGAAACAGGATCCGTGTGCGCTGTGCAAATACACACACATAGCCAGGAACCAGCTGCGTCCCGGGTTCCCCTCCCCTCACCCATCGGCTGCTTGACTCTGAATCCGCCAGGAGGACAGGTCTCACGTGTGGTGTTGCT
Organism: Alligator mississippiensis; assembly: GCF_030867095.1. Lineage (NCBI taxonomy): Eukaryota > Metazoa > Chordata > Crocodylia > Alligatoridae > Alligator > Alligator mississippiensis. The sequence goes on along the minus strand of NC_081838.1, from coordinate 16,487,605 downwards.
CAGGCAGAGGCTCTGCACGACCACGGAGGTGCTTTTCTGGTCGGCGGGGTTGCTGGCGCTGCAGGTGTAGGTGTTGTTCCAGGTGCCCGGGGGCAGAGCCAGGTGCAGGCTCTGGCCATCAGCCGAGACGCGATGCCTCGCCAGATCTTGCGGGGAGTCCCCTGTGCCCCAGGTGATGTTCATGGCAGCTGTGGTGGGCACCTGGCAATGCAGCGTGAGGTTGCACCAGCCCAGCGTGCTGGGGTGCACCTGGCTCTGGATCTCGGGTGCTGGCACCAGCTCTGAGTTTGAAACAAGCCAAACAGAGGTGTTGGCACTGTGGGCTCTGAGCTGCCCAGGTTCCCCAGCCATCATCCGCCCTGCTTGGCCAGAGCTACCTCTCCCAGGTGAGTCTTGCTCCAGGCAGCAGAGCATTGTACCTCCTCAAACACGTCCCTAAGATCCCCAAGGGCAGCTTGCTCTGATTCCCCATCCGGCTCTGCCCCTGGGCCTAGGTCCTAGAAGGGCAGACTGGGCCTTTGGGGTACAGACGGGAGGGCTGTGATCCTTCCCTGTACCCATTTTGGAAGCCAGATGGGCTGCACCGGGGCCCAGCACTAAGCATTGCCCCCCAGCCCCATACCGTAGACGGCGAGGTGGAAGTGATGGTCCTCCACAGTTGCTGGGTGCAGTTTCACACGGGCACTATACGTGCCACTGTCATCCTTCTTCAGATCCCGGATGCCCAGTGTCGTGGCATTGGGCACCTCTAGGCGCTTTCCAAATTGGTCACCAGGATCCAGCTGCTCTGGCCACCCGGAGATGAACTCTGCTACCATGATGGCGCGGCCCAACCCTGTGTTGAAGCTCCACTCTGTTGACTTCACCGACACTCCTGGAGGCAGGGACACAGACAGCCAGGCCGAGCTGCCCAGCACCCGATTCATTTGGCGGGCTGTGGGCTGTGCAGTGGTCATCGCAAGACCTTAAGAAACAGGACAATTAAAAAAGGAAGAAATGGTGGTAACAAGGGAGCCACGGTCTCTGTAGGCAGAGCCCCTGGAGGCGGCCAGATGTGTCATGGAGCTCATTTATCTCCCTATGACGTGAGAGGTGGGAAGTGTTCCCCTGCCCTGAATCTCACTGATGACCAAGACCCCAGGACACCTCCGTGTCAGCTCCCTACTTTTTCCAGTCTCCCCACCCAGCACAGCCCTGCTGTTGCGGCGAGGCCCCGGCCCCTCTTCCCCGCAATCCTGAGCCCGCTCTGCTGCCTAGCTGTGCCTGGCTAAGCCTCAATCCTGCTCCAGCCCAGAAGCAGTTGCTTTTCTGTCTTATTCTGGCTCTTGCTGAATAAGTCCCAGAGTCAATGCCTCCCAGTGGATTTGGGAGTCCCAGTGAGAGGTCTGGGATGGAGGATGCTCGCTGGTTGTAGCGCCATACGTGATGTTTAGTATGATTGAGCTCAATCAATATGGTTTTTAGAAAGATTGAGTTCTCCTCAATCTATATGATTTGGAACTGATTTGGCTGATTTGACTGGGCATATGAAATAAATATATTAAAAAAACAAATTAGTCCCAGCACGAAGAGCCGGGAGGCAGGGAAGAGCCAGCCCAGAAACACCCTGAGTCCTGCATGCTGTCAGCACAAGGAATTTATCCTGTGTCTCCCCGAGTCCCAGTGCAGGACCAGTGTCCCAAACCCTCCCACCCAGCTCCCAGTCCAGCCCCTTTCCCCAGCCCCAGTTCCCATCCCTAGTGTTATTTCCATCCAAGTGAGAACCATGGGATTTGGCTCCAATTTTCTTGAAGAGGTTTGGGATGGGGAAGGCAACACAAAGGTTGGGTATTACTAAATTTTAATCTAATCCCCCTCCCCTCCCCCACCCTGGCAGCCTCTGCTTATTGCTCAGATCCAGGGCTTTGAAAGGGACAGGCAGATGCGATTACACAGAGAAAGGAAGATCAGGCTTCCACATCACAGAGCCAATTTTATATTAAAGCTTCCGGTGGCCAAAATAATGAGATGCTGATTTCCTGCACTGCTATGCAGAGCTCTTCTCCAGAAGGCGGGGGAAGGGGTGACTTCTTAATGACATTTAATTATTTCTCAGCTCTGAGCTCGGCCAGGTGGATTTGTCTGCCTCTCTCTTGCCTGTTTGCACCCTGGGTCAACACAGCCGATTTGGTTTGCAAAGTCTGCGAGCTGAAGTGACAGAACCACAGGCCAGCGCAGAACCCAGCAAACCACAGGCTGGGTTATAACAGGCGCACGCCCAGCACATGTGACGGCACCTGGTGCACGGAGCCGCAGGCTTCGGCGGCTGAGAGACGCATGCCACACACACACACATGCCCCCGCCCCTCCTCTCTGAAACCCACCACCCACCAGCCCTTTGGAGAAACACCAACACCAGAGTCTCGCTCTGGCTGAAGCCCCTTTGTGCAGCTTGTATAGTGCAAAGGCAGCTGCTGCTATGCGGCATGCTCCAGCTTGCACCCTGCTTTCTACCCCGACCGCAGCACCCAGTGGTCTCTATTATATGAAAATAATCTAGAGCAGGAGCAGAGGTGTGGGTTTATCAGCCGCTCATGGTAGCTCAACGATCAGACCCCAGGCCAGGCTATGCTCAGCCTCTGTATTAGCTTGTGCAATAATTTAAACCCAGCCCAAGCAGGTGTGAAATGCTGGTTTGCCAACAACAGAGAACCAGGATGCACCAGCCTGTGCTGATCCTGGTGTCTGGGTGAGCTCCAGTGCCACCTGTGTCCTTCTGCCAGGAACAGGTTGGTGTCCCGGAGGTGTGCCAGAGGCAAGGCCTCCGTTTCCATATACTGCGCTCACTTGCCATAGAATAATAAACCAGTCCCAATATTTATCCTCAAACATGGTGTCTGCAGCTCTCAGCCTCACCCGCCTCTGCTCAGCTACCTGCCTGCTGGCTCAAGGCCGGGGCTTTCCCTTGGCAGGTCTTGCCGTCAATGTTACAGACTCTCCTGCCCCCTCCAGCTGTGCCAGGCTGCGACGTGTTGCAGAACAGCAGAACGGTGCCATTTTAGATCCGCTTTGGAGGGGATAAATGGCAGCACATGCTGCTGGGCACCAGAGGATCAAATCTGTGGAGTTTAACCTTAAAATAGATCTGGGGCTGTCATCCTAAGCCTGACGTGTGTGCAGCATTAAGGTTTTATTTAGCCACGGGACTGATCCAGAACGGTTTGCCTGGCCCCCTCCAGTTCAGGGAGTTCTGACCCACAGCTGCATTTCAACAGCTGGATCGGAGGCAGGTTGGGAACCCCCACTTGGTCTTTGTGGGAGGTGAATGCAGAGACCTGGGCCAGCCTCGAGGGAGATCTTTGTTATAACAAGGATGAATGAATGTATGCTATTCAATGCAATGTCTATTGGCTATTCAAAATGCCACGTTGGCCCCTTATCCAAAAGCCCCGGGAGGGAGCATGAGGAGCTGCACTGCTGCCAGGAGAGGGTGGAATTGCAGAGGCAGCCTCTGCTTCTGCAAAAGAGGCAAAAATCAGAGGTCCCAACCCCACACCCAGGGGCCCTGAGCCTTGTGTGAGTGGTATCCGGCACCTTGTCTAGCTGGCAGAAGTCTGCAGAAGAGAAGATGGAGGGGGGCTTTAATAGCAGCCTTCAACTACCTGAAGGGTGGTTGCAAAGAAGATAAAGCTAGGCTAGTGGTTTTTTGGCCCACAGACCCCTGAGGGCATGCACGTTATATCTAAGGGGGCCACGAAAGACAACTATGATCAATCAAAAGTACATGAATACCCACGCTTACAGTTCAAAAGGGTCCACACCTTCATTCGATTGCTTTTAGGGATCCACAAATGAAAAAAGGTTGAAAACTACTGAGCTGGGCTGTTCTCAGTGGTGGCAGGTGACAAAACTTGGAGCAATAGGCTCCAGTTGCAGTAAGGGAGGTTGGATATTAGGAAAAATACTCTCACGAGGAGGGTGGTGAAGAACTGGAGCAAGCAACCCAGAGAGGTGGTGCAATCTCCATCCTTGGAGGTGTTTAAGACCCGGGTAGACAAAACCTTGGCTGGGATGATGTAGTTGGGGATGGTCCTGATTTAAGCAGGGGCTTGGACTAGATGTGACCTCCCGAGGTCCCTTACAATCCTCATTTTTTGTGTCCCATGCCTGACTTCAGCCAGAAGCATTCACAGGACTCAGCCCTGCCGCTCTGCCTCTCCATTCCCTTACTCCAAAGCAGCACAAAGTAAATTCTTCTTGCCCCCCAGATCTGTGTGGTGGGGCCTCAAATTCGGGGCACCCCAGTGTGAATCCATAGGCCAGGGCCAATTCCCTCCAAGTTTGGCTAGAAACAGCTCACTCCACCCAAGGGCTAACCCGCCGGGCATGAGACAAAGACAGTTTTTTGCAGATTCCCCGGGCTGCAAAGCGATAGCTTCCCAAGCCAGCTGGGACTTGTGCTGCAATTTCCTCTTGGGACTTTGAAAGGAAGAAGGAAGAGAGCTGCTCTGGGGGGCTTGGTTTTAAACTACAGAATAGCACCCACCAGGACATGATGGAGACTAGCAGTTCTCAGCCTCTCCCTCATCTCGAATCAAATCAGTCATTACAGGCATCTTAAATGTCCTGCCCCCTAAGCTGGGGTCCCATCCTAACCCCACAGCTTCCATGCCAAGAACCCACACACTAGCCCTGTACTGAGATAAGGGGTAACATCCCCTCCCAGATCCAGAACAAAGCAGGGGTGGGAACCGGCTCTGTCTCTCCTCTGACAAGCCAAGAAAAAACCAAGAGCAAAACAAATCCGAAAAAACACTCAGAGAACCGAAGAAGCATTGCTCAGACCCTTTAGATTTAACCCCCCGGGGCTGGATGAGTATTCAGAGCTGCAAAGCACCTCCAGCTCTGAGCAGATCTGCTTTCCTTAATGCAGTGAATACACAAAGGAATAGAAGAAAGAACTTTTTTTTCAACTATTTAGTTGGTCTAATAAAAGATATTGCATCCACCCACAGAACCTTGCCTGAAAGTGAATCGAGCAACCCCACAGCACCGGCACAGACCCGCTCCTTTCCGTCCACCCAGCCAGACAGCCCCCAACCACCATAAAGTTTTCCCAGGCTCTTGAGTTTGTTGGGTTTAGCAAGGCTGAGAAGGTTTAAACTCCCCTTATGACCCTGGGATTTCTGGTTTTAACCCCAGAAATATGAAAATCTTCTAGAACTACAATTTATGAAAATCTTCTACAAGCCAGTTGGTGAACAAGCAGGTAACGTAAAGCAGCTATTCCTCATGACCGGCAGCTGCATATAAAAAAAATAGCAGCATACCAAAAAATAGCAGCCCAACAGCATTCACCTGGCACCCAGCACCCTCCCTATCTCCCACCTGTCTGACTTGCAGCACTTCAAGCCAGGCAGGAGCTTCTCCGTCTCTCTAAATAGGTCGGCTGGGTGCTAACATGGGGAAAAATGGGCAAAGAGGCGGCTGCAAACCTTCCCCTTGTTTGCCCAGATCTGTCTCCTGACCTTGTCTCAAGCTGGGAAGACGTGGGTTACAAGCCAGCATTTGCCCACTCACCTGCCCAAGAGCTGAGCAGCAGCAAGGCAGGGACAGAAGCCACCTCCATGCCTTTCTCTCCACCTGGAGCTCAGTGCTCCTGAGAGAGAAGCAGCAGGACTAAGGAGCAGAGGGAAGAGTGGCTCCACTTCGCTGAGAATAAGCCACCTGTTTACTACTAAACACCTGTCTCCCTGCCTGCGTGTTAGCTTACCTGCCCAGCAGCCGATCAGTTTTAGTAGCATCCCTGGGACCAGGGGGCTCTTGCAGGCCATGCCTTCAAGTACTAGCTGCGAAGATCTCGGAGCTGCAAATGCTCAAGGGGAAGTGAGAGTGCATGCTTGTCTCCTCGCCCACTGAGCCTGCACGGGGAGGGGACATAGGTAGAAGCCAAGGGCTTTGCAAGCATCACAGAACAGACTGCTTCTCCCTTCCAGGCACTTTTTGCACTCAGAGCTGTCTGCCCACAGCCCCTGGGGGATCTCAGTGCCACTCCCAGCCCTCTCCCATCACCTTCTGCTTCATATTTCTGTCCCTTTTAGCTCTCCCTCGGGCCGGCCACCATAAAGCAGCCTTCCCAACGCTCACTAGGGAGAGGGCAGGCCACAGCTCTTTGCCGCGCACAGCCAGGCACGATGGTGGCAATTTTATAGATGCATCTATTCATGGCGCCCATTTGTCCCCTGCCCCAGACAGGGCTGTGGGCGGCACCCCAGGGGCCTGCAGCTCCCTTGTCACGAGAGCTCAGCTGCAGAGGGCAGGCTGCTGTCTCTCAAGCTGCAGGGCAGGTCACCCTTGCATTTCCTGCCTGTGGTCGACATGGCCTAGTTACACAGCAGCCTGCGTGACAGCAGTTTGGCTAAGCCAGGCTTGACCGGACATGTGCTAATTACCCTGCCGGAGTAGCACGCGGCCTCTGCCAGCGACAGCATGGCCTGTCAGGCTGCAGCAGGTGCCTGAGGGCAGGTCCCGCGCCACCCTGGGCTGCGGTCCCCAAGGAGAGAGCGGCTGTTTGGACCAGACCAGGCTGGAGGAAAAATGCCTGCAGGAAAGTGAAGCAGTCCCGGCTGAGACCTGGCACACTCAGCTCAGGCATGTGGCCCACTTGTCTCAAGGGAGCCAGGCTGCAGCTCCCATCCCTTGGGGGTCTCCAGCCTCAGGCAGGAGAAACAAAGGACTGAGCTGTTCCTGGTTGGGGCAGGATGTATAGCTCTGGGATCACCAAATAGGGAAGTGGCAAGAGGTGAACTTCCCTATTCCCAGGGCAGGATTGTCTGGGAATGCAAAGCACTGGGGCTGAACAATGAGGCAGTGAGAACCAGAGATGCTCTTCTTCTTCCCCACCCACCTCACGTCCCCACAGACAACTGCAACCGGCTGCTAATTTTCATAGTTTTCTTATATTTGCATGAATGCACAGGCACACCCCGTCGGGAACAGATGTGTGCCTTGCTACATGTGCTCGCAGAAGTGGGGAAAAGAGGAGAGGACTCTGAGACACGTGGGGTTTGGGGTGATTTCTTCACACATGTACACACACACACACACGTCTATACACATGTATACACACACATACGCACACACGTTTCACAGGAGATCTGCCTGCCAACTCATCCTCACTTGTTTCATCCTGATAATGCCCCATGTCCCAGCCCAGAGCCAGATCCTTTCTGGATCAAGGACAGGAGGGGTAACCCTACCACCAGCACTCCCCACCCAGCCTAGCTGGATACATGGAGGGAAATGGGAATGGAGATACCCCCTTTATGGACAGCAGTAACACCCCCCCAGGGCAAGAAGGGAGTAGGGCTGGGGATGAGGGTCTTGGACCCCCAGAAAGCTGCTCTGGGCAGGGCTCAGCTCCACGCTTCACCCCAGGCTGCAGCCTGCTGCCATCGGTGGGAGGCTCAGGCCTTTCCCAGGCACCGATCCCACCCCACTTGCATCCCAACTCAGCTCTAGAGTTGTTAGGGAAGTGCATGTGAGCAAAGTGCATCTCCTGACAGATGGTCAATACACCTTTCAACAGGACGCTTCACCCAGGGCTGCAGCCTGCTGCCATCCGTGGGAGGCTCAGGCCTTTCCTAGGCACTGATCTCACCCCCTCCCATCCCAACCCAGCTCTAGGTGTTGTTAGGGAAGTGCACGCGGAGCAAAGTACATTTCCTGACAGATGGGCAATACATCTTGCATCAGGTTCCACCTGGTAACATGCACCTCCTGGCACCTCCCTGCTGATTTGCTCACCAGCACATCTACTGTGGTCCTGGGAAGGGATACCTGTGAGCTTGGGGCTGCTCCTCCACCAGCCCCAGGCAGCCCCGTACCTTTCACCCACCCAGGAATATCACGGGGATGCTTCTTCCAGGCCTTGCGCTGCGTTGCAACCCCAGCCGGCCCCGTCACCCTCAGTCCCAACCAGCTGCAGCAGCAAAGCAGGCCCCTCGCTCACCCTTCCAGCTGTCTATCTTTACCCTGACAGCTTTTCCCCTCCCTAATGCTCCAGCTGCCTCTCCCCCTTGCTGGGGCTGTACCTTGGAGCCAGGCAGCGCTGGCCCTCCCCACATCAAAGATCTCATTAGCGGATCAGTCCTGTTTCTCTTTGCTGCGTTGCCACTCGCTGAGCACCACTGAACAACAAATGCAGCTCAAGGTCCCTGCACGTGGAGATCAATGGTTTCTTGTAGCCACGTCCTGTTCAGAGCTGGGGAGAGGCATTGCGACCCGTCCTCTGCTGCCATGACACTCCACTTGGCAGCCCCGCGGGGAGGGGGACCGTGGCTCTCTGCTTTGCTGACATCCCTTCTGGATGGGCTGTGCCCCCCGGTGCAGCCTGGCCCCTCTCCCTTCTGGCCTTTTTTCTCGGTGGCTTGCACCCCAGGAACTGCAGCCTCTGCTCCCACCGCAGCCAGCTCCATTGCCTTAGCTCCAGTCCCTTTTTCCCCAGCAGGCTCCGGGGGCACAGGGAAGGTTGCAAAACACAAAGTGGTAGGAGAGCCATGGGGCAGGAGAACGCCGGGCGAGCTGGAGCCAGGGTGCTGAGTGGCAACGACCCCGCAGCTCCCACTCAGCTGGGTCCTGGGGGAAGGAGAAAGGTCCCTGAGGTCACTCATAGGGGTGTAGGGTCCCTTGGGCCAGGCCCTGCCCCAAGACAAACTCACATGCTCCCAAACCCCTTGAACAAACATGCTCCAGCACAGGCGAGTCCAGACATCCCGTCTGTTGCTCAGGCCATTTCCTAAGTGGACACTGGGGACGGCTGAGCCCTGTTCTGGTTGCAGCCCTTGTTCACATGCTTCTCCCCATCCCTGGGAGAAATCTGGATCAGGTTCAGCTCCATTGGGTGTAAATGGAATGGCTTGTGCCAGTGTAACGGACTCATTCCTGATCCGATTTCAAGTGAAACCAGCTCAGCCAAGTGTAGACAAGGCCTGAGCCCCTCCATCCCCCGGAGGCTTGGTCCTGGGGTCCCCATGCAGCGAGGGGCCCATGATAACAGGCTCAGAAGAGCATCCTCTCCCGGCCTTCCCAGCCCCTGGGGACCTCCCTTCTCCCCTGATCTCTTAGAAAACAGGGGTGCGTGCCCTTACGTTGCTCGGTTTAGGTGACCTCGGCTGCGTTTGCTGGGGTCAGGTGGATCCGGTCATACACGGTGGTGACGAGTGCTTCCTTCTGTGAGCGCCGCTCCGCGGTGCCGTCCAGGTGCCGCAGGGCCTGAGGTTGAAGTGGAGAGGAGGCCATTGGCATTGCTCTGCCAGCTGACTGCAGGCTGGCCTGCCTGCTCCCCAGGCTGCCAGTGGGGCTGAACCATGGGCTTCCCCTGGCATGGTATGTCCTCTCTGCCCCAGTGCGGGGCAACACACCAAGGAGGGGAGCATCAACCCCACCAAAGGGCAGGAACAAGATGTATGCAGCAGAGAGCAGCAGCTCCTAGAAAGGACACACTCACAAGTACACACCATAAACACCCCCCCCCCCCCCCCCCATACACACACACGCACTTCACAGTGATGGGAGCAAGGCAGAGGCCACCACAGCCCTGCACCTGAAGCAGAGAGACGTAGCAGCGAGCAGCTCCCAGAACGAGATGCACACGTGCCCACTTGTGCACTGCTGGCGCCGGCTGCACGACCAAAGGGCTCAGGCTGCCCACACTCTGCAGTGCACCCCAAGTCATAAACTCCTCAGGGCAGATAAAGCCATGCCATGGTGGCAGCAGCCCTATCTCCTGGCACCAGAGAGCTGCTTCTTGCCCCAGTTTCAGCAAAGGGCACTGGCAAGCTCCACACTCGCTGAGCGCAGTGGAGGGGAGCATGGGGCTGCCTCCCAAGCAGTGCTGGGCAAATGTGCTGGCAGCATTTGAACTCGTGTCCCTGTGGCTTCCCACAAAGCCTTCACCTTTTGCCTGCTCCTGGCAGAGCTCACCTGGTCGTTGCCCTCCGGAGGGCTCCTCCGCAGGATTTCTGCGTACTGGGGGTCTGAGGAGCTGGGCTCAGCTGGGACTGGGGAGGTCACAGCTGCAATGAGATCATGAGGCTGAGAGGTGGGTGAGACCCCCCAGCTCTCCCCCCCCCAGCACCTTGATCTGGGCAGCTGCACCCTCCTTGTGCCCCAAATCCCCTGGCTGCGCAGAACCCCTTGCAGTGCAGGTGCCAGCCAGACCAGATGCAAGGGGTTTCGGTGGATGCTTCTCCAAAGGGGCATTGGGTGGTCTCACACCTTCCCCAGCTGCAAACAGACCCATTGCAGTGCAGCACCTCCCACCCAAAGCCCCAGCTCCCTGAGGCATGGCATAGCACCTGGCATCCCCAGGACTTACTGGCTTGGGCTGACTTCTTCTTGTTGAAGCGCCAACACCAGACGGCACCACCAATGCTCAGTGCCAGCAGGATGATAGTCAGGACCACATAGCCTGGCTTGGAGGAGGACGTGTCTCGGTCTGGAATGGCAGAGGCCATGGGTCAGGGCTGAGGGGGAGCTGGGAGGGTGCTTGGCACTGGCTGTGGGGGTTTGGTGGGGACAGGGAAGCCAGGCTGGGCCACCACAGCCCATCACTGTGCTGGCTGCATGCCCCACAGCCCACTCATGCTAGCTGGTCCCATTCTCCACTGCATGGAGAACATGGGGTGCCATAAAGGCAGTGCCTCCAGCCTTGTGCTTTTCCCTTCCTGTCCCCAAAGCACTCGGTGGCTGCAAGTGTACTCCCATGTCATGACAGTGGGGACACGAGTCTCTGAGAAGGGGAAGATGCTTGTCCAGGGTCCTCTAGCAGTGGTCCCACAATCCCAGTCCCTGAAGCAGCCATGCAAGGCCAGGCCCTGAGCCCCTCACCTTCCCGGAGGCAGGTGGCATGCAGGTCGAAGGAGGCGCTTTTCCGGTCGGCAGGGTTGCTGATGCTGCAGGTGTAGGTGGCATTCCAGGCACTGGGCGGCAGGGCCAGGCGCAGGCTCCGGCCATCAACGGAGAGCTGGTGCAGCTCAAATCGCAGTGGGCGTGGTGGGCTGCCCGTCCCCCAGGTCACATTCACAGCAGCCTGGCTGGGCGCTTGGCAATGCAGTGTGACGTTGCACCACTCTGGGGTGCTGCCCAGAAGCTGGCAGTGGACCCGGGGCGCTGGCACTGGCTCTGCATGCAGGAGACAGGTGATTGGATCTGACACTGCAGAGACCAAGCCACCCTGGCAAGTGTCCCCCACCTGACCCTGGCACATGCCTCAGCCTCCAGCACCCAAAATCCATCAGGCCCTGAGGAGATGCCTGGACCTTCACCATCTCTGATGCTCCTGTTCCTTGGGGCTCACTCAGGCCAGGGCCAGGGGAAGGAGCGGTCTCTCATCAGTCCCCACCACGACACTTGCATTGTTCCTTGTCTCCATCTCTGGGGCTCAGAGAGGCACCAGAGCTGGAGAGATTTAATGCAAGTGGAAAGCGGGTCATGCTAGACACACACATGTGAACTTTAGGGGGTGGAAGGTGCCAAGTGGGTCTAGGTGCAAATCCCTAGGCCACGCGGTTAGAGCATCAGTGGGGACCTGGGCTCTGCCACTGCCTCTGGGTGGCCTCAGGCAAATCCCCTCATCCCTCACTAGACTCCCCCTCTGGATCTGCCAATGATGAGCAGTGGCAAGGCCTAGAGCCGACGCTGGAGTTGCTTGTGTTTCAGAGCCCCGACAGACTTCCAGGCTCTTACCGTAGACGGCGAGGTGGAAGTCGTAATCCTCCACGACCGCCGGGTGCAGTTTCACGCGGGCGCTGTACTTGCCGCTGTCATCCCGCTGCAGTGCCCGGATGCCCAGCGCTGTGGCATTGGGCACCTCCAGCCGCTGCTGGAACCGGTCACTGGGATCTGGCCGCTCCAGCCCCCTGTCGTTGAACTCCGCCACCACGATGGCGCTGCTTGGCCCCGCGGCGAAGCTCCATTCTGTTGCCTTCACCTGTGCCCCTGGAGGCAGGGACACGGACAGCCAGGCCGAGCTGCCCAGCACCCTGTTCACCCGGCGGGCTGTGAGCTGCGTGAGGCGTGGTGGGGCCTGAGTGTGGCCGGTTGGGGGGTCTGTGGAGAGAGGCACAAGGAGCATTAGCAACATGGGATTGCAGCAACATAAGCAACATCAGCAGAGCAAAGACTCACGGGGAACACCCCTATCTGGGCTTTGTCTCTTCCAGTCATCCTGAGGCTTTGGGGGCCACCGAGGCAGCACGAGAAGGAAGCAAGATGCTGCTCAAAGCACCGAGCCCCAGCCCCACCTGCCGGGGTGCTCAAACAGCGCCCCACTCCCTGCAGTATCTGGGCAGGGGCGAATCTCACCCAGCAAGGACGTATTTAGGGGTGTTTGGGCTCCAGGGACTTTGGCAACTTTGGAGGATCTGGGCTTTAGTGCTTCACTAGAAAATGCCCTTGAACAGAGACCTTTTGTCCTGAGTTTATACAGTGCCAGTGTAGCATCCTGACCCAGGGCTGGGCCTCTAATATAGTGGTCCCACCAAAGCTAAGGGCACCCAGTCGAGTAGAAGGTCTGGCCAGCGCCACAAATTCCCTCGGGACTTGTGGGCTCAGCTGGTTTTAGAGACAGCTTCTGGGGACCCTGGGAAGACCCCAGGTCTGTTCAAAACATCAGTTTCAAAGCGGCCCTGTTTCCCCCCTCCCACACATCTCCGTGGACCTCTGCAGTGCAACAGCCCCTAGGAGGATGGGGGGAACCCCTGCAGACGGCTGCGCCCCCACACAGCCTCCTTCACTGCCTGCTTGGCCAACTGGTGCACGGAGACCACAACGGTATCGGTTCCTCCTTTCCCTTGCAGGACCGTCCCTGGCCGCCTGGGCCATCCTGGGCTAAATCCCCTTGCAAATGGCTGTGCCTGGCCACAAAACCATCTTACCCAGAGATGGAAACAAGGATTCCCAATATCTCTGGCTCCCAATACTGGCCAATCTAAATGCCCACTATGCTGTGCTGAGATTAGGTCCTGGGGGGACCCACCATCAAGTGGTGCGTTTGCCAGACTGATGGCAGGGCTAGTTTTTGCAGGTTTTCCTGGGCAGTGGTGAATGAATCTTTGCAGCAGGGAGGGGGAACTACATGAGAAGCAAAGGGCAGCTTTCAGCCAGCGGGGAAGTCCAGACCCAGACACAGCTCCTATTGAGAACAGCAGGCCACATCCCTAGCTAGCACCATAGACAACAGCCCAGTTCCATCCTCTTTGCAACCCCCCTGCAGGGAGTTGAAGGCTGCTGCCAAATCCTCTTCAGACTTCTCTTCTACAGACTAAATCAGCCCAGTTCCCTCAGCCTCTCCTCACCAGTCATGTTTCCCAGCCCCTGAACCATTTTCATTGCCCTCCACTGGACGGTCTCCAGTGTGTTCACATCCTTTCTGCAGTGGGGGACCCAAAACTGGACACAGGACTCCAGATGTTGCCTCCCCAGTGCTGAACAGAGGGGAAGAATCACTCCTCTTGATCTGCTGGCAATGCTCCTACCATTGCAGCCACAGAGATCTCCACAGACCCCTCTACACAGATCCTGATGCTCATCCCCGGGGTCTGGCCTCGGGGCACCTCTCAGTGTTGAGGACTCCAGGAGACTTTTAGACTCATCGGCCAGCTCTGGATCCAGCTCCATTAAGAACTTGGAGCTGGGGACAAGGAACCGCTGGGGACAGTTTGAGGCCTGTTAGGAGGTCACCGTGGGCAATCAGTCTCCCTGGCCTTAAAAAACACATGTATCCTCGTTTGCATACAGTCACCTCAGAGCCACATCTGGGGGCAGGGAGAGAGCACTGCACTGCGTGGCTAGAGAACCCAAAGTCGACTGGAAGTCATTCCCCCACCCCGGTGATGGGCGGAGCGATCCCTGGGTCCCGCTGCCACCTCTCAGATATCAATGCTCGACATAAGCCAGGCCAAAGGGAGCAGCATGAGCCACGATTTCCCTACTTTCATCTCCTGCTGCAAGGCAGAAGAAGCAGATGTGCCTTGAGTATCCAAGAAGATTAAACACAGCAGTGTTGGCTGTGCCTAAACCCTCGGCCGGCCAAGTTACAAGCGACCTCCCTGCACTGCCTCTGTGGGTCCTGGTGCATGGCCTGAGCCGATTCCTCTTTGCCTTTCTTGGCTTTTCTTTTTGCCTCTTGCAAAACTCTGCTCCCGGCCGCCTCTCCTGCCATTTCGTTCCCTTCTGAATTGCAGAGCTGAGAGAGAGGAAGGATTGCCCAGTGCCGGAGCCATGACAGGACAGCTCTGCCCCCCAGAATGAAGTCCCTGGTAGACAGTGAACCCCCTGTTCCCTCCCCCGAGCTTTGCCCTCACATAGCATGTCTTCCCAAGACTGACCACTCACTCACATGCTGAAAGAGCAAACGTAGAAGACGGTGTAAAAGCACTACCTGGCGATGCTGCCCATACTGCTACTGCTGCAAACTGTGTGGTCTACTGGTGGACCAGATCAAGGCCCCTTTATGGCATACATTGGACCCCCCCCAAACACACACCCACCCTTTTCCCCACAGGGGTAACAATCCAAATAGGACACACAGAGGCTGTAGCAAAGAGGGGAGAACCCACTGTAATGTTTGCAATCACCTTTATTTTTGTTCGGCCATTTGGGGTTTTATTTTTTGGGGGGGCTGGGGAGGAGGTGGAATCTTTCTGGGTGGGTTGGAGCTGGCGGGATGCTTTCCTGTACCGCGCATGTTCGATCTGCTACAGGGCAAGGCTGGGGAGAGAGAAAGGGAGCAGCTAAAAGGATGACAAGGAAATTCAGGCAGCATCTGACTGTTTGATGGTACCAGGCACTGATTCAAATCAAATGGTTTGTTTGTTTTTTTAGATCTCAAAGTTGGCTTTCAACCTCAGCACCCACTGCCGGGGCTGGATTTTCCAGTAGATACGGCGCTTTGTGCACCCGACCTTATCTGAAAATCTGGTCCGTTGGAGGCAGCTGAGACCTGAAAATGCTGATGCGTGCACAAAACTCCCAGTTCCAGAGAACTGAATGACTCCGCTCCCATCTCATGGCCAGGGCTGTGGGACGTGGTCTCTGGGCTCTGCAGCATTGCATGCAGGGAGACAGGAGATGTCCATGCCCTCAGGACAGCATATCAGGCCCAAACCAGCTGCTTTTACCTTCCCCAAAATGTCAGGCTCCGGGGATGTTCCCACCACTTGCATCTGGATTCACAGCTGGGTGCAACCCAGCCAGAAATACAGCTGGGACCCAGCTGCATCTTCAGCTGGTTACACAGGAGAGACAAGATGAGTTGACCACTGAGGATGCTTGTACACATTACGATCGAGGCACAGCGCAGACCACTGAGACCACTACGATGCAGCCCATGGGCTGCTGTCCTGGCTGGTCTCTGAACATGGTGAGCCCCTCTGTAGGGCTCACCTGCTATTTAAAGGTGTGCTACCCTATTTCTCTAGGCAGCAGCCCATATTAGTAGACTCCTGCAAAGTAGGGGAGTGTTATTCCTCCCAATTCCTAGAGGCATTGGAAGTGTAGAGCCAAGCAGGAAATTGAGCTAATGCCTCAAAAGCAGAACAAAGTGCTGGATTCAGTGCTGGGTGAGTCGGGTCCATGCAATTCAGGAGCTCAGGCAGACAAGGTTCCTTGCGTGAATCTGATATCTTTTATTAGACCAACCCAAATAGTTGGAGAATAATTATTAAGCAAGCTTTCGGGTTCAAAAACCCTTCGTCAGGCTAAGGAAGTTTCAGCAGTTGGTGTGTGCTCTTCCTGGATGGAATGACAAGTAAAGAAGCCAGGGGCTGGGCTGGGGAGTCAGGAGCTCACACACTCTTCAACTGTCCTAGGCATACAAAACCCAGAACCAACCCCCGCAAAACCTATGAATCTAATACCTCAATCCCTGGATTGCCTTCCAACACCGTTGCCATGCTTTGCTCTAATGACCCTTTTGTAGCTCATTTTAGGGCTGGCAATTAAAACGAAAGCATGTCCCAGCAGCTAACAGGATGCAAGACGTGTGCTTCTACTCTCTCAACACCTGGCATTTTTCCACTTGGTTTTCCGAGCCATTTGCCAGCGGCTATCTGACCTTTTGGCGCGTGGGTCCCCCTGACATCTTGACATCCGTTTCAGGCTGCCAGCTGCTTTTTCACTACATATATGGTAGTGGCGTGCGCGGTCCCCGCTTTATTGTTCGGGTTATTCTAAGGAAATGACAGGTCGGAAAAAATGCCGAAGCCAGGTCACTTTGTTACAATCACAATGTTTCCTGAGCTCGTTGGAGCAGCTGAATTTTATCTTGTTTACCCAGAAGTTGCCCGGAACACATTAATCTCAGCAAATCCCTGCTCTCAACCCACAAGATCTGCGCGTTTGTAGGAGAGCCCTGGATTACAACGGAAAAGTCCAAGAGTTGAAGAGGCTTAAACCTGAGCTTATGGATGCTCCAGAGAGAGACTTATTTTTGCTTTATCCAGACAACGGTTACAAATTTGAGCTGCTTGGGACCAAATCCCCATGCTCGGGTCTGGATGTGAATTAGTCTAGTGCGGGTCTAATAATGTGACAAAAGGAGGAAGCAGCAGGGGAGGCACCTGGGTTTGTTCAGCGTTACCTAGTTTCTGTCCCAGGTCTGAACTCCACCCAAACACCACAGGGCAACTCATAACTCACTACAAAGTCCTAAACGATCTCGTTAGAGTGGTTCCTGGTTTTGCGGTCATACCTCTTCACATCGCAGAGCAGCAGAGTTTGAGACTGGAATGAGGATGCTTCAATTACTGGGCAACGTTCAATCTGGCCAGAGGGTTGCATTATAGGGATGCAGAGCTCCCTGGTAATCTGATCTTCCTGTTGTGGTGTGGTTTTCCCTTAGAGTTGGGGGAGAAGCAGTGCATCCATGGATTCTCCAAGTGAAAGATAAGGAAGCTCTTTTGGGGGGGATCCACATCAGCCCCTTGGCTGGTACAAATAGGCCAGGCCACACTGCCCTGCTTCTCGCCAGCCGAGTGCCTGGATCGTGGCACAGAAAAGTCAGAAGACAAGTTTGCGTGGAACAGGCTCCCTTCCCTGGCATTGCCAGCAGAAGGAAGAAATCAGGCGTGTTGCATGACCCGGTCATGAATCCTTGAATTCACACACTCACACGCAGCATCTACTGGCCTGATTAGGCAATGCTCTAGAAAACAGCTAGCGACAGACTTCCACTGGCTGAGATAGAGGATCCTTAAGCCTCCGCACGCCTGTCCTTGCTCTTCCTCTGGTATTCATTCAGCATCCAGGTGCTCCCCAGCTACAAAGGGCATTTAGATGGGCGCGCTAGGGAGAAACCCACCTGCTGGGTCCATGGTCTCCCTTCCAGCCCTTGTTCCTCCCTACAGTTCACATCACCCACCCATCTCCTCTGCTGCCACGTGCCTGGCTCTGCTCCACCCTGCAGACAGTCTCACTCACCTGGCCAGAGGCTGATCAGCATCATGAGTAATAGCAGGAGAGAGGCACGGCCACGGGCCGCTTCACCATCCATGTTCTCACCACTCTGGCGGCTCTCTGTTCATCCGTGGGCAGAGACTAATATTGGAGCGGTGCTGGGGAGGAGCAAAGCTGGCCAATTGCACACTCTGCAGGAAGCTTGTAGCCTAGAGCTTGCATGGAGCGAATGAGCATTGGCTGAATGCTTGTCTACTATGGCCTGGCATAGGGTGCTGGGCACCTCTGGAGGAGACTGAGATGCTCCCAGCCAGCTGCAGCTTGGGCTGTCCTGACTGCACACCCCAGGTGCCGGGAGAGAACGGAGCGTGGGTGTCTTGAGGAATCATCCAGCAGGATGCTAAAAGGATGTAGTTCCTGAGATGGGAATCCCCCTGATCAAGGGGCTAAATGCTGTGCTGTAAGGAGGGTGCTGGGGCCGGTATAGGCACCGGTTTTGCACCAGATTGTTTGAAATCATAGGACTGGATGCAGCAGCTCAGACTACCTAGTTCAGCCCCCTGCCAGATGCCGGATCCTGCTCCAGCCCAGGCAGACTCCTTTCCAACCTCTGCTTGGAAACCTCCAGCTTTCTAAATTGGTGCAAAACACTGGCGCACCTGGCAGCCTGTGCCGGGGCTGGGTTGCCTCTGCCCCAAGGGCTGTGAACCCACCTGTCAGGCCCTGCAAGGACCTTGCTGCACTTACCTGCCCTCGCTCCAGCATCAAGGGGAGCTGGTTTCTCCAAGGCAAAACCTTCCCCTGCACAAGACAGAGCAATGGGGTGACACTGGGAGGCAGGAGACTGGCAGAGATGGGCCCTGGGTCTGAGCTGGTCCAACCACCTCTTCTCTTGCCCCTGCCACGGAGGAGAGGGAGAACCCCACACCCAGATGGGGCCCGGCTCTCCCCAAAGGGATGGCAGCGTCTTCTTTCCCTGACCACGAGCCGGTTGCCTGGGTCTTGTCCTTGGCTCCGGACTGACATGCAACCCCGAGCGAACTATTTGTGCAGATCTGGGAGGCAGGGAGGTATAAACAAAGACAGGGCAGAGCCTTCCCGCTTAAACTTTTTGGGGTGGAAAATTCTGTTTCCAGTTGCCCCAAAACTTCCGCAGAAACTATCTGCTTTCCTTGGAAACTTGCCTTCATCCATATCCCAGCCCCAGGGCTGGGTGGGCATTTATGTCATGCTTTTAGCCCAAAACTAGGAAAAAAAATTCGTGTTTCCAAGCAGGAGCTGGATACATTTTGCAGCACTTAGAAAAGGATTTCACTCCAGTTTGATGCCATCTTCCAGGGAGGAGGAGATTCCTGCCCCATTCTTGTTGCCCTGCTCAGCGGAGGGCTGCGAGACCAATGGCTGGAAACAGGGGAGTGCCCTTAACCAGAAAGAAGGAGCGTGTTTGGGTGGAAAGAAAGGAGCACAGAGCTTGGTGGTGGCATGTTTTGTTTTGGAGAAGGAAGCCTGGAGGGGGAGATACCAGCTGTTTCCTGCCCTGCTGTTTGCTGCTCTGGAAAGTCACATAAGAGAATTAACCCACTCCCACCTGACTAATTAATCCAGTCCCTTTCTGTGGCATCTTCTGAGGCCTCAAGACGCATCCTTGGGCTCTCAGCGAAGCCTTGTGACCATCACACGTGCTTGGGAAATAATGCTGGTGCAGAGTGCATCTGTGGGAGCACTCCTGTGATCAGGGGCCAGTGGTGGTCAGGCTCCCAGGATGGGGATTGTGGCACGGGTTTCCCCCTCCTGCATTTTGCTTGCAAGAGAGGAAATGAAAGCTGCTGATTTCAGTTGCCAGCTGATGGGGAAACCCACTGCACCGCAAAAGGGCTGAAGCAGGAGAAGGTGCTGGGTGGCAAAGGCTGGCCTTCCCGAGAAGGCCTAAAGGGAACCTGCATCCTTGCAGTCTGCGCAGAGACGGGGCAGAGCTGCAGGCAGTTCCTGCAAATGGGCAATCTCAGTGCTGCAGGGGCTGCGCATCAGACCCCATGGATCCAGGAGGCAGATGGGTTGGGATGTCCCATCAAGCTCCTGCCCTTGCCACCCCCTCCCTAGCACCCACCTGCACAGCACCATCCACAAGGAATGAGACCCAGCCCAAGTTGGGGGTTGGGATAGAGGGTTAACTTGCCCAGCCTAGAAATTCATCCCCCCAAAGCCATTCAAGTCCATTGTCTCCAGCTGGCCGCAGAGATTCCCCCCATGAGACAGCTCCGTGGCCGGATGGGTTCCTCTGTGAATGCCTGGGGGTAGCACTGGCACCCATGCAAGCTGCTGCTGTGGACCTCAGAACTGCAGCGCTTCACACTTTCCTGGCATGTGAGACCAATGCAATCGGCAGAAGGACTGGCGCAGAACCAGCCATCTCCCAGCGGCTCAGGAGATGGGGTAGGGGAGCTGTCAAGGCCCAGAGCAAGCTGGGAGCTTGTCAGTGCCAGGCTGTGCTGCAGCACAACCTAGAGCAACCCCAGAGCTGCTCCAATCTGTGCCCACCGTGGTTGGGCAGGGTTTGCTCCAGCTGCCGGGGGGTCCCAGTGCACAGCACAGCCCTGCCCGCCTCGGACAGCCAGGAGAGCCCGGAGGGGAGGGCGCAGAGCTGGCTAGGCAGGATGTGGCCACTGCTTTAGAACTAGTGGCTTCCCTGATGCTCAGGACAGCATTGCAGATGGGGCCTCGCGGGGAAGAATCACTGCCATGAGCTGTGCGTGGCTTTGGTGTGATAGGGCTGTAATTCCCCCCGTAGACATGTACGTGCACACGCACACTCCCGATGCAGCAGAACTGATGGGGATGAGGCCAGGAGCAGGGCAGAGCTGCTGAGTTAGTGGTGTGGAGGAAGAGAGGAGCCCAGCAGCCCTGCCCTAGCACTGACAACAGGGCCCCTTTCCTGCCCCAGCTCCCGGGCACTGCAGGCCGGGCAGCCCCACTTTCTCTCTCCCTGCCCAAATGGTCCCCCCAGCCTCAACCAGCATGTATATGGCTCCTAGCCAGACGGGATGCTGCGGCGAGAAGGGTGTGAGCCAAGCTCTCACTTGGTGGCTGCACTACACCACAGCCCAGCTCCTTCATGGCACCTTGTGGGGAGGAAAAGCGCAACCTCCCCTCACCTTGATGTGCTGCTAGCACTAGTATGGCCTCTCCCATGGGGGCCCTGGTTGCGAATCGGGACCCCGTGGTGCTAGAAGCTGTACAAAGCCAAAGCAAGATGTGGCCCCTGCCCAAGGAGCCCCCACTCTAAACCTTGTGCACTTCAGTCACACACACACACATGTGCTAGGGTCAATGCAGGCACGATCGTTGGCCTGTTAACCCCATAACCCTGACCTATGATCCATCGCTCCTGGCAGGAAGTTTGCAGCCAGCCCAGACACAGACTCCTGCTCCGCAGACCGCAGACAAACAGCTGCTTGGGCAGGAACTGGGTGCAGCACTTCCCCTGCTCCGAGACCCAGGTCTGAAGCCAGCCCAGGGTCCTCATCCTGCACATACAGGCTCAAACACAGAATAGGGAGCTCTGGGGGGGAGGGGGAGGGAGGGGGTGTCTGATCCAGGACCCAGCAGCCCCAAGCACAGCTCAGCTGTGGGGACCGAGGTTGTTTTTCATGTGGAGGCAACAAGACAGAGGTGAGGCATAATAAGGGGTGGAGAATACACCTTGGAGGGCAGAGCCAGGGGCTCCAGTCACTTGCATGAAGCTACCTGGAATGGACCCAAGTGAGAGAGAGAAGTCTGGAAGCTGGGAAGAGAGCTGCCAGAAGCTAAATTCAGCCTCTGAGTACTTTAGCGTTTGCAACAGGCAGACAGACGGCCAGAGAAGGGAGGGTGGACAGCTGGAGGGGCAGTCTGTGATTGCATCAAGACATAGGCTCACTTCCTGCTGGGCTTCCTGCACACACAGTTCCCACGGGCAAAAATCCTGGGGCTTTCATGAGTCCAAATTCAGGCGAAAACCACGTTCCCTGACACACCCATGTGTAACAGTTATATGTGTTCCTGCTGCCAAGAGCAGTGGTGTCGCAGCTACGTGCAGCTACCCAACCCGGGCACATGCAATCGTAGAAAATGAGAGCTGGAAGGGACCTCAGGAGGTCACATCTAGTCCGACCTCCTGCTTCAAGCAGGACCAGACCCAACTACATCATCCCAGCAAAGGCTTTGTCTAGCTGGGTCTTAAACACCTTACACACGTGCACACGAGTTATAGGCATGACACACAACTGTTCAGGCAATGTAGGGCAGCAAGTATGAACCTTATAGTCTAACCCAAGTATGTATGTATGTATGTCTTTCACTGGGTTTTTGGCTGTAGCCATGTTGGTCTAAAGACATAGGCAGGTGCAAGGTTCTTTGAGTAGAGGCGATCTCTTTTATTAAACCAACTGAATAGTTGGAGAAAAGTTCTTGGCACGCTTTTGGGCACAATCACCTGTCTTCCTATGCCTGAAGAAGGGTGATTGTGCCTGAAAGCTTGCTAAGAACTTTTTTTCCCAACTACTCAGTTGTTTTAATAAAAGATATCACCTCTATTCAAAGAACCTTGCCTGCCTACATCTTTCACAACATCTGATGAAGCGAGCTGCAGCTCTTAAAAGTTTGTGCTGTATATCTAGGCAGA
Source organism: Alligator mississippiensis (assembly GCF_030867095.1). NCBI lineage: Eukaryota > Metazoa > Chordata > Crocodylia > Alligatoridae > Alligator > Alligator mississippiensis. The sequence goes on along the minus strand of NC_081838.1, from coordinate 16,465,509 downwards.
CAAGGTTCCTTGGGTGAATTTGATATCTTTTATCCTACACCCCTGCTATATATCTACACACACACCTGCACAGCCCCACACTTTGGTTAGTCTAAAAGTGCAAATCTACCTTGTCTTCTACTTGACTTCTGATTATCTATGTACTATGTATGTACTTCGTAGCTACCTACATCTCTCAGCTTTTCTGAGCCAGAAGAGACCCTGGCACCATCAGAAAGCTACAGCTGCCCTCCAGTGGCTACACAGGGCATGAAATGGGTGGAAGGTTAGTCTGTGGACGTTGTCTGGGGCTGAGGCAGACCCCGCTGGGGGTGATGGCCTGACTGCAGAGCTGTGGACACCCCAAGAGCCCTGATACACAGGTAGATGAACTCTTTGGGTAAAGGCAATATCCTTGATACACAGGTGTGAGATAACAAGATGTGCAGATGCACTGGGTTAGGAAGTCACAGTCATGAGGCACAAAGGTAGCATGCAAGGAGGGACACAAGGGGCAGGGGTTAGGGGAGCAGAAGGCTGGCCCTCCCCAGCCAGCCTCAATGCTTCTGTGAAGCCGGTGACACCCATGACGGGTGACTTGGTCCCGGGGTACGTGCTGAAATGGAGTCTGCCACGGAGAAGAACGTGGCAAGGAAGAAAACAACATGGACCGGCTTATCACCTGCTTCGGACTCAGCGATTGCAGGGCCAGAGGGGACCCCAGACCCACTGTCTCCCACTGGGTAGGAAACATCAGCCAGGAGCCCCCTTGTGAGCCCGACAGCCTGCGCTCACCACAGCCAGAGGCTGGAAAGAGAGAAGGAGCCTCCAAGAAGCTGCACAGCCGCTGCTTTCCACCAGAGGGGACTGCAAGCCCAGGAAAGAGCCGCAGCTCCTGAACAACTCCAGCTCCAGCCCCTCCACGTAGGGAACAGGTCCGTGCCACGGCCATGGCCATTCATCACCTGCTGCCCACGGAAAACCAGTCATTTTGCAAAGATTTACTGCCCTAGCTCAGGCTGTGGCTGTTTGTGCCAGGGCCAGGAGCCTGCCTGCCGGCCTGAGTGATGTATCCAGAGCAGGGCAGGGACCAGCACATGTATCATTTAAGTCCTGCTGTCTTGGACTGGCAGCCTGTCAGGTGAACGACTCCTGTCAGGCACTTAGTGGCCTATGCAATGCTGCACTTCCTTCTTGATCCTGCTGATGTGTGCCCTGGAGCGTGCTCCACCCCATGAGCTCAGGATTTTCACATCACCCAACACCTTGCAGCATCTGGGCTGGTTCCTGGCACACACGGACTCCTACAGAATTAAGCCTCTGAGGCCCTTAGTGGCATCTCTTCTCCCTACCCTATCTGAGGTGGGGACAACTGCTAAGCTGCCATGCACACCCAGACCCAAGCTGCAGAGAAAGGCTCAGACTTATCCAGGGAGTCTGTGGCAGAACAGAGGCTGAGACCCAGGTCTCCCAGGGCCAAGGCAACCCCCAAGGCACTGGCCCAGTGACCCCGATGGATCCTAGATGTAGTTAGTCTGCATTAGCCCAGGTGTTATCCTGCCATGGGCAATGCACAACAGCTCAAAGGAAAACCATGCAGGAGGTGGCTGCCTCCTCCATGAAGTTGCACTGTGGGCTTGGAGATACCTGCACAGAGCTACGGCATGGGAAGCAGAATCACTTGTGGCTGCCAAAGCCCCCTGCGCAGCCCCTGTGCCATAGCTGCCTGCATCAAAAGGCAGTGAACAGAGGAGAGACCACATTCATGGGCTCCCGAGCTGCCTGGAGAGGGGAGCAGAGCCTGGACCTCCCCAGCCCCAACTGCATCACTTGGTCACTAGACTTCACTGCCTATGGCCAGGAGGGTCTTGAACCCCCAGCACAGGGTAACAGCTCCCCTGCATGACCTGCTGGAACATGGCTAGCATGGCTATTCCTTTGGTTCCCTGCCTCTCAAGATGCCTTAGTGGAGCTTGCCAATGAGCAAGGCTGCATGTTAACTGTCTGCACCTGAAGACTGGGTAGGTGAGGAGCCTGGTAAATCATGGCAGTGCTGTACGTACCCAGCCAGGCTGGAGAAGTATTTTTCACACGGGTGGTGCAGAGCAAGGAAGAATCAATACTCACTAAAGTGGCAACAGCCCCTGCTGAACAGTGATCCATAACCCACTCCCCACCCCACCATCTGCAGGGCAGCCAGGGGCTCTTTTCAGTGGCCAGTCATTGGCAGGTCCAGGACGTTCAGGGATGGTGAGAGCCATTTGTTCCCCTCAGATCAGATGGCAGCAGAAGCTTGACTCAGCCTGGAGCAAGAGGGATAAGGAAGGGACCTGCAAGCAGGACATGGCAGGACTCGAACTCTGTCCTCAATACTGATGAAGGCTGCATTCCCAGCCCAGGTTGACAGTCTGGGGGTGCTCTTGGGTCTCCCTGTTTAGACCCCCAAGGACATCAGACACTTCCATTGCCAAGTGGAAAGCCTCGAGGACCCCGGCTTGAGCTACCATGAGTGCAATTCACTGCATAACCTGACACTAGGAGACCACAGCAGACCTGCCCGAGGGTGCCAGCTGGCCATGTGCAGCACAGCATCACTAGTTTCAGCCACTACATCATCCGCTTGGCTGCCTCAGGAGGTTACTTTCAGCATCTAAGACCCTTGTTTCTGTCTGGCACCCCCATTTCCCAACTCCCTCCCCTCTAGAAAGGTAGTCATGTCCATGAAAATCACTAAACTCCTCCACCCAGGAGTTAAACCCTGAACAGTCAATACTTGGGAACAGGCAGGGCCCAAACATATCCAGGCCCCAGTCTCCTGCCCTCCCCTCCTCCAAATGGGAGCAATGTTAATATTAACTTCTCTGCATCCCAAGCGTGCAGACAAACCCATTAATGTTTGCCAAGCAACTGCATACGATGCTGCCGGGGGCTGGAGAAACACCTGGGGCCCGATTCCTGGCTACACGTGGTACCAGGCAATCACATGCAGCAGTGCAAAGTGGGTCAAACACACTTCTGGGTTTCATACTCGCTTTGCACAGCTATAACCGATCATGCAAAGCACAGGGCAATGGAGAACCAACCCCACTAAGCAGGGCCACGATTAGACAATTCATATTACACTTCCAGGTCCCGATACTCACTCCTGCCTCCTGAGGGAAGAGGAATGCTTCACAGGGGGCTGGGAAGCCTAATTCATTATTGTCTGCAAGATGCTTTTTCCTCCTCAGATGAAAGGCACGGCAATGGGGAAGCACAAAGGGCTGCCGCTGTGTTTCGCTCCCGCAAATAATCAAAAAGGGGATTTTGTTTTTTAACCCTGAAAGGCTTGCGTTGTAAAATAGGACGTTCCTACCAGCAGGCAACAGAGCGGGCTGCCTGAGGGAGCGGGGAGAGAATGCACGTTGGAGAGAAATGCAGTGTTTTATAATTTATCACGGAGCGTTAGTGATCGAGACTCTTCTGTGGAATATTCCCTCCTGGGCCTGCGCTGATGGCAACACTGCTTAGCACTTTACAAGTAGCCTCCTCCCTCGGAGGGTCCCAGAGCACTTTGCAAACCCTAATTAATCCTCTCGCTCTCTGTCTCACGCGCACTCCCATCACAACAGCACAGTGGAAAGAGATGCGAAAGCCTGATCATGGCAGATTTCACAGAGTGGCCTCCGGGAATGTCCTGCCCTCTCTTGTAAGGATAGCAAGACCTTCTAGATTACTTTGTTGAGAGGCGCGGAGCAGCTGCAGCTCCCAAAGGCGACGAGGACTTTGCACCTCCGGGCAAAAATTCCAAAAGGGCTGTTGAGCAGTGACGAGAAAACCACTGAGGACACAGGCCGCCGCGCACCAAACCTCATGCATTCAGATGGATGCACTGATGCATGCCCGGGCTGGCACAAGGACTGTGCTTTGGCAACATGAAGGGGCTTTAAAGCATAGGAGGGGAGTCAATGACCTCCGGGAGCATGGCCTGCCTGGGGCAACCTCCCAGTTACCAGAAAGCTGCTACGTAGGCTATCAGCTCAGCTCCCAGCCTCCAACTCCAGGCAGCAGAACAGGGGTACTCGGCTCACAGCAGGAGTCTGTTCTGGAGGATTCATCCCAGGTCTCATCTCCCTGCTCAGCCCCATCCTCCCTGCCTGGGTCCTGGCTGGAGCACGTCCACCTGCTGCGCTCAGCACCCAGCAGCAGCACGTGTATAGTGCCCTCGTGCACCTCGTGATACGCTGCTGCTCAGGGCAATAGAGAACCACGGGAACCGGAGCAACGCGAGTGAGCCTGGAGCCTCAGCCGACCTGCGCTGGGCCTCACCATTCCCCAAGAGCTGCAATTGTCTATTGCAAAAACAAGTCACCACTGTATTGTGGGCTTTCTCCTCCCGAAGCACCAGCTCTGGGAGTCATGAGACTCCCTGCCGTCGTTCCCCTCCCCCCCCGCACGCTCCAAGCTGTCCAAGAAAGGCTTCAGCTCGTCACCCGAGTGCAACCTACAGGCTCAGCAACTGCGTGTGTGTGAAGGGGGGCAAAATATAAAGGACCAGACCTATTATTATTATTAATTCCCTGACCGATTATTATTGCCACAGTCACAGGCTGTTCAAGCCAGTCCCCGCTCAACCGTGGAGCAGCCAGACGTCGCAAAGCTACTACGGAGATGCCTAAATCCCCTTAACTCTGCCCCTCCTGCCTTCCCCTATCCCCGCGGGCTCCCTGCTCTGCGCAGCCGGCCCTGTTGCATGGCTCAGGCTCCAGGGCTTGGATTTAGACCCGGGATGAGACCCTGGGGTGGAGATGGGAGGAAAAGGCCCTGATCCCCTGGTCTGGATGCAAGGGGGGGGCTCCAGCACGTGTCTAGACCCTAGTGCATGGGCAGCAAGCTGCAATGGGGGAGGGGGACCTAACCCCCACCCCCAAGGAGCTTGGGGACTAAATGGGGGGGGGGGTGTACTGGGACCCCCCCCCCCCCCGCCTAGGGGTGACCGCGACGCGCCTGCACAAAAGACCGGCAACTTCCCCCCAGTCCCCGCTCCAGGGAGCCCATTCAGGCCGCCGGGAACCCCTCTCGCCGCCCCCGGGGATTTCCCATTCACCCCCCGCAGCGCCATCCCCTGTGTCAGGCACTGCCGAGACACCCCAGAGCGCCAAGAGGCTGCGAGGACCCCTCTTCCACACAGGACCGCCGCTCCCTGGGGCACTTACTGATGACGATTCAGGCGCAGCGCCCCACCGAGGGGCGGGGCTTTTGGGAGGACTTCAAGATTCGGCCCCGCCCACCACTGCGCCGGGGGCTGCGCTCGCGAGAAGCGGGACCCAGATCTCGCGGGATTTCAGGGGCAGGCAGTCAGTTGCCCTGGGCTATGGGAGCCCTGGTTCAGGGGCTTGGTGGGGGTCCTATGGGGAGGGGTGGGTGGCCCTATGGGATAGTGGGTGGGGGTCCCTATGGAATAAGGCGTCCCCATGGGATAGGGGCCCCCTGGGATAGGGGGGTGGGGGCTTGCAGGGCAGGGTCCTCCAAGGGATGGAAGCGTGGGGTGGAGGGGGGCAAATGTGGACCCCCCGCATGGGGCTCCCCATAGGCTATAGGGGCAGCGAGGATGCCCATGTGCTGGAGATGGGGGCTGGAGCTGAGCCCCCCGGAGGAGCAGGGATGAGATCCCACCCCCGCCCCACTGCAGGGGCTGTGCAGGGTGGGCAGATGGCGCAGCCCCGCCCCGGGCAGCGCGGAGGACTCTCTGCTACGAGCGCATCGCTCTCTTGCTCCGCGTTTAGTTGCACTCGATTGAGCGCTGCCCCGGGGGCGCGCTCATCCCTCCGGCGTGGCGGGGAAGGAGGGGGCCTCCCGCTCCGGGAACCGCCCGGCTGAGCAGGTCTGGAGCATCCGCCGCCTGCTCTCACCCCGCGCCAGCGCCTTGCGCTTCCACCGTGCAGGAGGCCCGGCCGATGTGGGGCTGGGGGGCTCAGCTTGAGCGTCTCTCTTGACTTGGGCTCTTTGCGCCAGCCCTCAAACACCCCGTAGGCTGCAGACACGTTTCGGCTGCAGTGACAAGGTGCCATGATTAGGATTCACCCTGAACTGAGCAATGAGGGGCCTTGAATGAAGCTGAGGGCTTTAAACTGCCAGAAACAGTGGTCAGGAGCCCAGGAGCTGCGGGGATGGGAGCCCAGCCAGCCCCTAGAAGGGTTATCTCCCTGCTGGAGCGTCGGACAACTCGGCCTCTCAATGCAGCTCCCGGCTGCTCCGTGTCCCGCGTGAAATATCCGGCTGGAGGATGCAGGCACCTTTTACAGAGCCGTGTAAAGGGACCCGTGCAGAAAAGTGCGACCGTGTTCCACCACAAAGGGCCCTTGTGCGTCTTCTCCATAAATAACAATAACAAGGAAACGTTTCTCAGGCAAGGCATGTGCTGTGCCTGGGCTTGCGGCAGGCCGGGGACCAGGCGCTGCAGGGAGTGGCGGAGAGCAAAGCAGTGCCTGATCCTTGAGGATGAGGCACTCCTGGATCTGCCGGGGAGACGAGTGCTTTTATCTCAGAGATGGAGAACCTGAGGCACAGACGGGATGAACGGCAGCTTGTGAGCAGGCCGACATGGGAGTCGAATCCAAGCACCTTGGTGTCTGCTCTCGCTTCCCCACAATCAAGTCCCTGAGCTGCCAAGAGAACCCGGGAGTCCTGACTTGGCGTTTCTCTTCCCAGTCCCCACTTAGCTGGAAACCCAGGAGTTTTGGCTCATCCTCCATCTGCCACATCCCCTTTCCTCCCAGAGTCAGGAAGAGAACCCAGGTGTGCTGAGTTAGACCCCCTTCCCTGAACAAAACGATGCTGGTGGCTTGCACCTCGCTCTCCCTTGGGTCCCGGATGGTTCCCGAGTCTCCTCCCTGCCAACACAGACCTACACAGGTGCTGCGGGCTCCTGGATGTGACCCCTTTTATCCTCAGAGGAGAGAAGTCATCATGGTGCTGCCAGCTCGGTACCTTTAAGACCTCGTGTCCTCCCTCCTCAGCCTGTCTTCTTTCCAGGAGTTCCTGACTTATTAGGAAAGAAATCAAATTATATTTTATCGCCAGCTTGGGTAGCACAGGGCTGAGAGATTAAATTCCAGCATGACAGCAAGAAGCAGCGTGCGAGGATGGCGTCCTATCTCTGTTGGGCTGCAGCGGGTTATTATCAGGCGCTGGGCTCGGAGAGACAAATTACGGCTTTCTGGAAGGAGCTTTCTTGCTTTGGGGTTGTTTTTTTTTTTAAACCTGCTGTAGCTGTCGGACTGCTTGGCATCGACCGCTCCCACCCCACTTGATGGCAGATGTTTTCCTGATAAGGCTGAGCAACAGGGCCTGGGCAGGGCCTGGCATTTCAGGCCTGGGCTCAGGGGTTGTGGCTGGTAGAGAAAGAAGAAAGGGCTTCTCGTGAGTGCAAGGTGTCAGGAAGGGGCCGGAGCCTGAGGGTGAGAGGTGATTTCTCCTCTCCCATCTGCCAGACAGGAGCACTCAGAAAAAGAAACCCCTCATTTCTGTCTTCATAGCAACACTGTCTCAGGCTGGAGGAGGTGGTCCCCATGGTCTGGCACGGACATGGTCTCCATGGGCTGGGAGCCTTCCGGCCTGGTTTGCTGAGCTGGGTTGCCTCTCCTGCTTAGCTCAGCTCACCCAAATGCAGCCCACAACTGTCCTTCAAGGAGGGCCACCTGATTTGGGCTCCGTTTCCCCTCTGCCACTGACTTCCTATGTGACCTTGGCCATGTTACATAGTTGCTCACATACCCTGAGCCTTGGGATCAGTAGTGGGGCACTGTACCCTAGGCATCAGTACTGGGGCACCATGCCCTGAGCCCTGGGCATCAGTACTGGGGCATTGTACCCTGAGCCCTGGGTATCAGTACTGGGGTGCCGTGCCCTGGGGATCAGTACTGAGACACTGTACCCTAAGTGTGTCCCAGCGGAGGGAGGAGGGTTGTCGCAGGGACCTTGCAGCCCAGGGGGTGTGTGGGCTAAAGGGGTTCGGACTTGTTGGACCCTGGAGGTGGCAGAGCTCCAGGGGCATCAGGGCCTGGCTGGGAATCCAGCTCTGACTCAGTGTCATGCCAGACACCCCTGGGAGAACCATGCCCCTAGGGGGTCTGGGCCTGGTGGCATTGCTCACGACTCCCCTGCCTTTTCCAGGTGTGCGGTTCTCTGGAGCTGTGCTCACCCAGGGCCTGTGGCACCAAGGTGAGCATGAACACGCGGGGATCGCACCAGGAGAACAATACCCCCCACCCTGCTGTCCCGAAAGGCCCCTTCCCTTCTCCCCTGCTCCTCGGTGCTTCTGACAGCCGCAGCCTTGTCGCGTCTGCGGGGAGGCGACGGTGGATGAAAGCAGGAGGGGAGAACAAGGCGAGAGACGTCGGCACCGCGGAGAGGGCCCGACGTGCGTTTCATCCTGTGGAATAAATTAGAATACATCTTGGCTGCCTGGAATAAATTAGCTGGATGGCGAGGAAGGGAGATTCATTTCCCTGGGAAATGATGCTGCTGCGCATGAGGAGAGAGAGAGAGAGATGCCTCCAGGGCTGGAATCGCAGAGATGATCTAGTCATCAGGCAAGCGCGGCGATAACGCTGATGAGGTCATCTCCCGGCAGGCGGCGCGGGCCAGGCCGGGGGGGCCGTGAGACGGGGCTCAGACGCTGCTGTTGTGCAAGTCTTGCAGCGGCGTGGGGTGCAGTGGGGTGCAGGTGAAGAGGGACCTGGTCTTGGTGTCTGTCCACATCCAGGGCCGTGCATCTGCCTGTCTGGATAGATCACCTCTCTGCATCTGGCCACATCTCTTTTCCTCCACCTCCATACACCTGCTGCTGTCTCTCTCCATCCACCCACAGACACACATCATCCATCCATCCATCCATCCATCCATCCATCCATCCACTTATCTACCTACCTATCCATCCATCCATCCATCCATCCATCCACCCACCCACGTATGTGTGTATCCATCCATCCATGTATTCAGCTGTCCATCCATCTGTCCACTTATCTACCTACCTACTTATCTATCCATATGTGTATCTATCTGCCCACCTAACCATCTATGTATCTATCCAAGTGTCCATCTATCCATCCATCCACTTATCTATCTATCCATCCATCTGTCTACTTATCTCCCTACCTATCAATTTATCCATTTGTGTGTGTATCCATCCATCCTTGCTTCTATGCATCCATCCATCCGTCCGCATGTGTATCCATCCATCAATGTATCCAGCTGTGTCCATCCTTCTGTCCACTTATCTACCTACCTACCTATCTATCCATCTGTGTATTCATCCACCTAACCATCTATGTATCTATCTATCCAAGTGTCTATCCATCCATCCGTCCGCTTATCTACCTATCTATTCATCCGTGTGTGTATCCATCCATCTACCCACCTATCCATCTATGCATGCATCCATCCATTTATCTACCTACCTACCTATCCATCCATCCAACCACCTACCTACCCACACACCCGTCCATCTGCCCATGTATCCAGCTTTGTATCCATCAGTCCATCCATCCACCCACCCACCTATCCATCTGCATATCCATACATCCACCGACCTATTTACCTATCCATCTATCTGTGTATCTATCTATCCATCTACATACCCATCTGACCACGTATCCATCTACCTACCTACCTATCTATCCATCCGTCCATCCCTCCCTCCTTCCCTCCCTCCCTCCCTCTCTCTTTCTCTCTTTCATTCCACGCTCCAGCAAAAGCCATTAAGAATGACAAAGCACCTTTTTGTTTTTCAGATGGGTCCCGGGAGCCGCGAGCAAATTGCCTGGCTCATGCATAATAAACCAGGCGTGGAAACACACCACGTAATAGGCTACATTTGTAGGGAAACAAAATCATTAAGCCAACCCATTCGCAGGGCTCCCTGGACGCCGCGGTGTGGAGCAAGGCCCTGAGCCCCTGTGTGCCCCTTGCTGGCATCTGCTCACTGCTAAAAGCTTCTGTGAAATGGGTCAGGGGAGCTGGTGAGTGGGGGGACAGTGGGGAAGGAGGCTGAGATGTGACAGCAGAGATGGAGGCAGGGGGTATTGCTGCCAGGGATCCCAGTGGAGATCAGGGTCCCAGGGTGCCCCCAACTCCAGGGCCCAGCATCCGCCCTCAGTCCCCTGGAGCTCGTTGCACAGCTCTCGGCATCCATCAGCAACCACGCACTGCTGCCATCCAGCCGCCTGCGGTGGAAAACGTGCCCGCGAGGAAATCAAAGTTGACGCGGCGGAGAGCGCTGGGGGCACGTGGGTGGCAGGGGGTGGTGCTGGAGAGCATGGCTGGAACATTGCTCACAAAGTGGGGAGGCAGGGAAGGCAGGGGCCAAATCCTGCCCACCCCAAGCCACAAGACTTGGATGCCGAGGAGCAGGGAGAGCCCACAAATGCAAATCACTTGCTTGGCTCCGGAGAATGGGGGTCCTCAGCTCTCTTACACCAGGACACTCTTGAACCAGCTCCCCCAGCTCAGAGGCACTTGAGGTCCATGGAGGGGTGATCTCACCCCTCTCACCCCTCGGCCCAGCTTCCTTGCACACCCCCAATGCCCTTTGCATGCTTCTTGGCCAAACCCCCCCCTGCCAGCTCAAGGGCTGGCTGTTCCCTGCCGGACGCCCGGACATTTCGGGCAGACCTCCAGGCAAGAAGAACACCGGCCGCAGAGTTGCAAGAGTTTGCATCGGCAAGATATTTATATAAAATATATATTTATATACATTCATATAAAGAAACCTCCCCCCACCCTCGTCCCACGCGGACAGCCCGTGCCCTTGGGTGAGACAGCATCACTTGGTGGGCATAGGTTATTATCCTCGATGGTGAGGCCAGGCCCCTCCCCGGACCCCCCCAGCATGGACAGGGCCCCCAGGTCCAGCTCTTATAGCACAGCCCCGGGGGGATTCGTGGCCTCCCGAAAGCCAGGAAGGTGAGATTTTTTTTGGCGAGGGGCACGGATTCAAGCTTTTCCTCCCACCCCCAAGGGCTCGGGAGACTCTTTGGAAATAGCGGGACTCCGGGCGCTGGGGCTGGAGGCCCGATGTCATGAGCTGGGCAAGGACGTGGGGGCCTGAAGGTCCCTTCGGCTGTGGGGCAGGGAGGATCGGGGGCGAGGGCGTGCATACAGGGCTGCGGGCGCTTCTTCCCCACAACAGCCTCCGAGCCAGACCTGGAGTGGGGAGGGGGACGTCTCCCCGCTGTGTCCTGGCTGGGGGGGCAGGGGCTTCCCCTTGGTCCTTTCTCGAGGAAAACAAAACAGAAAAATATATAAAATAGAGATATATGAGCCCCAAATCAACCCGGCGGACGGATCCAAAGTGCTCGGGGGGGGGGGGGGGGGAGGGGGTCCTTGGTGTCTCCCTTTTCTTATCAAGGGGCCAGTGTTGGGGGCTGGCAGGGATTTGGGGCCCCTGGGATGGGGGGTGGGGATGGCTCTGCTCAGCAATGGAAGCGCTCGGTGTGGGGCCAGTACCGGGGGGGGGAGGGCAGTCTGGTTATGGGTCAGGGTCACAGGGAGGGGGCCCTGCTCCCCTAACACTGGTGCTGGTGGGGGGGGGGGGTCTGGTCCCCTACAGGTGGTTCCTGTGGCTGCCTGTGGGCCCGATCATGATGGGCATGGGGGGCCATCCAGATGTGCCACTACAGGCCTCTGGCATGTGCAGCACCCCCTCCCCCCCGGTTGCTCCCAGCATCCCCAGGGACTCACGGTGTGCACCCCGATGGCTCTGGGGTTGGGGGAGACTCCAGTGCCCCTCACCCCTGCCTCACTGTTAACCCCTCATTGGCGCGACTGTTAACCCCTCATTAGGTATTTGGGTCCTCCCAGCCCTTCTGCCTCTCCAGGCTCCGGCACGTAGTAGGGAAATGGCTCCTCTCCCTCATGGGTGCATTTGGGGGGGGGGGGGGGGGTCCTGATGCGAGAGGAGCCATGGTGCCTCATGCCAAAATGGGCACAGTCAGGACCTCCGAAGTATTTCCCTCCAAACCCCATTCTGCAGAGGCCAGCCCGCGGCCGGGAGGAAGCCCCGGCGGGCGGAGGGATGGAAGCTCAAGTACGGGGCATGTCCATGGGGCCGCCGGACGCCTGGGTTCCCTGGAGGCGGGCGGCGGTGGGGGGGGTCAGGAAGAAGCCCCTGAATATCAGGGGCCAGTGGCGAGGTCCCGCGGCCCCCCCGGAGCCGGGCGCCCCGTCCTCAGACGTGAGTCTGCATGCGCTGCTGGAAGCGCTGCCCATAGTCCGAGTGTTGGGAAGTGTAGGAGAAGCGGGTGGCGCTGGCGTACTTGCCCATGGCGTCGTAGGCGGCGCGGTCCAGGCTGGGCGGGGGCGGCTGGCTGTAGCCTAGGCGGTAGGTGGCATAGCCAGCACTGGGCGGGAAGGCGGCGTGCCCGCCGTAGTTCTCGTAGGACAGCTGGCTGGCCGTGTCACCCGTGGCGGGGCCAGGCGCAGGCCCCGGAGCGGGCTCGGCGCTGTACTCAGAGCCTGGCCCCCGTGCGTAGGTGTTGAGCTGGGCATAGCCGCTGGAGTGCGAGAGCCGTGAGGCCGGACGGGTGTCATAGCGGGCGGGCCCTGGCGCACGGTAGTCAGCGTACAGCACCGAGCGCGAGGCTGGCCGATCCTCGTGGGCGCGCACATTGTAGTAGCCGTTGGTTGGGTCCTAGTAGGGGAAGAGCGGGAGAGGCTGCTGGGGCTGGGAGAAGGACCCAGGAGTCCTGGCCTCCATGCCAAGACCCACCCCTACCCCCACCCCGAGCCGGGTGAAGAACCCAGGAGTCCTGGCTTGCACCCCTCCAGCGTGCATGCATAGGCAGTCTCTTGTGCACATGTGCCACGCGTGTACCCGCCTGGCTCACCTTAAGCTCGTACTCCTCCCGCGTGTCGATGGTGTCGCAGCGCAGGTCTTGCTTCAGGTCCACGTCGTCCTTGAACGACTGCGCAGGGAGAGGTGGGGGGGCAGGCTTCAGCTCCTCCAGCCCGGGCCCAATCCCTCCTTGCCCCCACGGGGGTCCCAGCAGGGGCCTCTCCATGAACCCAAGAGTCCAGGCTCCCAGACACTGGGCGCTGAACCCCTCGCCCTCCCATGCACAAGGTTGCAGCCTCTCACCGAGTAGATGGCCTTCATGACACGGGTGGCAGTGGACACGCTAGCCGTGTCCTCCTCGCGGTCCGGGTGCAGGGTTAGCGGCTCCCGATTCACTGTCTCCACCTTGATGTCCAGCTTGCGCAGCGTCACGTCCTTGCGGCCTGGCAGATGGATGCACGGACCGGCTCTACTGGCTGTTCCTGCCCCCCAGTGTAGGAGGATCCTCTCCAAGCCCCAGTGTCCAGACCCCTCCAGTTTCCCCTGCCCCCCCAACTCACTCCCTTTGCGGCGCCGGTAGAGGAAGCAGACAAGGGCGACGAGGAAGATGATGACGAGGATGCCAGCCCCGATGGTGGCTCCAGCGATGATTCCCACGGGCAGCACTTCTGTGGGGAACGGGTAGATGGGGTGAGCTGGGGCAGGGCCCAGGGGTCTTGGGGGCACGGGACCAAGAGCCAAGGGCTTCCTGGGCCCGCGCGCCTTATTCAGAATGGAACCAGGGGTCCTGGATCCATCTCTCCCCTCCAAGCTCTCACCACTAGACCTCTCTCCCCTTCCAGAGCTGGAACAGGAGACCTGATGTCCACCCCCTCGCACCCAGCACACCCTCCCCCACCCCTCCCTGGAGCTCCGGAGAGAACCAAGAGTCCTGGCTCCTAAAGCTGTCCCCAACCCTCTCCGCTGCTGTACCCATGTGCAAACCCCGGTGCCCGGGCCCCGTACCCTGCTCCTCGAGGCGGATGATGGCGGTGCCGGGTCCGAAGCCGTTCCAGGCGGTGCAGTTGTAGCTGGTCTGGAAGTCGGCCTCCATCACGTTGTTGATGGTGAGGGTGGACAGGACCCCGGTGCCCGTGGTGCTGCGCTCCACTGTGTACCGCTCCAGCGTGCCTGTCTCCAGGATGTTCTCCTTCCACGCCCAGGCCTGGCGGGCGTAGGGAGACAGGCCCATCAGCACGGGGGGACCTGGGGCCTCTGCACCCCCCACCACCCCAATAGGACCCCGGTGTCCAGGGGGGATTCCACTGCCTCCCCTTCATTGCACGACTTCCAGCTCCTGCCCCAGCTGTGGGGCTGGGTCCGTAGATAGGACCAACTGGGCAGGATGGATGGAGGGAGCCTGTGGGGTGGACAGATGGACTCGGGGTGACTCACGATGCGGTCGGGGGGTGGCGTACTGCCGATGAAGCACTCCACCTTGCCGCGGTCGCCACGCACTGCATACTGCACAGCCTCGCTGGAGATGATGGGGGGTCCTGTGGGGGGACGGAGCACAGCTCAGCGCAGGGGGCTTTGCAGTGGGGTCCAGGCTGCTGGGAGCCCTGAGCTCAGGGCCAGGGGCTCGTGGCACATGCACCTGCAGAGCACCTGGGACACAGGCATTGAGGCATGGGGCTGGATAAGGGGGCGATAAGGGGATACGTTGTGGAGCCCTCAGCCATGGGGATGATATGCCATGAGCACTATTATGGTGGGTGCCCAGGCCAGGCTGTTGACACAGGGGTCCTGCCCCCTGGGTACCACGTCATGGGTATGAGTAGTGGGCCCTAAGCCCTGAGTCATGGGCATTAGTATTAGGATACCATGCCTTGAGCCCTGGGTATCCTCACCCTTGACCCCTAGGATACTGTGCCTTGCATACTGGGGTATCATGCTTGGGTGTCAGGACTGGGGTACTGTACAATGAGCTCTGGGCATCAGTATTGGGGTACCATGCCTGGGTATCAGTACTGGGGTGTTGTGCCCTGAGCCCTGGGTGTCAGCACTGGGGTACCATGCCCTGGGCATCAATACTGGGGCACTGTATCCTGAGTATCAGTACTGGGGTCCCATGCCCAGCCCCAGGCAGCACTGCCAGGGCCTCGTGTCCCCCTGGCGGCCGAGGGGCCGGGCCAGCCGTACCATTGACGTAGAGGGTGACCTCGCGCTCGCCCACACCGATGCGGGGCACGATGGCCTTGCAGATGTACTGCCCCGCCTCGTCCTGCGTCACCGCCTTCAGGTACAGCTGGTTGCTGTTGCTCAGCACCTGGCGCGGACATAGAGCCAGCATCAGTCCCATGGCCCCGAGGGGCGTCCCGCAGGGGTCAGGGGCAGGAGCGGGGTGGGGCAAGGACCTCACCATGTTGGAGCCCTTCTTGGTCCAGGTGAGGGTAAGCGGGGGGTTGCCAGCCCACACGCAGGTCAGCGTCACGTCCGAGCCCAGGTCGGTGGTCGTGGGCTTGGGCTCCACCACGATGCGGGGGGCGACTGCAAGTGGGCAGCCACTGTGAGCCCGACGGGGCCATGCCAGCCGCCCCTGCCACCCCCCACCCGCCTCGGCCGTGCCACTCACAGTGCACGTCCACCAAGGTGCTGACGTTGGTGCTGCCCACGTCGTTGTGCACCTCACATGAGACGGGCTCTGTGAAGAAGGTGTAGTCCACCTGTGTCTCGTACCGGCTGTCCGTGGCATCCTCGATCAGCAGCCCACCCTTGGCCCACCTGGCAAGCGAGGAGGCAGCCCCGTCAGGCCAGGAACAGACGTAGCATTTATCCTGGGATAATCTGCACCTGGGTTTGTCCCCGGACCAAAACAGCCCGGGATTGGTGCGTCCACACGTCGCACTGTCAGTCAGGGCTGACTGCGCCGGTGATTGAACAACGCAATCCTGGGATAACGGTACAGACACACTTGGCATAATCCTGGGATAAGCTGCCATGACCTCTTCTCCAGAAAGGCTTTTTTTAGCATTAAACCTGAGGCAATGGACATGGACACGGACGTCTGTCCTGGGATATGCTGGTTTACCCCAGGATACATGCAACACCTTTTTGCAGCCGGACAAGGCTGGGGGAAGAAGCAAGGGGTCATGGGAGGAGGGGGTTTACCCAGGGCTTGCTGGCTTTAGCCCCCTCCCCGCCAGCTGTGAGCATCTCACCTGTAGCCCTTGATCTCAGGGTTGGCGGTGGCCATGCAGGTGAATACAACCCGCTCCTCTTCCCGCACCGTCTGGGGCTGGATGGAGAGGGTGACGGTGGGCGGATCTGCCGGGGGGAGATGGACACAGCGGCATGGCTGTCACAGGTGTGGAGGGGTGGAAAGAGCCCCGTGCGGTCACTGAAGGCTGGCGTGGGGGCCCCCGACCCTCTTCCATTGCCTAGCAGAGGTGCTGGGCTCGGATCTCCCATCTGGACATGAAGGCAGATGCCTGCAGAGACCCCTTTGACCAGGGTCCCTGGGCGAGCCTACTGCAAGTAGCCCGGTGGGGCTGGAGGATGAGGCTACCTCGTTGGCATCCTTGCTACCAAGTGGTGATTCTCCGTGGTGGCCACGGGGTGGCGGTGTTGGCCTGCAGAGGTGCAGCTGGCCTCTGCCAATGGGGTGGGGGGCTCCCTCCAAGACCCTGCCCCGGGGGTCTCCTCTCCCCGCTGAGGGGCAGCCGGGCCCAGGCAGGGAGGGGGAGGCGGGTGCCCAGGAGCTGGCCTGGAAACCATCGCTCTCCATGCCAAGGGCAGGACACAGGCTGGAAAACCCGGGGACCCCCAGAACTGCCCCCCTACATGACCATCTGTCCACCCGCACGATTTCTGGCTGGGTACATCTGTCCCCTCCCTGATGCCAGCTGGGGGAAGAGGTGCAGGGTGGCAGGGATCAGGACCCTTTACTCGGGATGGGGGGGCAGGCTGGACTCACGGTGAACGTCGAGCTGGATGGATGTTTCCTTGCCAGTCGGGATGGCCTCATTCACGCTGCGGCAGGAGAAGACCCGCCCGATGTCCAGGTCGGTGGGGTTGATGAGGAGCAAGCTGGTGGTGGTTTCTCTCTTGCCGTCTGGTAGCACCTCCTGCCGCGTGGGGTGGAAATAAAATCCGATCAGCCCCCACAACCCTGGGGTCTGCAGGATTTGCTGTCACCACTGCTCCATTCATGAGGATGTGAGAGGGACATGACCAAGGCCGCACATTGGTGGCAGAGGTAGGGACATGAAACCTCTGCTGTGGCTCCAAGGCTGTGCTCCCACCCTGTCCCGAGGCGGGGAGAAGAACCCAGGAGCCTTGCTGCTATCTCTAGACCCCACGTCTTGCTAGAGCTGTGCATGGGACCCAGGAGTCCTGCCTCGGTGCATCATCCTTCCCTGCCCCTGGGCTCATACCGTGGTGGTAACAGCCCCCTCCTGCTGCTGCCCGTCTCGCAGCCAGACGATGGTGGCGGCTGGCTTGGCGCTGCGTGCCCGGCAGGTGAGGTTGTGGGGCGTCCCTGCCCGCAGCAGGATCTTGGGGGCTCCATCAATCACGGGGTCTTCAGGGGGGACTGGGAGGAGAGAGCGGGGAGCATGTGGGTGCCCTTGAACTCCCCACCTGGGGCTTCCACCAGACCCACCCCTGCGGCTTATGTGCAGCCCCAAGCACAGCAGGAAGATGAGGCTGGGGGAAGCATGTTGCCCAGAGCTTGGATCCCCCTCCCGGACAGCTGCGTTGGCCCTGCTGCTCCCCAGCCTCAGGCAAGATGATGCTCCAGCCTGCTGGGGTAGCAGGGGCTTCATCCCTCCCCAGCCTGACCGTCTTTGCCAGGGCCAGGACCCAGCTGGCACAAACCTAGCAAGGAGGGGCGATTTGGGGTAGGGAGCTGGAGTGCGGTTGGGGTGAGAGGCGGGCTTGGAGCTCTGTGCTGCTGCAGGGGACCCAGGAC
This sequence comes from Alligator mississippiensis, assembly GCF_030867095.1. Classification (NCBI taxonomy): domain Eukaryota; kingdom Metazoa; phylum Chordata; order Crocodylia; family Alligatoridae; genus Alligator; species Alligator mississippiensis. The sequence continues at coordinate 16,447,765 of NC_081838.1, read as the reverse complement.
CAACCCTCTCCCCCTCAACCCGGGTCCTAAACCTCCTAGTCCTAGGCACCTTGTGGCCATTGAGGCCTGGGGGTGCTGCAATGCGGGTGATGCCTGGATGCCCCACAATGCAGTTGGCAACTCCAGGCCCCCAAAAGGATGGGGCTCATTGCACGTGGGGGCAGGGGGAGAGGGAAAGGAGGGCAAGGGAGTGTGGCCCCTTACTCAGCACTGTCAGCTTGGCCTGGCGGGAGCGCAGCGCCGCCTCGGTGGCCTGGCACTCGTACAGTGCATCGTCGGAGAGCTCCGCGTCCGTGATCTCCAGGTTGTATTGGCCCGAGTCGGCCGTGCCGATGATCCGGTACCGTGGCCACGCTGAAGTCACAAGGGGGGAGAGGGCAGGTGGTCAGTCCCGGCCTCTCCATCAGGCTGGGCAGGGGCCGGACCCGCAGAGAGGGGCTGGGATGTGGGGGACACACCGAGCTACCTTTGAGGCCCTGCCCCATGCCCAGGGCCAGGCCGTCTTTGGTCCATTGCACGATGCCGGAGTAATTCAGCACGACGCAGGACAGGACGATGCGCTGCCCGGCCACCACCGTCTGGTCCTCAGGCTCCTCTGTGAACCGCGTCGGTGCCACTGCAGTGGGGAGACAGAGAGAAGGGCTCAGCACCGTGCCCGCTCCCATTCCCCAAACTCGGCCAGCTCCTTCCCACCCGTGCCACCCCTAGGAGCCACGGGCCCAGCCATGGGCTCCCAGCCCCCTCCTGGGATCGATCACCGCTACCAAAGCAGCCGCAGCAGCAGTCACATGCCCCCCGCTCACAGCCAGCCCCGTGGCGGCTGCAGTATTGATGGGCGCGTGGGGGTGGCGGGGGCTGTGTGCATACTCGGCAGGGGGGGTGGGGGGGGGTGAGTGCAGCAGGGAGCTGTCTGCACGTATGCAGCGGCATATCCTGGCAGGGGATGAGTGTGTGCGGGTGCACATGCATGTGTGAGATGCATGCACAGCAGGAGCAGTGTATGTGCAGGGTGCATGTGTGTGCACTGCTTGTGGGCACACGCCATGGAGGGCTCCTCTGCCACCCGGCAAACTGGGGCAGGGCCTGGCCTCATTGGCTGCTCCTCCGCTGTTATTAATGACTATGATTTTTGCACATGATTCGTGCACCTGGGAGGTCCCCTCCTGGGTACGGGCCCCTGTATGAACAGAGCCCTCCAGGAGCCAGGATGCCTGGGTCTGGAGTGGGGTCTTGTGGGTTCGTGAAGTTGGGAGCCAGGATGCCTGGGTCCGGGATGGGAGTGGGGTCTTGCGGTTTCTTGAGGTTGGGAGCCAGGATGCCTGGTTCTATTTCCAGATGTGGGAAGGGAAGGGAAGGGAAGGGACGGGACGGGACGGGACACAGCGGTTCGAGCCGGGGCCCGGGGCCAGGACTCCTGGGTTCTATTCCTAGCTGGGAGCAGAAGGCAGCTGTGGTTAGACAAACCCAAGCGTCCGGCTCCTCTTTCTGCTTTGGGGTGGAGAGGCTGGAGCTCCCAGCCCTTTGTTGGGGGGGACAGGTCAGGGCAGCTCTTTCCTTGGGTTTGGGGAGAGGTGTGGATCCAGCCGACACCAGAGCTGGCTGGGATATGGGTGCAGGCAGGAGCTGGGGCAAGTCCCCCACAGCCCCTTGCCCGTAGACGGGCTCCCCACACCCCCAGCTAGGGACATCAGCCGCACCGGGGGTGCAGCGAAACCGGCTGCCCCACACCAGCCTGGTATCCACAGTGCTGCTCCGGCTCCGGACCCCCGACTGCACGGGGTGGGGGGAAGAGGGCTGGGGGGAGGCAGGCGGGGTGGAAAGGGAGGAAGGGGAGCAGGAGGGAAAGGCAAGGGAGAGGGAGATCAAAAGGAGCTGCCAGGAGAGTGTGGGGGAAGATCAGAGCGGAGACAGGTGGGAGGAGGAGAGCGGGAGACAGCGGCGGATCAGAGCCCCCAGCGCTGGGGAGATGGAGGCGCACACCCCCCTCCCTGGCGCCGCGCTGCAGCCGGGCCTGGCCAGGCCGGTGCGGGACTTGCTGCCCATGGCTCCAAATGGGGGATCCTGTATTGCACCCAAAAGACACCCCCCAAAAACATATCTCTGTCCCCACCCAGGTGTTGCCAGGCAGCTGCAATGGCATAGCATCCGGGTCCAGCCCTGGGAGATGCGGAGAGGGGGTTTCTCTGGTGGCCTGGGATGGGAAACAGATGATGGTATTGCCGTAAGGACCCGGGGCCTGGCTGTGCTCCCCAAACCCATCCAGGATGCAGAAACCCAGGGGCAGAAGCACCCCCAGTGCCTTCTCCATGGCTCCCTGCCTGTCACTTGCTAGCAAGGGCAACCTGCAGCCACCTGGGGAGGCTGTGGTTTAGAGAGGGGTGCTGGTGAACTCCCCACTCCCGGCTGATCTGCACATGCAAATAAGATGCAGATGACACCCCACCTCTCCCCGCTGCTCTTCCCTGGAGCTTGCAATCACCCCGATCCTCCTAGCTGCACCCCGGGCGCTGCCCAGCACCCCACCCAGGGGCTCTCAAGGAGCAAGTGCTAAGGGTCGAGGGGCTTTCCTTCTGCTATGGGGTCTGGGAAGTTGGAGAGATGGCTGTGCAGGGGTCAGAGCGGCGCGGCGGGAGCCGGAGGTGTCTGCACGGCCAAGCAAGCTGAGTCTTTCCTTGTCGCGGGGCCTTGACATTATGCTAAGGAGACAGGCGGCTTCCGGAGGGCTGGCTGCTTAAAAGGCAAGCCGTGTTTGGCCGCACCTCGCCCGCTGCCGGCAACGGCTGCCGCGCCGGATAAATTATTCACACCTGCCGGGGAGTCGGCTCCACTCCTCTTCCAGTCTCCCCGGGCACGGCAGGGCACAGCACGGCACGGGTGCCCTGCTTTGGGGAGGCTTGCGGCCCTGGTGTGTGTGTGTGTGTGCAAGCATATGTGTGCCTCTATTCTGGCTGTATGTGTGAGCCCATGTGCTGGCATGTATGCCTGTCTCACCTTGCATGCATATGTGTGCCAGCAGCCATGTGTGTCACGGCAGGCGGGTTGGTTTGCATGAACACACATGTGCAGGTGCCTGTGTACATCCACTCCTGTTTGTGCCCCTCTCTCTACCCCCATCTCCATGTGTTTCTGCACACGCGTGTGCATCCAGGGGTGCTTCTTGACCTGGCTCTCTCCCTTCTTCACGCGTATGCATGCATGGACCCCGAGCATGCAGCAGTTGGCACAGACGGGGTGGCCAGAGCAAGCGCCCGGTGAGAGCGTGGAGAAGGGCACGCGGTGAGGGGAGTGGGGGGGGTGGTGAACCGGCCAGCGATGCACACTCCAGGCCCTGTCTCCCTCTATTTATCAAATGAAGGTCTGATTAAACCCTAGGGCTGAGGCTCCAATCTCCCTCTCTCTCCTCTCGCTATTAAACTCAGGGTTCAAAGAAAAGCTTTTTATTCGCGCCGACAGCTTTCAGATGGAAGTAAATCTCCCCGCGCTCCCCCCGCTCCCCTCCGCTGCAGCTTCCCCTTCTCTCCGCTTGCACGTTGGAGCCTTTTTCTTTTTCCTTCCCCCCTTCCTTCCTCCCAAGCCGTTTGCTTCTATTTATATTAAAAAAAATACACGGGGAAAAAAAAAAGGAGAGAGAGAGAGGGAGACGCCGAGTTTATTCTCCAAGAGAGAAAAGAGGATTTGGTTCCTTGCGGCCTTGCCCGGCAGAGCAGAAAGGCAGAGATTTGCACGCTGGATGAGGAAGGCGGGATTGCTGCACGGCGGGGAGGGAGGGAAGGAGCACGTACGGAGCTCGGCTCAGATGAGGGGACAGTGGTAGGAGCCGGCTGGATGGAGGGGCTGTTGCTGGGCCTGCCCAAGGGATTGGGGAGCTACAAGGCTCCATGTCCTTGGTTTGGGGTCCGGGGCAGCTCCTGAACTTCTTTGCAGCTCCAGAGAATAGAGAGAGCATTAGAGCAGCCCAGGGGCTGCCCTGAGTGACCCTAACCCCAAAACCTGGAGTGGGGTGGTAATGGTGGTCTCACTCCCCTTAAGCACCCCATGACCTGCGGAGCTGGGGGTCTGAGCCTGGTTCTTCCCTCCTGCTCCTCATTTCATGCTTGGCCTTCCTGCTCCTGAGCAGAGCACCGGAGATGGGGGAGCCTGGTGACTGGGGTACTAGGAACAGGGGGAAGCATGAACCCCTCCTGCCAGGCACTCCCAGCCTGGTGCCCTCTGTGCCAGGCACCACACTGCAAGGGCTCGGTTGCTACAGAGAACAGCATGTGGGGAAACTGAGGCACGGAGCAGGGCAAGGGAGTTCAGGGTCGCACTGCAGAGCTGAACATAGGACCCTGGAGTCCTGGCATGGTGCCACCCCACAGCTGGGGAGAGAACCCAGGAGTCCTGGCTCCCAGCCCCCTGCTCTTTTCAGTGGAAAACTCCCTCCTAGACCTGGGGAAGGAACCCAGGAGTCTGGCTCCCAGGTCCTGACCCTGTGCGTGCACCAGCCAAGCTCCATCTTCAGTGCCCGCCTGGCGGGGCCCCTCAGCAGCCCACGGTTCGGCACTCCGCTGTGTCACCGAGCACGATTCAGTGCAAAGCCTGGGGGTGAAAAAAGCTTTGAAACCATCCCTGAAATAACCCACGAGGAGCTAGAAATAACCGTGGAGCAGCAGGGAGGGTGTGGGGGCCTCCTTTCCTGCTGGCGTGGTCCACTCCAGTGCCAACTCCAGCCCCTCTCACCCGCTGCCTGGCTGCTGAGGGTCGGGCAGTGCCAGGAGGGCAGAGGCTTTGCAAGGGGCAACCGAAGCTGCGGTGATGTGGACTGGAGAGACTATGGGGTGGGGACCAGGCTGGAGGGGACCCTGGCCCACACAGCCCCATGGCATGGTCCTGTGTCCAGTGGAGCGACCCCAGGGCCGGGATCTCGTGTGGCACATCCCTGCCTCCTCCCAGCTGCACTGGCTCTGCAGGAAGCAGGAGGCTATTTTAGGAGCTGCAATTTGGGCCCCGTGATGAGGCCAATGTGCCCAGCAGCGCTGGGGCATGGCTGGGGGAGAAAGGGTGGTGGGGCTGGGTGCCATCCGGGGAAGACAGGAATCCCCCCCGCTACACCCAAAACACCTGAGGAGGCAGGGGCAGGGGTGGGGGCAGCAGGACACGTGCCAGGGGCACCTCGAGCTCCTGGGGCCAGCTCCAGCTGCAGTTGTGGAGCCCAGGGGAAGGTCTTTTTGTGCAGCTGAGCCCAAGCCTAGCTTCTGTCCCTTGGGTGGGAGGCACTGGGGGCACAGGGGTCCCGGCCTGTCTCATCCAGGCAGAAGGAAAACACCCCCAGTCCTGCATCCTGACCCTGACTCTGCCCTGTCCTGCTGGGTATCTGTAGGCCAGCTGCTTTCCTTGCCTGTGCCTCAGTTTTCCCATCTATAAAATGGGGCTTCCTCTCTCTCCACCCATCAGTGGTAGGGGCTATCTTGCACCCAGCACCCCCCCCTCCTCCAAGGACAGCCACCCTGCCCCATTTTTCCATCCCAGACTGTCACAAATTTACATACAGCTGCCTGCACCCTGGAAGCTGCAGCAGAATCCGACCAGGCCAGCTTCTCAGCCCTTTGAGCTGAAGGAGAATCCCCACCAGCACCCAGCAGTACAGGGCTTAGGACACACAACATGTCACAGGGCATCCCTGCCTCTCTCCCTCTCCCTCACACGTGCAGCTGGCTTCTCCGGTTCGGGGCTCTAACCCACGGCCGCGCAGGACGTGAGCAAACCAATTACCGTAATGACCTGCTCTGCCTTGACGGGGGTGGATCAGCCCAGGGTCAGCCCCTCAATTAACTCCAGCTGCTGCCCTTCGGCCTCTTTGGCTCTTCCCTGGCTTGCGCCTGCCCCCGACATACCAGCGCATTTACTGATGTTCACAATAACCGGAGGCTGCCTCCACCCCCCGGAGCCGTGACCAGGAGGCAGTCGCCGGGCTGGTCAAACCCAACGGGCGCACTCTGTCTTCTGCCACAGACACTGGAGCGCCCCAATGCCTTATCCCCAGTGCCTGGAGTTTGTTGCAGAGCTGGGATATTAGGATTAAATAGTTCGTGGGACTGCAATCAGTGCTAATAAAAGATGCAGTGATTGTTGTGGCGGAGAGCGGGGTCCAGCCTTCCCGGAGCCCCTCATCATGGGTGGGGGGACCTGGCTGGGTGCTGCCCCAGTGCAAAGGCAGCGGGCAAGGTTTGGGGGGCAGCAGCCAGCCATACCCTCTTCAGAGTTCCCCTGCATGGAGACTGGCTCCTGCCATGGGGCATCACCCCCTGCCCAGCTTTCTCTGCAGGCTTCAGCTCCCCGAGTCTGGGGAGGCTGCACAACCCTGGTGTCCTCCCCTGCCAGGCTGTTGTGCCCCTGGGGACTGCAGGAGACTGCGCTGTGGCCCCAATCCTTGCTCATTTGTGGGCTGGGAGCAGACAGGGCTGGCAGCGTCCTGCTCCTCTCTCTGTCTCCAGCAAAGCCTCGAAGCTGTCTGGGTCCCTGTGATATCCCTTTACATGCACGCCCCCGGGCACGCACGCACCCCGTCTTCCCCTCTGCTTCCACGAGAGCCTCCCACTTCCTCCGCTTGCTGCCCATCGCCGGCAGAGAAGAGCAGCCTTGATTGGTTGTGACACCAATCTCACAACAAATTTAGCACCTCATTTCCCGGCCGATCAAATATTCCACCTCGATTATCTCCCGGCCATGGAGACGGGGCGGCGCGCCACCCGGGCCCCTCCACAGCCCGTCAGCCTCCATCAGCATCATGCCGCGGGTCGCTGGGCGTGGCGGGGGGGATGGCGCAGGTGGCAGAGCGTGCAGCCTGGATCCTTTGGCTTTGTGCAACGTCGACAACTGGGGCCCGCTCGCTGCTCCCCGTGCTGGGAAGAGCTCTGCGGGGCAGGAGCAGAGCATCCTCCAGGCTGGGGAGATCTAGCGCCCAGTCTGCCGTGGCCCCGACAGCTTCCTCAGAAGGGAAGATGGATGCATAAGAAGCAGGTTAAGCCTGACCTGCAATGGTCTCTGCCATGGGGGTGCAGGGGAGTGTTGCTCAGCTTCTCCCTGCCTCAGTTTCCCCATCGGAATGGGTCTAATCATCCCACCTGGTTCATACCCTTGTCTTTGGGGCAGGGGTTGCTGGATGTAATTAGTGCCCTGGGGTGCTACTATATTACACTGCCCTCCGGGGGGGGGGGGGGGGGGTGTACCAGCCAGGGACAGACGGACAGTACAGGGGTGCTGGACAGACAGACGGGTGACAGCTTGACGGTTCCAAATAAGCCCTCTGTTATGCCAGTTTGGCCTCAGGTCTCGTCCCAAAAGATCTCAGACTGCTTTGCACCCCTGCCATCCAGACAGGCAAAGGCTCACTTGCCCAGCACTGAAATATAGCCACTTCTGGGGTGGAACAGAGCAGCTCCTGACTAATGGCCTAGTGCAGCCTCCTCTGGGGCGTAACGGGAGGCAGAGACCTCACTCCTGCCCAGTCAGTGTCGTGAGAGTGGAGCACAGTGGTGCTCCTAGCCCCGTGGTGCTTGGTGCTGTACATGCGCTAAGGAGGAGATGGCCCCTGCCCAGTCTGCCCTGACCGACAGGCGGGAAGGGACACAGAGTTCCCACTTCACCCACCCTTGCCATGGGGCCCCCTGCTTCCTTCCCGCACCGCTGTGGAGAAATGGTCTGTCCCCTGCTGCCAAGTGAAGTGACCGGAGCCAATCCACCCCAGGTTAAGGACAGTCAGTCACCCCCATTTTACAGATGGGGCAACTGAGGCACAGCAAAGTAGGGAAGGGCCTTGTGTGGGGTCAAGAGGCTGAGGCAGCGGCAGAGCTCTGGTCATCCTGGGGGTCCCAGGGAGACCTGGGGGGGCTTCATCATTAGCTTTCCCCTTCCCCTGGCCCTGGCTGGAGCCCTCACATGCTTCTCCCCAGTACCAATGGGCCCCGAAATGCCACCATGCAGAGCTCAGCCCCAGCCTTGGCTGTGGTTCTAGCAATAGGGGAACTGTTGCTGCTACAGATCCCAACCCCAAGCTGCGGGGGGAGAGGGGTCATTCCTACCCCAAAACAGGCATGCATGGGGTGGCTTCCTATTAAAACCTGGCTGGGGAGAGACAACCCCAGCGGGGAGCACGGCAGAACTGTTCTGCTTTTCCATAATATCCCGGCCTCATCCTGCTAATCATCCCGGAAAACTAATGCTGGGCTCGCAACGCTACCCATGAATTCCCCGCGTAATTACATCAAGTGCAGGGCCGCAGCAAGGCCGGTAAAACACAACCCAGCGCCGGTGGGGGAAGCATTCTCTCCACGTGCGCATCGAGCGAGAGAAACCCACGGCTTTGCTGCCTTCCAGCAGATGACTTGAGCTGCTGGGGGTATCGGGAGGGGTGTGGGGGCATGTGTCTTGCACCACTGCCATGCTTACCCACAAGCATGGCACAGGGCCCCAGGGAGAAGGGAGAGCTGGGTGAGGGCACGGGGTGGTGGGGTCACGGGGCAGGAGGGGACATTGAGGGGCAGGGGTTGGATGGTGGCTGCGAGTTGCTTAGAGTTAAACGGTGCCAGCAAACAGAGAGACCCTATAATAACAACCTGGCAGGTCTGACAGCAGCTGACCAGGGCAAGCCCCTGGCCCAGAGCAGTGTCCCTACCACATCGAGCTGATGTTGGACCCGACACTGCAAGGGCTCGGCTGCTACAGAGAACGTTAAGCAGGGAAACTGAAGCACGGAGCAGGGCAAGGGAGTTCAGGGTCGCACTGCAGAGCTGAAAATAGGACCCCAGAGTCCTGGTATAGTGCCACCCCACAGCTGGGGAGAAAACCCAGGAGTCCCAACTCCCAGCCCCCTGCTCTTTCCGGAGGAACAGGCACAAGCCACCTGTAGCAACAACTGATGTGCGTGTGCGCCCAGATGCATGTATGCATACACACATGTACACACGCATGCAGGCAGACACGCACACAGATGTACATGTATACACATATGCATGCACATAAATGCACAGACATAAATGTACACACAGGCACTCACACTTACACAAAAGTATGCACACACACACATGCATATACACAAAAATACACACACGTGTACATGCAAATGCCCTGCAAGAAGAGCAGGCCCTGAGGCAGAAACAGGGCTCAGTCTGACTGACCGCTGGCACCCCTGGCTGGGTGCCGTGGCAGGCAGCTGGGAGTGGTGCCCTTTGCTGCAGGGATGCTGCCTGGCCTGCCTAAACGTGCTGAGCTCAGCTCCAGACTGTGGATCCCCAGGCGGGAGATGCTGCGTGGGAGCTGGGCTCTGCGGCCAGGCCGGGGGTGCTGCTCAGGCAGCCTGGACTGGTAGGACAGCTTGCTGGGGGACATGGGGGGCTCCTCGGGGCCCCTCCCCAGCTTGCTGTGCCTGTAGCATGCTCCCTCCCCTGCTGTGGGCACCCCTGGGTGCTCTGCAGTGGTTCCCAGAGGCAGGGGCACCCTGGGAGGGAGCTGCTCCCAGCACGGGGGAGCTCTGCCCTCCCTGCCCAAAGCCCTGGCTCTGTGACAGCCAGCCCTGGAGCTAAGCAGCCACTTCAAAGCCTCTGCCCGCCTCGGGGATAATCGCCTCCGACCTTCAGCTCTAGCCCAAGCCCTCTTAGGCCGCCAGCTTGTGCCACGCTCCTGAGAGCCCACGTGAGGGGCTGCGGGGAGAGCGCAGCCCACGGGGCCTGGCCTGGCTCAGCCTGCCCAGGAACGAGGCCAGCTAGGGAAGCCAAGTCTCCCCTTTTCAGGGACAGGGGCAGGTTTTGAATCTGTTCGGCTCTGCTCTGCTTGCATCCTGTGGCAACAAAGAGCCACCTCTGGGCTGCTCTCACGTCTGGTCGGCCCCCATCCAGGCCCCCTCCTGCTCACCATCACCCCCAGCTTCTTCCCTCCCTGCTTTGCCTAGCTCTGCAGATGCAGCTCGGTCATCTCTGCACACATTCATCCCCTCCTGCCCGATTCAGGAGGGCCCCCAAGACCCCCCTTCAGCTCACTGCATGCAGCCAGGGAGAGAAGGGGCTTCCCTGGGAGCGTGCCCCTGTGCTGCATCCAGGAGGGGACTCACGGCAGCTAACGGAAATCCCCAAGACTGCAGAAAAGGGCTCCTGACACACAGTTTCGCTGCTCTGATGGCATCCGAGATGGGGACAGCGAACAAGCAGGGGCATCCAGAGGCCCAGGCAGCTCCATATCCCGGTGCCAGGACCAGCAAGGAGTTTTAGCCTGGAGCCCAGCTGCAGCACCCACCCAGTGGCCCACCTTCTCCTCTGCTCATGATGCATCGCTCCCCATCATCCCCTGCTTTGTGCCTCAGTTTCCCCCCGCCCTGAACAGAACCCCTCCTTCCCCACAATGCAGGAGGATGTCCTGGTCCCAGCTCCTGGCCCAGCTCAGGGGCAGCAGGAGGAATGGGGAGGGGTTCAGGGGCACCATCCCCTGCCCCCATCCCCTCCCCCACCTAAGTACCAGCTCTCGGCCCCTTCAATCTGAGGGAGTGGAGCTCCCATGGGACCCCCAAAATCCCCGAATGCCCCCTCCCCTCCCTCATAAATGCATGACCCCCCACGCTGCGCGGGCACTGCTCTGCCCCCAACACTGGGCCTGGGCTGCAAGGCCTTATTGTCTCTCTCCACCTGCCTCTGGCGGGGGGAGGCCTCCGCAAGGCTGGAATTTCTGAGCCCCCCCTTTAATCCCTGTGAAAAGGAGCAGCCAGGCAGAAAGACAAAGGAGTCTGCAGGCCGGGCAAGGGGGCTGGGGGAGGGGGAAAGCAGGGGGGCTGGGAGCCCATGGGCACAACCGTGTGTGTGCCCCAATGTGGGGGTGCAAGACTGGGGGGAAGGGGAAGAGAGCAGGTGTTTCGGCACGTGCAAAGTGCCGTGGGTGGGCACAGCTGGGGGCAGTCCTGGGTGTACCCCCACCATGGGAGGGATATCGTGGACAAGGGGATTAGCTAGGGAAGGGACGGGAAAGGGGAGGAGGAGCGGGCGCTGGTGCCCTTTGTGCCCTGCTAGACAAAGGTCTTGGCTGCAGATGTACAGCCGCCAGCTGCAGATGTGCCCCCCACCCTGGGCACAGCAGGGTCTTTCCTAACCAGCCTGGAGGCAAGACACCTGCCCCCCCTGCCCTGCCCCCCCAGTGGATCAGCTTCCTTTGGTCAGTCCCAGTCTCAGGGCTGGTCTGGGAAGAGGCCTGGAGTCCAGCACATTGCTGTCCATGAGCCTGGAGAGTGATGGAAGAAATGGCTCCGGGAGCACTGTCTACACTAGGGCTGCGGGCAGCCCGGCTCTCGGATCAGGCCCCTCCCTGCCCTGGCTGTCTGCAATGACCTCCACCTTGTCTGCCTCACTCCCTGGGTGCCATAGAGTGCCTGGCCTGATGGGGAAACTGAGGCACAAGAGTGAAGCTGCATGTAACCTAACCTAACCTAACCCATAACAGAGCCAGGTACTCTGACACTTCCCCCCACCCCATGCTTTGCCCCACCAACTTCTTCCCACATGATGTCATTGTGATGTGGCCATGGTTTCCATAGTGACAGACTGTGATGTCACAGAGGAAGCAGGGGGTACTCATCTATTAAGACACACTAGGGAGGGGCTGCCATGTGTCAGCCGCCAACGTGGGACATCTGCCATCCTGTCGGGAGCCACCAGATCACTGGCAGAGGCACCACCGCTCGCTCCCTTGCTCCTGGGCCTGCCCTGAGTGCCAGCCTGGAAGCACCAAACCCTCCTCCCCCCAGCTGCCTGTATCTGACCCTCTGCTCCGTTACACCCCAGAAGTGGCTGCATTTCAGCAGGCAGGACGCTCCCTGGGAAACCCCCCTCCCCAGGAGGCTGGGCTCTGCTTCCAAGGCATTAGGAGGGGCTGAGTCTGATAAATCCCCCATGATCTAGATCCCTAAAAGCTTGCCCCCAGAGCCCAGCTCCCACCCTTGGGAATGAAGAAGAGGCAGCCGAGGAGAGCGAAGCCAAGCCCATGAAGCTGCAGAATGGGAGCCCAAGCCCAGGGCTCAGAGAGGAGGCACAGCTGCAGGCACCCCATAGGGGTTATTTCAAACCCCTCTGCTCTGGGGGGCCCTGAAAAGCCCATCTCAGAACTGCATTGCTCTTTGGGGGTGCCCGATGGTAGCCTGACCAGCACCCCATAGGGCTCAAACCCCTGCAACCCAAAGAGCCCCCCGCAGCCCTTCCCAGCTTGCAGAGGATCCCAGCCCCTGCATGGAAACAGGCATGAGATGCATACAAGGTCCCCCCCCTTCCTAGAGTCCACCCCCCACTCCATGCACACCCATCTCCATCCCCGCCAGCCCCCACACCCCTGGCAGCAGTGGACTTTACACCCCCTGCCAGCTGCCAAGTCCCAGCCGGGGCAGGGGGCGGTGGCAGGCGGAGGGGCCGGGCCCCGGGCTTGAGTTGGATGGGAGCTGACGGGCCTGCCGCAGCGAAGCCGGCACTCCTGGTGCTCCTGCCAGCTGCGATATGGGCGGCAGAGAGAGGAGCTGTCACAGAGCAGGGAGAGCGGGTGGTGGATCTTGTTAGCCCACCATGGCAGGGGCAGGGGGGGCCGCCTGCTGCTCCCGGAGCAGAAAGACCTGCTGCCTGCTCAGAAATCCCTGTCCCAAAGCCCCCCTGGACTGCAAAGGGACAGAGGGTTTGCTCCTGGCTACTCCAATCTACTGCCACACAGGGAGGAGCAGGGCACAGGGGCTCTGCGGGGTCATCAGAAGGGTCCTCCAGAGGTGACATCCAATCCAACTCCCTGCCCGAGGCAGGATCAGCCCAAACCACTGCAGACAAACCATCATCTGGGCTCTTTGTAATGCTGCCGTCACCCCCAACACAACATGAGACATTGCCCCCCCAATGTGCCACCAGGGATGGCCAACATCCTACTTCGATAAAACACTAATAAACACTTCAGAGACCCCAGGCAGAGGCTGTGCCCCCACTGCAGAGGAAGGCAAGCCCCCTCCAAAATCCATACCAGTCTGAGCAGGGGGGGAAATCCCTTCCTAACCCCACATCTGGTGTTGGTCTGATCCTGAGTGGAGGGGCAAGACCCTCTAGCCAAGACCCTCCAGGGTGGGTGCCAGCGGAAGCACTGGCACAGCCTGGTCCCCATCCTGGGATGCTGCCAGCACCCAGAGCTTCTGGGGGAGGCTCGAAAACCCCTGGACACATGGAGCAGAAGGGGTCTGCCGAGCACGTACCCCCAGTCTCCTTCACAAGCCTTGGCCCCCTTGTGCCAGCTTGATGCTTCTGGGGCAGACAGAGCCCCCGGCCCGGGCAGGCAGCACGGAGACCCTCTCGTGGGCCCCTCTGCAGCCAGCCCCGGCAGAGTCCCCTAATTAAACCCAGCAGAGCCGGCTGAATGGCAGCCCCTGTCCTCCCATCCTGCTGCAATCCCTGCCAGACCAGGCTTTGTCTCCACCACCCGCTGGGTCCCAAAGACAATGAACTGCCCTCCTGACAGGTGGAGAGGGGGGTGTCGGGGGCGGGGGGACCAGGTCTGTGCAGCTCATCCTAATGCAATTCCCTACAAAGCAGGCAGAAGGGCTGTGTATTCCAGCTGGGGAAACTGAGGCACAGAGTAGGGAAGGGGTTTGCCAGTGGCAAGGACCCCAGGCGTGCAGTTTTCCACCTGCTAGAGCCCACAGCTGGGAGGCGAACCCAGGTGTCCTGACACCTGCCCCCATCACCTCACCAGGAGACCCCCGCCCCCATACTGGAGCTGCAATCCTCAGTCCCAGTCTCCCCCTGCTATCCCCGGCCCTGCCTCTGTCTGGGTTATCTGGGAAGCAACTGACAGCGCCTCCATCTCGTTACTTCCTCTTCATTTTGGGGGCTGTCAGCGCTGTGGTTATTGGCTGGGGTTTAATTAATTTGGGTAATCGCCCTGGCAGGAACAATGTCTAATTAAGACTTTTGTTTGCTGCCTTTCTTTTATTATTATTATAAAAAACCCTGTGTGCTCATTAATGGCAGGAAGGATGGGGGGGGTGCCCCCCACTCCACTCCCCCCAGATGTCTTCTGATAACGGGGCATCGCTCACCCCGGGAGGGGGAGACATGGGGCTGTGTTGCTCTGTGGTTAGGGCCTGCTCTGGCCCTATTAGCAAGGCTAATTCACCTTGCTATAAAGAGCCATAAGGGCAAAACTGTGTGTCCTGAGCCCTGTATTGCCAGGCCCAAGGGTGCCTGCCCTCTCCTGGCTTCCCTGTCCTGGCTCCCAGCTGCCCTGTCTGCTCTCTCCCATGCCCCCCAAGCCCTGTAGGCCAGCACCGGGCCAGATCCTGCCTCCTGTCACCACAGGATTGCAGCTGGAGAGAGTCACCCTCGGTACAGGGGGGTGAGGAAGGTGCCCAAGCCCCTTGGGCCTGATTGCAGACAGAGCCATGGGAGCAGCTCTGGGATCCTGAGAGGCACAGAGCCCCCAGCCCCATCCATCCATCACCCCATCCAGGGTGGGGGGAGCTCTAGGTGGTGGTCCTCACCCCCAGCCCCTCTCCCAGGCTGGTAATTAGTGCGGGCAGTGGGAGGCGAGGGCAGCTCGCCCGAGCGTGGCAGGCAGGCAGGCTCCCCTCCCTCGCCTTCATCTCTCCTCCCTCCTCGCTGCCTCCTTCGTTCCTTTCCCCTTTGTCCTCCTCCCTGCAAAGTCGCTCCCTTCCCCCCTCTCCACCCCGCCAATCTGCTGCGCTGGGAAGAAAAGATGGGAAGGAATTTCGGCGCATTCCTCCCTAACCGAGGCGGCTGCAGAGTCATCGGTGCGCAGCGGGCCTGGCGCGTTGCCCGCAGCCCTGACCCTGGACCTCTGCACTGGAGCCCTGCTCGCCGAGGCCTCTGAGACAGGGACGGGACGCCTAGGTTCACCTGCAGTGCCCCTCCAAGGGCCACTCCCAACCCCATGCGGGGGGCTGTCATACGGGGTGAGCCATGCGCTAGGAGTCAGCTGCTGTGTTCCACCCCAGAGGTGGCTGCCTCTTGCCCTGCTGGGTAAGAAGTAGCTGCGGCTCATGGACAGCTCGTGTTGCCTGGGCCCTGTGCCTTGGTGCCCCAGTCCCACAGCGGGGTGCTGGCCAGGGAGGTCAGCATCCAGATGGGGTCAGCTCCCTGCTCCACTCTGATGTGGCACAGCGGCCATGAGGCCACCCTAGTGGCTGTCAGCTTTGGACTTGGTGCTACCTGCACGTACAGTGCCTAGCGCTGCGTCACAAGGCCCTGCCCAACCGCCCCCCCGTTCTGACACACTGCCCCCCGGGCCTGTTCTCTCCCCATCCCCAAGTGAGCTCAGCTCCTTGCCCCAGCCCCTGCCCCGGGGCCAGGGAAACCGGGAAGATGCCAGGACGGGCCATGCTGGCTCCAGGGACAAGATGGCTCTTGCCCTGCAGAGTGGTGGGAGCTGCCTGGGGTCCCCCCCACCAGTCCCCAGCTCTCTCTGCAGACCTAGCTGCTCATGCCTTGGCACTGGGGTTTGCCCCTTGGAAGAGCTCCTCCCGCACCCGCCTTCCCCTCCGGCTTTTGCAAATCCTGCAGAGAGAAAGATGGAGAGGGAACAGCTATCTCCTCTCCTCTCTCCCCCTCTCCCTCGCTCTTGCGGTTGGAGCCCAGCAATGATCCTACAAGCCTGGAATTTGAGGAATTTCCTGCCAAGGCCCTCTGGAAGGAGAGAGAGAGAAAGGAAACCAAAGCCGTTAACCCTCCCCGCTCCGCTCTGCTCCCCCACACGGCACCTTGGGGGCTCTGCCCAGTGGGGTGGGTGGTCCAAGGGGGCAGACGAGGTAGCCCTAGGCTCCGGGCTTTGGAGCAAAGGGGTATATGGAGTCTGGGGGCTGCACTGCATGGCTTGTTGCTAGCTGCCAGCTGGAGGATGCTGCTGGGAGATGAGACCCAAATTCCCCAAAGGCAGGACAGGGTTGTAGGGGGTTGCTTGCTGGGAGCCGAGCAGTCCTTTGGGTGTCTGAACAGGCCCCAGGTGCGGGAGTATCAGGCTTAGGAAGCTGGGTGCATCCAAAAGCTGGTCCAACAAGAGCCCCCTGCCCACACCACATCCCCCTGCCCGGGGCACAAGTGCCTGCACTGGGGTGCGTGGAGCTAGCCTGGGTGCTGGCTCCAGGCCCCGGCACAGGGGACTTGATGGCTGCATGCTGGAGCAAGGGGAAATGCAGGGGTTGTTATCCTGGAAACCCCAGGCCAGAAGGTCCCTGGGCTCCTGCCTCACCCAGCCTTTGTCCCAGGCTACATTGACCCCGGCCAAACCCTCCTGGCCAAGCCTGGGTCCAGTCTGCTCTTGCAGCCTCCCTTCCTGCCTACTCAGGGCAGAGGCCTGGCTTAGCTTCCCAGCCAGGCCAAAGTCTCCTTGGAAAGCTGCCGCTGACCCCAGGGACTGGGTTGTGGGGCTGGGACTCTCCCCTGCACAGATCCCCCATGGGCCAGTGCCTGCAATGGGGTGAGCCTGTGCAGAGCCAGCTGGCTCCCAGTGCAGCCTGAGACCCCCAGCCCAGCTGTCCCCAAGTGACACGGGGGTCTGTTTCCCCACGCAGAGCTGGGTCTAGTCAGGAGCTGGCTCCTGGGTGAGACCCCGGGCCCCCTGCTCCATCCTATAGAAATGTCCTAAGAGGCCTCTAAACCTTCCCAGACAAGGCTGATCGCAGCCCCCCATGGGCGGGGGGGGGACCTGCCCCTCTGCCACCCCCATCTGTGGCACCGAAATGGGCTGATCCAGATCCCCACTCCTCAGCTGATAAAGAGACCCACTCCACTCCCCACCCCGTCCGGCTCGGCTCAGCCACGCAGACCCCCCACCCCTCCATGCACTTGCAACACCAGATGTACAAGGGAGAGGGGCCCCCACCCTAATTTGAGGGCTGGCAGATGGCGCTGAGGTTTGGAGCAGCCCCTTTCACAGGAGGGGACACTGAGGCACAGAGCCTGCCCAGGCTGGACCTCTCCGACATCCTTGTGGGTCAAGGCAGGCTTCTCCCCTTATCGGGCTGCTGCAGGGGAGCTGACAAGGACCCCCTCCCACCAAAGAGCCACTTTAACACCCTTCGTTGAGTCCTCCTCATCTCAAAGGGCAAAGCCAGGGAGGGTGGAGGCCGAGTCCCTGCTGGGGAAGAGTTAAGGAGGCCGGGAGCGGGGAATAGGAGGCAGGGAAATGCCTTCCGGGGGCTCGGCCGCTTGATGCTGGGGAATCTTGGCCCATGTCAGAAGTTTCCCCGGCTTCCCCTATCTCCGAAGCCTCCAGGGGAAAGCTCCCAGGCTCGGGTTTGCACATGGGGCTCACTGTGGGGGGTCTGCAAAGTTCGGGGGAGCTGAGCCCCATGCCCAAACTCCTACAACATCCCCCCAGTCCCAGTGCATAGGATGGGAAAATGGGGTACAACGCCTTCCCCCCACCCAAACTTCATCTCAGACTTCCCCGCCCCACCATCGTCCTCCAGCACCCCACTTCGAAAGGATAAAAGCCCTACTTCTGCTGCCAGCAGCAGAAGTGCTTCTCAGCCCCTGAGCTGAGGTGGCTGGAGGAGTTTGGCCTGACCCCCCAAAAGCATGTGGTGGGCAGCGCCAGCCCCTCCGGGGGGAGGAGGAGGAGATGCCGATGCGGGCCAGGCGGGTGTTTATGCACTCAAGGACTTTATTACTTCGGGGAGGGCGGGCGGCGGACGGCGAGGGAGGGGAGAGCGCCCGGGAACCCTGCACAATGGCACAGACTATAGGACCTGCTGTCTCTTACTTAATTATCGCTGAATGGGTTTGTTCATGCCTTTAAACATTTACTCCGATTGGGTTGTTGCCTGTGCCGCACCCCCCCCTCGCGCGCACACTCGTGCACACACACTTCGCTATCTCCTTTTCTTCGCCGTTTCTATGGAAACCCCTCCAAGGCATACAACTGCTCTCTGATTTGAAATAAAAGTTGTTTCCCCCCCCCACACACACTTCTCCTTTACTCCACTCTTTCTCTCTCTCTCTCTCTTTCTTTCTTTCCCCCCCTTATTTTGATTTCCATTTGGATCATAATCCCACCGTTGCCATGGCAGCGCTGGCAGTCTATTATGCGCCAGCCTCGGCGAGAAAAAGACCTTCCCCCCCTTTCTTCTTTTCCAAGTGTCTTCTCCTTAAATATATTATTTTATGCTGAGAGACGCGCATGAGGGCGGAGCCGCGCCGCGATCGCCGGCCCCGTCCTGCTGCAACGGGGCATAAATCACGGCTCCCCCCTCAACCCTGCCAAGGCCCCTTGCAGCTTGCAAAGAGCAAATGAGAATCAGGCCCCCGGGAAAGTCAGACAGACGGATGGACAGATAGGAGAGACAAAGACCACCCTAGCCAGCCAGCCGCCCGGGGAAGTTGTGTGCTTTGGGGGCTGCTAGGGTAACGCCAAGTCCCTTCTGTCTGCCCCAGACATGTAGCCGGCATGGGACTTCCTGGGCGCTGAGTGTCCACGGGCCTCGGGGCCGGTTGGACTGAGCCAGCTGCAGCCCTCGGTGCCCTGGCGAGATCCAGGTGCCCAAGCATCACTTGACTCCCATGCAGGTCATGGAGGCAAAGAATAGCCCAGAGCGTGGTATGGCCTTGGTTCTGCTGGCATGACCCCAGTACGTGTTGCTGGTTGTGCTGTGCTTTGCACATACATTGCACGGGTGCAAAAGCCAGTCTTGCAGGGACCGTGGCCCAACGAGATGGTCCGCGCTGGCAGAAGTAGCCATGCGGCCACTGGAGCTGTGCCGATGGGGGAGAGGAGACGCCACTCCACCCACGCTGGGAAAAACTGAGGGCTTGGAGGGGGGGAGACCGGACGCAGCCTGGGTGCGGATGGAGTTGGGAGCTCGGCAGGGCTGATGCCATCTCCCCTACACACCCCGCTGCATCAGCCCAGATCCTCTGCAGACTAGGCTGATCAAGTGCCAGTGCCTTGCTCCTTCCTCATGAGCTCATGGAGCTGTCCCTCAAAGCCCCAGCTCCCGGACTCCTGGGATTGCAGCAGGCCCCTCACATCTGTGCTGGGGCTCTCTAGGGCCCCAGGTCTCCGCGCCCCTGGCCAAGATGCAGCCTGGGAAGGACACGGCCTCCTCAGACACAAACCAGGCAGCTGCTGCCGCCTGCCAAATACCACACAGGGATGGGGCTGGTGCGTATCCTCTCTTCTGCGCCCAGAGAAAAGCCAGTCGAGACTTTCCGCTCCATCCTTTCTGACCTCCGCCCCCCTCAGACACCCACAGGACACCACACGGATGCCTGGGCAGAGACAGGTCCCCAAAGCTTGCCATCTCAATAGGCAATAGAGGCCTTTTGTACCCATTATACACCATGCACAAAGGAGTCCGCTCTTGTGCCAGCTCTAAGCTAAGAGGCACAAGGCAGAAGGGGAAACTGAGGCACAGAGCTGGCAGAAGCCACCCATTCATACAGTGTGGTTGACACCTAGGTTGGTGTTCTGTTCATTGCCCATCACCCTCATCCCTGCCTGGGGGGCTGGCTGCAGGCAAGGCTTAAGCCCCAAGGGGCACAGGGGGGTCCCTCTCTTGGTACCTCTGCCGATGCCAGGCTGGGTCCCATGAACCAGGTGCTGCCCCCAGCTGCACTCTCCCCTCTCCATGCTCCATAAAACCCTCCGCTCATCCCCACCTCCCAGGGCAGAGACCCCATAGCCCCCCAGTGCCTCAGGCCTGAATTCAGTGGGGCTTGACATGAGGCCTGCAGCAGTGGTAGGTCCCTTATCCTTCCTGGCACAGCCAACAGGTCACCCCCTTGCCTCTTTCCTCCATCCTCCCCTTTCTCCTTCCCTCTTTCCTCGCTTTTCCCCCCCCTCAAGCCCACTCTCGGCTGGGAGCAGGAGGTTATGAAAATGAGCTGTGTGCCCAGGAGACTGTAATTATCTGCTAAGTGTGAAAGCCAGAGTGATTAATTAAGAGATAATAAAAAGAAAAGGAGGCTAGAGAGGGAATAACGGATGCTTTGATGATAAAACCTGAGGTAAGGCAAGCAATTAGGGGAATCTTTATGAAGAGTTAGCTATAATCCCTGTGTTACCAGGGCTGGGTGCCCTGCACAGCGGGAGGGAGGCCGGACAGAGGATGCTCATGGCCTCCAGTGGGGATGCGGCTATGGGTGCTGTGCATGGGGGCACGGTGCCTCGTGGGGTACCTGCAGCCCTATGCACAGTGCATACTCACTGTGTGCACACGTATACCCATGCATGTCCCTGTAAGGGCATGTGTGCATCACACGTGTCCCTGTGGGCGTCTTAAAGATAACTTGGCACTACTGTACTGTCTCTGCACAGAAATCACAGGGCAAATTGCCCAGGCCCCAAAATCAGCCTAGCACATGGGGGCTGCTGCTCCTTTGCACCCCTGTCACACACGCCATGCCGAGGGAGTTGGTTTTAGGTGACACCGGGTAAGATACCTCGGAAAAAGACGATTTCCTAGCCCTGACAGGCTGCACCCAACACGCGGTAACTCTATTTTGGACCTCGTTATAATGTATGAATTAATCACGGGAAGTTTGCGGTTGCCTGGAGACCAGTAATCATGACCTGATTACGCTCAATAAGGCAAAACAAAGGACAGCCCCCAACCCGAAGCATCTCTACCGGGCGCGTCAGGAAGGCGTCAGAGGGAAATGATGAGTGAAACCGAGTGGGAGGAAGAACCTGAATGAAGAGGAGGGTCCTCCGAGGAGTGCGGATCTTGCACCCAGAGTCTTGGGCCAGAGGGGAGGTGAAGGCAGCAGCTAGAAATGGATCAAAAATTCAAAGCAAGTGAGGAGGACAGAGCATCGTGAGGTCTGGAGATGAAGGCAGGCAGCATAGAGCGATGATAAGGGAAGCTGAAGGCACCGTGCTTGGCAGAGCTGAGGATGATACGAATGTATAGGAGATTAGGAGGGAAAGCAGGGAGGAGGGTTCGTCAGGAGATGCAACAACTGCTAATAACAAGGCAAAGAAAAGAAGTTGTTCTGGGCCTGAAAGGCAGGATGACATAGTTGGATCACATGAGGAGCCAGGAGGACTCTCCGCAAGGAACCTGGGGGGGCGTTTAGTTATGTCTACACACAGATGGGCAGGCCGGGCGGTGCGGCATCCCGGGGGCAGGTAGCCGCCAGCAAAGCATAGTTCACTTGGGAGGGCTGGAGGGGAATTGCATCAGCACGGGGCTGGGAGAGACCCTACAGCCATTGCATCCGTGTTTGAAGACAGATGGTGACCTGCCAAACCCCCAAATCACCACATTAACTCTACTTCCGATAACGCCCCCCAGCAGCAAGCTGGCAACCCCCCAACATGACACAGGCACCCTCAGGGCAGGCGAGGGTACTGTCACTGCCCAGACGGGAAGGGAGGTGGCTAAGAGCAGCTCAATGGTCCTAGGATGGGGAACTAGGCAGCCCCCGCTCCTGCAGTTCTGCAGTTCACTCTCCCGCAGGTCCCTGATGCTTGGCAGTGGGGCTGAGCTTGCTCCCTTGGTGCTGGTCCCCCACAGCCATGGCTCCAGGATGGGGTTGGTGAACCCCAGGACTCCAGGGAAAGCAGTGACTATGTGGTGGGAGCCCTGCAAAGCACTAAGGTTTCAGCAGCAGATTTCCCCTGGCTTGGAGCAGGGCAAATCTCCTCTGTTCCAGCCAGCGGACACTGCTCCTTGCGAATGGCTTGATTGCACAGAGCACCAATTCAGGAGCAGGAAGCCATGGGCTAGCCTGAGATACAGAGCAGAGCAGAAGGGGGTAGCAGGCTGGGGGACAGGGGATAGGTCCTCTCTGGGGGGACATCTGCCCTCCCAAGCCTCCCCTCCTACCCAGCTGAGCTGCTCCAGGGCAGGGAACTGGGGAGGCTGCCAGCAGCGGAGGACCTGGGCACAATGTGGGAAGCCTCTGGGGGTGGGGGAGCGGAGCAGAGGTGGCAGAGCTGGCACAGGGATGCTTGCCTGACAGGTGTCAGGTGCAATCAGCATAGCACGAACCTAGCGCATGCCAGGAGCAGACAGCCGAGGGCAGGCTCCCAGGAGGGATCAGGGCACTGTGCCCTCTTCCAGGGCCCACAGCCATGCTGTCTGGCCTGGAGAACACTTTTCTGTTCCCCGGGAGACACGGGGGGCTCCTTCTGGCACTGTCATGGCCCTGCTGGATGTTTGTACTGGCATGGAGCAGGGCAGGGTGCTGCAGAAAACCCCTGGATCTGGACTGGTGGGGTTGGGGGGTGCTAAAGCCTCTCCCTGGCCCGCTGCAGGCCAAATGCCAGCCCTCCCTCCCTCATGCGGCTGTCAGAGCCCCAGCGTGACAGTGGCCCCGTGGGCCGGCCATGTGCCTGCAGCCGATGGCATCGATCTGCGAGCCAGCAGCTCCAGGAGGGACGGCAGGCTGCATGCATCGAGCCTGGGGGTGCTGGGGGAGAGGGCTCAGGGCTGGGGCAGATCGGAGGAGTGGATCCCCAGCCATCCAGAGCAGTGCCCCAAGCCCCAGAGCCCCTTCCCCCACGCTGGTGAGGGGCTTCAAGGCTGGTGGGTTGCAGCTCCAGCATGGAAGGTGTAATTGCAAGGCGGAATTGCAATTCCACCCTCTCCCCTAAAATCCTCCCAGCACTGCTCACTGCCTCAGGGACTGTGGATGTGGCCCCATGAGGTTCCCCAAGGACTGTGAGGCAGGGGACCCTGGTGCTTGTGTGGTCCCTTGGACAGGGGCTGGGCTATGGGGCAACCCCCCCTCCACCAGACCTAGCAGGGCCAGGCAGGCTGCCTTCACTCTGACATGGCCAGCACTTGGAGGGTGGAAGCCAGCAAGGTGTTATGGTGACAGACACAGCAAGAAGAGAGGGAGGGAGAAAAAAAATCTGGGACGCAAAGGTGTGTAGGGAGACACACACAGACAGAGGCAAGCGGCTCAGGGGGTGGGCAGACACCCTACACAGACGGGGCTACACATGGCAAGACGGACAGCTATGGATGCACACAGACGGACACTCGTCATCCCAGGGCAGACAGATGTGCACCCACTGGCGTGACCTTCCTCCAGTCTCCAAAGGGTTAAGCTGCCCCCCTAGCCCATGCGCAGGACCCAGGACTCCCTGCCCATGTGCAGGACCCAGGACCCAAGGCCCAGCTGGGCCTGGGCGTGGGGCTCCGGCAGCGAGCGGCAGAGGCAGCAGCCGGCAGGCGTGGGTGGGTGTGTGGGGGGCGCCAGGCAGAGTTTCCACACAGCACTAATCAATCTGCAGTCAGACTGCTATTACGCCCGCGCGCCGCTCACAATATTTACCTGGTGCTCCCCGGGGGGGTGTCTGGCAGGCGCGCGAGGACACGGGCGTCGCGGGTGGGGGGGGTGGTGATGAGGGAGCGAGCATGGAGCTGAGACTCAAAGCAACTCTCTACACCAGTGACCCCTGTGCTTTGCTGGAAAGGACCTTCTCGGGGTGGGGGGAGGTGTAGCTGCCCCCACAACCCCCGTCCCCCCATCATCCCCACCCGGACCTCTGTCAGTCTGTCTGTATCCTTATGGTGCCCTGTAGAGTTGGAGCCACCCACCCCAGACAGACCCCTCTACCCCCCCAGCCCCAAATACACTCCTGTCTATCCACCCCCACCCCCACAAATTCTCCTTTGTCACCGCCCATATACACCCCTCCATCCATCCATCCCTCCCTCCCTCCCTCCCTCCCCACTTCTCTCTATCTATCCATCTAGACTGAATACTGAAAACCTCATTCACCGACGACGTACTCTGTGGCAGATGGAAAAATAACAGTTGAGTTCACGACGGCACGGGAATTATTTTCCTCCTTTCTTTCTCTTTCTTCCCCCCACCACCATCCCCTCAACTGATGAGGGGTCTGGTCCCGCACACTCCAGACCACGTGAGGTGCCAGGGTCACGGTGCAGGGAGGGGATGGAGGGCGCAGGAATGTGCTTGCAGACAGGATGGAGAGGAGGGGAAACCCCAGGCTGAAGGGGAGGAGGGTGCCTGGGTGCACTTCCTTGGGACACACATGTGAGCCACAGCTGGAAAGGGGGGGGGGGGGTTTGATCCCCGCTGTGCATGTGGGGACATGGGTGGAAGTGCTGCATGGCCCATGCCAGCTGTCCTGACTTTCAGACAGCCCTGCTCTCACCCTGAGACCCCACTCCCTTCCAGGGAGCTGTTGGCAGTGCTATGCTCCTCTACCCACCGGCTTCGGGAAGGAGAGGGCACAGGGTGTGGGGGGGGAAACAGCCCAGGAGGCACAGACCCTGTGTGAAATTATCCTTTAGGATAGGACCCACAGCTCAAAGGCAGCATCACTGCAGGGTTGTGAGGGTCGCCAAGACAGCCAGTCTCCCCCTGCCACAGTTGTGCTCCTAAACCCACTTTATCCCCCTAGCTAGGAAAAGAACCCAGGCATCCTACCCTCCATTCCCCATCCCTGAGCCACAAGGCCCCCATCCCCTGCAGGGAGGCCAAGACCGCTGGCCTTCCAGCCCCTCCCACGGCTTCTTTCCGCATGCCCGGGGGGTGAGGCCTTCAAAGAGATCTGGAGATCGGTGCCCTGAAGCCAGCTCTGTTGCATGCAATGAATGAGCCAGGTCTCAAACACCCCCTCCTTCCCTTGCTGCAGGGGCAAAGCTGTCCGTGTCCCTGGCCCGGGGGGGCAGGGAAAGATCTAAGAAGTGCACAAACCCTTAAAGATTTTTGTGCACTGCATGAAACATTTGCTCTCCCCCCACCCCCTACACACACACACAATCCCCCTCCTAATTAGCTGTAATCTTTTCTGTTTCAATTTTGCAGTTTTTTCCTTGAAAGGAAAGAAGGGGGGGGGGGGGGGCGGGGTGGACCCAGAGACAGAGAGAGAAAAAAGAATCGCCCGGAAAATGAATAAATATTTCAATTTGAGGCGCAATCACAGCGAGTGATTGAAATGGGGGGAAGAATAATGGTTTTCATTTAGATAAGATACAGAAAATTATTTAGTGAGAAATGAAGAGTGATGAAACCCATTCAGCAGCGCTGTGCGTGCATGTGTGTGTGCGCGTGTGTTACAGCCACATGAATGGCATGGCCCCCCCCATACTCCACTCCAGCCCCCCACCCCTTCCCCACTCAGCTGAACAAGTCCATTTATATAAATTTGGTTGGCACAGGGGGTGGAAGGCAAAGAAAGTCTGAATCTTCCCAGGTCTGCCCCCCCCAACCCCTCCCCAGGCCTCTCTGCTCAGAGCTGCTCTGATCAGGCAGCAGAAGACCCCAGCATAGAGAGAAACCCATCACACAACTGCTTTATGGGGGGGGGGGAATGATTCCCCCCCTCCCCGGAAAACCAAGCACCGCCCAGACCCAGTTCCCCCCACCCCCTCTCTTTCAAGTTATTGCCCACCCCACAACCGCTTCTTTGGGGTGGGGGGAAAGCCCGGGAGAAGCTTACAATTTCCTACCCTGGTCCTGGGAAAACCACAAGCAGCAGAGCCACGAAAACAGAGGGGTTCATGCCAGCGGGAAGCCAAGCAGCTCCCCCCCAGCCCTGTAGCCTCCATCGCCACCCCCTGCCCAGGATATGGGAGCCCAATGCCCCCTTGTGCCCATGTCCTGGCCCCCAGAGTCGGTCTCTTCCAAGTTATTCTCCCCCCCCCCACACACACTTTAAACACAAAAATAAGCAAGAAGAACCCATTCCCCAGCGCTTTCTCCCTCTGCCTCCCAATGAGATCCACATGTCTCTGTTTTGAAGAGGGGGGGCAGCTTTTGTTCCCCAGCTGGGCCGGGGGGGGGGGTGTTTGTGCTGGGGCAGCTTGTGTTGATCCTGGCTCCCCCCTTCCCCTCCTTGATTTCTGCATGGAAGCAGGGTTTCGGGGGGGACCCAGCTGGACCCCTTTCCTCCCGGGTGAAGAGGCATGCTGAGCCCCGGCACACTCATCGCACGGGACAGCGCCGTGACCTTGGGGGGCTCGGCGGGGCAGCCCCCTATCCCCCCGCGGGCAGGCGGACAGCCCCGGGGGGCCCCGACCCGGCCCGGGGTCTCGGGTCTCGGGGTCCAGCCCCAGCAGCCCAACTTTGCAGCCCCCGGGGGAAGGGGGACGGGACCCCGCGCCTCGCACTTCGCGCCCAACTTTCCCCCCGGAGCCCAAGTTGCGGGGGGCTCCGGCCCCGCTCCCCCCGGCGCGGGCAGGGCACCGGGTGCCGGCCGGAGCGGGGCCCCGGGGTGCCCCCGCGCGGACCCTACCTCGCGAGTAGGTGTCAGCCAGAGTCACCATGCAGAGGAGGAAGATCCGCATGCTCCTGCCGGGGCCCGCGGGGTCGGCGGGGCGCCCCGCTCCGCTCACACCATGTCCCCGGGGCCGCTCCGCGCTCGCCGCCGCGTCCGCACCGCGTCTCCCAGCCAGCGGGGCCGGGGCCGGGGCCGGGCGGAGGAGGAGGAGGACGACGAGGAGGAGGAGGAGGAAGAGGAGGGTGGGGGTAGGGGGGGCTTCTCCCACCGCCCTCGGGGCGGGGCGGGGCGGCCCGGCCGACTGGGGAGGGCGCGGCGAGGAGGGGGTTAATCCGGCCCGCACCCCCAGGCAGGGGGGTGCGGGGGGACACAGTTTTCAGACCCCTTGGAGGGGAAAAGAGGGAAGGGCTGGGATTTAGGAGATCTGGGCTGGACTTTGACCTTGGGGGAGTCACCGAGCTGCTCCGTGCCTCAGTTTCCTCGTCTGCAAAAATGGGCAGTGGTGCCTGGGCTGTTCCGTGCCTCAGTTTCCTCCCCTGTAAAATGGGTGGTGGTGCCCGGGCTGCTCTGTGCCTCAGTTTCCTCATCTGCAAAAATGCATGGCAGTGCCCCAGCTACTCCGTGCCTCAGTTTCCTCACCTGTAAAATGGGTGGTGGTTCCCGGGCTGCTCTATGCCTCAGTTTCCTTGCCTGTAAAACAGGCTGCTCTGTGCCTCAGTTTCCTCATTTGCAAAAATGAGTGGTGGTACCTGGGCTGCTCTGTGCCTCAGTTTCCTTGCTTGTAAAAATGGACAGTGGTGCCCAGGTTTTTTCAGAGGAACAAAGCTGCTTTGGGGGCACCCCTGGGGGTCTCCTGGGCCTGGGCAGGACTCCAGCCACTGCTGTAGGTGGGGAGCAGGGGGGCCTGGAGCTGCAGCCCTGCTTCTCCCAGCTGCGCTGGCCTAGTGGGTTCCTCCCAAGCCCAGGGTGGATTCGTTGCCCCCCGTAGCTGAGGCGGTGACCTGCTGTGCCCTGTTCCCCTATTGCAGCTGGCCTGGTGGGGTGATCTACAGACTGCTCTGGGCTTTCTTTGGTGGATGCAGCCGGGAAGGAGGTTGGGACCGGCTTTGCCTGGTTAAACTAAAGCCTTAAAACAGCAGCATCCTGCTGCTTCTCTCCCGGGTGGCCTTTGTGCCGGGAGGGAAGAGATCCTCCTCCCCATAACCTCTCTCCTGAGTCTCCTGGGGGAGAGGAGCAGATGCCAGGGGGTTGGATGGAAGGGGACAGAATTGGGGAGACGGGAGGCTGGAGGGTTGGGCAGGACCTGCCCCAAGACCTGGACGATGGGACTGGACTCTGCCATGTTCCCAAGTACACAGGTGTCCAATCCCAGGGGGTTCAGGGTTGGCAGTTCCTACAGGGCCCAACCCCAATCCCAAAATAAAGGAGCTTGTGGAGGAAAGGGGGGAGAGGGGGTAAAACAGCCCCACTCTGACCTCCCCATCCGGTCACTAGCAGCCACATAGCACCTTGCTGGGAGGAGCTGCCTCCTCCAGACCTGGCCTGCAAGATGGGGCTGATCCCCCAGAAACCAGCTCCATCCCCAAAGGCCCAGGACTGGCAGGGCTGGCGCCTCCCCTCTCTGGGGCAGCTGCCAAGTCCTTTCCCGCCTGCCCTCAGCCCAACCCCTGGCCTCAAATCCTCCCCGTGCCGAGCTTTGGTAGCTCCTTGCTGCCCTCCACTGTCTGAAACCTGGCACTTTCCTGGGGAAAGCCCTGTGCGGGTCTGCTAGGGGCAGAGCCCCCCTTACCATGCTGGCTGGACAAGGAAGCAGGGCAGCAAAGCAGTGGCAAAGAGAGCAACAGAACCCAGGTGCCCGCCCCCCACCCCGGCAGGACAGGATGGAAGGCTAGTGCTGCTGGTCCTGGGTCTCCCCGTGGGCATGCAGGGTGATGGGGCTGAGCAAACTGGTGTCCAGCCTGCCCTTTGTCCCAGGGGGCAGCAAGCATCATATCACTGCAGCCCTCCCAGGCAGCCTTAGTGCAAGCTGAGGTTCGATGGCACTGCTGATGCGGGTAACTCAGTCCAGCAGCCAGATGTGTCATCTGCCCCACTGCCGCTGTCAGTTCGCTACAGGATGCTCCTTGGCCTCCACTGTACTGCACTGCAGGAAGCTGTGAAACAGCTGGTTCCACCCCAGAAGTGGCTGCACTCCAGCACAGGGCTGCACTAAAGTGGCTGCCACATTGCCTGCCAGAGACAGCTGCCTCCAAGAGCCCCACTGTGATGTGCCGACCTCCAGAAGTGGCTGCATTTCAGTCGGGGAAGCAGGGGAAGCGAGACCAGATCTGCCAGTGCAGAATGGAGCCCCTTCCTCATACAGGCTCCAGCGGCTCATGCAGGCAGCAGATGGAGCGACAGTCGGCAAAAAGCTCTTTCCAAGAAGCTGAAGATCCAGCTCATAAGCTTGTCTTTGTTCCCGCTCAGCCCCCCAAGCCGCAGCTCAGAACAGGGTGTTGTTGTCCCCCAATGTGGTCAGAGTCTACCCTGTACCATGACTGCCTGCTCTCTCTGCATCCTTAGCCATGAAACAAACCTCCCTTTCACCCCAGCCCCATCCGGCCATGCACTGGGACCCCTGGGAGCCAGATATCAAAGACCTGGAGCAGGACATATAGCAGACCCAGGTTCAATGCACCCCCAGAAGCATCCCCCTGTTTCTGGGGAAGGAGATGAGGTAGGGAGCAAAGCCCCCACAACCCATGCTACCAAACAAGTGTGCAGAGAGCACATTGCAACCCTCCCTAGTGACCAAGCCACAGAGAGGATAACAACCTCCTGCTGCTAATGGTTGAGGGATCCTGAGTTCAAGCCCTGCTGGCTACCTGGTAAGAAGTTGAAGTCGAGGAACTGAGTCCACAGGCAACCAGGAATCCAAGTTTTCAGTGCACAAGCCAGAACCTTACAGTCAAAACCAGATCTGTGTCCCTCGGTCAGCATTTAAAGACTGGAGCAGGTAGGGCCTGTTTCCTGGGGCTTGGGGGATTGGTTTCCCTGATTACCCAGGTAGGCCCTAGGCTTGCTGTAGGTGGGGCCTGTTTCCCTGCTGCCAGGGTTGGGACAGGACCTGATCTGAATGACTGAGGAAGAGAACCCAGGAGCCCTGGCTCCCAGTCCCATGCTCAGGCAACGTCCTTGCTTCTCTGGCCACACTGGATAGCACTTGGGCACTGGGTTTGCATCAGGAAGCCCCTGACCCACTTCCATCTCCTGTCTCTCTTGTATACTCTGCAGTGCTTGCCAGGGGTCTTCTTGTGCCTCAGTGGTTCTCCAAGGGGGTTTCTGCCTGGAGGGCTACATCTGAAGCAGCATGTATATCTGTGTGTGTGTGTGTGTGTGTGTGTGTGTGTGTGTGTGTGTGTGTGTGTGTGGGGTGGGGGGGTGCTGTTAGCTGACAGGGCCCATTTTTGTGCCCCTGGTAGGGAGGGAAGGTGTGTGACACCCTGCCCCCAGTGTGTGCATTCAGGGCCCAGCACCTGCAACAACCGCTGCCTCCTCTGGTGCAGCCGGCTGCATCTCCCTGGGGATTTCCAAACCCAGCTCAAGCCCCCAGGAGACTCCCCTGCCCCCTGCCCCTTCTCTAGAGCAAGAAGAAGAAGAGAGGGGGAGGCTCCGGGGGAGACCGCAGTGTGTGTGGGACTCCTCTTGCTACCTGCACCTGGCCCAACCTGACTCCCTGCCTGTCTTCATGCCCAGCAGCGTCCTCGCTGGGATGGGGATGGGGACACTGCAGGGGGCCCGAGGCAGGGACCAGGCCAAGGCAGAGGGCATGGGGTGTGATGCCGAGAGCCCCCCCAAGCCATCCTGCTGCCAGCTCCGAGGCAGCCCCGGAGCAGCCGATGGTTTGTCACCGAAGCACCGGAACATGATCCAGGAGGAGACGAATGATGGCAATAAAGGGAGCTGGAAATCAAGGGTGTTTTATGAAATGCAATAAGGCGGCTTCTCTGCAGGAGGTGGCTGCAGCGGGCACGGCGAATGCAGCAGCCCCATGCCTTCTTTCCACTAAGCCACAGTCTTATGGCTCCTAGGCCCCTCACCGTGGCATCTGACCCCCAGCCCTGGCAACTCCTCAGGCGCAGCCCCCCAGGGACCTCCTCACGAGCCCAGGCTGGCAGCCACAGTGCACCCAGTGCCGGCAGAACAGGAGCTCCCATGACACATGGTGACTGTGAGATCCCATCTGTGCCAATAGTAATAACCATCATTGGTGAGAACTGGCCATGCGCCCTGAGATGGAGCCGATAATGACCCTGCTCATTAGCCAAGCAACAGAAGGGCTGAAGCCTCAGGAGGAAACCAGGGGCTGGGCCTGGGGAGCCCTGGGAGTTGGGGCTTTTCTCTCTGGGGACATACTCTGCCTGGTACTGGGGGTGCTGTGCTCCAGGGATCTGGCCCAGGGGCACAATAGGCACCAACCTGGAGCTCCTGCAGCTCTTCCACCTCCCCAGGTTTCTAAGCAGTGGCCACACTCTGGGAAGCCCCTAGTTTCCGTCTCTGGTTCTTCCCAGGTGATAGTCCGATTCTCTTCCATGTGGGCCATGCCTCCCACGTCTTGTGCCACCCACTGATCTCATTAGCACGGGCCTCTGAAAGTTGTTAAGGAAGACACAACATCAAAGCAGTCCAAAGTCTTTGGACACTTCTGTGCTGACCTCCCTCCAGCCCGACAGATCCCTGAGCCCCCCGGTCTGGGACCCACCTCTCTGGGACTGCCAGCAAGCAGAAGTAGATCCACTTTTGCTTGAGCCCCTGTGCACCTCCCCAGAGCTCGCAGACAGCCCTGCCGTGACTGAGCCGCATGCGGAGGGTGGAAAAACATCCGTTTAAGGGGAACGGATTTAGCTTTGCACTTGCTGAAGTGGAACAACAGGCAGCAGAGACATCATGTGCGAGCTCATGAGATATGGGGAGGGGGGAGACAGGGGAATTTCTTTCCCTGATTAATAAGGGGGAAGGTAGGCTATTAGGAGGTGACCCCTATTTGGTGGTAATTACCTTGTTGCCAGGAGGGGTTGCTCAGAGCTTGGGCTGCAGGGCTTTGCCTGCTCCATGGGTGGAGCTGGGCTAAAATTTTTTTTTCTTTTTGAGCTCAGAGAGGATGAGAGGGGGCTACGGGGGCTGGGGGGTTTCTAAGCTGGTGGGAGCTGGAGCATTTGCCTTCTCTATAGTACCCCAGGGTTTCCAAGAATTAGAGGGTTAAGTGACATGCCCAAGGTGACAGCCTGTGCAGAGCTGGGGAAAGGACCCAGGAGTCCAGGCTTCCTAGATGGGTCTGACTCCCCTTGTAGCCCAACCCAGGAAGCCTGGCTCCCAGCCCACCAACTGTAACCACTACAGAGTGCTTCCCTCATACAGCTGGGGACAGGACCCCCAAGCCCTGGTGCCCAGCCCCTCCCTGCTCTATCACCTAACCCCCACTCCCCTTTCCAAGCCGGGGAGGGAAGCCAGGGAGGAGGGAGGTGCTTGGGCTGGCTCTGCCAGGCGCCCGCTCCCCTGCCCGGGAGGCATCGATGCCAGCTCACAGCTGGTGCTCACAGAGCCGTCTCCTGAATGCAAGGCTGGCAGATGGGGGAGCCGCTGAGTGGCCCCGGGGGGCACGTGCCGACGCTGCACATCCATCAGTAGCTCAATCACTGCTGTCCCCAGGGCAAACCTGCTTCCCCCCCTGGCATCCCACCCCAGAAGCAGCTGCCTTTCATTGCCAGGGTTGGGTTTCCTTTGCCAGGCTCGGAGCTGGGGGTGACATCCAGCTGTATCACTGGCCGGGAGACCCCAGGACCAAGGCATCTTCACTGCCTTCTCCAGCGTGTTTATAAGCATGTAATTCAGCAGTACCTGTTGCTTCGCCATCCGGCTCCGGCGCTGGGAAATAACAGCCGTGAATTTCTCGCTGCATTGCCATCCCAGTCTGCACCCAGAGAGCCAGGGTCAGAGCCCTGGACCTCCTCACAGGCCCCCTGGTAGGAATACCTGCCTGGCCCCTTGGCTCTTCTTGGGGGTGTTGGCCCGCTGGAGGGGCATGGGATCCAGGGATCCCTTGGCCAGCCGTGACCCCAGCACCCCATCCTGGGCTGGGGCAGCCAGACACTGCCCTCCCCCCCCCCATACGCCCCTCCCAGCTCAGGTTGGAGGGCTCCAGTGAGGCTCCTTTCTTGCCCCAAGGGATGCTCTACTTGAGGGTCTCAGGCCCCCAGGCCCCACTGCAGGGAGCCTGGCTCTGGGTCCCTTCCCCGCACTTGCCTGCCCCTCGCCCCAGGCAGGCCCACGCGCTGCTGGTTTCCCACCCCATCCATCAAGCAGCAGGCATGGCGCTGCGGTGCTGAGACAGAGCTGCCCCAGCTGCTGGGGAAATGAGGTGCATAAGCCATCATGCTTCCCCCTGGGGTGTGCTGGAGACTGTGACATGCTCCCCTTTCAACAGGGGGGAGCTATGGCACTGAGCAACAAAGGGATGTGCCCAAGGGCACGCGGGGAGTCAGTGGCAGTGAGGGGAGGGGAACCCGGGCAGGCTTCTGAGGGCAGGGAGTGAGCCACCCTGGCTTCTTCTGGTGATGGAGACAACCTGTACCCCAGCATGCCCAGCTTGTTTAGGGGAGCAGCTGACCTGTCTCTTAGCAGCCCCCTCCCTGCAGGGCTATGAGCGGCAGGGTGCAGGGGTCCAGCTGTACCAGGCCCCCCAGGTCAGGAACTCCCCAAATCAGCTCGCTCTCTATTTCCCCTTCCCCAAATGAGGAGGGGGGGGGGATATCCCAGCCCCCCAAATGTCCCTGGCAGGCCCTGCCTGCCTCCGCTGCAGCCTGGCGGAGGAGGGGGAGCTGGGGAGGCGACAGGGATTATCAAAGCCTTGTGCACAAAAGGGCTGCGCCGTGGAACGGAGCCGCCATGAAACGCAAGGCCCCGGGCGCTCCGTGTTCCTGTCAGGCAGCGCTCGCCCCCCCACCCGTCTCAGCAGCGCCAGCCTCATTTGCATGGCAAAAAAACCCACCAAGCCATTATGAACCAAGCACCGTTGCATTCATCTCCATAACAGTCTGGGCCCGGGGGTGGGGGGGAGGAGTGCTTGTGCCCCCACAGCCCTCCACCCTGCCCCTGGAGCGCCAGGCGCTGTCACATCCCTGAGACATGGGCACACTGCTGGCTACCTGGGTATGTCCTGATGAAGGGACGGGAAGGGCAGGGAGATGGAGGGGACCAGTGCTGGCAGCATGGACTGTTGCAAAAGGCTGATGCATCGTGGCCCCGAGGTCCAGCCTGGAGTTCAGGCCCTTGTGCTGCCACTCACTTCCTGAGTGCCCATGGGCACCTCATTTAGCCTCCCCAGCACTCCTCTGAAGCGCAGGGTTGGGTTCACTGCCCTTCAAACCAAGGGAAGAAAAAGGCACCAATGACTCTGGGGGCACCCAGGGAAGTTTCATAGCCTTGGGGGTCTTCAGGGACTGTGGGCCTGAGGGGAGGGGGAAGACTCAGACATCTAAAAAGCATCTCCCTGCTGCACCAAAAGCCTCTCTCGGCTGCGAGCTCAGAGCCTCATCATCCGGCTGGGTGGAGCGAAGCCCGAACCGAAGGCCTCTTCTCCTTGAGCTCCCTGAGCAGCTAGCAGTGGCAGGTTGTTATCCTCTGAGTGGGGCTGTGACAAAGGCCTGACCCCCATCTGCCCTCCCCGAGCCATCTCCAGCCTGCGCCGGCCTCTCCTAATGAGGCTCCTCTTTGCTGCGGAGCTGGTCCGCCGGTGGGCTTGGCGCATGGACGGAGGTGCGAACGCAGCAGACAGGCCGTCACATGGGATTAGCTCATTTGCTTCTTAACACACTGCTGCCTGTAAATAAATAATTGTCCCCAAACTCGCACTCAATGATTCAACAAAACGCTGGGCTCAGCTGGCTGTTCCCGCCAGGCAGAGGCGGTGGGGCTTCGTTCTGGTTGCCACGGTTCTCCCGCTTTGCCAGGGGCAGGTTTGGGTGTGATGTCTGGTGCTGGGTCAGGGCTCATGGGATGTGTCTGGGGTAGTTTGGGCAGGGCTGATCCTGCCTCAGGCAGCTGGATGTGACCTTAGGAGGTCCCTTTCAGCCTCGAGGCCCTGTGAAGGTCCGTCTTGGGGGAGCCTCTGGACCGTCCCAGCTCCTCTCTGCCTTGCACAACGGAGCTGGAAGAGAGGAACGGCAACAGGGAAGCTTTGCAAACACCCCTGGGAGCTTCTGGGGTCTTGTCCTGTGAGCCAGCTGCCCTCCTGCAACTCAGCCTTCAGCCCTGTCCCTTCATGCCTGGAGCCAACAGGACCGCCCCGCAGGCTTGTGGCACTACAGACCCTAGGACACGTGGTAGAGCAGTCTTGATGGCTCTGGGATCAGGCACAGAGAGGGGATCTCCATTGTAATGCCTGCAAGCATCTGTGCCCCCATGCCTCACTTGTCCTTTAGGGGCGGCTGCCTCTCAGCACTGGCTCGGCAGCGCCGCACACCTTCGGGGGAGGCGTCCCGCTCCCTGATGCCATCTCGCCTCGGCCTCTGTGATGGATGTAATTGCCTCCTTCGCAGTCCGCAGCTCATCAGAGGGATACTCTTCTCTATCCCATTATTGCTGGAGCTGGAGGGGCAGCTGATATGTTATTTTAATCAGATCTGCTCCCAGCAGAGACAGGGAGAGAGACTGAGATGAGCACAGAGGTCGACTGGGAAGGGGGATTGGAGTGGCACTGGGGGAGGTGGTCATTTGGGGCATGCTTACCAACAAGGTTGCCCCCACCCTGGCCTTGGTGATAGACCACTGGCCTGGGTCTCGGGGCCTCTGGGTATGAGCCTAGCCATGACCCTGGCGTCCGCCTCTCCCTGAGTCTCAGTTTCTCCAGGTCCAGAATTGTGGGGGGGAGCAATGATTATTCCTATTCCACCCCATTGAGTGGCTGAGCTGCGATACCCCAGCTGAGTTGCTCCATTATCCTGGCCTGCAGCAGGAGAATCGGCATCTGGGGAAGTTTCCCCTCCGCCGCACTCCAGCTGCTCCCCCGCCGTTTGAAAGCAATTGCCGCACGTGGATGATGCAGAGCTGGAGACGGTAGCAGGAGTCGGCCGTGCGGAAGCCGGTTCTCGACGCCGCGGGAGCCGGTTCTCTCCAGGCGCGGCCTGTCGTGTTTCATGACCAGCGACGACTCCAGTGGGTGGACTCCGGGATTAATCTCTGCATGTCCCCGGCTCTGGGAGCCTCCCAAGGAATGAAAACAAATCAGCAACAAACAAAGTGCAGGTTCAGTTAGAGAAACTCCATTTCCACCGCTCCCACCGTGCCCTGAGTCTCCACCCTGACCTCCTCTGGGTGCTGTTCCCAGGGGTGGGAGATCACCTGGTCTCCTCCTCACTCCTACCCCAGCTTTTCATCCCTTTTGGCTCCAGCAGCTATTGGTGTCAGGAGAGTCGTGCAGGATGGGTCAGATCTGTGCTTGGTACAACCTCGTTTCATCACCGTCTCGTCTGCAAGTGTGTATTTTCCCTGGCCACCATGAAGGGGAACTCAAACGGGTGTAGCAATCCCGTGTCTGCTGCTCCAGTGAGTTTTGTGCCCCAGAAGCATCATCTCTCTGCTCCCCTGAAAGGCCCTGCTCCTCTCTCCTTCTCCCAGCTCTCTGCCTCCAGTCCAAGCAAGCAGCTCCTGATATCCCAGCACCTGCGTCTGCCTTCATGACTCTTCGTGACCAGCTCCATGCCTTGATGTGCCTCTTGCCTTGGGCTGGCCCTCCAGTTGGTCTCACTGGGCACGTCTACACATTTATTAACGCACCTTAATTACTGTGCATTTATTTTAGTACCTGTTTAATGAACATTTACTAACTAAATGTGCAGTAACTAGAGTTACTGCACAGTAGTGCCAGCGCACTTTTTTTGGTGACACTTATTGCGCATTAGCCTAATAACGCTGAGCAGTAGGCTATCAGCATGGCTTATAGCCACGCTACTCTGTGCAGTGTTATTAGTAGGAATCCTGGTTTTCTCTGATAAAAACAAATCCCTAATTTTCAGTATAAAAAAGTAATCTAAAATCCACTTTTTCCCATGATTAGAATAAAATACCACCATATATATCTATATAAATTAAATCTCTTATTCCGGAGGCCAGATCTGTTGGCCTACATGCAATTCATTGTGCTATAATGATGAAAGGCTGTTTAGTAAATACTTTGCTCAAGATTCAACGTTGCAATGATGCATAAACCATAAAGTGAAGAGGATGATGATTATGACAAAATGTTGTCAAAAATTTAAAAATCAAATTGATCTTCCGCAATGAAGCATGGGTTGACTAGTATCTATATATTAGTGGTGCTTCATTTTAATCATATATATGTCTATACATTAGTGGTGTTTCATTTTAATCATGGAAAAAACTGGATTTTAGGTTACTTTTTTTCAACCGAAAATTGGGAATTTTTTTTTTACCAGAGAAAACCAGGACCCCTGGTTATTAGGCTGATGCATGGTAAGCGTCTCATGTAGACATGCCCAGTGATATCTTCTGGCTGCTCTTTCCCTTGCATCTGAAAGAGTGAGAGCTTGGACTGGGGATTGCAGCCAGGGTTGGGGTTGCTTTTGGATCCAGGACTCAGTGGCTGACATCTTTCAGCCTAACAGCTTTCCAAGGCCTGTTGCAATCTAGGAGAGATCTGAGATCATACCGGTGCTGGCCAAATGTGGGAGCCTCTGTCTGCACCTTTTGCTGGCTGCTGGGTGGTGGCAGAAATAATCTTTGGGACCGCAGGAGGGAAAGGAGGAGGAGGAGGGTCAGTGCTGCTGGTGCAGCGAAGCTGTGAGCACAAACACACTGGGGGTTTTGCTGGTACGATCTAGGAAATGTTGGAGATGAGGCCTCTGAAGAGCCTTTTTTCTCCTTGCCTTGACAGCTTGGAGCTTGGGCATCGCTGCCCTCCTCAGAAGGGAGATTCATCTGTCTCTTGATGCGTAGAAGCCTGGTGCCCATTATGGATTTGCAGGTGAAATATGGGCTGATATAAACCTGGAAATCATTCCCTCCTGGGTGTGCAATCCGGTTTATGAGTCGATGTATATGGAGAGCATAACTTTGCCTTTGTATCAGGGTCACTATTGACTACGGTGCTCATAACGCGCTGGCGTAATTATGATCCGACCAGTAAAATATATTTATTGGAGCACTAGAGAGGCGCTGAACTCAGGGGGAAGATTTAGCCGTATGGGAGAGGAGAGACAGAAAGGTATGTTGGCAGGGGAATCGGGATAGAGCCAATCAAATTTACGGCAAGTGTTGCATGTAATATATAAGCTAATAAAATATCCTACCAAACCCATGGCTGTGACTGCATGTAATACAGTGGCAAAGTGGCTCAGAGCAAGGCCAGAGCATAGCAGTGTCTTGGCAGAGCTGTCAAGCCTGACTTGATACTGAAACCTTAGCCTGAGGGCCACCAAACAAGCCCAGTTTGAAGGAAGCCATCATAGCACCTGATCAATTCATAGTGTGTTGGTCCAAGTGATTTAGGGGTGGAGGTTGCAGTTTTCCCGCCAGCAGGATGCCTGCCTTAATGAGCCAACCATTGCTGGGACCTGAATGGCGAGGAGAGCAGAGATAAGAGGGCACAGGGTGTCAGGGCAGATGATAGTTTTATTAAGAGCAGAGATGATGGATGTTTATAGGAGGGTTTGGATACTGATGCTGCTTCTGGCAGGGGTTGGACTAGATGTGACCTCCCTTCCAGCTCCACTTCTCTAGGGTTTCTAAGAACTTCGCTGTGCTGGGTGATGTGGGCAAGTCTCTTCCCTTCTCCGTACCTCTGTTTCCCCTCCCCTCCTGGACCTCTTGCAGGCCAGGACTGTCCACTGCTGCATTTGGGCCTTGCCCAGGCACCTCCCTGGTCCCTGCCACCACCTCCAGGCATTCCTGCAATAGGAGTCACCATGCATAGGCATGAGAAACCAAGCTCAGCTACACCCTCCACCCATGCCAGGCTGGGCTTGATGTCGCTTTGCCTCGCTGGCTCAAGACCCCCGTTTCCTCATGCATGGAGCCAGACGTCACAACCGAACCCAGAGCCCCAGGACGTCCTAAAAAGGCTCGGATGTGTCATCGGGCCTTTTTGCCCAGTCCTAATTCCTGAATCGGCAGGCGCGAGCAATTTCCCCAGGAGGGCATTTAGACGGGAGATTGAATGAGTAATTTACTGGGCACACTGAGACGGCACCCGATCACTTATTTATGAGCACTTCCTGACAGATCTGGCGCTCAATAATTGATGCCGCGCGGCGTTTAGCCAGGGTCACCAGTAAATAATTCACTTATTACAAACTATGGGATGTTTTATGATGCAGTGAATTACGATCCCGTGCCCGATGCGGGGCTGTAAATATCAAACCCACGACAGGTCCTTAATAGAGAGGACTCTGCCCTGGCTCTCCAGGGGCCCGGCCCCAATTCTGCCAAGGGCCGGAGCCTGCGTGTGCCTTGAAACCTTTTTGGGTCGGATTCTCATCTCAGGCTGGGGCAGCGGATCCAGCCCTGATCCCGGCTTATCCCCAGGCCCATGTGGGGGTGAACAGTGGTGGTGTTTGGCCCTCAATTGAACCCCTCAGCCCATGGGTGCCAGTCACACAGCCCTGGCCCAGCTGCTAGGAAAAGCATCCTTGAACAGGGCTGCTTGAGACCCTCTGCCAACAGGTGGAGGAACCTGAGGAAGAAAATTGGGATGAAAGTGAAGGAGAAAAAACACCAGAGTGTTTGGCTTTTCCCTTCCTGAGGGCCTCATCTGAGGTTTGATGCCAGAGGGAAAGGGTTAAAACAAAAACTAGAGTATGAAGTTTAAAGACAACCTCCCCGCTCCAGCCCATCCCAGCTCGCTGGCTTCCATCTGTCTCACCTGGGGTGGAACAAAACAGCCGCCTTCAGCACCACCATCACCAGGGGTTGCTTCTTTCCCCTCTTCTGTTTCCTCCAGAAAAACACGGGGTGGAAATGTCATTTGTGGTACATCCCCCCAAAACAGGTGAGGCTGCAACACCCTGGAGCAGGGAGGTGCCGGGCTTCGAATGAGCTGGGCGTGCCCAGGTGGGCACTGCCCACAGGGACCCCAGCCCTGGAGGGGCAGTTGTGCCTGTGAGCTTCCCCGATGCCACTGCCAGGACATTGTCCTCCCATGCAGCCTGTGCATCTCTCCGGGCTTCCTTCCCCACCCAGGATGGGGTCCCTGCAGAGCCATCCACTGCTCTGGGAATGCTGAGGCAGGGCAGGGGGCTGGGGGTGTGTGAATAAAAACAGACCTTATTATCCCCACAACTTTGCTAAAAACACCAGGAAAAGCAGAAAGCCCCTCAGGGCCTTTCTGGGGAGAAACAGGGCAGCAAAATGGGTGCATTGGGGGAAATGAAAAGCCCCTTTGGTGCAGGAGGCCCTGTTGGGTTTGCATGTGAGTGGCGTTGTGTTTTACTGTGCCGAGCCCGCCTGCAGCTCTGGGGACCCGGTCGCCAGCTGTGATCAAACAGCCTTTGGCAGCTGGTCCCTGGGGCCCCGTTCAAAGCCCACAGCCATTTCCCCTTGGACAGGGTGCAGGCAGGCCCTGTGCCAGGCCCACGTAGTGCCCAAGCAGGGCCAGGTGGGAGCTGTGATTTCTTGCCCTGTAGGTTTTGGCTTCAGCAGGCAGCTGTGATTTCTTAAGAGCCAGCTCTTGTAAGCCACATAGTCCTTCGATAGCAAAGACATGAAAGAATAAGCCCACAAAACAAAGCCCAGCTCCCAGAGGAGCCTGCAGTCACAGCTTGTTTTCCTCTTTGTAAGCAAGCCCTCTCTCAGTTGCCTCCCTGGGGCTTTCAAACCCGTTATCAGATGCCCCACAGCTGTATCAGATGGCCCACAGCTGGATGCCCTCAACAGGGCCAACTACCCCTGCTGAAAGGCACAGACCCTCCTGTTCCTCTGCTGCTGTCCAAGCCCTGTCCCTGCTAGCCCCCCTCTATTTCTTTGCCCCTTTGGGAGCCTGGGGGCATCTCAGCTTCAGATCTTGATGTGGACAATGGCCACCGTGAGCAGGAGGGTCCCGTAGACAGCGGCAATGACATAGCCCTTCAGGGCGCAGGAGCATGCTCCACATCTGCTCTTGTCATGCCCTGGATCCTCTCCGGGCCTGGGTGTCCCCCCGGGGTCCCCAGTGGAAGTCCTGGCTCTGCTGCCCATGGGTGTTGTCGGTTCTTGCGGAGGTGGCCATGTGCTGCCAGGTGGGTTCAGCTGACGCACTGTGCCGGGGTGAGAAACACAACGACTGTGTGTTACACACAGAGCCTTGGCAGGGGGGTGTCTGGTTGCTGCTGGGGTCCAAGTTTGGGTAGCATTGTTGGGGGGGGGAGTGTGATGTGGGCTGCACCCCCACAAAGGGCCCAGCTGCCACCTCCATCCTGCTGAACTGGAGGGGAGGAAAGAGGAAGAAGGGCAGTGATGAAAGCCAGTTTTCTCCCGGCAGTGCCCTTTGGCTTCCTTCCATGTTGGGCAATGCAAGGAACCACCTACGCCACAGCCCGGGGGGCCACGTGGTGGCCTTGTGGGGGTGACTGAGCTTGGCAGCCCCCACGGGTCACAGGACTATGGCTTGCATGGCTTCATCTAGGAACTTCTCCTTCCCCTTCCCACGTCGCCCCGCTCGCTCGGTACCTGTTTCCTCCTCTGTAGAGCAGGGCGAGGGACCTCCCCCAACCTCCCCCTGGCATGCCAGGTGCTGTATGTAGATTGGGGGCCGACACTCAGCCCTGAGAAACACGGGAAGGAGCATTTCCCCCACCCTCCGCAAGATGAAGGGACTGGATCAGGGTCCTGCAGGGAAGCAGTGGCGGAGCCAGGACTCAGCCCCATGGCTGCAGCAAGTGCCACGATGTGAGATGCAGGGTCTGGCAGGACTCACCTCGGATGATCAGCTCATAGTCGAACATCTGTGGCTGGGTGGGGTTGGACTGGATGTCCACAGTGGCTCGGTAGACCCCACTGTCTGACAGCTGCAGTGCCGTGATCTCCAGGGACAAGTTGCCACGGTGGAGGGCCAGGCGGGGCCGGAGCATGGGATCGTAGTCGGTGCGAAACTCCCTGCTCAGCGGCTTGGCCTCAGCTATGTGTGTGCCACGGCTGGCCGAGAACCAGATGATCCGTGCAATGTCTGGGGCCACGGGGTGCAGGGCAGGGAAGGACAAGGACTCCCCCATGAAGCCCTCCAGCCGTGTCTGGCTGCAGGCAATCTGCAGAGCTGTGGAGCATGGGGGAAGCAGCCTGTGAGGGGCTGGGGGTGGGTATGGGGCAACTGAGGCTTATACCCCCAGACCCTACAAGGCCAAGAGGACTGGGAACTTGTGCATGCACCGGGCAGAGAACCCAAGAGTCCGGCGTGCCCAGCC
Organism: Alligator mississippiensis; assembly: GCF_030867095.1. Classification (NCBI taxonomy): domain Eukaryota; kingdom Metazoa; phylum Chordata; order Crocodylia; family Alligatoridae; genus Alligator; species Alligator mississippiensis. Next base: position 16,406,141 of record NC_081838.1, on the reverse strand, counting down.
TCCAGCTCCTGCAATCAGATTCTCTCCCACAACCCAGGAGTCTATGGGCTTGGTTGCACTGGGCTAAACTGGGGGCCTGGCTTTAAAGCTCCCCAGTCATACCAGTCTAACCCCTTGTCCAGGCACTGGGAAACTAACCTCAATCCAAGGAGACGGTTTATTGCAGAGCACTTTCCTTAGATCTGTGCCTTCCCTGGCTCTGGCTGCTGGGCATTTGTCAGCTCTCACCAGGTCTGGGGTCTCATATTCCCAGCTGGACCCCTTTAGCTTGGAGGCTTCTCCATGCCACCCAGGCTTCAGCTCCCCAGTGCCTGGCCCTGGCACCCCCAGCCCCTGCAAACCAGGCTGCCAGGCCAAGGTGACCCACTGCCCCACAGGGAACCAGCTGCTACTTACCCCCCATAGCCAGGAGCAGCAGACACAGCCACATCCCTCCAGCTTCCCCTGGCTGGGCACGTCTGTGCTGTGGGGAGCCAGCCCTGGCTCTGAGTGGGGGACCAAGCAGCTGCCTAACAGGCGCGGGAAGTGCAGGGGAAGCTGCGGTTGGCTGGATGCTGCCGGCATGATGCTGGTCTCTGTTCCTCTTTTTCCACCGAGAATCAATATCTTTCAGCAAGGAGCAGAGAGGAAATATGCTCGGGGCTGGTGGCAGTGGAGGGAGGGCTGCGCCTGCCGGAGGTGGCAATGGGGGCTGGTTTTGGGGGCATTGCTTGGTTGGCAGCACGTAGGAGAGTGCCAGGTGTGTCTAATGGACCGGGCTTGCTTGCAGCAATGTGGATTAGGGGGTAGAGCAAGGCCAGACTCCTGGGGTAGCTCTCACCAGGGTTGTTTTCACCCTGATTCTTTCGGGGGTAACCCTGGTTGCCCCAGGGTGAGGGCACATGTCATACGTCCACTGAGTGTCTGCACGGGTGCAAAGGGCACCTGTCTGGGGTAAGTGTCTCTAGGAAAAGGAGCAAAGGGGCAGGAGTTACGACTCCTCTTGGGGTCACCCCATGAGCAGGGCAAGCTGTGATGCCTGTTCCCAGAGCTGCCTGGGCCCTTTGCTCTATCATGGATGGGAGCAGGCCTGGGGGGAGGTCACTGGAGGGAATAGCACCAGGGTGCAGCAGCAGACCCCATGCAGACCCTTTGCTGCATTGGGGCAGGGGGCAGGACGGCAAACAGCCCAGTCCTGGAAGCAAACCCATCCCAGTGCAAAACTGGTTGAGTGCTGCCATCTGCTGGGCTGAGCTCTCGAAGCTGGGAGGGATTTTGTCTTCTGAAACCTTCTTGGGGCAAAATGAGCAACTTCGGCCCCAGCCAAACCTTTTGCCCATGTGCTTTAGCTCTTACTTTGCTTCACCCCCTCCCACCTGGTTTGTTTCAGTCTTCAGGCAGCTTGCGGGGAGGGGGAAATATTATGATTTCCTTCAAATATTGGACCTGTTTTCATCACATCCCTGCCTTTCCTTGCCCACCCTCAACCCATTGCAGAAATCCAAGCAACATATCAACAACTTTGGCCTCTCTGGCTCTTCTGGCAGCACTGTTTGCTTTGGACTTTTCCTCCCATTTATCTCAAGCCCAATTTAAAACCCCCTCTCAGAAAAGCAAGAACCTGCTGGAGGCAGTGCCCAAGGGCCTGACGCCCTTGGCAAACACCCGGATGCTTCTGAGAGAGCTGCTCAAATGTCATCCCTGCTTTATTGAGAGAGTTGTAGGCATGAGGAGATGCAAAGCTGGTGTTAAAGGGGGCTCTGGGTGAGGTCTGTATCTACGCAAGGGGAAGGGCAGGGTTACCCCCATGTAGGGTAGCAGGAGAGGACAGAGTCATGGGTTTCATAAAGAGGAAGAAGTTGGGCAATGCATTTTGAGTCGGGGTCAGGGGTCTGTTCCCCTGTGGGTGTAACTGGGTTAAACCCCAATGGGATGGAGGGGAAGCTCCCATGGGAGGTGGGAGAATACAGAGGCTTCCCAAAGCAGCAGCAGCCCTGCAGGATAGAGGCGCATTCAGCCAAGATGATGCCAGGACGAGACACGAGCTGAGCCAAGCAGCAGCTGGGCTGGGAACTTCCTCCCGGTCCGTCCATCCATCCCTGCTGGGTGCAGCTCACTCCTGGTGTTTGTAGTGGGGCACAGTCATTGCAGGGCCACCACCATCCCCAGGACAAAGGCCTTCAGCTGGCAGGAGAGTATTACACTGGCCATGGAGTGGGCTGGAGCAAAGGACGAAGAATTGGTGAGCTCAGCCTGGAGGCCCCCAGCCCCCGCATCCCTCTCTGGGGGCTCTCCTGGTGCCCCAGGGTGATGTAAGTGTCGGGGGCAGGTGCGGGCAGCACTCCAAGGGAACCCCTGTGTATCTGTATATGTATCATTGTGTGTGTCCACCCTGTGCCCCGTTACCCTGGGATAGCGCTGTGCTCAAGGCCAGCCAGCTCCCTCACCACCTCAGCACCTCCCTCGGCACCTGGGAGCACTCCCTTGGGGAAACTGAGGCATGGAGCTAGAAAGGGCCAGTGCTTTCAGTGCATTTAGGTGCCCACTTCCTCTGGCCCAGTGCACAATTACCTGCTGTCTCTACACTGCTGCGGCAGAACTGGTAGGGTTCGATGATGAGGGAGCTGGAGTTGCTGGTGTCCTGCACCGTGCATTTGTAGGATAGGTTCTTGTTCCAGGGGTCCAGGTAGAGGGAGAGTTTGGGACCCTCGCTGGAGGGACCTCTGTCCACCGTTGCAGGTCTCCAACTGTAGGTAATGTCGCGGTCCTGGCCTCGTGCCACCTGGCAGGTCAACTCCAAGCTGCAGCTCCCGTTGGACCAGGAGATTGCATTGCCCGTGATGTCTGCAGGGAAAGGGAAAAGAGGGTGGGGGGGAACCAGACCGGTGACCCCCAAGCAGACCTGGGGGACCCTCCTGGCATGGAAGCAGACCCACCACCTGTTGCAACCCTCCCCCCAAATCTGCAAGGCCCCAAGGGCTCCTGTGCTCTGGGCTGGGGCTATGCCATGGATGTACCTGACTCTCCTTGTCTCTGTCCCTGCTGCCTCCTGCTTTGTAGGGGGGATATGATCCCTCACAGCCCCTCTGGATATTCCTTCCTAACCCCGGAGCATGATGGTACCTCTTGCCCATGGATATCTCATTTCTTTCCCTGGCACTGCTTTTACAGACGAGGTGAAACCAGCTGCCCTGATGGGGAATCCCATGGCATTTGGCCTCGTGGACATGCACCCCACTGGCTACGACTTACCAAAGACGAGCAGGCAATACTGCTTGAGTCGCGTGCGCTCTGACCCGTTCTGCGTGGCTGCCACGTACAGGCCACTGTCCTCCAGTAACAGGTTGCGGATCTGCAAGCTGCCGTTGGGCTCCTGAAGGGTCACTCTGCCTGCCAATGCTGGCAGCAGCACGAGGGTAGGCTCTTTCGGCTGCTTGAGGGCCACTGGCTGGCCGTGCAGAGTCCAGATGATGTAGTCAAACTTGGAGCTGTTTCCCACCTCCAGGGGGAATGTAACCTCCTTGCCCTGGAGCTTGCTGATTTCCGGAGTGCGTGAGACCACTACGGCACATCCCAGAGCTGGAGAAATACACAAGAGGCCATAGGAAGGTGCTTAAGGGCTCTTGGTCCTGGAAATGCAGCCAGCTCTAGGGAGGATCATTGCTACTCAAAGCAGCAGCTCAGGGTAGGAAGGGAAGAGCGCTGCACCCCATTCAAAGCACAGAGTCTGAGGGTCCAGGGTGGCAACCAGCACAAATGAGGGCCCTGCTAGACATTATATCTATTACTCCATGAACTGATTAACGGTGAGATACATTTAGACCAGCCACACATGTATGAGATAAAAATGGCTGTCCAGCTACAAAAAGGAGTCAACAGGCTATCCAGTTAATGCTGGAAAGTGTGTAACAATGCCACAGCTGGTTTCTATCCAGCTTTCATTTGAACATGTTGCAGCCCTGAGATGCATGTGCAATTAGGGACAAATTCCTGGGTCTCCATGCTCCGAGCAAACCTACGCTTAGCATGAGGTGACAGGGGAAAGCTTTGCAGCTGGCTCTGGTGTGGGTCCCCGGCTACTTTTGGAACTTTGCTTTGGGCCCAGGCCCAGCAACCTGCTCTGCCCTGCCCCTATTACTAGTGGCAGCATGGCCATAGCCCCATGAGCCTGCAACCCTGTTGTGCTCAGTGCCACAAAGACACCTTGCAGTGCATTTCTTTGCACTCTGTCTGCTATCTCCGGTGCTAGACAGTAGGCCTGTGCAAGTCAGCAGCAATCCAATCTGGCTTTGGATCCAGTCGCTTCGGATGGCCGCGGTCCAATCGGGAGCTCCGGACCGGGTTTCCGCCTTGATCTGGCCAAGCTTTGGAGCCGCCTCAGAGATCCGGCCATAGGGTATAATTGGGAATCAATGAAATAACTATAACTTTGTTGTTTTTTGTATGATTTGGATGAACCTTGCTGGGATGGTAGCCTCTGCTGAGAGCATGAAGCCTGCCAAGTTTCAAGAAAATTGGTGGAGGGGTTTGGGGGGAGCTGTACCCCAAATTCTTGAAAGCAAAACTGTCCCGTCTATGTGTTACAACACAGGGGGGTCAAAACTGCAGGGCTGGTAGCTCTTACTGAGGCCACAAAGCTTGCCATGTTTCAAGAAGATCGGTGCAGGGGTTTGGGGGGAAGTGCCCCTCAAGCTGCAGACAAGCACAACTGGTGCCATGAGTGCTGTGGGACTGATCGTGTCTATCCTGGGGCGGGAGGGGAGACACTGCTGCAGGCCTGGCTGCTCAGCTGCTGTGTTCTCCGTTACCAATCAATCAATCAATCAATCAATCATAATTCACTAGGGGATCAGGGACCCAGGGCCCAGCTCAATACACAGGACCTAGCTACTATATAATGACTTAACGAGCAGCAATTAGCACCTACAAACCCAGGCTAAGGCGAGGAAAGACTCAATACAGACAATCAACTGTCCCCAGACAGACACAGTCTTGGCACGAGTTTTGCCTGTCAGCAGCCAGGGGTGCAGGGCCCCAGGACCCCCCTGCACCGATCTCCTCCACAGCTGGCCGGCATCACAGCAGGGGCCACCATCCCTGCAGCTGTCACCCCGCCGCGCCTTAGCACACGCAGTGTCACCCGTGGCACCAGTTGTGCTTGTCCGCAGCTTGAGGGTCACTTTCCCCCAAACCCCTCCACGGATCTCCTTGAAACTTGGCAGGCTTTGTGGCCTCAGTAAGAGCTACCAGCCCTGCAGTTTTGACCCCCCTGTATTGTAACGCACAGCCATGACATGAGTTTGGCTTTCAAGAATTAAGGGTGATGTTCCCCCCAAACCCCGGCACCGATCTTCTTGAAACTTGGCAGGCTTCATGCTCTCAGCAGAGGCTACCATCCCGGCAAGGTTCACTGAAATCAGACAAAAAAACAACAAAGTTATAGTTATTTCATTGATTCTCCACTATACCCTATGGCCAGATCTCCGAGGGAGCTCCGAAGCTTGGCTGGATCGAGGCGGAAACCCAGTGCGGATTGGATCAGATTGCGGCCATCCGAAGTGGCTGAATCTGAAGCCAGATTGGATGGCTGCTGACTCGCACAGGCCTCCTAGACAGGGAGCGCTCCCTGGTAAACAGAGGAGACCCATGTGGAGAGCAAGCCAGGTGGAAGCCCAGCAGTGCCAGCGTGTGCATGTAGCTACAGCTTGCTTTGATAAATGATATCCCATTTTGGATGAAGCGTGATTTCATATGCTGTAGCAAACACCTACAAGGCAATCCCCATCACAGAGAGAATGCAAGCTAAACACACGGTACAGATGAGAGAAGGAATACCATTACCATGGGGCAACAGAGGCCCGGAAGGTGCCAGGTTGCTATTTTAGGAGTCTCCCAGTGTGATTTTGGATGCCTCGAGGTGGAGGTGCCTGACTTGAAATACAAGAGGCAGCTTGAGTTAAAGGGGAATCTTTGTGAGCAGCGGAGGGTCTTAGATACAGAGCTGGGGAGTTCTGACTCCATATGGCAGAGGGCAGTGGGGTATGTGTGTCACATGCATGCCCACACACGTGCACACACACATATGCACATGTGTGCACACACACACACACACACACACACACACACTCATTGCTGAATCATCTGAGGGGCTCCTGTTCCCAATGCCCCATTCACCCCCTTCTGGTCCCATCTGCTCTGACAATGGGCTGCTTCTACCCATCTCTTCCCCAAGGGCAGAGGTATTTGTTTTAATGAATATATTTCATGTTCCAGGTCAAATCAGACAAATCAGTTTCAAATCCTATCGACCCAAGGGCAGAGGTTCAGGACTCAACAGCTGCTGCTGCTGTCCCCCTGCCCTGGGGTTTCCAGGCTGGGTGCAGCAATGGCTTGTGGACCATGCCTTTTCCTGTTGCTGTGGGAAAAACTGTAGTGTCAGAATTGGGTGTGGGGTTGTGCGGGGAGGCGAGGGGGATTGCATCATTGTGTTTGTCAGTGATGCTTGTTGGAGCTGGGCTCCGAGAGGGGGGTGAAGGGCCTCGGGTACCTCTCCTGGCAGGACAGACCTGGCATCAAGGGAACAACTGGCTCCCATGGGAAGCAGGGCAAGACCCAGGGCTTTCAAAACAGGGCGGAACAAAGCTCTGGGTCAGAGTCTCTGTGACCCTTCTGGCCCCTTGACTTGCCAGGAGGGGAACCAAAGGCTGCTTCTCCCCTGCAGGATGCGGGCGCAAAGCGAAGGGGCGATGGCAGGAGGGTTGCAAAGGGTAATGGACTGTGGCATAAACAGAAAGTCCTTAGGGCAAAGGGTAAACTCCCCATGGGCGAGGGCAGGGGGGTTTCCAGGCATCAGTGAATCCAAACCATGGGGCCATTTTGGGAAGCAGCTGTTCTAATCTTGCTGGCCTATGTGACGGGCCCTCCCTCCCGCCCCAGCCGACTGGAGCTTCTGGTTTATGACTTAGGGCTTCAACTCTCGATCCCCAGCAGGAGAGGGTGGGGTTGAATCTCAGCCTCCCAGATGACAGAGAATGGCCCCAGGCTGCCTCTGGAGTTGAGATCCAGCCTGCTTCCCACCCCGTCTTGAAAGTGCAACTACCAAGCAGATGGCCTGATGGTCCTAGGACCCAGAGCTAATGAGGAACCCAGCAAGACCCTTCTCTACAATGAGCCTGGACCCCACACTCCCCAGAAAGTGTCAGAGGGGCAGGTTTGCTTTGCCCTGCCATTGCTTGGGGAACGGCAAACCATTCCTGTTGCAACAGCTGGGACAGCACAACCCAATGTCCCCACCTCCCCTGACCTGGTCACATCTGGATGACCCACTGGGATAAGAGAGTGGGTGACTTATGAGCCCCACCAACTGTGCCCACCGTGGCTATGGGAATACCCCTGTCCCCTCCTGAGTGGTCAGACAAGCCAGGCAAGAGCTTGGCACTTACCTGCAAGCAGGAGGAAGCTGAGGAGACTGGACTTCTGGGCATCCATCCTGCTGTGGCTGGCTGGAGAGTGGGGCAGAGGCAGAGGCAGGATGCTCTGATAAGGTCAGTCGCTGGGAGCGACTCTGCACAAAGTGATAACGAGCAACAAGCAATATCTTGTGACTTCCTTCTTCAGTTGCTGGTAGCAAATCTGGGGCGAGGCTCTGGGGTGCTGGCTGGCGTGGGTGGGGGATGTCAGAGCTCCAGTGTAGGGTGGCCTTCAGCCAGGCTTGGGGGCCAGCTGTAAAGTGTCATGTGTGAGAAATGATCTTGCTTCTAGGAACCCTTCCACCCTCCCAGCTGGCGGCTCTCCCAGGCTTGTCTAAAAGCTTTGCTGCGGGGTCTGAGGAAGTTTCCAAGTCAAAAAGTTCTTCTGAGGGGCCAGTACCAGTGATGTGCCAGTGCCACCCAGCTCAGGCACCACAGCGCCGTTCAAGAGAGCGTTCCCCTCCTCCCACCCATGCTGAGCCAGGATGCACCCGGCTTCTGACTCCTGGCATGAAGCAAGACTGTGGGCACTGGGATTGTCCTGGAGAGAGAGGATAGACCAAGACCTCCATCAAAAGAAGTTTTCCAGCATCTGAGAGAGCCAAAGAGCCAGTCATGCTGCAAACTCAAGACCCCGGAGGACCCTCAATTCCCATGCACTTGATAACAACCATTTCTGTGCTGGAGATCACTTACCGTGGCCCTTGTACTAAATACGGTTGCTGTTAGGACCCCTCTGTCTTCTTTCTAGATGAAGGCCACAGGAACTCAGGCTCCAACCCGAAGTCCAAACAGCCCTATGTCCCGTCTCCAGCAGTTGTTTTCAGGGTTGAGGTGAAGGAGCAAGGTGCTGCCAACTCCTCCAGGTCCTAGGGTTAGGTGTGGTCAAGGTGGAGAGCTACGAGGAGAGACAAGTTGTGCTCTATGGAGCAGGTTAGAAGAGACAGCGCAAGGCATTACCCAGCCATGAACGAGGTACCTTGCTAAGTGAACACTTTCCCCTAAAAGATGGCCCTTAGGATAGACAGTATCATTTCCGCCGTCTTCAAAGCATGTGGGACTGCGCTCTCTAGACCACAACCTTTTATTATCTGATTTACCATATGTAATGCAAAGACATGTTTTATGCTAATGTCCCCATACCTATTGGCTCAAATTTCTACCTTCACTCCCTGTTACATCCCCACCATACCCATACAAGGTGATGTTTGTGACATAAGATTAAAAGTTTGAGCTCCAGCTTAGTCAGCACAAAGTTTGGACCGGGCTCAGCGGTTTGGTACAAATGGCTCATATGCCTGGTTTTGCTAATCTTAATACAACATGACCTTTGGAAGTCTGTGCAACTCCAGCTGAGCTCAGCTGTGGTGTGGAAGCACATGGAGACGGGACCCGGAGGTGCTGGCGTGATGGAGACTCCCCTAGACATGGCGGGCTTTGCTCTCTGCCGGCCAGAGGATGTGGGTGACTGGACTGTGGCTCTTGGGGCAATTGCGAGCCCCCCTGAGTGCAGCAGGGAGATGATTTTCCCCAGCATCAGGCTTTCTAGGTCACAGACGACAGGGAGGATCTCTGGGCTGCACACGCTTCTGCTGACTCTGCACCCTGCAGGCTTGAGGAGCGAGGCAGGAGCTGTGTGGCCTATAAATGGGGCACCAGGGTGGCAGAAACTGGGCTCCCTTCCATGCTGGGGAGGGGAAGGGTGCGGGAGACCACATGCCCTCCGGGGAGACAGAAGTATCCTATTCCTGCCTTTGCCACTGGCTTGCTGAGTGACCCTGGGCAAGTCCCTCCACCCCCCATTTTCCCATTTCCTTTAGGGTGGATCCCTGCCCGGTCTCAGTACAGGTACAGCAATCTCAACCCTCCCCTTTTCTGTGGTGCAGTAACACTGAGATATTGGCACTGAACTTTGGGGGTCGGACTCGATGATCTATTGAGGTCCCTTCCGACCCTAACATCTATGAACTCTGTCTTAAGGCGCCGGGTGCTGCACGTACCTGGAGGCAAGAATCCCTGCGGCTGAACTTGGCAAGACCGGCAAACCCAACGAGAGGAACAGTTTGTTCCTCGTTGCAGCCAGGATGTCCTGTGCTGCCCATACTGTCTGGCCAAGCGTGACTCCACTTGTGCATTGGCAGAAGGGGCCGTGGGGATGCTGCTTCTCTGGAAAAGGGAACAGCGTGTGACAGATCTCTGGGCACAGCAGATTTTTCAGGGCGATACCAGACGAGGCGGCAAGATAAGGGCATGTGCTGTAGGCAGCTGCTGGGCTGCGATAAAGCTGCACTCCTTGACTGCAGGGCTCCCTGGCCCACTGAGCATGGCAGATTTGGGGGAGGGGGTGGTCACAGATGGAGACCTGCAGTGGCCAACGGTGCCTCTGAGCAGAGGAAAGCTGCAGGAGACGTGTGCATGGGGTGGGCCAAATTTTGAAGGGAGCTCCAGCCACTGAGGGCAGTGCCCGTCCTTCTCCTTGTGCCATTCACAAGAAGGGCATTGCTGTGGGTGCAAGGCAGGCCTCCAGGCCTCAGGTCCATTCCCAGCTCTTTCTGGCAAGACCTAAGTCACTCGGTGTCTGTTCTTGGCTCTTCCTAGAAGGGCCCTGATGTCTGTTCTCAGCTCTTCCCAGGAAAGCTTTGATAGATAGCCTCTTTGTACCCAGAAGCTGGATGGGGGCCCTCACATGGATGATCAGCTTGCATGGCCTCACCCACCACCAGCCAACAGTCAGCTGAGGAGGCTCCCCTGCTCCCCACTGAGCTGCCAGCCCCCCAGGCCTCCTGCTTCTGGTATAGGAAAGTTTTGCTTTCAATGTGCTTCCCCCTAGTTGGACCCCACAGTCGGGCCAACAGACAACACCCTGCTCCCTCCTCTTGCCCCAGCTTCTGGGCCTGAGGCCAGCCTGGAGCAGACCCCTTGGTAGGACATCAGAGCTGGCAGGAGAGACCTCCCTGGGGCCAAAGCCAAGTAGGAAAGCAGGACTTGGCTCCCTGTGTCCTACACTGTGTGCTACCCATATGCAGTACACATGTGCACACATGTGTGAGCCTGTGTTTCATGGAGCAGTGGAGCAACTTCCTGCTTTGGAGAGTGGGAAAGTGCTGGGTTCCCACCCCGTCAGCTGAGGCCCCTTCATCCTAACCCTTCTCCCTCCTGCTATTCCCTCCTAACTGCAAAGTCCCTTGGCAGCTCCATCATCCAACCCACAGCTCTGCCAGTACCTCACAACTCCAGCCCACAGCCCCCCTACTCTGGCCCCCTAGGGCTGTTGTGTTTGCACCCTGGCCTGCACCTTTCCCAAGCAGTGCGTGACCTTTTGCAGAGCCCTGCAGAGGGAGGTGAGGGCCCACTGGGGTTTGGGCAGCTCCCAGGAAGGAAGCGTTGGTTTCCCCATCCTGTTCTGCCAGGAAGACAGCACCGAGCACCGGAACAGGCAGGAGGGCTTGGCCCTGCACGGGGAATGGCTGCCTGCAGGGCACTGATCACATCTCAGCCCTGGCGTGAGATCAGCAGCTTCTGAGAGCCGCAGTGGAGCTGCAGCCTCCAGAGCGAGGAGGGATGGAGGAGGCAGCCGGTGGGTCCGGCCCCTGGCCTGGGGGAGTGAAGCAGGTGCTGGGTGGAAAGATGGCCAGGAAGCCAGCCGGGAGTGGGCTTACCTGGGATGGAGGCCTGGGGGGAGCACTTGGCTTTGGCCCCATGAGCTGCAGCTGCCACCTGCCCCAGCTGGCGAGAAGCCCCCAGCACTGGTGCCCCCAAGGGATTGCTACAAGAGGCACCAGTTGGCACAGCCTGGGGACAGAGGCAGATGGGCTGGGGTGCAGGGGGGCTAACTGTGCCATTCCTGGGAGCAGGGGTTAGGCAGTGGCTGGGTTGCCAACTTGCAGTTCTGGGTCTGTGTCAGGCAGTGATGTAGCATGCACCCTGCATCAATGCTGGATCCAGGCCAGGCTCTGCTGGGGGGTCTCCAGGGTGGGTGAGTGCTGCAGGACTCTTGGATACCAGAGCCACTGTCTGAGTGCCAGGCAGGCAGAAGGAGCATAAGGCTAGAGCCTTCCTCCTCCTGGGGAGAGCATTAGTGCTCCCTACTTGGAGCTGGCTGCAGCTTTGGGACGGCAGTGCCCCTGGCGACAGAAGTACCCAGGGACAGGGGGGCAGCACCTTGTGGGGTCCATGTTCCTTGGTCCAACCCCATGAAAAGCCTTCCCCTGGGCACTAGGGACAGTGTCTGTAGGAGCAGCAGGACGAGCTTCTTGGCCTGGCAGTAGGGCAGTGCCAAGGCATGGGAGGAGGAGCAGGAGCAGAGGCCAGGCCCAGCACCTGGGAGGGTGCGGTGCCCAGGGCAAGCATCCAAGCAGGGGCAGAAGTGGTGCTGGGACCAGGCTGTGCTTGCTGCAACAGGGAAATGTGAGGGGTCTGCAAGAAATGGCCCTGCCAGTGGAGATCCTGGCATGCGGGGACCTTGGCATGGGCAATACTGATGGATGAGGGCGCCCTGAGGGATGTGATGCAGCCCAATGCGGCTCTTGGTGGGTGGGGGGAGGATTGCCACTGGCAGGGTTCAAAGACACAGACAGTGTAGAGGAGGGAAGGTTCATTTACAGACTGCAGCTGCTCCCAGGACAGTGATATTTTGTGTTGCCCATGTCTGCAGGCCCCAGAGTGCAGCCGGTCCTTGCTCTGAGGACTGGCAGCCAAGGTCTGCCAGCCCAACTGGGCAGGGGAGGAGGCAGCCATGGGGGGATTCTCTGCTCCAGGGTGCCTGTGGGCCCACAGTGACGGGCGCTGCATCAGGGACTGGCCTACAACACTTGGAGTCAGACTCCTGCAGACCCACCAGCTGCTTCTCCATGCTGCAGCCTCCCTCTGTCCTCCTCTTCCAGAGCAGAGCAGGGCTGGTGTGGGCTGGGTCTTGTTCATTCCCGTTTCGGTTGCTTGCTAGCCATTATGTGCACTGCCATGATCCCGGTGATCAGCATCCCTAGCACCAGCAGCCGGACAAGCCCCTTGGCCTGGCAGTAGGACAACGATGAAGCCTGGGCAGGTGAGTTTGTTGGAACTAGAGCAAGGCAGAGGGTCAGAGCCAGGGGGAAGTGGCTGGTGCTGACCTGCAGTGGTTGCCCAGGGGTGCAGTGGGGATGGGGCCAGCCCCTGGGGTGCTTCCACAGGGAGAAGTCCTGCAGGGAGCTCTGGGCCTGGGCTGTCCCTGCACAGAATTGAGTGCAGGTGGCTCCCTGGGTAGCAGGGTAGGGGGGAATGAACTTGGGGAGTGGGGCAGCAGTGCCTGCCTGGAGTCAGGTCCCTCATGGTGGCAAACCTGGTGCCCTGATGCCCATTCTCCCCAGGTTCGGGCTGTGCAGAGCTTCCCCACAGGGCATGTTACCTGCACAAAGGGCCTTGACAGAGGACGTTGTGGAGTTGCTGCTGATGGGGTTCTGCACTGTGCACGTGACATTAATCAGAAGATCTGGGTGAGAAATTTTCATGGTGGATCATTGAGCAGTCATATTGTGGGGCTCTGCAGTGCTCCAGCTGTAGGTCATGTCGTTGCCACCATTAGGGACTGTGCAGTTCAGGGTGATGGTACAGGGTCCATTCACACAACTCCTGGCACTGCAGTGAATTGTGGGCTGGGGCAGCTGCTCTGCAGGAAGAGGAAAGGAACCAAAATGTGAGGATACAGGTCTGATGGGAAGAAAACAGCACCCTGCCTTCCTGCAAGCATCTCCGTGAGACACTACTGGGAGAGCAGAGCCCCCGAGACTGCCAGGTGACAGAGCAGACAAGAACAAGGCCGAACAGCCCCCCTCAGGTGATGCTGGATGGGTCCGTGCAGAAAGCCCTGCAGGTGGAAGACCCCTGCAGGGATGTGTCTGGGGTGAGATGCCCCTGGTGACTGATATTTCTATCCAGGGATTTTTACTCAGGAATAACCATGCTGACAAGTGGGTAAAGCAGAGACTGCTCCCCCGGACCAGGGCACAAGCACGAACGCTTATTCACATCCCTAGGGGGTATTCAACACCATTCCTGTGCCCTTCCAGATCTTTACATTAACTAGGTGGTTGCATTTCAACTGTAGGAGAGAGACTGCTGTGCAGGCTTGGTGGGCAGAAACTGTTTAACTCCTACATTGTCGAGTTATTTTTGCTGCAGAGTTAAAAAAGAAAAAAAAAACAGCACTCACCATAGACCTGCAGTGTGTCGAGCACGCCCTGCCGGGAGCTCGGCGCTGCCCGCGCCCTTCCCGGGCCCTCCCGCCCCGGCCCGGCCCGGCCCGGCCGCGCTCCCCGGCCCGCGGCAGCGCCAGCAGGAGCAGGAGGAGGCGCGGGGCCCCGGCCATGCCGGGCACGGCGCTGGGCCGGCGGCTGCGGCCGCTCCGGGGAGGCGGCGGCTCCGGCCACGCTGCTCTCGGCCCGGGCCAAGCGGGAGGCGGCGGCCACGGACCCACAGCCCGCCCGGATCTGCCGGGGAACCAGCGGGCCCGGCTCGCCGGGGCCAGGGCGATGCGGCTGGGAGGACACGAGCTCCCCGCACCCAGCGCAGGGAGGAGCCATGTCCGATACGGGGCAGGGGACGGGGTGACCCCCGCGCACCCCCTGCAGCCGGCGCTGGACCCTTCCCGGGCGGGTCCCCGCTGCGGGTCAGTCCGCACAGCCCTGCGGAGGGAGGCGAAGGGCCACAGGGCCTGGGCAGCTCTCAGCACGGAGGCGATGGTTTCTTCTCCAGATCTGCCGGGCAGACAGCCCCGAGCACGGGAACAGCAGATAACACCCCAGTGCCCTGGTCCGGGCTGCATGAAAGGGGACCCGGGGTGGGGGCTGCACAGAGCCTGGCATGAAGGGAGCTGGGCACGGATAGCACGGAGGCTGAGCCCCCCTGGGTGCCGGGGTGGGTGCGAGTGGATAGGACACTGCGGGGTGGGGAGGAGGTTTGAGCTTGGCAGGGTTCAGATGCACAGAGTAAAGATTTATTCAGAGATCACATATATATATATTTTTAAACACACACACACTCTCTCGCTCTCTCTCTCTCATATATACATATACATCATCTAGCAAACCTTTTTCACACACTTTAAACCACATTAAATCCTGTGTGCCTGTTACAATGAACACACCTGTGCACCCACGCTCCCGCTCACCACTCTGCAATCCTTTCCCTATTTCAATTGCAGTCTCTTAGTCCTAGTCCCCATTCCAGGGTTTACATTCACAGTTCACTCCCTGTCATAATCACTGTTGCTTCTGGTGCTGCTAACACTGCTGCTGTTATTGTCGCTGTCTCCTGGTCCAGTTGTCTTGCTGTCCTTTTCCTTCTCCCTGTCCGCTCCCTCTTTCGGGAGTCCTTGAAGAGCCTGTGCCAAGTGTCTCTTTGCCAGGTGGAGTTGGCTGTATATTCTCCGTCCTCTCCCACCAATTTCTGGTAGTAGGATTGGAGTTCACACAGGAACATGTTAACACAGTGTTTCCTCGAGGGTTTTGTGTCTATACATCAGGAGGTTCCTGCATTTCCACAGGGCATTCCTGATGCAGGACGTGAACTGGCTGAAGCAGGTTGTTGGGGTCCCTTGGTGTTTAGTCAGGTGTCCGTACAACACTGCCTCCCTTGTCATCAGCCTGACTCCTGTCACCTTTTCACAGAGCTGGTTTACCTTTTTCCACACCCCCTTGGCATACGGGCAGAGCCATAGCAGGTGATCAATGGTCTCTGTTGCACTTTGGCAGATATGGCTGGGGCAGCTGGGTCGAGTCCCTTGCCCCTCTCTGTGTTTCCATGCCCACATGGCTTGGCAATCGTCATCAGGGAGCAGCTCCATGGTCGATAGCATACCTCTGGCTCTGACCGCCTTCTGTATCTTCTTGTGCCAGCTGTCCCGCAGGGCTCCCTGCCCCAGAGAGAAGCAATGTTGGCAGCTCTGTAGGGTGAACCCCAGCAGGGCCCAGCTCTCCCATGGGCCAGGGAGATGGAGATGGAAGGACATAAGCTCCCCGCACCAGACACCAGTCCCAGAGCAGTGCAAGAAGCCCAGTTTACTGCGCCACCTTCTCTTTCAGCTTTGGACACCTCTGTGCTGATATGGGGCAAGCTGTCTCTGCCAAGGCAGGTTCAGACACTGGCATCAAGAACAAGGCACCACACCCCAAGCACCAGGGATTGGAGATTTGTCCTTGCTGGGGCAACTCCTAGGTCCTGGGCCACTGGGATCCCCCCACACCCAGCAGCACCACTCAGTGCAGATGGTGGAAAGGGGCAACTCTTGCAGTTTTGGGGCCATTCTTGGATCCATCAAGTGGCTGTACTCCTGGGTCCTGAGACTTCACTGAGCTGTGCTCAAGCAGGGGCCACCCCCAGGCAGCAGCCTGGTGGTGTCTGTGGGTACTTGAGCCCAGCTGGTCCCTACCCTGCAGGCTGGGTGCTGGGGTCTGCTGGCTCTGCTGGGTAGGGGATGAAGCAGCCATGGGGGGACCCTCTGCTCCAGGATGCCCATGTGTCCACTGTACCAGAGCACAGCATCAAGGACTGGCCTCCGGTGCTGGGACTTGGGCCCCTGCAGACCCACCGGCTGCTTCTTTGGTTGCAGTTGGCCTGGGACAGGAACCTCATGGAAGCTGCAGGCCAATGCCTTGTTCGGGCCCTCCCTCCCAGAGGGGAGCAGGGCTTGGTGGCTGGGCCCTGCTTAGTCCCATTTTGGCTGCTTGCCAGCCATGATGTGCACTGCCACGGCCCTGGTGATCAGCGCCCCCAGCACCAACAGCAGGATGAGCCCCTTGGCCTGGCAGTAGGACAGCAACGAGGCTGGAACAGAGCACGACAGCGGGTCAGAGCCGGGGGAGCAATCAGCCTGTGTTAGGGCTGGGGTCCCTCCCTGGCTGCACCTGGGCAGGAGCGGGCAGTACCAGGGAGGGGGAGCCCTGGGCTGCGAAGAATGCAAGCCAGAGCGGGACGTGCCTGTTGGGGTTGGGGCTCTAGAGTGGGGCAGTCCCAGTGCCTGACACCAAGTGTCTCGCAGCACCACTCGGAGCAGAGGAAACTCCCTTTACTGTAAGTACCACAATGGGGAAATGGTAGTGAGCTCAGGCCCCGGTTTCCACAGAGCTGTGGGGAAGTGGTGCACAAGTGGCAGCTGAGCCGGCCATCACGAGACCAAGCAGTCACAACACAGCTGGGCCCTCTCGGTATGTATCCAGTTGTTTTCATGCAGCTGCTGCCAGGACTCGGGCTACAGGTCATCCCCGTGTATTCCTGTGTGGCTGGGTTAAAGGTCAGCCCAGTGCATCCTAGGCTGGGGGTGCATGCTGTGGGTCAGGAGTAAGGGGTCCCATGGGACAGTGGGGGGATGGGGGGCTATGGTTTTGGAGTGAGGAACACCAAGCTCAGCAGAGGGAGAGTTGCAGGTTGGGAGTGAAGGGCAATGGGCTGTGTGGGGAGCGTGGCTCTGGACTGATGGTCATCATGGCTGCTTGCCAGCCTGGGGAGCCATGACTGGTCTACAGGTCTAACCAATGAATTCCTGTGGCGAGTCAAGCTGGTATCCAGCGCTATCAACATCAGTATCACTTTGCTTGTACAAGTGGGAAAATAGGTATGGAATAACTATCGGCCAACCCTTGACAGTTTGTAGGTGCCTAATGCCCTTTACATTCACAAAAGTAAAGTGTCTAAATACCTTCCAAGGCCCAGCCCTAAGTGCCTGGCCCATGTGCATGCAAAGCTTGGGAGCAGGGAGTTGCAAGTGTCGTGCAAATATTGTTCTTTGGGTTTCCTGAGACAAGAAATTGCTTCCAGCGGCAAGCTCTTTTCTGCTTTGGGGTGACTCAAAGGGGCCCTCAGACCAGACAGGGACAAACCTTAGTCAGGTTCCTGCTAAGGGACATTAACCTGTGGCTGGGAAGTTGCACAGCAGTTTGACATTGATGGTGGCCGTGCCCCAGCTGGCTGCATTGCTGGTGTTGCAGTGATAGAAGGTGTCGTTGCTGCCCGCAGTGATCTCCAGCTGCAGCTGGGATTGATGCCCCAGGAGCTGCTGGTTCTCTCTGGCTGGGCTTTCAGCAGTGGGTTGGACTACATGCGAGCTGCTGAGGTCCCTTCCAACCCTCATTTTCTGTGGATCTATAACTTCTCCTGGCTGCAGCAGAGGTAAATGCAGCCCCCTGGCCCGGGCACGGAGCGCATGTCAGGCGGAGCAGCAGCGGAGCACGCACGAGGAGCCGGGGCTGCCCCTGGGTGTCCGGCCCGGGCCCGGGCAGCGAGGCCGGCGCGGGGCGGGGCGGCGCGAGGAGCGGCCGGGAAGGCAGCCTGGAGCCGGCTCACCTGGGAGGGAGGCTGCGGGGGCGCTCGGCTTTGTCCCAAAGAGCTGCAGCTGCCCGGGTCCTCGACCGTCTCCCTGGCGGCCTTCCTGCCTGATCATCGCCGCTGCCCCCGGCGGATTGGTACAAGAGGCACCGGGCAGCGCAGCCTGGACAGAGGCAGACACGGCTGGGTGCAGGGCGGGATCGCCTCTGAGCTGCGAGCAGGGAGGCAGGGGTTGTGGGGGCCGGTTGCAGGTTGGTGGCTCTGGGTCTGTGCCGGGCAGTGATGCAGTGCGCACCCTACATCTACATTGCATCCCACTGGATCCAGCATCAGCCCTCCCCCCCCCACGGAGCTGCCCCGACGCAGGGACATCGGTGCCCCAAGTGTCAGGAATGGGGGTCGGGAGAGGGGAGCTGTTGCATCCAGTGCCGCTATATTGGGTCGTGTACCGGGTATGGAGATTAAGGAACGGGTGTCCTAAATTAGAAGCAAGTTTATTGAACCCTGTCAGATACAACCGTAAATGAATAATGAAGCATTTTCAGCGGTTATAACTGAGCTGTACTTAGTGCAAAGCAAGAAAAGATGCTGACCACCCCAGGATTGAATGGAGGGTGACGTCAGTGCACAGCCAGTCCATGAGCTCTTTACTGAGGTTCCCAACTCTTTCGTCTGCGATATGGATGTTAGATCCACGACCAGATCGTTCAGGAGGGTACATGACCTCCCCTTTCTTTACATACCAGATAGCTTGCATTTCTTAATACAGAAAATCAACTCAAACCTTTCTGCTAGTGCATATTATCAGTCATGGAATCATAGAAAATAAGGGTGTGAAGGGACCTCAGGGGGTCACATCCAGTACAACCCCTGCTCAAAGGAGGACCAGCCCCAATTAGATCATCCCAGCCAAGGCTTTGTCTAGCTGGGTCTTAAAAACCTCCAAGGATGGAGATTGCACCACTTCTCCAGGTAATCTGTGTTGCTGTTTCACCAGCCTCCTCCTGAGAAAGTTCTTTCTAATATCAAACCTCAACTTTCCTTGCTGCAGCTGGAGCTCATTGCTCCTTGTTCTGTCATCTGCCCCCACTGAGAACAGCCCAGCTCCATCCTCTCTGGGACCCCTCTGCTGGGAACTCAAGTCTGCTATTCATCCCACTCCCATCCCTCAGTCTTCTGTTCTCTAGACTAAATCAGCCCATTTCCCACAGCCTCTCCTCATAAGTCCTGTGCTCCAGCCCCCCAACCACTTTTGTTCTCATTTGCTGGACTCTCCAACTTGTCCACATACTATCTGTAGTGGGGGACCTAAATCTGGACACAAGACTCCAGATGCGGCCTCACCAGTGCAGAATTGAGGGGAAGATTCACTTCCCTTGATCTGCTGGCAACGCTCCTACCAATGCAGGCCAGGATGCAATTAGCCATCTTGGCAACATGGGCACTGCTGGCTCATACCCACCTTCTTGTCCACAGTAACCCCAGGTCCTTTTCTGTGTAGTTGCTGCCCAGCCAGTTGGCTCCCAGCCTGTACCGATGCATGGGATTGCTCTTTCCTAAGTGCAGGACTTTGTACTTGTCCTTGTTGAACCTCATGAGACTCCTCCTGGTCCAATGTTTCAATATGTTTGGGTCACTCTGAATTATAGCCCTACTCTCCAGCATATCTACTACTCGCCTCAGGTTGATGTCATCTGCAATCTTGCTGAGGGTGCACTGCATCCCATCCTCCAGGTCCAAGATGAAGACATTGAACAAAACCGACTCCAGGACCGATCCCTGGGGGACTGCACTTGACACTCCTTCTGTTTGCCAAATGTGGTTACCTTTAACTAGGAGTCTCTATTCCAAGGTCCTCTTTTCATTCTTAGGTTGGGGTAGGTTTGCTCTCACTGTTCCTCCTTTGCTCAGGCTATATTTATTCAATTTAGTTAGCCAACTCTCCAATTTGTTTTTAGCCAGGGACAGTATTTTTCCATCTGCTCCTTTCATTGGATGCATGTCTTGACCACAAGCTAAGTGTTCAGCTTAAGATAATCACAGAGGTCAAAACTCAGGCCTGAAGGCCTCTAGGTCCCAACACAGCACCATGCGAGGTCCCTACCTGAGGGTCCAAGCCTGTGTGAAGCCTCCCCAGGGCTGGTGTCATGCCTGGACAGAGGAGCAGGAGCAGGGGTCAGGGCAGGTGTCCAAGGAGGAACAGAAGTGCAGGGATAGATGGCAAGGAGTCTGCACCATCCTGCAGTTGACAGGGAACAATGTGGATTTCTGGCAATTTTGTCTTGTTTTATGCTGTTTAATTGTATAGCTTCAAATCATTTTTCCTTGATGGTTAGCCAATTAAAGTCTGAACAAAACAAGGAGGAAAATGGTGACCATCACAACACAATTGTTAAATTGCCTGGTTCCTGTTTTTGGATTTGTCCAAGTGTGAAGACTTGTGTTTCTCGCAATTAAATGTGATGGTCCAGGAGCTCTCCTCTGCCATAGGTGGATGGGGTTGGGCTTGCTGCAAAAGGGAAATGGAGTGGCGGGGGGGCCTTGAGCACTAGCCCTGCCAGTGAAGAGCCTGGCATGCAAGGACTATGGCATGGGCGATGCTGATGGCTGAGCGTGCCCTGAGGGCTGTGGTGCAGCCCCATGGGGGTCTTGCGAGGGTGGGGGAAGCATTGCCCCTGCCAGGGTTCAGAGACAGAAACAGGACAGAGAGGGAAGCTTTGCTTAGAGGCCACAGCTGCCTTGGGGCAGTGTTTTGTAATGCCTGTGACTTTGGGTCCATGAGTCCAGCCGATCCCTGCCTGAAGATGGGGTGCCGAAGTCTGCTGGCCCTTCTGGGCAGGGCAAGAGGCAGCTGTGGGGGACACCCTGTGTGCCGGGGTACATGTGGGCCTGCAGTGCTGACACTCAGAAATGCACCCCACAGATTCTCTGGACTCTTCTGCTCTGTGCTGCAGCCTTTCCCAGGCTTTCCATCCCAGAGGGGAGCAGGGCTGGTGTAGGCTGGATCCTGCTCAGTCCCGTTTTGCCTGCTTGCTAGCCACGATGTGCACTACCATGGTCCCAGTGATCAGCACCCCTAGTACCAGCAGCAGGACAAGCCCCTTGGCCTGGCAGTAGGACAGTGATGAGGCTGGAACTAGAGCAAGGCAGTGGGTTAGAGCCAGTGAGTGGGGCTGGGTGCCCCCAGAAGGGAGCACAGGAGGAAAGTGGCACCCCCAAACTCACCAAGCACAAACAGCTGAAAATTACTGGTGATTCCAGAGCCATCCCTCAGCTTCACGTCCATGGAGTAGAGGCCACTTTCTTTCTCTGTGACTGAGTTAATCTGCAGCGACAGATTCCCAGGGTGGAAAGAGACTCTGCCAGCAAAAGGCAGAAACGGACTGGTCAAGGTGCCATTCTGATCATGTCTGAGGATCCAGTAGTGCTCTGAATGTAGTTTCACTTTCCAGTTGATTGCCACCCAAGATGACGGCCGTGTCTTGGGCTGAAGCTGAACCGTCTCCCCAACAGCAGCCTTCACTTCTACTTCTTGACAACCTGGGGGTTCAGAAGGGCAAGGGGGAGAGAAAGGTTAGCAGACCCCTCAGCTCCTTATGGAAATACAGGCTGCCACATACTTCTCTTGGGTGCAAAGGGCACTTAGAGGCAAGCCATGTCTTGCATTTTCTACAGAACAAGTAGAAAAGATGACTCCCCATGGAAGCTCCTACTGCTTTATGATAACCCTCATCCCAGCCCAGGGCACTCCTCTGCAAAGCACGGCACAAACACAGCTCCCAAAGACAGTCTCTGCTCCAAAGACCACCCCCCCCCCCATGCCTGAGTTAGCCCCAGGCTGCACCCAGGGAAGAGCAGCCCCTTGTCACTCACCTCCAGCTTCGAGGAGCAGAAGGAGGGAGAGCAGGAGGGGTCCAAGAGCCCCCTTCATCCCAGCTGAGCTGTGCAGGGCAGGCGAGTGCAGACCAGGCGGTGGAGAGCAATGTTATGTGGCCAGGCTGAAGAAGTCAGATGCAGAAATGATGAATAATGAGGAAGCAGGCTGACTTCTCCCTTCAGGATTCAATCCTGCAGGCCCTGAGCACCCCACGAGTGTAAGCAGCCCTGCATAAAGCAAGGGAGAGGTGGCTTGAGTGGGGCTGGGCTGTGGCTCGGTCACCCAGCAGCAGAGGAAGTGTGAGGAGAGGCGGAGGGCAGTGTGACCGGACGTTGGGTTCCCCTTCCAGCACCCTCATGCCCCGGTCATGCTGGGGCATGGCAAAACCCTGACTCAGGGGTGCCTCCTGCAGCATAGAAACCCCCTCCCAACCCAGCCCGCTGGCAGTTCCTTCTGCTTCAGTCCTGGCTGCACAAAGTGGGAATGGTCAGAGAAGTGCAGTGACAGGGTGAAACTACCAATGTCTTTACTGGAGATTCATTGCACAGGAAGGGAGCAGACTGGGGGATGGAAGAGGTTAAAGGAGAGGAGTGGGTTTAATACTGCCATCACTCAGCAGCTCAGCCAGGATCCATAGGGCTGCCCACTGTTTCCCCACTCCCTCGCTCTGCTCCATGCTGGGGCAGGAGCCAGCCTCAGCCCCGGCATAGCCAAGATCTTTCTGTGCTGAGCTAGTGCAGGACAGGCTATTCCTGTTGTTGTTACCTGTTCCTGTTGTTGTGACGGCCCCAGGGCCAGGTCGGCCACTGCCATGGAGGCAGGAAACAGGTTGTGGTCCTACCGTCCACTGACTGCACCCGATGCATGAGACAAACACGGACCCTGGGGCTGCTCTTACATCAAAGTGCCACTGCTAGTGCCTGCCAATACAGTGAGGATGAGGTATGTACCAGCCATGGGATGTCCAAATCCCCCCATCCAGGCCCTCCTGCCTTGCTGGCTCGAACGAGCAAATCCTGCTTGGCCAGCTGAACTGTCTCAGCGTTTCCAGGATCCCAGGGCTCTAAGCCAAACTGGGTCCTGTGTGCATGGGGAAGCTGCGGGTTGGCATCCTAGTGAAAATGCCAGGAGGATTCCCCGTCCCCTGGCTCACTGACCTGAAATGCCCCTTGTTACCCCCAACAGAGGTGCTGCCCCCTTACTCTTGTCTGCTAAGTGCTGAGCAGATGGGCTGAGACTGCTTCCCATGACTGCATGGCTGCAATACTGTGACACTGAAACCATGCAAGGAAGCTATACTCATTTCTCATTCTTGTTTTAAACTTAATTCAATTTCCAGGCCAAATCTGTTCCAAATTAAGTTGCATGCAAGCTGGAGGCCTTGGGGTTCAGATGCCCCCTCATCTCACTTACACTGAGCCAGAAGGAGGAAGTTAGAGGGAGAGCCTCACAGCAACCCCTCATCACTATAAACTGTGTAGCCAAAATCCTTGCCTTGGAGGCATTTGTAGACTCTTGCAGGGCTGCCCACGCACGGTGCAAGGGACAGGCCTCTACCCTCAACAACAGCTTACAATCATAGGGTCATAGAAAATGAGGGTGGGAAGGGACCTCAAGAGGTCTAATCTAGGTCCACCCCCTGCTCAAAGCAAGATCAGCCCCAGCTTCATCATCCCAACCAAGGCTTTGTCTAGCTGGGTCTTAAACAACTGCAAGGATGGAGATTTCACAATGTCTCTGGGCAATCTATTCCAGTGCTTCACCACCCTCCTAGTAAGAAAGCCTTTTCTGAATATCTAATCTAAACAATCCTCTGTTGCTGCAACTGGAGCCCGTTGCTCCTTGTTCTGTCATCTGCCACCACTGAGATCAGTGCAGGTCCATCCTCTTTGCAACCACCCTGCAAGGAGTTAAAGGCTGCTATTAAATTCCCCTCAGTCTTTTCCTCTGCAGACTAAATAAGCCCATTTCCCTCAACCTCTCCTCACAAGTCATGTTCCCCAGCTCCTGAACCATTTTCATTGCCCCCCACTGGACTCTCTCCAACATGTCCACCTCCTTTCTGTGGTGGGGGCCCCAAAACTGGACACAGGATGCCAGATGTGGGCTCCTCAGTGCTGAATAGTGGGGAAGAATCACTTTCCTTGATCTGCTGGCAATGCTCCTACCAATGCAGCCCAGGATGTCATTAGCTTTCTTGGCAACAAAGGGCACACTGCTGGCTCATATCCATCTTCTTGTCCCCAGGTCCTTTTCTGGAGAGCTGCTGCCCAGCCAGGCAGCTCCCAGCCTGTACCACTGCATAGGATTGCTCCGTCCTAAGTGCAGGACTTTGCACTTGTCCTTGTTGAACCTCGTGAGACTCCTTTTGGCCCAGTCCTCCAATTTGTCTAGGTCACTCTGAATCCTAGCCCTACCCTCCAGTGTATCTACTACTCCCCCCCAGCTTGGTGTCATCTGCAATCTTGCTGAGGGTGCACTGCATCCCATCCTCCAGGTTGTTGATGAAGACATTGAACAAAACCGGCTCTAGGACCGATCCCTGAGGCACTGCTCTTGATACCACCTGCTTCTGTTTCCCAAATGTGGTTACCTTTAACTGGGAGTCTCTATTCCAAGGTCATCTTTTCATTGTTAGGTGGGGGTAGGTTTGCTTTGCTTGAATTTGTTCCTCTTTTGCTCAGGTTGAATTTATTCAAATTAGTTAGCCAACTTCCCAGTTAATTTTAAGGTGGGGACATTATTTCTCCACCTGCTTCTTTCACTGGATGCTTGTCCTGACCACAATTCAGGATAAGCACACTGCTTAATCTAAGCACAAAGGTCAAAACCTGAAGGCCTCTGGGTCCCAACACAGCACCCTGAGGGGTCCTTGCTCCTGGGTCCAAGCCTGTGTAAATCCTCCCTTTGGGCGCCAGGGCCAGTATCTGCAAGAGCAGCAGGCCCAGCCCTTCGGCCCAGCAGTAGAGCAGTGCCTTGCCTGGATGGAGGAGCAGGAGCAGGGGCCAGGCTGGGCACCTGGGAGGCCACATCCCCAGGGCAGGTGTCTGAGGAGGGACAGAAGTGCAGGGGCAGGTGGCAAGGCTTGTCAGGAGATCCCCTCTGCCAGGGCTGGGCTGGACTGGGCTCATGGCAAAGGGGGAATAGTGTGGGGGGACCTTGGGCACTAGCCCTGCCAGTGGAGACCCTGGCATGCAGGGACTTTGGCACAGGGAAGGCTGATGGCTGAGTGTGCCCTGAGGACTGTGGTGCAGCTAGTAGGGCTCTTTGGGAGGAGGTTGTGAAGCATAGTCCATGGCAGTGTTCAGAGATGCAGACAGAGATGAAAAGGGAAGGTTTGTTTAAAGGCTTCAGCTGGCTCCAGGGCAGCAGTGTATTGTACTGCCCATGTTTGTGGGCCCCTGAGCCCAGCCAGTCCCTGCCCTGCAGACTGGGGGCCAGGGTCTGGTGGCCTCCCTGGGCAGGGGAGGAGGCAGCTGTGGGGGGACCCTCTGCTCCAGGGTGCCTGTGGGCCTGCAGTGCCGGATGCTGCATCAAGGACTGGATTCTGGCACTGGGACACAGACCCCAAACACCCACTGGCAGCTTCCTCTCCGTGCTTCAACCTCCTTCCCTCCCAGAGGGGAGCAGGGCCTGCATGGGCTGCACCTTGTTCAATCCTGTTTCGACTGCTTGCCAGCCACGATGTGCTCCACCATGGTTGTGGCGATCAGCACCCCCAGCACCAGCAGCAGGATGACCCCTTGGCCTGGCCGTAGGACAGTGGTGAGGTGTGGGAGGGCGGTTGTGCTGGAACAGAGCTCGTTCTGCCCTGTGGTGTTTCCCCTGGGGGCAGTGGGGATGGGGCTAGCCCCTGGGGTGCTTCCAGGGGGGAAGGAGCCCTCCATAGAGCTCCTGGGCTGGGCCCTTCCTGCACAAAGATGGTGCATGTGACTCCCTCTGTAGTAGGGTCAGGGGAAATCTGTAGGGCAGATATTTGGGGTGGAGAAGGGGCAGCATCTAGAGTAAGGTGCTTCCTAGCAGCAAACATGTGGGCTTGATGCTTGTTCCAGAGGGGAACAAGGCCTATAAGGCCCAGCTTATCTTGCAGTAAACGTCAAGTGCACAGTGCAGACAAGAACAAGGTCCTGCTCCCCTCTGGGAGGGAAGGCCTTTAAGCCCCAGCTTGGGCGATGCTGGGTCCATGCAGGAGGGTCCTGCGGGTGGAAAACCCTTGCAGGGATGTGTCCTGTGTAAGATGCCCCTGATGATGATATTTCTATCCAGGGCTCATTGCTCAGAAATATCCATGCTCGTGAGCTCTTAGATTGGAGATGACAAGGGTGCTGCACAAAATGTCTTTACTCTGGCTGCGGCTGCAATGCTCAGAGCCCAGATCTGTCCAGTGCCCCCTGCTTCGCTGATGTGTGGGGAAAGCACAGACTGCTCCCCAAGACTGGGACAGAAGCATGAGTGCTCATCCTGCCCTTCCACGGAGGGGGATTCACATCCCCAGGGTCATCCATCTCCTTTCCTGTGCCCTTCCAGACCTTTATATTAAATAGGCTGTCACACTTAAAACGTCGGGGAGGAGTGCCATGGGGTCTTGGATGGGGAGTGACTGTTTAACCCCTACATTTTCAAAATTATCTTTGCTACAGAGTTAAAAAATTACTGCACCCACTATAGATGTGCAGTATGAAGAGCATGATGAATATGCTTGTGCCCGTGATGACTTCTGATGTGTAGGACCCCACGTCCTCCAGCCTCAGGTCAGTGATTTGCAGTGAGGGGCTGTCATCAGAGACCTGCAGGCAGCCCTCTTACTGACTGTCTATCACAATGACTCTTGGGGGGGTCTCCTGGTATCACATTTGCTAGCCTGTCTGCGCCAACAATGCAGCCAGCAGAGTCAAATCTCTCCCCTGCCAGGATCCCGGGAGGAAATGTGACCATCAATGCCAGGGTCCCAACCAGCTCCTTGGGTGCTATATCTGGAAATGCTCCGAACCATACTGCACCTTGGCAGGGAACGACATGGATTCAGGGTGACAGAGCTGGACCCCACTGTGTACACACACATTGCTGTTGGTCTCAACACTCTCAGTCCCATTTCAGCTGCTTGCCAGGAACAACGTTCACTGTCACGATCCTGGCGATCAGCGCCTTGAGCACCAGCAGCAGGATGAGCCCCTTGGTCCAGAGGGGAATGGGGGGCAAGGGAGAGTGACCCATACTGTCTGGCACTGGCTGCTCTGGGAGGACAGGGCCAGTGCCTGGGCTACTTCCAGAAGGAGGAAAAGCCCTGCAGGGAGCTGCTCAGTGGCATGTCTGAGGGGCTTTAACCTTCTGAAGCACTAAGCTCTGTCCTGTCCCCCACACACTCCACAGACGTAATCAGCAGCCCCCACCCACCTGCAAACTCCTCCTGCACAGAGATTTCCAAAGTTGCAAAAGCTTCTTTCCACATTGAAAAGAACCCTGCAGCTCCATGATTTCCCATTTCAAACACATGTAAAAATACCCAGTCCTCTTTGACCGAGGTCCAGGACACATTCAGATGAGCAACCTTCAGAGGACAAGCAGATGCTTCTAAGCCCGCTAGGCTGTTTGCAGGCTGCTGCCTTGTGTTTTTGTGCAGTGCTCGGTGCTATCCCCTCACCCCCTGGCACAAGGGACAGTGCTAATACTCCTGTAAGTGCTCATGGAGCAGCAGCTCACAGGAGCTCCTGTCCTGGGGAAATGCTGGAAAAAACAGCACCACAGCAAGACCAAAAACCCTCCCTGCTTTGCAGAAACCAGCAGCCTGCACTCACCCCAGAGTTACCCAGAGACGTGCTGAAATCTTCATCCTTGCAGGTTTTTAAGGCCTGGCTAGGAAAAGCCTTGGCTGGAATGATGTAGCTGGGCCTGGTACCAGTTTGAGCAGGGATTTGGACTAGATGCGACCTCCAGAGGTCTGTTCCCACCCAATTTCCTGTGATTCTATTTACCCGGGGTAAATGCACCCCCTTCTCACTCACCCTGAACTTGGAAATGCAGGAGGAGGCACAGCAGAAAGGGACAGAGAGCTTCCTCCATTGTGGCAGGCATGTGAAGGGCAAGCAGTGGGGAGTGAGGCTGGAAGGAGTCAGACAGAGACATGACTGAGGAGAAACCAGGCCGACTTCCCCATAGAGGGCTCCATCCTGCAGGTCCTGAGTGCCCGCAGGTGCATCCAACAGTGAGGACGTTACTAGAAAGCAGAGTTGCTTTCAGTGAGACTGAGACGTGCAGATACCCTTGCCAGGAACAGCCAAGGCATCAAGTACTGAAGGGGACCTGAGTGAGCCAGAGGGAGGTGGCTAGAAGCCAGGACAGTTCTGCCATACAGCAGCTTTTTGGGTGGTCTCTGCCCCTGCCTTGATACGGTGGGAGCTTGCGGAGACTTGACTGAGAGGCATGCTTATGCTGCACACACTTCCACCGCAGCAGCTATGTGCTTCCTCCCTCCTGTTCCTTCTCCTCTGTGGTTGGGCACTCCCAATACAGGGTGCAGAGCACTCACAGCAGTGCCAAGAGATGTGGAAAACTGCAGAGAAGAAAACCTCATACCAGTTCTGTCATCCATTTAGGAGGAAATACTGGCACAGAGACAGGCATGGAGGAGGGGGGAGCTGGAGGATGGAGATGGACACACAGCACCTGCAGGTAAGGCTTGAGGTGAATGGGACATTGCACTTGGCACCCCTGGCATGAAGGCAACACTGAGGGACCTTCCTTGCAGTGCCTTCTCTATGGTACTTATTGCTACTTTCTTGGTGAGGTTTTAAGAGACTCAGCACAGTAGTTCCCACTGCCACGGAGCAATTAGGACCTGGTGTCTGGACAAAAAGTTTCTGGGTCCAGGAAGACATAACGCAGCCCAGAAATCTGCACTGAGCCAGTGGGACACTGGGGAACATGGAAGCTAGGAAGGAGTCTCCGTTTTCCATGAAGTCCGGAGTAGCCAAGATCTTCCCGCTGGAGGTGAAGGTGGGAGGCTAACTGTGAATTACCCGGGGCAGGGTACCACCCCGCCCAGAAAGAGCTGCTCGCCGCTAGGAGGAAACCCGCCTCCCGGGCACGATCTTTCCCCTGTCAGGTGAGGCCAGGAGGAGCAGGAGGCGGCGCGGGGCCCCGGGCATCCCGGGCACGGCGCTGGGCGGCCGCAGGTGCGGGGCCTGGAGGCGGCGGCGCACGGACACCGCTCCCGGCCGGACACGGGCTCCCCGGGCCCGGCCCGGCGCGGCGAGCGGCGCACACGGAGGGGCCCGGCCCGGGCTGCCCGCGGGGAAGGCGGCGGCGGCGGCGGCACCGGGGCCAGGAGCTCCCCGCGCGGGGTCAGCGCCGAGCCCCACGGCCCGCGTCCAGCGCCGAGCACCGGGGCTGCCCTGCTGCCGGCCCGGCCCGGCCCCCGGCTCCAAGGGCCCGGCCTGGCCGCCAGCTCTGCCGGTGCCTCTGCCCTGCAGCCCCGGCCTGGCCCGGGCACGGAGCGCATGTCAGGCGGAGCAGCAGCGTCCGCGGCGCGGAGCACGCACGAGGAGCCGGGGCTGCCCCTGGGTGTCCGGCCCGGGCCCGGGCAGCGAGGCCGGCGCGGGGCGGGGCGAGGCGGGGAGCGGCCGGGAAGGCAGCCCGGAGCCGGCTCACCTGGGAGCCCAACGAGCTGCAGCTGCCCCGGGCTGTAAGCGTCTCCCTGGCGGCCTTCCTCCGCATGATTTGATCACCCCTCCCGCAGCACATAACGGCCCCTGCCCCCGCTGCCTGCTGCCACCCCCTCCCCTCCTGGCCAGATGCCCCGGGCACCGCTGCCCCCGGGGGTTGCTACGAGAGGCACCGGGCAGCGCAGCCTGGACAGAGGCGGACACGGCTGGGGGGCAGGGGGCATCTGTGGCGCTGCCGGGAGCAGGGAGGCAGGGGTTAGGCAGGGGCGGGGTTGCCGGCGGGGGGCCCTGGGGCTGTGCCAGGCAGCGATGCAGCGCCCAACGTGCTGGCACTAGGCCGGGCTCTGCTGGGAGGTCCCAAGGACTGGCAACTGCTGTCTGAGTGCCAGGCAGAGGCAGGAGGAGCTTGAGGCTGGAGCCGTCCTCCTCCTGGGGACAGCATCAGTCCCCCTCCGCTCCGAACTGGTGTGGACGCAGGGACAGCAGTGCCCCTGGTGACACGAGTGCACGGCAGTGGGGGGACACTGCTGCATCCAGTGACTATATTGGGACTTGTCCTGGATACAGATACACTTCTGCTAAAGTAGAAGCAAGTTTATTGAACCCTTACAGATAAAACCCGAAATTAAAAATGAACTGTATTTTCAGCAGAAACGAACTGTAGTTAGTCAAAAGCAATAAAATGTGTGTGCGCGCGCGTGCGGGGGGGGGGGTGCTTGGGCATTACTCCTGCCAGTGGAGATCCTGCCTCCCAGGGACGTTGGCACCCACAGTGCTGATGGCTGAACAAGCCCTGGGGGCCACAGTGCAACCTCATGGGGCTCTTGGGGCGTGGGGGGAGGATTGACCCTGAGGGTTCAGAGACGCAGACAGTGCAGAGGAGGGAAAGTTTGTTTCGAGGCTGCAGCTGACCCGGGGACAGCAGAATTGTGTCTTGCCCATATCTGTGGGCCCCTGAGCCCAGCCAGTGACTGCCCTGCAGACTGGGGGCCATGGTTCGTTGCCAGTGCTGGGCAAGGGGAGGAGGCAGAGATGGGGTGGCACTTCTCCTCCAGGGTGCCTGTTCCGCTTTAGGAATAGGACTTAGACACTCATAGTCGGACCCCTGCAGCCCACCGGCTGCTTCTCCTCCGTGCTGCAGCCTCCCTCATCCTTCTGTCTCGGAGCGGAGCAGGGCTGGTGTGGGCTGGGCCCTGCTCAGTCCCGTTTCGGCTGCTTGCCAGCCATGATGTGCACTGCCACGGTCCCGGTGATCAGCGCCCCCAGCACCAACAGCAGGATGAGCCCCTTGGCCTGGCAGTAGGACAACGATGAGGCTAGAAGTAGAGCAAGGCAGAGGGTCAGAGCCAGGGAGAAGTGGCTGGTGCTGCCCCGTCGTGTTTGCCCTGGGGGGCAGTGGGGATGGGGACAGCCCCTGGGGAGCTTCTGAGGGAGGGTGGGGGAGGGAAGGAGTCCTGCAGGGAGCTCCAGGGCTGAGTACTCCCTGCACAGAGATGGTGAATGTGGCTCCCTGGGTAGCAGTTTCAGAGCAAATCTGCAGGGTCGAGTTTCAGGGTGGAGAGTGGTGCAGCATCTGCCTGGAGTCAGGTACCTTGTGGCCCCCCAACAGCCGGCACCATGAGGCCCATTCTCCCCAGGTGTGAGCTGCATGGAGATCCCCACAAGGCATGTTACCTGCACAAAGGGCCTTGGCAGAGGCCGTCGTGGAGCTGCTGCTGGCGGGGTTGTGCACTGTGCACGTGACGTTTATCATAAGATCTGGGTGAGAGATGACCACAATGGATCCTTGAGCAGTCATACTGAGGGGCTGTGGGGTGCTCCAGCTGTAGGTCTCTTTGCTGCCTCCGTTGGGGATGGTGCAGCTCAGAGTGGTGTTACAGAGCCCATTTGCACAGCTCTGGGCATTGCAGTGAATCGTGGGCTGGGGCAGTCGCTCTGCAAGGAGAGGAAATGAAAAGGGAGAATACCAGTGGGAAAGAATAAAACAGGACTCTGGTTTCCTCCAAGCACCTCCCTGAGACACTACTGGGAGAGCAGAGCACCTCAGATCACCAGGTGACAGAGCAGACAAGAAAATCAAACACAAACCAGCACTCACCGTAGACCCGCAGTGAGAAGAACCGGGTGAATTCGTTTTTATCCGTGTTGACTCTAACTGTGTAGGACCCCGCGTCCCCCGGCCTCAGGTCGGTGATGTGCAGTGCGAGGCCGGCGTTGGGGACACGCAGGCGGCCCCTATAGCGCCTGTTTGACACAAGGACACTCGGGGGGTCTCCTGGTACCGCCGTTGCTAGACTCTCTGTGCCAATCGTCCAGACAGTATTATCTAATGTTTCACCTGCCGGGATCTCGAGAGGAAACGTGACCGTCTCCCCCGCGGTCCCGACCAGCTCTGCCAGGGCGGCGTCTGCACCGGCTCCGGACCATGCTGCACTTGTCGGGGAACAACACGGACTGAGGGCGACCCCCGCGCACACGGGCATTGCCCTGCCCAGCCCCGGCCGCTCCTGCCGCTCCGGGTGCAAGGTCCCTGTCCCGGCCGGGCAGGGGCAGGTCCGAGGCTGTCGTGCCGCCGGCCCCGGCCTTTGCCCCCGGCCTCCCCCGCCGCCGGCCCTGCCCCGCTGCGGGGCTCGCCCTGCCGGGAGCTCGGCGCTGCCCGCGCCCTTCCCGGGCCCTCCCGCCCCGGCCCGGCCCGGCCCGGCCGCGCTCCCCGGCCCGCGGCAGCGCCAGCAGGAGCAGGAGGAGGCGCGGGGCCCCGGCCATGCCGGGCACGGCGCTGGGCCGGCGGCTGCGGCCGCTCCGGGGAGGCGGCGGCTCCGGCCACGCTGCTCTCGGCCCGGGCCAAGCGGGAGGCGGCGGCCACGGACCCACAGCCCGCCCGGATCTGCCGGGGAACCAGCGGGCCCAGCTGGCCGGGGCCAGGGCGATGCGGCTGGGACGACGGCGGGATCCCGGCGGCCCAGGACCCAGGGGCTGCCCCGGCCAGGACACAGGTGCGAGCCCCGGTCTTGCTGCCGGGTCTGACCCCGCCTGGGCAGGGACAGGACGCGGGGGGGGGGGGGGCGGGGGGGTGCGCGGGGTCCGCCGTGCCCTGCCCCGTGTGCGCACAGAGCGGGCGGAGGCCGGAGCAGGGCCCGGGCTCCTCCTTGCGCCTGGGGCTGGGCCCGGCTGGTTCCCGCTGCGGAGCTGGGGCCGGTTCCTGTCGGGGCAGCCCGGAGCCGCCTCCCTCCCCACCCGGCTTCCCACCAGGATCGCCAAGGCCGGAGACCCAGCCCCACCAGTCTGCCAGGCTCTCGGAGGAGCCAGACCGGGATGGAGGCTGGGGCAGCTAGAGCATCCTCACTGATGCTAGGCCCCTTCCTCTGGTTTCATTCAGGCCAGGCTCACGAACCAGCTCCATGAGACCCAGGAAGATGCTAAACATCCCTGGCCCCCTCATATACGCGGTGCAAAGGGCACTTAGAGGCAAGCCGTGTCTTGCATTTTCTACAGAACAAGTAGAAAAGATGCATCTCCCTG
Organism: Alligator mississippiensis; assembly: GCF_030867095.1. Lineage (NCBI taxonomy): Eukaryota > Metazoa > Chordata > Crocodylia > Alligatoridae > Alligator > Alligator mississippiensis. The sequence continues at coordinate 16,373,340 of NC_081838.1, read as the reverse complement.
GAAGCTCCGGCTGCTTTAAGATAAGCCTCATCCTAGCCCAGGGCTCCCCCCTGAATGCACGACACAAACACGGCTCCCAAAGACAGTCTCTGCTCCAAAGATCCCCCTCTCCCATGCCTGAGCTTGCCCCAGGCTGCACCCGGGGAAGAGCAGCCCCTTGTCACTCACCTCCAGCTTGGCGGAGCAGAAGGAGGGAGAGCAGGAGGGGTCCGAGAGCCCCCTTCATCCCAGCTGAGCTGCACAGGGCAGGTGAGTGCAGACCAGGTGGTGGAAAGCAAGGTTATGTGGCCAGGCTGAAGAAGTCAGATTGAGAAATGAATAAAGAGGAAGCAGGCTGACTTCTCCCTTGAGTGTTCAATCCTACAGGTCCTGAGCACCCCACAAGTGCAAGAAACCCTGCATAAAGCAGGGTAAACTTGGCTTGAGAGGGGCTGGGTTGTGAATCCATCACCCAGCAGCAGAGGAAGTTGAGGCTTGGCCTGTGCGAAGAGGCCCAGGGCAGCGTGACCGGATGCTGGGTCTCCCTTCCAGCACCCTCATAGCCCGATCCTGCCAGTGCTTGGCAAAACCCTGATTCAGCAGCACCTCCTGCAGCATAAAAGACTGCTCCCAACCCAGCCCACTGGCACTTCCTCCTGGTTCCTTCGTGGCTGCACAAAGCAGAAATGGTCAGAGAAGTGCAGTGATGGGGCAAAACTGCACAGAGCAGATTTCTTTATTGGAGATTCACTGCACAGGAATAAGGAAGGGGGCAGATTGGGGGATGGAAGAGATGAAAGGAGGGCAGGGGGGTGAATACTGCCATCCCTCAGCAGCTCAGCCAGGATCCATAGGGCTGCCCACCCTTTCCCCTCTCCCTCGCTCTGCTCCATCCTGGGACAGGAGCCAGTCTCAGCCCCGGCATTGCCAAGATCTTTCTGCACTGAGCTAGTGCAGTACATGCTATTCCTGTTGTTGTTACCCACCTGACCGCCCCAGGGCCAGGTCGGGTAGTGCCGCGGGGGCAGGAAACAGGTTGCGGCCCGACCGTCCACCGATTGCACCCAACGCATGAGAGGAACACAGACCCTGGGGCTCATCTTACATCAAAGTGCCACTGCTTGTGCCTGACAGTACAGTGAGGATCAGGTATGTACCAGCCATGGGATGTCCAACTTCCCCCCACCCAGGCCCACCTGTCTTGCTGGCTCGAAAGTGCAAATCCTGCTTGGCCAACTTGGTCAGTGTTTCCATGATCCCAGGACTCTAATCCAGACTGGGTCCTGTGTGCACAGGGAAGCTGCGGGTTGGCATCCTAGTGAAACTGCCAGGAGGATTCCCCATCCCCTGGCTCACTGACCTGAAATGCCCCTTGTTACCCCCAACAGACGTGCTGCCCCATTACACTTGTCTGCTAAGTGCTGAGCAGTTGGGCTGAGACTGCTTCCCATGAATGCACGGCTGCAATACCGTGACACTGAAACCGTGCAAGGAGGCTAAGCTCACTTTCCACCTTTTTTTTTTTTTTTTACTTAATTCTGTTTCCAGGCCAAATATGTCCCGAATTATGTTCCAAATTTCAAGTGAGCAGAGCTCAATGGTTCTAGTCTATGTGGTGCTACCATTAGCCTGTCTCATCCCTCCCAGGCTCTTCACCCTGGGGCTTCAGATACTTCCAGAATCCATGGCAGGCTCCTGCATGCAAGCTCCAAGCCTGGAGGCCTTGGGGTTCAGATGCCCCCTCATTTCGCTTGCACTGATCCAGAAGTAGGAAGCTAGAGGGAGAGCCTCACACTATAAACCCTCATCATTATAAACTTTGTAGCCAAAATCCTTGCCTTGGAGGCATTTGTAGACTCTTGCAGGGCTGCCCACCCATGGTGCAAGGGACAGGCCTCCACCATCAACTACAGCTTACAATCATAGGATCATAGAAAATGAGTGTTGGAGGGACCTCAGGAGGCTGCATCTAGGTCCACCCCCTGCTCAAAACAAGATCAGCCCCAGCTGCATCATCCCAACCAAGGCTTTGTCTAGCTGGGTCTTAAACACCTCCAAGGATGGAGACTTCACAACCTCTCTGGGATACCTATTCCAGTGCTTCACCACCCTGCTAGTGAGAAAGCTTTTCCAAACATCTAACCTGAACAATCCCCTGTTGCTGCAACTGAAGCCCATTGCTCCTTGTTCTGTCATCTGTCACCACTGACAACAGTGCAGGTCCATCCTCTTTGTAACCCCCCTGCAAGGAGTTAAAGGCTGCTATTAAATCCCCTCTCAATCTTCTCTTCTGCAGACTAAATAAGACCAGTGCCCTCAGTGTTTCCTCACAAGTCATGTCCCCTAGCCCCCGAACCATTTTCATTGCCCTCTGCTGGACTTTCTCGAATGTGTCCACCTCCTTTCTGTAGCGGGCGGGGGGGGCCAAAACTGGACACAGGACTCCGGAGGTTGGATCCCCAGTGCAGAATAGAGGGGAAAGATCATTTTCTTCTATCTGCTGGCAACACTTCATAGAATCATAGAAGTCGGGTCAGAAGGGACCTTGTAGATCCTCAAGTCTGACCCCCTGCTTGGGCAGGAGGGAAACTGGGCTCAAGTGACCCCAACCAGGTAGGCATCAAGCCACTTCTTAAAGACCCCCAGGGTAGGAGCCAGCACTACTTCCCTTGGAAGTTGGTTCCAGATCCTAGCCGCCCTGACTGTGAAGTAGTTCCTACAGTTCCCCTGACTGTGAAGTAGTTCCTAATCTAAACCTACTCTCCAACAACTTGTGGCCGTTATTCCTTGTTATCCCGGGGGGCGCTAGGGGAAACAAGGTCTCCCCCAAACCCTTTTGATCCCCTATAGTGAGTTTACAGATGGTCACAAGGTCCCCCCTCAGCCTTCTCTTGTGAAGGCTGAACAGGTTCAGGTCCTGTAGGCTCTCCTTGTAGGGTCTGTCCTGCTGTCCCCGGATCATGCGGGTGGCCCACCTTTGATCCCTCTCAATGTTGTCCACATCCCTCTTGAAGTGGGGTGCCCAGAACTGGACACAGTACTCCAGCTGTGGCCTGACCACTGTCATGTAGAGGGGCAGGATCACCTCCTTGGCTCTACTTGAGATGCACCTGTGGATGCACGATAGGGTCCGGTTAGCCCTGCCGACCATGACCTCGCATTGTTGGCCCATGTTCATCTTGGAGTCAATGATGACTCCAAGATCCCTTTCTGCCTCCGTGCTCTCAAGAAGGGAGTTTCCCATCTTATAAGTGTGCTGTTGGTTACTGCTGCCCAAGTGCAGCACCCTGCACTTGTCCGTATTGAAACGCATCCTGTTTTTGTTAACTCACCCGTGCAACCTATCCAGGTCTTTCTGCAGTTTATCCCTCCCTACTAGTGTGCCCACCTCACCCCAAATTTTGGTATCATCAGCAAATTTGAACAGGTTGCTTTTCACCCCTTCGATCAAATCGTTGATAAATAAATTGAACAGCACGGGCCCAAGGACCGAGCCCTGGGGGACTCCACTGCCCACTTCCTCCCAGGTCGAATATGACCCATCCACCACCACCCTCTGAGTACGACCCTTCAGCTATTTGCAATCCATCTGACTATGTAGGCATCAATGCCACAGTTGCCTAGTTTTTTAATGAGGATGGGATGGGAGACAGTGTCAAAGGCCTTGCTGAAGTCCAGAAAGACTACATCCACGGCGACACCTGCATCCAATGCTTTTGTGACCTGATCGTAAAAGGGAATCAGGTTGGTCTGACCTAACTTGCCCCTAATGAAACCATGCTGGTTGCCCCTGAGCAACATCCCGATGCCGGCCCATCACAGATGTGCTCCTTGATGATCTTCTCAAAGAGTTTCCCCAGGATTGAGGTAAGACTGACGGGCCTATAGTTGCCCGGGTCCTTCCTCCTCCCTTTCTTAAAGATGGGGACCACATTGGCTGTCTTCCAATCATCTGGCACCTGGCCCGAGCACCACGAGCGCTCGTAAAGCCATGCCAAGGGCCCAGCAATAAACTGCAGCCTGCGGCTCCCCACCAGCCCTCCAAGGCTGCCGTTTGCCCCCTGGCCTGGACCATTCCTGGATAGGTCCCCTTGGGGCTGGACCTTCTGGACAGACCTGGGAAGGGAGGCATGGGGTGTCAGCTCTCAGGATGCAGGAGTTGGTATCCCCATCCAGATAGCACCAGGCACTGAAACAGCAGATAACATGTGCTTGAGCCACCAGTGCCATGATCGAGGCTGCTTGAAAAGGGAACTGGGGGTCCTCTGGCAGCAGAAAGCAGTGCAAACAGGAGCCCAGCTCCCTGTGCCACCTCCTGCTCCAGCCTTTGAAGCCTCTGTGCAGATACGGGGCCAGGAGGATGGGGTGTGACCCCTGCAGACCCACCAGCTGCTTCTTCATGCTGCAGCTGGGACACTAACCCCTTGGAAGCTGCAGGCAAATATCTCCTGCAGGCCTTCCCTCCCAGGTCCCCTGTGGCGCACATCCCTACCAGGGTATCCATCCCCATTCCTGTGCCCTTCCAGACCGTTTGATTAATTAGCCTGTTGCATTTCAACTGTAGGGGAGAGATTGCCATGGAGGCTCGGTGGGCAGAGACAGTTTAATTCCTACATTTTCGAGTTACCTTTGAGACAAGTGAAAAAATAGCACTCACCATAGATGTGCAGTGTGAAGAGCCTGGTGAACCGGCTTCTATTTGTATTGATTTGAGCTGTGTAGGACCTTGTGTCCTGCAGCCTCAGGCTGGTGATTTGCAGTGAGAGGCCATTGCTGGGGAACTGCAAGCGGCCCCTATAACTCCTATCTGACACAACGACACTCGTGAGGGCGGGGGGTCTCCTAGTACCCCTTGTGGCAGCCGAGAGCGGTCTAAGGCTATGGCCAGTAGCCCGAACAGTCAGGTGGGAATGTCCTATGATGGAATAGAGTTAGGCACGGAAGCGTATTGGAATTAAAAGGAAAGCTTTACTTACACTGCCGATGGTCGCAGCGCAGGAAGAAAACTTGCTTGAATTTCAGTTGCAAAACAAACACACGGGTGAGATCTCTCTTAGAACTGAACAGAGATGAGTTGTCGGTGTACGACTCCACGAGTGCTTAACATGGGAGTACGTCAATATAATCACGATGACGGGGAGTAGGCTGATCAGGTTCCTAAGTTTCCTCCAAGGCACAAGCAGAGTTTGCTAGGCTCCACAGCGCGCTTAGAGTTCCCCACAAGATGGTTGTGGAGTCCTCCAACTTGGGCGGAAACGCCCCTAACCTTTTATACGGCTAGCGAGCCAATTGCCAGCTGCCACGTGGGAATAATTTAGAATAGACCAATGGTGGGACACAAATCTGCATACGTTTGGCGGGAACTTTGTTGCACCGGGGATTTCTCTCTGCAGCTGAGAAATCCACCCTGCAAAGAAAGCTCCATGTGGCGGGAAAATTCCAATGTGCCGAGGCACTAAAAATCATTGGGTTATGACATGCCCCCTTGCCGATGGCACAGCTGGAATTTAGACCACATGCGTGTCGTTTGGGTCGTTATGAGCTCTCTCAGCTGGTTCATAAGCTAAACGATTAAACACAAATTCAGACAACAATAAGTTCGTCCTCTAAGGATCGAATCAAATAATAGCTGGCACCAACACACAGACATAATTATATTCATACAAAGAAATTAGACTATTAGGGTCTCAGTAGGTGTCATGGCGAAGTCACAAGTCAAGCCCTCGCTTCTTCAATGATGTTCTCTTTCTCTCTCTCGGGACTTCCCTCTGCCACGCACTTTGAGTCCTGAACCTGTGAAAAGAAAAATCCTCAAAACGATAAATTAACCTATATTACAATATTTACATGGAACCGCGCGCGATAGGGCAGTCAGCTAGATTTGCCGCCGCTCCCCACTTTTTCACAGCACACAATACAGGTGCTCAGGCACAGCTCCGCTTTGGACGATTTTTTCTCTCGCACGCTTGTGGATACAACCGATGCGGAAGTAGATGGCAAACACCGTGGGGTTGTATCCACGTTCAGCAAGATGAAAACGTCGATGACAACGTCGAGGAGTCGTCGTCTGGCTTTTCTGAATACTGAAAACCTAGTTCATAGGCCAGTTGCCATTGGCCTGCATCTCCCAAGATTCGGAGTTGTCGTTTAGTGAGCCCAGAACGGTTTAGGAGGAATCCAAACATGATTCGCTCTTCAGGCGTTCTCTGTGGCAACGGTTGATAATCAGATTTGCTATGGCTTGCGCCCTGAGCTTCGATCGGGTATACAGTAGATCGATGCTCCCAGTTGCTAGCTGTTCTCGACTTCATAAGGATGCGCAGTCACGAAAGCTGATGCAAAAGGTTGGTTGCAGGCTGACCAACCATTGGGTTGAGGAAAATCCAGAGGATGACGATGTTCTTTCCTCCATAGACCTCAACACAGGCTCGTACGCTGTCCAGCTTTATTGGAACAGTTCCAGGATTTCGCAGATGGCGGTGAGGCCATGGCCCTCTCTGCTGGGATGGTGTTAGTCCCAGTACACATGCTCTGGGGTTCCAGGAGCAGTATGAGATCCCGATTATGGCCAGCAAAAGTTGCTCCGCGCTGGCTCTCTCCGGCCGTCCATCATGCCATGCGTGAGATTCCTGACCGACTTGTCCTGCGGCAAGCGCCAGGAGCAGAATGGGCCAATGAGTGTTGCACGTCACTGTGTTGATGTCGGTAACATACCCTCTGCTCCACGAGGCCCGCCGGATCAGGAAACTTGCTTCTTCCAAGTCCAGCAAGTCGGACCCAAACTCCACAACTAGGCATCCCATCCACACAGCTAGGGTCTCTTCAGGCCTGATCTTTGACTCCTCGTACAGTTCCTGCAACTCAGTCCGAGTTCGAGCACGATAGGTGATGGCACAAGCTGCACTCGATGGATCAGTTGCCTGGCAGGTCGGCGTCACAGGGAGAACTGCTCTAGAGCCATTACTGCTTCTGGTAGGAGGGACGGATGCTTTCCTCCGCTCGATGCTCCCTCCCCGTGGCAAGAAGGCGGGGCTGCCGGAGGCGACGTCACTTCAGTGGGCGGGACCGCTGGACGGATTCTCGCTCGTTCTTTTGAAGCTCCGCCCATCTTTTCCGGCTCCTCCGCGTGGCTCCCTTCTTGCTCGGCGCCATCTTGAAATGGCGTCTCAGGAACCTCTCTCACAGCCACATCTTTAGCCGCCTGAACGGCTGCGAGCAGCCGGGCTTTCAAACTTGCATTTTCCCGCGTTAGAGCTGTTACAGTGCAGAGCATTACACTTAACATTTTCCCCTTGTCGCGCTTCAGGGCTGCCCCCTCAGCTGCAGCGCGTCCCTCCGTCTCCAAACTCTCACGGAGATGGGACGGGAGCTTGCGGCTCCTCAATCTAGACAACACTGCTTGGGGAGTAAACTGGTCTTCCGTCTCCTGCACATGTCGCAGGCAGCGGGTATACTCTGGGTCGAAGGTCGGGTCTAGTGCGCCCACCGGTTTCACTTGGACGGAGGGTACGGTGCCCTCTTCCTCTCGGGATCTGAACAGGACCCGCTCTCCACCCATCACACACCCGAAAGCTCCGGGGTGAAGATGTGCTTCCTTCTCTTCTCCCTCCAGCGAAAAGTAGCCGCTGATCGGCCTTTCACCCATTCCGCCCGCCTGGTGATAAGCGATATGCGCCTCTAGTTCTTCGGCGGCTGTTACATGCCCTTTTCCACTGCGCCAAGGGCAGTTTTTCACTAACTCTGACTCCATCGTGTCTTCCCCGTATCCTGTCCGTGACGCCATGTGGGCGGCCGAGAGTGGTCTAAGGCTATGGCCAGTAGCCCGAACCGTCAGGTGGGAATGTCCCATGATGGAATAGAGTTAGGCACGGAAGAGTATTGGAATTAAAAGGAAAGCTTTACTTACACTGCCGATGGTCGCAGCGCAGGAAGAAAACTTGCTTGAATTTCAGTTGCAAAACAAACACACAGGGGTGAGATCTCTCTTCGAACTGAACCGAGATGAGTTGTCGGTGTACGACTCCACGAGCGCTTAACATGGGGGTACGTCACTATAATCACGATGACGGGGAGTAGGCTGATCAGGTTCCTAAGTTTCCTCCAAGGCACAAGCAGAGTTTGCTAGGCTCCACAGCGCGCTTAGAGTTCCCCACAAGATGGTTGTGGAGTCCTCCAACTTGGGCGGAAACGCCCCTAACCTTTTATACGGCTAGCGAGCCAATTGCCAGCCGCCACGTGGGAATAATTTAGAATTGACCAATAGTGGGACACAAATTTGCATATGGTTGGTGGGAACTTTGTTGTACCGGGTTTTCTCTCTGCAGCTGAGAAATCCACCGTGCAAAGAAAGCTCCATGTGGCGGGAAAATTCCAATGTGCCGAGGCACTAAAAATCATTGGGTTATGACACCCCTGTTGCTAGACTCTCTGTGCCAGCAGTCCAGCCAACACTCTTTAATCTCTCCCCTGCCTCACGCTGGCTCTGTCTTCCCTTTAGCAGAAAATAATGGCTCAGAGACATGGGTGGAAGTTGGGGGAGCTGCAGGATGGACATAGATGCCCAGCGCCTGCAGCTGCACCGCGAAGTGAAGGGAAACATTGACCTTGCACCCATGGCATGGGAATAACCCCGAGGGACCTTCCCTGCAAAGTCTTCCCTACTCTCTTGGTGAGAAAGTTTTAAAAGACCCAGCACCCTCAGCTCCTTGTTGCACTTATAAAGCTATAATATGTACCAACAAGCTATAAAACTAAATGACAGAAAGACTCTTTCCCACTATGAAATGAGCTATTAGTCCTGGTATTATCTTAGCTGCAAGAGATTTTTACCCAAGCAGACAAGAAGCATTTGATGGCAGCTTTCACTGAGCACGGGTCCTTCACTCATGCGCTCGTGGTGCAGGATGGCTTCTGCATTTTCTCCGGACTGCACACCTTGCTGGCACTTCTGTCTTGCTTTATGCTGTTTAATTGTAGAGCTTCAAACCATTTTTCCTTCATGGTTGGCCGATTAAAGTGGGAAGAAAAGAGGGAGGAAAAGGGTGACCATCACATTACAATTGTTAAAATGCCTGGCTCCTGTTTTTGGATTTGTCCAAGTGTGAAGACTGTGTTTCTTGCGATTAAATGCAATGGGCCTTGAGTGGCCAAACAGGACGCTTAGAGGCATTGGTTATCGGACCTGTCTTTGGATATTTGTTTATCAATGGGGCAAATTTGCAATAGCTTGTACTGGTGATGGTCTGCTTACAAAGCTCCAGACATACATTGAATGATTCAAACATTTGTAACACTTTAGACATTGGATGTCTGTTTTGAGAAATGTGAGGATGTCACATACAGGCCATTTTTCCTGTATTCAGTGCACCTTTTACAGGTTTTGCTTTAGTTTTTTGTCTTCTTTAGTTGCTAGCTCAATTGCAATGTATGTGTAGCTTCCTTTCCTTTTCTAGTTACACTGACTCAGTCATTCTTTTTCTTGCTCCTTCAGCTGGGATATGCACATGCGATGAGTGTGTCAGGTCTCTGCCAACAATTGTCCTTTTAGAGGAAGCATCAGTCTTATTATTTTATGACTGGGGTCTGGTATTGGGTGCCTGAAGCTCCACTGTCTGTAGGCCTTAATGGGTTGTGGCCATGGTGGAGACTTTTATTTTCTTGTGGCAGTCTTGTCACTACAACCGTCTTGCCCAAGCCACTGTCTTGCATTTTTCTGCAAGAGACACTGTCCAAACTTTTACAGCCAGCACCCATGGCATGAGAGCAACCCTGAGGGATCTGCCTTGCAAAGCTTTCTCTAAGTGTCTAAATACCTCCCAAGGCCCAGCCCTAAGTATCTGGCCCGTGAGCATGCAAAGCTTGGGAGTAGGGAGGTGCAAGTCTCCAATGAATATTGTTCTCTGGCTTCCTGAGGGAAGAACGTGCTTGCAATGGGAAGCTCATTTCTGCTTTGGGGTGACTCAAAGGGGCCCTCAGACTAGCCAGGAACAATCTTTAGTCAGGTTCCTGCTAAAGGACATTTACCTGTGGCTGAGAAGTTGCACACTGTTTTGATATGGATGGTGGCCATGCCCCAGCTGGCTGCATTGCTGGCCTTGCAGGGATAGAAGGTGTCATTGCTACCCTCAGTGATCTCCAGCTGTAGCTGGGATTGATACCTCTCTGGCTGGGCTGGAGGATGTACTTCGGGACCAGCTGTAAGAGACTCTGTCGGCATCCTGCACCTGGCAAGACAGGGTCACGTTGCACCATGTGAGCTCTGCGTGAGCAGAGAGTGCTGTGAGGTTGGGCTGCCGGACTTGGTCTGGAAGGAGAAGTCCTGGTGAGAGGGGCTGAGGGCAGTGGGTGCTCCCAAGGGGATGAGACTGGGGGGAAGCAGGGCCCAGATTCTCACCAAACACAGACACACTGAAGCAGGTGGTATTGAGACTGCCAGATGCAGATGTCACATCGATAGAATAGACACCAGTGTCCAACTTCTTAACCAGGTCAATCTGCATTGAGAGATTCCTGGGATGGAAGGTGATTCTCCTGCCTAGCAGGGAGGCTGTGTTGCAGAGACTTTCAGAACAGAAACCATAAGGGTACAAGAAGCAGATCCTCCAAGCCCACTAGGCTGTTTGCAGCTGCCTGCTTTGTGTGTCTGTGCAGTGCTCGGTGTTATCCCCTCACCCCTGGTACAAGTGACAGTGCTAATACTGGTGTAAGTGCCCATGTAGTTGCAGCTCGTAGGAGCTTCCGTGCTGGGTCAGCACTGGGACGAGCAGCACCACAGACCAGAGACCAACCCTGCCTTGCAGAAACCAGCAGCCTGTGCTCACCCCAGGGTTACCCAGATGGGTGGTGCAATCTCCATCTCTGGAGGTTTCTAAGGCCCAGCTAGAAAAAGCCTTGGCTGGCATGATTTACCTGGGGCTGGTCCCGCTTTGAGCAGGTGGTTGGACTAGATGTGACCTTGTGAGGTCCCTTCAACCCTTATTTTCTGTGATTGTATAACCTCTACCGGCTGTACCCAGGGTAAATGCAGCCCCTTGGCACTTACCCTGAGCTTGGAAATGCAGGAGGAGGCACAGCAGAAAGGGACAGAGAGCTTCCTCCATCACAGCACGCATGTGAAGGTCAAGGATGCAGCGGGGAGTGAGGCTGCAAGGAGATGCGGTTACAAGCCAGGACGTATCTGACATACAGCCCCTTCCTAGCAGGGGCCTCCGCTCCTGCCCTGCTATGGTGATGGTGGGAGCATGCAGAGACTGGCTGAGAAACATCCTCTGCACTGCACACACTCCCACCACAGCGGCCGTGAGCTTCCTGCCTCATGTTCCTTCTGGTTTGCAGTTGGGCCATACATGATGCAGAGCAAGACGTGTGAAGCTGCAGAGGAGAAAAGCTCATGCTGAGTCTGTCACCCCTTTTGCAAAGAAAAACAGCACAGAGAAAGAGGTGGAGGTGGGGGGAGTTGGAGAATGGAAATGGACACACTGTGCCTGCAGCTGCACCGTGAGATGAATGGGAACATTGCCCTTGGCGCCCATGGCATGAAAGCAACCCTGAGCGACCTTCCCTGCAACGCCTTCTCCATGGGCCTTATTGCCACTTGCTTGGTGAGGAAGTTTTAAGAGACGCAGCACCCCTGCTGCTTGTTGCACTTATAAGAGGGAATTTAAACCTAGTATTTTAAGAATGACACAACACAGAGAGGCTTGCTTTAATAACTACCAACAATCTAAAAAACTAAATGACCCGTCTTTGGGTATTTACAGATAGCACCCATGGCACCCACATGCAGTGATTGAAGGCCTTAAATGCCTCTATACAAATGCTCGTAGTATGGGGAATAAGCAGGAGGAACTCGCCCTCCGAATAGCCTGTTCAAACCCAGACATAGTTGTGGGATTCATCCCACGACTGGGCGGTTAACATTAGGGGCTATAGGCTTTACAGGTGAGAAAGAACAGGAAGGAAAGGCTGGGGTATGGCGCTCTACATCCAAGAGCAATACAGGTTCTCAACTAACAGGATGTGGTCAGAGGAGGGGCAGGCTGAAGTGCTCTGGGTCAGGATACAGGGGGGTCGTGGGGAAAGAGACTTAATGGGTCATGTGGGGCCCCTGCAGGATATGCTTGGCAATCTGGTGGTTACACCAGAGGAGAAGGCAGATCTCTTTAACAAATTCTTTGCCTCCATTTTCCTGTGCAGGGACCAGGACTCCCCAACCACGATTCCAGACGGACTCGGGAGAAATGCTGCCAGGCCTAAGGTTGGGGAGGACCAGGTTTGAGAGCTCCTGGAGGGACTGGACGTGTTTAAATCAGCAGGTCTAGATGCTCTCCACCCCAGGGTGTTGAGGGAATTGGCAGGGGTTATTGCGGGGCCCTTGGCATGGCTTTACGAGCACTCGTGGTGCTCGGGCCAGGTGCCAGATGACTGGAAGAAAGTCAGCATGGTCCCCATCTTCAAAAAAGGGAAGAGGGAGGACCTGGGCAACTATAGGCCCATTAGTCTTACTTCAATCTGCGGGAAACTCTTTGAGAAGATCATCAAGGAGCACATCTGTGAAGGGCCAGCAGCAGAGATGATGCTCAAGGGCAACCAGCATGGTTTTCATTAGGGGCAGGTCCTGTCAGACCAACCTGATTGCCTTCTACGATCAGGTTACAAAAGCATGGGACGCAGGTGTCGCGGTGGAAGTAGTCTTTCTGGATTTCAGCAAGGCCTTTGACACTGTCTCCCACCCCATTCTCATCAAAAAACTAGGTGACTGTGGCATCGATGCCTACGCAGTCAGATGGATTGCAAATTGGCTGAAGGGTCGTACTCGGAGAGTAGCGGTGGACGGGTCTTTTTCAACCTGGAGGGAAGTGGGCAGTGGAGTCCCCCAGGGCTCGGTCTTTGGGCCCGTAGTGTTCAATTCCTTTATTAGTGACTTGGACGATGGGGTAAAAAGCAGCCTGTTTAAATTTGCAGACGACACCAAGATTTGGGGTGAGGTGGGAACGCTAGTAGGGAACGCTAGATTACAGCAGGACCTGGACAGGTTACAGGGGTGGGCTAATGAAAACAGGATGGGTTTCAATACTGACAAGTGCAGGGTGCTGCACTTGGGCAGTGGGAACCAGCAGGACATTTATAAGCTGGGAAACTCCCTTCTCGAGAGCACAGTGGCAGAAAGAGATCTTGGAGTCATCATTGACTCCAAGATGAACATGGGCCAACAATGCGAGGTCACGGTCAGTAGGGCTAACTGTACCTTGTCCTGCATCCACAGATGCATCTCAAGCAGGGCCAAGGAGGTGATCCTCCCCCTCTATGCAACGCTGGTCAGGCCGCAGCTGGAGTACTGTGTTCAGTTCTGGGAGCCACACTTCAGGAGGGATGTGGACAGCATTGAGAGGGTCCAGAGGAGGGCCACTTGCATGATCCGGGGACAGTAGGGCAGACCCTACGAGGAGAGCCTACAGGACCTGAACCTGTTCAGCCTCCACAAGAGAAGGCTGAGAGGGGACCTGGTGGCCATCTATAAACTCACCAGCGGGGGACCAGCAGGGTTTGGGAGAGACCCTGTGTGGCAAAAATGCCACCATCTGTGTCCCTCTCCAGAGATCTGTCTCTGCCAGTGTGAAAGGCTGGTGTTGAATTCCTCAGGGAGGGGGATCTTCCCCCCTGCCCACATGACAAAAGGCTGGTGCCTCCAATGTGGATTCTCTGGTCACCTGGGGAGGGGGAGGGAAAAGCCCCGCTCACCAGCCCAGGTAGCCAGTGATGCTTTTTAAATTGGTTGGCTAGTGGCCAGCACTGGCAGCTTCGATTGGACCGGGCTGCTGAGGTCAGAAAGATTATTTAAAGGCCCGGTCCAGGAAGGAGGCAGCCATTAGCCATGCGGTCATCCAGGGGAATCTGAAACTGGGAGAGGAGTTTCACCAGCTGAAACTGGCTCTCTCCTCATAACCGCATGCTCCAAGAGTGACCTGCCTCCAGAGGAAAACTCCGACCACCTCTGGATGATGCGTGTGAGTGAGCTACTAGAGAGCCGACTAGATATTTAGCTGACAGTAACTCGGATGCAAGATCAAAAGGCTACCTCAGCCATACTGGTTTGCTCTATGTGATTCCTCTGATATTTCTAGGATACTGCTCTACCTTTTACCATGTTTTCACCCTACCCCTATAATCAATAAAGTGCTCCTTGTGACCGGTGTGGGAGACTTATTGAAGGGTGGGTCTAAATTATGTCAAGGAGGCCCCTTAGGTCTGTGGGCTAAGGGAGACTTTCCTATTAAGCCCCTGACTTGGGGAAGTGCCCCAAGTGCTTGTATTGGGTCTAAGACCCATTGGATGATCAGGCCTGTGTTTTCCAAGGTGCGCAGAGCCAGAATTGCGTCCAGAGCCTTGGATGGTGGCAGCGGGAACCCCAGGCTAGTGGGTGTGCTCCAGGGAAGGGGTCGGCCGGACAGGAGGCACCCTAAGGGAGGCACTCGGAGCCTGGAAGGTGGGCGGGCGCAGCGAGGTGGGTGGCTCAAGGCAGGAGTGCCCCCTACTGGCCCACCACACCTTGCTCCCCCTAGCGCCCCCCTGGCTAACAAGGAATAACGGCCACAAATGGTTAGAGAGTAGGTTCAGACTAGATATCAGGAGGTGCTACTTCACAGTCAGGGCGGCTAGGAGCTGGAACCAACTTCCAAGGGAAGTGGTGCTGGCTCCTACCCTGGAGGTCTTTAAGAAGAGGCTTGATGTGTACCTGGCAAGGGTCATTTGAGCCCGGTTCTCTCTCCTGCCCAGTTCAGGGGGTCGGACTTGATGATCTACAAGGTCCCTTCCGACCCTACTACTTCTATGAATCTATGAGAGCAACCCTGCGGGACCTGCTCTGCAATGCCTTCTCCATGGGCCTTATTGCCACTTTCTTGGCCAGGAAGTTTTAAGAGACTCAGCAGTTTCCTCTGCCATGGAGCGATCAGGGCCTGATTTGTGGGCAATCACTTTCTGGGTCCAGATCACACAGCCCTGATATCTCTGCACTGAGCCAGCGGGACACTGGGGAACACAGCTGGGCCTGGACAGATGAGGCTGCAGTAACAGCAATCATCTGAGCTTGGCGTGTGCCAGGGAGGGGGAGGTAGGAAATGCCTGAGTGGTGCCCTTGGGGGGCTGGGAGAGGCTATATATCCATGCTGAGCCTACTTCCAGGAGGACCAGTCAGTGTCCCTGGCTCTGGGGCAGCCCCATTGGGAGACTGCCAGGGCTGAGGACCCCTGGCTTCAGGTCCCTGCCTCTGGGGCAGCCCGACCAGGGAAATGGTGCTTCCAGCACTGTGGATTCAAACTAGGTTCTCGGGGGGTGCAGGAGTGGGGGGCAAGGCCAGAGACCCAGCCCCACTGGTCTGCCAGTCTCTCAGATGAACCACACCGGGGTGAAGGGTGGTGCAGCTACAGCATCCTTAGTGCTGGGCAGCTCTGCAAGGCCCCTTCCTCTGGTTTCATCCAGGCCAGTCTCAGGAACCAGCTCCATATGACACAGGAAGGTGCTTAACATCCCTGTCCCTCCTTGCATGTCTGGTGCAAAGGGGCACTTACCTGAGGAATTGCACAGCGGTTTGACATATATGGTGGCTGTGCCCCAGCTGACATCGTTGCTGGCCTTGCAGTGATAGGTGACACTGCTGCTTCCAAGGATCTCCAGCTGCAGCTGGGCTAGAGAGACATGCACACAGGTTGGCTAAGCTTTGAGGGAAGCTCCAGTGATGGAGGGCAGTGCCCGGCCTTCCCTTTGTGCCATGCACAAGGAGGGCATTGTTGTGCATGCAAGGCAGGCCTCCAGGCCTTGGGTCCGATCCCAGGTCTTTCTGGCAGTCCCCGAGTCACCAGGTTGTGTTCCTGACTCTTCCTGGAAGGGCCCTGAGGTCTGTTCTCAGCTCTTCCAGGAAACACTTTGATACCCTCTTGGTACCCAGGAGCTGGACGGGGCATTGAGGGTCAGGACCACACATGGCTGATCAGCTCACCTCACCCACCACCAGCTGACAAGCTCTGGGCCACGTCCCAGGAAGAGGCTGCCCTGATCCACCCCAGCCCATGAGCTGCCAGCCCCCCAGGACTCCTCCTGTGGTATAGGGAGGTCTTGCTTCCAATGTGCTCCCCCGCATTAGACTCCATGGCCGGCAGAGAACACCCTGCTCTCACCTCCCACCCCAACTCCTGGGCCTGAGACCAGCGTGGAGCAGACCCCTCGGTGGGACATCAGAGCTGGCAGGAGAGACTCCCTGGGGAAATGGCCTGGCCAGTGGAGAGCCTGGCATGGGTTCTGCTGGCCCCGTGGTCCCATAGTGCTGGGTGCTGCATGGGATTGGCCTCTGACACTTGGAGCCAGACCCCAAAGACCCACCAGGTGCTTCTCCTCCATGCTGCAGCCTCCCCCAGTCCTTCCCTCCCAGAGCGGAGCAGGACCAGAGTGGTCTAGGCCCTGCTCAGTCCAGTTTCGGCTCCCAGCTGGCCACGATGTGCATTGCCATCGCCCCAGCTATCAGAGCTCTGAGCACCACCAGTAGAACAAGCCCCTTGGCCTGGCTCTAGGACAGGTCTAGCCAAGATCTTCCCGCTGGAGGTGAAGGTGGGAGGCTAACTCTGCATTACCCGGGGCAGGGTACCACCCCGCCCAGAAAGAGCTGCTCGTCGCTAGGAGGAAACCCGCCTGCCTGGGCACGGTCTTTCCCCGGACAGGTGAGGCCAGGAGGGGCAGGAGGCGGCGCGGGGCCCCGGGCATCCCGGGCACGGCGCTGGGCGGCCGCAGGTGCGGGGCCTGGAGGCGGCGGCGCACGGACACCGCTCCCGGCCGGACACGGGCTCCCCGGGCCCGGCCCGGCGCGGCGAGCGGCGCACACGGAGGGGCCCGGCCCGGGCTGCCCGCGGGGAAGGCGGCGGCGGCGGCGGCACCGGGGCCAGGAGCTCCCCGCGCGGGGTCAGCGCCGAGCCCCACGGCCCGCGTCCAGCGCCGAGCACCGGGGCTGCCCTGCTGCCGGCCCGGCCCGGCCCGGCCCGGCCCCCGGCTCCAAGGGCCCGGCCTGGCCGCCAGCTCTGCCGGTGCCTCTGCCTTGCAGCCCCGGCCTGGCCCGGGCACGGAGCGCGTGTCAGGCGGAGCAGCAGCGTCCGCGGCGCGGAGCACGCACGAGGAGCCGGGGCTGCCCCTGGGTGTCCGGCCCGGGCCCGGGCAGCGAGGCCGGCGCGGGGCGGGGCGAGGAGCGGCCGGGAAGGCAGCCCGGAGCCGGCTCACCTGGGAGATAGGCTGCGGGGGGAGCTCGGCTTTGTCCCAATGAGCTGCAGCTGCCCGGGTCCTCGACCGTCTCCTGGCGGCCTTCCTGCCTGATCAGCGCCCCTCCTGCAGCACATTAAGGCCCCCGCGCTCCTGTGCCTGCTACCCCCCGCCCCAGCTACTCAGATGCCCCGGGCACCGCTGCCCCCGGGGGTTGCTACAAGAGGCACCGGGCAGCGCAGCCTGGACAGAGGCGGACACGGCTGGGGGGCAGGGGGCATCTGTGGCGCTGCCGGGAGCAGGGAGGCAGGGGTTAGGCAGGGGCGGGGTTGCCAGCTGGGGGCCCTGGTGCTGTGCCAGGCAGCGATGTAGTGCCCACCGTGCTGGCACTAGGCCGGGCTGTGCTGGGGGGTCCCCAGGACTGGCAACTGCTGTCTGAGTGCCAGGCAGAGGCAGGAGGAGCTTGAGGCTGGAGCCGTCCTCCTCCTGGGGACAGCATCAGTCCCCCTCCGCTCCGAACTGGTGTGGACGCAGAGACAGCAGTGCCCCTGGTGACACGAGTGTGCAGGGGTGAGGGAGTGGAGGGAGCTGTTGCATCCAGTGATGCTGTATTGGGTCTTGTACGTGGTAAGGGGACTAAAACACTGTTGTCCTAAACTAGAAGCAAGTTTATTGAACCCTTTCAGATACAACCCTCAATGAAAAATGAAGCATTTT
Source organism: Alligator mississippiensis (assembly GCF_030867095.1). Taxonomy (NCBI): domain Eukaryota; kingdom Metazoa; phylum Chordata; order Crocodylia; family Alligatoridae; genus Alligator; species Alligator mississippiensis. The sequence continues at coordinate 16,355,403 of NC_081838.1, read as the reverse complement.
CAGCAGTTACAATCTTAGAACTGCAGTTACTGCAAAGCAATAAAAGATGCTCACCACCCCACGGTTGTACAGAGGCGACGTCTCTGGATGGGCAGTCTGTGAGGTTTTGTCCAATGTTCCCAACTCCTTTGTCCGTGTTCTGGATCTTGGATCAGTGACCGGATCACCCAGGACTAGGTGCAGAAGAATCCGTGCCCTCTCGTTTCTTTACACACCAGATAAGTTGATTTTCTGTATTAAGAAATGCAAGCTAAGCCTTTCTCATAATGCATATTAATAATTTTACTTGTGTTTGCCAAATATGGTAACCGTTAACTGGGATTCTCTATTCCGAGATGATGTTTTCATTCTTAGGTGGGGGTAGGTTTGCTCTTTTGTCCAGGCTATATTTATTCAATTTAATAAGCCAACTTCTCGATTTGGTTTCCGGCAGGGACAGTATTTCCCCACCTGCTAATTACATTGCATGCTCATCTTGACCACAATTCATGCAAAGCACAGAACTTAAGCTAAGCCCAAAGCTCAAAATGCAGGCCAGGAGGCCTCTGGGTCCCAACAGAGCACCCTGCGTGCCCCTGCTCCTGGGACCAAGCCTGTGTAAAGCCTGGGAGCCAGGGCCGGTGGCAGCAGGACAAGCTCCTTGGCCCAGCAGTAGAGCAGTGCCCTGCCTGGATGGAGGAGCAAGAGCAGGGGCCAGGCCAAGCACCGGGGTGGGTGCAGTGAAGGCAGGCTTTCAAGGAGGGGCGGAAAGTGTGGGGGCAGGCAGCAAGGCTTGTTGGGAGCTTCCCCCTGATGGGGCTGGGCTGGGTTTGTTGCAAAAGAGAAATGGGGGGAAGGGGGTGCTTGAGCATTAACCCTGCCAGTGGAGATCCTGCCTCCCAGGGATGTTGGCACCCACAATGCTGATGGCTGAACAAGCCCTGGGACCCACGGTGCAACCTTATGGGGCTCTCGGGGCGTGAGGGGAAGATTGACCCTGAGGGTTCAGAGACAGACAGTGCAGAGGAGGGCAAGTTTGTTTCGAGGCTGCAGCTGCCCCCAGGACAGTGGTGCTGTGTCTCGCCCGTGTCTGTGGGCCCCTGAGCCCAGCCAGTGACTGTCCTGTAGACCGGGGATCTTGATTGTTTGGCCTTGCTGGGCAAAAGAGGAGGCAGCAATGGGGTGACACTTCTTCAGGGCGCCTGTGGTGCTTTAGGAACTGGTCTCTGACACTCAGTCGGACCCCTGCAGCCCACCGGCTGCTTCTCCTCCATGAGGCAGCCTCCCTCATCCTGGTCTCCTGTAGCAAAGGAGGGCTGGTGTGGTCTGGGCCCTGCTCAGTCCTGTTTTGGCTGCCTGCCAGCCATGATGTGCACTGCCACAGTCCCGGTGATCAGCACCCCAAGCACCAACAGCAGGATGAGCCCCTTGGCCTGGCAGTAGGACAGTAATGAGGCCTGGGCAAGTGTGTTTGCTGGAACAAGAGCAAGGCAGAGGGTCAGAGCTAGGGGGAAGTGGCTGGTGTTGCCCCGTGGTGTTTGCCCTGGGGGGGCAGCATGGTTGGGGACAGCCCCTGGGGAGCTTGCACGGCGGGGAGGAGCCCAGCAGGGAGCTCCAGGGCTGAGTATTCCCTGCACAGAGATGGTGCATGTGGCTCCCTCGGTAGCAGGGTCAGAGCAAATCTGCAGGGTAGAGTTTGAGGTGGAGAGTGGTGCAGCATCTGCCTGGAGTCAGGGACCTTGTGGCCCCCTCAACAGCCTGCACACCGATGCCCATTCTCCCCAGGTGTGAGCTGCATGGAGCTCCCCACAGGGCATGTTACCTGCACAAAGGGCCTTGACAGAGGCTGTCGTGGAGCTGCTGCTGGCGGGGTTCTGCACTGTGCACATGACGTTTATCAGAAGATCTGGGTGAGAGATGACCACTATGGATCCTTGACTGCTCATACTGAGGGGCTGTGGGGTGCTCCAGCTGTAGGTCACTTTGCTGCTTCCGTTGGGGATGGTGCAGTGGTGTTACAGAGCCTATTTGCACAGCTCTGGGCATTGCAGTGAATCGTGGGCTGGGTCAGCCACTCTGGAAGGGGAGGAAAGGAAACTAAATGGGAGAATACCAGTGGGAAAAGATAAAACAGGACTCTGGTTTCCTGCAAGCATCTCCCTGGGAAACTAGTGGGACAGCAGAGCACCTCAGACCACCAGGTGACAAAGCAGACAAGAAAAGGGCCTATCAGCTCCCTTCAGGTGATGCTGGGTCCCTGTAGGAGCCCCTGGGGGTGGAAGACCCCCGCAGGGACGTGTCTAGTATGAGATGCCCCTGGTGACTGATATTTCTATCCAGGGTCCTTGCTCAGAAAATTCCACAGTCATGAGCTCTTAGTGCGGAGGTGACAAAGGCGCTGCGCATCATGTCTTTACTCCGGCTGCAGCTGTAACGCTCAGAGCCCGGATCTGTCCACTGCCCCCAGCTTGGCTGATGTGTGGGGAAAGCAGAGACTGCTCCCCCGGACCGGGCACAGTAAGACGAGTGCTCATCCTGCCTCTTCCAGGGAGAGGGATTCACATCTCTGCCAGGGTGTCCACCCCCATCCCTGTGCGGTTTCCAGACAGTTAATATTAACTAGGCTGTTGCATTTGAACCGTAGGGGTGAGATTGACGCGGAAGGTCGTGGCAGAGACTGTTTAATCCCTACATTGTCAGAGTTATCTTTGAGAGAGTTAAAAACACGAAAAACAAACACAAACCAGCACTCACCGTAGACCCGCAGTGAGAAGAACCGGGTGAATTGGCTCTTATCCGTGTTGACTCTAGCTGTGTAGGACCCCGCGTCCTCCGGCCTCAGGTCGGTGATGTGCAGTGCGAGGCTGGGGTTGGGGACACGCAGGCGACCCCTATAGCGCCTGTCTGTGACAACGACACTCGCGGGGTCTCCTGGTCCCGCCGATGCTAGACTCTCTGTGCCAATCGTCCAGACAGCATTATCTAATGTCTCCCCTGCCGGGATCTCGAGAGGAAACGTGACCGTCTCCCCCGCGGTCCCGACCAGCTCTATCGGGGCGGCGTCTGCACCGGCTCCGGACCATGCTGCACTTGCCGGGAACAACACGGATTGAGGGCGACCCCCGCGCACACGGGCATTGCCCTGCCCAGCCCCGGCCGCTCCTGCCGCTCCGGGTGCAAGGTCCCTGTCCCGGCCGGGCAGGGGCAGCTCCAAGGCTATCATGCCGCCGGCCCCGGCCTTTGCCCCCGGCCGGCCCTGCCCCGCTGCGGGGCTCGCCCTGCCGGGAGCTCGGCGCTGCCCGCGCCCTTCCCGGGCCCTCCCGCCCCGGCCCGGCCCGGCCCGGCCGCGCTCCCCGGCCCGCGGCAGCGCCAGCAGGAGCAGGAGGAGGCGCGGGGCCCCGGCCATGCCGGGCACGGCGCTGGGCCGGCGGCTGCGGCCGCTCCGGGGAGGCGGCGGCTCCGGCCACGCTGCTCTCGGCCCGGGCCAAGCGGGAGGCGGCGGCCACGGACCCACAGCCCGCCCGGATCTGCCGGCCACACAGCCCCGAGCACCCGCACGGCAGATAACACCCACGCCCCTTCCCCAGGCTCTGGTCCGGGCTGCTTGAAAAGGGACCCGGGGCGGGGGCGGCAGAGAGCCCGGCACGAAGGGAGGTTGGAGGGCCCCTGAGGTCTGTGGTGCAAGCGGATGGGGCCGTGGGGGAGGAGGCTCGACCCTGGCAGGGTTCAGACACACAGACCTGCGGAGGAGGAACTTACTCAGAGGCTGCAGCTTTTTTTATTGTTTGTTGTAAAAGTATCTCATATATTTATAAAGTTATGTATATACACACCTTGTAGTCACTGTTCATTACCTCCTTAACCCACCAGTAGAAAGCCCGCGCACCGTTATAATAGAGGCACCCCAGAATAGCGCTCCCACGCAGGGGTCTCAAGGCATCGTCTCCCTCCAGCCCCGTCTCAGTCCAGTCCCTGAACACAGGGGTTGAGACTCAGTTTATTCGCTGTCCCTTTCGCAGGAGGACCCACCGCTGTGGTCACTGCTGCTGTCCTCATTGCTGTCTTCCACTCTGGTTGTCTCCACCTCCGCTTTGCTGCCACTATTTCCTTCCCCAGGGTCTTGACAGCTCCTGTTCCAGGTGTCCCCCTGCCAGATGGATTTGGCTGCATCCTCACCGTCCTCTGCTACCAGTTTCTAGTAGTAGCACTGGAGTTTGCTCAAAGCCATTTTAACACGGTCTACCACCTCGAGGTTCATGTGCCTGTACCTCAGGAGGTGCCTGGACTTCCACAGAGCGCTCCTGACGCAGGACATGAACTGATGGAAGTGTGCGACAGGCTCCCTGGGGTTTAGTCAGGTGCCTGTGAAGCGCCGCCTCTCTTCACAGCTGTCCAACCCCTATTACTGCTTCGCACAGCCGCTTTACCTTCTTCCACACCTCCTTGGTGAAGGAGCAGAGTCATAGGAGGTGATCGATAGTGTGTGGCACCTTGGCAGATTGCCTTTGGGCATCTCAGTCTCCATGGTTGCCCCTCTCTATGTCTTCGGATGCAGCTGCCCCTCATGGCTCCTTGGATGGGAGAGGAGCAATGCCAGGAGCACTCTAGGGTGAGCCCCAGCCATGACCAGCTCTCCCGGGCCAGGGACAGACAGCTGCAAGGACACAAGCTCCCCATGCCAGGCACCAGCCTAGCTCACTGCACCACCTTTTCCTCCAATTTTTGACCACTCTGTACTGATATGGGGCCAGGGGGATGGGCGTTGACCACTATGCCCCCACACCTCCAGCCTGTCTAGTCCAGGTGGAATCAGACACTGGCGTCAAGAACAGGGCACCAGGTCCCTGAGTGCCAGGGCTTGAAGCTGTGCCCTGGCAAGGGCAGGTCCTAGGTGCTGGGCTGCTGGGACCTCCCCACCCAAGCACCATCAGTCAGTGCAGAGGGTGGAAAGGGGCAGACTTCTGCAGTTTTTGGGCCAGTCTTGGATCTATGAAGCAGCTGAATTCCTGGGTCCGGAGGCTTCGCTGCACTGTGCCAGTAAGGGCTGCGCTGCATTGGATGAGGGGCCAAGCACAGGCCACTCCTAGGCAGCATCAGTTTGTGCTGCCTGGGTCTGTGGGCCCCTGCACCCAGCCAGTCCGTGCCCTGCAGTGTTGGCGCCAGGGTCTACAGGCCCCACTGGGTGGGGAGGAGGCAGCTGTAGGGGACTATCTGCTCTAAGGTGCCCATGTGCCTGCAGTGCTAGGGGGATGCATGAGGGACTGGCCTTGGGTGCTGGGATTTGGACCCCCACAGACCAACCAGCTGCTTCTCCTCTATGCTGGAGACTGGAAAGGAACCCCTTTGCAGCTGCAGACAAACACCTCCCTCAGTCCCTCCCAGAGGGGAGTAGTGCCAGTTGGCTTGGTCCTGCACATACCTGTTTTGGCTGCTTTCCAGCCACAATGTGCCCCACCATGGTCCTGGTGATTAGCATCCCCAGCACCCACAGCAGGATGAGCTTCTTGGCCTAGCAGTAGGACAGCCAGGAGACCTGGGCAGGCAGATTTGCTGGAACTAGAGCAAGGCAGAGGGTCAGAGGCAGGGGGAAGTGTCTGGTGCTGACCCACAGTGGTTGCCCTGGGGTGCAGTGGGGATGGGGCCAGCCCCTGGGATGTTTCCAGGGGAAGGAGGAGCCCTGCAGGGAGCTTGGATGCTGGGCCCTCCCTGCACAGAGATGGTGCATGTGGCTCCCTGGGTAGCAGGGTGAGGGGGAATGGACATGGGGAGGGGGGTGGCAGTGCTTGCCTAAAGTCAGGTGCCTCGGGGTGGCAACCCTGGCACGCTGAGGCCCATTCTCCCCACGCGTGGGTTGTGCAGGGCTTCCCCACAGACCATGTTACCTGCACAAAGGGGCTTGACAGAGGCCATCATGGAGCTATTCCTGGCGGGGTTCTGCACTGTGCACGTGATGTTTATCAGAAGATCTGGGTGAGAGATTTTCACGGTGGATCCTTGAGTAGTCATACTGGGGGGCTCCAGGGGGCTCCAGTTGCAGATCACATTGTTGCCTTTGTTGGGGACGGTGCAGCTCAGGGAGATGTTCAAGGGTCCATTCACACAGCTCTGGGCATTGCAGGGAATTGTGGGCTGGGGCAGTCGCTCTGCAGGGGGAGAAAAGGGACCAAAATGGGAGGTTACAGGTGTGAAGGGAAGAAAAAGACAGCCTGCAAGTGTCTCCCTGAAACACTACCGGGAGAGCAGACCCCCTAAGACCAGCAGGTGACAAAGCACACAAGAGAAAGGCCTATTAGCCCCTTCTGGCAATGTTGGTTGGGTCCCCGTAGGAGGGTCCTGGGGTTGGAAGACCCCCACAGGGATGTGTCCTATGTCAGATAGCCTTGGTGACTGATATTTCTATCTAGGGCTCGTTGCTCAGAAATATCCATGCTTGTGAGCTCTTAGCATGGAGGTGACAAGGGCTTTGCACAACACGTCTTCACTCCGGCTGCAGCTGTAACCCTCAGAGCCGGGATTTGTCCACTGCCCCCCGCTTGGCTGATATGTGGGGAAAGCAGAGACTGCTTCCCTGGACAGGGGCACAGAAATACTAGTGCTAATCCTCCCCTTCCATAGGTGGGGATTCACATCCCTATGGGGATATCCATCAACATACCTGTGCCCTTCCAGACCTGGGCTGTCACACTTCAAATGTAGGGGAAAGATTACTGTGGTGGCTCAGTGGGCAGAGAGTGTTTAGCTCCTACATTACCCGAGTTATCTGTGCTACAGAGTTGAAAAAAAAATAGCATGCACTGTAGATGCGCAGTGTGAAGAGCCTGATGAATGGTCCTGTGTTGATGACTTTAGCTGTGTAGGACCCCACGTCCTCCAGCCTCATTACTGGTGATTTGCAGTGAGAGGCCGTTGTTGGGGAAATGCAGGCATTTCCTATAGCACCTGTTTGTCACAATGACAGCTGAGGGGTCTCCTGGTGCCAGCTTTGCTAGACTGTCTGTGTCAATAATCCAGGCAGCAGCCTCTAATTTCTCCCTCAAGAGAAAACATGAACATCTCCCCCAGGGTCCCCACCAGCTTATTTGGGGCTGTGTCTGCACCTGTTCTGGACCATTCTGCACTTGACGGGGAACAAAGCGGATTCAGGGTGATGGGGTTGGACCGCACTGCAGACACAGGCATTCCTCTCCTCAGCCCCTGGTACCCATGCCTGCAGCGCCTAGGTCCTGCCTGCTCCCAGGGGCCTGTCCTCAACCTGCAGCAGGGCTGTGGCTTTACACCTCACCCTGGGTGCTCCTGCCTGCTCTGAGCCTGGTGCTGGTGAGGGGCCCTGACCCTGGGATAGGCACTGGGATGCAAGGTCCCTGTCCCCAGACAGGGAGGGGGAGCTCTGAGCTCTTGTGCCCCCTGCGCTGGCCTTTACCTGCTGACTGCCCCAAGCTGCTGCCTCGCCATGCCTTTGCCCCAGCAACAACATGAGCTCCCCACACCAGGCACCAGCCCCAGGGCACTGCAAGGAGGAGCCCAGCTCCCTGGACTTTCTTCTACTCCACCTTTGAAGTGGCTGTGCTGATACTGGGCCAGGGAGGTGACCTGTGACCCCTGTGCTCCCACCCCTGCAGCCTGTCTCCACCCAGGCAGGGTTAGTCACCAGCTCCAAATGCAGGGCAGCACGTCCCAGGCTCTGAGCTATATCCTGGGCTGCTGGGACACCCTCACCCCCAGCAGCACCAGTCTGAGCAGACAGTGGAAAAGGGGAACTCCTGCAGTTTTGGGGCCCTTCTTGGATCCACCAGGCAGCTGCACTCCTGGGTCCTGAGGCTTCACTGCACTGTGCCAGGAAGTACAGTGCTGGGCTGGATGAGGGGCCAAGCAGGGGCCGCCCCAGGGCAGCAGCGGTTTGTGCAGCCCATTTCTGTGGGCCCCTGTGCCCAGTCAGTCCCTGCCCTGCAGACTGGGTGCTGAGGTCTGCTGACCCTGCTGGACAGGGGAGGCAGCCATGGGGGTAACCTCTTACAGGGTGCCCATGTGCCCGTAGTGCCAGAATCAGACCCCCACAGACCCACCCACTGCTTCTCTGCCATGCCACTGCTGGGAGAGGCACCCCTTGGAGGGTGCAGACAAATGCCTCCCCCATCCCTCCCATTCCAGGGGGGAGCAGGGCTGGTTAGTTGGGCCCTGCTCAGTCCCATTTTGGCTGCTTGACAGCCACAATATGCACCACCAGGGTCCCAGTGATCAGCACCCCCAGCATCAGGAGCAGGATGAGCCCCTTGGCTTAGAAGAGAGTGGGGGACAAGGGGGAGCGACCCGTGCTGCCTGGCTGAGGCTGCTCTGGGAGGACAGGGCCAGCACGTGGGCTGCTTTCAGAAGGAGATGAAGCCCTGCAGGGAGCTGCTCCATGGCATGCCTGAGGGGTTTTAACCTCCTGAGGCACCAAGTGCTGTCTTCCCCATCAGTGCTGGATTTAGGTTTAAGCTACTTAAATTACAGTTTAGGGCAGGGATGGGCAAAATGCAGCCTGGGAACTGGATGCAGCCCTACAGGCCATTCTATCTGGCCCATGTGGCCCCTAAAATTTTTTTAAAAATTAATATTAATCTGCCCTAAGCTGCCTGACATGCAGCCCTCAATGACTTGCTGAAATGCAGGAAACAGCCTTCTGCCCAAAATAATTGCCTGCCTCTGGTTTAGGGCCTCTCAATATGAGAGGCCTCTAAATAAAAAAAACCCAACAAAACTGGACATTTTAATTCTGGTAAAAATATACATATATATGGCTCCACATTTATTATTCATATTGAGTTCATAAATTTGTGCAGAAATAACAAGTATTCATCTTAAAATTTCATGAAAATCCATTTTTGTGGATTTCATGGATTATTTTTATTGTATGGGGACTCTTAAAATGGGCATAGTTTATATGGGCATGTCATAATCCGGCACTGCTTCCATGCACCCCACAGACCCAAGCAGCAGTCCCCCATGTGTAAAATTCTCCCACAAGGAGATTTCCGAAGTGGCAAAAGCTTCTTTCCAAAATGAAAAGAACTCCCCATCACCATGATTTCCCATTTCAAATCCACATGAAGACCCAATCCTCTTCAACTGAGAACAGAAACCTTCAGAGGACAAGTAGCAGATGCTACCATGCCTGCTAGGCTGTTTGCAGGCTGCCTGCCTTTGGTGTCTGTGCAGATCTCGGTGTTAATCCCTCACCCTTGGTATGAGGGATAATGCTAATACAGGTGCAAGTGCCCATGTGGCTGCAGCTCCCCAAAACTCCCGTGCTGGGGCAGTACTCGAACAAAATGGCACCATGGCAAGACCAAAGACTGTCCCTGCCTTGCAGAATTTGTGCAGAAATTTGTGCAGAATTTGTGCAGAAATAACAATTTGAGAGCAGCCTCAAATAACAATAACAATTGAGAGCAGCCTGCATTCAATTCAGGGATACCCAGAGAGGTGGGCCAGTCTCCATCCTTGGAGGTTTTAAAGGCCCGGCTAGACAAAGAATTGGCTGTGATAATGTACCTGGAGTTGGTCCTGCTTTGAGCAGGGCTTGGACTAGATGTGACCTCCTGAGGTCTGTTCCCACCCTCATTTTCTGTGATTCTATAACCTCTCCTGGCTGCACCAGGGGCAAATGCAGTCCCTTGGCACTTCTCCTCTGTTTCCAAACTCAGGGTAAGGCACAGCAGAAAAGGACAGAGAGCTTCTTCCATCACGGCAGGCATCTGAAGAGTGAGCAGGCAACAGGGAGCCAGGCTGGAAGTAGTCAGAAAGAGACATGAGCAAGGAGGAACCAGGCCGACTTCTCCATGGAGGGCTCCATCCTGCAGGTCCTGAGTGCCTGCAGGTGCATCCAACAGGGAAGTCGTTACTAGAAGGCAGAATTGCTTCCAGTGAGACTGAGCCATGCAGACACCCACAAACAGCAAAAGCATCAAGTACTGAAGCAGACCTGAGTGAGTCAGAGGGATGTGGTTACACGCCAGGAGGGTTTGACGTACAGCGGCTTTTCAGGGGGGGCTTTGCACCTGCCTTGATACGGTGGGAACTTGAAGAGACATGAGCGAGAGGCATCCTCACACATCAGACACTTCCACCACAGTGGCTACATGCTTCCTGCCTCACGCTCCTTCTCCTCTGCAGTCAGGCACTGGCCATACAGGGTGCAGAGTGCGCACTGCACTGCCAAGAAGTGTGTAAAGATGCAGAGGAGAAAATCTCATACCGGTTCTGTCACCTCTTTAGCAGAAAATACCAGCACAGAGACTGTCGTGAAGGTGGGGGCAGGGGGAGCTGGAGGATGGACGTGTGCAGGGAGCACCTGCACCTGCACTGTGAGGTGAATGGTAACATTGCCCTTGGCACCTATGGCATGAGAGCAATTGTGAGGGACCTTCCCTGCAATGCCTTGTCCACAGGCCATATTGCCCCTTTCTTGGTGAGGCGCTTTTAAGAGACTCAGGAGCTCCTGCTGCCATGGAGCTATCTGGACCTGGTGTCTGGACAAGCACCTTCTGGACCATCCTACCTGCAAACATCCTCCACCCCCAGCTGGGGCTTCAGATGCTTCCAAATCTTTTGGCGGGCATCCCACCTGCAGGCCCAAGCTGGAGGGCTTGGGGTTTGGGTGCCTCCAAGTTTTGCTTGCCCTCAGCCGTATGGCCACAGGACCATGCTAAGAAGGAGTCTCCCTTTTCCATGAAGTCCGGTGTAGCCAAGATCTTCCCGCTGGAAGTGAAGGCAGGAGACTAACTCTGCATTACCCGGGGCAGGGTACCACCCCGCCCAGAAAGAGCTGCTCGCCGCTAGGAGGAAACCCGCCTGCCCGGGCACGGTCTTTCCCCGGACAGGTGAGGCCAGGAGGGGCAGGAGGCGGCGCGGGGCCCCGGGCATCCCGGGCACGGCGCTGGGCGGCCGCAGGTGCGGGGCCTGGAGGCGGCGGCGCACGGACACCGCTCCCGGCCGGACACGGGCTCCCCGGGCCCGGCCCGGCGCGGCGAGCGGCGCACACGGAGGGGCCCGGCCCGGGCTGCCCGCGGGGAAGGCGGCGGCGGCGGCGGCACCGGGGCCAGGAGCTCCCCGCGCGGGGTCAGCGCCGAGCCCCACGGCCCGCGTCCAGCGCCGAGCACCGGGGCTGCCCTGCTGCCGGCCCGGCCCGGCCCGGCCCCCGGCTCCAAGGGCCCGGCCTGGCCGCCAGCTCTGCCCGTGCCTCTGCCCTGCAGCCCCGGCCTGGCCCGGGCACGGAACGCATGTCAGGCGGAGCAGCAGCGTCCGCGGCGCGGAGCACGCACGAGGAGCCGGGGCTGCCCCTGGGTGTCCGGCCCGGGCCCGGGCAGCGAGGCCGGCGCGGGGCGGGGCGAGGAGCGGCCGGGAAGGCAGCCCGGAGCCGGCTCACCTGGGAGCCCAACGAGCTGCAGCTGCCCCGGGCTGTAAGCGTCTCCCTGGCGTCCTTCCTCCGCATGATTTGATCACCCCTCCCGCAGCACATAACGGCCCCTGCCCCCGCTGCCTGCTGCCACCCCCGCCCTGCCCCGCCTGGCCAGATGCCCCGGGCACCGCTGCCCCCGGGAGTTGCTACAAGAGGCACCGGGCAGCTCAGCCTGGACAGAGGTGGACACGGCTGGGGGGCAGGGAGCATCCCTGGCGAGCTGGGGGCAGTGAGGCAAGGGTTAGGCAGGGGCGGGGTTACCGGCGGGGGGCCCTGGGGCTGTGCCAGGCAGCGATGCAGCGCCCAACGTGCTGGCACTAGGCCAGGCTGTCCTGGGGGGTCCCCAGGACTGGCAACTGCTGTCTGAGTGCCAGGCAGAGGCAGGAGGAGCTTGAGGCTGGAGCCTTCCTCCTCCTGGGGACAGCATCAGTCCCCCTCTGCTCCAAACTGGTGTGGATGCAGGGACAGCAGTGCCCCTGATGTCATGAGTGCGCGGGGGTGGGGGGAGCTGTTGCATCCAGTGACACTGTATTGGGTCTTGTACCAGGTACGGATACACGGGTTTCCTAAACTAGAAGCAAGTTTATTGAACCCTTTCAGATACAACACTGAAGGAAATATGAAGCATTTTCAGCAATTATCTTTTAGAATTGTAATTAGTCAGAAGCAAAAAAACCAGATGCTCACCACCCCAAGGTTGAACGGAGGCGACGTCTCTGGATGGGCAGTCTGTGAGGTTTTGTCCCAGGTTCCCGACTCCTTCGTCTGAGTTCTGGATCTTGGATCGGTGACCGGATCGCCCAGGACTAGGTGCAGAAGGGTCCGTGCCCTCTCCTTTCTTTACATACCAGATAGCTTACATTTCTTAATACAGAAAATCAACTTAAGCCTACCTTCTAATGCATATTAATCATTTTACTTGTGTTTGCCAAATACGGTTACCTTTGGGATCCTCTATTCCGAGGTGATGTTGGCATTCTTAGGTGGGGGTTGGTTTGCTCTTTAGTCCACGCTATATTTACACAATTTCGTAAGCCAACTTCCCGATTTGTTTTCGGGCAGGGACAGTATTTTTCCACCAGCTCCTTTCACTAGATGCTTGTCTCGACCGCAAATCAAGCTAAGCACGGAGCTTAAGCTCAGCACAAAGTTCAAAACCGGCGCCTGGAGGCCTCTGGCTAATAGCACACCGAGCAATCCCTGTGGGGGTGTAGCATTTGCCGGGCCTCTGATGTTGAGTCAGGTGTCCGTACAAGGCCGCCTCCCTCCTTACGAGCCTGAGCGCTGCCAGCTCTTGGCAGAGCCGGTTTACCTTGTGTATGGCCAGAGCCACACGAGGTGGTGGATGGTCTCTGCTGCACCTCGGCAGATTTCCCTGGGGAAGCTGGCTCGAGTCGGGAGCTTGGCGGCCGTGAGTGGGGAGCTCCCGCGGATGCTGCTGGTGCTGTGGGGGCCGGGGGTGGCGAGCGCCCACCAGGGGCCGCCGACCACCCGCAGCCGCCGCCGGCAGTGTCGGCCGCAGCCAGCGGTGGTCACGGACCGCCCCAGATGCCGCCGGCGGTAGCGGGTCCACTGCCACGCTCAGGGGGTGCACATGCAGCCGCGTGCACCCTTACGCGTCGCCACTGCCCTGCGGGGCCCTGCTCCTAGGCTCAAGCCTGTGTAAAGCCTCCCCCTGGGCACCAGGGCCGGTGGCAGCAGGATGAGCACCTTGGCCCAGCAGGAGAGCAGTGCCCTGTCTGGGTGGAGGAGCAGGGGCCGGGCCGGGCCGGGGTGGGTGCAGTGGAGGCAGGCTTTCAAGGAGGGGTGGGAGATCCTGCCTCCCAGGGATGTTGGCACCCACAGAGCTGATGGCTGAACAAGCCCTGGGGGCCATGGTGCAACCTCATGGGTTCAGAGAGGCAGACAGAGCAGAGGAGGGAAAGTTTGTTTTGAGGTTGCTGCTCCCCCGGGACAGCGGTGTTGTGTCTTGCCCTTGTCTGTGGGTCCCTGAGCCCAGCCAGTGACTGCCTTGCAGACTGGGGGCCATGGTCTGTTGTCCCTGCCGGGCACGGTAGGAGGCAGCGATGGGGTGGCACTTCTCCTCCAGGGTGCCCGGCCCGCTTTAGGAACTGGTCTCTGTCACTCGGAGTCGGACCCCGCAGCCCACTGGCTGCTTCTCCTCCTTGCTGCAGCTTTTCTATCCTTCCCTCCCAGAGCAGAAGAGGGCTGGTGTGGGCTGGGCCCTGCTCAGTCCTGTTTCGGCTGCCTGCCAGCCATGATGTGCACTGCCACGGTTCCGGTGATCAGCACCCCCAGCACCAACAGCAGGATGAGCCCCTTGGCCTGGCAGTAGGACAGCGATGAGGCCTCAGCAAGTGTGTTTGCTGGAACAAGAGCAAGGCAGACGGTCAGAGCCAGGGGGAAGGGGCTGGTGCTGCCCCATGGTGTTTGCCCTGTTTGCTGCTTTTATAGGTGTTTATCCCCCAGTTCTGGGCACCGCACTTGAGTAGGGGTGTGGACAGCATTGAGAGGGTCCAGAGGTGGGCTACTCGCATGATCCAGGGACAGCAGGGCAGGCCCTACAAGGAGAGGCTACAGGACCTGAACCTGTTCAGCCTTCACAAGAGAAGGCTAAGAGGGGACCTGGTGGCCATCTATAAACTTACCAGGGGGGACCAGCAGGGAATGGGAGAGACCTTTTCCCCTGAGCACCTCCTGGAGTAACAAGGAATAATGGCCATAAGTTGTTAGAGAGTAGGTTCAGACTAGATATCAGGAGGCGCTACTTCACAGTCAGGGCGGCTAGGAGGAGCTGGAACCAACTTCCAAGGGAAGTATTGCTGGCTCCTACCCTGGGGGTCTTCAAGAGGAGGCTTGATGATTACCTAGGTGGGGTTATTTGAGGCCAGTTTCCTCTCCTGCCCAGGGCAGAGGGTCGGTCTAGGTCCCTGCAAGGTCCCTTCTGACCCGACATCTGTGAATCTACGAATTTTATGGCTTTAGTTGCGTAGGACCCCGCGTCCTCCGGCCTCAGGTCGGTGATGTGCAGTGCGAGGCCGGCGTTGGGGACACGCAGGCGGCCCCTATAGCGCCTGTCTGTGACAAGGACACTCGCGGGGTCTCTTGGTACCGCCGATGCTAGACTCTCTGTGCCAATCGTCCGGCCAACATTATCTAATGTCTCCCCTGCCGGGATCTCGAGAGGAAACGTGACCGTCTCCCCCGCGGTCCCGACCAGCTCTGTCGGGGCGGCGTCTGCACCGGCTCCGGACCATGCTGCACTTGTCGGGGAACGACACGGATTGAGGGCGACCCCCGCGCACACGGGCATTGCCCTGCCCAGCCCCGGGCACCCCTGCCCACACAGCCCCGCCCCGCCCCGCCCCGGCCGCTCCTGCCGCTCCGGGTGCAAGGTCCCTGTCCCGGCCGGGCAGGGGCAGGTCCGAGGCTGTCGTGCCGCCGGCCCCGGCCTTTGCCCCCGGCCTCCCCCGCCGCCGGCCCTGCCCCGCTGCGGGGCTCGCCCTGCCGGGAGCTCGGCGCTGCCCGCGCCCTTCCCGGGCCCTCCCGCCCCGGCCCGGCCCGGCCCGGCCGCGCTCCCCGGCCCGCGGCAGCGCCAGCAGGAGCAGGAGGAGGCGCGGGGCCCCGGCCATGCCGGGCACGGCGCTGGGCCGGCGGCTGCGGCCGCTCCGGGGAGGCGGCGGCTCCGGCCACGCTGCTCTCGGCCCGGGCCAAGCGGGAGGCGGCGGCCACGGACCCACAGCCCGCCCGGATCTGCCGGGGAACCAGCGGGCCCGGCTGGCCGGGGCCAGGGCGATGCGGCTGGGAGGACGGCGGGATCCCGGCGGCCCAGGACCCAGGGGCTGCCCCAGCCAGGACACAGGTGCGAGCCCCGGTCTTGCTGCCGGGTCTGACCCCGCCTGGGCAGGGACAGGACGCGGGGGGGCGGGGGGTGCGCGGGGTCCGCCGTGCCCTGCCCCGTGTGCGCACAGAGCGGGCGGAGGCCGGAGCAGGGCCCGGGCTCCTCCTTGCGCCTGGGGC
The DNA here is from genome assembly GCF_030867095.1 of Alligator mississippiensis. Lineage (NCBI taxonomy): Eukaryota > Metazoa > Chordata > Crocodylia > Alligatoridae > Alligator > Alligator mississippiensis. Next base: position 16,339,967 of record NC_081838.1, on the reverse strand, counting down.
TGGGCCCGGCTGGTTCCCGCTGCGGAGCTGGGGCCGGTTCCTGTCGGGGCAGCCCGGAGCCGCCTCCCTCCCCACCCGGCTTCCCACCAGGATCGCCAAGGCCGGAGACCCAGCCCCACCAGTCTGCCAGGCTCTCGGAGGAGCCAGACCGGGATGGAGGCTGGGGCAGCTAGAGCATCCTCACGGATGCTAGGCCCCTTCCTCTGGTTTCATTCAGGCCAGGCTCACGAACCAGCTCCATGGGAACCAGGAAAATGCTAAACATCCCTGTCCTCCCTCATATGTCCTGTGCAAAGGGGGCACTTACCTGTGTAGTTGCACAGTGGTTCGACATCGATGGTGGCCATGCCCCAGCTGATGGCATTGCTGGCATTGCAGCGATAGAAGGTGTTGCTGCTGCTTTTAGTGATCTCCAGCTGCAGATCAGCTTGATACTCTTCGAGCCTATGGTCCTCTGGGGCTGGCTGTGAAGATATACCTTGAGACCAGGTGTAGGTGACCCAGGCAGCTTTGGGCACCAAGCAGGACAGGGTAAGGTAGCACTGTCCATGCTCCTGGGAAGTAGATGCCTTGATGATGGGCTGCTGGATACGGTCTGGAAGGAGAAGTCCCAGTGAGAGGGGCTGGGTGCCCCGGGGAGAGCGGGGGGGGGGGGAAGCGGCACCCCCAAACTCACCAAGCACAAACAGCCGAAAATTATTGGTGATTCCAGAGCTATCCCCCAGCATCAGGTCCATGGTGTAGAGGCCACTTTCTTTCTCTGTGACCGAGTTAATCTTCAGCGAGAGATTCCCAGGGTGGAAAGAGACTCTGTCAGCAAAGATCAGTAATGGATTGGCTGAGGTACCCTTCTCATCGTGTCTGAGGATCCAGTAGCCCTCTAAATGCAGTTTCACTTTCCAGTTGATTGCCACCCAGGATGACGGCCATGTCTTGGGCTGTAGCTGAACCGTCTCCCCAACAGCAGCCATCACTTTTACTTCTTGGCATTCTGGGGGTTCAGAAGGGCAAGGGGGAGAGAACAGTTAGCAGACTTCTCAGCTTTTTAGAGAAATACAGGCGGTCGCACACTTCTCTCGGGTTCAAAGGGCATTTAGAGGCCATCTGTGTCTTGCATTTTCTACAGAACAAGTCAAAAAGATGCATCTCCCTGGAAACTCCTGCTCCTTTATGATACCTTCATCCTAGCCCAGGGCTCCCCTCTGCAAAGCATGGCACAAACACAGCTCGCAAAGACAGTCTCTGCTCCAAAGACACCCCTCTCCCATGCCTGAGTTCGCCCCAGGCTGCACCCGGGGAAGAGCAGCCCCTGGTCACTCACCTCCAGCTTGGAGGAGCAGAAGGAGGGAGAGCAGGAGGGGTTTGAGAGCTCCCTTCATCCCGGCTGAGCAATGCAGGTCAGGCAAGGGGAGACCAGCTGGTGGAGAGCAAAGTTATGTGGCCGGGCTGAAGAAGTCAGATTGAGAAATGATGATAATGAGGAAGCAGGCTGACTTCCCCTTTGAGTGTTCAGTCCTGCAGGCCCTGAGCACCCCAGAAGTGCAAGCAACCCTGCATAAAGCAAGGGAGAGGTGGCTTGAGTGGGGCTGGGCTGCAGCTCCATCACCCAGCAGCAGAGGAAGTGTGAGAAGACGCCCAGGGCAGTGTGACCAGATGCTGGGTTCCCCTTCCAGCACCCTCAGGCCCCAATCCTGCTGGGGTGTGTCAAAACCCTGACTCAGTGGTGCCTTCTGCAACATAGAAACCCCATCCCAACCCTGCCCACTGGCACTTCCTCCTGGTTTCTTCATGGCTGCACAAAGCAGGAACAGGCAGAGAAGTGCAGTGACAGGGTGAAACTTTGTGGAACAGATTTTTTTACTGGAGATTCATTACACAGGAATAAGGAAAGGGGCAGATTGGAGGATGGAAGCAGTTAACAGAGGGCAGAGGGGTTAATACTGCCATCCCCAGGTAGCTCAGCCAGGATCCATAGGGCTGCCCACCCTTTCCCCTCTCCCTAGCTCTGCTCCATGCTGTGATAGGAGGCAGTCTCAGCCCCAGCGTAGCCAAGAGCTTTCTGCGCTGAACTAGTGCAGTACAGGCTACTCCTGTTGTTGTTACCTGTCACAAAGGTCAAGACCCAGGCTTGAAGGCCACTGGGTCGCAACAGAGCACCCTGAGGGGTCCTTGCTGCTGGGTCCAAGCCTGTGTAAATCCTCCCCTTGGGCACCAGGGCCAGTATCTGCAAGAGCAGCAGGCCCAGCCCCTCGGCCCAGCAGTAGAGCGGTGCCTTGCCTGGATGGAGGAGCAGAAGCAGGGGCCATACTGGGCACCTGGGAGGCCACATCCCCAGGGCAGGTTTCCAAGGAGGGAAAGAAGGGCAGGGGCAGGTGGCAAGACAAGCCAGGAGCAACCCTCTGTCAGGGCTGGGCTGGACGGGGCTCACGGCAAAGGGGAAATAGTGTGGGGGGACCTTGGGCACTAGCCCTGGCAGTGGACACCGTGGCACGCAGGGACTTTGGCACAGGGAAGTCTGATGGCTGAGTGTGCCCTGAGGACTGTGGTGAAGGTAGTAGGGCTCTTTGGGAGGAGGTTGGGGAAGCATAGTCCATGGCAGAGTTCAGAGAAGCAGATAGGGATGAGGGGGGAAGTTTGTTTAAAGGCTTCAGCTGGCCCCAGGGCAGCAGTGTATTGTACTGCCCATGCCTGCAGGCCCCTGAGCCCAGCCAGTCCCTGCCCTGCAGACTGGGGGCCAGGGTCTGGTGGCCCCCCTGGGCAGGGGAGGAGGCAGCCTTGGGGTACCCTCTGCTCCAGGGTGCCTGTGGACCTGCAGTGCCGGATGCTGCATCCAGGACTAGATTCTGGCACTGGGACACAGACCCCAGACACCCACCGGCAACTTCTTCTCCATGCTTCAGCCTCCTTATTTCCCACAGGGTAGCAAGGCCTGCGTGGGCTGTGCCCTGTTCAGTCCTGTTTCACCTGCTTGCCAGCCACGATGTGCTCCTCCATGGTCCCAATGATCAGCGCCCCCAGCACCAGCAGCAGGACGAGCCCCTTGGCCTGGTAGTAGGACAGCGATGAGGAGTGGGAGGGTGGTTGTGCTGGAACTATAGCAAGGCAGCGGCTCAGATCTGGGGAAAGTGGCTGGTGCTGCCCCATGGTGTTTGCCCTGCAGGGCAGTGGGGTTGGAGACAGCCCTTGGGGTGCTTCCAGGGGGAGGAAGAGCCCCACCAGGAGGTCAGGGCTGGGCTGTCCCTGCACAGAGATAGTGTGTGTGGCTCCCTCTGTAGCAGGGTCAGGGGAGATTTGTACAGCAGAGATTTGGGGTGGGGAAGGGGCAGCATTTAGAGTCAGGTGCTTCTTTGCAGCAAACGTATGGGCCTGATGCTTGTTCTCCCTAGGTGAAGGCTGCGCAGAGCTTCCCCATAAGACATTTACCTGTGCAGAGGGCACTGGCACAGGCAGTCATCGTGGAGCTGCTGCTGACGGGGTTGTGCACGGTGCACTTGACGTTTACTGGAAGATCTGGATGAGAGATGATCACGCCGGATCCTTGAGTGGTCGTACTGGGAGGTGGAGGGTCTGGGGCACTCCGGTTGTAGGTCACATTGCTGCCTCTGTTGGGGATGGTGCAGCTCAGGGTGGTGTTACAGAGCCCATTGACACAGCTCTGGGCATCACAGTCAATCGTGGGCTGGGGCAGACACTTCGCAGGGAGAGGAAAGGAAACATAAATGGGAGGATACAGGTGTGAAGGGAAGTAAATAGCGCCCTCCCTTCCTGCAAGCATCTCCGTGGGACACTACCAGGAGAGCAGAGCTGCTGAGAGCACCAGGTGACAGAGCAGACAGGAAAAAGGCCTATTAGCCCCACCTTGGGCGATGCTGGGTCCATGCAGGAGGCGCCTGGGGGTGGAAGACCCCTGCAGGGATGTGTCCATGTGAGATGTGCCTGCTGACTGATATTTCTATGCAGGCTCCTTGCTCACATATATGGACACACTTGAGCTCTTAGAGCAGAGGTGACAAGGGCACTGCACAAAACACGTCTTCACTCCAGCTGCAGCTGCAACACTCAGATCCTGGATCTGCAAAGTGTCGCCCACTTCGCTGGTGTATGGTGAAAGCAGAGACTGCTCCCCTGGACTGGGCACAGAAACAGCTGTGCTAATCCTGCCTTATCCATAGAGTGGGATTCACATCCCTACTAGTGCATCCATCACTGTTCCTGTGTGCTTCCAGGACATTTACTGATTAGGCTGTTGCATTTCAGTGTGGGGGGAAAGATTGTCTTTGAGGCTCAGTGGACAGAGACTGTTTAACTCCTGTGAAGTTAAACTAATTGTCAAGCTACTTTTGCAGCAGAGTGAAAAAACCCAACCACTTGCATGCACCATAGAGGCGCAGTGTGAAGAACCTGTTTAATTCCCTGTTGTCTGTGGTGACTTGAGCTGTGTAGGACCCCGCGTCCTCCAGCCTCAGGTCGGTGATTTGCAGTGAAAGGCCATCGTTGGGGACATGCAGGCCGCCCCTATAGTGTTTCTCTGATACAAGGGCACTCGGGGGGTCTCCTAGTGCCCTGCTTGCTCGACTGCCTGTGCCAATAGTCCAGCCAGCAATGTCTAATCTCTCCCCTGCTGGGATCACAAGGATGAAGGTGACTGTCTCCCCCCAGGGTCCTGACCAGCTCCATGGAGGCTGCATCTGCACCTGCTCTGGACTGTCCTGCACCTTGAAAGGAAACAACATAGATTCAGGGTAACAGAGCTGGACCTCACCACACACATGGCCATTGTCCTGCCCAGCCCCTGGCACCTCTGTCTGCAGAGTCCAGGAAGCTGCCTGGGGCTTGGCGCTGCCCCCCGCATGGGGAGCTTCTGCCCCGGGTGCTGCTGCCTTCCCCGTGGGCAGTCTGTTCCGGGCACTTCTGAGTGCATTGCTCCCCAGGCTGGGCCCAGGGAGCCTGTGTCCACCCAGGAGCACTGTCCCTGTCCCGCTGCCTCCAGGCCCTGGACCTGCCGCCGGCCCAGCCCCATGTCCAGGATGCCCGGGGTCCTGTGCCGCCTCCTGCTTCTCCTGGTCTCACCTGGCAGGGGAAATACCGTGCCCAGGCAGGTGGGTTTCCTCCTAGCGGGGAAAACCACATTCTTGGCAGGTGTAGTATCCTGACCCGGGTAACACTGAGTTACCATCCCACTTTCATTTCCAGCGGTAAGATCTTGGCTACACATGGACCTTTTGGAAAAGGGAGACTCATTTCTTGCTTGCTTCTGTGGCCGTACGGCTGAGGGGAAGCGAAACTAATGGGCAGCCAAACCCCAAGGCTTCGGGCTTGGGCCTGCAGGTAGGATGCCCGCCAAAGGCTTTGGAAATATCTGAAGGCCCAGGTGGGGATGGAGGATGTTTGCAGGTAGGAGGGCCACATATGGTTCTTCATTGGCTCACTGATACAGAATTGATTTGTCTGATTGGACTTGGGACATGAAAAATTTTCCTGGCATACCAGTGGGGCTGGGTCTTCAGCCTTGGAGCAGCCCCCTGGACAACCCGGTGGGAAGAACGGTGAAGAACCACGCCAGCAGCAGCTCCATGACGGCCTCTGTCAAGGCCCTTTGTGCAGACCATTGCAGCTCCAGCCTTGAAGCAGCCCCCTGGATGCCCCAGTGGTAAGCTGCAGAGTTGGGAGCACCATTTCCCCAGTGCTGGGGCAGCCCCTGTGGCTGGGCTGCCCCAAAGCCAGGGACCTGGAAGGCAGGGGTCCCCAGCCTTGGGAGTCTCCTGATGGGGCTGCCCCAGAGCCAGGGGCACTGACTGGTCCTCCTAGAAGTAGTGGGGCTCAGCATGGGTACCAGCCCTCCTGAGGGCACCACTCAGGCATGTCCCGACTCCCCCTTGCCCTGCACACGGTGAGCCCGGTTGATTGCTGTTACAGCAGCCTCATCTGTCCAGGAGCAGCTATGTTCCCCAGTGTTGTGCTGGCTCAGTGCAGACATTTCAGGGCTGTGTGATGTGTGTCTGGACCCAAAAAGTGCTTGTGTAGACACCAGGCAGTGGGAACTTGTGAGTCTCTTAAAACTTCCTGACCAAGAGAGTGGCAATAAGGCCCACGTAGAAGGCTTTGCAGGGCAGGTCCCTCAGGATTACTCTTATGCCATGGGTGCCAAGGGCAAAGTTCCCCTTCATCTCACAGTGCAGCTGCAGGTGTGGGGCGTTTGTGTCCGTCCTCCAACTGCCCCCACCTCCCACCCCCCACCACCTGCACCCATGTCTCTGTGTGGTTATTTTCTGCTAATGGAGCGACAGAACCAATGTGAGGTTTTCTGTCCTGCAGCTTCATACATTTCTCCCTCTGCAACATGTATGGCCAGTAGCCAACCACTGAGAACAGAAAACAAGAGACAGGAAGGACACAGCCAATGTAGGGGGAGTGTCTGGAGTGCGGAGGGTGCCTATCAGTCAGTCTCTGCCAGCGCCCTCCATATGAGGGTTGGAGCAGAGCTCCTCACCCTGAAAAGGTCAGACCTGTTCTGGTTTGCAACCACACCCTTCTGATTCACTCGGGTCTTCTTCAGTACGTGATACCTTCACCATTTGTGGAAAGGGGGTCTGTGTGGGTCAGTCTCACCCGGAGCAATTCTGCTTTCTAGTAAAGCCTCCCTGTTGGATGCACCCACGGGCACTCGGGGCCTGCAGGATGGAGCCCTCCATGGAGAAGTCGGCCTGGTTCCTCCTAACTCAACTCTCTTTCTGACTACTTCCAGCCTCACTCCCTGCTGCCTGCTCATCCTTCAGGTGCCTGCCATGATGGAGGAAGCTCTTTGTCCCTTTCTGCCATGCCTAATTCTGCATTTCCAAGCTCAGGGTAAGTGCCAAGGGGCTGCATTTACCCCTGGTGCAGCTCATAGAGGTTCTAGAAACAGAAAATGAGGGTGGGAAGGGAGCTTAGGAGGTCACATTGAGCCCAACCCCCTGCTCAAAGCAGGTACAGCCCCACCTACATCATCCCAGCCAAGGTTTTGTCTATCTGGGCCTTAAAAGCCTCAGAGATTGCACCACATTTTTGGGTAACCCATGGGTGAACGCAGGCTGCTGGTTTCTGCAAGGCAGGGGTCATCTCTGGTCTTGTTGTGGGGCCATTTGTTCCAGCGCTGCCCCAGCATGGGAGCTCCTGGGAGCTGCAGCCACATGGGCACTTCCAGGAGTATTAGCACTGTCCCTCAGACCAGCGCATGAGGGGATAACACTGAGCACTGCACAGACACCCAAGGCAGGCAGCCTGGGAAAACCTTAGCATGCTTGGAAGCGTCTGCTTCTTATCCCATGGAAGTGTCTGCTCTGAATGTTTCCTGCACCTCTGTTGAAGAGGATTGGGTCTTTACATGCATTTGAAATGGGAAATAGGCAGGGTGGGGGTCCTTTCATTTTGGTAAGAAGCTGTTACAGCTTTGGAAATCTGTTTGTGGGAGGAGTTTGCAGGTGTGGGGCTGCAGCTTGGGCCTGTGGGGTGCATGGGTGGGGGGACAGAGCTTAGTGCCTGAGAAGATGAAAACTCAGATACTTGTCCCTGAGCTGAATGACTCTGGGTCCTGGGCTGGGTGACTGCTAGTTAAATCAGTCTGCGCTCAGTGGAGCTACCTGCTAGCTGCTCATCAAGGGCTGTCTCGACCCAGATGCGGGGTTGCAGGTATCCAGGTCAGTGGGAAGCCTGTATAATGAGGAATCAAGTTTTGCCTGTCAGTAGCTAGAGGTGCAGGGCCCCAGAACCCAGAAGCCTTGCACCTATGTCCGTGACAGCTGGCAGACTTTGTGGCCACAGCAGAGACTAGCAGGCCTGCAGCTGTCAACCTGCTGTGACTTAACACACGCAGTGTCACCCATGTCATGAGTTTTGCTTGTCCGCAGCTTGAGGTGCAGTTTCCCCTGAACCCATGCACCGATCTTCTTGAAACTTGGCAGGCTTTTTGGCCTCTGCAGGGGCTAGCAGCCCTGCAGTTTTGGCCCCGCTGTGGCTTAATACAAACATGTGACTTGAGCCTTGCTTTCATGAATTTGGAGCACTCTTTGGAAGTAAAGGCACACGTGAACCTTGTGGTGGTAGACCATGTTAAAATGGCTTTGAGCAAACTCCAGTCTTACTACTAAAAATCAGTAGTAGAGGACGGTGAGGATGCTGCCAGATCCACCGGCAGAGGGACACCTGGCACAGGAGTTGTCAAGACCCTGGGGAAGGGAACAGACAGAGGCAGTGAAGCAGAGGTGGAGACAACCAGAGTGGGAAACAGTGGTAAGGACAGCAGCAGTGACCGCAGCTGTGGGTCCTCCTGCGAAAGGGACAGCAAATGAACCGAGTCTGAAACCCCGTGTTCAGGGACTGGACTGAGACGGGGCTGGAGGGAGACCATTCCTTGAGACCTCTGCGTGGGAGCGCTATTCTGGGGTGCCTCTATTATAATGGTGTGCGGGCTTTCTACTGGTGGGTTAAGGAGGTGATGAACAGTGACTACAAGGTGTATGTGTGACACATCATTTTACTCAAAAATAAAAGTATAAGAAAAAAAGCTGCTGCAGCCTCTGAGTACGTTCCTCCTCTGCAGGTCTGTGTGTCTGAACCCTGCTAGGATCGAGTCTCCTCCCCCACGGCCCCATCCGCTTGCACCACAGACCTCAGGGGCCCTCCAACCTCCCTTCGTGCCGGGCTCTCTGCCGCCCCCGCCCCGGGTCCCTTTTCAAGCAGCCCGGACCAGAGCACGGGGACGGGCGTGGGTGTTATCTGCCGTGCGGGTGCTCGGGGCTGTGCGGCCGGCAGATCCGGGCGGGCTGTGGGTCCGTGGCCGCCGCCTCCCGCTTGGCCCGGGCCGAGAGCAGCGTGGCCGGAGCCGCCGCCTCCCCGGAGCGGCCGCAGCCGCCGGCCCAGCGCCGTGCCCGGCATGGCCGGGGCCCCGCGCCTCCTCCTGCTCCTGCTGGCGCTGCCGCGGGCCGGGGAGCGCGGCCGGGCCGGGCCGGGCCGGGCCGGGCGGGCCCGGGAAGGGCGCGGGCAGCGCCGAGCTCCCGGCAGGGCGAGCCCCGCAGCGGGGCAGGGCCGGCGGCGGGGGAGGACCTGCCCCTGCCCAGCCCGGACAGGGACCTTGCACCCGGAGCGGCAGGAGCGGGCGGGGCGGTGCCGGGGCGGGGCGGGGCGGGGCTGTGTGGGCAGGGGTGCCCGGGGCTGGGCAGGGCAATGCCCGTGTGCGCGGGGGTCGCCCTCAATCCGTGTTGTTCCCGGCAAGTGCAGCATGGTCCGGAGCCGGTGCAGACGCCGCCCCGACAGAGCTGGTCGGCACCGCGGGGGAGACGGTCACGTTTCCTCTCGAGATCCCGGCAGGGGAGACATTAGATACTGCTGTCTGGACGATTGGCACAGAGTCTAGCAACGGCGGGACCAGGAGACCCCGCGAGTGTCCTTGTCACAGACAGACGCTATAGGGGCCGCCTGCGTGTCCCCAACGCCGGCCTCGCACTGCACATCACCGACCTGAGGCCGGAGGACGCGGGGTCCTACACAGTTAGAGTCAACACGGATAAAAGTGTATTCACCCGGTTCTTCTCACTGCGGGTCTACGGTGAGTGCTGGTTTGTTCGGCTTTTTTTTTTTTTTAAATCTATAACAAATAACTCTCCCAATGTAGGAATTAAACAGCCTCTACACATCGACCTTCCGTGTCTCTCTCTCCCCTACAACCTAGTTAATATAACGGTCTGCAAGGGTACAGGAATGGGGTGGATACCCGGGTAGGGATGTGAATCCCACTCCGGGGAAGGGGCAGGATGAGCACTCGTGCTTGTGCCCGGTCCGGGGGAGCAGTCTCTGCTTTCCCCACACATCAGCCAAGCGGGGGGGTACTGGACAGATCTGGGCTCTGAGCGTTACAGCTGCAGCCGAAGTAAAGACATGATGTGCAATGCCCTTGTCACCTCCACGCTAAAAGCTCACAAGTGTGGATATTTCTGAGCAAGGAGACCTGCATAGAAATGTCAGTCACCAGGGGCATCTCATACTAGACACATCCCTGAAGGGGTCTTCCACGCCCAGGGGCCTCCTACAGGGACCCAGCATCGCCTGAGTGGGGGCTGATAGGCCTTTTTCTTGCCTGCTCTGTCACCTGGTGGTCTCGGGGGGCTCTGCTCTCTTGGTAGTGTCTCAGGGAGATGCTTGCAGGAAGGCAGGGTGCTGTTATCTTCCCTTCACACCTGTATCCTCCCATTTCGGTTCCTTCCCTCTCCCTGCAGAGCAGCTGTCAGAGTCCACAATTCACTGCAATGCCCAGAGCTGTGCAAATGGACCCTGTAACATCACCCTGAGCTGCTCCATCCCCAAAGGAGGCAACAGCGTGACCTACAGCTGGAGCCCCCACAGCCCCCCAGTATGACCGTTGAAGGATCCATCGTGGTTATCTCTCCCCCAGATCTTCTGATAAACGTCACGTGCACAGTGCAGAACCCCGCCAGCAGCAGCTCCACGACGGCCTCTGTCAAGGCCCTTTGTGCAGGTAACATGCCCTGTGGGGAGCTCCATGCAGCTCATGCCTGGGGGAAATGGTTCTCATTGTGCAGGCTGCTGTGGGGCCACAAGGCACCTGACTCCAGGCAGATGCTGCACCACTCTCCACCCCAAATCCCTCCCCTGCAGATTCTCTCTGACTCTGCTACCCAGAGAGGCACAAGCTTCATCTCTGTGCAGGGAGGGCCAAGCCTCCTAGCTCCCTGCAGGGCTCCTCCTGCCCCTAGAGGGACCCCAGGGGCTGGCCCCATCCCCACTGCCCCCCAGGGCAAACACCACGGGGCAGCACCAGGCACTTCCCCCTGGCTCTGACCCTCTGTCTTGCTCTTGTTCCAGCAAACACGCCTGCCCAGGCCTCATCACTGTCCTACTGCCAGGCCAAGAAGCTCATCCTGCTGTTGGTGTTGGGAGTGCTGATCACCGGGACCGTGGCAGTGCACATCATGCCTGGCAAGCTGCTGAAACAGGATTGAGCAGGGCCCAGCCCACTCCAGCCCTGCTCTGCTCTGGGAGGGAAGGATAGAAAAGCTGGAGCATGGAGGAGAAGCAGCCGGTGGGCTGTGGGGGTCCGACTCCAAGTGACAGAGACCAGTTTCTACAGCAGCACAGACACCCTGGAGGAGAAATGCCATCCCATCGCTGCCTCCTACCATGCCCAGTGGGGACAATAGACCATGTCCCCCAGTCTACAGGGCAGTCACTGGCTGGGCTCAGGGGCACACAGACATGGGCAAGACACTACCCCGCTGTCCTAGGGGCAGCTGCAGCCTTGAAACAAACTTTCCCTCCTCTGCACTATCTGTCTCTGAACCCTCAGGGTCAATCCTCCCCCAACTACTCCTCAAGAGCCCCATGAGTTTGCACCGTGGGTCCCAGGGCTTGTTCAGCCATCAGCATTGTGGGTGCCAACATCCCTGGGAGGCAGGATCTCCACTGGCAGGGTAATGCCCAAGCACCCCGCCCCCCTCGCCCATTTCCATTTTGCAGCAAACCCAGCCCAGCCCCATCATGGGGGAGCTCCGAACAAACCTTGCTGCCTGTCCCTGCACTTCCTGCCCCGGCCTTGAAAGCCTGCCTCCACTGCACCCACCCCAGTGCCCGTCTTGGCCCCTGACCTGCTCCTCCATCCAGGCAGGGCACTGCTCTCCTGCTGGGCCAAGGGGCTCATCCTGCTGCCACCGGTCCTGGTGCCCAGGGGAAGGCTTTACAAAAGCTTGGACCCAGGAGCAGAGACCCTGCAGGGTGCTCTGTTGGGACCCAGAGGCCTTCAGGCCCGGGTTTTGAGCCTTGTGCTTAGGTTAAACTCAGTGCTTTGCTTAAATTGTGGTCGAGACAAGCACGCAGTGCAAGGAGCAGGTGGGAAAATACTGTCCCTGCCTGAAAACAAATTGAGAAGCTAACTTACTTAATTGAATAAATATAGCCTGGACAAAAGAGCAAACCTACCCCTACCTAGGAATGAAAACATCACCTTGGAGTAGAGAATACCAGTTAAAAGAAACTATATTTGACAAACACAAGCAAAATTTTAATATGCATTATGACAGAGCTGGGCAAAATGTGGCCCAGGGGCCGGATGCAGCCCCCCAAGCCATTCTATCCAGCCTGCGGGGCCCCTAAAACATTTAGAAACTTAATATTTATCTGCCCTGGACTGACTGCCTGTTATGCAGCCCTCGATCGCTTGCCAAATCTCAGTAAGCAGCTTTCTGCCCAAAATAATTGTCTGCCCCTGCATTAGGAGGAAGCATTACGTTGATTTTCTGTATTAAGAAATACAAGCTATCTGGTATGTAAAGAAAGGAGAGGGCACGGACCCTTCTGCACCTAGTCCTGGGTGATCTGGTCACCGATCCAAGATCCAGAACTCAGACGAAGGAGTCGGGAACCTTGGACAAAACCTCACAGACTGCCCATCCAGAGACGTTGCCTCCGTTCAACCTTGGGGTGGTGAGCATCTTTTTTTTTTTGCTTTGACCAACTACAGTTCACAGATTAATAAGTCCTGAAAATGCTCCATTTTTCCTTGAGGGTTGTATCTGACAGGGTTCAATAAACTTGCTTCTCATTTAGGAAACCCATGTATCCGTACCTGGTACAAGACCCAATGCAGCATCACTGGATGCAGCAGTGTCCCCGCAACCCCGCGCACTCATGTCACCAGGGGCACTGGTGTCCCTGCGTCCACACCAGTTCGGAGCGGAGGGGGACTGATGCTGTCCCCAGGAGGAGGACGGCTCCAGCCTCAAGCTCCTCCTGCCTCTGCCCGGCACTCAGACAGCAGTTGCCAGTCCTGGAGACCCTCCAGCACAGCCCGGCCTAGTGCCAGCGGGGTGGGCACTGCATCGCTGCCTGGCACAGCCCCAGGGCCCCCCGCCGGCAACCCCGCCCCTGCCTAACCCCTGCCTCCCTGCTCCCGGCAGCGCCACAGATGCCCCCTGCCCCCCAGCCGTGTCCGCCTCTGTCCAGGCTGCGCTGCCCGGTGCCTCTTGTAGCAACCCCCGGGGGCAGCGGTGCCCGGGGCAGCTGAGTAGCCTGGGCGGGGGGTAGCAGGCACAGGAGCGCGGGGACCGTAATGTGCTGCAGGAGGGGCGCTGATCAGGCAGGAAGGCCGCCAGGGAGGCGGTCTAGGACCGGGCAGCTGCAACTAGTTCGGCCAAAGCCGAGCGCCCCCCGCAGCCTATCTCCCAGGTGAGCCGGCTCCGGGCTGCCTTCCCGGCCGCTCCTCGCCCCGCCCCGCGCCGGCCTCGCTGCCCGGGCCCGGGCCGGACACCCAGGGGCAGCCCCGGCTCCTCGTGCGTGCTCCGCGCCGCGGACGCTGCTGCTCCGCCTGACACGCGCTCCGTGCCCGGGCCAGGCCGGGGCTGCAGGGCAGAGGCACCGGCAGAGCTGGCGGCCAGGCCGGGCCCTTGGAGCCGGGGGCCGGGCCGGGCCGGGCCGGGCCGGCAGCAGGGCAGCCCCGGTGCTCGGCGCTGGACGCGGGCCGTGGGGCTCGGCGCTGACCCCGCGCGGGGAGCTCCTAGCCCCGGTGCCGCCGCCGCCGCCGCCTTCCCCGCGGGCAGCCCGGGCCGGGCCCCTCCGTGTGCGCCGCTCGCCGCGCCGGGCCGGGCCCGGGGAGCCCGTGTCCGGCCGGGAGCGGTGTCCGTGCGCCGCCGCCTCCAGGCCCCGCACCTGCGGCCGCCCAGCGCCGTGCCCGGGATGCCCGGGGCCCCGCGCCGCCTCCTGCCCCTCCTGGCCTCACCTGGCAGGGGAAGGACCGTGCCTAGGCAGGCGGGTTTCCTCCTAGCGACGAGCAGCTCTTTCTGGGCGGGGTGGTACCCTGCCCCGGGTAATGCAGCAATGCCCGCTGCCCACCTGCACGCCAGTCTCTGTGCTGGTGTTTCCTGCTAAAGAGGTGACAGAACCGGTATGAGATTTTCTCCTCTGAAGATTTACAAACATTCTTGGCCCTGCGGTGAGCACTCAGCACCCTGTATAGCCAGTGTCCGACCTCAGAGGAGAAGCAGGTGGGCCGTGGTGTGGAAGTGTCTGCAGCGTGGATGATGCCACTCAGTCATGTCTCTGCAAGCTCCCACTGTACCAGGACAAGGGCAGAGGCCTCGGCTGAAAAGCCACTGTATGTCAGACCTCGTCTGGCTTGTAACCACATCCCTCTGACTCAGGTCTGCTGTTCATAGCAAGGGCATCTGTGTGGGTCAGTCTAAACGGGAGCAATTGTGCTTTCTACTATCGTCCTCCCTGCTGGGTGCACTAATGCCGCTGGTGATGCATAGGAAGGGTACAGGGGGCGTGGGGTACACGCACCCCCTGAGATTGGCCACCGCCGACACTGCTGCTGGTGTCTGCAGGTGATCACTGCTCGCCACTCCGCACTTGCCACTGACACCTCCGCGGCCACCTGCGGGTGGTCCCCACTCAGCCCGCTCTTGCCGTGGCTGCCTGTGGGCCGTCCCCACTTGCCAGCACCATGCCTGTTCCCAGGAGGAGGAACGCTCCACTCTTATGCTCCTCCATGCAGAAATCAGCCTGGTTCCTCCTAACTCAAGTCTGTCTGACTCCTTCCAGCCTCACTCCTTGCTGCCTGCTTGCCCTTTCAGATGCCTACCATGATGGAGGAAATTCTCTGTCCCTCTCTGCTGTGCCTCCTGTATTTCCAAACGTAGGGTAAGTGCCAAGGGGCTGCATTTACCCTTGGTGCAGCCAGAAGAGGTTATAGAGCCACAAAAAATGAGGGTGGGAAGGGACCTCAGGAGCTCAGTGAGTCCAACCCCCTGCTCAAAGCAGGACCAGCCTCTGCTATATCATCCCAGCCAAGGCTTTGTCTAGCTGGACCTTAAAACCCTCTGCAGATGGAGACTGCACCACCTCTCTGGGTAAACCCAGGGTGAACACAGGCTGCTTGTTTCAGCAAAGCATGGACAGTCTCTGGCCTTGCCATGGAGCTGTCTGTTCCAGCGCTGCCCCAGCTCAGGAGCCCTGGGAGCTGCAGCCACATAGGCACTTACACTGGTATCAGCACTCTCCAAAAACAGGAGCCCAGCAATTTTACAATTGTAATGTGATGGTCACCCTTTTCCTCTCTGTTTTGTTCAGACTTTAATCGGCCCACCATCAAAAAAAAATGGTTTGAACCTATACAATTAAACAGCATAAAGCAAGACAGAACTGCCAGCAAGGTGTGCAGTCCAGAGAAAAGGCAGAAGCCATCCTGCACCACTGTGACGGCCAGGACCAAATAAATTAATAAGCAATAGATATGTGCTGCTTGGAGGCATTTGGAAGTTTTGCCTAATATTAACTTGTAAGTTTGTAACCTGCAAATGCAATTTGCCTGTCATAAGTTTAACCAAAATGATAAAACTAACTGTTTGTAGAACTGACTGAACCTCAAAGACAAAGCTATAGCTGTGAGATTAGCTGACCTAACGGTTTTTGCTCAAAGTTCAGCCTTGATGAAAAAAACTGGATCCAACCGCCAGGCCCACCCAGCACGTTCCAGGAAAGCACGTCTCAAGAAAGCATAGTCAGAGAAATCTAAAGGGGTTGGATTTACGTGGAGTAATGTTAATGTCAGACCTGAAGATGCAGCATTGTAATTTGCTTATTGGATAAACCCGAGTATGGGTAGTAACCTTTTATAATAATTTTTAACACCTTTTCATCCCATAGGGTAACAGCTATAGGGCAAGATTGTGAGTAGCTCTAAAGCCAACAGATTAGCATAAGACTAGGTACAAAAAGTGCATGCGTCAGGTAACCAGCAGGAAAAAGGGAACAGAACGGTAATTGCTTTTCCAAGCCCGGACCCCAAACTCCCGGTGTGAGTGAAGATCAGATCCTGATCAAGACAACTTCCCCAGTAATCCCTCTGATTGTGTTGATCGGGGACGCCTGACTTTGCTGGAATCATTTGGCGCTCACCTGGCATTGAGGGACTATCGATAAGTTGCCAACCCATGTCTGTCTATCTGTTCTTTTGAACAGCCCAGTGGCTGATACCCTCGCAGTGCCCAGCTGGCCTGCGATAGATTGATCTATCTATCTGTTGTTATTATCTGTTGTTATTATTTACTATTAGCTCTTTAATACTGCATTATCTGCTTATCGCATTGATCTTTCTGTTAACTGTTGTGTGTGTAAGCTATAATAAAATTGCCATTGCTTCACTCCCAACTCAGCCTCCTTGATCCCGAACCAAACAGCCTAGGGGCTGATACAGTTGCAGCATCCAGTCAGCCTGCAACTAAACTGATATACTCACAGTGCCCAGCTGGCCTGTGGCACACCACCAGCACGAGTGAAGACACATGCTTGGTGAAACCTGACATCAACTCCAATGTTGAAAGAGGACATCAGCCAATGTTGATAGCCCTCAACTCCGAAAAATGCAAGGTACTCCGCCTTGGGCAGAAAAATGCACAGCATGATTATAGGCTTGGCTGTGCTACACTTGCTAGCACCATGGCTGAGAGGGACTTGGGGGTCATGACTGACCACGTAATGAATATGAGCCATGAATGTGATGCTGTAGCCAGCAAAACGAGCAAAACTCTGTGTTGCATCCGTAGATGCTTCTCCAACAAATCCCAGGATGTCATCCTCCCGCTGTACTTGGCCTTGGTTAGGCTGCAGCTGGAGTGCTATATCCAATTCTGGGCTCCACACTTTAAAAAGGATGTGGAGAAGCTTGAGAGAGTCCAGAGGAGAGCCATGCACATGATCAGAGGTCTGGAAAACAGACCTTATGATGAGAGGCTGAGAGCCATGGGACTCTTCAGACTGGAAAAGCACAGGTTCAGGGGGAACTGGTGGCTGCATATCAGTATATAAGGGGTGTTCACCAGCATCTGGGGGAACATCTCTTGCAGCTAAGATATTACAAGGACTAATAGCTCATTTCATAGTGGAAAGAATCTTTTTTTCTGTCACTTAGGTTTATAGCTTGCTGGTACTTATTAAAGCAAGACTTTCTGAGTTTTGTGTCAATTCTTAAAGTACAAGGTTTAAAAACCCACTTTATAAGTGCAACAAGGGGCAGGGGGTGCTTTGTCTCTTAAAACTTCCTGACCAAGAGAGTGGCAATAAGGCCCACGTAGAAGGCTTTGCAGGGCAGGTCCCTCAGGATTACTCTCATGCCATGGGTGCCAAGGAAAATGTTCCCCTTCACCTCACAGTGCAGCTGCAGGTGTGGGGTGTCTGTGTCCGTCCTCCAACTGCCCCCACCTCCCACCCCCCACCACCTGCACCCATGTCTCTGTGTGGTTATTTTCTACTAAAGGAGTGACAGAACCAGTGTGAGGTTTTCTGCCAGGCAGATTTATACATCTCTCCCTCTGCACACTGTGTGGCCAGTGCCCAAACACAGAAGAGAAAAAACATGAGGCAGGAAGGATACAGCCAATGTGGTGGGAGTGTTTGCAGTGTGGAGGATGCCTATCAGTTGGTCTCTGCCAGCTCCCATCATATGAGGGCAGCAGAACTCCTTGCCCTGAAAAGGTCAGACCTGTCCTGGCTTGCAACCACATCCCTCTGGTTCACTCAGGTCTGCTTCAGTACTTGATACCTTCACGGTTTGTGAAAAGGGCTTCTGTGTGGGTCAGTCTCACCAGGAGCAATTCTGCTTTCTAGTAACGTCCTCCCTGGTGGATGCACCCACGGATACTCAGGCCCTGCAGGATGGAACCCTCCATGGGGAAGTCGCTTTGGTTCCTCTTAACTCATGTCTCTTTCTGACTACTTCCAGCCTCACTCCCTGCTGCCTGCTTGCCCTTCAGATGCCTACCGTGATGGAGGAAGCTCTTTGTCCCTTTCTGCTGTGCCGCCTCCTGTATTTCTAAGCTCAGGGTAAGTGCCAAGGGGCTGCATTCACCCCTGGTGCAGCCAGGAGAGGTTCTGTAATCACAGAAAATGAGGGTGGGAAGAGACCTCAGGAGCTCATTGAGTCCACCCCTCTGCCCAAAGCAGGACCAGCCCCAGGTATATCATCCCAGCCAAGGCTTTGTCTAGTTGGACCTTAAAAACCTCCAAGGATAGAGATTGCATCACCTCTCGGAGTAACCCAGGGGTGAGCATAGGGTGCTGTTTTCTGCAAGGCAGGGATGGTCCCTGGTCTTGCCATGGAGCTGTTTGTTCCAGCACTGTCCCAGCATGGGAGCTCCTGGGAGCTGCAGCCACATGGGCACTTACAGGACTTAGTGCTCTGCTTTGTGCCAGGGGGTGAGGACATAACACTGAGCAGTGCACAGGCACCCAAGGCAGGCAGCCTGGAAAAAGCTTAGCTGGCTTGGAAGTATCTGCTTCTCATCCCACGGAAGTGTCTGCTCTGAATGTTTCCTGGACCTCTGTTGAAGAGTATTGGGTCTTTACATGCATTTGAAATGGGAAATAGGCAGGGTTGATGATCCTTTCATTTTGAAAAGAAGCTTTTGCAGCTTTGGAAATCTGTGTGTGGGAGGAGTTGGCAGGTGTGGGGTGCAGCTTGGGCCTGTGGGGTGCATGGGCGGGGAACAGAGCTTAGTGCCTCAGAAAATGAAAACTCAGATCCATGTCCCCAAGCTGAATGACTCTGGGGCCTGGGCTGGGTGACTGCTAGTTAAATCAGTCTGCGCTCAGTGGAGCTACCTGCTAGCTGCTCATCAAGGGCTGTCTCAACCCGGAGGTGGGGTTGCAGGTACCCAGGTCTGTGGGAAGCCTGGACCCACCTGTTCTCCAGGCTCTCAGCCCAGTTCTGCCGAGGCCTTGGGGCCAGACAGCATTTCCCTGCTGGAGTTAGGAATGTATTAACCCTCCTCCCCACCCTCCCCTCCCTCCTGCTCCCAGTCCTTTCTGAAGCATTAGGTTGTAAAGAAATGGCAGTGGCTGCTGAGGAAACCATGCTGTTAGTACCAGAAAATAGATAATCAGGTTGGGATGAAATCATGTGGACAATGCGACTCAGCTCTGGAGGGCACTATCGGATTGTGACACTTGCTAAGAGGGACAGTCGTGTGGAGCTCAACACAGCCTCCCTGCTAGGCAGGAGAATCATCTTCCGTCCCAGGAATCTCTCACTGCAGATTGAGCTGGTTAAGAAGTCGGACAGTGGTATCTATTTTATGGATGTGCCATCTGCATCCGGCAGTCTCGATACCACCTGTTTCCATGTGTCTGTGTTTGGTGAGAATCTGGACCCTGCTTCCCCCCAGTCTCACCTGTTTGGGGGCACCCACTGCCCTCAGCCCCTCTCACCAGGACTTCTTCCAGGCCGAGTCCGCCAGCCCAACCTCACAACACTCTCTGCTCACCCAGGGCACGGACAGTGCAATGTTACCCTATCCTGCCAGGTGCAGGATGCCAACGGAGTCACCTGCAGCTGGTCCCGAGGTGCATCCTGGAGCCTAGCCAGAGAGGACCAGCAGCTCCCGGGGCATCAATCCCAGCTGCAGCTGGACATCACTGAGGGCAGCAATGACACCTTCTATCACTGCAACGCCAGCAATGCAGCCAGCTGCGGCACGGCCACCATCCATGTCAAACTGCTGTGCAACTTCCTAGCCACAGGTAAATGTCCCTTAGTAGGAACCTGACTAGGGGTTGTCCCTGTCTGGTCTGAGGGCCCCTTTGAGTCACCCCAAAGCAGAAACGAGCTTGCCGTTGGAAGCAATTTCTTGTCTCGGGAAACCCAAAGAACAATATTTGCACGACACTTGCAACTCCCTGCTCCCAAGCTTTGCATGCTCATGGGCCAGACACTTAGTGCTGGGACTTGGGAGGTATTTAGACACTTTGCTCTTGTGGATATAAAGAGCATTAGGCACCTAAATACTGTCAAAGCAGCCAAAACAGGACTGAGCAGGGCCCAGCTAACTGGCCCTACTCCCCTAGGAGGGAGGGACTGTGGGAGTCATTTGCCCGCAGCTTCGAAGGGTTTCCTTTCATGTCTGCAGCATGCAGGAGAAGCAGCTGGTGCGTCTGCGGGGGTCCAAGTCCCAGCACCCAAGGCCAGTCCCTCATGCATCCCCCAGCACTGTGGGCACTGTGGGCACCCTAGAGCAGATGGTCCCCCACAGCTGTTCCCTCCCCTGCCCAGCGGGACCTGCAGCCAAATCCATCTGGCAAAGGGATACCTGGCACAGGAGCTGTCAAGACCCCCGGGAGGGAAAGGACAGCAGCAGCGAAGTGGAGGTGGAGACCACCAGAGTGGAAGACCCTGGCCCCCAGTCTGCAGGACCCAGTCTGCAGGACAGGGACTGGCTGTGTGCAAGAGCCCACAGACACATGGGGAAAGGGGTCATGGGGAAAGGCACTTGATGGTGGGAGTCTACTACAGACCGCCTCACCGGGGGATGAGCTGGACCGGGAATTCTCTGGTCAGCTCACGGGGGCTGTAAAGGTATGTGGTTGTCATGGGTGACCTAAACTACCCAGACATCTGCTGGGAGGAGCAGTCAGCCAGGTCTGACTGCTCACGTAGGTTCCTAGCTGAGATACAGGACCTCCACCTACCCCAGGAGGTACACAGTGCTACCAGGGGAAATGCCTTGCTGGACTTGGTTCTTGCCACAGGCGAGGACCTGGTGAGGGGTCTGCAGGTACTTGGCCACCTGAGTGACAGTGATCATCACCTGCCGGAGTTTACCATCCAGCGCAGGGTGGTGACAGCAAGCAGCAAGGCAGAGGTCCTTGACTTCAGGAGGGCCAACTTCTGTAAGCTAAGAAAGTTAGTAAGAGAGGCATTGGGGTCTCAGAGCTTCAATGAGATGGGAGTCCAAGACAGGTGGTTGTTCATCAAGGAGACAATCCTCCGAGCTCAAAGGGAGTCAGTGCCAATGTGCACCAAGGGGGGCAGGAGTGCTAAGTAGCCCACATGGCTCGGCAAAGGCATCCAGGGATGCCTGCAGGCAAAAAAAGAGATGTACAAACAGTGGAAGCAAGGGGCTATCACTAAGGAGTATTACACCTCCATTGCTCAGGATTGCAGGGAGGCTGTTAGGAAGGCCAAGGCAGAGATGGAGCTAGGGCTAGCGACCAGAATTAAGGATAATAAAAAGTCCTTTTTCAAATACATAAGAAGAAAGAGGAAGGCACGGGGTAATGTGTGGCCCCTACAGGACAGGCTTGGCAATATGGTGACTGCAGCAACCGAAAAAGCTGACCTCTTTACTGAATTCTTTGCCTCCATATTCCTGAGCAGAGTTACGGATGGACCCAGGGGAGGCACCACCATGCCTAGGGTGAGGGACAACCTATTTAGGGAACTTTTGGAGGGGCTGGTCTTGTTTAGATCAGTAGGTCCAGATGCTCTTCACCCGAGGGTGCTGAGGGAATTGGTGGGGGTCATAGTGGGGCCCCTGGCATGGCTGTATGAGCATTTGTGGGGCACTTCCAGAGGATTGGAAAAGGGCCAATGTGGTCCCCATTTACAGGAAGGGGAGAAAGGAGGACCTGGGTAACTATAGGCCAGTTAGTCTCAAAATGATCCTTGGGAAGACCTTTGAGAAAATGATCAAGGAGCACATCTGCACGGGCCCAGCAGGGGAGATAATGCTCAGGGGCACCAACACGGGTTCATTGAGAGCAGGTCCTGCCTGACTAACCTGGCTTCTTTTTATGATCAGGTTACAAGTCCCTGGACAAGGGCGTTAGGGTAGATGTCATCTTCCTCAACTTTAAGAAGGCCTTTGACACGGTTTCCCACTACATTCTCTTAAAAAACTTGGTGACTACTGCACTGCTGCCTACACAGTCAGATGGGTGGCAAATTGGCTGGATGGTCACACCCAGAGAGTGGTGGTGGATGGGTCATTTTCGACCTGGACAGAAGTGGGCAGTGGGGTCCCCCAGGGCTTGGTCCTGAGGCTAGTACTGTTCAACATCTTTATCAGCAATCTGGATGCAGGTGTGGAAAGCACACTGTCCAAATTCACTGACAACACCAAGATGTGGGGCAACGTGGGCATGCTGAAGGGAAGGGAGAGCATCCAGGTAGATCTAGAAAGGTTGCAGAGGTGGGTGGA
Organism: Alligator mississippiensis; assembly: GCF_030867095.1. Classification (NCBI taxonomy): domain Eukaryota; kingdom Metazoa; phylum Chordata; order Crocodylia; family Alligatoridae; genus Alligator; species Alligator mississippiensis. Next base: position 16,317,951 of record NC_081838.1, on the reverse strand, counting down.
TGAGAATAGGATGGCATTCATTGCAGACAAGCGCAAGGTGCTGCATCTATTGAATAGGAACCAGCAGCACACCTATATGCTGGGAACACCCTTCTTGTCAGCAGGGTGGCAGAAAGGGATCTTGGAGTCATTGTTGACTCCAGGATGAACACGAGCCTCCAATGCGAGGAAGCGGTCAATAAGGTTAACCGCACCATGTTGTGGATCTACAGATGCATCACAGGCAGGGACAGGGAAGTGATTCTTCCCCTCTATGTGGCACTGGTCAGGCCACAGTTGGAGGACCGCCTCCAATTCTGGGTGCCACACTTCAAGAGGGATGTGGCTAGCACTGAGAGGGTCCAGAGAAGGGCCATTCACATGGTCAAGGGGCAGCAGGGCAGGCCCTATGAAGAGAGCCTAAAGGGCCTTAATCTATTCAGCCTCCACAAGAGAAGGCTGAGAGGGGTGGCCATTTACAAACTCACCAGGTGGGACCAGCGGAAATTAGGGGAGGCTCTATTCCCTGGGCACCACCTGGGGTTACTAGGAATAATGGCCACAAATTGTAAAGTAACGTTTCCTGATGTCCAGCCTGAACCTGCTCTCTAACAGTTAGGGCTGCCAGGCTCTGGAACGGGCTCCCAAGGGAGGTAGTGCTCTCTCCTGCCTTGAGGTCTTCAAGAGGAGGCTGGACAGATATTTGGCTGGGGTGATATGATCCCGGCACCTGTTCCTGCCCAGGGCAGGGGGTCAGACCTGGTGATCTGTTTAGGTCCCTTTCAACCCTAAATACTATGACACAGGCAGCACAAACAGATGCTGCCCAGGAGCAGCCCCACGCATGGCCCCTCATCCATTGCAGCGCAACCCTTACTGGCACAGCACAGTGAAGCCTCAGGACCCAGGAATTCATCTGCTTGATGAATCCAAGAATGGCCCCAAAACTGCAGGAGTCTGCCCCTTTCCACCCCCTGCACTGACTGACGCTGCTTGGGTGGGGAGGTCCCAGCAGCCCAGCACCTAGGACCTGCCCCTGCCAGGGCACAGCTTCAGGCCCTGGCACTCAGGGACCTGGTGCCCTGTTCTTGATGCCAGTGTCTGATCCCACCAGGACTGGACAGGCTGCAGGTGTGGGGGCATAGTGGTCACTGCCCATCCCCCTGGCCCCATATCTGTACGGAGGGGTAAAAAATTGGGGAAAGAGGTGGTGCAGTGAGCTGGGCTATTTCTTGCACCGCCCTGAGACTGGTGCCTGGCATGGGGAGCTTGTGTCCTTACAGCTGTATGTACCTGGCCCAGGAGAGCTGGGCCTGGCTGGAGTTCACCCTAGAGGTCTCCTGGCATTGCTCCTCTCCTGGCCAAGGAGCCATGAGGGGCAGCTGCATCTGGGACATAGATAGGGGCAACCATGGAGACTGAGCTGCCAAAGAGCAATCTGCCAAGGTGCCACAGAGACTGTAGATCACCTCCTATGGCTCTGCTCACTCACCTAGGAGGTGTGGAAGAAGGTAAAGTGTCTGGGCAAAGCAGTGACAGGGGTTGAACAGCTGTGAAGAGAGGTGATGCTGCACGGGCACCAGACTAAACCCCAGGGAGCCTGTCGCCTGCTTCCATCAGTTCATGTCCAGCGTCAGGAGCGAAGTGAAGTGGAGGTGGAGACGACCAGAGTGGGAAAGAGCGATGAGGACAGCAGAAGTGACTGCAGCGGTGGGTCCTCCTGCGAAAGGGACAGCTAATGAACTGAGTCTCAAACCCCGTGTTCAGGGACTGGAGTGAGACGGGGCTGGAGGGAGATGACACCTTGAGACCCCTGCATGGGAGCGCTATTCTGGGGTGCCTCTATTATAAAATAACAGAAAACCAGGTCTTCTTTGCTCGTCTTCCCCACTCTTGGTCCCCACTCCTGCCTTCGCTGCCACCCTTAGCTGTTCACGCACAAGCAGCCTTTGCCGGGCCCCGGGCTGTGCCGGGCAGGCCAGGAGCAGGCAGGGCTGGCGGGGCAGGTCCCCGGGGACAGACACGGGCACGGCCGCCGACACCCCGCTCCGCCCCCCGCCCGGGCTGCGGGGAAGGACACGTCGGATTGGTGCAACATTCGCACCAATCGGGGGCGAGCGGGGCGGGGCTTGCCGCGCGCATGCTCGGCCGTTGCGTGGGGCGGGGCGGGGCGGAGCCGGGGAGAGGTGAGCGCGGGAGAGGAGGCTGCGGGCTCTGCCGGACCGGGGCGGGCGGACGCGGGGAGCACGGGGGCACCCGGATCCGGCCCACTGGTGCGGGACGGGGGCGAAGGGCTGCACAGGACTCCTCCTCCGCCGCCGGGGGCCGCTCCCCTCTGGCCGGGTGCGGAGTCGCGGCGGGGCCGGGACAAGGGGTGGGCGGGGCTGAAGCAGCCTGGCCTTGTTCCTGGTGCTGTCCTTAGGATGCGGGCAGAGAAGCAGGGGCGACACAGGGGATGCACGGGGGTGCACCCCCGAGAGCACCGGGGCACCCCTGTCATGCTGCGCTCCCTGTGTAGCCGGTGGGCAGGGTAGCGGGCGGGAGCACCAGTGCCCCTCCTGCGAGCGCTGGCCGGGGAGCGGGGCTGCCAGCTCCAATGGCCGCGCTGCTTCTGGAAGTGGTCACCAAGTTCCCGAAGCAGCGTGGCTGCTTTTATGGTGAGTGAGATCGGGGCCCCGCAGGCAGCAGGATTGGCCACCGGGGGACCCCCCCCCCAACAAGTGGGATCGACACCAGTCCCAGTTCACACATTGCACCAGGTCTGAGAAGCAGAACCACAAAGCTATTTGTCACAGGAAAGTTTCTACCTGGGTGTCAGTTGGACACTGGACATACATTGGTGCAGTGCCACAGCTCAGCGCTGTTTCAGCAGGTCTGCGCCCCAGCAATGTGAGTCTGTCCTCTGTCCTTGGGTGCCCGCAGCCCATCGCTCGCATAGGAAAAACCAGTGGGACGCACGTCCTGCGCCATGGCGCTTGCTAGCAAGAGACGCCTCGTGGCAAAAAGGCTTTTGCCTGAAGCTGCCTTGGGTCAGAGCGCAGTAACGTCTGATGAGATTTTCCTCTTTTGAAAGGAGACAACTAGGTAGAGAGCAGCTTTGGCCAGACTTCGCAGGGATGAATCTACCCTGGAAACACGAGGGTTATTATCAGCATGTACACCTGCGTTCATGTGGAAGGGGTAATGCAGGCGCGCACGCACACACACACGCACACACGCATGCACGCGCGCGCGCGCACGCTCCATCCCAGCGGCGCCTAACATCTGTGTCTTGCAGGCGGGTGGGCATGGCCAGGTCCCTATCCAGCCAGATCCCAACAACAGGCCAGATCTCGCTGCACGGGGGTGCACAGCCCACTATGATTTGTATGCCCGGGGCAGGGACAGGGCCTCAATGAGTGTCCCCAGGCTCTGTAGCTTTTAATCCTCCACTGGCTTACTATTTGACATGTTTTCCCCTCTTTTCATGTAAAGCTGCTTCCACTTCCGTGTGTGGCCACAAAGAGTCGTTTGAGAGCAGCAATATTGCTTGGTTAGACGGGACGATGGGCGCGACTAGCAATGACAGGAGCAGAGCTTCACCAAGCCTTCCCAACCAAGTGTGCAAAATGTTCTTGCTTTGGGATTGCATTACAAGCTGAAAACACAGACCCCACAGCTCAGCAGGTTTCTTCACTGGACAAAGGTTCTTCTTCAGCTCTTTATGGAGATCAAAATTACAGATCAGGTTGAGTTTGGACCATCTCAGGTCCAGACTCCCCAGCCTCTGCTTCCCAGAGCATGTCCTACTCGCACTTCCCAACCCCACCGACACCCAGTTCAGAAAGGACTTTGCGATGGTGGGACTGCTAGGTCAGCTATCTTATCATGAATAATCCTAAGTATTCATCGTCATTTCGTAATGTGCTATGCAAACCTGTGGCATTCTCTGTGACACCCCTGCCACAATGTCTTAGGACTGGACAATGCTAAAATGATGACAACTCCAAAAACCCATTCATGAAACTTGGTAGAAAGGTTGTTCCTGGGAGGGAAAACTGTGGTGTGAGGGCTTGCAGGTGAGACTCTGCTCTTCTATTCTCTAGTTACCGGTTCTTTACTGGACATGGCACATGGCAGAAACAGGACGTGGGACTTGTTTTTCCCCAGAACAAATGAAAGAATTGAAGCTACATGAACCCATGCTTAAATCGAGTCATTGATGAGCAAGATTGGGGGAGTTAAGGCAACTTAGCCAAACGCTTACTGCCAGAAGCCGTGCTAGCGCTCTTCTGGAGCATCTCATAGCAATGCACTGCCGAGAGCTAAAGGGGATCAGGGGGATCGACAAGGGGGAATCCAATATATATATACAAACACACACACGTATACACACTTAATTACAAAGGCTAGGGAAATACATACATATGTACGTATATATACATACACAAACACACACACGTATCATATATATAGATGCTTAAGCTGACCACATGCTCTGAATCCTGACTGAGGTTTTGCTGTACAGAAAAAAGCCACACTTACTTCGCGAGAACTGTTCTGGCATCTCCTGAGCCAAACCAGCTCTCCTTGTTTCCATGCCTAAATATCAAAATGGATATTTCAGATGGCTATTAAAAAAACGCAGAGGGATAGTGATAGCCTGGGTTGTTAGAAATACATGCATATCATTTAGCTTCTTAAGTATGCCTTCTTCAATGCTAACTGACATCGTTTCCTGCAATGTCCCACCAATAAAGGCCTTTACAGCTTCCTCCACAGCTCTTGGCTCTTACCTGCAGAGGAGCACTTCCAGGACCTCGCCTGGAGAAGCCAAGGCCCTGTATCCACAGAAAAAGTTGTCTATATTTATAAAATCCTGCAGCAGGTTCAATGCAGTCTTCAACGGCCTGTGAAACAAAAGATCAAAATCATGGCATTACGAGTTGGCAGCGGCCCTCCTCCGAACCAGCACGAACCCCACGTCCACCCAGCGCTGGAGCGGGGAGGTCTCGTATCAGCAGTACCTGTCGGTGGAGGAGATAGAAAACTAAGTCTTGGCCAGATGGGATCAAACATGGTTTGTGAAGGAAGAGTGTTAATCCCACGAGTCCAGGCGCATCCCAGAGGTCTCCATATATTTTGTCGGGGGGGAGGCTACGGTGAATTTTGGGGTGACTGCAGCCCCCCATCACCAGAGGCTCACTGGGGCCTTGCTCTGCCCCCTCCCATGGCCCGGTCCCCTTCCTCCACACACTTACCTGCTGCCAATCGTGTAAGAGTGAATTTAACTGTCAGACAATGATTTTGGGGTTATAAAAAGGGTCATCACATAAGAGCGAATTTGCATAAACTGAACCTGCATAAAGCAAGGGAAACCTGTGCTATTTTTCTGTAGACAAAAAATGAGTAAAAGATAAGCATGCCTTGAATCTAATGCGGACAGGTTTGAACCTCAAAACCCTGAGGACCGCTGCTCTGGATCTTGCAAAATTTTCAACATTCAAAAAACCTGAATTTGTGTTGGATGATCAAAGTTCAATCTGTATTTTTCTAAAATAGTTTGGAAAAGTCTGCGACATGAGCAAAACCTGTGTTAACACCTGAAACAGGTTCATCACCGTCCAAGCCTGCTGCTTCCATGTACATAACCCCGGACCTGGAAAATTATTTCCTATCAGAAAGGAGGATCTGTGCTAAGCTGTGCACCTGAACCTGTACCGCAGGAGGACGTCTCGAGATCACCGCTAGTAGTGGTCTCTCGCAGAAGTCCTCTGCACGGCAGGCACCAAAGAGGTGGGTGCTTTGAATCTATGGTGTTGGCTCTGCAGCAAAATGCCAATGAGTTGTGACCACAGGAAGCACCCCATTTTGCAGCCAAACTTGGAGCTATGGAAACGAATGCCAAAAGTCTCTGTTAAGAAAGAAAGCATCCTTGGCAGCTGCCTACTCAGTAATGATCAAGCTCAGCACTTTGCATTCAAAATGGGGTTGAAAACCTCCTCTGCAGGATGTCTCCAAATACCACCGGTTTGTGACCACTGACACAGACAGGACCGTCGTGGGGGACGGCCAAATTCTGGATGGGTAAAGACAGCCACCCTGGGACTAGCTCAATTTGCCAGTTGGTTGTGATCTTTAAAGATGAATTGGTTTTCTTAGCAGTGAGGCTACAAATGGGCATTGTTCGTTTGGAAAGGGTTCTTCAAAAGGCAGGATAGATCTAGGATTTTTAAATGGAGAGGTGCCAGATTGGGCCCTTGGGCTCCAGACAGGGGTACAAGGCAGAAGTTTTGCGCCTGAGGCAGAGAAGGGCGGGTTGGTTGTGCGTGGAGGGGGCCGAGTGTTGGAGGGTCTTACCTGCTCTTGGCGCCTGCTGCTCCTCCTGGAGCTGGCTCCCTGCTCCAGGCCTTCCTCCTGCTGCTGCTCACGTGCAGCCTGCCCAGGGCCTGAGGCTGCTCCTGGAGCGAGCTCCTCATGCCCTTCCTGCCTGCTGGCTTGGAGCCTCGACTCCCGAGTGCGGCAGCACTTGAGGAAGGATGGCAGAGGGCTACATCCGCACCCTTCCTCCTGATCTGCCCTGTCAACGAGTTCAAAAGCTGGTTAATTCTCAGTTACTACTTCTAGGGTGCAAGGAGCCAAGGTGATTGGCTGGTAGGCACATCTCTTCCTTTCAAAATAAAAGAAATATAAATCAGAGAGACGCAAAGAGAAAAATAGTTCAACATGCATTGTGCCATTTTTTGTACACCTAAAGCTTGTCCCGATGAGCGTGCACATGCAGTTTGTGGCACCTCCAACCCATTTCAGGCCCCACATACCACCCATGGTGCACGTGCACCCATTTGCCATGCTGCAGATTTACAGTGTGGTGCCAAAATTTGACACCGAGAGATCCTGGTGTCAAAAAACAAAAGAAAAAGTGGCACGATGTCCGTGGCAACAGTGCGTGCTTCCAGAATCAGAGCCTGGCTGGGCAGAGCTATCTTCTGGCTGCCGGGCAGGCTTCAAGCCGTGGGGTTGCTGCCACTGCTGCCCAGGGAGGCCCCAAGTGAAGTTGCTGGGGCCAGAACGGGTGCTGATCCCAGCCTCCCACTCCCACCCAAGACAAAATGCCCTGCACCAGCCCCATGCGCGAGGGCGTGCACCGCAGTATAAAGCAAATTTGTGCCATTGCTAGTTTTGCTGCATGTGGCACACGCTTCTAATGATTGTGCCCTGCTTTTATATCCATGCATCCTCATTCATTCTGTAAGACTGCAAAATGCTTCCCAAAATATAGACGGGACATGCCACTGCCCTTCGGCCAGCCACGGCAGATACACAGACAAGTCGAACACCTGATAACAAGGGCTTGGGGGAGAAGAGGGAGGGGTGTGCTATCTTGGCCAAGGGTAACAGAGTGCCGTAGGATCTGGAATATCAATGACAAGCAGACAGCTGTTTATTTTTATGGGACAGCTCAAACACCCGCACACCATGGTGGGTTTATTGGTGTAAATATATCAGTGCTACAAAGAAGGTGTTAGGGGAACACTATGTGGATTTTCTGGGCACATCGAATTTGACTTGAAATCACTGCACAGATAAGGAGGAACGGGGCACTGGCAGTGCCAGGGGGTGCGGGTCGGGAGTGAGGGGCACCATCACGGCCCGGGGGGCAGGGTCCTGCAGTTTGGGGTGAGGGGCACTGGCAGGGCTGGGGTCAGTGGGTTGGGAGGGAGGGGCAGCAGCAGGGCTGGCGGGGGCTGTGGCTTGGCCATGGGGGCAACACAATGGGTAGCGACAGGGCACGGGCATCTCACTGCCCACCCCATCATATTCCCCCTGCCCCCCTCCGCCACGTGGCAGTGTCCTGTTTCTTGGACCTGGAAATATGGTAACCCTAAAGCAAGATGCGCCCCCTCACTGCCTGCTCCGCTGCAAGCCCTCACCATGCCTGCCCGGCCCCATGTCCTAGCTCCAAGCAGAGCCCCCGCTCTCCTGCCCCCATGTCGGGCAAGCACACTGCACACTTCAGCCCTTGGCTTGCTACTGAAGCGGGCTGAAGTCCGTTTAGGAAAGAAATGAAACCTCCGAAACAACACCTGAAACCACCTTGCGTAAACTCAAAACTAGCCCTGATTATTTCATCCTCTTTTTTGAAATCTTTTATGCTTACTTTCCAAGTACCCTCATTATCATTGAGGGGCGTGCAATGCTGCAACACATTCACCCCATTGTGAAGTGGACAACCAGCGCGTCCTGTTCGTGACGCCACGTCTCTCGTGGGTTATGGCATAGAGAAGATCCCATACAAGTGTCTGTTTCATTTGTGCGCTGGCTGGGGGATGTTCACCTAACTGCACGATTTCACAATGATTACACACTTAATTTATACAACACAATTGTGTTTTAAATTCCTGACTAAACATATAACATTGCTGTACTTTAAGAAATATCATAAACATCAAAAACACGATAACTATATATATATGTAAAGAACAATACTCTAAATGCACTTCTTTAAACAATTACAATTACAACTAACTATATAATTTGAACCAGAAAAGTCATTACTGTATTATACTTACAACCCTAGGATTCCCAGAAGCCGAACAGCTAGATATGGTTTCATTCCTCAGTAGTACGGTTAAATGGGCTGGCCTCAATACTGGTTGGACTAAGTCCCCTTCCTCCGGCCCCACTCGGGCGCTCGGCGGCATCAGCGTGAAGGGAGAGATCGGTGCTCGCGGAGAGGGTGGTTCAGGGGATCGCGCTGATCCGGCCTACCCTTGCGATCCTTCCTTCGGTGGTCTGCACACGAGGTTACCTCCCAGTTGGGACAGCAGGTTACGGGTTATATCGGGGTGAGTTGCCGCCATGGGCCCCTCCTTCCCAAACTTATCACTACTCCCATATTTGGGCTTGGATATTATGTCATGGAAAATTTCTGGGCGGGAAGGTTTTGGCCGCCAAGGGGAATTTTCCCCTGGGTGAACTCTGAGTGCCCCGGTTTCTAGGACTTTCCATGCCCCGGTGAACCTTTCGTGGCCCCGGTTTGTGACTAGTTGTCGAAATCCTTTAGGCTTCGACTGCTCGGCATTGTAGTCAATTGTTAATTCTGGCCTAGGCTGACTATGGGCACTTATTGCATACCCTATACATGACACAAACTTCTCATTAAGGTGGCAGACGGGGTCGTTGGGCATGATCCTGCCTTGAGCAGGGGACTGGAAATGGGGGGTAAAAGTGGACTTGGGGCGTGCAAGGGCTGGAGCAAGGACCTGGCTTTTGGGCTGGGTTTCCGGCTGAAGCCCATTTCCTTACACAGTGGGCATGGGGGGCTGTCAGGTGGCAGCCTGCCACGGCCAAACCGTGCTTCGGGCCAGGCCATGCCCTGCTCGGGGATGTCCAGGAGAGTCCCCAGTGGCACAGTCTGGTGTGGGGTGGTCCACGAGGGATTTCCAGCCATATTCCCAGCCCAAAGCCAGTTCCTTATTAGAGCCCACAGTGGGAGCCACGCTCTGGCCAGGCAGGACTGCGCTCGGGGGTCTTGGGGACAGTCCCCCGCTAGCATTGACGTGAAGTTTGGGGGAGACCAAGGAGTATTTTGCCCCATAGTCCCATCCTAATCTGCTCTTCGTTTGGGGCTCTGTACTTGATGCCGCATGTTTTCCATATGAATTAGTAAATATGCATAGCTAATGAAATTCTCTCTCTACGATGTGTAATTTGTGAATAACAAGCTTTTCTTGGATACAGATTAAGGAGAAGGAACCAAATTCAGCCTCGTCCCCGCAGCCGATGCCCAGGGCTGCGCCACAGCAGGAATCCTGCGCCCTGGGCCCAGCTCACGAGGCCCCGTCGCCCCCTGCACCGCGCAGTGACCCTGAAGCGCCCTGCGGGCTGCGCCATGGCCCACTGCACCTGTCGCTGCGCGGGAGCACCCGCAATGTCTGTGCACAACGGGCAGAAGCGCAGCACCCCATGGACTTGCACACATTTCCAGCCATATTCCCAGCGCCAGTGAGTGGCAGCGCCTGTCCTGGGCTGGGGGTAGGACAGAGCCGGGGTCCGGATGCAGGCAGTGTGTGCGCAGCCGGGCCGGGGGTAGGACAGCGCTGCCTAAGCCAAAAGGGAGCACGGCGACCTCCCCTTGCGGGGTCTGCTCCCTTTTGGGGTCTCTGGCGCGCCAGCTGGAGGAGCTCCAGGCCACAGTCCGCAGACTGCGTGCCATCAGGGACTGCGAGCAGGAGATAGACTCCTACTGCCAGGCCCTTCTCCCCCGGGAGGTGGAGGGTAGATCACAGTCTTCCTCCACGCCAAAGGAGGACTCTGGGACCTCCTGCTGTGTCCAGCCAGGGGCATGGACCAAGGTGGTCAAGGGCCCTAAGGCCCGCCGCACCAAGGCCCCTGCCCCGCCAGAGCTGAGCAACAGGGACGCACCTCTTGCCGCCCCAGCAGAGCCTGCCGAGTTGCCGGCTCCTGCAGGCCACATGGGCCTAACTGCAGCTCCCGCCCCTGCTCTCCCCAAGACAGAACGTAAGGTGTTTGTTGTGGGAGACTCCCTCCTGAGGGGGACGGAGGGGCCAATCTGCCACCCCGACCCCTTAGCCCGGCAAGTCTGCTGCTTCCCGGGGGCCCGCATCCAGGACATTGCGGAGAGGATCCCCAAGCTCCTCAAACCCACAGACCACTATCCCATGCTCCTTATTCATGTGGGCACCAATGACATGGCTCGGAGCACTCCCAGCCAGGTCATGAGGCGCTACAGGGATTTGGGAGTGGGGCTTAAAGGTCTGGGGGCACAGGTGGTGTTCTCGTCGATCCTCCCAGTCTCAGGCTATGGGCTGAGAAGGGACAGGAGGATCTATGTGGTCAACCAAAGACTGCGGTGCTGGTGTCGTCAGGAAGGCTTTGGCTTTCATGACCACAGCCCGCTCTTTGGCGAGAGAGGCAGCGAGCTGCTGGGAAGAGATGGTTTCCACCTCTCTCCCCTAGGGAGGAGGCTCTTCTCAGCCAGACTGGGTGACCTGCTCCACCGGGCTTTAAACTAAGCCTGCTGGGGGACGGGGGGACGACCGCCACTGCTGGCCCGCTGAGCAACCCTTGCAAAGCCAGCGGATCATGGCACTCAAGGGAGCCCACCCCAGCCCCAGCCCTGGTGAAATCTGTGGGCAAGGAAGGAGCCCCCCAGGGGGCACTTGCCTGCCTGTACACTAATGCCAGGAGCCTGGGGAATAAGCAGGAGGAGCTCATCCTCCTGCTCAGTGCAAACAATTACGATGTCATAGGGATAACGGAGACCTGGTGGGACTCCACCCATGACTGGACCACGGGGATAGATGGCTATACCCTGTACAGGAGGGATCGTGTAGAGAAAAGGGGCGGGGGTGTAGCTCTCTATGTTAAGGAAAGCTACATGTCCCTGCAAGCCGATATTGGTGACCAGGGTGGACGGCTGGAGACCCTCTGGGTTAAAATACGTGGGGAACACGGCACAGGGAACACAATGGTGGGAGTCTACTACAGACCTCCCACCCAAAGTCCTGAGCTTGACCAGGAGTTTGCCCAGGAACTGGCTGAGGCAGCTTGGTCCAGGACCATGGTTGTCATGGGTGACTTCAATTACCCAGACATCTCGTGGGAGGATCGCTCAGCAAAATCTGAGCGGTCGCAGAGCTTCCTCTCGTGCGTGGATGACCTCTACCTGACTCAAGAAGTCTATGGGCCAACGAGAGGCAAAGCACTGCTCGACCTGGTGCTGGCTACTGGGGAGGACCTAATCGGCGACCTAGTGATCGATGGGAAGCTGGGTGACAGCGACCACGAGCTGATCACCTTCACCATCCGCCGAAAAGCTGGCAAGTCAGTCAGCAACACGCAAGTCCTTGACTTCAGGAAAGCCGACTTTGACAAGCTCAGGAGGCTTGTCAGTGAGGCCCTAAGGGACTGTGACCGCAGGGAGAGGGGAGTTCAAGAAGAGTGGTTGCTCCTCAAGGGAGCGATCCTCAATGCACAAACTAAGTCTATTCCATCTCAGAGGAAAGGCAGCAAGAGGGCACAGCAGCCCCCCCTGGCTCTCCAGGGACCTAGCAGACCTCCTCAGGCTAAAAAGAAAGGCCTACAAAGGATGGAGGATGGGAGTCACCTCCAAGGAGGATTATTCTGCACTGGTCCGGTCCTGTAGGGAGCAGAGCAGGAAAGCCAAGGCTGCAACTGAACTCCAGCTAGCTTCGAGCATCAAGGACAATAAAAAGTCCTTTTTCAGATATGTGGGGAGCCGGAGGAAAAGCAGGGGCAACGTTGGACCCCTGCTGAACCAGATGGGGCAACTGACAACTGACGCCCAGGAAAAAGCCAACCTATTAAATAGGTACTTTGCGTCGGTCTTTCATCAGCCCCATGGGACGCCTGTGCCTGCTACAGGGCTGGGAAGTCCGGGTGAGGGTGATCCCCTGCCCTCCATTAATGCTGACTTTGTGAAGGAACATCTTGAGAAGCTGGATACCTTCAAGTCAGCCGTCCCTGACAATCTTCACCCCAGGGTACTCAAGGAGCTGGCGAGCATCATAGCCCAGCCTCCAGCGTGGATCTTTGAAAACTCTTGGCGCTCTGGTGTAGTGCCCGAAGACTGGAAGAAGGCCAACGTGGTGCCTATCTTCAAGAAAGGGAGGAAAGTGGATCCGGCTAACTATAGGCCCATCAGCCTGACTTCTATCCCGGGGAAGATCTTAGAAAAGTTTATTAAGGAGGCCATCCTTAATGGACTGGCTGACGCCAACATCTTAAGGGATAGCCAGCATGGGTTTGTTGCGGGTAGGTCTTGCTTGACCAATCTCATTTCCTTCTACGACCAGGTGACCTATCACCTGGACAAGGGAGATGAGATTGATGTCATATATCTTGACTTCAAAAAAGCCTTCTATCTGGTGTCCCATGATCGTCTCTTGGAGAAACTGGCCAATTGTTGCCTTGGGTCCTCCACGATCCACTGGCTGGAAAATTGGCTCCGGGGTTGGACCCAGAGGGTAGTAATTGATGGAAGTCACTCATCGTGGTGTCCTGTGACCAGTGGGGTCCCCCAGGGCTCTGTCCTTGGACCCATACTGTTCAACATCTTCATTAATGATGTGGACACTGGAGTCAGAAGCGGACTGGCCAAGTTCGCCGATGACACCAAACTTTGGGGCAAAGCATCCACACCAGGAGACAGGCGGATGATCCAGGCTGACCTGGACAGGCTCAGCAAGTGGGTGGACGAGAATCTGATGGTGTTCAACACTGATAAATGCAAGGTTCTCCACCTTGGGAGAAAAAACCCGCAGCATCCTTATAGGCTCGGCAGTGCTATGTTGGTTAGCACTATGGAAGAAAGAGACTTGGGGGTCATCATTGACCACAAGATGAACATGAGCCTGCAGTGCGATGCTGCGGCTAGTAAAGCGACCAAAACGCTGGCTTGCATCCATAGATGCTTCTCAAGCAAATCCCGGGATGTCATTCTCCCCCTGTACTCGGCCTTAGTGAGGCCACAGCTGGAGTACTGCGTCCAGTTTCGGGCTCCACAATTCAGAAAGTATGTGGAGAAGCTTGAGAGAGTCCAGAGAAGAGCCACGCGCATGATCAGAGGTCAGGGAAGCAGACCCTACGATGACAGGCTGAGAGCCCTGGGGCTCTTTAGCCTGGAAAAGCGCAGGCTCAGGGGTGATCTGATGGCCACCTACAAGTTTATCAGGGGTGACCACCAGTATCTAGGGGAACGTTTGTTCACCAGAGCGCCCCAAGGGATGACGAGGACGAATGGTCACAAACTACTACAAGATCATTTCAGGCTGGACATAAGGAAGAATTTCTTTACTGTCCGAGCCCCCAAGGTCTGGAACAGCCTGCCACCGGAGGTTGTTCAAGCGCCTTCACTGAACACCTTCAAGATGAAACTGGATGCTTATCTTGCTGGGATCCTATGACCCCAGCTGACGTCCTGCCCTTTGGGCGGGGGGCTGGACTCGATGATCTTCCGAGGTCCCTTCCAGCCCTCATGTCTATGAAATCTGTGAAGCCCTGGAGCCACCCCTGGGCGCAGCACCCCAGGGACAGGCCCCCAGCACCCTCCCCTCTCCCAGCACGGCCATTCCTGCCTGGGGAGCTGCTGGTGAGTGGGTGGAGTGGTGGAGCTGCTGCCTCTGACGGGGAGGGCGGATAGGCGCAAGCTGAGGAGAAGCTGCTTGTCCAGCCGGACCCTCGTCTGCTCTGCAGGGTCCCTCCGGCCCCAGCCCCGACCACGCAGCAGGACCGAGGCCTGATGGGGGCTGAGCCCAGGCCCAGGCCCTGAGCTGGGTGCACGAGGGCTCCCCAGGAGCAGGGTGGGCCGAGTGCCCGGGCTGTGCAGGGCTCGTACTTGGGCCAGAGGGTGCAGGGCAGCACGACCAGGCTGTGGGACACGGTGTGTGGCCCCTCCAGGCCAGGCCTGTGCCCTGCGGGGTTGGTCCTGTCTCAGCCCGTGCCCTGCCCTCAGCCAGCGCTGCCCTCTGCTGTTAACCCCACCGCTCAGTCTGCTCTGCGCCTCCACTCCAGCCTGGTGCTGCCCCATGTCCCTCCTCTGCGGCCCCTCTGGGACGGGGCAGTGAGCACCCGAGGGCACTGACGTCTGCCCCCACTAGTGCTGACCCCAGTCGCTCTCCCACAGGCTCCCACTCCTGCCGGCATTTCTACACGGGGGTGTCGAATCCCAGCCCGGACGTGCCCCGTTTCACTGCCGTGGGCTACGTGGACGACGAGCAAATTCTCCACTACGACAGGAGCCATGTAGGGACTGGGTGCAGGGGGCCGTCGACCCAGGCTTCTGGGACGGAGAAACCGTGACTTTACGGGACCGGCAGAGGGGATTTCACGTGAACCTGGTCACCCTGCAGCACCGCTACATCCAGAGAAGGGGTGAGTGTGAGCAGGCAGGTGTGAGCAGGAGGCCGTGGGGGACCCTGGGACTGAGGGTGAATGACGGCATCGGGGGGCACCTGGCCATCAGCAGCACAGGGTGGGGAGCCAGGAGGGCATCGCATTGTCTCCTGTCTGGTCTGTGTGTTCCTGCCAGCCAGCTCCTCCCTGCACTCCTCGCCCTGTCCTATGCCCCTTGGTGTCAGTAGTTTTGTAGGGTCGGAAGGGACCTGAGCAGATCATCAAGTCCGAGCCCCCGTTGTTCCTTGTTAGTCCCGGTAGTGCTTGGGGGAACAAGGACTCCCCCATTGCCTGCTGGTCCCCCTTGGCCAGTTTATAGACAGCCACCAGATCCCCTCTCAGCCTCCTCTTGTGGAGGCTGAACAGGTTCAGATCCCGCAGCCTCTCCTCGTAGGGCCTGCCCTGCTGCCCTTGACCATGCAAGTGGCCCTCTGGGCTACTCTGGCCCCTCTCCACGCTGGCCACCTCCCTCCTGAAGTGCAGCACCCAGACCTGGACGCAGTACTCCAACCGGGGCCTGACCGGTGTCGCGTAGAGGGGGAGGATCGCCTGCTTGGACCTGCTCCTGATGTGTCTGTGGATGCACGACAAGGTGCCTTTCCAACTTCATCCCCACACTGGCAGCCTCCAAAGCCACTCTGCCTTCCTGAGAAGGGTCAGCCAGGGCCCGTGCTGCCAGCTCTGACACACAGCAGAGAGGGGGACAGCGTGTGTGCCACCCGCTGTGGGTGAGCCTGCCCCAGCCCCCATGCCAGCCGGTCCCCCAGGCCTCTGCACACCCAGCCTGACCCCCTTGCAGCACAAGTGGGCACCGGGGTGAGAAGAGCACTGCAAGCCCTGCAGGAGCGGCTGCAGGAGGGGCTCTGGGCCCCTCCGTGACCCCAGCCCAGACAGCCCAGGGCAAGGGGCTCAAGTCCTGCATGTGGGGCTAATGGAGCTGGGAGGGACGGGGGCCAGGGCCGTGGAGGGAGGGCAGACGTGTGAGAGGGCAGGGGCCGTGCAGGCCTGCGGTGCCCAAGACAGCTGACTGCAGAGGTCTGTGTAGCAGGTTTCACCTGCCCCATCCTGCCCCTGCGTTCCCAGGGTGCGCGGGGGCTGCAGTTGTGTCCCTTCAGCCCTGTTCTCTGTGACCAGAGCCCCCGAGCTGTCCCGGTGCTGCCCCCCATGGGGTCGGCTCTGCCCCTGCCCAGCCTGGCAGCCCTCGGCGGCCTCTGCTCCCTGGGGCTGTGACCCTGGCCAGGGCTGGATCTGTGTGTTTCAGGGTCTCACACTCTCCAGCTCACGTACGGCTGTGAGCTCCACGAAGACCACAGCACTGAAGGCCACATGCAGTTGGGCTACGACAGGGGAGACTTCATCAGCTATGACTTGGGAATGCACACCTGGATAGTAGGGACAACGCAGGCCCAGGTCACCCAGCGCAGGTGGGATGAGAATAAAACCCTTCTTCAGGATACAAGAGCTTACCTGGAGGAGACCTGCATCGCGTGGCTGCGGCAGTACCTGCAGCACGGGGAGGCAGCGCTGCAGAGCAGTGAGTCCCGGTGTCACCGCCCAGGGCAGCACTGACCAGGGCAGCCCCGTCCCCACCCCTGGGAACACCATCCCCATCCCCATGTGCCAAGGGTGGCAAGCGCTGCATCTCGGTCCTGCTGCTGGATGAGACCCCAACGCTGCTGTGGGACACGGTGCCCCTGTCCCTGCCCTGCTCAGGCCTCCCAGCTGGGCAGAGCCCACCGGGTGTCCGTACTCCAGCCACGTGTCTGAGAACCAGAGATCAGCTGTATGGGATCCCGTTCCTGCAGCCCCGAGCCCAGCACAGCCGTGTCTCCCATCCCTGTGCTCCTGCCCTGGCGCTGTCTGCTCCTCCCTGAAGTGGCAGCTGGAGCCGACTTTGTATGGCCCAGTGCAGGGCACGCGTGGCCTCCTGGCAGGGGTCTCTGGCCCAAGGGTCGTGGAGGGGCTGTCGCTGTAACGGGTGTCTCCTCTCTCCCAGAGCGCCCTGTGGCACAGGTGAGCGACCGGCCGTCATCATGGGATGGACGCACCACCCTGTCCTGTCAGGTCCACGGCTTCTACCCTAAGGACATGGCTGTCGTCTGGCTGCAGAACAGGGAGGCGCAGCCCCAGGAGACGAGCCGCTCGGGGGTCCTTCCCAGTGGAGACGGGACCTACCAGACCTGGCCCACCATCGAGATCCACCTGAGCAGCAACCACAGCTACACCTGCAGCGTGGAGCACGTGAGCCTGGGTGCAGCCCTGAGAGTGGCCTGGGACAAGGGCAGGATGGGTGAGTGACCCCCGCACCAGGAGGGAGAAGCAACCAGGTGCTCGGGGCTCGAAGCAGGGAAGTAACAGGGGGATCGGAGGATGTAGGGGGCACTGACAGGGAGGGGGCATTTGGCCGATGCAGTGTTGGGGGCAAGTCTGGGGGTTCCCCTCTCTCACAGCCCCTTCCCTCTTCCAGAGTCCGACCCAGCGATGATTGTAGGCATCGTTATGGGTGCTGTGCTGGTCACTGCCATGGCGGGCGCAGCCGTTTTCTTCCTCAGTAAGTGCTGGGCAAAGTGCTTGGGGCCAGGCCACGGCCAGACCTTGGGGTTGGGGAGCAGGGAGGGCTACAGCTACAGCAACAGCTACTCTGACTCCTGCATCCAAGGTAAGTGTGAGGGGCTCTGGCCTGAGGGATCCCCCAAAGGAGACATCTTCCCTCTCTGAGCCAGCCCTGGTGTCCCTGGTCCCCCCAAGTCCAGACAGCTGCAAGGGCTGAGTGCCAGGACAGCCGAGTGTCTGGGTCTGTGCCACGGAGAGGGGCAGAGCGGGGGTGTCCGTGGCCCCCCAGGAAGCCTGGGCTCTGGGCCTGCTTGTCTGGGGAAGAGGCTGCAGCCCGGGCACGGCCGGGAGCAGAGCTAGTGCAGCGCAGGGGACCCGGCTGTGGGAGGTGCGTTGGGAAGGGGCATCTCGTCCCCTCCGTGCTGGGAGTGACCCCGGGTGGAGCCGCGGCCAGGCCTGTGGCTGCCCCGTGTTGCAGTCCCTCCGGCTGCTCCATCTCCTGTGTCTTGTTCCCACAGCTGAGCAGAGCCCGGTGGAGCGTGCACCTCGTCCTCGGGACCCTGCAGAGGAGGAGAGGGAGCAGCACAGCAACGTGCTGCAGCCCATTTCCAACTCATAAGCACCTTTGTTTTTGCCTTGAATTTTCCAGACAAAGCGCCTTGCTCTGGGACAGCAACTAGCCCATGGGTGTTTTTTAAACCACTTGTGTCTGTGAGCTAGAAGCACTCAGCGCAGAGCAGTGCGTCAGTGCTGTATTGCGGGAAGTGGCTGGGCAGTGGTTGTGACAGGTGGGATTTGGGGCTGACTTGTAGCTGAGCGGCTGCTTGCCGATCCTGGACCACAGTTTGGTATTGTGTGTTGCCAACGGGAGGCAGAGCTGCGATGCCCTCAGAGCTGATTGTGAACGCTGCGGTGACCAGGCTGCACTGACGCGGGCAGCGTGTGGGTCATGCCCTCCAGCCCCCTTGCTCGCTCTGTCCCGGAGCTGATTGTGCAGTACAGCTCCCAGCCCCGTCTGCGCGGACTGAGCTGCTATTCAACTTCTCCCATTGCTTTTTGGTGCCCTGGTTGGCCCAGGGTGCAGCGTGCCCGCTCCCCGTAGTCTGGGGCATGGCTTGGAGAACAAAACCTCAGGGAAACGGGGGGCCTTCACCGCCCCCTCCCCGCAGGTTCCGGGACTCTGGCCGTGATTCTGATGAGCAGAGTCTTCTTCTCCATCTTTTTTTTCCCCAGAGCTTTAGCCCCAGGCAGGTTCGGGAGCTGTTCCTTGGGTCCTTCCAGCCCCACTTCCAGCTCAGGGGCGGGCGATTATTTCTGTTGGAGAACTGTTCTTCTAGAAATTTTTAATTTGATTAACATTTAATTTTATTATTACTTATGTTGTGTACAATACAAACAAGAATCAAATATAAACTTTTGCTTATGTATATTGGGGTGAGGTTTGTGTGGGAGGGGGCGGTAATAGGGTATGTTGGGGGTTGCCATGAGGCTGAAGTTGGTTCCTTCTTTATTCGGAGTTTCTTATTCCTTATTCCCGCTTCCTTCTTCTAGACTAGACCCAATAAAAACTTGTTCTCAATGAATTGCTCATCCTACAGCGAGAGAATTTAATTAGCTATGCATATGTACTAATTAATATGTAAAATAATATTCTGCATCAAGTACAGAGCCCTAAATGAAGGTGAGATTGGGATGGGATTATGGGACAAAATACTCCTTGGGCTACCCCAGATTTCATGGCGATGCCACTGGGGGTCTGTCCCAAAGACCCCTGAACACAGTGCCGCCCGGCCCAAAGCACAGTTTGGCCGTGCCAGGCTGCCAGCTAACAGCCCCCATGCCCACTGTACTAAGTATAATGGCTTGAATAAGGAACTGGCTTTCAGGCTGGGTTCATGGCTAGAAATTGTGCTTGGGCCGCCCATTGTAATACCTCTGCATGCCCGGGGGACTGTCCTGGCCATCTGTGACCAGAGACTTCTCTGGCCCAAACTCCGGTTTGGCTGTGCCAGGCTGACAACACACCGCACCCCAGCCGCGGTGCTGAATACAGGGAACTGAATAAGGAACTGGATTGTGGACTGGCATTATACCAAGAAATCCTTCTTGGGCCACCCCAGACCATGTCTCTGTACAACCAGGGGACACTTCTGCACATCTCTGACCAGAGATTTGCCTGGCCCAAGGTGCACTTTGGCCAACTAACAGTACCCCAGCCACTGTGCTAAGTACCTGGAACTGAATAAGGAACTGGATTTTGTGCTGGGATTATACCCAGAGTATTGTCCGGCCCAAGGCACAGTTTGGCTCCGCCACGCTGCCAACTCCGAGCACGGCCCGAGCACAGGCCAGAGGGCAGGGAACGACTGCAGGCAGACCGGGACAGGCTGGAAAAGTGGGCAGAACACAATAGGATGCAGCACAACAAGGACAAGTGCAGAGCGCTGCACCGAGGGGGTCATATCCAGCACGCCCACTGGCTGGGAGTGACCCTCTCAGCAGCACAGGAGCGGAAAGGGATCTCGGAGTCATCGTGGATCCAAGATGAACACGAGTTGTCAGTGTGGGGAAACCGTCAGCAAAGGTAACCGCGCTGTAGCGTGCATCAGCACATGCATGACGACTAGATCCCGGGAGGTGATCCTTCCCCTCTGTGCGGCGTTGCTCAGACCGCAGGTGGAGTCCTGCGTCCAGTTGTGAGCGCCGCACTTCAAGAAGGATGTCAATAGACTTGGGAGGGTGCAGAGGAGGCCGCTCACGGTTAGGGAGGAGAGACTGGGACTGGGACCTCTTCAGCCTCTGTAAGAGCAGGCCGAGAGGTGACCTTGTGGCTGCCTACAAATGCATTGGGGGCAGCAAGGGAGTGGAGATGCTCTGGTCAGCAGGGCACCTCTTGGGGCAACAAGGAGCAATGGTTACAAACTGATAGCGAGCAGATTTTGGCTAGATATCAGGAAAAACTTCACAGTGAGAGTGGCCAAAATTTGGCCTGGGTCCCAGAGGAGGTGGTGCTCTCCCCTGCCTTGCGGGGCTTGAAGAGAAGGCTGGGTAGGCATCTGGCTGGGGGCATCTGGCTCTTTCCTGCCTAGGCAGGGGTCGGACTCGATAATCTGTTGAGGTCCCTTCCGACCTGAGCATCTCTGAAGCCAAAACCTGCAGAGTTGATGCTTCCATAAACCTGGGACCTCCGTGTTTAAAAGCTGGTTAAAATCAAAGTTCAGTTTGACTTAGCAGTGGTGTAGTGCCACCTGGGTAGCTCCAGCAGATTGAAAGGTAGGTGTGCATGCTGTAACCTCAGTTACTGGGGGATTTCTATGTTATAACTTGGCCGGCATATGGGACAGAAGGCCCTTGGCAGTACACACCCCAGCGGGAAAGGCGCACGGGATCTTTGGCAAGTGTCACACACAACCTGGGCGGTGGCAGGAGGCTCTAAGTGTGTATGGAGCCCTGGGCTGTACTGTGACCCGAAAAGGGACCTGTTCAAGGGAGTGTGGGGATGTCAAAGACCTGCTGGAAAGCGTGGCACCAGAGGGGTCCAGAGGCGCAGAGTGGAGCTGAGGGAAAGAGATGGATGAGAGGTCACAAGGCTGAGAGAGGTCACTGCTAAGAGCACTGAGATCTCAAGTAGCCCGAGGAGGGGCCCAAAGCCGGAAAGTGAGAGTGTCTCACTCCACGAGGGTGAAGACGAGCAGGGCAGAAGAGCCTAACCTGGGTAACACCTAAAAATGACTGCCTCCTGGTCGGCTCTTCCCAGGTGCCGCTCCCCTGCGCACCGTCCTCAGGGCTTGTCTGCCTCAACCTCCACGCAGCGGGTTTCCCCTTTACGGGAGCCCCAGCTGTGCCTGGGGGCAATAACCGTGACCTCCAGCCACCCCTGCAGTCATGCCCATGCCTTGCAGCTGTCATTCAGTGTGCAGAACGGGGAACCGAATAAGGAACTGGATTTTGTGCTGGGATTATACCCAGAGTATTGTCCGGCCCAAAGTGTGTTTGGCTCTGCCATGCTGCCAACTCCGAGCACGGCCCGAGCACAGACCGGAGGGTAGGGAATGACTGCAGGCAGACTGGGACAGGCTAGAAATTGGGCACAACATGGCCCCAGGCGAGAGGGAGAGGGCCCTTGTGACTCTCTCAAAGTCATGTTGTTATCCAGATTCACATCCTTCTTTAGGAGCACCCCTTCTGCGACCTCTGAACAGGGATGCCCGCAGGTAGGCAGCAGGCACGCCGAGACCAATGCCCATTAACCTGGTCAGCAGGGCCTCAGTTTTCCGTGTGTCTTGAAAAGCAGAGTCTCAGCATTTTGGGCCACAACCACCCTTCAGGTTTGTGCTGGTCCAGAGCCAAGCACAGTGGGTTTCCTGCTGAGGACTAGAGGCCCCAGGCATTGCCACGGTACAGACACTTCACAGCGACGGTCTTCTCCCTCTCCTAGTGACTGGCTCTTTTACGCAGCCATTGCCATCACACCTTTGGTCTCCATGGCTTCAGGTAGCTGAGAAAAAGGCAACAAAAGGCATCCAATTAAGAGTTTTCTTTCTTCCAATGTTATCTTTGCTGCCAGCATGACTCAGTTTTTTTCCCCCTGGGACTAGGAAAATCCCAAGGGGCTGTACCTTGCCCCTTGCGTCCCTGCCGAGTACAACTTCATGGTGCACGCAGTCCCTTTCGGTCAGGAAGTACTGGCGTAGAAAACGATTATTTAGTGGGAGAAGGGCTGGAGACGCCGGGCCCTTAAGTAGCCCCAGAAACTTGCATTCCTCTTCATTTCCTCAGGAACCAAATCTAGGAGTGATGCAAGGAGCCCGAGTAGCAATGCTTCTTCTGGGGGCTGCGGCGGGACCCGTCCAGCACACGCACCTGGGGGAGAAGCACGGGGGAGCCGCTAGCAAAGGCCCTGCTCATGCTGCGCTGCTCCCTTCCCCGGCCAGGAGTTGTGGGGGCCTTTCCCTTGCGCACGAACAGGAGCCCTCGTGCCTCCTGCCCCCTCCGCTGATTAATCCAAGTTGGTCGGCACACCACCAGGGACTACTGCTACCGAAGGCGCTGCTCCAGCTCCAGCGTCTGAGCCTGGCAGAACAGCACCCACCGCGTCGTCTTCTTGGCGGTGCCCGGCAGGCCTGGCTCCATCCCACTGGGTCACACACAGCGGTAAGGCACCTTAAGGTGTCTGCACGCGGGTTGAAGCGCCTTAACTAATCACATATACATTTGATACCTGCTTTAGGCAAGTAGGACATTTAGGTGTGAGTAGCCTAAAATCATTTTAAGCTGCATTAAGAGCACACATGTGTAGACCTGTGCTCTTAATGCACCTTAAAAATACCTAATGCACCGTAAACCACCACGTGAAGATGTGCCCACTGAGACCAGAAGCTCTTTGTGGAAGGCAAGGAAAGGGCCCATGAATCCCCACCAAACACCTTCCTCCAGGGCCACTCACATCTCCTGAAGAGGGCAAGCAGGGTGAGACACGGGATCACACGTGCCCCAAGGACCGGTCTGGTACAAACCCGTGTCTCTGGGGCGGGGAGAGGATACGCACGCGCTTTGGGCCACGCACGCCCTGCAGGAGCGCAGGTGGGCGACAAGGAGGGCCAGTGAGCTTTCTCAGGGTGTGCAGGGACCAGGAAGCTGGTGTTCCCTCTGCTTTTCACACTGACCTATTTTACACCACCTTGTCGAGGGGTCATGATTTTTATGTGTGGGTCTCAACACAGCTATAAGGCAAAGGAGACAGAAAAGTATAGCCAGCACATCCGGTGATTGTAAACCACACCAACATCACAAGTAATCAGGGCAGCGCGGAGAAGAGCGGGCTGTTATCAGAGCTCAGCGACACAGCACCGTGCTCACCTGAAGTCAGGTAGAAGCTGGAGGAGTTCCCGTTGTGCTAGGCCCTAGTTACACTAAGCTATTATAAGCAGTGGTGCCAAAAAGCAGTGTGGGACAAAGGAGCCTCCTGACGGCTGGATGACACCGTCAGAAAGACAAAATGAAAACACACCAAGGAGCAAAAAGACACTGAAGGAAGGACAAAAACCAAAAACCCCAAACAAACTCAAGCACTTCCTAATGAGCCAGAGATCACAAGTCCAGGTGCACAACCTTGGCAAATGTAACAAGCAGAGATGAACATCTCGACAGAGAGAGAGAGAAGAGTGAGCATGAGATGGGGGCTTGCAGGTAGAAATACACGGGTGGGGAAACCTGTCCCTTGTAGAGCCGAGAGGAACCATGAATAATGGACGGTGTCTCTACTGGTCAAGGGCAAATGTCACCAAGTTGGGCTGAGTGTTCATCAGGCAACGGGGATGCCGTGCGGTGAGAAACCTTTCTGAGCTTTCGCCACCGACCACGTATCCGAGTGGTGTTTTCTGTGTCACCTTCAGGATCTGGAAGACGTCTCCTGAACACCAGCCTTCCCGGGCATGCAGGCTCCAGCAGCCTGTAGGCCAAAAGCAACAGCAGCCAGGTACGACCTGAGACATCTTCCCACATGGCTAGGAACAACAGAAAGTAGGGTAGAGTTGTACCTTGTAGACTAATCAAAGTAGATCGACAGAGTGATAGACACACACACACACACACACACAGACACAGATAGATAGATAGATAGATAGATAGATAGATAGATAGATAGATAGATAGATAGATAGAGAGGCCATGCTGTGCTGTCTGATCCAAGCTGAAGGGCACGAATCCCTAGAAGGGGTCCCACAGCTACGGTGGACGAGTCCTAAAGGCAAAGCGCTGTGCAGAACACTTACTGGATCAGCGCAGGGCCTCGCCGAGCCTGGCCTGCAGACACAACTCACCTTGTTCACCTCCAGGCCCAGGCTGCTCTGAGTTTGCAATGCTGTGAGATCAGATGCTTGGTCATTGCCCGTCCACCCTCATCTGAGACCCAGCCACACTTGCATTGCTAACTATGACTCCAGAGCCAGCAACGAATGCACCCTGCACGTGCTCTCGACATCCGCACCCGCAGGTGGGAACTCCTGGCCTCGTGCAAGGGACGGGACAGACGCTGCGGACAAGACGGACTACGACAGTGCTTCAGACAATGGTTGACTCCTGTCGGCCTCAGCACAGCACAATGAGGATGTCACACAGGGACCCAGCTGAACTTTGCTGCGCAGGGCAAGGATCCTGCCCCACGCTGGTGATTCGGGGGCAGCACTGCAGGGAGGAGCAGATCTCTTCTGCAGTAGAAACGCTGCTGATGTTTGGTACCAGGAAGCCTGACCACAGACTGATCTTCATCCTGTCTCATCTGTGCTGTTCCTCAGGAATATCAGCACTGACTTCACAGGAGACTGCTCTGGGCAGTGTTTCTCTGGCAGTTTCCAATGTAGATACGTTCAAGGGAAAGGGAGGTCTGTGGGAAAGGCAGCCACGTCCTCAGGGTCCCAGCAGGCCGAGCAGTTGGGGCTGAGCCCCAGCACGTTAGGCCAAGGCGTGTTCCTCCAGGGTTCATCCCAGCAGGGGCTCTTGCAGCCTCCAGTGCAGTACCACCGCTGCGTTTGCACCTCCCCGAGGTCACAGACCCTAGTCCACCTCCAAGGGCTCCCTGCAGGTAGCAGAAAGCACATATCCCGCCTCAGCCATCTCAGTGCAGGGACCTGAACGCAGCCGGAGAGAGGCATAGCCATTACTGCCTCAGTGGGCAAGCTAGCGTGCCCTAGAGACTGATCCTCATCCATCCTGAATAGACACAGAGGTTGCCTGCTCTGGAAAGGCCATGACGTGGGCAGCCGTCCTTGATCCTGTTCCACATAGTGAAGTTCTCTCGCGCTCTCCTGTTCCTTCAGGGGAGGATGCTTATGCGTATCATGCAGGCCTGGCGCTCCCTCTGACGCGGACATCTGCAGCACAGAAAAGGAGGCAGAAGTTGGAGCCTGGCTCTAGACGGGAACCAAGGCCACTCCTAGTCAACCCAGCTGGAAGTGGGGACCCAGGCATTCAGGATGGAGGGCCGGAGGCAGCTGGACGTGAAGTCAGCCACGTCACTGTGTTGCAGGCTCTTGGCTCCAGAAGCCGGGGAGCGTTAACCACAGCGGCCCAATGTGTCACCTATGCTCACCATGGACTTCGAGCCTTGCCGCTGTCCTGCGAGTCAACAGTGAGAGGTGTCTTAACCGACATGCCAGTCTGATGCCAATGGCAGCTCCCGCTGAGCTTATTCCCTGATGCATGGAGAGTGCCGGGATTTCTTCTAAAAGGTCTTAAAAAACATCTCTTTGCAGTACAAGATAAATCAGTAGGTGTTGTGCGCCCCAGTTCTTTGGTCATCTTCCAGCTGATGTACATGACAGGAACCCACGTGTCCTCTTCTGGAGTCTGGCTCCAGGAGCAGAATTCAAGGCTCCTTCAGGTCATGTCATCTCTGTCTCGGCCACTTCTGCAGCCTCCCAAAAGGGGCAGGGAGCAGTAAAGTTCCTGAAGCCGGAGCAGAGCCTTCTGGATTGTTCTCCTCTCATAGATGCCATCTAGTAACCCAATGACCAAAGGTTTCTGCAGACCCTCGGCATGCTTTGTAATGGGGCAAGGGGCAAGGCTTCTTGAATACGTATATTTGCACCCCAAGGTACGGAGAAAGGCCAGAGTGCCCCAGGAAAGGTCAATGCCCTACTTCTCTTGCGTGCCACTCCAGGATGACAGGCTCCTATTACATGAAGCAAGTACTCCAGCCCTTAGTACAGAATTGGGACGCTGCTTCAGGCTCCATCATGACAACTTTGCAGCCCTTGATGGAAAAGCATGCCGGGTACAACAGAAGCAGAGCAAATGCAATAGCACAGTTTCTGGGTTTGAATTGTATTTCATTGCCCTCCCTGTGCTTGCCCCGTTTTCTGCATTTGCTTTCCACATGAAGGTGGAGGTGCAGGGGCTACAGCCTGGGGAACTCGAGGGGTACGTGTGCCAGGGTTACTGCAGGGTGTGTTACTGGGTTACTTTAGTCGT
This sequence comes from Alligator mississippiensis, assembly GCF_030867095.1. Lineage (NCBI taxonomy): Eukaryota > Metazoa > Chordata > Crocodylia > Alligatoridae > Alligator > Alligator mississippiensis. The sequence continues at coordinate 16,291,530 of NC_081838.1, read as the reverse complement.
TGGGTTACCACTTCTCCCCACATCATCTTTCCCAGCCAGGCCCAGCTCAGCCCAGGACTGAGCACAGTCAAGTCAGGGCAATACTTCCCTTCACTCCTTACCCCAGCGATCCAGATCGTGCTGCGTGTCTCTGCTGCAAGCTGCCTAACCAAGCAGGAAACCTCCGTCCCTTTTCTTCAATACATTGGAAGTCAAATGAAGGCACCAGGTAATGGGGGGCTCGGCAGGCCACGCTTGGTAATCTGGGGGTTGCACCAGATGAAAAAGCTGACCTCTTGAACAAAACCTTTGCCTCCATTTGTCTGAGCAGGGCCTCAGACATGCCCCGCCGGGATCCCGGACAGCCCCAGGAGAGGCACCCCCAGGCCTGGGCTCAGGGAGGACCGAGTTAGGGAACTGCTGGAGGGGCTGGACGTGTTCAAAGCAGCCGGTCCAGACGCTCTCCACCCCAGGGTGCTGAGGGAACTGGCAGGGGTCCTTGCAGGGCCCCGGACACAGCTTCACGAGCAGTCGTGGGGCTCTGGCGAGGTGCCGGAGGACTGGAAAAGGCCAATGTGGTCCCCAGTCTCAACCAAGGGAGGAGGAGGACCCAGGTAATGAAAGGCCCGTTAGTCTCACTGCAGCTGGGGAAGCTGCGTGCGAGAACGATGCAGGAGCACAACTGTGAGGGGCACTGGTTAGACCACAGCTGGAGTACTGCGTCCAGCTCTGGGTGCCGCACGTCAGGAGGGATGTGGCCAGCGTGGAGAGGGGCCAGAGGAGGCCACCCACATGGTCAGGGGCAGCAGGGCAGGCCCTTCCAGGAGAGGCTACGGGACCTGAACCTGGTCAGCCTCCACAACAGAAGGCTGAGGGGGATCTAGTGGCCCTTTACAAACTAGTCCGAGGGGACTAGCAGGCACTGGGGGAGCCCCTGTTCCCCCGAGCACTCCCAGGAGTGCCTAGAAATAATGGCACAAGCTGGCAGAGGGCAGAGTCGGGCTGGATATCAGGAGGCGCTACTGCACAGTCAGGGCGGCTAGGACCTGGAGCCAACTTGCAAGGGAAGTGGTGCTGGCTCCTCCCCGGGGCTCTTCAAAAGGAGGCTAGATAGTCAGCTAGCCGGGGTGGTTTGATCCCCGCGTTCTTCACTGCCCACAGCCGGGGGGCGGATTGGATGATCTGCTCAGGTCCCTTCAGACCCTCTCAGCTATGAAACTAGAAAACACAGTGGCACGTGGAGGCAGCCAGGTCTTAACGGTCCCCGAGAGCTCCAGTGGGCTCACAAACAAGGACGCGGCACACACGACCCAATAGGTCCAGGGAGGTGATACTTCCCCTCTATCGGGTGCTGGTCAGACCGCAGTTGGAGTACTGCGTGCAATTCTGGGCGCCGCACTTCAAGAGGGATGCGGATAACCTGGAGAGGGTCCAGAGAAGGGCCACTCGTATGGTTAAGGGCCTGCAGACCAAGCCCTACAAGGAGAGAACCCCATATTGAGGGCTATAGGCTGTACAGAAAGGACAGGGTGGGGAAGAAAGGGGGAGGGGTTGCGCTCTATGTCAATGAGCAATATACATCAACCCTCATCAAGACGTAATCCAAGGATGAGGAAGTAGAAAGATTGTGGGTTAGGCTACATGGGGGGCAAGGAGAAAGGGATTTGGTGGTAGGGGTCTGCTACAGACCCCCACACCAAGGGGAAGAAAGAGATGCGGGGCTCCTGAGGCAACTCTCGGAGACCATAAAAGCTAAAGAGGCGGTAGTCATGGGGGACCTAAACTACCCGGACATCTGCTGGGAGATGCAGACAGCAAAGTCCCATCGCTCACGCAGGTTTCTAACCTGTGTACAGGACCTCCACCTGACACAGGAGGTACACGGTCCCACTAGGGGGAATGCCTTACTGGATCTGGTATTGGCAACGGGAGATGACATGGTAGGGGACATCCAGATCGGTAGCCATCTGGGGGACAGTGATCACCTAATAATAGAATACACCATAAGACGTCGAGTGGGTAAGGTAACCAGTAGGGTGAAAGTGCTAGACTTTAGGAAAGCTGATCTCAATGCACTCAGGTGATTAGTCAAGGACGCACTGCAGAGTAGGAGTTTTGAAGAAATGGAAGCCCAAGAAGGTTGGCTGTGCCTGAAGGAAACGATCCTTCGGGCACAAAGCGAGAGGATCCCCATGCGAGGGAAAGGGGCCAGGAGGCTTCCCTGGCTGACCAGAGAAATCCAGGGCAGCCTAAGGGACAAAAGGGGAGCACCTCAAAAATGGAAACAGGGAGAGATCACCAAAGATGAATATACCTCCTCTGCTCGTGCTTGCAGGGAGGCAGTTAGACAGGCCAAAGCTACCATGGAGCTGAGGATGGCAACCCAAGTAAAAGACAACAAGAAATTGTTTTTTAGATATATAGGGAGTAAAAGGAAGGCCCAGGAAGGAATAGGACCCCTGCTACATGGGCAGAAGCAATTGGTGACGGACAGGGGGGACAAGGCTGAACTCCTCAACGAGTTCTTTGCCTCAGTGTTCCTAAGCGAGGGGCACGACAGGTCTCTCACTGGGGTTGTAGAGAGGCAGCAGCAAGGCGCCAGACTGCCATGCGTAGACCCTGAAATGGTGCAGAGTCACTTGGAAGAACTGGATGCCTTTAAGTCGGCAGGCCCGGATGAGCTCCATCCAAGGGTGCTGAAGGCACTGGCCGACATCATTGCAGAGCCACTGGCGGGAATATTTGAAAGCTCGTGGTGCACGGGCCATTCCCGGAGGACTGGAAAAGGGCCAATGTGGTCCCCATTTTCAAGAAAGGGAGGAAGGAGGACCCAGACAACTATAGGCCAGTCAGTCTCACCTCCATCCTTGGCAAAGTCTTTGAAAAAATTATCAAGGCTCACATTTGCGAGAGCCCGGCAGGACAAATTATGCTGAGGGGAAATCAGCACGGGTTCGTGGCAGGCAGATCGTGCCTGACCAATCTAGTTTCTTTTTATGACCAGGTTACGAAACGCCTGGACACAGGAGGAGGGGTGGATGTCGTATACTTAGACTTCAGGAAGGCCTTCGATACGGTATCCCACCCCATACTGGTGAACAAGTTAAGAGGCTGTGATGTGGATGACTACACAGTTCGGTGGGTGGTGAATTGGCTGGAGGGTCGCACCCAGAGAGTCGTGGTGGATGGGTCGGTCTCGACCTGGAAGGGTGTGGGCAGTGGGGTCCCGCAGGGCTCGGTCCTTGGACCAATACTCTTCAATGTCTTCATCAGTGACTTGGATGAGGGAGTCAAATGTACTCTGTCCAAGTTTGCAGATGACACAAAGCTATGGGGAGATGTAGACACGCCGGAGGGCAGGGAACAGCTGCAAGCAGACCTGGACAGGTTGGACAAGTGGGCAGAAAACAACAGGATGCAGTTCAACAAGGAGAAATGCAAAGTGCTGCACCTAGGGAGGAAAAATGTCCAACACACCTACAGCCTAGGGAATGACCTGCTGGGTGGCACGGAAGTGGAAAGGGATCTTGGAGTCCTAGTGGACTCCAAGATGAACGTGAGTCGGCAGTGTGACGAAGCCATCAAAAAAGCCAATGGCACTTTCTCATGCATCAGCAGATGCATGACGAATAGGTCCAAGGAGGTGATACTTCTCCTTTATCGGGCACTGGTCAGACCGCAGTTGGAGTACTGCGTGCAATTCTGGGCGCCACACTTCAAGAAGGATGCGGATAACCTGGAGAGGGTCCAGAGAAGGGCCACTCATATGGTTAAGGGCCTGCAGACCAAGCCCTACGAGGAGAGACTAGAGAAACTGGACCTTTTCAGCCTCCGCAAGAGAAGGTTGAGAGGCGACCTTGTGGCTGCCTATAAGTTCATCACGGGGACACAGAAGGGAATTGGTGAGGATTTATTCACCAAGGCGCCCCCGGGGGTTACAAGAAACAATGGCCACAAGCTAGCAGAGAGCAGATTCAGATTGGACATTAGGAAGAACTTCTTCACAGTTCGAGTGGCCAAGGTCTGGAACAGGCTCCCAAGGGAGGTGGTGCTCTCCCCTACCCTGGGGGTCTTCAAGAGGAGGTTAGATGAGCATCTAGCTGGGGTCATCTAGACCCAGCACTCTTTCCTGCTTATGCAGGGGGTAGGACTCGATGATCTATTGAGGTCCCTTCCGACCCTAACATCTATGAATCTATGAATCTATGACCCCCGGTGAGAGCAACGCGTGGCTGGTTTGGAAATGGTTTTGGACATGCTATACACCGCACATAGAGACCCCCCTTTTCCAAACAAGGCCACAGAGCCCGTACACAAAACAGAGCCTGTGTTTCACTCTTATGTGACAAAAGGGGCTTTATACAATTTCTTATGCCCCTGCGTCTGTCCCTTTAGTAGCACACCGAGAGTCCATTGAATCACCAAACACGGGGCTGGAAGAGATGTCGGGAGGCCGCATAGTCGCCCCCTGCTCAAGGCAGGATCACCCCCTACAAACCTGTCCAACCAAGCATCGAACCGGCACTCACGCACTGGCAAGCATGGAGATTGCACAACTCTCTGGGGAGCCCATTTCAATGCTCAAAAAGAAATCACCCTCGTACAGTGGGAAAGGTCTGAAGTCAAACCTAAATATCCCCTGCTGCAATTCTTCATTGCCTCTGAGCCTGTTGCCTGTGGCTGAAGAAAACAGGACACATCCCCATCCTCCCCACAGCCACCTTCCAGGGGTTTGCAGACATTGAGCTCTCGAGGACTAAACTTAGAGCGCATTCATTCAACCAAGATCCATCCATCTTCCAGTGCTTTCGTCTCAAATGAAAGAGATGCCGTCATTACCATTAAAGAGTCAGGCAGGAAAGGTAAAATCAGCATGGTAGAGAAGGAGCATGGCCTCAAGGCACAAGGACCACATGATATCCATGAAAGAGCCTCTTTAGCCACCGCTCTGGTGAAAGGGCTGTTTCACCAAAGGCAGAAGAGGGAGGTGGAGGACACGCATCTGTTTAAACAGTTCACCCTCCAGAAAGGGCAAGGGCTTGAAGGGAACGGAGGGAAGTTGCCCATGAAGGTGGTGAAATGCGGAGAGCCTGGGAAGGTGCACACCACCAAAAGGCCCAATGTAGGCGGCGAGTAATCCGGTGTATTCCTCCCAGCTCAGAGTTGGGAGCCAGTGGCAGCCCCCCTGGGCTCCAGAAATCGGGGTCACAGTCACCGCAGGGAACACGTGTGAGCTAGACCTGGGCCGTCGGCTCTCTGTGCACACTCAAGAACTGGTGTGAGTTAGGAGCTGGTGTTGGAGTCCCTTTGCTCGTGTGCTGTCACAGTGTCCTGCAGGGAAAGCCTGGCAGGGCGCAGTCCTGGTTGAAGTCCCTGCAAGCCAGTCCCTGGTCTCACACCCGGTGGCTGATGCAGCGGTGTGGCCGGACACGGCGGAGACGTGCACGTGGGGAGACGCGGAGAATGTGGACACGCATCACAATGGCCCCTTCTAGAACCGGCTCGGCGCGGTGCGGCTCCTGGAGACGCACACAGCAGTTGACCTGAACTGCTCCCCAGCTGTCACTGCTTGGGAGGCAGGGCACAACTGCGTCCTTGCTGTGCTGCTGACCGCAAGGGTAAGTGTGGGCACGCGGCCGAGCATGGTGCCTAATGGGCAGATCGGGGGGTGTTTGCACCCACACGTGGGGAGCCCTAGGGCTGGAGGACTTGTGGCTGGGGTAGTTTCACTTGTTTGGTTTCATTTCTTTCCTAAACTGACTTCAGTAGCAAGCCAAGGGCTGAAGTGTGCAGTGTGCTTGCCCGACATGGGGGCAGGAGAGTGGGGGCTCTGCTTGGAGCTAGGACATGGGGCTGGGCAGGCATGGTGAGGGCTTGCAGCGGAGCAGGCAGTGAGGGGGCGCATCTTGCTTTAGGGCTACCATATTTCCAGGTCCAAGAAACAGGACACCTGCCACATGGTGGAGAGGGGAGGGGGAATATGATGGGTGGGGGCGGGCAGTGAGATGCCAGTGCCCTGTCGCTGCCCATTGTGTTGCCCCCACGGCCAAGCCACAGCCCCCGCCAGCCCTGCTGCGGCCCCTCCCTCCCAACCCACTGACCCCAGCCCTGCCAGTACCCCTCACCCCAAACTGCAGGACCCTGCCCCCCGGGCCATGATGGTGCCCCTCACTCCCGACCCGCACCCCCTGGCACTGCCAGTGCCCCGTTCCTCCTTATCTGTGCGGTGATTTCAAGTCAAACGAGGCATTTCTGAGTAACAAGACACCATACGAACATAAAGTAACTAGGAATTACTGGCGGTGGGTTCAACTTCCCTTTCTTCTTTCTTTCAGACAGCTACAGACGACTGGAGAGTCTGCTCTCCCGGGTCCCAGACATGGGCTGTTTTGGAGAAGGAGAAAGGTAAATCGAAGAGAGATGCCAATTCTCAGTCTTGTGTACTCTGTTTGTCTTGCCTAATTTGATAGATTCAGCTGTTAATTGAGGAGTGCAGTGCTCAGCAGAGCTTCACAACGTGTGCTAAGGAAATGCACCTTTTCTCTTCCAAGCTTCCTGCTTTCATCTGTGTGAAGTATTGATTTCTATGCGTTCAGTTGGGTGTCCAGGCTGGAATAAACTCCCTGCAGTGGTGGTGCAGTCCCCTACCCTGGAAATCTTCCAGAGGAGACTGGGCGGTCACCCCTAACTGTGAGGAGTCCAGCGACCCCTTCTGTTAGTCCCCGGCGCCACGCGGCGCCCAGCGACTAGGGAGGTGACGATGCGATTGCTCGTGAATCCTGTGACTCGTTAGCCAGAGCAAGCAGGGCGCAAACACCGGCACACATTGCGCGCAGCAGCTTTATTCAGCATGTGTTCCACCCGTTTGTCCTCCCATCTCGAGCTCCTCCTCTCTTTCTTGGTTGCTGCATTCCCATGGAATCGCCTCTGCATTTCCTTCTTTCCATGCCTCTCTGCTGAAAGCGCACGCCTAAGCCCTTGACTTGACTTCTTCGGTCGCTGGGCGGATTTCAGCAAAACCTGGAAGCTTCACCATTCGCCTTTTCGCACGTGTTCATCGTGGATTCTGTCACCAATGATGTGTTGTTTCCCACATTCCCGTCTGTTTTTCTGTGCCACGTTGTACCATGTTCCACAGTCCTAAAACGTCACCTCGCTCACAGCACGCACACTCGCACAGATTCACTTGCTGCTTTTTCCTCTGAAAATGGCTGACACAGTCAGGACAGTTATTTCGCATGAGCAACTGGCTGGCTAAGAGATCATTCTGCCTTGTGCTCAGCAGCTTTGCTAGGCCACAGGTTCAAGCCTTGTATTCAGCTGCAAATTCGACGTGCCCAGAAAATCCACATAGTGTTGCCCTAACACCTTCTTTGTAGCACTGATATATTTACACCAATAAACCCACCATGGTGTGCGGGTGTTTGAGCTGTCCCATAAAAATAAACAGCTGTCTGCTTGTCATTGATATTCCAGATCCTACAGCACTCTGTTACCCTTGGCCAAGATAGCACACCCCTCCCTCTTCTCCCCCAAGCCCTTGTTATCAGGTGTTCGACTTGTCTGTGTATCTGCTGTGGCTGGCCGAAGGGCAGTGGCATGTCCCGTCTATATTTTGGGAAGCATTTTGCAGTCTTACAGAATGAATGAGGATGCATGGATATAAAAGCAGGGCACAATCATTAGAAGCGTGTGCCACATGCAGCAAAACTAGCAATGGCACAAATTTGCTTAATGCTGCAGTGCACGCCCTCACGCACGGGGCTGGTGCAGGGCATTTTGTCTTGGGTGGGAGTGGGAGGCTGGGGTCAGCACCCGTTCTGGCCCCAGCAACTTCACTTGGGGCCTCCCTGGGCAGCAGTGGCAGCAACCCCACGGCTTGGAGCCTGCCCGGCAGCCAGGACATAGCTCTGCCCAGCCAGGCTCTGGTTCTGGAAGCATGCACTGTTGCCACGGGCACCGAGCCAAGTTTTTTCTTTTGTTTTTTGACACCAGGATCTCTCGGTGTCAAATTTTGGCACCACACTGTAAATCTGCAGCATGGCAAATGGGTGCACGTGCGCCATGAGTGGTATGTGGGGCCTGAAATGGGTTGGAGGTGCCACAAACTGCATGTGCACGCTCATCGGGACAAGTTTTAGTTGTACAAAGAAATGACACAATGCGTGTTGAACTATTTTTCTCTTTGCATCTCTCTCTGATTTAGTTTGATTTTGAAAGGTAGAGATGTGTTTAGCACCCAATCACCTTGGCTCCTTGCACCCTAGAAGTAGTAAATGAGAATTAACCAGCTTTCCAACTCATTGACAGGGCAGATCAGGAGGAAGGGTGTGGGTGCATCACTCTGCCATCCTTCCTGAAGTGCTGCCGCCCCAGCAGGCAGGAAGGGCGCAAGGAAGCAGGCCTGGAGCAGGGAGCCAGCTCCAGGAGGAGCAGCAGGCACCAAGAGCAGGTAAGACCATCCAACACTCGGCCCCCTCCACGCACAACCAACCCGCCCTTCTCTGCCTCGGGCGCAAAACTTCTGCCTTGTACCCCTGTCTGGAGCCCAAGGGCCCAATCTGGGACCTCCTCCATTTAAAAATCCTAGATCTATCCTGCCTTTTGAAGAACCCTTTCCAAACGAACAATGCCCATTTGTAGCCTCACTGCTAAGAAAACCAATTCATCTTTAAAGATCGCAACCAACTGGCAAATTGAGCTAGTCCCAGGGTGGCTGTCTTTACCCATCCAGAATTTGGCCGTCCCCCACGACGGTCCTGTCTGTGTCAGTGGTCACAAACCGGTGGTATTTGGAGACATCCTGCAGAGGAGGTTTTCAACCCCATTTTGAATGCAAAGTGCTGAGCTTGATCATTACTGAGTAGGCAGCTGCCAAGGATGCTTTCTTTCTTAACAGAGACTTTTGGCATTCGTTTCCATAGCTCCAAGTTTGGGTGCAAAAGGGGTGCTTCCTGTGGTCAGAACTCATTGGCATTTTGCTGCAGAGCCAACACCATAGATTCAAAGGACCCACCTCCTTGGTGCGTGCCGTGTAGAGGACTGCTGAGAGAGACCACTACTAGCGGTGATCTCGAGACGTCCTCCTGCGGTAGAGGGTCAGGTGCACGGCTTAGCACAGATCCTCCTTTCTGATAGGAAATAATTTTCCAGGTCCGGGGTTATGTACATGGAAGCAGCAGGCTTGGACGGTGATGAACCTGTTTCAGGTGTTAGCACAGGTTTTGCTCATGTCGCAGACTTTTCCAAACTGTTTTAGAAAAATACCAATTGAACTTTGATCATCCAACACAAATTCAGGTTTTTTAAAAGTTGAAAATTTTGCAAGATCCAGAGCAGGGTTTTGAGGTTCAAACCTGTCCGCATTAGACTCACAGCATGCTTATCTTTTACTCATTTTTTGTCTGGGGGCCGAGCTCTTCCCAGGTAGGCTTTGCTGCACCCGGGCTGGGCGGCAGTGGTGCTGCGATGGGGGTTGGGGGGGCCATGACCAATTTTGGGGTGGCTGCAGGGCCCCCTCCAGCCCCCTTCCCAGCACCAGCACCACCTGCCCCGAGCGCAGCCCAGCCCAGCCCAGCCCCTGCCGGGAAGAGCCCGGCGCCGCCCTGTCCCCAGCACACGTACCTGGTGCCGATGCAGTCGAGGTCTTGGCATGGATCCCAGTGTGCTACCTTGGAAAGTGGGTTCCCCTTCTGCAAATGGGAGTGATGTGCAGTTTTTCAGGAACGCATCTACCACATGCAGCGAGGGCAACCTGGAAACCCCTTCTCCTCTTTCAAAGGACACAGCCCACGAGAGCTGAGAATGGTTTGGACTCCCTAGATTCCTATTGGAAATCTCTGAGTGTATCTTGTGACTCCCGTACAGGTGTTTGCACACACACAGTGCTAATCACACCTTTCCCTGCATGCGTTGAGGGGCCCGAGATACACACGGACCATTATTTGTTGGGGACTGTGAACGGGCATTATCCTAAGGGCTGTAGATTTGCATTGACTCGTGTGACCGATCTACCTATTTCCAGGGAAACAAGTGTTTTTCTCCATAAAAGTCTGTTAGCGCTGGTGGGAGGTCATCCCGACTCTGGGTAGAGCAAGGGACTGAGCAGGGGCTTCTCAGCACGCGGCCGTGACACCGCAGGGACAGCGCCCCGGCACCTCGGTGCACGTGGAAATACAGGAATGAAGAAACTCAGACGTCGTCTTGAAGTCTCTGCCTTTTAATGCCCATAGTCTCCGATAATATTCCTGTTTCTAACTGGACTAGTTAAAAACGCAACGGGGGAAACATCCACTTGTCGCTGTCAAGATGCATATTTGCATCTTCTATCTGTCTGGGGCTTTCCACCCCAGCTGTCTTTCCAAACAAGGACCTGCCTCACTCCCAGGGACCATTTCCCACTGTGAACATGTCTTTGCCTCTGCAGTAATCATGATGGCTTGTTCCCATTCACTTGAGCGGGCTTGGATCAGGTTCCATCTAGCGCAAAGTCAAGTGTAAAAGTGAGAAGAAATATTGTCTCTCGATGTAAAACTTGAAGAGGGACACAGGGAGACAAAATATGTGGAGACTCCCCCGGGGTATGCCTGGACTTGTGGGATTAACACTCTTCCTTCACACACCGAGTTTGATCCCATCTGGCCAAGACTTAGTTTTCTATCTCCTCCACCGACAGGTACTGCTGATACGAGACCTCCCCGCTCCAGTGCTGGGTGGACGTGGGATTCGCTCTGGTTCGGAGGAGGGCCGCTGCCGACTCGTAATGCCATGATTTTGATCTTTTGTTTCACAGGCCGTTGAAGCCCGTGTTGAAAGCCTGCTGCAGGATTTCAACAATGTCACCAGGTTTTTCTGTGACTACAGGGCCTTTTCTTCTCCAGGCGAGGTCCTGGAAGTCCTCCTGAACGGGTAAGAGCCAAGAGCTGTGGAGGAAGCTGTAAAGGCCTTTATTGGTGGGATATTGCAGGAAACGATGTCAGATAGCATTGAAGAAGGCATACTTAAGAAGCTAACTGATATGCATGTATGTCTAACAACCCGGGCTATCGCTATCCCTCTGCATAACTCTTTGCTCCATGAGTCGGGCTCTGCTGGATCAGAGCAGGGATTTCACAGGCCTAAAGGCACAAAGCATCCCCCTTCCTCCCCCTGCGCCACAATACTCCTCCAGCTCTGCTGTCGTGGAGGGACAGCACCCCAGCTTTGGTTTCCAGGGAAAAGCCTGGTTGAGCTAGACGAGATGAACCAGGTGCTCTTCTATTCTCAGTTCCTCCATCTGTGCAATAGGGACAAAGATAATATTTGACCTGCCTTGTGAGATTGGTGAGACATAGCTGCTGTTTGCCAAGTCCTTTGGCAGTCTCAGATGAAATGTTCCCTCCAAGGGCAAAGCCTTGGTACTAGTATGGGCAGCGCTCGAGCACATGGCCCGTCGCGTTGCAGACTGAAGTGCGCAGGCTGGGCAAGACTGCTTAGGCTTGAATTCATTCGCACCAATTGCCACTCTCCCCAGCATCACAAACGGGATATAAAATGGTAGATGGATGACATTATGAAGGGGAGTAAAGAGAATGACATTCTTCATATTGTTTCTCTAAGATAGTTTGAATAGAGAAGCCTTGATTTTTTTATTGTCTGGGCAAGGTATTGACATAAACTGCCTTACCATTGTGACATAGACTGTTTTTTTAATAACCATCTAAAATATCCATTTTGATATTTAGGCATGGAAATGAGGAGACCTGGGCTGGTTCAGGAGACGCCAGAAGAGTCCTCGGGAAGTAAGTGTGGCTTTCTGCTGTACAGCAAAACCTGTCAGGATTCAGAGCATGTGGTCAGCTTAAGCATCTATATATATGATACGTGTGTGTTTGTGTGAGATATATATATATATATATATATATATATATATATATATATATTTTCCTAGCCTTTGTAATTAAGTGTGTATATGTGTGTGTGTGTATATATATATTGGATTCCCCTTGTCCATACCCCTGATCCCTTTTAGCTCTCGGCAGTGCATCGCTGTGAGATGCTCCAGAAGAGCACTAGCATGGCTTCCGGCAGTAAGCGTTTGGCTAAGTCGCCTTAACTCCCCCGATCTTGCTCCTCATTGACTCGATTTAAGCACGGGTTCATGTAGCTTCAATTCTTTAATTTGTTCTGGGGAAAAACAAGTCCCACGTCCTGTTTCTGCCATGTGCCATGTCCAGTAAAGAACCAGTAACTAGTGAATAGAAGAGCAGAGTCTCACCTGCAAGCCCTCACACCACAGTTTTCCCTCCCAGGAACAACCTTTCTACCAAGTTTCATGAATGGGTTTTTGGAGTTGTCATCATTTCAGCATTGTCCAGTCCTAAGACATTGTGGCAGGGGTGTCACAGAGAATGCCACAGGTTTGCATAGCACATTACGAAATGACGATGAATACTTAGGATTATTTATGATAAGATAGCTGACCTAGCAGTCCCACCATTGCAAAGTCCTTTCTGAACTGGGTGGCGGTAGGGTTGGGAAGTGTGAGTAGGGCATGCTCTGGGAAGCAGCAGCTGGGCAGTGGGATCCGGCCTGTTGCTGGGATCTGGCTGGATAGGGACCTGGCCATGCCCACCCGCCTGCGGGACACAGATGTTGGGCACCGCCGGGATGGAGCACGTGTGTGTGTGCCTGCATTACCCCTTCCACGTGAACGCAGGTGTATATGCTGATAATAACCCTTGTGTGTCCAGGGTAGATTCACCCCTCTATTAAAGCAGCTTTTCTGCTTCTAGTAGTGGACAGCCTTTCTTGTTCACCCCTCTCAGAAAGGATCTCCTCCAATCACAAAAGGTGCAGGGAAGGGCAGTACAGAGAGATGGATGCGGTAGTCGTAGATCCAGGTTCAGTAAAAGATTGCAGCTGTCCTTTCTAAGGCGCCCAGATCAGAAGTCCTTGCTGGCTCATGGCAGAAGGAATATGTCCATCTTCTCGAGACAGGCTGAGTGACAAATATCACTGTTTCAAAGACTGACCATGGCCGGATTTGGTCAATGTATTTGTTTTCAGCCCGCTAGCTCTCCTCCTCAGCACCTGGCTCCTTTCAACACCAGAAGACTTTAGGGAGGCACCAGGTTACCCCAGCTTGAAGAGACTGCTCCACTACCTGCAAGGAGACATGCCTGGCTCCCAAGTGCTGGAAGAGGCAGAACACCTCCTGGCCAAGTTTCTGAGTGAAGAGCTAGAAAATGAGAGTAAGTTATATTTTTTCCCAAGCTATCACTGCCTAACCTCCCAAACCTGAGCAAAAAATTGCATTTGGGGGGTAAATGTTACCAACAGTTATATTACCAGGGCGAATTCTGATATCACTGACATGAGAGGACCAGGCCCTGCAGACTTGAGGGTATGTCCAGTGTCCAACTGACATGTGGTCCTTCACCCAGGTAGAAACTTTCCTGTGGCAAATAGCTTTGTGGTTCTGCTTCTCAGACCTGGTACAATGTGTGAACTGGGACTGGTGTCGAGCTTTGGCACAGCAGTGCAGGGAAATGATATATGAAAGAAGGGAAACAAAAGAAAAGAAGTATTTCACCCCAGAAACCTGACCTGCTGGGTGTTCCAGAAAGAAGGGGTTATTTTAGACTTGGGCACAGCGCCAGGTCAACTCAGGCATTTAAATGTGGACACAAGAAGCATTGCATAAAACACAACTCCTTTTTTCTTCAGCCTCCAAAATCATTCGTATCTGCAAGGTTGCTAATATGTGTCTAAGGAGGCTCTGTCCCAGGTTTGGGTCCAGTGGGCCAAGACAATGTGCAGGTCAATGTTTAGATCCAACTGTTGTTCAAAGTCAGCAGAAGTTTCCAGGGGGTTTGTTCCCACATTTATTTCTTGCAGTAATATTGGAAAAAGGGACTGAAACTTTGAGTGACAGACACTCCCTTGCATGAGAATGAAATGATCCACATCCTGAAAGAACGGCTCCGAATTACAGTGCGCTTGTTTGTGTAGCAGGGAGTGCGGAGAGGGCAGGGCAGTGTCTAATCTGAGCGTATGATAGGAGCTGTCTTAGAGCGATCACTTGTGTTGTGTCCATCCGGTTTGCTCATGGTTATACAGAGCTGAACGAGCTATTCTTTCCAAAGTACATCATGCTTTCGCCACAAGCACATTTAAAGGCTCAGTGAGGAGCCATTGGTCGAAGGCATTTCTTTAGTGAGAAACATGCAGGCAGAGCTTTCTATATGCAGCCTGAACTCTAAAGACCCCCCACGAGGACTCTCGGCAGGGCCCACCCATGTAGATTAGACTGCAAGGCTGGGGCAAGAGATAAGACACACACAAGTCCATTCTGGGGTTTGCCCATGCTGTGCTGGAGTGTGTGCGTGTGTGTGTGTGTGTGTGTGTGTGTGTGTGGATTGGAGGCCCCCCACATCTGGGGCAGGAGGGGCTCCAGTCTACCGGCCCAACCCTCCAGCACAGGCTGGGCAACCCCAGACACAACTCCCTCCCCTCCCTTCCCCACATGGGTGTCTGGTGGCTCTTGAGTCAAGGGGGGGCACGTGCCCCCCCGATACCAGTCAGCAACCGGGGGGACCCCAGAGGCCGATCCCACTGGTTGGGGAGGGGGTGGGGTCCCCTGGTGGCCAATCTTGCTGCCTGCGGGGCCCCAATCTCACTCACCATAAAAGCAGCCATGCTTCTTCAGGAACTTGGTGACCACTTCCAGAAGCAGCGCAGCCATTGGAGCTGGCAGCCCCGCTCCCCGGCCAGCGCTCGCAGGAGGGGCACTGGTGCTCCCGCCTGCTACCCTGCCCACCGGCTACACAGGGAGCGCAGCATGACAGGGGTGCCCCGGTGCTCTCAGGGGGTGCACCCCCGTGCATCCCCTCTGTGTTGTCCCTGGTTCTCTGCCCGCATCCTAAGGACAGCACCAGGAACAAGGCCAGGCTGCTTCAGCCCAGCCCTGCTCCTGGCATGTCCTAACAGAAGTTAATGAAGGCGCTCTGCTTTGGAGCGCCTTAGTCTGCACCTTCATGTAATGAGGGCTTATTGGTCTGACAATCAGGCATTTTTTAAAGTGCTCTGCAGCCATGCCCTTCTATCAGTGCTTGGGCGTAGAGTGCTGTCAGCGGCTGATCATGGGCTAAAGCATCACTTGTCAGTGCCTAAAGAATGTTGAAAGAAATACCAGACAAGGCAAGCCTAGCCCAAGAGTTTGGGAGCCGGCAATCAGTGCGGGTAAGAAGGTAAGAAGAGTTTTAGAGAAGTGGGTTTTAAAGAAGGTTTTGAAAACAGAGACGTGTTGATGGAGTTAGACTATAGGGGAAATGCCAGCAGAAACGAAGAGGTTAACATCTTGTAGAACAGGATCTGGAGTTGATGTTACTGAGTTAAGACAGAGAGAGAGGAGAGAGTCCAGTTGGGGCGGGGAAAGAAACAGAAAGGAAGGACGGAGAGATGCTTTTTGTGAACAATTCTTGTAAAATGTCATTGATGTGGCTTCTTTTCATAAAAGAGCCACACATAACTAAGGCTGGTACAGCCATTTTCACTCAGCTCATTTAGCTCCAAATAAACTGTTGTATTTAGGCCAGAGCGGGGACCAGCCCGAGGACCAGCCCGGGGACCAGCCTGAGCTCCAACATGAGGAGCAGCCTGGGGACCTGCCCAAGGACCAGCCTGGCAACCAGCATGAGGACCAGCCCGGGGACCAGCCAAGGGTCCAGCCGGAGAAACAGCATGAAGGCAAGCCTGGGGAGCTACCCAGGGACCAGCCTGGGGATCAGCCTGTGGTCCAGCCCGAGGACGAGGCTGAGGGTCTGCCCGAGGACCAGCGTGGGGACCTGTCCGAGGACCATGCCGAGGACCAGCCTGGGGACCACCCCAAAGACGAGCCTGGGGACCTGCCTCAGGACCAGCCTGGGGACGTGCCCAAAGACAAGCCTGGGGACCTACACGAGGACCAGCCTGGGGACCTGCCTCAAGAAAAGGTATGATCTAGAACCTTTTGCTCAAAGTATTCGGTGTGAAAAGGGTAGGAGGAACTGGCAATATTTGGAGTCTAAGTGAAAGTTGAATTTCCACGTCCATTGTTTACTCCTGTCCCACACCAGCTGGTCCTAGCTGTGAGCAAACACAAGTGCACGGCTGCAAGCAGCTTCAATGGCCCACCGGGGGAAAATCTGACCCCTCATTGCATGTGGTGTCAGATAAAGATGTTCAAAACGTAGTGTCTTCTGGAACGCGTGTCTTCTGGGGCTCCCCACCTGCTGGTGCTTTCAGAGCGGGAGGGGGCAAGGGAGCAGGAGTTGAGTCTGGGGGTTTCAGCCCCACTCTACAGGCTGGGGCCAGTGTAGTGCAGCCCCCAAGGTGGGGTGAGGGGCTCCAATTCCCCCACTCCACCCTTCAGCACCAGGTGCGGAGCCCCACGTACGAGCTCCCTCCACTGCCTTCCCCCTCCCATTTGGAAACAGCCAGGACTGCACAGAGCCTAGCCCTGGCTGTGGGAACCTGCTTGCAGGCTCCCGGCGGGCAGCGAGATCCCCGCCCCTCCGGACCCGCAGTGACCTTCTGTTTGGTCTGGGGTAAGGGTGTAACTCAGATCGCTTTGCAAAACTTGTTCTGAGTTACAGCTGGGAGCTCCACTTCTCTGCACCCTTAGGGCACGTCCGCACGTGCAGGCCCGTGTGCTTGCAGCAGCTCAGATAGGAGCGGCACGTATTTGAGCTGGGGATTTCTCCTCAGCACATGTGTCTGCACGTGCCCTTTGGTGTGGGGCAAGTTGTGCCACTTGGGGCAAAATAACCCTGCCCAGCTCCTCCTGGATCTGCAGCCAGGGGCAGCCAGAGCCTGCAGCCAGCACCGGTTTGCAGGAGTGGGGTGGGACAGGGTGTGGGGTGGGCGTGGGGGGTGGGACAGGGGGTGGGTGGATTGTGAGGGGACTGTGGGTGAGTGGGAACTGTGTGAGGGGGCTGCTCAGGAGGGGTGGGTCCTCTGCCCCTAAACAGGGCACAGCCCCCCCCCCCCAACCCATGCTCTGCTGCCCCCAGCACCACAGCCTTCCCCGCAGGGCCCACAGTTCCCCTGCATGGCCCACCCCCACAGTACTGCAGCCCACACACCTGCATCCTGTGCTCCCCAACCCCGGCTGGGCAACTGGAGGGCAATGCCGTGCTGCCACTTACCCAGCCAGGGTAGGGGGCACAGGATGTGGTCATGGCAGTGCTGGGAGTGGGGTTTATGCCCTGCTACTGCTTGCCCCCTTCCACCCGGAGCAAGCTGCACCTGCATCATGCCCCCGCCCCACTCCTGTCCTGGCTGGGCAAGAGGCAGCGAGGCATATCCCCCACTCCCAGCACTGTCGTGCCTGCAGCCTGGGCCCCTCTGCCCTCCTCCCCATGTCCCATGCCCCCCTCCCCAGCTGGGCACAAGTCAGAGGAATCTGCAAACACAAAGGGGTGCAGGAGATGGAAGCTGAGTGTCTAGTGTTTTTGAATATTAGTTTTCTTTTCATATCACAAGAGAGCCCGTTTCCTTGGGCGAGGAACCTTGCCCGATAGGGAACGGCAGAGAAAGGTCAGTAGGCACGTCTGCTCTGCAGGAGCTCCTTCCTGACCAAAGCACCTTGTGTAGTCGGGATGCCACCGTTTCATTCAGCAGACAAGGTTCTCTGGGTAAAAGTGCTGTCTTTTATTAGACCAACTAAACACCCATTTCAAACGGCTACACTCGATACCATCCATGTTTCAGGGGTGTTAGTTGTAGATGGAATACTACATATGAATACTTCATTGGAAATACCAAACTGAGTTACTCCTGTCAGTAGGACACCACCACTAACAACGTTCAAGGACCAGGCATAGACCCCAAAATACTTGCTTCTGGTTCTACTCTTTCATCCCTACCGCTTCCATCATGTTTCTGACTTTTTCCTCCGCAGCACGTTGGAGACGCCCTTGTCATTCGGACCACAATGCCAAACAGCAAAGGTTCTGTATATAAAAGCATCCTGGTAAGTGATGTGGAAGAGCTGTGTAGATTTATTACTGGATGTGTTTTCCCTCCGGATGATAATTTCTATGTAAAATCTCTGCTGCTCTGATTCACACCAAGACAAAGCTTTTCAATATTAGGGGCCACATCATGCCCTTGATTCTTAGGTGAATCGACACTGGCATTTTAGTAGTCAGAGTACAGTCCACCTCCCAAACTCTTCCCTGGGCTTTCAGCCGGATAATATCCACCACTTGTCCTCAACCATTGAGTAAGGCAAGAAGAAAACGTGCACTCCACTTGTACGAATGGGCGTGCGTGCACAGGTAGGCAGAGAGATACACTGAAGAACAGCTTGGAGGCAAGTCCCCGGAAGATGCTGTATAGCAATAGAGAGTATGTAGTAATACAAGGCTCCCAAAGGGCAGACACCTCTAAACAGCATCGTGTATTAGCCTTCATTTTCTCTTAGAGGACAGTGGAGCTGGAAGGGACCTCAGGAGGCCATCTAATCTAACCCCTGCTGAAGGCAGGATCATTCCTGACTAAACCTTCCCACTCAAGTTACGTCTGGCCTGTCCTTAACACTGCACAAGCCAGCCTCCCACACAACTACTATTCCCAGTGCCCAAAACACCAAGAATAACCGTCACCTGCTACAGGTAAAGCAAGGAGGTGAGGCCCAATGCCAAACGTGGGGCTTGGTGTGAGCCCGAGCAGAGAAGCAAAACCCAGGAACTTGCTGGTTGTTTTAGTGCTAGCAAGAGCCTCAGCACACCCGAGTCCAAGCCCCCAGCCCTAACTGCAGCCAGCAGACAGTGCTCCCAGTGCATCTGCTGTCCTTCCCAGTCTGGGGCTCTCTGCAGATTGGCTCAGGAAGCTCTTTATTCCTGCAGCCAAATCATCTGAACAGCAGCGGAGCCAGGACACATCCCTGGAGGAGTCCACTCAAAGCCTCCTGCCGTTCCCACCTGGGTCCATGCACAAGCGCCTTAGAGACCTGGCTCAACAGCCACAAGCAATGTGCTCTGGAGTCATTCAGTTTTGCCCATGTTTCTCCAGGTTGTTTCTGAGAAGGTTGGGTGGGACTTTCCAGGGAAAGGGAAAGTGTTAAGAGGTAAACCCTGGGCCATGTTCATGGTGATGCAGCTGCTGCTTGGGCCATCTCACTGGCACAAGGTAGAGTTAGGCAAGAAAAGCCTTGACGGCATAGGACCAGCCTCGTGGCTCCTGGGACTCTGCTCCGTGCGGGTAGTCATGCTGGAACGAAAGGTTTCAGAGAGACAGAGGCAAAAGAAAAGAGCATTCAGAGTGGTCTTTTTTACACCAGTGACAAACACAATCTAGCCAGGCAGCTTGGTAGAGACACATACACACAGGCACCGTCACCCTTTGCTAGGATGTGCTGTGCACGAGGCTATTTCCATCGCCGTAATTGCCAGTCGCGCACTGTCTGTACCTCCCCGATGGGACACCAAGCCAACACGCCAGATAGATAACCTGAAAACAGATGTCGAGTAACAAAATCAGTCATTGCAAAATGCTTTTTCCAGTTAACCTGCCAGGACAGGACCACCGGCGTCATAGAAAAAATACTGGCCAAATATGATGTCGACCTCATAGAAGTCGATAATTTTGAACTTGTGCAGGTCATCTCCGAGCACAAAGGTAAGAGAGCGAAACTTTTTGCTGCTTAAAATCTCCTCCTCATGGTTGCAGAATAACATGCATGTGAATCCATTTTAGAAATAGTGCATTGTTTCATCTCAAAGCCAGGGGCAGTCGCCCTCCCTCTTGAGTACCTGGTAGGAGTCAGCATACCGCTGCTCCCCTTTGGCATGACATGGGTGCAGTTGGGGAAGACTGACAAGTAGAGATCCAGTGCTGACATGTGTCCAGCAGTCTGCAGTCAGGCCCAACTGAAAAAGAAGCAGTGGGAGCATCACCTGTACACTGGCTGCTGCCCAAAAAGCCACAGGGAAGACACAGTCCAGATCCACTCCCTGAAATCCATCCTGCTTGACAACCTCTGCGCCCTCTGCACCAGGAAGGTGTCCCAAAGCCATCCTGATGGTCAAAGACCCTACAGGGGAAAGCACTGTATAAATGCAGAGCATTACCCGCAGAATAGCTTCGCCTTCCCAGGGGGCTCCTCGATTGTATGCATTGCACTTGCAGTGTTCGGCAAGCCCTAAGCCTGCTGGGTATCTTGAGTGGCAGGAGGAGAGTCTACTATCACTCCCTGACCATTGCCAGGTCAAACTCTCATCAGCATCAAATCAGCAGCCGTCTCAGGCCCTGCCCTGGATTTCCCAGCCCTCTTTCAGAGGCAGTGAAAGCAGGGAGGATGCAACGGGAGGGGAGAAAGCCAGGCTGAGCAGGCTTCCTTCTGCTCACCTCTGGGACCCAGCAACCCAAGGCCCCAGTGTTCCCCCTCCCCACACACACACCTCTTTGGAAAACAGCTGTGTCCCATTGCTGGCAGACAGGTATCTGGGAGCTCAGGGAGCAGCAATCTCCTCTGCTGCCAAAAGGCAAGGCTCAAGCCCTGCTCTTGGTGCATGAGGAGGTAAAGGGGTTGTCTCGGCTGAATGGAAGAGAATTGGTCTTGCCCCATTTGTTGAATAAAGCCCCCAGCATATGCAAGCTGCACAAAACGACACGTGGAAATGATGCATTAAGGAAGCAAGGCAAATGATTGCCTTCCCCCTAAATGTACAGCCCTGTGTGCATACATCGTGCACACATTGTCTGTAGTCAATGATCTCAGAGCCAGGAAACGGTTTCCTGTAGTGCGCACGTACGTTTGGTGTTATCAAACTTGCAGAAGCATAACTTTGGGTGGTACAACATTTCTCATACTTTTGCTGGTGGGAAAGGAGATGTTATACTTAGTAAAAACCATGTTAAAGCCCCTTATGGGGACTTCAGAGAGGCACGTGCCCAGCCACAGCGCACCTCTAAATGCTCCCCCATGTCCTGAGCTTGTCGTGCTGCTACCCAGAGTAAATCACTCGACACGGCTTTTCTTTTCTTTTCTTTTCTTTTCTTTTCTTTTCTTTTCTTTTCTTTCTGCAGAGCTAGTCTTCCCACAGGGAGCTAATGTGTTTTACGGGATGAACAGCCAGTGCAGTACAGACCTCATCCTACGAAGAAAGCCATGTTTAATTTTCGGCCCATGGCCCGATGAGCACAAGAGGAGGAGGCGCCTACCCAGGCTCTTTCGAGGTGGCCGGAGCAGACGCAGACGCCAAAGTTTCTAAGGAGCTGCCGTGAATCACATTGCCAGGCTGGGAGACACTGGGGCTGGGGGGTTGGGGTGCAGGCATGGGAGGGACGGGGTCAGGGGGGAAAGGGGAGCAGAGGGGAAAGGGGAGCATTTCTGTGCGTGGGGGATGGTGTGGGAGGGACAGGGGGAAATGGGAGGGAGGCTTCTTTCAAGGGGGGACGGGGCTAGGGTTGTGCGATTGCAGAAAAGCAGACACCCGGGTGGGGGAAGAGGTGTGTCCCTTCCCCCTGCCCCCCCAGCCCTGCCGGTGCCCCTCACCCCCAGCCCACAGCCCTTTCCCACCCCCATGCCTCCTGGTGCTCCTCCCTCCTGGTCCTTGCCTTTTGTCCTGCCCCTCGGGATTGAAGAAGAGCTGGTCTGTGCCGGGCGCTGTGGGATTCCCAAATCCCAGGTCCCTCAGGATCTGCTCTGCACTGCTCCTGGCTCCATGCCGTGGTGCCACCTGGATGAGGGCCACGGGCTAGTTGTTGCAGGGCTGGATGCGGTCAGCAATTCTGGCCGCGATGTCCCTGCCCCTGGCTCCGGGCAGGCCCCGCATCTCAGCTTCCCCTGGCGTGCTTGTTCTCAGAATGACTGAGAAACGCTCCGGGATCGTCTGCATGTTTGTCATGAGGGAGACTGGGGTGCTGGGTCTGAGGGGTGCAGCTGGGGCTGGCTGAGCGCCTGCCACTCCAGCATTTGGCTGCATCCTGAGTCCTGAGAGATCATGTTTGCATGTGAGCCTGGCCTCTTGGGCATCATGCTGGCGCTGGTGCTGGGCCTCCTTGTGCTGGCGCTGGGCCTCCTTGTGCTGGCGCTGGGCCTCCTTCCCCACCATCTCCATTCACTTCAGCTCTAGCTCGTGCCTGAGCTTGCTCTCCTCTGCTTCCAGCAGCAGCTGGTATTTCCAGAAGTCCCACTCGGAGGACGGCCCCTCAGGTTCTGCGTGCACGCGCGGAGGTGCCCTTGCGGCCCGGGCATCATCAGGGCTTCTCTCTTCTGCTCCTTCCTCTCTCTTTCCTCACCCCTTTCAAGTTGGCCACAGTCCCGTGGTCATGCTCGGCAGTCACCCGAGCTATGTGCACTGTCCCCTTGACCCCATGCCCAATTAGAGCTTGTTTGTTCAAGGGTTTTTGGTGATCCTCTTCCCTTCCCCAAATGATGCCTTCAAGACAGCAGGTTGTGGGATCCCAGAGGTGCCACCACATGTGGCGGGCCAGTACGGGGTGGTCCTGTGTTGAGCCCCCACCTCACTGCGCCCACCACCTTCCAGGCTCTGCGTGCCTCCCTGGGCACCTCACGTCCAGCCGACCCCCTTCCTGGAGCACGCCTGCAAGTCTTGGGGTAGTGAAGCCCCCATCCATGATCTGGACTGAGCTTCACCCTGGGAAGCCTCACATCGGTCGTGGGGAAATCCCTTGAAACAATTATCAAGGAGCACATGTGTGAGGGGTGGGCAGGGGAGATCATGCCCAGGGGAAGTCAACATGAGCTCATCAAAGCCAGGTCTTGCCAGACCAGCCTGATGGCCTTTTATGACCAGGTAGCTAAATCCCTGGATGATGGTGTCACCGTGGACGTAGTCTTTCTGGACTTTAAGAAGGCCTTTGACACTGTCTCTCACCCCATCCTCATTAATAAACGAGCGACTGTGGCATTGATGCCTACACAGTTGGATGGGTCAAAAATTGGCTGATGGGGCGCACCCAGAGAGCAGTGGTGGACGGGTCGCACTCGACCTGGCGGGATGTGAAGAGTGGGGTCCCCCAGGGCTCGGTCCTGGGCCTACACTGTTCAACATCTTCATCGGCGACTTGGATGAGGGAGTGGAAAACATGTTGTCCAAGTTTGTCGATGACACCACGATGTGGGGAGAGGTAGGCATGCACGAAGGGAGAGAGAGGCTGCAATTAGACTTAGACTTGACTTAGCACAGAGGCGGAAAGGGATCTTGGAGTCATTATTGACTCCAAGATGAACATGAGCCGCCAATGGCAGACCGCAGCCAGCAAAGCCAGCCGCACCTTGTCGTGCATCCAAAGATGCATCTCAAGCCGGTCCAGAGAGGCGACAGTCCCCTCTACGCGACATTGGTCCGGCCCCAACTGGAGTGCGGTGTCCAGTTGTGGGCACCGCACTTGAAGAAGAAGGTGGCCTGCCTTGGGAGGGTTCAGAGGAGGCCACCTGCTTGGCTGGAGGGCAACAGGGCAGGCCCTACGAGGAGAGGCTGAGGGACCTGAATCTGTTCAGCCTCAGCAAGCGGAGGCTGAGGGGGATTTGGTGGCTGCCTACAAACTCATTAGGGAGATCAGCAGCAATTAGGAAGGGTCCTACTCCCCCCAGCAGCGCCTGGGGTGACGAGCAACAATGGCCAGAAGCTGCTGGAGAATAGGTTCAGGTGAGAGAAGAGGAGGCACGATTCCACTGTCAGGGTAGCTAGGGTCTGGAACCAACCTCCTAGGGAAGTGGTCCTCACTCCTACCTTGGGTAAATTCAAACAGAGGTTGGATGAACACCTGTCTGGGGTCGTGTGATCCCAGCGTGTGCTCCAACCAGTGGCGGGGGGAGTAGACTAGATGATCTATTCAGGTCCCTTCTGACCCCTAACTACTAGGAAACTAGGAACCTATGAACCAAGGGGATGCCAAGGCATAATCTACACCCTCTCCCAAAGAGTCTCCCATGCTAGGTACAGAGGAGAGCTGTACTGGTTAGAAGGGGAAGGTGTGGAACAGGGTACAGGACAGAGCAATATCCGAGACATCCCTGAGAGCAAACAGCGGCATGGTAGCCTTTGATCACGCCTCGGACTTACTGCAGGCTATATAGGTAGTCGGGCTGTGCAAAATGTTGCTGGGTGTTTCTTTTCAAAGCTGTTTCAATGTGTTTTCTGCTGAAAACAGTGACATGGAAACAAAACAAAAGGATTTGAAACAGCTTTGAAGGAAAACCAGGGCACTTGAAACATTTAGAAATATTTTGAGTTTCGAAGCTGGGCTGTCTTGGTTTCCGCACCGGTCGGAGATGACAGGGCAGCCTCCTCTCATCCGGCACGCAGATCTGGGTCTGGCATCCCTGGGAGGAGTCCAGCACAGCACAGCAGCCTTCCCAGGGCATGAGCCCGTGGCTCTGCTCCCGGGATGAGAGGAGGCTGCCCTGGCACCTCTGACCAGTGCTAGGTACAGGCTGCGCCCGGCACTGGAGAGAATTGCTGCTGCCGCCTGTCCCAAGCAGCAGCTGCAACCTCCTCTCATCTGGTGCAGATGCAGGGGCTCGCACTGCCAGGAGTAGTCTGGCACAGCCCCTCAGCCCTCCTGCGGGCGCAAGCCCCCGGATCGGTGCCCCGGATGAGGGGAGGCTGCCCTGTCACCTGGGACCAGGGCTGGGCACGGGCTGTGCCCCCCACCCCGGGAGAGAATGGCTGTTGCCACCTGTCCCAGGCACCAGCTGCAGCCTCCCCTTCTCTGATGCGCCGATTTGGGGGCTCACACACCCAGGAGGGCTGCCGAGCTGTGCCGGACTCCTCCAGGGGGTTCGACCCCCAGATCTGTGAGCCGGATAAGAGGAAGCTGCTGCTGCTGCCATTGGGGCCCTGTGCTAAAGCCAAGTGATCCCTGCCTCAGAACTCCAACCATTTCCAAACTTTTCAAATGTTACAAGTGCCCTTCTTTCTTAGCGAATCCTTTTGTTTCATTTTGATTTCACTGCTTGGAGCTTGAAATGCATTAAAACAGCTTGGAAATGAAACACCCAGTGACATTTTGCACAGCCCTCTTAACTAAATATGTAGCTTGCAGTAACCCAGACGTGTGATCAAAGGCTACCATGTCGCTGCTTGCTCTCAGGGATTTCTCGGATATTGCTCTGTCCTGTACCCTGTTCCATACCTACCCCTTGTAACCAATACAGCTCTCCTCTGTACCTAGCATGGGAGACTCTTTGGGAGAGGGTGTAGATCATGGCTTGGGATCCCCTTGGTTTGGCTGAGGAAGGGGGACCCCGATTTCTGCTTCAGACAGGGAAGCACCCCAAGTTCTTGCAGGGGATCAAGTACCCTCAAAGTCTGCTAGGCCTGTGTTTCCCAGGGGGCACAGGGTGAAGATCAGCCCAGATCATGAATGGTGGCTTCATTACCCCAAGGCTTGCAGGTGTGCTCCTGGAAGGGGGTCGGCTGGACATGAGGTGCCTAGGGAGGCACGCGGAGCCTGGAAGGTGGTGGGCGCAGTGAGGGGGGGGCTCAACACAGGAGCACCCTGTACTGGCCCGCCACATGTGGTGGCACCTCTGGGATCCCACAACCTGCTGTCTTGAAGGCATCATTGGGGAAGGGAAGAGAGTCACCGAAAACCCTTGAGCAAACAAGCTCTAATTGGGCATGGGGTCAAGGGGACAGTGCACATAGTTCGGGTGACTGCCGAGTATGACGACTGTGGCCGACTTGAAAGGGGTGAGGAAAGAGAGAGGAAGGAGCAGAAGAGAGAAGCCCTCATTAAGACGGTGTGATGATGCCCGGGCCGCAAGGTCACCTCCGCGTGTGCACGCAGAACCCAAGGGGCCATCCTCCAAGTGGGATTTCTGGAAATACCTGTGCTTGGGGCAAGCACCGCTGCCACCCCAGGCAACCCCCGCAGTCCAGGGCCAGGGCTACACGCTCTGTCTGCCTGGGGTCTGGGTGCGGGGAAGCTGAAGCTGCCGGGCACGGCGAGTCACTGCCGTGGCTGCGAGCCACTTCTTGTACTGCCCTGGTCTCAGCAGCTGCTCTTCAGGCCTCTGGGCTCAGGCTGCTTGCTCGGATCAGCCCTCTGGGCGCCTTCTGCGCTCTCCTCTGCGCAAACTCCTGTGCAGATTCCCGCCCCTGGTTGGGCTGCGCCTGCTTGCGCGCTGTGTTCCCGGGGCTCCCTGGGAGGCGCAGCTCAGGAGGGACCTTTGGGGAGGCGGGGGGCTTCCCTCCCTCCCTCTCTCCCGGGCTCCACGCAGCTGGGGCATCCCACCCGGCACGGCCCCACATGCACACATGCACGCACATGCTCACACGCACACGCACACTTGCTCAGCCCCCTACAAGCACCCTGCGCTCGCTCGCCCTCTCTCTCACTCTGACGCCTACCTCCTGGCTCTTCGCTGGGGGGTCCGGGTCCTTGGATCCCGGGGGCACAACGGGCGTGAACCCGTGCGTCTCCACCGGGGAGCACACCCACTAGCACTATGGACCAATGTAGGCCCCTGGATATTTCCCCACCTCCTGTGTTTGGGACAGCACCGCACCTCCTGCCATGTCGAAGGCATGCGGATGCAATGCAAATGGTTTGGTGAAGTCCGGTGTGTACAGCCCTGGCTGGGTGCACAGGGCATTTTTAACTCTGAGAAATGCCTGCTTCATCTCCGGTATCTCAGGTGTCCAGCCCCCGGCTCCCTCCCAGCCCTACTGGCACCCCTCACTCCTGCCCTCCCCCAGCCCCGCCAGTGCCCCTCCCTCCTGCCCCCAGCCATGCCAGTGCCCCTCGTTCCCAACCCGCAGCCCCTTTCCCACCCCCAGCTCTGCTGGTGCTCCTCATTCCCCACCCACAGCTCCCTGCTCCCCCCGCGAACCCTAGGTGGGGGGCATCGGCAGAGGGGCAGGGGGCAGGTGGTGTCTGCAGGGGGGTGGGAGGGGGTTGGGGGGGTCTGCCAAGCGGGGTGGGAGGGCAGATGTAATCCATGTGGGTTGGGTGGTGGAATGGGTAGGCACAATGTGGGGATGTCGGCACGATCCACGGGAGGGACCATGGGTAGACGGGATCTGAAGGGGGTTCCTGGGGTCTGGGAAGGTTTGGCAGGATCAGGTTTTTAGCCCCCAGCCTGTGTGTGTCACCTCTGAGTGTCCTCTGAACGCTGCAAAAGCACTGACCTGTGTCCAGACAATGTCTGCAGCACGGCTGTAAAACCTCCATTGCTGTGATGACCAAATGTATATAGTTCAAACATTTCTGTTTCTAGTATTTCAGACAAGAAAATATTTATTAGTTGAAAGGTTCCATTAAAGTTCGTCTTTTAAAACAGTTACGCTCTCGTGGACAAGCTCTCTGCTCAAACGTCAGCGAGCTTCTTAACAAGATCGATTGTCAACCCTGCTGCTACCCCTCCTTCCTCCTACCTGTGACTCACCGTCCCATTAATCTGTTCCTGAAATGACAAGAACATCAGGACGTAGCTGGTGGGTTTTGGTGCCTGTGTGCTGTGCAGCATGAGGCAGACGTTGAAACAGAGTGCCCATGTGCCCAACAACGCTCCAAAACCAGGTTGGTTCGCCCCTACTTGCAGCCCGTTCAGTTCTGAGTTATGAACCCTGACTGCAACCGCCAGGAAAGTGCCGTTTTCCCCTCTCACACGTGGACACAAACCCAGTGGGACTAAACTCCCTTATCATTGCCCAAAGGAGTATTTACTTGTCGGTAAGTGGAAGCATGATCAGTGTTACTGTAGAAAGGAAGTGAAAAAGGGAGGGTGAAAAAGTGGTTCTACTGGATCCTGCAGAACTCTTGGCAGCGTGGGATCTTTTATTCGACCAACTAAGTAGTTGCAAAACTAATTCTTGATTTGCAAGCTTTGGGGCTCGCGCCCCCTTGCTCAGGCAAAGCAGCATGCACAGGTTGTAGCACTTCTCCCGGGAAGAAATGTTCCTGTCCTGGATCCTGGCACGTCCTCACCACTAGAGATGGCCCTGGTCCCCTGCAGCTAGTAGATGAACTGGGGAGAAGTCGAGGATGCATCGGGGCTGGTCTGCAGGGAGAGGTGGAGACGCACTGCAGGATTTCTCTAAGCAAATGCCCGCAGAATAAGTCCTTTGATGTGTTAAACTATACAAGCTTACATCTTTCATTTTCTGGCGTTAAATGTTCCCTTGTCATTCCCGTCCATGTACTGAGACTAGGGAACAGACAGTTTTCAAGGAGCATTGAAAGGTGTTTTTAAGGAGGCACTACTGCTTGAAGAGCCTAAACCCTAAAAACAGCTGTAATAGTTTTAAAATGTGCTTAACTCAGATTCCTCCTCCCCCATCCAACAGCTTCGTCTTCATCTGTCACACGCTATCCCACCTCGTTTCCCTTCTCCACGTGAAGTCTTTTACGTGCAAGGGCAGCTGTGCACCGCGTGGCCTGAGCTTGAAAATGAGACTTGCCAACCCAGGGGCCTCCCATTGCCAGCACGGTGAGCAGCCCGGCGTGGGAAGCTCTGCCTTGACACAGAGCAGGGAGCTCAGCTGTGCATCTGCTGTGCTCCCTGGGGTCTGTGCATCAGCTGTGCCATCTGCTGAGCCGCCGCCTCCCCGGAGCGGCCGCAGCCGCCGGCCCAGCGCCGTGCCCGGCATGGCCGGGGCCCCGCGCCTCCTCCTGCTCCTGCTGGCGCTGCCGCGGGCCGGGGAGCGCGGCCGGGCCGGGCCGGGCCGGGGCGGGAGGGCCCGGGAAGGGCGCGGGCAGCGCCGAGCTCCCGGCAGGGCGAGCCCCGCAGCGGGGCAGGGCCGGCGGCGGGGGAGGCGGGGGGCAAAGGCCGGGGCCGGCGGCATGATAGCCTTGGAGCTGCCCCTGCCCGGCCGGGACAGGGACCTTGCACCCGGAGCGGCAGAAGCGGCCGGGGCTGGGCAGGGCAATGCCCGTGTGCGCGGGGGTCGCCCTCAGTCCGTGTTGTTCCCCGGCAAGTGCAGCATGGTCCGGAGCCGGTGCAGACGCCGCCCCGACAGAGCTGGTCGGCACCGCGGGGGAGACGGTCACGTTTCCTCTCGAGATCCCGGCAGGGGAGACATTAGATAATGCTGCCTGGACGATTGGCACAGAGAGTCTAGCATCGGCGGGACCAGGAGACCCCCCGAGTGTCGTTGTCGCAGACACACAGACGTGCAGAAGAGGGAAGGTTTATTGAGAGATCGCAGGGTTTTTAAAAATATGTTTTTATACACACACACACACACACACACACACACACACATCTAGCAAAACCTTTTCTTCACACAGCTTAAACCACATTTAAATCCCATGCGGCTGTTACAGCAAACACACCCACGGACTCGTGCTCCTGCTCTCCCATCCGCTGTCCTTTCCCCATCCCAGTCGCAGTCTCTGAGTCTTAGCCCTAATTTTGGGGTTTACATGCACAGCTCAGGAGGCACAGGGCACTCCTGAAGCAGGACATGAACTGGTCCAGGCAGGTTGTCGGAGTCCCCTGATGTTTAGTCAGGTGTCTGTACAGCGCCACCTCCTTTGTCATCAGCCTGAGCCCTGTCACCTCTCTGCGGAGCCAGTTTGCCTTGTGTATGGGCAGAGCCATAGGAGATGGTGGATGGTCTCTGCTGCACTTTGGCAGATTTCCTTGGGGAAGCTGGGTCAAGTCCCCTGCCCCGCTCTGTCTCTCCAAACCCCACTGGGTGAGCACGGTGCGCTATTAGTCAGTTCAGGTCTCTGCTCCTGTCATAGGCCTTGTGGAAGACCCACTCCCAGATGGCCAGGTGTCATCATCAGGGAGCAGCTCCATGATTGGTAGCACATAACTGGCTCTGAGCGCCCTCTGCATCTTGCTGTGGCAGCTTTTTATTTAATTTTTTTAATTTTTTTATTTTTAAGGATTTTTTTTCTGTTCCAAGCCAAATCAGCCAAATCAATTCCTAATCTGCAAGTCATTCAAGAACCATAAGTGGTCCTACAACCAGCAAACATCCTCCACCTCCACCTGGGGCTTCAAATGTTTCCAAATCATTTAGCAAGTATCCAATGTGCAAGCCCAAGCCCAGAGACTTGGGGTGTGGATGCCCCTGGGTTTCACATGCTCTAGGCCATATGGCCACAGAAGCAAGCTAGGAAGAAATCACCCAGGTCCATAAAATAGGCATAAAGCCAAAATCTTCCAGTGGGAAATGAATATGGGAGGTTTATTACTATACATTACCTCCAGGGGTACTCTCTTGCCCCTGGGAAAACCACCTTAGTGGTCATTGTATCTCCTGTACCTGCCTCTCAGGGCTGGACGCCCCAGAAAGGAACAATGCAGGGAGCTCTGCAGGGTGAACACCAGCAAGGCCCAGCTTTCCCATGGGCCAGGGAGATGCAGCTGGAAGGGCACAAGCTCCCTGTGCCAAGCACCAGTTCCAGAGCATTGCAAGATGGATCCCAGTTCACTTTGCCACCTTCTCCTCCAGCCTTTAACATGTCTGTTCTGATATGGGGTCAGTCTGTCTATGCCAAGGCGGATTCAGACACTGGCAACAAGAACAGGGGACTGCACCCCAAGCACCAGGACTTGGAGATGTTTCCTGGCTGGGGCAGGTCCTAGGTTAGGGGCCACTGGGAACCCCCCACCCTGCACCATTTCTAAGCCCAGGGAACACATGTGGGGAAAAGTAGGTGCAGCTCCCGGTCTGGCTCCAAGGGAACTCAGGGCCAGTAGCTGAGCTGGGCTGACAGTCTGGAGAACACATGGATCCAGGCTTCCCGCAGACCTGTTGGGGCTGAGACAGCCCTTGATGAGCAACTATCAGGTAGCTCCACTGAGCACAGCCTGATTTAGAAAGCTGTCACCCAGCCCAGGCCCCAGTGGCATGTACCAGCTCAGTGGCATGTACCTGGGTTTTAACTTTCTAAGGCTCTAAAATCTGTCTTACCCACACCCTCATGCACCCCACAGACCCAAGCAGCAGGCCCTCACCTGCAAACTCCTCCCACATGGAGATTTCTAAAGCAAAAAAGGTTTCTTTCCAAAATGTGAAGCTGTCCCCCACCCCCCTGACTTTGTAGTTCAAACACATATCAGGACCCAGTCCTCTTTGACTGAGGTCCAGGAAAAATTGAGAACAGAAACTTTCCAGGGGACAGGGAGCAGACGTTTCCAAGCCCACTGGGCTGTTAGCAGGCTGCCTGCCTTGTGTATCTGTGAAGTTCTTGGTTTCATCCCCTCATGCCCTGGTACAAGGAACAGTGTGTTACCCTTGTATGTGCCCATGTGGCTGCAGCTCCTAGGAGCTCCTGTGCTGGGGCAGCGCTGGAACAAATGGCACCACGGCAAGACTAGAGACTGTCTCTGCCTTGCAGAAACCATTAGCCTGCGCTCACCTAGGGTTACCCAGACGGGTGGTGCAGTCTCCATCCATGGAGGTTTTTAAGGCCCAGCTAGACAAAGCCTTGGCTGGGATGATGTAACTGGGGCTGGTCCTGCTTTGAGCAGGGGGTTGGACTTGATGTGACCTCCTGAGATCCCTTCCCACCCCCATTTTCTGTGATTCTACAACCTCTCCTGTCTGCACCCGGGGTAAACACAGCCCCTTGGCACTTACCATAAGCTTGGGAATGCAGGAGGAGGCACAGCACAAAGGGACAGAGAGCTTCCTCCATCACAGCAGGCATGTGAAGTGCCAACGGGCAGAGGGGAGTGAGGCTGGAAGGAGATGTGGTTACAAGCCAGGACATGTCTGACATGTAGCACTTTCTCAGTGGGAGCGTCTGCTCCTTCCCTGCTATGGTGGGAGCTTGCAGAGAGCGAGAGAGGCATCCTCTGCACTGCACACACTCCAACAACAGTCGCCGTGTGCTTCCTGCCTCACATTCCTTCTCCTCTGCGGTTGGGCACTGGCCGTACAGGGTACAGAGCTAGAGATGTGTGAAGCTGCAGGGGAGAAAGACTCAGGCTGGTTCTGTCACCCCTTTAGCAGAAAATAATGGCACAGAGACATGCGGGGAGGTGGGGGGAGCTGCAGGATGGACATAGATGGCCAGCACCTGCAGCTGCACCAGGAGGTGAAGGGGAACATTGCCTTTGCACCCATGGCATGACAGCAACACTGAGGGACTTCCCCTGCAACATCTTCTGCATTTTTTTGCTGAGAAAGTTTTAAGAGACCCAGCAACCTCAGTTCCTTGTTGCACTTATAAAGGTATAATTAGTACCCATCGAGGTGTTGGGGCTTAAGGCCCATTTTCTGGAAATGGGGAGTCTCCTTCTTGTCTTGCTCCTTCAGCCATATGGCTGAGGGCAGGTGAAACTTGGGGGCATCCAAACCCCAAACCTCTGGGCTTGGGCCTGCACGTAGGATGCCGGTCAAAAGACTTTGGAAATATCTGAAGCCCCTAGTGTGGGTGGAGGTTGTTTGCTGGTTGTTTGGGCACTTATGGTTCTGGACTGCCTCACGGATTTGGACTTGATTTGGTTGATTTGGCTTGGAATATGAACAATTTCTTAAGAAAAAAAAAAGCTAAGGTAGGTACCAACAAGGAATAAAACTAAATTGCAGAAAAAGACTCTTTCCCACTATGAAACGAGCTATTAGTCCTTGTAATATGTTAGCTGCAAGAGATTTTTACCCTAGCAGGCAGGAAGCAGTTGATGGCAGCTTTCACCGAGTGTGGGTCCTTCACTCATGCGCTCGTGGTGCAGGATGGCTTCTGCATTTTCTCTGGACTGCACACCTTGCTGGCACTTCTGTCTTGCTTTACGCTGTTTAATGTTATAGCTTCAAAGCATTTTTTCTTTGATGGCTGGCCGATTAAAATCCTAACAAAACAGGGAGGAAAAGGGTGACCATCACATTACAATTATTAAATTGCCTGGCTGCTGTTTTTGGCTTTGTCCAGGTGTGAAGACCCGTGTTTCTTGCGATTAAATGTGATGGGGCTTGAGTGACCAAACAGGATGCTAGGGGCATTGGTAACCGATCGGGTGGCCATTAGAGAGGGCATTCCAGTTTTCTGCTACTTTGTCTTCTGTTCTCGATCTGGACACCTTTATGTCCTCTATTTTTCTCTTCAAGAGTAACATAGAGGACATAAAGGCATCGGGTTTTGTACCAATAGAGGACAGAGTACAACCAGATTGTCCTCTTTGATGGCCACCCTAGTGACCGGACCCGTTTTTGGGTATTTATCAATGGGGCAAATTTGCAATAGCTTGTACCAGGATGGTCTGCTTACAAAACTCCAGACATACAAATGTCTGAATCATTCAGTGTAACACCTTAGACCCTGGATGCCTGATGTGAGAAATGTGAGGATGTCACATACAGGACATTTTCCCTGTATTCATTGCACCTTTTACAGGTTTTACATGAAATGTATATTTAGTCTTTAGCTGCTAGTTCAACTGAAATGTATATGTAGTTTCCTTTCCTTTTCTAGTTACACTGACTCCGTCATTCTTTTTCTTGTTCTTTTAGCTTGGATATACACATGTGATGAGTGTGTCAGGTGTCTGCCAACAATTTTCCTTTTAGAGGAACCATCAGTCTAATTATTTTATGGCATGGGTCTGGTATTTTGGTGCCTCAAGCTTTTTTTCTTGTGGCAGTCTTGTCACCACAACCCAGTCTTGCCCCAGCCACTTCCTTGCATTTTTCTGCAAGAGACACCATCCAAGCTTTTACAGACAGCACCCATGTCATGAGAGCAAGCCTGAGGGACCTGCCCTGCAAAGGCTTCTCCATTGGCCTTATTACCACTCTCTCGGTCAGGAAGTTTTAAGAGACTCAGGAGCCTACCGGGACTTGGTGTGTGGGCAAGCACTTTCTGGGTCCAGACAGACATCACACAGCCCTGAAATCTCTGCACTGAGTCACCTGGACACCGGGGAACAGCTGGGCCTGGACCAACGAGGCTGCAGTAACAGCAATCATCCAGGCTCGGCGTGTGCAGGGGGTGGGGGAGGCAGGACATGCCTGAGCGGTGCCTTTGTGGGGCCTGGGACCCTTGCTGTCTGGTGTAAAGGGGCATTTACAAGAGGAGTTGTACAGTGGCTCAACACTGCTGGTGGCCATGCCCCAGCTGAGGGTACTGCTGGGTTGCGTGTTTGGAGGTCACTGCTGTATCCAGCAAGCTCCAGCTGCAGCTGGGCTCTGGAGATGTGCTCACGGGGCAGGCAAAGCTTTCAAGTGAGCTCCAGCAATTGAGGGCAGTGCCTGATCTTCCCCTTGTGCCATGCACAAGGAAGGCATTGCTGTGCATGCAAGGCAGGCCTCCAGGGCTTGGGTCCGATCCCAGCTCTTTCTGGCAGGACTCGAGTCACCAGGCTGTGTTCCTGACTCTTCCTGGAAGGGCCCCGAGGTCTGTTTTCAGCTCTTCCAGGAAAAGCTTTGATAGCCTCTTTGTACCCAGGTGCCTCCACAGCCAAGACCCTGTGCGGCTGATCAGCTCGCTCGGCCTTACCTACCACCAGTCGACATGCTTTTGGCCTCCTGAGAAGAGGCTTCCCTGATCCCTGCTCATCCCGTGAGCTGCCAGCCCCCCAGGGCTCCTGCTCTTGTATCGATAAGTTTTGCTTCCAATGTGCTTCCTCCTAGTTGCGCCACATGGCTGGGTCGGCAGACAAGGAAGATTGCTCCTGGCAGGGTTCAGAGACACAGACAGTGCAGAGGAGGGAAGTTTAGTTTAGAGGCTGCAGCTGCCCTTGGGGCTGTGGTGTTTTGTACTGCCCATGTCTGTGGGCCCCTGAGCACAGCCAGTCCGTGCCCTAAAGCCTGGATACTGGGGTCTACTGGTCCCACTGGGCAGGGGAGGAGGAAGCCTTGGAAGAGACACTCTACTCCAGAGCGCTGATGGACCTGCAGTGCCAAGCGATGGATCAGGAACTGGCATCCGATACTCAGATTCAGACCCCTGAAGCCCACCGGCTGCTTCTCCTCAGTGTTGCAGCCTCCCCCAGTCCTTCCCTCCCAGAGGGGAGCAGACCCAGTGTGGGCTGGGCCCAGCTCAGTCCCATTTCAGCTGCATGCGAGTCACGATGTACACCTTGGTAGTCCCAGCGATCAGCTCCCCTGGCACCACCAGCAGGATGAGCCCCTTGGCCTGGTAGTAGGACAGTGATGCGGCCTGGGAGTGCAGTTGTGCTGGAACAGAGCAAGGCAGCAGGTCAGGGCCAGGGGGAAGTGGCTGGTGCTGCCCTGCGGTGTTTGCTCTGGGGGGCAGCAGGGATAGGGGCAGTCCCTGGGTGCTTCCAGGTGGGGTGGAGGAGACTTGCAGGGAGCTCTGGGCTGGGCCGTCCCTGCAGGGAGATGGAGCATGTGGCTCCCTGGGTAGCAGGGTCAGAGGGAATGTGCAAGGCAGGGACTTGGGGTAGGGAGGGGGCAGCATCTAGACTCAGGTGCCTCAGGTTAGCCAACCTGGCACCCTCATGCTCATTCTCCCCAGGTGTGAGCTGCATGGAGCTTCCCCACAGGGCATGTTACCTGCACAAAGGGCCTTGGCAGAAGCCATCGTGGAGCTGTTGCTGGCAGGGTTGTGCACTGTGCACGTGACATTTATCAGAAGATCTGCATTAGAGATTATTACAATGGATCCTTGAGCGGTCATACTGGGAGGGTCTGGGGCTCTCCAGCTGTAGATCACGATGTTGCCTCCATTGGGGATGGTGCAGATCAGGACAGTTTTCAGGATCCATTTGCACAGCTGTGGGCACTGCAGTGAATTGTGGGCTGGGGCAGCTGCTCTGCAGGGAGACAAAAGGGACTGAAATGGGAGGATACAGGAGTGAAGGGAAGAAAACAGCACTTTGCCTTCCTGCAAGCATCTCCCTGGGACACTACCGGGAGAGCAGAGCCCCCAAGACTACCAGGTGATACAGTAGACGAGATAAAGACTCATTAGCCCCCTTCAGGGTCGCTGTAGGAGTCTCCCGTGGGTGGAAAAACCCCATAGGGATGTGTCTGGTGTGAGATGCCCCTGATGACTGATATTTCTAAAAAGGGCTCTTTGCTCAAAAATATCCATGCTCATGAGCTCAGGAGGTAACAAGGGCACTGCACAACATGTATTTACTCCGGCTATGGCTGTAACACTCAGAGCCCGGGTCTGTCTAGGGTCCCCTGCTTTGCTGATGTGTGGGGGAAGCAAAGACTGCTTGCCCAGACCGGGCACAAGCACAAGCAAAAGCGCTCATCCTGCCCCTTTCCATGGAAGGGGATTCACATCCCTTGGGGGTTTCCAGGACCATTCTTGTGCTCTTGTGTGCACGCAAGCAGGAGTGCTCATCCTGCCCCTTCATTTGGCCTCGGGTCGACTGGATGGGGTAGAGAGTCAGGATGGCGGACGAGTATGTCCCGATGACTGTGCCTGAACTGAAAGAACTGGCAAAAGAGAGAGGCCTTCCAGTGAAGAAAGGGCTAAAGAAGGATGAGCTGATTAAACTCTTGTGTACCGGCGAGTCAGAAACAACGTCAGCTTCACGCTCGTCAAGTCCTGAGCTCAACCCGGTAACACACTACTGCTCGCCAAGCCCGGAGGCTGCCGGGAGACCACCCTCCGAGAGGGAGCAGCAGAGACTCCATGAGATAGAGCTGAAAAGGATGGAGTGGGAAGAAAAGAAGGAACAGCAACAGCTGGAGGAAAAACAGCTAGAATTGAAAAGGCTGGAGCTGGAGGCCCAGCGCGAGAAGGAGCAGCTGGCATTGAAAAGGCTGGAGCTCGAGGACCAGCGTGAAAGGGAACAGCGGGAAGCTCAGCATGAGAAGGAACAGGAACAACGTCAGCTGGAGGAAAAGAGGATGCAGATGGAGCTCGAGCAGAAAAAGCTCGATGCTCAGCTCCATTTGCAGACCAACGGGGGAAACGCGAATCCTCCTCAAGCGTCCGGGGAACAGCCCAAACTGGACGTCTCAGCCTTCGCTCGCTACCGAGACGGAGACGATCCTGCAGTGTTCCTAAGCAACTTCGAAAGACAAGCCCAGTGGTGTAAGGTGCCAGAGGAAAAGCTCATGATGTACTTGTCTGCTCTGGTAGAAGGCGACATGGCGGTGGTCCTGAACAGCCTGCCCTCAGATGCAGCTGATGACTATAATGCCTTCAAAGCTGCTGTGTCCAAACGGTTCAAGTTAGGACCGGATTATTTTCGGAAAAAATTCCGGAATACGTGCCCACAACCCAGGAAGTCATTGACTGATTATGCGGCACTGTTGAACGACAAATACATTAAATGGTTAGCCGAAGCCAAGGTTGACACTTTAGAAAAGGCACGCCAGCTCCTGGTGCTGGAACAATTCTATTTTTGGTGTCCGAGAGAGGTTAAGACCCTGGTCAGGGACAGGGACCCCAAAGATGCTCTCAAGGCCGCAGACATTGCAGACCGACTGTTGCTAAACCGTGAGAAGCCTCCCTACTCTGGGAAGGAACAAAAAGGGGTCCAAAGAGGGGGGAAGGGAGGTCCAGGTCAAAAAGGGGAAAGAGGGCCACCTCCTGCAGAGCGCAAAGTGGCCCGAGATTCGGACAAACCACCCAATTCGGAAAAGAGGGGGTGCTATAACTGTGGGGAGCCGGGCCACATCAAGCCCAACTGCCCAAAGCTAAGCACTAGACCCAGGCCCGTCAGGCATGCAACGACCGTGAGCAGTGAGGGGGAGGGCCAGAGCCCCTCTGAGGGGAGTGTCTGTTGCTACAGGATCACAAACTCGGAGGAGGTGATGGCCCCCCACCGGACCATGATCACAGTAAAGGAGAGGACCCTTGTGGGGGAACTGGACTCGGGGTCCAGTATGACACTAATTAATTCCAACCTGGTCTTGCCTGCAGACATAATCCCGGGGAAGACCCTCACTATTCAAGGAGTGGGGCCCCCACCTGTGACGGTACCGGTAGCCCGTGCCCCCGTCGTGTGGAACGACTGTGCAACGTACCTGGAAATGGGGGTACTGGAAGGGGCTCCGGTCCGCATCCTGGTGGGACGGGATCTTATGGGGCAGGAATCCCAGCTCCGGAGGTGGGAACAGACCCAAGAGCCAAAGCCCTGCACTGTTCATGCGGCGACTCGTCTGCAGAGCAGGAAGGCTAAAGATGGGGGGTTAGGAAATCCCCAGGAGACAGGCACACCATTGGCCACAGGGAAAGGGACCCCTGCAGACGGCGATTGCACCCTGGTCCTGGAGGGAACTAGCGACCCCCAGGGTGGGTTAAATGACAGTCCCGGGGAGGTGTGTATTCCGTCAGTGGCAGAGGGAGGTGAGACTAGCAGGGAGGAGACCCAGGAAGTCCCTGAGGGTGAGTGTGCACTCCCTGCAGGAGCACCTGCACTCCCTGCTGATTGCCTAGCTGGGCAGGAGGAGTTCAAGAGGGAGGTTCGGGAGGACCCCAGCTTGGAGGGACTCCGGCAGATGGCTCAGGAGCAAGAGACTGAGTTCACTCCGGACAAAAGGGAATGGGTGGTCTGGGATAAGGGGCTTCTCTATCGGTTGTGGGTGCCGAAGAACCATGCCGAGACCTGGGAGCCCCAGCGCCAGCTCATAGTACCCCGGAAATACAGACAGCAATTGCTTGCCCTGGCTCATGATTTACTGTGTCCTGGTCACATGGGCAGGGAACGGACACGCCAGCAGTTGCAGGTGAACTTTTTTTGGCCCAGAATTGCCCAGAATGTGACAGACTACTGCAGATCTTGCGAGACATGCCAGCGGACGGGCAAAAGCGGGGACAGGACAAGGGCTCCCCTGCAGCCCCTCCCTGTCATCGACCAACCCTTCCACCGGGTGGCAGTGGACATTGCGGGACCGCTGAAGCATAGGACTCGTAGGGGAAAGAAATACATACTGACTCTAGTGGATTTCGCAACGCGGTACCTGGAGGCAGTTGCCTTGACCTCCATCGAGGCACCCGTAGTTGCTGACGCCCTCATCAAGGTCTTCTGTCAGCTGGGATTTCCCTCCGAGATCCTGACGGACCGGGGTGGGAACTTCCTGGCGGAGGTGATGAAGTGCCTGTGGGACTGCTGTGGGGTGCAACACCTTAAGACCACAGCCTACCACCCTCAGACAAATGGGCTGCTGGAAAGGTTCAATGGGACCTTGAAAGGCATGCTAAAGGCCTACATGGACTCCAACCCCAATGACTGGGATGAGAAACTGCCGCATCTGCTCTTTGCCTACCAGGAGGTGCCCCAGGAGTCCACTGGGTTCTCGCCCGTCGAGCTGATGTTCGGGAGGCAAGTGCGAGGTCCTCTCGATTTGGTGAGAGAGGAGTGGGAAGGGAAGATCCCTTCCACAAAGACCTCCGTGGTGGAGTATGTGCTTGACTTCCGTCAGAAACTGACTGACATGATGAAGGTGGCACGGGACTCCCTGGGACAGGCTCAGGAGAAGCAAAGGTCCTGGTATGATGAGAAGGCCCGCTTATGTACCTTTGAGCGGGGTGATAATGTGATGGTTTTCCTGCCACTAAAAACGGACAAGCTGCAAGCTGCTTGGGAAGGTTCTCATGCTATCCTGGACAGACTGGATGATGTGACCTATGTAGTGGCTATTAGGGGTAGAAAACCTAAGACAGTTCACGTGAACATGCTTAAATCCTACTATGACAGAAAGGAGATGGTATTCTGGGTTCCCCCTGTTGAGGGAACACCGGAGGACCCGGAGGAGCCGGTCATGTATGGGGACTGAGATGGCAAGGCAGGGATCGAGGAACTCCACCTGCCGGACCATCTGCCCTCCCAGGACAAGGACCAGCTGCTCGCAGCACTCAAGAACTTTGAGACCGTGTTCTCTAATAAACCAGGTAAAACGGACCTGGTGGTACACTCGATAGAGACGGGCAGCCATCGTCCTATATACGCCCGACATTACCCAGTCAATGAGAAGGTGAGACAAGAAATAAAGCGGGAGATCGCAGAGATGGAGGAGTTGGGGTTAATCCGGCCTTCAACGAGTCCCTGGGCCAGTCCGGTGGTACTCGTCTGGAAGCAGGATGGGACCATCCGGTTCTGTGTGGACTACAGGAAGCTGAATGCTATTACCACCCCTGATGTGTACCCTGTACCCAGGATGGACACGTTGCTGGATCGCCTGGGCCCAGCCAAGGTGATCTCAACTCTCGATCTGTCTAAAGGATTTTCATAGATTCATAGATTCAGAGATGTTAGGGTTGGAAGGGACCTCAATAGATCATCGAGTCCGACCCCCTGCACAAGCAGGAAAGAGCGCTGAGTCTAGATGACCCCAGCTAGATGCTCATCCAACCTCCTCTTGAAGACCCCCAGGGTAGGGGAGAGCACCACCTCCCTTGGGAGCCCGTTCCAGACCTTGGCCACTCGAACTGTGAAGAAGTTCTTGTCCAATCTAAATCTGCTCTCTGCTAGCTTGTGGCCATTATTTCTTGTAAGCCCCGGGGGCGCCTTGGTGAATAAATACTCACCAATTCCCTTCTGTGCCCCTGTGATGAACTTATAGGCAGCCACAAGGTCGCCTCTCAACCTTCTCTTGCGGAGGCTGGAAAGATCCAGTTTCTCTAGTCTCTCCTCGTAGGGCTTGGTCTGCAGGCCCTTGACCAAACGAGTGGCCCTTCTCTGGACCCTCTCCAGGTTATCCGTATCCCTCTTGAATTGCGGAGCCCAGAATTGCACGCAGTACTCCAACTGCGGTCTGACCAGCGCCCGATAGAGGGGAAGTATCACCTCCTTGGACCTATTTGTCATGCATCTGCTGATGCATGATAAAGTACCATTGGCTTTTTTGATGGCTTCGTCACACTGCCGCCTCATGTTCATCTTGGAGTCCACTAGGACTCCAAGATCCCTTTCCACTTACGTGCCACCCAGCAGGTCATTTCCTAGGCAGTAGGTGTGCTGGACATTTTTCCTCCCTAGGTGCAGCACTTTGCATTTCTCCTTGTTGAACTGCATTCTGTTGTTTTCTGCCCACTTGTCCAACCTGTCCAGATCTGCTTGCAGCTGTTCCCTGCCCTCCGGCGTGTCTACATCTCCCCATAGCTTTGTGTCATCTGCAAACTTGGACAGAGTACATTTCACTCCCTCGTCCAAGTCACTGATGAAGACATTAAAGAGTATCGGTCCAAGGACCGAACCCTGCGGGACCCCACTGCCCACACCCTTCCAGGTCGAAACCGACCCATCCACCACGACTCTCTGGGTGCGACCCTCCAGCCAATTCGCCACCCACCGGACTGTGTAGTCATCCACGTCACAGCCTCTTAACTTGTTCACCAGTATGGGGTGGGATACCGTATTGAAGGCCTTCCTGAAGTCTAAGTATACGACATCCACCCCTCCTCCTGTGTCCAGGCGTTTGGTAACCTGGTCATAAAAAGAGACTAGATTAGTCAGGCATGATCTACCTGCTACGAACCTGTGCTGGTTTCCCCTCAGCATAATTTGTCCTGCTGGGCTCTCACAAATGTGGGCCTTGATAATTTTTTCAAAGACTTTGCCAAGGATGGAGGTGAGACTAACTGGCCTATAGTTGCCCAGGTCCTCCTTCCTCCCCTTCTGCCCATCATT
Source organism: Alligator mississippiensis (assembly GCF_030867095.1). Lineage (NCBI taxonomy): Eukaryota > Metazoa > Chordata > Crocodylia > Alligatoridae > Alligator > Alligator mississippiensis. The sequence continues at coordinate 16,250,090 of NC_081838.1, read as the reverse complement.
TTGGCAGATGGCACTGGACCCGGATGCCATAGCCAAGTCTGCCTTTACCACACCTATGGGGCTATATGAGTTCACAGTTTTACCTTTCGGTTTGCGCAACTCGCCCGCCTCTTTCCAGAGACTGATCAATAATCTGCTGCAAGGATGTGAGCAGTTTGCCATGGCTTACATCGATGACATCGCCATTTTCAGTCAGGATTTCGAGTCGCACCTGACTCACCTGATCACCGTGTTAGGTAAGATCAAGCAAGCTGGTCTTACAGTGAAAGCCAAAAAGTGACAGTGGGCACTATCTGAGGTAGTGTACTTGGGTCATCGTGTGGGTGGAGGTCATATTGCTCCCTTGTGGGACAAGATTGAGGCCATCAAAGACTGGCTGCCTCCACAGACCAAGAAGCAAGTCAGAGCCTTCCTTGGTCTGGTGAGTTACTACCGAAGATTTGTCCCTGGGTTTGGAGCAACCGCAGCCCCGCTGCACGAGCTGACCAAGAAGGGCAGCCCGGACCCGGTGGTCTGGAAGCAGGGGTGTCAGGAAGCATTTGATACCCTCAAGGCTGCCCTGGTCAAACAACCGATCCTGAAGGCACCTTCCAGGATAAACCCTTCTACATGGCAACGGATGCCTCCGACGTAGGACTGGGAGCTTTACTCTTACAGGAGCACCAGGAGACACGGCACCCCATGGTGTACCTCAGCCGGAAGCTAATCCCTCGGGAGCGAAACCTGTCCTCCATCGAGAAGGAGTGCTTGGCAATCGTCTGGGCCCTGAACAAGCTGAAGCCCTATTTATGGGGACAACAGTTCACTGTCCTGTCGGACCATGCCCCACTGCAGTGGCTGCAGACCATGCACAACACCAATGCCAAGCTGCAGCGATGGGCCTGGCAGCTGCAGGAATTTAATTTTACTGTTGAACACATAAAAGGAAGCCAAAATGTGATAGCGGATGCTTTGTCATGAAAGGACTCTGGGTAGTGGGTCCTTGGGACTCGGGACTAGTGAGGAGATCACTAGTGTAAGACTGCCATCAGGTTTATGGTTTCTGTCTGTTATTGTCATAACTTGTTTCATGTTCCTTGTTTTTTCCTTTTTTTTTCTTCTGGCATCCTGTGGGAACTCCCTGACCCGACACGCCTGGACCCACGGCCCTGAGAGGCCCGGTGTCTGAGCTTGTAAAGGAGGGGGGGGAAGTGTGGCAGAAATGCCACTGTCGGTGCCCCTCTCCAGAGACCTGTCTCCACTAGCCTGAGAGGCTGGTGTTGAATCCCTCAGGGCGGGGATCTCCCTCCTTGTCTGCATATCAAAAGCCTGGTGCCTGAATGCTCTGGTCACCTGGGCAGGTGGGGAAAGGCCCGGCCCTGCGGTCGGGCCCAGGTAGCCAGGGATGCTTGGTAGATTGGTCAGCTTTTGGCCAGCACTGGCAGCTTCGATTGGACCGGGCTGCTGAGGTCAGAGTGGTTATTTAAGGGCCCGGGCCAGGAAGAAGGCAGCCATTAGCCATGCGGTCATCCAGGTGAATCTGAAACTGGCTCTCTTTTCATAACCGCATGGTCCAAGAGCGACCTGCCTCCAGAGGAAACTCCAACCACCTCTGGATGATGCGAGTGAGTAAGCTACTCGAGATCTGATTAGATATTTAGCTTACAGTAATTCAGATGCGTGTTTAAACAGCTACCTCAGCCATGCTGGTTTGCTCTATGGGATTCCTCTGATATTCCTCTAATATTTCTAGGATAAGGCTCTACCTTTTACCCTGTTTCCGGCCTACCCCCTGTAATCAATAAAGTTCTCCTTTGTGACCGGTGTGGGAGACTTATTGAGGGGTGGGTCTAAATTATGCCGAGGAGGCCCCTTAGGTCTGTGGACTAAGGGAGACTTTCCTAATCAGCCCCTGACTTGGGAAGTGCCCCAAGTGCTTATATTGGGTCTAGTGCCCATTGGACGATCAGGCCTGTGTTCTCCAAGGTGCGCAGAGCCAGAATTGAGTCCAGAGCCTTGGATGGTGGCAGCGGGAACCCCAGGCTAGCGGGTGTGCTCCAGGGAAAGGGTCGGCCGGATGGGAGGCACCCCAGGGAGGCACTCGGAGCCTGGAATGTGGGTGGGCTCAGGGAGGTGGGCGGCTCAACGCAGGAGCCCGCCACAGTAACAACTTTGTGCCCTTCACAGACCTTTACATTAACTAGGCTGTCACACTTAGATCGTAGTGGAGAGATTACCTCAGTGGGCAGAGACTGTGTAACTCCTACATGATTGAGTTATCTTTGCTACAGAGTTAAATAACATATGACTCACCATAGCTGTGCAGTGTGAAGCGGCTAGTAAATATGATTTTATCCATGTTGACTGTAGTTTTGTAGGACCTATGTTAGCAAATAAAAACCTAGGATTTTGGACTAGCCCAGGGATTGACCTGATACCTCTTTTGATGAGTGACGGATGATTTTAAATATTTATAGTAAATAAAGCTTAAGTCAAGTGAGCCCCAACCAAATCAAAGCCCAGCAATTAGCTGTAAGGTGATGATTTCTCACCAAACAGGTGACGAAGAGGCAGTCTGGTTCTCTTCAACTTTTCGAGCAAGTCGGGCGCATCAGCAACTGGTGTCGGAGAGATTTCTCGCTCTTGAAGTGCGCGCTGTTTGCTGTTTTACTGTCTTTTTTTCACTCTTAGTTTAGCATCTTCAAAGCATTCTTTTAGTTGTGTAAATCAAGAGAGTCCCAAGCAATAACTGATGGGATAATGCTGTTAATTAACCTGCTCATTACTGGTTATCAGAAATTTCTAATTTGAATGAGTTACCTTCTTCAGTGACAAGAGGCTATCCAGTTTGCAACATATCAAGAAACTGATTAACAGCCAGGAAAAACATACTAAATCAGGAGGAGACATCTATCACTTATGGAGAATGTCTCTTCCTGCACATAAACACGAGTTAGTCACAAAATAAATATTTACCATACTAATTAATGAAGCATGGACATTTCATATGGTTACGCACCAGACAACTAAGAGTCTGCCTGAAATCATCCTGAATAGAGCAAGATAAGCTGGGAGAGATACTTCATTATTCCTTCTTAGGTGGCCTAGCCATGAACTCGCACCTTCTTGCATTATGCAATTAGCATCAGTATTCTGTATTTTAACTTTTATGAGTCGGCCCAAGCTTAGCATGAGTTTCAGAGTCATCACCCCGCGTCCTCCATCCTCAGGTCGGTGATTTGCACTGAGAGGTCGTCAGGGACCTGCATGTGGCCCCTATAGCGTTTGTCTGTCACAATGACACCTGGGCTGGGGGTGGGGGTCGTCTCCTGGTACCAGCACTGCTAGACTGCCTGTGCCAACAGTTCAGGCAACACTCTTCAATCTCTCCCCTCCCGGGATCCCAATAAGGAAGGTGACTGTCTCCCTTGGTGTCCTGGCCAGCTGCATCAGGGCTGCATCTGCACCTGCTCTGGACCATCCTGCACTTGATAGGGGACAACGCAAACTGAGGGTGACAGAGCTGGATCCCCTGCGCACAGGCATTGTGCTGCCCAGCCCCAGGCAGCCCTTCCTGCACAGCCCCAGCACCTGCCTGCAGCCAGGCAGGGGCAGCTCTGAGGCTCTCATGCCCCCTGCCCTGGCCTTTGTGCCCTGATTCCTCCTGCTCCCGCCCCTGCCCATGAGCAGCAGGAGGAGGCGCAGGGCTCTGGGCATCCTGGGCACTAAGCTCTATCCTCCCTGCTCCCTAACCCAGCCCCCATGCACGTCCACAGGCCCAAGCAGCAGTCCCCCATCTGCAAACTCCTCCCACATGGAGATTTCTAAAACTGCAAAAGTTTCTTTCCAGAATCAAAAGACCCCCCCGCCCCCAACACACACACACAATTTCCCATTTCAAATGCATATAAAGACCCAATACTCTTTGACCGAGGTCTAGGAGATATTCAGAACAGAAACCTTCAGGGAACAGTAGCTGATGCTTACAAGGCCACTAAGCTGTTTGCAGGCTGCCTGCCTCATGTTTCCGTGTAGTGCTCAGTGTTATCCCCTCACCCCCGGGCACAAGTGACAGTGCTAATACCAGTGTAAGTGCCCATGTGGCTGCAGCTCCCCGGAGCTCCCATGCTGGGGCAGTGCTGGAACAAAACTGCAAGACCAGAGACCATCCCTGCCTTGCAGAAAACAGCACCCTGTGCTCACCCCCGGGTTACTCAGAGACGTGGTGCAATTTCCATCCCTGGAGGTTTTTAAGACCTGGCTAGACAAAGCCTTGGCTGGGATGATGTGGCGGGGCCTAGTACCACTTTGAGCAGGGGACTGGACTAGACACAACCACCTGATGTCTGTTCCCACACCAATTATCTGCACCGGGGGAAACACAGCCCCTTCTTACTTAACCTGAGTGTGGAAATGCAGGAGGCACAGCAGAATGGGACAGAGAGCTTCCTCCATCCCAGCAGGCATTTGAAAGGTGAGCAGGCATTGGGGAGCTAGGCTTGAAGGAGTCAGACAGAGACATGACTTAGGAGGAACCAAGCCGACTTCCCCTTGGAGGGCTCTGTTTCTGCAGGCCCCGAGTGCTCAAGGTGCATCCAGCAGGGAGGACGTTACTAGAAAGCAGAATTGCTTCTGGTGAGACTGAGCCATGCAGACACCCTTGCTATGAACAGCAAAGACATCAAGTACTCAAGCGGACTGGAGTGAGCCAAAGGGATGTGGTTACAAGCCGGGACAGGTGTGACGTACAGTGGCTTTTTGGGAGGCCTCGGCCTCTGCCTTGATATGGTGGGAACTTGCAGAGACATGACCAAGAGGCTTCTTCCACGCTGCAGACACTTCCACCGCAGCGGCTGCATGCTTCCTGCCTCACGTTCCTTCTCCTCTGTGGTTGGGCACTGGCCATACAGGGTGCAGAGCGCTCACAGCAGTGCCAAGAGGTGTGTAAAGCTTCAGAGGAGAAAACCTCACACTGGTTCTGTTATATCTTTAGCAGGACATACCGGCACAGAGACAGGTGTGGAGTTGGGGGCAGGGGGGGGCTGGAGGATGGAGATGGCCACCCAGCACCTGCAGCTGCACAGTGAGGTGAATGGGAACATTGCACTTGGCACCCATGGCATGAGAGCTAGGGCCATGCGAGGCTTTGGACAGAGCTTCTGATCTGGAGAAGCTTTGGACACTTTGGGGTCCAAACCAGCACATCTGGGTCAAAGTGCTGGCCTCATTAGGCTTCCCAAACTGGTACAGGGGTTTGAGGGGAACTGCACCCCAAATTCTTGAAAGCAAAACACTTATCATGTCTAGGCATTACAACATAGGGGGGTGAAAACTGCAGCGATGGTAGCCTATGCTGAGGCCACAAAGCCTGCCAGGTTTCAAGAAGATTGGTGCAGGGGTTTGAGGGGAAATACCCCTCAAGCTGTGCACAAACAAAACTCGTGCCATGGGTGACACTGTGTGTGCTAAGGCGCAGCGGGGTTATAGCTGCAGGGATGGTGGCCTCTGCTGTGACGCCGGCCAGCTGTGGAGGAGATCGGTGCAGGGGGGTCCTGGGGTCCTGCATCCCTAGCTGCTGACAGGCAAGACTCATGCCAGGGGTGATTGTGGGACTGCTATCTCTGTCTTGAGGGGTGGGAGAAACTACTGCAGGCCTGGCTGCTAAGCTACTGTGTTACCAGTTACCAATCAATCATGATTCACTGGGGATCAGCTCAATACACAGGACCTAGCTAATGTAGCCTATTAATTGCCATCAATGAGCACCTACAAAACCAGGCTAAGGAGAGGAAAGAAGCAATACAGACAATCAACTGCCCAAGACAGACATGGAGGTGGGAGGCTAACTCTGCATTACCCGGGTCAGGATGCTACTCCACCGAGAAAGTGCTGCTCGCCGCTAGGTGCGGGGCGAGGAGCGGCCAGGAAGGCAGCCCAGAGCCGGCTCACCTGGGAGGGAGGCTGTGGGGGGGGGGGCGCTTGGCTTTGGCTCAGCGAGTTGCAGCTGCCCGGGTCCTTGACCGTCTCCCTGGCGGCCTTCCTGCCTGATCATGGCCGCTGCCCCTGGCGGATTGGTACAAGAGGCACTGGGCAGCGCAGCCTGGACAGAGACAGACACGGCAGGGTGCGGGGCGGGATTGCCGCTGAGCTGCGAGCAGGGAGGCAGCGGTTGTGGGTGCCAGTTGCAGGTTGGTGGCCCTGGGTCTGTGCTGGGCAGTGATGCAGTGCGCACCCTGCATCTACGTTGCGTCCCACTGGATCCAGCATCAGCCCTCCCTGCTCCCCTTTGGAGCTGCCCCGAGGCAGGGACAGCGGTGCCCCAAGTGTCAGGAGTGCAGAGGTGGCAGGGGAGCTGTTGTGCCTAGTGCTGCTATATTGGGTCTTGTACAGGGTACAGAGACTAAGGCACAGGTGTCCTAAATTAGAAGCAAGTTTATTGAACCCTGTCAGATACAACCGTAAATGAATAATGAAGTATTTGCAGTGGTTATAATTATAGAGCTGTACTTAGTGCAAAGCAAGAAAAGATGCTGACCACCCCAAGTTTGAACGGAGGTGTTGTCACTGCATGGCCAGTCCATGAGCTCTTTTCAAAGGCTCCCAACTCTTTTGTCTGCAATATGGATGTTAGATAGGCAACTGGATCATTCAGGACTAGGTTCAGGAGGGTACATGCCCTCCCCTTTCTTTACATGCCAGATAGCTTGCATTTCTTAATACAGAAAATCAACTTAAGCCTTCCTGCTAATGCATATTAACAATCATGGAATCATAGAAAATAAGGGTGGGAAGGGACCTCAGGGGGTCACATCCAGTCCAACTCCTGCTCAAAGGAGGACCAGCCCCGACTAGATCATCCCAGCCAAGGCTTTGTCTAGCCGGGCCTTAAAAGCCTCCCAGGATGGAGATGGCACCACTTTTCTGGGTAATCTGTCTTGGTGTTTCACCACCCTCCTCATGAGAAAGATCTTCATAACCTCAACTTCCCTTGCTGCAGCTTGAGCCCTTTGCTCCTTGCTCTGTCATCTGCCCCCACTGAGAACAGCCCAGCTCCATCCTCTTTGCAACCCCCCTGCAGGGAGCTGAAGTCTGCTATTCAACCCCCCCTCAGTCTTCTCTTCTCTAGACTAAATATGCCCAATTCCTGCAGCCTCTTCTCACAAGTCCTGTCTCCCAGCCCCACAACCATTTTTGTTGCCATGTGCTGGACTCTCTCCAGTGTGTCCATGTCCTTTCTGTAGTGGGGTGCCCAAAATTGGACACAGGACTCCAGATGTGGCGTCCCCAGTGCCGAACAGAGGGAAGAATCACTTCCATGACCTGCTGGCAACACTCCTAGCAATGCAGCCCAGGATGCCATTAGCTTTCTTGGCAACAAGAGCACACTGCTGGCTCATACCCGTCTTCTTGCCCACTGTCACCCCCAGGTCCTTTTCTGTGTAGCTGCTGCCCAGCCAGTCGGCCCCCAGCCTGTACCGCCACATGGGATTGCTCCATCCTAAGTGCAGGACTTTGCACTTGTCCTTGTTGAACATCATGGGACTCCTTTTGGCCCAGTCCTCCAATTTGTCTAGGTCGCTCTGAATCCTAGCCCTACCCTCCAGCGTATCTACTACTTTCTCCAGCCTGGTGTTATCTGCAGTCTTGCTGAGGGTGCACTGCATCCCATCCTCCAGGTCGATGATGAAGACATTGAACAAAACTGGCTCCAGGACCAACCCTTGAGGCATTGCTCTTGATACCAGCTGCTTCTGTTTGCCAAAAGTGGTTACCTTTAACTAGGAGTCTCTATTCCAAGATCATCTTTTCATTCTTAGCCTGGGGTAGGTTTGCTCTGACTGTTCCTCTTGTGCTCAGGCTATATTTATTCAATTTAGTTAGCCAACTCTCCAATTTGTTTTAAGCCAGAGAGAGTATTATTCCAGCTGCTCCTTTGCCTGGATGCTTGTCTTGACCACAAGCTAAGCATGCACTTAAGTTAATCACAAAGATCAAAACCCAGGCCTGAAGGCCTCTGGGTCCCAACACAGCACCCTGCGGGGTCCTTGCTCCTGGGTCCAAGTCTGTGTAAAATCTCCCCATAGGCACCAGGGCTGGTGTCTGCAGGAGCAGCAGGGCAAGCCACCTGGCCCAGCAGTGTCATGGCTGGGCAGAGGTGCAGAAGCAGGGACCAGGCCAGGCACCTGGGAGGGCATGTGCCCAGGGCAGGCATCCAAGGGGGCACAGAAGTGCAGGGGCAGGGGGCAAGGCTGGCCAGGAGCTCCCCTGTGCCGTGGGTGGATTGGGCTGGGCTCACTGCAAAGAGGAAATGTTATGGGTGGGGGGAGTGGGTGGATCTTGGGCACTACCCTGCCAGTGGAGAGCCTGGCATGCAGGGACTATGATGTGTGCAACACTGATGCCTGAGCATGTCCTGAGTGCTGTGGTGCAGACCCTAAGGCTCTTGCGAGGGTGGGGGAAGCATTGCCCCTGACAGGGTTCAGAGACGGAGGAGGGAAGGTTTGTTTAGAGGCTGCAGTTGCCCTGGGGCAGTGATGTTTGGGCCCATAAGTTCAGGCAATCCCTGCCTACAGATGGGTCCCGGGGTCTGCTGGGCCTTCTGGGCAGGGGAAGAGGCAGCTGTGGGGGGCACCCTGTGTGCCAGGGTGCCTGTGGGCCTGTAGTGCTGGGCACTGCATTAGGGACTGGCCTCTGACACTCAGAGATGGACCCTGCAGACCCACAGCCTGCTTCTGCTCTGTGCTGCAGCCTCCCCCAGGCTTTCCATCCCAGAGGGAAGTAGGGTCCATGTGAGCTGGGCCCTGCTCAGTCCCGTTTCTCCTGCTTGCCAGCCACGATGTGCACTGCCACGGTCCCGGCGATCATCGCCCCAGCACCAGCAGCAGGATGTGCCCCTTGGCCTGGCAGTAGGAGAGCGACGAGGCTGGAACTAGAGCAAGGCAGTGGGTCAGAGCCAGGGAGAGGGGCTGGGTGCCCCTGGGGCTCAGCACGGGGGGCGGCGGGGAAACAGCACCCCCAAACTCACCAAGCACAAACAGCTGAAAGTAACTGGTGACATTAGAGCCATCCCCCAGCTTCAGGTCCATGGTGTAGAGGCCACTTTGTTTCTCTGTGACCGAGTTAATCTGCAGCGAGAGATTCCCAGGGTGGAAAGAGACTCTGTCAGCAAAGGGCAGTAATGGATTGGCCGAGGTGCCTTTCTGATCGTGTCTGAGGATCCAGTAATGCTCTGAACGTAGTTTCACTTTCCATTTGACTGCCGCCCAGTACGACGGCCATGTCTTGGGCTGCAGCTGAACCGTCTCCCCAACAGCAGCCTCCACTTTTACTTCTTGACAAGCTGGGGGTTCAGAAGGGCAAGGGGGAGAGAAGGGTTCACAGACTTCTCAGCTCCTTACTTCTCTCCGGAGCAAAGGAGCAACACAGATTGAGGGCAGCAGTGCTGGATCCCCACGCACACAGGCATTGCCTTTCCCAGCCCCAGACACCCCTGCCCGCACAGCCTGGGGCTCTGCCTGCTGCCAGGAGCAGGAGGAGGCACAGGGCCCCAAGGCCGGAGACCCAGCCCCACCAGTCTGCCAGGCTCTCAGATGAGCCAGACCAAGATGGAGGCTGGGGCAGCTAGAGCATCCTCACAGATGCTAGCCCCTTCCTCTGGTTTAATTCAGTCCAGGCTCACGAACCAGCTCCATAGGACCAAGGATGATGCTAAACATCCCTGTCCCCCCTCGTATGTTTGGTGCAAAGGGTTTAGGTTGTAGCCGTGTTGGTCTAAGGAAATAGGCAGACAAGGTTTCTTGGGTGAATTTAATCTCTTTTATTAGACCAACCCAAATAGATGGAGAATAGTTTATTAAGCAAGCTTTTGGGTTCAAAAACCCTTCATCAGGCTAAGGAAGTTTCAGCAGTCGGTGCGTGCTCTTCCTGGATGGAATGACAAGTAAAGAAGCCAGGGGCTGGGCTGGGCTGGGGAGTCAGTTGCCAGGCCGATTATAATGTATCAAAAATCCAATGTCTATGTTTAGTCCATGATCTCTAGTATCCAGGAGGTTGATGAAATGGAGCTCATAGGCTCGTCTTTGGGAAGTGTTGTGTAAGTTTCCTTTGAGGATCAGGACTGAGAGATTGGAGGGAGAGTGGCCCTCCTGTGAGAAATGTGCCCCCACCGGTAATTGGGTATTTCTGTCTTTAATGGATTTCCGGTGTGCATTCATTCAGGTGCGCAGTTGTTGTTTGGTCTCTCCAGCATATTTTCCATCAGGGCATTTGGTGCATTGGATGAGGTATGTTACATTTCTGGAGGTGCAGCTGTAAGATCCTGGGATGCTGATGGCTCTGTTGTGGGGTGCAGTGATAGTGGGGGTGGTGGAGATGTGTTGGCAGGTTTTGCATTTCTTGTCATGGCACGGTCTGGATCTTTTTGGTTTGTTCTGGGCTTGAGGGAGTTTGCTTCTGGTGATGAGGTTGGTGAGGTTGGGTGCTTGTCTGAAGGTTAGGATGGGTGGCCCTGGGAAGATCTTTTTAAGAATAGGGTCTCTTTCTAGTATGGGTTGCAATATTTTGAGGATGGTGTAAAGGGGCACTTACCTGTGTAATTGCACAGCGGTTCGACATCTATGGTGGCCATGCCTCAGCTGATGGCATTGCTGACATTGCAGTGATAGAAGGTGTTGCTGCTGCTTTTAGTGATCTCCAGCTGCAGATCGGCTTGATGTTCTTGGAGCCAATGGTCCTCTGGGGCTGGGCTGGAAGATATGCCTCGAGACCTGCTGTAGGTGACCCAGGCAGCTTTGGGCACCAAGCAGGACAGGGTAAGTAGCACCGTCCACACTCCTGGGAAGTAGATGCCTTGAAGTTGGGCTGCTGGACATGGTCTGGAAGAAGAAGTCCCAGTGAGAGGGGCTGGGTGCCCCGGGGCTGAGCATGGGGGGAAAGCGGCACCCCCAAACTCACCCAGCACAAACAGCCGAAAATTATTGCTGATTCCAGATCCATCCCCCAGCGTCAGATCCATGGTGCAGAGGCCACTTTCTTTCTCCGTGACCGAGTTAATCTGCAGCGAGAGATTGCCAGGGTGGAAAGAGACTCTGTCAGCAAAGGGCAGAAACGGACTGATCAAGGTGCTGTTCTTATTATGTCTGAGGATCCAGTAGGTCTGTGAACCGTGTTTCACTTTCCAGTCGATTGCCACCAGAACAACGGCCATGTCTGGGCTGCAGCTGAACCGTCTCCCCAACAGCAGCCTCCACTTTTACTTCTTGACAACCTGGGGGTTCAGAAGGGCAAGGGGGAGAGAAGGGTCCGCAGACTCCTCAGCTCTTTAGAGAAATACAGGCTGCCGCACACTTCTCTCGGGTGCAAAGGGCACTTAGAGGCAAGCCGTGTCTTGTATTTTCTACAGAACACGTAGAAAAGATGCTTCTCCCTGGAAGCTCCTGCTGCTTTTCGATATCCCTCATCCTAGCCCAGGGCTTCCCTCTGCAAAGCACGGCACAAACACGGCTCCCAAAGACAGTCTCTGCTCCAAAGACCCCCCTCTCCCATGCCTGAGCTCGCCCCAGGCTGCACCCAGAAAGTGCTGCTCGCCGCTGAGGGGAAACCCGCCTGCCTGGGCACGGTCTTTCCCCCGTCAGGTGAGGCCAGGAGGGGCAGGAGGCGGCGCGGGGCCCCGGGCATCCCGGGCACGGCGCTGGGCGGCCGCAGGTGCGGGGCCTGGAGGCGGCGGCGCACGGACACCGCTCCCGGCCGGACACGGGCTCCCCGGGCCCGGCCCGGCGCGGCGAGCGGCGCACACGGAGGGGCCCGGCCCGGGCTGCCCGCGGGGAAGGCGGCGGCGGCGGCGGCACCGGGGCCAGGAGCTCCCCGCGCGGGGTCAGCGCCGAGCCCCACGGCCCGCGTCCAGCGCCGAGCACTGGGGCTGCCCTGCTGCCGGCCCGGCCCGGCCCGGCCCGGCCCCCGGCTCCAAGGGCCCGGCCTGGCCGCCAGCTCTGCCGGTGCCTCTGCCCTGCAGCCCCGGCCTGGCCCGGGCACGGAGCGCATGTCAGGCGGAGCAGCAGCGTCCGCGGCGCGGAGCACGCACGAGGAGCCGGGGCTGCCCCTGGGTGTCCGGCCCGGGCCCGGGCAGCGAGGCCGGCGCGGGGCGGGGCGGGGCGGGGCGAGGAGCGGCCGGGAAGGCAGCCCGGAGGCTGGGAGATAGGCTGCGGGGGGCGCTCGGCTTTGGCCCAACGAGCTGCAGCTGCCCCGGTCTTTAAGCGTCTCCCTGGCGGCCTTCCTGCCTGATCATCGCCCCTCTTGCAGCACATTACGGTCCCCGCGCTCCTGTGCCTGCTACTCCCCTCCTAGGCTACTCAGATGCCCCGGGCACCGCTGCCCCCGGGGGTTGCTACAAGAGGCACCGGGCAGCGCAGCCTGGACAGAGGCGGACACGGCTGGGGGGCAGGGGGCATCTGTGGCGCTGCCGGGTGAAGCGAGACAGGGGTTAGGCAGGGGCGGGGTTGCCGGCAGGGGGCCCTGGGGCTGTGCCAGGCAGCGATGCAGTGCCCACCCCGCTGACACTAGGTCGGGCTCTGCTGGGGGGTTTCCAGGACTGGCAACTGCTGTCTGAGTGCCAGGCAGAGGCAGGAGGAGCTTGAGGCTGGAGCCGTCCTCCTCCTGGGGACAGCATCAGTCCCCCTCCGCTCCGAACTGGTGTGGACGCAGAGACAGCAGTGCCCCTGGTGAGACGAGGGCATGGCGTGGTGTGGGAGCTGTTGCATCCAGTGACGCTGTGTTGGGTCTTGTACCAGGTAAGGGGACTAAGACACTGTTGTCCTAAACTAGAAGCAAGTTTATTGAACCCTCTCCTTTCCTTACATACCAGATAGCTTGCATTTCTTAATACAGAAAATCAACTTAAGCCTTTTGCGTAATGCATATTAATAATTTTACTTGTGTTTGCCAAATATGGTAACCGTTAACTGGGATTGTCTATTTGGAGGTGATGTTTTCATTCTTAGGTGGGGGTAGGTTTGCTGTTTTGTCCAGGCTATATTTATTCAAATTAGTAAGCCAACTTCTCGATTTGGTTTCAGGCAGGGACAGTATTTTCTCACCTGCTCCTTACACTGCGTGCTCATCTTGACCACAATTCATGCAAAGCACAGAGCTTAAGCTAAGCCCAAAGCTCAAACCGCAGGCCAGGAGGCCTCTGGGTCCCAACAGAGCACCCTGCAGGGCCCTGCTCCTGGGTCCAAGTCTGTGTAAACCTGGGAGCCAGGGCAGGTGGCAGCAGGACAAGCCCCTTGGCCCAGCAGTAGAGCAGTGCCCTGCCTGGGAAGAGGAGCAGGAGCAGGGGCCAGGCCGGGCACTGGGGTGGGTGCAGTGGAGGCAGGCTTTCAAGGAGGGGCAGGAAGTGCAGGGGCAGGCAGCAAGGCTTGTTGGGAGCTTCCCCCTGATGGGGCTGGGCTGGGTTTGTTGCAAAAGAGAAATGGGGGGGGAAGAGGGTGCTTGGGCATTACCCCTGCCAGTGGAGATCCTGCCTCCCAGGGACGTTGGCACCCACAGTGCTGATGGCTGAACAAGCCCTGGGGGCCACGGTGCAACCCCATGGGGCTCTAGGGGAGTAGTTGGGGGAGGATTGACCCTGCCGGTTCAGAGACGCAGACAGAACAGAGGAGGGAAAGTTTGTTTAGAGGCTGCTGCTCCCCCGGGACAGCGGTGTTGTGTCTTGCCTGTGTATGTGGGTCCCTGAGCCCAGCCAGTGACTGCCTTGCATACTGGGGGCCATGGTCTGTTGTCCCCGCCGGGCACGGTAGGAGGCAGCGATGGGGTGGCACTTCTCCTCCAGGGCACCTGTGATGCTTTAGGAACTGGTCTGTGTCACTGGGAGTCGGACCCCCGCAGCCCACCGAATGCTTCTCCTTCTTTCTGAAGCTTTTCTATCCTTCCCTCCCAGAGCAGAGCAGGGCTGGAGTGGGCTGGGCCCTGCACAATCCTGTTTCGGTTGCCTGCCAGCCATGATGTTCACTGCCACGGTCCCGGTGATCAGCACCCCCAGCACCAACAGCAGGATGAGCCCCTTGACCTGGCAGTAGGACAGCGATGAGGCCCCGTCAGGTGTGTTTGCTGAAACAAGAGCAAGGCAGAGGGTCAGAGCCAGGGGGAAGTGCCTCGTGCTGCCCCGCGGTGTTTGCCCTTTTTGCCGCTTTTATCACTGTTTATCCCCCAGTTCTGGGCACCACACTTCAGGAGGGATGTAGACAGCATTGAGAGGGTCCAGAGGTGGGCTACTCGCATGATCCAGGGACAACAGGGCAGGACCTGCGAGGAGAGGCTACAGGACCTGAACCTGTTCAGCCTTCACAACAGAAGGCTGAGAGGGGACCTGGTGGCCATCTATAAACTTACCAGGGGGGACCAGCAGGGAATGGGAGAGACCTTTTCCCCTGAGCACCTCCTGGAGTAACAAGGAATAATGGCCATAAGTTGTTAGAGAGTAGGTTCAGACTAAATATCAGGAGGTGCTACTTCACAGTCAGGGCGGCTAGGAGATGGAACCAACTTCCAAGGGAAGTATTGCTGGCTCCTACTCTGGGGGTCTTTAAGAGGAGGCTTGATGATTATCCAGCTGGGGTCATCTGAGGCCAGTTTCCTCTCCTGCCCAGGGCAAGGGGTCGGACTAGAAGATCTGCAAGGTCCCTTCTGACCCGACATCTGTGAATCTACTAATCTATGACTTTAGCTGTGTAGGACCCCGCGTCCTCCGGCCTCAGGTCGGTGATGTGCAGTGCGAGGCCGGCGTTGGGGACACGCAGGCGGCCCCTATAGCGTCTGTTTGACACAACGACACTCGCGGGGTCTCCTGGTACCGCCGATGCTAGACTCTCTGTGCCAATCGTCCAGGCAGCATTATCTAATGTCTCCCCTGCCGGGATCTCGAGAGGAAACGTGACCGTCTCCCCCGCGGTCCCGACCAGCTCTGTCGGGGCGGCGTCTGCACCGGCTCCGGACCATGCTGCACTTGCCGGGGAACAACACGGACTGAGGGCGACCCCCGCGCACACGGGCATTGCCCTGCCCAGCCCCGGGCACCCCTGCCCGCCCCGCCCCGCCCCGGCCGCTTCTGCCGCTCCGGGTGCAAGATCCCTGTCCCGGCCGGGCAGGGGCAGGTCCGAGGCTGTCGTGCCGCCGGCCCCGGCCTTTGCCCCCGGCCTCCCCCGCCGCCGGCCCTGCCCCGCTGCGGGGCTCGCCCTGCCGGGAGCTCGGCGCTGCCCGCGCCCTTCCCGGGCCCTCCCGCCCCGGCCCGGCCCGGCCCGGCCGCGCTCCCCGGCCCGCGGCAGCGCCAGCAGGAGCAGGAGGAGGCGCGGGGCCCCGGCCATGCCGGGCACGGCGCTGGGCCGGCGGCTGCGGCCGCTCCGGGGAGGCGGCGGCTCCGGCCACGCTGCTCTCGGCCCGGGCCAAGCGGGAGGCGGCGGCCACGGACCCACAGCCCGCCCGGATCTGCCGGGGAACCAGCGGGCCCAGCTGGCCGGGGCCAGGGCGATGCGGCTGGGACGACGGCGGGATCCCGGCGGCCCAGGACCCAGGGGCTGCCCCAGCCAGGACACAGGTGCGAGCCCCGGTCTTGCTGCCGGGTCTGACCCCGCCTGGGCAGGGACAGGACGCGGAGGGGGTGCGCGGGGTCCGCCGTGCCCTGCCCCGTGTGCGCACAGAGCGGGCGGAGGCCGGAGCAGGGCCCGGGCTCCTCCTTGCGCCTGGGGCTGGGTCCGGCTGGTTCCCGCTGCGGAGCTGGGGCCGGTTCCTGTCGGGGCAGCCCGGAGCCGCCTCCCTCCCCACCCGGCTTCCCACCAGGATCGCCAAGGCCGGAGACCCAGCCCCACCAGTCTGCCAGGCTCTCGGAGGAGCCAGACCGGGATGGAGGCTGGGGCAGCTAGAGCATCCTCACTGATGCTAGGCCCCTTCCTCTGGTTTCATTCAGGCCAGGCTCACGAACCAGCTCCATAGGACCCAGGAAGATCCTAAACATCCCTGTCCCCCCTCATCTGTTTGGTGCAAAGGGGGCACTTACCTGTGTAGTTGCACAGTGGTTCGACTTCGATGGTGGCCATGCCCCAGCTGATGGCATTGCTGACATTGCAGGGATAGAAGGTGTTGCTGCTGCTTTTAGTGATCTCCAGCTGCAGATCAGTTGATGCTTTTGGAGCCAATGGTCCTCTGGGGCTGGGTGTGAAGATACGCCTCGAGACCAGTTGTAGGTGACCCAGGCAGCTTTGGGCACCAAGCAGGACAGGGTAAGCTAGCACTGTCCACGCTCCTGGGAAGCAGATGCCTTGATGTTGGGCTGCTGGACACGGTCTGGAAAGAGAAGTCCCAGTGAGAGGGGCTGGGTGCCCCAGGGGGAGCTTGGGGGGGAAAGTGGCACCCCCAAACTCACCCAGCACAAACAGCCAAAAATTCCTGGTGATTCCAGTTTCATTCCCCAGCTTCAGGTCCATGGTGTAGAGGCCACTTTCTTTCTCCGTGACTGAGTGAATCTGCAGCGAGAGATTCCCAGGGTGGAAAGAGACTGTCAGCAAAGGGCAGTAATGGATTGGCCGAGGTGCTGTTCTGTTCGTGTCTGAGGATCCAGTAGCCCTTTAAACGTAGTTTCACTTTCCAGTTGATTGCCACCCAGGATGACGGCCATGTCTTGGGCTGCAGATGAACCGTCTCCCCAACATCAGCCATCACTTTTACTTCTTGACAACCTGGGGGTTCAGAAGGGCAAAGGGGGAGAGAAGGGTTCGCAGACTCCTCAGCTCTTTAGAGAAATACAGGCTGCCCAACAATTCTCTCAGGTGCAAAGGGCACTTAGAGGCAAGCCGTGTCTTGCATTTTCTATATAATAAGTAGAAAAGATGCATCTCCCTGGAAGCTCCTGCTGCTTTTTGATATGCTTCATCCTAGCCCAGGGCTCCCCTTTGCAAAGCACACTGCTTAAGCTAATCACAAAGGTCAAGATCCAGGCTTGAAGGCCTCTGGGTCCAACACAGCACCCTGAGGGGTCCTTGCTCCTGGGTCCAAGCCTGTGTAAATCCTCCCCTTGGGCGCCAGGGCCAGTATCTGAAAAAGCAGCAGGCCCAACACCTCAGCCCAGCAGTAGAGCGGTGCCTTGCCTGAATGGAGGAGCAGGAGGAGGGGCCAGGCTGGGCACCTGGGAGGGCACATCCCCAGGGCAAGTGTCCAAGGAGGGAAAGAAGGGCAGGAGCAGGTGGCAAGACTAGCCAGGAGCTCCCCTCTGTCAGGGCTGGGCTGGACTGGGCTCACGGCAAAGGGGAAATAGTGTGGGGGGACCTTGAGCACTAGCCCTGCCAGTGGAGACCCTGGCACGCAGGGACATTGGCACAGGGAAGGCTGATGGCTGAGTGTGCCCTGAGGACTGTGGTGCAGCTAGTAGGGTTCATGGCAGTGTTCAGAGAAGCAGATAGGGATGAGGGGGGAAGTTTGTTTAAAGGCTTCAGCTGGCCGCAGGGCAGCAGTGAATTGTACTGCCCATGCCTGTGGGCCCCTGAGCCCAGCCAGTCCCTGCCCTGCAGACTGGGGGTCATGGTCCGGTGGCCTCCCTGAGCAGGGGAGGAAGAAGCTGTGGGGGAGGGGGGACGCTCTTCTCCAGGGTGCCTGTGGGCCTGCAGTGCCGGATACTGCATCCAGGACTAGATTCTGGCACTGGGACACAGACCCCAAACACCCACCAGCAATTTCTTCTTCATTCTTCAGCCTCCTTACTTCCCACAGGGGAGCAAGGCCTGCGTGGGCTGTGCCCTGTTCAGTCCTGTTTCACCTGCTTGCCAGCCATGATGTGCTCCTCCATGGTCCCAATGATCAGCACCCCCAGCACCAGCAGCAGGACGGGCCCCTTGGTCTGGTAGTAGGACAGCGATGAGGAGTGGGAGGGTGGTTGTGCTGGAACTAGAGCACGGCAGCGGCTCAGAGCTGGGGGAAGTGGCTGGTGCTGCCCCATGGTGTTTGCCCTGCAGGGCAGTGGGGTTGGAGACAGCCCTTGGGGTGCTTCCAGGGGGAGGAAGAGCCCCACCAGGAGGTCAGGGCTGGGCCGTCTCTGCACAGAGATGGTGCATGTGGCTCCCTCTGTACCAGGGTCAGGGGAGATTTGTAGGGCAGAGATTTGGGGTGGGGAAGGGGCAGCATTTAGAGTCAGGTGCTTCCTAGCAGCAAACGTATGGGCCTGATGCTTGTTCTCCCTAGGTGAAGTCTGCACAGAGCTTCCCCATAAGACGTGTTACCTGTGCAGAAGGCTCTGACACAGGCAGTCACCGTGGAGCTGCTGCTGACGGGGTTGTGCACGGTGCATTTGACGTTTACTGGAAGATCTGGGTGAGAGATGATCACGCTGGATCCTTGAGTGGTTGTACTGTGGGGCGGAGGGTTCTGGGGCACTCCGGTTGTAGGTCACATTGCTGCCTCTGTTGGGGATGGTCAGCTCAGGGTGGTGTTACAGAGCCCATTGACACAGCTCTGGGCATCACAGTCAATCGTGGGCTTGGGCAGACACTCTGCAGGGAGAGGAAAGGAACTGTAAATGGCAGGATACAGGTGTGAAGGGAAGTAAACAGCACCCTGCCTTCCTGAAAGCATCTCTCTGAGACATAACCAGGAGAGCAGAGCTGCTGAGAGCACCAGGTGACACAGCAGACAGGAAAAAGGCCTATTAGCCCCACCTTGGGCGATGCTGGGTCCATGCAGGAGGCTCCTGGGGGTGGAAGACCCCCGCAGGGATGTGTCCAGTGTAAGATGTGCCTGCTGACTGATATTTCTATGCTGGCTCCTTTCTCACAAAAATAGACACACTTGAGCTCTTAGAGCGCAGGTGACAAGGGCGCTGCACAAAACACGTCTTCACTCCGGCTGCAGCTGCAACACTCAGATCCTGGATCTCCAAAGTGCCCCCCACTTTGCTGGTGTGTGGTGAAAGCAGAGTCTGCTCCCCTGGACCGGGCACAGAAACAGCTGTGCTAATCCTGCCTTATCCACAGAGTGGGATTCACATCCCTGCCAGTGCATCCATCACTGATCCTTTGCGCTTCCAGGACATTTACTGATTAGGCTGTTGCATTTCAGTGTGTGGGGAGAGATTGTCTTTGAGGCTCAGTGGGCAGAGAGTGTTTGACTCCTGTCAAGTTAAACTAATTGTCAAGTTATTTTTGCAGCAGAGTAAAAAAAAAAAAACAACCTGCATGCACCATAGAGGTGCAGTGTGAAGAACCTGGTGAATTCCCTGTTGTCTGTGATGACTTTAGCTGTGTAGAAGCCTGTGTCCTCCAGCCTCAGGTTGGTGATTTGCAGTGAGAGGCCGTCATTGGGGACATGCAGGCGGCTCCTATAGTATTTCTCCAACACAAGGGCACTAGGGGGTCTCCCAGTGCCATGCTTGCTCGACTGCCTGTGCCAACAGTCCAGCCAGAGATGTTTAATCTCTCGCCTGCTGGGATCACAAGGACGAAGGTGACCGTCTCCCCCAGGGTCCCGACCAGCTCCATGGAGGCTGCATCTGCACCTGCTCTGGACTGTCCTGCACCTTGAAAGGAAACAACATAAATTCAGGGCGACAGAGCTTGCCGTTACCACACACATGGCCATTGTCCTGCCCAGGCCCTGGCACCTCTGCCCGCAGAGCCCCAGATGCTGCCTGGGGCTCGGTGCTGACCCCAACGTGGGGAGCTCCTGCTCCGGGTGCTGTTGCCTTCCCGTGGGCAGCCCGGGCCGGGCACCTCTGTGTGAGTCGCTCCCCGAGCTAGGCCCAGGGAGCCTGTGTCCACCCAGGAGCGGTGTCCCTACCCTGCTGCCTCCAGGCCCTGGACTTGCCGCCAGCCCAGCCCCATGTCCGGGATGCCCAGGGCCCTGTGCTGCCTCCTGCTTCTCCTGGTCTCACCTGGCAGGGGCAATACCATGCCCGGGCAGGTGGGTTTCCTCCTAGCGGGGAAAACCGCATTCTTGGCAGGTGTAGTACCCTGACCCGGGTAACACAGAGTTACCCTCCCACTTTCACTTCCAGCGGTAAGATCTTGGCTACACACAGACCTTTTGGAAAAGGGTGACTCATTTCTTGCTTGCTTCTGTGGCTGTACGGCTGAGGGGAAGCAAAACTAATGGGCACCCAAACTTGAAGGCTTTGGGCTTGGGCCTGCAGGTGGGATGCCCGCCAAAGGCTTTGGAAATGTCTGAAGGCCCAGGTGGGGATGGAGGATGTTTGCAGGTAGGAGGGCCACATATGGTTCTTCAATGGTTCACCGATTCAGAATTGATTTGTCTGATTGGGCTTGGGAAGTTAAAAATTTTCCTGGCAGACCATTGCAGCTCCAGCCTTGAAGCAGCCCCCTGGATACCCCAGTGGTAAGCTGCAGAGCCGGGAGCACTGTTTCTCCAGTGCTGGGACAGCCCCTGTGGCTGGGCTGCCTCAGAGCCAGGGGCCTGGAAGGCAGGGGTCCCCAGCCTTGGGAGTCTCCCGATGGGGCTGCCCCAGAGCCAGGGGCACTGACTGGTCCTCCTAGAAGTAGTGGGGCTCAGCATGGGTACCAGCCCTCCTGAGGGCACCACTCAGGCATGTCCCGACTCCCCCTTGCCCTGCACACGGCAAGCCCGGTTGATTGCATTACTGCAGCCTCATCTGTCCAGGCCCAGCTGTGTTCCCCAGTGTCCTGCTGGCTGATCGCAGAGATTTCAGGGCTGTGTGATGTGTGTCTGGACCCAAAAAGTGCTTGTGCAGACTCCAGGCAGTGGGAACTTGTGAGTCTCTTAAAACTTCCTGACCAAGAGAGTGGCAATAAGGCCCATGTAGAAGGCTTTGCAGGGCAGGTCCCTCAGGTTTACTCTCACGCCATGGGTGCCAAGGGCAATGTTCCCCTTCACCTCACAGTGCAGCTGCAGGTGTGGGGCGTTTGTGTCCGTCCTCCAACTGCCCCCACCTCCCACCCCCCACCACCTGCACCCATGTCTCTGTGTGGTTATTTTCTGCTACTGGAGCGACAGAACCAATGTGAGGTTTTCTGTCCTGCAGCTTCACACATGTCTCCCTCTGCAACATGTATGGCCAGTGGCCAACCCCTGAGAACTAAAAACAAGAGACAGGAAGGACACAGCCAATGTAGGGGGAGTGTCTGGAGTGCGGAGGGTGCCTATCACTCAGTCTCTGCCAGCGCCCTCCGTTTGAGGGTTGGAGCAGAGATCCTCACCCTGAAAAGGTCAGACCTGTTCTGGTTTGCAACCACACCCTTCTGATTCACTCGGGTCTGCTTCAGTACTTGATACCTTCACTATTTGTGGAAAGGGCATCTGTGTGGGTCAGTCTCTCTCACTCGAAGCAATTCTGCTTTCTAGTAAAGCCTCCCTGTTGGATGCACCCACGGGCACTCGGGGCCTGCAGGATGGAGCCCTCCATGGAGAAGTCGGCCTGGTTCCTCCTAACTCAAGTCTCTTTCTCACTACTTCCAGCCTGACTCCCTGCTGCCTGCTCGCCCTTCAGGTGCCTGCCATAATGGAGGAAGCTCTTTGTCCCTTTCTGCTGTGCCTCATCCTGCATTTCCAAGCTCAGGGTAAGTGCCAAGGGGCTGCATTTACCCCTGGTGCAGCTCATAGAGGTTCTAGAAACACAGAAAATGAGGGTGGGAAGGGAGCTTAGGAGGTCACATTGAGCCCAACCCCCTGCTCAAAGCAGGTACAGCCTCACCTACATCATCCCAGCCAAGGTTTTCTCTATCTGGGCCTTAAAAACCTCCAAGGTTGCACCACCTTTTTGGGTAACCCATGCGTGGACGCAGGCTGCTGGTTTCTGCAAGGCAGGGGTCATCTCTGGTCTTGTTGTGGGGCCATTTATTCCAGCGCTGCCCCAGCATGGGAGCTCCTGGGAGCTGCAGCCACATGGGCACTTCCAGGAGTATTAGCACTGTCCCTCAGACCAGCGTATGAGGGGATAACACTGAGCACTGCACAGACACCCAAGGCAGGCAGCCTGGGAAAAGCTTGGCATGCTTGGAAGCATCTGCTTCTTATCCCATGAAAGTATCTGCTCTGAATGTCTCCTGGACCTCTGTTGAAGAGTATTGGGTCTACCTGCATTTGAAATGGAAAATAGGCAGGGTTGATGATCCTTTCATTTTAAAAAGAAGCTTTTGCAGCTTTGGAAATCTGTGTGTGGGAGGAGTTTGCAGGTGTGGGGCTGCAGCTTGGGCCTGTGGGGTGCATGGGCCGGGGGACAGAGCTTAGTGCCTCAGAAAATGAAAACTCAGATCCATGTCCCCAAGCTGAATGACTCTGGGGCCTGGGCTGGGTGACTGCTGGTTGGATCAGTCTGCGCTCAGTGGAGCTACCTGCTAGCTGCTCATCAAGGGCTGTCTATACCCAGATGTGGGGTTGCAGGTATCCAGGTCAGTGGGAAGCCTGTTTAATGGGGAATCAAGTTTTGCCTGTCAGCACCTAGAGGTGCAGGGCCCCAGAACCCAGAAGCCTTGCACCTATGTCTGTGACAGCTGGCAGGCTTTGTGGCCACAGCAGGGGCTAGCAGGCCTGCAGCTGTCGACCTGCTGTGACTTAACACACGCAGTGTCACCCATGTCACGAGTTTTGCTTGTCCGCAGCTTGAGGTGCAGTTTCCCCCGAACCCATGCACCGATCGTCTTGAAACTTGGCAGGCTTTTTGGCCTCTGCAGGGGCTAGCAGCCCTGCAGTTTTGGCCCTGCTGTGACTTAACACAAACATGTGACTTGAGTCTTGCTTTCACAGATTTGGAGCGCTCTGTGGAAGTAAAGGCACCTCCTGAGGTACAGACACATGAACCTCGTGGCGGTAGACCATGTTAAAATGGCTTTGAGCAAACTCCAGTCCTACTACTAAAAAACAGTAGTAGAGGACGGTGAGGATGCTGCCAGATCCACCGGCAGAGGGACACCTGGCACAGGAGTTGTCAAGACCCTGGGGAAGGGAACAGACAGCGGCAGCGAAGCGGAGGTGGAGACAACCAGAGTGGAAGACAGCGACGAGGACAGCAGCAGTGACCGCAGTGGTGGGTCCTCCTGTGAAACGGACAGCAAATGAACCGAGTCTGAAACCCCGTGTTCAGGGACTGGACTGAGATGGGGCTGGAGGGACACGATGCCTTGAGACCCCTGCGTGGGAGCGCTATTCTGGGGTGCTTCTATTATAACAGTGCGTGGGCTTTCTACTGGTGGGTTAAGGAGGTGATGAACAGTGACTACAAGGTGTATGTGTGACACATCATTTTACTCAAAAATAAAAAAGTATAAGAAAAAAAGCTGCGGCCTCTGAGTACGTTCCTCCTCTGCAGGTCTGTGTGTCTGAACCCTGCTAGGATCGAGTCTCCTCCCCCACGGCCCCATCCGCTTGCACCACAGACCTCAGGAGCCCTTCAACCTCCCTTCGTGCCGGGCTCTCTGCTGCCCCCGCCCCGGGTCCCTTTTCAAGCAGCCCGGACCAGAGCACGGGGACGGGCGTGGGTGTTATCTGCCGTGCGGGTGCTCGGGGCTGTGCGGCCGGCAGATCCGGGCGGGCTGTGGGTCCGTGGCCGCCGCCTCCCGCTTGGCCCGGGCCGAGAGCAGCGTGGCCGGAGCCGCCGCCTCCCCGGAGCGGCCGCAGCCGCCGGCCCAGCGCCGTGCCCGGCATGGCCGGGGCCCCGCGCCTCCTCCTGCTCCTGCTGGCGCTGCCGCGGGCCGGGGAGCGCGGCCGGGCCGGGCCGGGCCGGGCCGGGCGGGCCCAGGAAGGGCGCGGGCAGCGCCGAGCTCCCGGCAGGGCGAGCCCCGCAGCGGGGCAGGGCCGGCGGCGGGGGAGGCCGGGGGAAAGGCCGGGACCGGCGGCACGACAGCCTCGGAGCTGCCCCTGCCCGGCCGGGACAGGGACCTTGCACCCGGAACAGGCACGAGCGGCCGGGGCTGGGCAGGGCAATGCCCGTGTGCGCGGGGATCCCCCTTAATCCGTGCTGTTCGCCGCCAAGTGCAGCATGGTCCGGAGCTTGCTTTTATCCCTCTTGACTCTAGCTGTGTAGGACCCCGCGACTTCCGGCCTCAGGTCTGTGATGTGCAGTGCGAGGCCGGCGTTGGGGGAGACGGTCACGTTTCCTCTCGAGATCTCGGCAGGGGAGACATTAGATAATGTTGGCCGGACGATTGGCACAGAGAGTCTAGCAACGGCGGGACCAGGAGACCCCCCGAATGTCCTTGTCACAGACAGGCGCTATAGGGGCCGCCTGCGTGTCCCCAACGCCGGCCTCGCACTGCACATCACCGACCTGAGGCCGGAGGACGCGGGGTCCTACACAGCTAGAGTCAACACGGATAAAAGTGAATTCACCCGGTTCTTCGCACTGCGGGTCTACGGTGAGTGCTGGTTTGTTCGGTCTTTTTTTTTTAATCGATTAAAAATAACTCTCCCAATGTAGGAATTAAACAGGCTGTGCCCACCGACCTTCCGTGTCTATCTCTCCTCTACAACCTAGTTAATATAACGGTCTGGAAGGGCACAGGAATGGGGTGGATACCCGGGTAGAGATGTGAATCCCGCTCCGGGGAAGGGGCAGGATGAGCACTCGTGTTACTGTGCCTGGTCTGGGGGAGCAGTCTCTGCTTTCCCCACACATCAGCCATTGCAGGGGGCATTGGACAGATCCAGGCTCTGAGCGTTACAGCTGCAGCCAGAGTCAAGACATGATGTGCAATGCCCTTGTCACCTCCACGCTAAAAGCTCACAAGTGTGGATATTTGTGAGCAAGAAGCCCTGCATAGGAATATCAGTCACCAGGGGCATCTCATACTAGACACATTCCTGTGGGGTCTTCCACCCCCAGGGGCCTCCTACACGGACCCAGCATCACCTGAGTGTGGGGCTGATAGGCCTTTTTCTTGTCTGCTCTGTCACCTGGTGGTCTCGGGGGCTCTGCTTTCCTGGTAGTGTCTCAGGGAGATGCTTGCAGGAAGGCGAGGTGCTGTTTTCTTCCCTTCACACCTGTATCCTCCCATTTCGGTTCCTTTCCTCTCCCTGCAGATCGTCTGCTAGAGCCCACAATTCACTGCAATGCCCAGAGCTGTGCGAATGGACCCTGTAACATCACCCTGAGCTGCTCCATCCCCAAAGGAGCCAACAATGTGACCTACAGCTAGAGTACCCCCCAGCCCCCCAGTATGACTGCTGAAGGATCCATCGCAGTCATTCCTTACCCAGATCTTCTGATAAACGTCACGTGCACAGTGCAGAACCCCGCCAGCAGCAGCTCCACGACGGCCTCTGTCAAGGCCCTTTGTGCAGGTAACATGCCCTGTGAGGAAGCAGTATGCAGCTCGCACCTGGGGGAAATGGTCCTCATGGTGCAGGCTGCTGTGGGGCCACAAGGCACCTGACTCCAGGCAGATGCTGCACCACTGTCCACCCAAAATCCCTACTCTGCAGATTTGCTCTGACTCTGCTACCCAGAGAAGCACACGCTTCATCTCTGTGCAGGGAGGGCCGAGCCTCCTAGCTCCCTGCAGGGCTCCTCCTGCTCCTAGAGGGACCCCAGGGGCTGGCCCCATCCCCACTGCCCCCCAGGGCAAACACCACGGGGCAGCACCAGGCACTTCCCCCTGGCTCTGACCCTCTGTCGTGCTCTTGTTCCAGCAAACACGCCTGCCCAGGCCTCATTACTGTCCTACTGCCAGGTCAAGAGGCTCATCCTGCTGTTGGTGTTGGGATTGCTGATCACCAGGACCGTGGCAGTGCACATCATGCCTGGCAAGCTGCCGAAACAGGATTGAGCAGGGCCCAGCCCACTCCAGCCCTGCTCTGCTCTGCTCGGGAAGGATAGAAAAGCTGCAGCATGGAGGAGAAGCAGCGGGTGGGCTGCAGGGGTCTGACTCCAAGTGACAGAGACCAGTTCCTAAAGCACCACGGGCGCCCTGGAGAAGTGCCACCCCATCGCTGCCTGCTACAGTGCCCAGCGGGGACAACAGACCATGGCCCCCAGTCTACAGGACAGTAACTGGCTGGGCTCAGGGGCCCCCAGACATGGGAAAGACACAACACCTCTGTCCCAGGGGCAGCTGCAGCCTCGAAACAAACTTTTCCTCCTCTGCACTGTCTGTCTCTGAACCCTCAGGGTCAATCCTCCCCCAGCTATTCCCCAAGAGCCCCATGAGGTTGCACCGTGGCCCCCAGGGCTTGTTCAGCCATCAGCATTGTGGGTGCTAACGTCTGTGGAAGGCAGGCTCTCCGCTGGCAGGGGTAATGCCCAAACACCCCCCTCCCCCTCATTTCCCTTTTGCAGCAAACCCAGTCCAGCCCCATCAGGGGGAATTCCCAGCAAGCCTTGCTGCCTGTCCTGTCCCTGCACCTCCTGCCCCTCCTTGAAATCCTGCCTCCACTGCACCCACCCCGGTGCCCGGCTTGGCCCCTACTCCTGCTCCTCCACCCAGACAGGGCACTGCTCTACTGCTGGGCCAAGGGGCTGTACCTGCTGCCACCGGCCCTAGTGCCCAGGGGGAGGCTTTACACAGGCTTGGACCCAGGAGCAGAGACCCTGCAGAGTGCTCTGTTGGGACCCAGAGGCCTTTAGGCCCAGGTTTTGAGCTTTGTGCTTAGCTTAAACTCTGTGCTTTGCTTGAATGATGGTCGAGACAAGCTTGCAGTGTAAGGAGCAGATGGGTAAAGAGTGTCCCAGCCTGAAAACAAATCGAGAAGCTGGCTTACCAAATTGAATAAATATAGCCTGAACAAAAGAGCAAACCTACCCCCACCTAAGAATGAAAGTATCACCTTGGAGTAGAGAATACCAGTTAAAAGAAACTATATTTGGCAACCACAAGGAAAATTTTAATATGCATTAGGACAGAGGTGGGCAAAATGTGGCCCAGAGGCTGGATGCAGCCCCCCAAGCCATTCTATCCAGCCTGCGGGGCCCCTAAAACATTTAGAAACTTAATATTTATCTGCCCTGGTCTGCCTACTCAGTAAGTAGCCCTCTGCCCAAAATAATTGTCTGCCCCTGCATTAGGAGGAAGCATTACGTTTATTTTCTGTATTAAGAAATGCAAGCTATCTGGTATGTAAAGAAAGGAGAGGGCACGGACCCTTGTGCACCTAGTCCTGGGTGATCCGGTCACTGATCCAAGATCCAGAACTCAGACGAAGGAGTCAGGAACCTTGGTCAAACCTCACAGACTACCCATCCAGAGATGTTGCCTCTGTTCAACCTTGGGGTGGTGAGCATCTTTTTTTTTGCTTTGACTAACTACAGTTCACAGATTAATAAGTCCTGATAATGCTTCATTTTTCATTGAGGGTTGTATCTGAAAGGGTTCAATAAACTTGCTTTTAGTTCAGGACAACAGTGTCTTAGTCCCCTTACCACGTACAAGACCCAATACAGCATCACTGGATGCAACAGCTCCCTCCACTCCCTCACCCCTGCACACTCGTGTCACCAGGGGCACTGCTGTCTCTGCGTCCACACCAGTTCGGAGCGGAGGGGGACTGATGCTGTCCCCAGGAGGAGGACGGCTCCAGTCTCAAGCTCCTCCTGCCTCTGCCCGGCACTCAGACAGCAGTTGCCAGTCCTGGAGATCCCCCAGCAGAGCCCGGCCTAGTGCCAGCAGGGTGGGCACTACATCACTGCCTGGCACAGCCCCAGGGTCCCCCGCCGGCAACCCCGCCCCTGCCTAACCCCTGCCTCCCTGCTCCCGGCAGCGCCACAGATGCCCCCTGCCCCCCAGCCGTGTCCGCCTCTGTCCAGGCTGCGCTGCCCGGTGCCTCTTGTAGCAACCCCCGGGGGCAGCGGTGCCCGGGGCATCTGGCCAGGAGGGGCAGGGGCCGTTATGTGCTGCAGGAGGGGTGATCAAATCATCCGGAGGAAGGACGCCAGGGAGACGCTTACAGCCCGGGGCAGCTGCAGCTCGTTGGGCTCCCAGGTGAGCCGGCTCCGGGCTGCTTTCCCGGCCGCTCCTCGCCTCGCCCCGCCCCGCGCCGGCCTCGCTGCCCGGGCCCGGGCCGGACACCCAGGGGCAGCCCCGGCTCCTCGTGCGTGCTCCGCGCCGCGGACGCTGCTGCTCCGCCTGACATGCGCTCCGTGCCCGGGCCAGGCCGGGGCTGCAGGGCAGAGGCACCGGCAGAGCTGGCGGCCAGGCCGGGCCCTTGGAGCCGGGGGCCGGGCCGGGCAGGCAGCAGGGCAGCCCCGGTGCTCGGCGCTGGACGCGGGCCGTGGGGCTCGGCGCTGACCCCGCGCGGGGAGCTCCTGGCCCCGGTGCCGCCGCCGCCGCCGCCTTCCCCGCGGGCAGCCCGGGCCGGGCCCCTCCGTGTGCGCCGCTCGCCGCGCCGGGCCGGGCCCGGGGAGCCCGTGTCCGGCCGGGAGCGGTGTCCGTGCGCCGCCGCCTCCAGGCCCCGAGCCTGCGGCCGCCCAGCGCCGTGCCCGGGATGCCCGGGGCCCCGCGCCGCCTCCTGCCCCTCCTGGCCTCACCTGGCAGGGGAAAGACTGTGCCCGGGCAGGCGGGTTTCCTCCCAGCAGCGAGCAGCTCTTTCTGGGCGGGGTAGTACCCTGCCCCGGGTAATGCAGAGTTAGCCTCCCACCTTCATCTCCAGCGGGAAGATTTTGGCTACTCCTGACTTCATGGAAAAGGGAGACTCGTTTTTAGCATGGTCCTGTGGCTGTAGGGCTGATGGCAAATGAAACTCGGTGGCACCCGAACCCCAAGCCCTCAGTCTTGGGCCTGCAGGTGGGATGCCTGCCAAAGGATTTGGAAATAGCTGAAGCCTGAGCTGGGGGAGGAGGATGTTTGCAGGTCGGAGGACCACATATGGTTCTTCAATGACTCACTGATTTGGAATTGATCTGGCTGATGGGACTTGTGATATGACATATTTTCCTGGCAGACCCATGGGGCTCGGTCTTCAGCCTTGGAGCAGCCTGGTTTTTTGTAGTAGGACAGGAGTTTGCTCAAAGCCTTGGCAGTCTCCTGATGGGGCTGCCCTAGAGCCAGAGGCACTGACTGGTCCTCCTGGAAGTAGCGGGGCTCAGCATGGGTCCCAGCCTCCCGAGGGCACTCTTCAGGCATGTCCTGCCTCTCCCTCCCCCTCTCCCTGCACATGCTAAGCCCAGATGATTCATGTTACTGCAGTCTGGATGGTCCAGGGCCAGCTGTTCCCCTGTGTCCCACTGGCTCAGTGCAGAGATTTCAGAGCTGTGTGATATATGTCTGGACCCAAAAAGTGCTTGTCCAGACACCAGGTCCCAATAGCTCCATGGCAGTGAGTCTCTTAAAACTTCCTCACCAAGGAAGTGGGAATAAGACCCATGGAGAAGGCATTGCAGGAAAGGTTCCTCAGGGTTGCTCTCATGCCTTGGGTGATAAGAGGAATGTTCCCATTCACCTCGACGTGCAGCTGCAGGTGCTGGGTGTCCACCTCCATCTCCCCGGCCCTCCTCTTCCATGCCTGTCTTTGTGCTGATATATCCTGCTGAAAGGGTGACAGAACAGGTATGAGGTTTTCTCCTTTGCAGCTTTACACACCTCTTGGCACTGCTGTGAGTGCTCTGCACCCTGTATTGGGAGTGCCCAACTGCAGAGGAGAAGGAACAGGAGGGAAGAAGCACACAGCTGCTGCGGTGGAAGTGTGTGCAGCATGAGCATGCCTCTCCATCATGTCTCTGTAAGCTCCCACCATATCAAGGCAGGGGCAGAGCCTGCCTGAAAGGCCACCTCGCTCTGGCTGTCTCAGATCTACTTCAGTACTTGATGCCTTCGCTGTTTCTGGCAAGGGCATCTGCATGTCTCAGTCTCAATGAAAGCAATTCTGGTTTCTAGTAAGGTCCTCCGTATTGGACGCACCCGCGGGCACTCGGGACCTGCAGGATGGAGCTCTGCATGGGGAAGTTGGCCTGGGTCCTCCTCACTCATGTCTCTTTCTGACTCCTTCCAGTCTTGCTTCCTGGTGCCTGCTTGCCCTTCACATGTCCTCTGTGATGGGGGAAGCTCTGTGTCCCTTTCTGCTGTGCCTCCTCCTGCATTTCCAAGTTCAGGGTGAGTGAGAAGGGGCTGCATTTATCCCGGGTGCAGCTGGTAGAGGTTATGGAATCACAGGAAATTGGGTGGGAAAAGACCTCTGGGGGGGTCTCATCTCATCCGGGCCCCTGCTCAAAGTGGTACCAGGCCCAGCTACATCATCCCAGCCAAGGCTATATCTAGCCAGGCCTTATAAGCCTGCAAGGTGAAGATTGCACCACATCTCTGGGTAATCCTGAGGTGAGTACAGGCTGCTGGTTTCTGCAAAGCAGGGACAGTCTCTGGTCTTGCTGTGGTGCCATTTGTTCCAGCGCTGCCCCAGGATGGGAGCGCCTGTGAACTGCTGCTGCATGAGCACTTACAGGAGTATTAGCACTGTCACTTGTGCCAGGGGTCCTGCCAGAAAGAGCTGGGATCAGACCCAAGGCCTGGAGGCCTGCCTTGCACCCACAACATTGCCCTCTTTGTGCATGGCACAAAGCGAAGGCCGGGCACTGCCCTCAATCACTGGAGCTCCCCTCAAAGCTTAGCCAACCTGCGTGCATGTCTCCCCAGCCCAGTTGCAGCTGGAGATCATTTTAAGCAGCAGCAACACCTCTCACTGCAAGGCCAGCAATGATGTCAAACTGCTGTGCAACTTCTCAGGTAAGTGCCCCTTCGCACCAGACATGCAAGGAGGGACAGGGATGTTAAGCACCTTCCTGAGTCCTATGGAGCTGGTTCCTGAGACTGGCCTGGATGAAACCAGAGGAAGGGGCCTTGCAGAGCTGCCTGGCACTAAGGATGCTCTAGCTGCACCACCCTCCACCCCGGTGTGGTTCATCTGAGAGACTGGCAGACCAGTGGGGCTGGGTCCCTGGGCTTGTGCCCCCCACCCTCCAGCCCCGCGCCCCCCGAGAACCCGGTTTGAATCCACAGCGCTGGAAGCACCACTTCCTTGGCTGAGCTGCCCCAGAGGCAGGGACCTGAAGCCAGGGGTCCTCAGCCTTGGCAGTCTCCCAATGGGGCTGCCCCAGAGCCAGGGACACTGACTGGTCCTCCTGGAAGTAGGGTCAGCATGGATATACAGCCTCTCCCAGCCCCCCAAGGGCACCACTCAGGCATGGCCTACTTTCCTCTCCCTGGCACACACCAAGCTCAGATGATTGCTGTTACTGCAGCCTCATTGGTCCAGGCCCAGCTGTTCCCCAGTGTCCCACTGGCTCAGTGCAGAGATTTCGGGGTTGTGTGATGTCTGTCTGGCCCCAGAAAGTGCTTGCCCACACACCAGGTTCTGTTTGCTTCATGGCAACGGCCGCTGCTGAGTCTCTTAAAACTTCCTGACCAAGAGAGTGGCAATAAGGCCCATAGACAACGCTTTACAGAGCAGGGCCCGCAGGGTTGCTCTAATGCTATGGGTGCTGGCCGTAAAAGCTTGGACAGTGTCTCTTGCAGAAAAATGCAAAACAGTGGTGGGGGCTAGACTGGGTTGTGACAAGACGGCCACAAGAGAGAAAAAAAAACAAACA
The DNA here is from genome assembly GCF_030867095.1 of Alligator mississippiensis. Taxonomy (NCBI): domain Eukaryota; kingdom Metazoa; phylum Chordata; order Crocodylia; family Alligatoridae; genus Alligator; species Alligator mississippiensis. The sequence goes on along the minus strand of NC_081838.1, from coordinate 16,218,601 downwards.
AGTCTCCACTATGGCTGCAACCTATTAAGGCACTGGGAAAACAGTAGAGCTTGTGGTATCCAATACGAGACCCATGGCATAAAATAATAAGAGTGATGGTTCCTCTAAAAGGAAAACTGTTGGCAGAGACCTGACACACTCACCACCTGTGTATGTCCAAGCTAAAAGAGCAAGAAAAAGAATGACCGAGTCAGTGTAACTAGAAAAGGAAAGGAAACTACATATACATTTCAATTGAACTAGCAACAAAAGACTAAATATACATTTAATGCAAAACCTGTAAAATGTGCATTGAATACAGGAAAAGTGTCCTGTATGTGACATCCCCGCATTTCTCAAAGCAGGCATCCGATATCTAAGGTGTTACACCACTTTAGATATTTGTAATACCACAAGCGCATGAGTGAAGGACCCACACTGTGAAAGCTGCCATCAACTGCTTCCTGCCTGCTTGGGTAAAAATCTCTTGCAGCAAAGATACTACAAGGACTAATAAGTCATTTCATAGCAGGAAGGAGTCTTTCTGTCATTTAGTTTTATAGCTTGTTGGTAGTTATTAAAGCAAGGCTTTCTGTGTTGTGTCATTCTTAAAATACTAGGTTTAAAAACCCGCTTTATAAATGCAACAACCAACAGGGAGTGCTGAGTCTCTTAAAACTTCCTCACCAAGAAAGTAGCAATAAGGCCCATGGAGAAGGTGTTGCAGGGAAGGTCCCTCAGGGTTGCTTTCATGCCATGGGTGCCAAGGGCAATGTCCCCATTCACCTCGCGGTGCAGCTGCAGGCAAAGGGCATCCATCTCCATCCCCCAACTCCCCCCTCCCCCCACCTCCACCTCTGTCTCTTGTGCCGATATTTTCTGCAGAAGGGGTGACAGAATCAGCATGAGCTTTTCTCCTCTGCAGCTTCACACATGTCTCGCTCTGCACTGTATGGCCAGTGCCCAACTGCGGAGGAGAAGGAACGTGAGGAGGAAGCACACGGTTGCTGTGTTGGGAGTGTGCGCAGTGCGGACGATGCTTCTCAGCCAGCCTCTGCATGCTCCCACCATCACCATAGCAGGGCAGGAGCATAGGCCCCTGCTAAGAAGGGGATGTACGTCCTGGCTTGTAACCACATCTCCTTGCAGTCTCACTCCCCGCCGCATGCTCACCCTTCTCATGCGTGCTGTGATGGAGGAAGCTCTCTGTCTCTTTCTGCTGTGCCTCCTTCTGCATTTCCAAGCTCAGGGTAGGTGGAAGGGGCTGCATTTTCCTCTGTGGAAGCCAGGAGAGGTTATAGAACCACAGAAAATGGGGGTGGGAAGGGATCTCAGGAGGTTGCATCTAGTCCAAACCCCAGCTGAAAGGACCAGCCTCAGCTACATCATGCCAGCCAAGGCTTTGTCTAGCTGGGCCTTAGAAACCTCCAGGGATGGAGATTGCACCACTCATCTGGGTAACCCTGGGGTGAGAGCAGGCTGCTGGTTTCTGCAAGGCAGGGACGGTCTCTGGGCTTTTCATAGATTCATAGATTCATAGATGTTAGGGTCGGAAGGGACCTTAATAGATCATCGAGTCCGACCCCCTGCATAGGCAGGAAAGTGTGCTGGGTCTAGATGACCCCAGCTAGATGCCTATCTAACCTCCTCTTGAAGACCCCCAGGGACGGGGAGAGCACCACCTCCCTTGGGAGCCCGTTCCAGACCTTGGCCACTTGAACTGTGAAGAAGTTCTTCCTAATGTCCAATCTAAATCTGCTCTGCTAGCTTGTGGCCATTATTTCTTGTAACCCCCGGGGGCGCCTTGGTGAATAAAACCTCACCAATTCCCTTCTGTGCCCCCGTGATGAACTTATAGGCAGGCTTGCCATGGTGCTGTTCGTTCCAGCGCTGCCCCAGCACAGGATCTCCTGGGAGCTGCAGCCACTTTGGCACTTTCAGGAGTATTAGCACTGTCCCTCGTACCAGGGGTGAGGGGATAACACCGAGCACTGCACAGACACTCAAGGCAGGCAGCCTGCAAACAGCCTAGCGGGCTTGGAAACATCTGCTCCCTGTCCCCTGAAAGTTTCTGTTCTCAATGTCTCCTGGACGTCAGTCAAAGAGGTCTGGATTTCAGGTGTTTTCAGAATGGGAAATTGTGGGGGTGAGAGAGTTCATTTTCGAAAGAAGCGTTTGCAGCTTTGGAAATTTCCAGGCAGGAGGAGTATGCAGGAAGAAGGGGCTGCTTGTTCGGTGTGTGGTGTGCATGGGAGGGGCGGGAGGGTAAGGACACAACTCAGAAAGTTAAAAGCCCCTCATACATGCCACCGAGCAGCAACATCGGGCCTGGGCTGGGCGGCTGTTATGTAAATCGGATTGTGCTCTGTGGAGTTTCCTGCCAGTTGCTCTTCAAGGACTGTCTCAGCCCCAAGAGGTGGTTGCCAGGCCTGTGCGAGTATGCAGCTACTGGATCTGGCTATATCAGGCCGCTTCCCATTCCAGGGATCCGATCCGGAGATCCAGACCAGGTTTCTGCTTCGATCTGGCCGATGCAGCTCTGAAGCTTCAGAGCCGCCTTGGAGATCCGGCCATAGGGTATTATGGGGAGTCAATGAAATATCTATAACTTTGTTGTTTTTTGTCTTATTTGGATGAAACGTGCAGGGGTGGGAGCCTCTGCTGAGAGCATGGCACATCCCTGCAGGAACATCCCTGCTACACCCCCGGTACCCAGCTGTGCACAGGGGTGCATTAACACCTTGCTCCCCTTTGCTCCCTGTCTTTTTTGAAGCACTAGGTTGTAAAGAAATGGAAGTGGCTGTGGTTACAGAGGAAAGCGTGTGGTTAGTGCCAGAAAATCAACCGTCAGTTTGGGACGAAATCACCTGGAGAATGAGACTCAGCTCTGGAGTGCAGTATTGGATTGTGGAACTTGCTAATAGGGACAGTCGTGTGGAGCTCAACACAGCCTCCCCGCTAGGTAGGAGAGTCACCTTCCACCCCAAGAATTTCTCACTGCAGATTGAGCTGGTTAACAAGTCGGACAGTGGTAACTATTTCATGGATATGACATCTCCATTCGGCACTACCCATACCACCTGCTTCCGTGTGTCTGTGTTTGGTGAGTATCTGGGCCCTGCTTCCCCCCAATCTCACCTCCTTGGGGGCACCCACTGCCCTCAGCCCCTCTCACCAGGACTTCTCCTTCCAGACCGAGTCCGGCAGCCCAAACTCACAGCGCTCTCTGCTCACGCAGAGCTCAGACGGTGCAACGTGACCCTGTCCTGCCAGGTGCAGGATACTGACAGAGTCGCTTACAGTTGGTCACGAGGTGCATCCTGGAGCCCAGCCACAGGGGACCAGCAGCTCCCCGGGCATCAATCCCAGCTGCAGCTGGAGATCACTGAGGGCAGCAAAGACACCTTCTATCACTGCAACGCCAGCAATGCAGCCAGCTGGGGCATGGCCACCATCCATGTCAAAACAGTGTGCCGCTTCCCAGCCACAGGTAAATGTCCTTTAGCAGGAACCTGACTAAAGATTGTTCCCGGCTAGTCTGAGGGCCCCCCTCACCCCAAAGCAGAAATGAGCTTCCCATTGCAAGCAAGTTCTTCCCTCAGGAAGCCAGAGAACAATATTTGCTGGAGACTTGCACCTCCCTGCTCCCAAGCTTTGCATGCTCATGGGCCAGACACTTAGGGCTGGGCCTTGGGAGGTATTTAGACACTTTGCTCTTGTGGATGTAAAGCAGGGCAAAATATGACCTGTGGGCCAGATGCAGCCCGCCAAGCACTTCCCTCCAGCCTGCGGAGCCCCTTCAAAACCCACGTGATGGCAGCTGCCTCTCTAAAAGCCTCCGGTGGCACCAGCTGCCAGTGACAGCACCTCAGGCTGTTTCCTTGGGTTCTGGTTGAGAGGCAACCGACCCCGACCTTAACCCGCCCCAGCTGGCCTTGCCCAGCTCGGTTCAGGCCACGTTTGCAGCTTGAGAGGGGCAGGGGGGCTGGGCCAAAACCTGTGGTGCTGGTGAAGGGAAACAGTGTCTGGGCTGGCTTCTGCCTCCTGTGCGGGACTGGGAAGGGCCCTGCCCTGCAGGTAAGCCCAGCGAAGTGGCTGCTGGGCAGGCTTTCCCTGTGCTGTGCTGTGCCGTACCGTACAGGGTCGGGCTGGGCAGCCCTGGGGAGGGGAAGCAGCGGCTGGGCTGCAGCTCCGGCCCAGTCAGCACCAGGGAGGAGAGGTGGTGGCGGAGCCGTGTGCCGCTCAGGACAGGACGAGCCCGGCCAGCCAGTCCCCTGCTTGCGCTGACCGGTCCCGAGCGGCACACGGCCTTGCCACCACTTCTGCTGGCTGGTGCCAACCTGGCCGGGCTTGTCCCGTGCCCAGCAGCATGTGGGAAGCCAGCTTCAGCTTTTGGGTCCAGCTGCCACAGGTAGGGGGAAAGTTCTGGGGGAGGTCTGGTGCCCCCGAAACCCCACTGCTGGGGCAGGATGTTAGAGAGGTCACAACCCCTTTGCTACTTGGTAAGTTGTGCAAGGGGAGGGACTTCCAGTGGCAAAGGCCAGGGGTCAGGGTGGGGGGATGTCCGGTCCCAAGATGATGACTAGGGGTGGGGCAACTGATGGGGTGGGGCTACCCATGCGGCCCTTGATAGCTTGCCAAAAGACATTGAGCAGCCCTCTGCCCAAAATAATTGCCCACCCCTGATGTAGAGGGCATTAGGCACCTAAGTACTGTCAAGTGACAGCCCATACTGATGTCGATGGTGTTGGACAACAGGTTGATGCACAGAATTCATTGCGTTGACCGGCAGACCAGGCCTGGCTCCCCAGACTACAGGTCAGCCTGCCATAGGGATGCACTGAGCGGACCTTTAACCCAGCCACACAGGAATGCACCGGTTTGACTTGTAGCCTGGCAGCAGCAGCATGAAAACAGCTGGATACATTACGAGGTGGCCCAGCTGTGCCGTGACTCCTTGGCCCTGTGATGACCGGCTGAGCTGCTGCTTGAGCATCACTTCTCCGTTGCTCCATAGAAACAGGCCTAGGCTCACCGTCACCGCAGTTACAGTAAAGGGTGTTTCCTCTGCTCCGAGTGATGCTGTGAGAGACCTGGCATCGGGCACTGGGACTGCCCCACTCTGGGCGCCTGACTCCAACAGGCATGTCCCGCTCTGGCCCCTGTTCACAGCCCAGGGCTCCCCCTCCCCGGTACTGCCTGCTCCTGCCCACCTGCAGCCAGGGAGGGACTGCAGCCCTGCCACAAGCTGATTGCTCCCCCAGCTCTGACCCACTGCCTTGCTCTCTTCCAGCCTCGTCGCTGTCCTACTGCCAGACCAAGGGGCTCATCCTGCTGCTGGTGCTGGGGCTGCTGATCACTGGGACTGTGGCGGTGCATGTTGTGGCTGGCAAGCAGCCAAAAAGGGACTGAACGGGGCCCAGCAAACTGCCCCTGCACCCACTGGGAGGGAGGGATTGAGGGAGGCATTTGCCTGCAGCTTCCAAGGGGTTCCTGTCCCATCTGCATCCCAGAGAAGCAGCCGATGGGTCTGTAGGGGGCAAGTCCCAGTGCCTGAGCCCGGTCCCTGATGCAGTGCATGAGCAATACAGCCCATGGAGAAAGCTTTGCAGGCCAGGTCCCTCAAGGTTGCTCTCATGCCATGGGTGCTGGCTGTAAATGTTTGGACAGTGTCTCTTGCAGAAAAATGCAAGACAGTGGCTGGGGCAAGACGGTTGTAGTGACAAGACTGCCACAAGAAAAAAAAAGTCTCCACCATGGCCACGACCCATTAAGGCCTACAGACAGTGGAGCTTCAGGCATTCAGTGCCAGACCCCAGCCATAAAATAATAAGACTGATGCTTCCTTTAAAAGGAACATTGTTGGCAGAGACCTGACACACTCATCACATGTCTATATCCAAGATAAAAGAGTAGGTAAAAATCTCTTGCAGCTAAGATAACACAAGGACTAATAGCTCATTTCATAGAGGGAAAGAATCTTTTTCTATCATTAAATTTATAGCTTGTTGGTATTTGTTATAGCTTTATAAGTGCAACAAGGAGCTGAGGGTGCTGGGTCTCTTAAAACTTTCTTGGCAAGAAAGTGGAGTAGACTTTGCCAGGCAAGTCTGTCAGGGTTGGTATCATGTCACGGGTGCAAGGGAAATGTTCACCTTCACGTCACGATGTAGCTGCAGGCGCTGAGCATCTACGTCCATCCTGCAGCTCCCCACACCTCCACCCATGTTTCCGAGCCATTATTTTCTGATAAAGGGATGACCGAGCCAGCATGAGACAGGGGAGAGATTAAAGAGTGTTGGCTGGACTGCTGGCACAGGCAGGGTAGCAACGGTGGTACCAGGAGACCCCCTGAGTGTCATTGTGACAAACAGTCGGTATGAAGGCCTCCCGCAGCTCCCCGATGGCCTCCCACTGCAAATCACTGACCTGAGGCTGGAGGACGCAAGGTCCTCCATAGCTCAAATCAATATGGATAGAAGCCAGTTCACCAGGCTCTTCACACTGCACATCTATGGTGAGTGCTATTTTTTTAACTGTCTCAAAGTTAACTCATTAATGTAGGAGTTAAACAGTCTCTGCCCACCAAGCCACCATGGCAGTCTCTCCCCTACGGTTGAAATGCAACCGGCTAATTAATCAAAAGGTCTGGAAGGGCACAGGAATGGGGTTGGATACCCTGGTAGGGATGTGCGCTACACGTGACCTGGGAGGGAGGGCCTGCGGGAGATGTTTGCCTGCAGTTTCCAAGGGGTTCATGTCCCAGCTGCAGCACGGAGAAGAAGCAGCCGGTGTGTCTGCAGGGGTCACAGCCCATCTTCCTGGCCCCGTATCAGCACAGAGGCTTCAAAGGCTGGAGCAGGAGGTGGCGCAGGGAGCTGGGCTCCTCTTTGCACCACCTTGGGCAGGTGCCTGATGCAAGGAGCTTGTGTCCTTCCCACTGCTGGGGTTCCCCCTGCAGAGCTTGTGGCATTGCTCCTCTCCCACGCAAGGAGCCCTGCGGGGCAGCTGTGGCCTATGAATAAACCATCTCACTCTGCACGTCTGTGTCTCTGAACCCTGCCATGGTCAACCCTCCTTCCAGCCCCAGGGCCCCATCTGGCTGTACCCTGGCCCTCAGTGTCCGCTTAGCCATCCACACTGCCCATGTCAAACTCCCTTCGTGCCAGGCTTTCCGATGCCAGATGACCCCCCAGTTCCCTTTTCAAGCAGCCTCAGTGGTGGCATTGGGGGCTGGGGTGCATGTTATCTGCTGTTTCAGTGACTGGTGCTGTGTGCCCAGCAGATCTGAGTGGGGATACCAAATCCTGCATCCTGAGAGCTGCCACCCCTTGCTTCCCTTCCTAGGTCTGTGCAGAAGGTCCTGCCCCAAGGGGACCTGTCCAGAAATGGTCCAGGCCAGGGAGGAAACAGCAGCCTTGGAGGGCTGGGGCTGGGGGGGAGCTGCGGGCTGCAGTGGAGAGGCACCTGCAGAGCTGGCGACCAGGCCAGGCTCTTGGAGCTGAGAGAAGTCCCGGTGCTTGGTGCTAGACATGGCCCATTTGGCTCCAGAGTGATCCCTGGCACAGGGAAGGTGCAGGGTGGCTGCTGGGAGGTCCTGCCCCTGGTGCTGCTGCCTTCAGCCTGGGCTCAGGGTGGGCCTTTGGCTGGGATGCTCCCTGCACCTGGGCTGGACAAAGGTGAAGGAAGGTGAGGAGGAGCCTGGTGCTGCCTGGGCAAGGGTAGGGCCTGCAGGAAGGGTGCGAGCAGCCCCGAGCTCTTGGGCAGTGCAAGCCCTGCAGCAGGGGTAGGGAGAGGAAGAAACTGGGGGAAACAGAGGTAAGAGTTCAGTGGGGCAAGGCGAGGCTGGCAGCTTGGGGGAGCCAGGTGGGGAGTAAAGGCCAGGACAGGAGGCACAAGAGCCCCAGAGCTGCTCCTCCCTGGCTGCGAGATAGGGGCCTTGGACCCTTTGGTCCTGGCACCATGCTAGAAGCAGGCATGAGTGCCCAGAGTTGGGGGTGCTGTGCCACGCCCCCATAGACAAGGCAGGGGCAGGGCCCTCTCAGCAGCCAGTGTCTGGGGCTCTGTGGGCAAAGGGGCCAGGGGCTGGGCAGGACAATGCCCGTGTATGTGGTAGGGTCCAGCTCCATCACCCTGAATCTGTGTTGTTCCCTTTCAAGGTGCAGGACTGCCTGGAGCAGGTGCAGATGCAGCCTCCATGGAGCTGGTCGGGACCCTGGGGGAGACGGTCACCTTTGTCTTTGTGATCCCAGCAGGGGAGAGATTAGACATTGCTGGCTGGACTGTTGGCACAGGCAGTCTAACAAGCATGGCACCAGGAGACACCCCCCCCCCCCCCCGAGTGTCCTTGTGTCAGAGAATTGCTATAGGGGCCGCCTGCGTGTCCCCAGCGACGGCCTCTCACTGCAAATCACCGACCTGAGGCTGGAGGACGCGGGGTCCTACACAGCTCAAGTCATCACAGACAAGAGGGAATTCACCAGGTTTTTCACACTGCGCCTCTATGTTGAATGCAGGTTGTTTTTAACTCTGCAGCAAAAATAACTTGACAATTAGGTTAACTTAACAGGAGTTAAACAGTCTCTGCCCATTGAGCCTCCAAGACAATCTCTCCCCTCACATTGCAACAGCCTAATTAGAAAAAATTTCCTGGAAGCTCACAGCAACAATGATGGATACACTGGTAGGGATGTGCATCCCACTGTGTGGAAGAGGCAGGATTAGCACTGCTGTTTCTGTGCCCCGGTCCAGGGGAGCAGTCTCTGCTTTCACCACACAGCCGGAGTGAAGACGTGTTGAGCAGCGCCCTTGTCACTCTGCTGTTAGAGCTCATGAGTGTGGATATTTGTGAGCAAGGAGCCTGCATAGAAATATCAGACTTTTAGGTACACTTGACAGGAGTTAAACAGTCTCTGCCCACCGAGCCTCAAAGACAATCTCTCCCCTCCCACTGAAATGCAACAGCCTAATCAGTAAATGTCCTGGAAGCGCACAGGAACGGTGATGGATACACTGGCAGGGATGTGAATCCCACTCTGTGGATCAGGCAGGATTAGCACAGCTGTTTCTGTGCCCGGTCCAGGGGAGCAGTCTCTGCTTTCACCACACACCAGCAAACTTGGGGGCACTTTGCAGATCCAGGATCTGAGTGTTGCAGCTGCAGCCGGAGTGAAGACATGTTTTGTGCAGTGCCCTTGTCACCTCTGCTCTAAGAGCTCAAGTGTGTCTATATTTGTGAGCAAGGAGCCTGCATAGAAATATCAGTCAGCAGGCACATCTCACATGGACACATCCCTGCGGGGGTCTTCCACCCCCAGGAGCCTCCTGCATGGACCCAGCATCGCCCAAGGTGAGGCTAATAGGCATTTTCCTGTCTGCTTTGTCACCTGGTGCTCTCAGCAGCTCTGCTCTCCTGGTAATGTCTCAGGGAGATGCTTTCAGGAAGACAGGGTGCTGTTTACTTCCCTTCACACCTGTATCCTCCCATTTACAGTTCCTTTCCTCCTCCTGCAGAGTGTCTGCCCCAGCCCATGATTGACTGCGATGCCCAGAGCTGTGTCAATGGGCTCTGTAACACCACCCTGAGCTGCACCATCCCCAACAGAGGCAGCAATGTGACCTACAACTGGAGTGCCGCAGACCCCCAGGCCCCCAGTACGACCACTCAAGGATCCAGCGTGATCATCTCTCACCCAGATCTTCCAGTAAACGTCAAGTGCACCGTGCACAACCCCATCAGCAGCAGCTCCACGATGACTGCCTGTGTCAGTGCCTTCTGCACAGGTAACATGTCTTATGGGGAAGCTCTGCGCAGCCTTCACCTGGGGAGAACAAGCATCAGACCTGCATGTTTGCTGCTAGGAAGCATCTGACTCTAAATGCTGCCCCTTCCCCACCCCAAATCTCTGCCCTACAAATCTCCCCTGACCCTGCTACAGAGGGAGTCACACACACCATCTCTGTGCAGGGACGGCCCAGCCCTGACCTCCTGGTGGGGCTCTTCCTCCCCCTGGAAGCACCCCAAGGGCTGTCTCCAACCCCACTGCTCTGCAGGGCAAACACCATGGGGCAGCACCAGCCACTTCCCCCAGCTCTGAGCCGCTGCCTTGCTCTAGTTCCAGCACAACCACCCTCCCACTCCTCATCGCTGTCCTGCTGCCAGGCCAAGGGGCTCGTCCTGCTGCTGGTGCTGGAGGCGCTGATCATTGGGACCATTGTGGCTGATAAGCAGCCAAAACAGGACTGGACAAGGCACAGGGTCTCCACTGGCAGGTCTGGTGCCCAAGGTCTCCCCACACTATTTCCCCTTTCCTGTGAGCCCAGCCCAGTCCAGCCCAGCCCAGCCCAGCCCAACCCCAGCAGAGGGGAGCTCCTGGCCAGCCTTGCCACCTGCCCCTGCACTTCTGTCCCTCCTCGAACAACTGCCCTGCGGATGTGCCCGCCCAGGTGCCCAGCCTGGCCCCTGCTTCTGCTCTTCCATTCAGGCAGGCAGTGCTCTACTGCTGGGCCAAGAGACTCATCCTGCTGCTACCAGCCCTGGCGCCCAGGGGGAGGCTTTACACAGGCTCGGACCCAGGAGCAGAGACCCTGCAGGGTGCTGTGTTCGGACCCAGAGGCCTTCAGGGCTGGTTTGACTTTTGTGCTTAGCTCAACTTGCATGCTAAGCTTGAATTGTGGTCAAGACAAGCATCTGGCGAAAGGAGCAAATGGAAAAATACTGTCCTTGCCTTCAAACTTAACAGGAAGTTGGCTGACTATATTGAATAAATATAGCCTGAGCAAAAGAGGAACAGTGAGAGCAAACATACCCCCACCTAAGAAGGAAAAGATGAGCAAGGAAGAGAGACTCCCAGTTAAAGTTAACCACATTTGACAAACAGAAGCCGTTGCTATCAAGAGCAGTGCCTCACGGATCAGTCCCGGGCTGGTTTTGTTGAGTGTCTTCATCATCGACCTGGAGGATGGGATGCAGTGCACCCTCAGCAAGTTCGCAGATGACATCAAGCTGCAGGGAGTAGCAGCTACCCTGGAGGGTAGGGCTAGGATTCAGAGTGACCTAGACAAATTGGAGGACTGGGCCAAAAGGAGTCCCATGAGGTTCAACAAGGACAAGTGCAAAGTCCTGCACTTAGGACGGAGCAATCCCATGTGGCGGTACAGACCAGGGCCGACTGGCTGGGCAGCAGCTCCAGAGAAAAGGACCTGGGGAAAAGGAGATGAATATGATCCAGCAGTGTGCTGTTGGTGCCAAAAAGGCTAATGCCGTACTGGGCTGCATTGGTAGGAGCATTGCCAGCAGATAGAAGAAAGTGATTCTTCCCCTTTATTCAGCACTGGGGAGCCCACATCGGGAGTCCTGTGTCCAGTTTTGGCCCTCACTACAGAAAGGAGGTGGACACATTCGAGAAAGTCCAGTGGAGGGCAATGAAAACGGTTCATAGGCGGGGGCACATGGCTTGTGTGGAGAAGCTGAGCGCACTGGGCTTACTTAGTCTGCAGAGGAGAAGACTGAGGGGGGATTTAATAGCAGCCTGTAACTCCTTGCAGGGTGGTTGCAAAGAGGATGGACCTGCACTGATCTCAGTGGTGGCAGATGACAGAACAAGGAGCAATGGGCTCCAGTTGCAGCAACACAGGTTGAGGTTAAATATTAGGAAAAGCTTTCTCACCAGGAGGGTGGTGAAGCACTGGGATAGTTTTCCCAGACAGGCTGTGAAATCTCCATCCTTGGAGGTGTTTAAGACCCAGCTAGACAAAGCCTTGGATGGGATGATGCAGCTGGGGCTGATCTTGCTTTGAGCAGGGGGTGGGACTAGATGTGACGTTCTGAGGTCATGTGAACGTCGAGTGGGTAAGGTAACTAGTAGGGTGAAAGTGCTAGACTTTAGGAAAGCTGATCTCAATGAACTCAGGCGATTAGTCAAGGACGCACTGCAGAGTAAGAGTTTTGAAGTGATGGGAGCCCAAGAAGGGTGGCTGTGCCTTAAGGAAACGATCCTTCGGGCACAAAGCGAGACGATCCCCATGCGAGGCAAAAGAGGGAAAGGAGCCAGGAGGCTTCCCTGGCTGACCAGAGAAATCCAGGGCAGCCTAAGGGCCAAAAGGGGAGCACAAAAAAAGTGGAAACAGGGAGAGATCACCAAAGACGAATATACCTCCTCTGCTCGTGCTTGTCGGGAGGCAGTTAGACAGGCAAAAGCTACCATGGAGCTGAGGATGGCATCCCAAGTAAAAGACAACAAGAAATTGTTTTTTAGATATATTGGGAGTAAAAGGAAGGCCCAGGGAGGAATAGGACCCCTGCTAAATGGGCAGAAGCAATTGGTGACGGAGAGGGGGGACAAGGCCAAACTCCTCAACGAATTCTTTGCCTCAGTGTTCCTAAGCGAGGGGCACGACGAGTCTCTCACTGGGGGTGTAGAGAGGCAGCAGCAAGGCGCCAGACTGCCATGCGTAGACCCTGAGATGGTGCAGAGTCACTTGGAAGAACTGAATGCCTTTAAGTCGGCAGGCCCGGATAAGCTCCATCCGAGGGTGCTGAAGGCACTGACCGACATCATTGCAGAGCCACTGGCGGGAAAATTTGAACGCTCGTGGCGCACGGGCCAAGTCCCGGAGGACTGGAAAAGGGCCAACGTGGTCCCCATTTTCAAAAAGGTGAGGAAGGAGGACCTGATGAACTTATAGGCAGCCACAAGGTCGCCTCTCAACCTTCTCTTGCAGAGGCTGAAAAGGTCCAGGTTCTCTAGTCTCTCCTCGTAGGGCTTGGCCTGCAGGCCCTTAACCATATGAGTGGCCCTTCTCTGGACCCTCTCCAGGTTATCCACATCCCTCTTGAAGTGTGGCGCCCAAAACTGCACGCATTACTCCAACTGCGGTCTGACCAGCGCCCGATAGAGGGGAAGTATCACCTCCTTGGATCTGTTCGTCATGCGTCTGCTGATGCACGATAAAGTGCCATTAGCTTTTCTGATGGCTTTGTCACCCTGCTGTCTCATGTTCATCTTGGAGTCCACTAGGACTCGAAGATCCCTTTCTGCTTCCGTGCCACCCAGCAGGTCATTCCCTAGGCTGTAGGTGTGCTGGACATTTTTCCTCCCTAGGTGCAGCACTTTGCATTTCTCCTTGTTGAACTGCATCCTGTTGTTTTCTGCCCACTTGTCCAACCTGTCCAGGTCTGCTTGTAGTTGTTCCCTGCCCTCCGGCGTGTCCACTTCTCCCCACAGTTTTGTGTCATCTGCAAACTTGGACAGAGTACACTTCACTCCCTCGTCCAAGTCGCTGATGAAGACATTGAAGAGTATCGGTCCTAGGACCGAGCCCTGCGGGACCCCACTGCCCACACCCTTCCAGGTCGAGACCGACCCATCCACTACGACTCTCTGGGTGCGACCCTCTAGCCAATTCGCCACCCACCGGACTGTGCAGTCATCCACGTCACAGCCTCTTAACTTGTTCACCAGTATGGGGTGGGATACTGTATCGAAGGCCTTCCTGAAGTCTAAGTATACGACATCCACCCCTCCTCTTGTGTCCAGGCGTTTTGTAACCTGGTCATAAAAAGAGACTAGATTAGTCAGGCATGATCTACCTGCTACGAACCCGTGCTGGTTTCCCCTCAGCATAATTTGTCCTGCCGGGCTCTTGCAAATGTGAGCCTTGATAATTTTTTCAAAGACTTTGCCAAGGATGGAGGTGAGACTGACTGGCCTATAGTTGCCCGGGTCCTCCTTCCTCCCCTTCTTGAAAATGGGGACCGCATTGGCCCTTTTCCAGTCCTCCGGTATTGCAGCCGTGCAGTCATGGGAAGCAATCTCAGCCCATCTGCTCAGCACTTAGCAGAGAAGTGTCATGGGGCAGCACGTTTGTTGGGGGTAACAAGGGGCATTTCAGGTCAGTGAGTCAGGGGCTGGGGAATGTTCCTGGCAGTTTCACTAGGATGCCAACCCGCAGCTTCCCCGTGCACACAGGACCCAGTTTGGATTAGAGCCCTGGGATCCTGGAAATACTGAGACGGTTCAGCTGGCCGAGCAGGATTTACTCTTTTCAGCCAGCGAGGCAGGTGGGCCTGGGTGGGGGGAAGTTGGACATCCCGTGGCTGGTACATACCTCATCCTCACTGTATTGGCAGGCGTGAACAGTGGCATTTTGATGTAAAAGCAGCCCTTGGATCCGTGCTAATCTCATGCATTGGGTGTGATCGGTGGACAGTCGGGCTGTGACCTGTTTCCTGACTCCCTGGCAGTTGCTGACCTGATCCTGGGTCTGTCAGGCAGGTAACAACAACAGGAATAGCCTGTACTGCACTAGCTCAGCGCACAAAGCTCTTGGCTATGCCGGGGCTGAGGCTGGCTCCTGTCCCAGCTTGGAAGAGCAAGGGAGAGGGGAAAGGGTGGGCAGCCCTATGGATCCTGGCTGAGCTGCTGAGGGATGGCAGTATTAACCCCCTGCCCTCCTTTAACCTCTTCTATCCCCGAATCTGCCCCCTTCCTTATTGCTCTTCTCTGCCTATTCCCACTTTGTGCAGCCATGAAGGAACCAGGAGGAAGTGCTGGCAGGCTGGGTTGTGGAGGGGTGGGGTTTCTGTGCTGCGGGACACACTGCTGAGTCGGGGTTTTGGCAAGCCGTGGCAGGATTGGGGCCTGAAGGTGCTGGAAGGGAGACACAGCATCTGGTCACACTGCCGTGGGCCTCTTCATACACTTCCTCTGCTGCTGGGTGATGCATTCACAACCCAGCCCTGCTCAAGCCATCTTAGCCCTGATTTATGCAGGGCTGCTTGCACTTGTGGGGTGCTCAGGGCCTGCCGGATTGACCACTCAAGGGAGAAGTCAGCCTGCTTCCTCATTATTCATCATTTCTCCATCTGACTTCTTCAGCCTGGCCACATAACCTTGCTCTCCACTGCCTGGTCTGCACTCGCCTGCCCTGCGCAACTCAGCCGGGATGATGCGGGCTCTCGGACCCCTCCTGCTCTCCCTCCTTCTGCTCCTCCAAGCTGGAGGTGAGTGACAAGGGGCTGCTCTTCCCTCAGTGCAGTGTGGGGTGAGCTCAGGCATGGGAGAAGGGGTCTTTAGAGCAGAGACCATCTTTGGGAGCTGTGTTTGTGCCATGCTTTGCAGAGGGGAGCACTGGGCTAGAATGAGGGATATCGAAAAGCAGCATGAGCTTCCAGGGAGATGCATCTTTTCTACTTCTTCTGTTGAAAATGCAAGACACGGCTTGCACCTAAGTGCCCTTCGAACCCGAGAGAAGTGTGTGGCAGTCTTTATTTCTCTAAAGAGCTGAGGAGTCTGTGAACCCTTCTCTCCCCCTTGCCCTTCTGAACCCCCAGGTTGTCAAGAAGTAAAAGTGATGGCTGGTGTTGGGGAGACGGTTCAGCTGCAGCCCAAGACATGGCCGTCGTCCTGGGTGGCAATCAACTGGAAAGTGAAACTGCGTTTAGAGGGCTACTGGATCCTCAGACACGATCAGAACAGCACCTCGGCCAATCCATTACTGCCCTTTGCTGACAGAGTCTCTTTCCACCCTGGGAATCTCTCGCTGCAGATTAACTCGGTCACGGAGAAAGAGAGTGGCCTCTACACCATGGACCTGATGCTGGGGGATGGCTCTGGAATCACCAGTAATTTTCGGCTGTTTGTGCTTGGTGAGTTTGGGGGTGCCACTTTCCCCCCGTGCTCACCCCCGAGGCACCCAGCCCCTCTCACTGGGACTTCTTCTTCCAGACCGTGTCCAGCAGCCCAACATCAAGGCATCTACTTCCCAGGAGCGTGGATGGTGCTACCTTACCCTGTCCTGCTTGGTGCCCAAATCTGCCTGGGTCACCTACAGTTGGTCTCGAGGGGTATCTTCCAGCCCAGCCCCAGAAGACCATTGGCTCGAAGAGCATCAAGCCGATTTGCAGCTGGAGATCACTAAAAGTGGCAGCAACACCTTCTATCACTGCAATGTCAGCAATGCCATCAGCTGGGGCATGGCCACCATCGATGTCGAACCGCTGTGCAACTACACAGGTAAGTGCTCGCTTTGCACCACACATACGAGGGGGACCAAGGATGTTTAGCATCTTCCTGGGTCCTATGGAGCTGGTTCGTGAGCCTGGCCTGAATGAAACCAGAGGAAGGGGCCTAGCATCTGTGAGGACGCTCTAGCTGCCCCAGCCTCCATCCCAGTCTGGCTCCTCCGAGAGCCTGGCAGACTGGTGGAGCTGGGTCTCGGGCCTTGGGTTCCTGCTCCTCCTCCTGCTCCTGGAAGAAGGCAGAGCCCCAGGCTGTGTGGGCCTGGGGCTGGGAAAGGCAATGCCCGTGTGCGCGGGGATCCAGCACCACTGCCTTCAATCCGTGTTGTCTCCCATCAAATGCAGGATGGTCTGGAGCAGGCACAGAAGCCCCCACAACAGAGGTGGTCCGGACCCCAGAGGCCGCCCCAACAGAGCTGGTTGGGACCCCAGGGGAGACGGTCATGTTTCCTCTCAAGATCCCGGCAGGGGAGACATTAGATAATGCTGCCTGGATGATTGGCACAGAGAGTCTAGCAATGGCTGGAGACCCCCCGAGTGTCCTTGTGTCGGGCAGGAGGTATAGGGGCCGCCTGCGTATCCCCAATGATGGCCTCTCACTGCACATCACCGACCTGAGGCTGGAGGACGCGGGGACCTACACAGCTCAAGTTAACACAGATAAAAGCCAATTCACCAGGCTTTTCACACTGCACATCTATGGTGAGTTGTACCTTATTTTAATCTGTGCCAAAAATAACACTGAAAGTGTAGGAATTAAACAGTCTCTGCCCAGCAAGCCCCTGCACCAGTCTCTCCTCTGCAGGTGAAATGCAACAGCTACTTAATATAAAGGTCTGGAAGGGCACAGGAAAGGGGATGGATACCTCCAGGGGCTGTGAATCCCCCTCCCTGGAAGGGGCAGGATGAGCACTCCTACTTGTGACCAGTCCAGGGCAGCAGTCTCTGCTTTCCCTACATCAGCCAAGCGGGGTGCACTGGACAGATCCGGGCTGTGAGCGTTACAGCTGCAGCCAGAGTAAATACACATTGTGCAGCACCATTGTCACCTCCACGCTAAGAGCACACAAGTGTGGATATTTCTGAGCAAGGACTCCTGGACAGAAATATCAGTCATCAGGGGCATCTCACACCAGACACATCCCTTTGGGGGTCTTCCATCCCCAGGGCCTGCTACGGGGACCATCCAGCATCGCCTGAGCGGGGGCTGATAGGCCTTTATCTTCTCTGCTCTGTCACCTGGTGGTCTCAGGGGATGTGCTGTCCCGGTAGTGTCTTAGATAATTGCTTGCAGGAAGGCGAGGTGCTGGTTTCTTCCCTTCACACCTGTATCCTCCCATTTTGGTTCCTTCCCTCTCCCTGCAGAGCGGCTGCCAGAGCCCATGATTCACTGCAATGCCCAGAGCTGTGTGAATGGGTCCTGTAACATGACCCTGAGCTGCACCATCCCCAATGGAGGCAACAAGGTGACGTACAGCTGGAGCACCCCACAGCCCCTCCGTATGTTCAGTCAAGGATCCATCGTGATCATTACTCACCCAGATCTTCTTATAAACGTCACGTGCACAGTGCAGAACCCCGCCAGCAGCAGCTCCACGATGGCCTATGTCAAGGCCCTTTGTGCAGGTAACATGCCCTGTGGGGAAGCTACATGCAGCCCACACCTGGGGAGAATGGTCCTCATGGTGAAGGCTGTTGGGGGGGCCACAAGGCACCTGACTCCAGGCAGATGCTGCACCACTCTCCAGCCCAAATTCCTCCCCTGCAGATTTGCTCTGACCCTCCTACCCAGGCAGACACATGCACCATCTCTGTGCAGGGAGGGCCCAGACCATGGAGCTCCCTGCAGGGCTCCTCTTGGCCCTGGAAGTACCCCAGGGGCTGGCCTATCCCTGCTGCCACTCAGGGCAAACAGCGTGGGAAGCACCAGTCCCTTCCCCCTGGCATTGTTCCTCTACCTTGCTCTAGTTCCAGCAACCATGCCTGTCCAGGCCTCATCACTCTCCTACTGCCAGGCCAAGGGGCTCATCCTGCTGTTGGTGCTGGGGGTGCTGATCACCGGGACCGTGGGAGTGCACATCATGGCTAGCAAGCCACCGAAACAGGACTGAGCAGGGCCGAGCCCACATCAGCCCTGCTCCACTCCAGGAGAGGAAGATGAGGGGAGGCTGCAGCACGGAGGAGAAGCAGCCAGTGGGCTGCAGGGGTCTGACTATGAGTGTCGGAGACCAGTTCCTAAAGCAGCACGGGCGCCCTGCAGAAGTTTCACCCCATCGCTGCCTCCTCCCCTGCCCAGGGGGCCAAACGATCAAGACCCCAGTCTGCAAGGCAGTCACTGGCTGGGCTCAGGGGCACACAGACATGGGCAAGGCACAACACTGCTGTCCCGGGGGCAGCTGCAGCCTCTACACAAACCTTCCCTCCTCTGCACTGTCTGTCTCTGAACCCTCAGGGTCAATCCTCCCCCCATGCCCCAAGAGCCCCCTGAGGTTGCACCATGGGTCCCAGGGCTTGTTCAGCAACCAGCACTGTGGGTGCCAACGTCCCTGTAAGGCAGGCTCTCCACTGGGAGGGGTAATGCCCAAACACTCCAGCCCCCCATTTCTCTTTTGCAACAAACCCAGCCTAGCCCCATCATGGGAGAGCTCCCAAGAAGCCTTGCTGCCTGTCCCCGCGCTTCCCACCCCTCCTTGAAAGCCTGCCTCCATTGCACCCACCCCAGTGCCTGGCCTGGCCCCTGCTCCTGCTCCTCTGCCCAGGCAGGGCACTGCTCTCCTGCTGGGCCAAGGGGCTATTCCTGCTGCCACCAGCACTGGTGCCCAGGGGGAGAGGCTTGGACTCAGGAGCAGAGACCCCACAGGGTGCTCTGTTGGGAACCAGGGGCCATCAGGTGTGGATTTTGACCTTTGTGATTGACTTAAGCTCCATGCATTGCTTGAATTGTGGTCGAGACAAGCAGCCAGTGAAAGGACCAGGTGGAAAATATTGACCCCGCTTAAAAAGAAATTGAGAAGTTGGCTTACTAAATTGAATAAATATATCCTGAAGCTCCTCCTGCCTCTGCCTGGCACTCAGACAGCAGTTGCCAGTCCTGGAGACCCCCCAGCACAGCCCGGCCTAGTGCCAGCAGGGTGGGCACTGCATCACTGCCTGGCACAGCCCCAGGGCCCCCCGCCGGCAACCCCGCCCCTGCCTAACCCCTGCCTCCCTGCTCCCGGCAGCGCCACAGATGCCTCCTGCCCCCCAGCCGTGTCCGCCTCTGTCCAGGCTGCGCTGCCCGGTGCCTCTTGTAGCAACCCCCGGGGGCAGCGGTGCCCGGGGCATCTGGCCAGGAGGGGCAGGGGCCGTTATGTGCTGCAGGAGGGGTGATCAAATCATCCAGAGGAAGGACGCCAGGGAGACGCTTACAGCCCGGGGCAGCTGCAGCTCGTTGGGCTCCCAGGTGAGCCGGCTCCGGGCTGCCTTCCCGGCCGCTCCTCGCCCCGCGCCGGCCTCGCTGCCCGGGCCCGGGCCGGACACCCAGGGGCAGCCCCGGTTCCTCGTGCGTGCTCCGCGCCGCGGACGCTGCTGCTCCGCCTGACACGCGCTCCGTGCCCGGGCCAGGCCGGGGCTGCAGGGCAGAGGCACCGGCAGAGCTGGCGGCCAGGCCGGGCCCTTGGAGCCGGGGGCCGGGCCGGCAGCAGGGCAGCCCCGGTGCTCGGCGCTGGACGCGGGCCGTGGGGCTCGGCGCTGACCCCGCGCGGGGAGCTCCTGGCCCCGGTGCCGCCGCCGCCGCCGCCTTCCCCGCGGGCAGCCCGGGCCGGGCCCCTCCGTGTGCGCCGCTCGCCGCGCCGGGCCGGGCCCGGGGAGCCCGTGTCCGGCCGGGAGCGGTGTCCGTGCGCCGCCGCCTCCAGGCCCCGCACCTGCGGCCGCCCAGCGCCGTGCCCGGGATGCCCGGGGCCCCGCGCCGCCTCCTGCCCCTCCTGGCCTCACCTGTCCGGGGAAAGACCGTGCCCAGGCAGGCGGGTTTCCTCCTAGCGACGAGCAGCTCTTTCTGGGCGGGGTGGTACCCTGCCCCGGGTAATGCAGCAATGCCCGCTCTCCACCTGCACGCCAGTCTCTGTGCCGGTATTTCCTGCTAAAGAGGTGACAGAACCGGTATGAGGTTTTCTCCTCTGGAGATTTACACACCTCTTGGCCCTGCTGTGAGCGCTCAGCACCCTGTATGGCCAGTGCCTGACCGCAGCGGAGAAGCAGGAAGCAGGTGGGCCGTGGTGTGGAAGTGTCTGCAGCGTGGACGATGCCACTCAGTCATGTCTCTGCAAGCTCCCACTGTACCAGGACAGGGGCAGAGGCCCTGGCTGAAAAGCCACCGTATGTCAGACTTTGCCTGGCTTGTAACCACATCCCTCTGACTCAGGTCTGCTGTTCATAGCATGGGCATCTGTGTGGGTCAGTCTCAACGGGAGCAATTGTGCTTTCTACTAACGTCCTCCCTGCTGGGTGCACTAATGCCGCAGGCGATGCATAGGGAGGGTACGGGGGGCGCGGGGTACTTGCACCTCCTGAGATTGGCAACTGCCGACTCTGCTACCGGTGTCTGGGTAGTAAACTTTTATAATAATTTTTACACATTTTCATCCCACAGGGTAACAGCTATAGGGCAAGATTGTGAGTGGCTCTAAAACCAACAGATTAGCATAAGACTAGGTACAAAAAGTGCATGCGTCAGGTAACCAGCAGGAAAAAGGGAACAGAACGGTAATAGCTTTTCCAAGCCCAGACCCCGAACTCCCGGTGTGAGTGAAGATCGGAATCTGATCAAGACAACTTCCCCAGTAATCCCTCTGACATTGTCGATCGGGGATGCCTGACTTTGCCTGCGATAGATTGATCTATCTATCTGTTGTTATTATTTACTATTAGCTCTTCAATACTGCATTATCTGCTTATCGCATTGATCTTTCTGTTAACTGTTCTGTGTGTAAGCTATAATAAATTTGCCATTGCTTCACGCCCAACTCAGCCTTTCAATCCCGAACCAAACAGCCTAGGGGCTGATACAGTTGCAGCACCCAGTCAGCCAGGCAACTAAATTGATATACTCACAGTGCCCAGTTGGCCTGTGGCACACTACCAGCACATGAGTGAAGACACATGCTCGGTGAAACCTGACATCAACTCCAATGTTGAAAGAGGACATCAACCAATGTTGATGGCCTTCAACTCCGAAAAATGCAAGGTACTCCGCCTTGGGAAGAAAAATGCGCAGCATGCTTATAGGCTCGTCAGTGCTACACTTGCTAGCACCATGGCTGAGAGGGACTTGGGGGTCATGATTAACCACATGATGAATATGAGCCACGAATGTGATGCTGTAGCCAGCAAAGCGAGCAAAACTCTGTCTTGCATCCGTAGATGCTTCTCCAACAAATCCCAGGATGTCATCCTCCTGCTGTACTTGGCCTTGGTTAGGCTGCAGCTGGAGTGCTATATCCAATTCTGGGCTCCACACTTTAAGAAGGATGTGGAGAAGCTTGAGAGAGTCCAGAGGAGAGCCATGCACATGATCAGAGGTCTGGAAAACAGACCTTAAGATGAGAGGCTGAGAGGGACTCTTCAGGCTGGAAAAGCACAGGCTCAGGGGGAACTGGTGGCTGCATATCAGTAATTAAGGGGTCTTCACCAGCATCTGGGGGAACATCTGTTCACCAGAGTGCCGCATGGGATGACAAGGTCAAACGGTCACAAACTTCTCCAAGACCATTTCAGGCTAGACATAAGGAGGAACTTCTTTACAGTCTGAGCCCCCAGGACCTGGAACAGACTGCCGCTGGAGGTGGTGCAAGCACCTACTCCGGACTCCTTCAAGAGTCAATTGTACGTTTATCTTGTTGGGATCCTGTGACCCCTGCTGACTTCCTGCCCCTGGGGCAGGGGACTGGACTCAATGATCTTCCAAGGTCCCTTCCAGCCTTAATGTCTATGAAATCTATTAAATCAACTGCTTCCTGCCTGTTTGGGCAAAAATCTCTTGCAGCTAAGGACTAATAGCTCATTTCACAGTGCAAATAATCTTTTTCTGTCACTTAGGTTTATAGCTTACTGGTACTTATTAAAGCAAGACTTTCTGAGTTTTGTGTCAATTCTTAAAGTACAAGGTTTAAAAGCCCACTTTATAAGTGCACCAAGGAGCAGGGTGTGCTGTGTCTCTTAAAACTTCCTGACCAAGAGAGTGGCAATAAGGCCCACGTAGAAGGCTTTGCAGGGCAGGTCCCTCAGGATTACTCTCATGCCATGGGTGCCAAGGGCAATGTTCCCCTTCACCTCACAGTGCAGCTGCTCTGTGTCTCCAAACCCCATTGGTTGAGTGCGGTGTGCTATTAGTCAGTTCAGGTCTCTGGTCCTGCATAGGTCCTCATGGAAGATCCACTCCCTGATGGCCAGGTGTCATCATCAGGGAGCAGCTCCATGATTGGTAGCAGATCTCAGGCTCTGAGCGCCTTCTGCACCTTGCTGTGGCAGTTTTTTATTTAATTTTTTATTTATTTTTTATTTTTAGGGATTTTGTTTCTGTTCCAAGCCAAATCAGCCAAATCAATTCCTAATCTGCAAGTCATTCAAGAACCATAAGTGGTCCTACAACCAGCAAACATCCTCCACCTCCACCTGGGGCTTCAGATGTTTTCAAATCATTTAGCGGGTATCCAACATGTAAGCCCAAGCCCAAGCCCAGAGACTTGGGGTGTGGATGCCCCTGGGTTTCACATGCTCTAGGCCATATGGCCACAGAAGCAAGCTAGGAACGAATCTCCCAGGTCCATAAAGTAGGCATAAAGCCAAGATCTTCCAGCAGGAAATGAATATGGGAGGTTTATTACTATACATTACCTCCAGGGGTACTCTCTTGCCCCTGGGAAAACTGCCTTAGTGGTCATTGTATTTCCTGTACCTGCCTCTCAGGGCTGGACGCCCCAGAAAGGAACAATGCAGGGAGCTCTGCAGGGTGAACACGAGCAAGGCCCAGCTTTCCCATGGGCCAGGGAGATTCAGCTGGAAGGGCACAAGCTCCCTGTGCCAAGCACCAGCCCCAGAGCATTGCAAGAAGGATCCCAGTTCACTTTGCCACCTTCTCCTTCAGCCTTTAACATGTCTGTTCTGATATGGGGTCAGCCTGTCTATGCCAAGGCGGATTCAGACACTGGCATCAAGAACAGGGTACCACACCCCAAGCACCAGGACTTGGAGATGTTTCCTGGCTGCGGCAGGTCCTAGGTTAGGGGCCACTGGGAACCCCCAACCCTGCACCATTTCTAAGCCCAGGGAACACATGTGGGGAAAAGTAGGTGCAGCTCCCGGTCTGGCTCCAAGGGAACTCAGGGCCAGTAGCCGAGCTGTGCTGACAGCCTGGAGAACACATGGATCCAGGCTTCCTGCAGACCTGTTGGGGCTGAGACAGCCCTTGATGAGCAACTAGCAGGTAGCTCCACTGAGCACAGCCTGATTTAGAAAGCTGTCACCCAGCCCAGGCCCCAGTGGCATGTACCAGCTCAGTGGCATGTACCTGGGTTTTAACTTTCTAAGGCTCTAAAATCTGTCTTACCCACACCCTCATGCACCCCACAGACCCAAGCAGCAGGCCCTCACCTGCAAACTCCTCCCACATGGAGATTTCTAAAGCAAAAAAGGTTTCTTTCCAAAATGTGAAGCTGTCCCCCACCCCCCTGACTTTGTAGTTCAAACACATATCAGGACCCAGTCTTCTTTGACTGAGGTCCAGGAGACATTGAGACCAGAAACTTTCCAGAAGACAGGGAGCAGATGTTTCCAAGCCCACTGGGCTGTTAGCAGGCTGCCTGCCTTGTGTATCTGTGAAGTTCTTGGTTTCATCCCCTCATGCCCTGGTACAAGGAACAGTGTGTTACCCTTGTATGTGCCCGTGTGGCTGCAGCTCCTAGGACCTCCTGTGCTGGGGCAGCGCTGGAACAAATGGCACCACGGCAAGACTAGAGACTGTCTCTGCCTTGCAGAAACCATTAGCCTGCGTTCTCCCCAGGGTTACCCAGACGGGTGGTGCAGTCTCCATCCATGGAGGTTTTTAAGGCCCAGCTAGACAAAGCCTTGGCTGGGATGATGTAATTGGGGCTGGTCCTGCCTTGAGCAGGGGGTTGGACTTGATGTGACCTCCTGAGGTCCCTTCCCACCCCCATTTTCTGTGAATCTATAACCTCTCCTGTCTGCACCCCGGGTAAACACAGCCCCTTGGCACTTACCGTAAGCTTGGGAATGCAGGAGGAGGCACAGCACAAACGGCAGAGAGCTTCCTCCATCACAGCAGGCACGTGAAATCCCAACAGGCAGAGGGGAGCGAGGCTGGAAGGAGATGTGGTTACAAGCCAGGACATGTCTGACATGTAGCACTTTCTCAGTGGGAGCGTCTGCTCCTTCCCTGCTATGGTGGGAGCTTGCAGAGAGCGAGAGAGGCATTCTCTGCACTGCACACACTCCAACAACAGTCGCCGTGTGCTTCCTGCCTCACATTCCTTCTCCTCTGCGGTTGGGCACTGGCCGTACAGGGTACAGGGCTAGAGATGTGTGAAGCTGCAGGGGAGAAAGACTCAGGCTGGTTCTGTCACCCCTTTAGCAGAAAATAATGGCACAGAGACATGCGGGGAGGTGGGGGGAGCTGCAGGATGGACATAGATGGCCAGCGCCTGCAGCTGCACCAGGAGGTGAAGGGGAACATTGCCTTTGCACCCATGGCATGACAGCAACACTGAGGGACTTCCCCTGCAACATCTTCTGCATTTTTTTGCTGAGAAAGTTTTAAGAGACCCAGCAACCTCAGTTCCCTGTTGCACTTATAAAGGTATAATTAGTACCCATCGAGGTGTTGGGGCTTAAGGCCCATTTTCTGGAAATGGGGAGTCTCCTCCTTATCTTGGTCCTTTGGCCATATGGCTGAGGGCAGGTGAAACTTGGGAACATCCAAACCCCAAACCTCTGGGCTTGGGCCTGGACTTAGGATGCCTGCCAAAAGACTTTGGAAATATCTGAAGCCCCTGGTGTGGGTGGAGGTTGTTTGCTGGTTGTTTGGGCACTTATGGTTCTGGACTGCCTCACGGATTTGGACTTGATTTGGTTGATTTGGCTTGGAATATGAACAATTTCTTAAGGAAAAAAAAAAGCTAAGATAGGTACCAACAAGGAATAAAACTAAATTGCAGGAAAAAAACTCTTTCCCACTGAAACGAGCTATTAGTCCTTGTAATATGTTAGCTGCAAGAGATTTTTACCCTAGCGGGCAGAAAGCAGATGATGGCAGCTTTCACCGAGTGTGGGTCCTTCACTCATGCGCTCGTGGTGCAGGATGGCTTCTGCATTTTCTCTGGACTGCACACCTTGCTGGCACTTCTGTCTTGCTTTATGCTGTTTAATGGTATAGCTTCAAACATTTTTCTTTGTTGGCTGGCTGATTAAAATCCTAACAAAACAGGGAGGAAAAGGGTGACCATCACATTACAATTGTTAAATTGCCTGGCTGCTGTTTTTGGCTTTGTCCAGGTGTGAAGACCTGTGTTTCTTGTGATTAAATGTGTTGGGCCTTGAGTGACCAAACAGGATGTTAGAGGCTTTGGTTACCGGTCGGGTGGCCATCAGAGAGGACATTCCAGTTTTCTGCTACTTTGTCTTCTGTTCTCGATCTGGACACCTTTATGTCCTCTATTTTTCTCTTCAAGAGTAACATAGAGGACATAAAGGCATCAGGTTTTGTATCAATAGAGGACAGAGGACAACCAGCTTGTCCTCTATGATGGCCACCCTAGTGACCGGACCCATCTTTGGGTATTTATCAATGGGGCAAATTTGCAATAGCTTGTACCAGGATGGTCTGCTTACAAAACTCCAGACATACAAATGTCTGAATACTTCAGCATAACATCTTAGACCCTGGATGCCTGATGTGAGAAATGTGAGGATGTCACATACAGGACATTTTCCCTGTATTCATTGCACCTTTTACAGGTTTTACATGAAATGTATATTTAGTCTTTAGCTGCTAGTTCAATTGAAATGTATATGTAGTTTCCTTTCCTTTTCTAGTTACACCGACTCTGTCGTTCTTTTTCTTGTTCTTTTAGCTTGGATATACACATGTGATGAGTGTGTCAGGTGTCTGCCAACAATTTTCCTTTTAGAGGAACCATCAGTCTAATTATTTTATGGCATGGGTCTGGTATTGGGTGCCTCAAGCTTCACTGTGTCTACACCCTAATGGGTTGTAGCCATCATGGAGACTTTTTTTTCTTGTGGCAGTCTTGTCACCACAACCCAGTCTTGCCCCAGCCACTTCCTTGCATTTTTCTGCAAGAGACACCATCCAAGCTTTTACAGACAGCACCCATGTCGTGAGAGCAACCCTGAGGGACCTGCCCTGCAAAGGCTTCTCCATTGGCCTTATTACCACTCTCTTGGTCAGGAAGTTTTAAGAGACTCAGGAGCCGCCACTGCCATTGAGCTACCAGGACTTGGTGTGTGGACAAGCACTTTCTGGGTCCAGATGGACATCACACAGCCCTGAAATCTCTGCAGTGAGTCACCTGGACACTGGGGAACAGCTGGGCCTGAACCGACAAGGCTGCAGTAACAGCAATCATCCAGGCTTGGTGTGTGCAGGGGGAGGGGGGGCAGGACATGCCTGAGCGGTGCCTTTGTGGAGCCTGGGACCCTTGCTGAGCCCCACTACCTCCAGGCAATCAAGTCAGTGCCCCCGGCTCTGGGGCAGCCAAGGGCTGGGGACCCTTGGTTTCCAGGTCCCTGGCTTTTGGGCAGCCTGGCCAGGGGGACTGCCCCAGTGCTGGGGAAATGGTGCCTCCGCCTCTACGGTTTCCCACCAGGTTCTCGAAGGGGCTGCCCCAAGGCTGCAGACCTAGCCCTACCAGTCTGCCAGGCTCTGAGATGAGCCAGACCAGTGTGGAGGGTGGGGCAGGGGGAGCATCCTCAGCTCAGGGCAGCTCTGCGAGGCCCCTTCCTCCGGTTTCACCCAGGCCAGTCTCAGGAACCAGCTATATTGGACCCAGGAAGGTGATAAACATTCCTGTCCCTCCTCGCCTGTCTGGTGTAAAGGGGCATTTACAAGAGGAGTTGTACAGTGGCTCAACACTGCTGGTGGCCATGCCCCAGCTGAGGGTACTGCTGGGTTGTGTGTTTGGAGGTCACTGCTGTATCCAGCAAGCTCCAGCTGCAGTTGGGCTCTGGAGATGTGCACATGGGGCAGGCAAAGCTTTCAAGTGAGCTCCAGCGATTAAGGGCAGTGCCTGATCTTCCCCTTGTGCCATGCACAAGGAAGGCATTGCTGTGCATGCAAGGCAGGCCTCCAGGGCTTGGGTCCGATCCCAGCTCTTTCTGGCAGGACCCGAGTCACCAGGTTGTGTTCCTGACTCTTCCTGGAAGGGCCCCGAGGTCTGTTCTCAGCTCTTCCAGGAAAAGCTTTGATAGCCTCTTTGTACCCAGGTGCCTCCACAGTCATGACCCTGTGCGGCTGATCAGCTCGCTCGGTCTTACCTACCACCAGTCGACATGCTTTTGGCCTCCTGGGAAGAGGCTTCCCTTATCCCTGCTCATCCCATGAGCTGCCAGCCCCCCAGGGCTCCTGCTCTTGTATCGGTAAGTTTTGCTTCCAATGTGCTTCCTCCCAGTTGGGCCACATGGCCGGGTTGGCAGACAACATCCTGCCCCTTTCCACAGAAGGGGATTCACATCCTTTGGGGGTATCCAGGACCATTCTTGTGCTCTTGTGTGCACACAAGCAGAAGTGCTCATCCTGCTCCTTCCACGGAGGGGTAACATCTTTGTGCCCTTCACAGACCTTTACATTAACTAGGCTGTCACACTTAGATCGTAGAGGAGAGATTGCCTCAGTGTGCAGAGACTGTCTAACTCCTACATCATTGAGTTATCTTTGCTACAGAGTTAAATAACATATGACTCACCATAGCTGTGCAGTGTGAAGCGGCTAGTAAATATGATTTTATCCATGTTGACTGTAGTTTTGTAGGACCCCGTGTTAGCAAATAAAAACTTAGGATTTTGGACTAGCCCAGGGATTGACACGACACCTCGTTTGATGAGTGACAGAAGGTTTTAAATACTTATAGTAAATAAAGCCTAAGTCAAGTGAGCCCCAACCAAATCAAAGCCCAGCAATTAGCTGTATGGTGATGATTTCTCACCAAACAGGTGACGAAGAGGCGGTCTGTTTCTCTTCAACTTTTCGAGCAAGTCGGGCGCATCAGCAACTGGTGTCGGAGAGATTTCTCACTCCTGAAGTGCGCGCTGTTTGCTGTTTTACTGTCTTTTTTTCACTCTTAGTTTAGCATCTTCAAAGCATTCTTTTAGTTGTGTAAATCAAGAGAGTCCCAAGCAGTAATTGATGGGATAATGCTGTTAATTAACCTGCTCATTACTGGTTATCAGAAATTTCTAATTTGAATGAGTTACCTTCTTCAGTGACAAGAGGCTATCCAGTTTGCAACATATCAAGAAACTGATTAACAGCCAGGAAAAACATACTAAATCAGGAGGAGACATCTATCACTTATGGAGAATGTCTCTTCCTGCACATAAACACGAGTTAGTCACAAAATAAATATTTACCATACTAATTAATGAAGCATGGACATTTCATATGGTTACACACCAGACAACTAAGAGTCTGCCTGAAATCATCCTGAATAGAGCAAGATAAGCTGGGAGAGATACTTCATTATTCCTTCTTGGATGGCCTAGCCATGAACTCGCACCTTCTTGCATTATGCAATTAGCATCAGTATTCTGTATTTTAACTTTTGTGAGTAGGCCCAAGCTTAGCATGAGTTTCAGAGTCATCACCCCACGTCCTCCATCCTCAGGTCGGTGATTTGTGCTGAGAGGTCACCGGGGAGCTGCAGGTGGCCCCTATAGCGTTTGTCTGTCACATTGACACCCGGGCTGGGGGTGGGGGTCGTCTCCTGGTACCAGCACTGCTAGACTGCCTATGCCAACAGTTCAGGCAACACTCTTCAATCTCTCCCCTCCCGGGATCCCAATAAGGAAGGTGACTGTCTCCCCTGGTGTCCTGGCCAGCTGCATCAGGGCTGCATCTGCCCCTGCTCTGGACCATCCTGCACTTGACAGGGGACAACGCAAACTGAGGGTGACAGAGCTGGATCCCCCACGAGCACAGGCAATGCTCTGCCCAACCCCGGGCAGCCCTTCCTGCACAGCCCCAGCACCTGCCTGCAGCCAGGCAGGGGCAGCTCCGAGGCTCTCGTGCCCCCTGCCCTGGCCTTTGTGCCCTGATTCCTCCTGCTCCCACCCCTGCCCATGAGCAGCAGGAGGAGGTGCAGGGCTCTGGGCATCCTGGGCGCTAAGCTCTATCCTCCCCGCTCCCTGGCCCAGCCCCCATGCACATCCACAGGCCCAAGCAGCAGTCCCCCATCTGCAAACTCCTCCCACATGGAGATTTCTAAAACTGCAAAAGTTTCTTTCCAGAATCAAAAGAACCACCCCCGCCCCCAACACACATACACACAATTTCCCATTTCAAATGCATATAAAGACCCAATACTCTTTGACCGAGGTCTAGGAGACATTCAGAACAGAAACCTTCGGAGGGCAGTAGCTGGTGCTTACAAGGCCACTAAGCTGTTTGCAGGCTGCCTGCCTCATGTTTCTGTGTAGTGCTCAGTGTTATCCCCTCACCCCCTGGCACAAGTGACAGTGCTAATACCAGTGTAAGTGCCCATGTGGCTGCAGCTCCCCGGAGCTCCCATGCTGGGGCAGTGCTGGAACAAAACTGCAAGACCAGAGACCATCCCTGCCTTGCAGAAACCAGCAGTCTGCGTTCACCCCCGGGTTACTCAGAGACGTGGTGCAATTTCCATCCCTGGAGGTTTTTAAGACCTGGCTAGACAAAGCCTTGGCTGGGATGATGTGGCGGGGCCTAGTACCACTTTGAGCAGGGGACTGGACTAGACACAACCACCTGATGTCTGTTCCCACACCAATTATCTGCACCGGGGGAAACACAGCCCCTTCTTACTTAACCTGAGTGTGGAAATGCAGGAGGCACAGCAGAATGGGACAGAGAGCTTCCCCCATTACAGCAGGCATTTGAAGGGCGAGCAGGCATTGGGGAGCTAGGCTTGAAGGAGTCAGACAGAGACATGACTTAGGAGGAACCAAGCCGACTTCCCCACAGAGGGGTCTGTTTCTGCAGGCCCCGGGTGCTCATGGTGCATGCAGCAGGGAGGACATTACTAGAAAGCAGAATTGCTTCTGGTGAGACTGAGCCATGCAGACACCCTTGCTATGAACAGCAAAGACATCAAGTACTGAAGCAGACCTGAGTGAGCCAAAGGGATGTGGTTACAAGCTGGGACAGGTGTGACGTACAGCGGCTTTTTGGGAGGGCTTGGCCCCCGCCTTGATACGGTGAGAGCTTGCAGAGACATGACCAAGAGGCTTCTTCCACGCTGCAGACACTTCCACTGCAGCGGCTGCATGCTTCCTGCCTCACGTTCCTTCTCCTGTGTGGTTGGGCACTGGCCATACAGGGTGCAGAGCACTCACGGCAGTGCCAAGAGGTATATAAAGCTTCAGAGGAGTAAACCTCATACCTGTTCTGTCATCACCTTAGCAGGAAATACCAGCAAAGAGACAGGTGTGGAGTTGGGGGCGGGGGGGGGGGCTGGAGGATGGAGATGGCCACCCAGCACCTGCAGCTGCACAGTGAGGTGAATGGGAACATTGCACTTGGCACCCATGGCATGAGAGGTAGGGCCATGTGAGGCTTTGGACAGAGCTTCGGATATGGAGAAGCTTCGGACACTTCGGGGTCCAAACCAGCACATCTGGGTCAAAGTGCTGGCACCAAATTGGGCTACCCAAACTGGTGCAGGGGTTTGAGGGGAACTGCACCCCAAATTCTTGCAAGCAAAACTCATATCACGTCTAGGCATTACAACATGGGGAGGGGGCGTGACAACTGCAGGGGTGGTAGCCTATGCTGAGGCCACAAAGCCTGCCAGGTTTGAAGAAGATTGGTGCAGGGGTTTGAGGGGAAATGCCCCTCAAGCTGTGCACAAACAAAACTCGTGCCATGGGTGACACTGCGTATGCTAAGGTGCAGCGGGGTGATAGCTGCAGGGATGGTGGCCCCTGCTGTGACACCGGCCAGCTGTGGAGGAGATCGGTGCAGGGGGGTCCTGGGGCCCTGCACCCCTAGCTGCTGACAGGCAAGACTCCTGCCATGGGTGCTTGTGGGACTGACTATCTGTCTTGAGGGGTGGGAGACACTACTGCAGGCCTGGCTGCTAAGCTACTGTGTTACCAGTTACCAATCAATCATGATTCACTGGGGATCAGCTCAATACACAGGACCTAGCTAACGTAGCCTGTTAATTGCCATCAATGAGCACCTACAAAACCAGGCTAAGGAGAGGAAAGAAGCAATACAGACAATCAACTGCCCAAGACAGACATGGAGGTGGGAGGCTAACTCTGCATTACCCGGGTCAGGATGCTACTCCACCGAGAAAGTGCTGCTCGCCGCTAGGTGCGGGGCGAGGAGCGGCCAGGAAGGCAGCCCAGAGCTGGCTCACCTGGGAGGGAGGCTGCGGGGGCGCTTGGCTTTGGCCCAGCGAGCTGCAGCTGCCCGGGTCCTTGACCGTCTCCCTGGCGGCCTTCCTGCCTGATCATGGCCGCTGCCCCTGGCGGATTGGTACAAGAGGCACTGGGCAGCGCAGCCTGGACAGAGACAGACACGGCAGGGTGCGGGGCGGGATTGCCGCTGAGCTGCGAGCAGGGAGGCAGCGGTTGTGGGTGCCAGTTGCAGGTTGGTGGCCCTGGGTCTGTGCTGGGCAGTGATGCAGTGCGCACCCTGCATCTACGTTGCGTCCCACTGGATCCAGCATCAGCCCTCCCTGCTCCCCTTTGGAGCTGCCCCGAGGCAGGGACAGCGGTGCCCCAAGTGTCAGGAGTGCAGAGGTGGCAGGGGAGCTGTTGTGCCCAGTGCAGCTATATTGGGTCTTGTACAGGGTACAGAGACTAAGGCACAGGTGTCCTAAATTAGAAGCACGTTTATTGAACCCTGTCGGATACAACCGTAAATGAATAATGAAGTATTTGCAGTGGTTATAATTATAGACCTGTACTTAGTGCAAAGCAAGAAAAGATGCTGACCACCCCAAGTTTGAACGGAGGTGTTGTCACTGCATGGCCAGTCCATGAGCTCTTTTCCAAGGTTCCCAACTCTTTTGTCTGCAATATGGATGTTAGATAGGCAACTGGATCATTCAGGACTAGGTTCAGGAGGGTACATGCCCTCCCCTTTCTTTACATACCAGATAGCTTGCATTTCTTAATACAGAAAATCAACTTAAGCCTTCCTGCTAATGCATATTAACAATCATGGAATCATAGAAAATAAGGGTGGGAAGGGACCTCAGGGGGTCACATCCAGTCCAACTCCTGCTCAAAGGAGGACCAGCCCCGACTAGATCATCCCAGCCAAGGCTTTGTCTAGCCGGGCCTTAAAAGCCTCCCAGGATGGAGATGGCACCACTTTTCTGGGTAATCTGTCTTGGTGTTTCACCACCCTCCTCATGAGAAAGATCTTCATAACATCTAACCTCAACTTCCCTTGCTGCAGCTTGAGCCCTTTGCTCCTTGCTCTGTCATCTGCCCCCACTGAGAACAGCCCAGCTCCATCCTCTTTGCAACCCCCCT
Source organism: Alligator mississippiensis (assembly GCF_030867095.1). Classification (NCBI taxonomy): domain Eukaryota; kingdom Metazoa; phylum Chordata; order Crocodylia; family Alligatoridae; genus Alligator; species Alligator mississippiensis. Next base: position 16,185,852 of record NC_081838.1, on the reverse strand, counting down.
GCAGGGAGCTGAAGTCTGCTATTCAACCCCCCCTCAGTCTTCTCTTCTCTAGACTAAATATGCCCAATTCCTGCAGCCTCTTCTCACAAGTCCTGTCTCCCAGCCCCACAACCATTTTTGTTGTCATATGCTGGACTCTCTCCAGTGTGTCCATGTCATTTCTGTAGTGGGGGGCCCAAAATTGGACACAGGACTCCAGATGTGGCGTCCCCAGTGCCGAACAGAGGGAAGAATCACTTCCATGACCTGCTGGCAACACTCCTAGCAATGCAGCCCAGGATGCCATTAGCTTTCTTGGCAACAAGAGCACCCTGCATACCCTGCTCATACCCGTCTTCTTGCCCACTGTCACCCCCAGGTCCTTTTCTGTGTAGCTGCTGCCCAGCCAGTCAGCCCCCAGCCTGTACCGCCACATGGGATTGCTCCGTCCTAAGTGCAGGACTTTGCACTTGTCCTTGTTGAACCTCATGGGACTCCTTTTGGCCCAATCCTCCAATTTGTCTAGGTCACTCTGAATCCTAGCCCTATCCTCCAGCGTATCTACTACTTCCCCCAGCCTGGTGTCATCTGCAGTCTTGCTGAGGGTGCACTGCATCCCATCCTCCAGGTCGATGATGAAGACATTGAACAAAACTGGCTCCAGGACCAACCCTTGAGGCATTGCTCTTGATACCAGCTGCTTCTGTTTGCCAAAAGTGGTTACCTTTAACTAGGAGTCTCTATTCCAAGGTCATCTTTTCATTCTTAGGCTGGGGTAGGTTTGCTCTCACTGTTCCTCTTGTGCTCAGGCTATATTTATTCAATTTAGTTAGCCAACTCTCCAATTTGTTTTAAGCCAGAGAGAGTATTATTCCAGCTGCTCCTTTGCCTGGATGCTTGTCTTGACCACAAGCTAAGTATGCACTTAAGCTAATCACAAAGATCAAAACCCAGGCCTGAAGGCCTCTGGGTCCCAACACAGCACCCTGCGGGGTCCCTGCTCCTGGGTCCAAGTCTGTGTAAAACCTCCCCATAGGCACCAGGGCTGGTGTCTGCAGGAGCAGCAGGGCGAGCCACCTGGCCGAGCAGTGTCATGGCTGGGCAGAGGTGCAGAAGCAGGGACCAGGCCAGACACCTGGGAGGGCATGTGTCCAGGGCTGGTATTCAAGGGGGCACAGAAGTGCAGGGACTATGACATGGGCAACACTGATGCCTGAGCATGTCCTGAGTGCTGTGGTGCAGGCCCTAAGGCTCTTGCGAGGGTGGGGGAAGCATTGCCCCTGACAGGGTTCAGAGACGGAGGAGGGAAGGTTTGTTTAGAGGCTGCAGTTGCCCTGGGGCAGTGATGTTTGGGCCCATAAGTTCAGGCAATCCCTGCCTACAGATGGGTCCCGGGGTCTGCTGGGTCTTCTGGGCAGGGGAAGAGGCAGCTGTGGGGGGGCACCCTGTGTGCCAGGGTGCCTGTGGGCCTGTAGTGCTGGGCACTGCATTAGGGACTGGCCTCTGACACTCACCGATGGACCCTGCAGACCCACAGCCTGCTGCTGCTCTGTGCTGCACCCTCCCCCAGGCTTTCCATCCCAGAGGGAAGCAGGGTCCATGTGGGCTGGGCCCTGCTCAGTCCCGTTTCTCCTGCTTGCCAGCCATGATGTACACTGCCACGGTCCTGGTGATCATCGCCCCAGCACCAGCAGCAGGATGTGCCCCTTGGCCTGGTAGTAGGACAGCGACAAGGCTGGATCTAGAGCAAGGCAGTGGGTCAGAGCCAGGGAGAGGGGCTGGGTGCCCCTGGGGCTCAGCACGGGGGGCGGCGGGGAAACAGCACCCTCAAACTCACCAAGCACAAACAGCTGAAAGTAACTGGTGACATTAGAGCCATCCCCCAGCTTCAGGTCCATGGTGTAGAGGCCACTTTGTTTCTCTGTGACCGAGTTAATCTGCAGCGAGAGATTGCCAGGGTGGAAAGAGACTCTGTCAGCAAAGGGCAGTAATGGATTGGCCGAGGTACTTTTCTGATCGTGTCTGAGGATCCAGTAATGCTCTGAACGTAGTTTCACTTTCCATTTGACTGCCGCCCAGTACGACGGCCATGTCTTGGGCTGCAGCTGAACCGTCTCCCCAACAGCAGCCTCCACTTTTACTTCTTGACAACCTGGGGATTCAGAAGGGCAAGGGGGAGAGAAGGGTTCACAGACTTCTCAGCTCCTTACTTCTCTCCGGAGCAAAGGAGCAACACGGATTGAGGGCAGTGGTGCTGGATCCCCACGCACACAGGCATTGCCTTTCCCAGCCGCAGACACCCCTGCCCGCACAGCCTGGGGCTCTGTCTGCTGCCAGGAGCAGGAGGAGGCATGGGGCCCCAAGGCCGGAGACCCAGCCCCACCAGTCTGCCAGGCTCTTGGATGCACTGATCTCTAGTATCCAGGAGGTTGATGAAATGGAGCTCATAGGCTCGTCTTTGGGAAGTGTTGTGTAAGTTTCCTTTGAGGATCAGGACTGAGAGATTGGAGGAAGAGTGGCTCTCCTGTGAGAAATGTGCCCCCACCGGTAATTGGGTATTTCTGTCTTTAATGGATTTCCGGTGTGCATTCATTCAGGTGCGCAGTTGTTGTTTGGTCTCTCCAGCATATTTTCCATCAGGGCATTTGGTGCATTGGATGAGGTATGTTACATTTCTGGAGGTGCAGCTGTAAGATCCTGGGATGCTGATGGCTCTGTTGTGGGGTGCAGTGATAGTGGGGGTGGTGGAGATGTGTTGGCAGGTTTTGCATTTCTTGTCATGGCACGGTCTGGATCCTTTTGGTGTGTTCTGGCCTTGAGGGAGTTTGCTTCTGGTGATGAGGTTGGTGAGGTTGGGTGCTTGTTTGAAGGTTAGGATGGGTGGCCCTGGGAAGATCTTTTTAAGAATAGGGTCTCTTTCTAATATGGGTTGCAATATTTTGAGGATGGTGCAAAGGAGGCACTTATCTGTGTAATTGCACAGCGGTTCGACATCGATGGTGGCCGTGCCCCAGCTGATGGCATTGCTGACATTGCAGTGATAGAAGGTGTTGCTGCTGCTTTTAGTGATCTCCAGCTGCAGATCGGCTTGATGTTCTTGGAGCCAACAGTCCTCTGGGGCTGGGCTGGAAGATATGCCTCGAGACCTGCTGTAGGTGACCCAGGCAGCTTTGGGCACCAAGCAGGACAGGGTAAGGTAGCAGCGTCCACGCTCCTGGGAAGTAGATGCCTTGATGTTGGGCTGCTGGACACAGTCTGGAAGAGGAAGTCCCAGTGAGAGGGGCTGGGTGCCTCGGGGGTGAGCACGGGGGGAAAGCGGCACCCCCAAACTCACCCAGCACAAACAGCTGAAAATTATTGCTGATTCCAGATCCATCCCCCAGCATCAGGTCCATGGTGCAGAGGCCACTTTCTTTCTCCGTGACCGAGTTAATCTGCAGCGAGAGATTGCCAGGGTGGAAAGAGACTCTGTCAGCAAAGGGCAGAAACGGACTGATCAAGGTGCTGTTCTTATTATGTCTGAGGATCCAGTAGGTCTGTGAACCGTGTTTCACTTTCCAGTCGATTGCCACCAGGACAACGGCCATGTCTGGGCTGCAGCTGAACCGTCTCCCCAACAGCAGCCTCCACTTTTACTTCTTGACAACCTGGGGGTTCAGAAGGGCAAGGGGGAGAGAAGGGTCCGCAGACTTCTCAGCTCTTTAGAGAAATACAGGCTGCCGCACACTTCTCTCGGGTGCAAAGGGCACTTAGAGGCAAGCCGTGTCTTGTATTTTCTACAGAAGAAGTAGAAAAGATGCTTCTCCCTGGAAGCTCCTGCTGCTTTTCGATATCCCTCATCCTAGCCCAGGGCTTCCCTCTGCAAAGCACGGCACAAACACGGCTCCCAAAGACAGTCTCTGCTCCAAAGACCCCCCTCTCCCATGCCTGAGCTCGCCCCAGGCTGCACCCAGAAAGTGCTGCTCGCCGCTAGGAGGAAACCCGCCTGCCTGGGCACGGTCTTTCCCCCGTCAGGTGAGGCCAGGAGGGGCAGGAGGCGGCGCGGGGCCCCGGGCATCCCGGGCACGGCGCTGGGCGGCCGCAGGCTCGGGGCCTGGAGGCGGCGGCGCACGGACACCGCTCCCGGCCGGACACGGGCTCCCCGGGCCCGGCCCGGCGCGGCGAGCGGCGCACACGGAGGGGCCCGGCCCGGGCTGCCCGCGGGGAAGGCGGCGGCGGCGGCGGCACCGGGGCCAGGAGCTCCCCGCGCGGGGTCAGCGCCGAGCCCCACGGCCCGCGTCCAGCGCCGAGCACCGGGGCTGCCCTGCTGCCGGCCCGGCGCGGCCCGGCCCGGCCCCCGGCTCCAAGGGCCCGGCCTGGCCGCCAGCTCTGCCGGTGCCTCTGCCCTGCAGCCCCGGCCTGGCCCGGGCACGGAGCGCATGTCAGGCGGAGCAGCAGCGTCCGCGGCGCGGAGCACGCACGAGGAGCCGGGGCTGCCCCTGGGTGTCCGGCCCGGGCCCGGGCAGCGAGGCCGGCGCGGGGCGGGGCGAGGAGCGGCCGGGAAGGCAGCCCGGAGGCTGGGAGATAGGCTGCGGGGGGCGCTCGGCTTTGGCCCAACGAGCTGCAGCTGCCCTGGTCTTTAAGCGTCTCCCTGGCGGCCTTCCTGCCTGATCATCGCCCCTCTTGCAGCACATTACGGTCCCCGCGCTCCTGTGCCTGCTACCCCCCTCCCAGGCTACTCAGATGCCCCGGGCACCGCTGCCCCCGGGGGTTGCTACAAGAGGCACCGGGCAGCGCAGCCTGGACAGAGGCGGACACGGCTGGGGGGCAGGGGGCATCTGTGGCGCTGCCGGGTGAAGCGAGACAGGGGTTAGGCAGGGGCGGGGTTGCCGGCAGGGGGCCCTGGGGCTGTGCCAGGCAGCGATGCAGTGCCCACCCCGCTGGCACTAGGCCGGGCTCTGCTGGGGGGTTTCCAGGACTGGCAACTGCTGTCTGAGTGCCAGGCAGAGGCAGGAGGAGCTTGAGGCTGGAGCCGTCCTCCTCCTGGGGACAGCATCAGTCCCCCTCCGCTCCGAACTGGTGTGGACGCAGAGACAGCAGTGCCCCTGGTGAGACGAGGGCATGGCGTGGTGTGGGAGCTGTTGCATCCAGTGACGCTGTATTGGGTCTTGTACCAGGTAAGGGGACTAAGACACTGTTGTCCTAAACTAGAAGCAAGTTTATTGAACCCTCTCCTTTCTTTACATACCAGATAGCTTGCATTTCTTAATACAGAAAATCAACGTAAGCCTTTCTCGTAATGCATATTAATAATTTTACTTGTGTTTGCCAAATTATGGTAACCGTTAACTGGGATTGTCTATTCGGAGGTGATGTTTTCATTCTTAGGTGGGGGTAGGTTTGCTCTTTTGTCCAGGCTATATTTATTCAAATTAGTAAGCCAACTTCTCGATTTGGTTTCAGGCAGGGACAGTATTTTCCCACCTGCTCCTTACACTGCGTGCTCATCTTGACCACAATTCATGCAAAGCACAGAGCTTAAGCTAAGCCCAAAGCTCAAACCGCAGGCCAGGAGGACTCTGGGTCCCAACAGAGCACCCTGCGGGGCCCTGCTCCTGGGTCCAAGTCTGTGTAAACCTGGGAGCCAGGGCAGGTGGCAGCAGGACAAGCCCCTTGGCCCAGCAGTAGAGCAGTGCCCTGCCTGGGAAGAGGAGCAGGAGCAGGGGCCAGGCCGGGCACTGGGGTGGGTGCAGTGGAGGCAGGCTTTCAAGGAGGGGCAGGAAGTGCAGGGGCAGGCAGCAAGGCTTGTTGGGAGCTTCCCCCTGATGGGGCTGGGCTGGGTTTGTTGCAAAAGAGAAATGGGGGGGGGGAAGAGGGTGCTTGGGCATTACCCCTGCCAGTGGAGATCCTGCCTCCCAGGGACGTTGGCACCCACAATGCTGATGGCTGAACAAGCCCTGGGGGCCACGGTGCAACCCCATGGGGCTCTAGGGGAGTAGTTGGGGGAGGATTGACCCTGAGGGTTCAGAGAGCAGACAGTGCAGAGGAGGGAAAGTTTGTTTAGAGGCTGCTGCTCCCCCGGGACAGCGGTGTTGTGTCTTGCCCGTGTCTGTGGGTCCCTGAGCCCAGCCAGTGACTGCCTTGCAGACTGGGGGCCATGGTCTGTTGTCCCCGCCGGGCACGGTAGGAGGCAGCGATGGGGTGGCACTTCTCCTCCAGGGCACCTGTGATGCTTTAGGAACTGGTCTGTGTCGCTGGGAGTCGGACCCCCGCAGCCCACTGGCTGCTTCTCCTCCTTGCTGCAGCTTTTCTATCCTTCCCTCCCAGAGCAGAGCAGGGCTGGTGTGGGCTGGGCCCTGCTCAGTCCTGTTTCGGCAGCTTGCCAGGCATGATGTGCACCGCCACGGTCCCGGTGATCAGCACCCCCAGCACCAACAGCAGGATGAGCCCCTTGGCCTGGCAGTAGGACAGCGATGAGGCCGGGTCAGGCGTGTTTGCTGGAACAAGAGCAAGGCAGAGGGTCAGAGCCAGGGGGAAGTGCCTCGTGCTGCCCCGTGGTGTTTGCGCTGTTTGCCGCTTTTATCGGTGTTTATCCCCCAGTTCTGGGCACCGCACTTCAGGAGGGATGTAGACAGCTTTGAGAGGGTCCAGAGGTGGGCTACTCGCATGATCCAGGGACAGCAGGGCAGGACCTGCGAGGAGAGGCTACAGGACCTGAACCTGTTCAGCCTTCACAACAGAAGGCTAAGAGGGGACCTGGTGGCCATCTATAAACTTACCAGGGGGGACCAGCAGGGAATGGGAGAGACCTTTTCCCTCGAGCACCTCCTGGAGTAACAAGGAATAATGGCCATAAGTTGTTAGAGAGTAGGTTCAGACTAGATATCAGGAGGCGCTACTTCACAGTCAGGGTGGCTAGGAGATGGAACCAACTTCCAAGGGAAGTATTGCTGGCTCCTACTCTGGGGGTCTTCAAGAGGAGGCTTGATGATTATCCAGCTGGGGTCATCTGAGGCCAGTTTCCTCTCCTGCCCAGGGCAAGGGGTCAGACTAGAAGATCTGCAAGGTCCCTTCTGACCCGACATCTGTGAATCTACTAATCTATGACTTTAGCTGTGTAGGACCCCGCGTCCTCCGGCCTCAGGTCGGTGATGTGCAGTGCGAGGCCGGCGTTGGGGACACGCAGGCGGCCCCTATAGCGCCTGTTTGACACAACGACACTCGGGGGGTCTCCTGGTCCCGCCGTTGCTAGACTCTGTGCCAATCGTCCAGGCAGCAGTATCTAATGTCTCCCCTGCCGGGATCTCGAGAGGAAACGTGACCGTCTCCCCCGCGGTGCCGACCAGCTCTGTCGGGGCGGCGTCTGCACCGGCTCCGGACCATGCTGCACTTGCCGGGGAACAACACGGACTGAGGGCGACCCCCGCGCACACGGGCATTGCCCTGCCCAGCCCCGGCCGCTTCTGCCGCTCCGGGTGCAAGATCCCTGTCCCGGCCGGGCAGGGGCAGGTCCGAGGCTGTAGTGCCGCCGGCCCCGGCCTTTGCCCCCGGCCTCCCCCGCCGCCGGCCCTGCCCCGCTGCGGGGCTCGCCCTGCCGGGAGCTCGGCGCTGCCCGCGCCCTTCCCGGGCCCTCCCGCCCCGGCCCGGCCCGGCCCGGCCGCGCTCCCCGGCCCGCGGCAGCGCCAGCAGGAGCAGGAGGAGGCGCGGGGCCCCGGCCATGCCGGGCACGGCGCTGGGCCGGCGGCTGCGGCCGCTCCGGGGAGGCGGCGGCTCCGGCCACGCTGCTCTCGGCCCGGGCCAAGCGGGAGGCGGCGGCCACGGACCCACAGCCCGCCCGGATCTGCCGGGGAACCAGCGGGCCCAGCTGGCCGGGGCCAGGGCGATGCGGCTGGGACGACGGCGGGATCCCGGCGGCCCAGGACCCAGGGGCTGCCCCAGCCAGGACACAGGTGCGAGCCCCGGTCTTGCTGCCGGGTCTGACCCCGCCTGGGCAGGGACAGGACGCCGGGGGGGCGGGGGGGCGGGGGGTCCGCCGTGCCCTGCCCCGTGTGCGCACAGAGCGGGCGGAGGCCGGAGCAGGGCCCGGGCTCCTCCTTGCGCCTGGGGCTGGGCCCGGCTGGTTCCCGCTGCGGAGCTGGGGCCGGTTCCTGTCGGGGCAGCCCGGAGCCGCCTCCCTCCCCACCCGGCTTCCCACCAGGATCGCCAAGGCCGGAGACCCAGCCCCACCAGTCTGCCAGGCTCTCGGAGGAGCCAGACCGGGATGGAGGCTGGGGCAGCTAGAGCATCCTCACGGATGCTAGGCCCCTTCCTCTGGTTTCATTCAGGCCAGGCTCACGAACCAGCTCCATGAGACCCAGGAAGATGCTAAACATCCCTGTCCTCCCTCATATGTCCTGTGCAAAGGGGGCACTTACCTGTGTAGTTGCACAGTGGTTCGACATCGATGGTGGCCATGCCCCAGCTGATGGCATTGCTGACATTGCAGTGATAGAAGGTGTTGCTGCTGCTTTTAGTGATCTCCAGCTGCAGATCAGCTTGATGCTCTTGGAGCCAACGGTCCTCTGGGGCTGGGCTGGAAGATACGCCTTGAGACCAGCTGTAGGTGACCCAGGCAGCTTTGGGCACCAAGCAGGACAGGGTAAGGTAGCATTGTCCATGTTCCTGGGAAGTAGATGCCTTGATGTTGGGCTGCTGGACACGGTCTGGAAAGAGAAGTCCCAGTGAGAGGGGCTGGGTGCCCCAGGGGGAGCAGGGGGAGGAAAGCGGCACCCCCAGACTCACCCAGCACAAACAGCTGAAAATTCCTGGTGATTCCAGAGCCATCCCCCAGCTTCAGGTCCATGGTGTAGAGGCCACTTTCTTTCTCCGTGACCGAGTTAATCTGCAGCGAGAGATTCCCAGGGTGAAAAGAGACTCTGTCAGCAAAGGGCAGTAATGGACTGGCCGAGGTCCTGTTCTGATCGTGTCTGAGGATCCAGTAGCCTTCTAAATGCAGTTTCACTTTCCAGTTGATTGCCACCCAGGACAATGGCCATGTCTTGGGCTGCAGGTGAACCATCTCCCCAACAGCAGCCATCACTTTTACTTCTTGACAACCTGGGGGTTCAGGAGGGCAAAGGGGAGGATAAGGGTTCACAGACTCCTCAGCTCTTTAGAGAAATACAGGCTGCCCAACAATTCTCTCAGGTGCAAAGGGCACTTAGAGGCCATCTGTGTCTTGCATTTTCTATAGAATAAGTAGAAAAGATGCATCTCCCTGGAAGCTCCTGCTGCTTTTTGATATCCCTCATCCTAGCCCAGGGCTCCGCTTTGCAAAACACAGCACAAACACAGCTCCCAAAGACACCCCTCTCCCATGCCTGAGTTCGCCCCAGGCTGCAGCCGGGGAAGAGCAGCCCCTTGTCACTCACCTCCAGCTTGGAGGAGCAGAAGGAGGGAGAGCAGGAGGGGTCCGAGAGCCCCCTTCATCCCAGCTGAGCTGTGCAGGGCAGGTGAGGGGAGACCAGGTGGTGGAGAACAAGGTTATGTGGCCAGGCTGAAAAAGTCAGATCGAGGAATGATGAATAATGAGGAAACAGGCTGACTTCCCCTTGAGTGTTCAATCCTGCAGGCCCTGAGCACCCCAGAAGTGCAAGCAACCCTGCATAAAGCAGGGGAGAGGTGGCTTGAGTGAGGCTGGGCTGCAGCTCCATCATTCAGCAGCAGAGGAAGTGTGAGATGAAGCCCAGGGCAGCGTGACCGGGTACTGGGTTCCCCTTCCAGCACCCTGCGGCCCCAATCCTGCTGGGGCATGTCAAAGCCCTGACTCAGCAGTGCCTTCTGGAACATAGAAAGCCCCTCCCAACTCTGCCCGCTGGCACTTCCTCCTGGTTCCTTCGTGGCTGCACAAAGCGGGAGCGGGCAGAGAAGTGCAGTGACAGGGTGAAACTTTGTGGAACAGATTTCTTTACTGGAGATTCACTGCACAGGAATAAGGAAAGGAGCAGTTTGGGGGATGGAAGCGGTTAACCAGGGCAGAGGGGTTAATACTGCCATCCCCAGGTAGCTCAGCCAGGATCCATAGGGCTGCCCACCCTTTCTCCTCTCCCTAGCTCTGCTCCATGCTGGGACAGGAGCCAGTCTCAGCCCCAGCATAGCCAAGAGCTTTCTGCGCTGAACTAGTGCAGTACAGGCTATTCCTGTTGTTGTTACCTGTGTGACGGCCCCGGGGCCAGGTCGGCCGCTGCCAAGGAGGCAGGAAACAGGTCGTGTCCCAACTGTCCACTAATTGTACCCAATGCATGAGGCAAACATGGATCCAGGGGCTGATCTTATGTCAAAGTGCCACTGCTCGTGCCTGCCAATGCAGTGAGGATGAGATATGTACCAGCCATGAGATGTCCAACTTCCCCCAATCCAGGCCCTCTGCTGGCAACACTCCTACTAATGCAGCCCAGTATGGCATTAGCTGTCTTGGCACATAGGGCACACTGCTGGCTCATATCCATCTTGTTGTCCCCAGGTCCTTTTCTGCAGAGCTGCTGCCCAGGCAGTCGGCCCCCCGGTCTGTACCGCTGCATGGGATTGCTCTGTCCTAAGTGCAGGACTTTGCACTTGTCCTTGTTGAACCTCATGGGACACCTTTTGGCCCAGTCCTCCAATTTGTCTAGGTCGCTCTGAATCCTAGCCCTATTCTCTAGCATATCTACTACTCCCCACAGCTTGGTGTCATCTGCAAACTTGCTGCGGGAGCACTGCATCCCATCCTCCTGGTCGATGATGAAGACATTGGGCAAAACCAGCCCCAGGACCGCCTGGGGCGTGGATCTTGATACGGTCTGCTTCTGTTTGCCAAATGTGGTTACCTTTAAATGGGGGTCTCTATTCCAAGGTCATCTTTTCACTCTTAGGTTGGGATAGGTTTGCTCTGACTGAATTTGTTCCTCTTTTGCTGAATTTATTTAATTTAGTTAGACAATTTCCTAGTTAATTTTAAGGCAGGGACAATATTTCTCCACCTGCTTCTTTCATGGATGCTTGTGGTGACCACAGTTCAAGCTAAGCACACTGCTTAAGCTAATCACAAAGGTCAAGACCCAGGCTTGAAGGCCTCTGTGTCCCAACACAGCACCCTGAGGGGTCCGTGCTGCTGGGTCCAAGCCTGTGTAAATCCTCCCCTTGGGCACCAGGGCAGTATCTGCAAGAGCAGCAGGCCCAGCCCCTCGGCCCAGCAGTAGAGTGCCTTGCCTGGTTGGAGTAGCAGAAGCAGGGACCAGACTGGGCACCTGTGGGGGCACATCCCCAGGGCAAGTGTCCAAGGAGGGAAAGAAGGGCAGGGGCAGGTGGCAAGACTAGCCAGGAGCTCCCCTCTGTCAGGGCTGGGCTGGACTGGGCTCACGGCAAAGTGGAAATAGTGTGGGGGGACCTTGGGCACTAGCCCTGCCAGTGGAGACCCTGGCACGCAGGGACATTGGCACAGGGAAGGCTGATGGCTGAGCGTGCCCTGAGGACTGTGGTGCAGCTAGTAGGGCTCTTTGGGAGGAGGTTGGGGAAGCATAGTCCATGGCAGTGTTCAGAGAAGCAGATAGGGATGAGGGGGGAAGTTTGTTTAAAGGCTTCAGCTGGCCCCAGGGCAGCAGTGTATTGTTCTGCCCATGCCTGCAGGCCCCTGAGCCCAGCCAGTCCCTGCCCTGCAGACTGGGGGCCAGGGTCTGGTGGCCCCCCTGGGCAGTGGAGGAGGCAGCCTTGGGGTACCCTCTGCTCCAGGGTGCCTGTGGGCCTGCAGTGCCGGATGCTGCATCCAGGACTAGATTCTGGCACTGGGACACAGACCCCAAACACACACCGACAACTTCTTCTCCATGCTTCAGCCTCCTTACTTCCCACAGGGGAGCAAGGCCTGCATGGGCTGTGCCCTGTTCAGTTCTGTTTCAACTGCTTGCCAGCCATGATGTGCTCCTCCATGGTCCCAATGATCAGCACCCCCAGCACCAGCAGCAGGACGAGCCCCTTGGCCTGGTAGTAGGACAGCGATGAGGAGTGGGAGGGTGGTTGTGCTGGAACTAGAGGAAGGCAGCGGCTCAGAGGTGGGGAAAGTGGCTGGTGCTGCCCCATGGTGTTTGCCCTGCAGGGCAGTGGGGTTGGAGACAGCCCTTGGGGTGCTTCCAGGGGGAGGAAGAGCCCCACCAGGAGGTCAGGGCTGGGCCGTCCCTGCACAGAGATGGTGCGTGTGGCTCCCTCAATAGCAGGGTGAGGGGAGACTTGTACGGCAGAGATTTGGGGTGGGGAAGGGGCAGCATTTAGAGTCAGGTGCTTCCTTGCAGCAAATGTGTGGGCCTGATGCTTGTTCTCCGCAGGTGAAGGCTGTGCAGAGCTTTCCCATAAGACATGTTACCTGTGCAGAGGGCACTGGCACAGGCAGTCACCGTGGAGCTGCTGCTGACGGGGTTGTGCACGGTGCACTTGACGTTTACTGGAAGATGTGGGTGAGAGATGATCACGCCGGATCCTTGAGTGGTCGTACTGGGAGGTGGGGGGTCTGGGGCACTCCGGTTGTAGGTCACATTGCTGCCTCTGTTGGGGATGGTGCAGCTCAGGGTGGTGTTACAGAGCCCATTGACACAGCTCTGGGCATCACAGTCAATCATGAGCTGGGGCAGACACTCTGCAGGGGGAGGAAAGGAACTGTAAATGGGAGGATACAGGTGTGAAGGGAAGTAAACAGCACCCTGTCTTCCTGCAAGCATCTCCCTGAGACATTACCAGGAGAGCAGAGCTGCTGAGAGCACCAGGTGACAGAGCAGACAGGAAAAAAAAAAAGGCCTATTAGCCCCACCTTGGGCAATGCTGGGTCCATGCAGGAGGCTCCTGGGGGTGGAAGACCCCCGCAGGGATGTGTCCATGTGAGATGTGCCTGCTGACTGATATTTCTATACAGGCTCCTTGCTTGCAAATATAGACACACTTGAGCTCTTAGAGCAGAGGTGAGAAGGGTGCTGCACAAAACACGTCTTCACTCCGGCTGCAGCTGCAACACTCAGATCCTGGATCTGCAAAGTGTCCGTTTGTATATACTGTGTAAAAATGAGATGACATGCAATATGATACCAATTCCGATGTTCTTTTTAGTATGTTATTTGGAATGTTGTATTATCCTTTGTGAGGCCTCTGTTGGAAGTCGTTTTTGAGCCTTTTGTTATGGTATGGTATTCTAATAAAATGTTTTTAAGGGGAAAAAAAAAAGTTCCCCACTTTGCTGGTGTGTGGTGAAAGCAGAGACTGCTCCCCTGGACTGGGCACAGAAACAGCTGTGCTAATCCTGCCTTATCCACAGAGTGGGATTCACATCCCTGCCAGTGTATCCATCACTGTTCCTGTGCGCTTCCAGAACATTTACTGATTAGGCTGTTGCATTTCAGTGGGGAGGGAGAGATTGTCTTTGAGGCTCAGCGGGCAGAGACTGTTTAACTCCTGTCAAGTTAAACTAATTGTCAAGCTATTTTTGCAGCCGAGTAAAAAAAAAAGAAAGAACCTGCACTCACCGTAGAGGCGCAGTGTGAAGAACCTGGTGAATTCCCTGTTGTCTGTGGTGACTTGAGCTGTGTAGGAGCCCGTGTCCTCCAGCCTCAGGTCGGTGATTTGCAGTGAAAGGCTGTCGTTGGGGACATGCAGGCAGCCCCTATAGTGTTTCTGACACAAGGGCACTCGGGGGGGTCTCCTGGTGCCCTGCTTGCTCGACTGCCTGTGCCAACAGTCCAGCCAGCAATGTCTAATCTCTCCCCTGCTGGGATCACAAGGACGAAGGTGACTGTCTCCCCCCAGGGTCCTGACCAGCTCCATGGAGGCTGCATCTGCACCTGCTCTGGACCGTCCCGCACCTTGAAAGGAACCAACATAGATTCAGGGCGACAGCTGGACCTCACCACACACACGGCCATTGTCCAGCCCAGCCCCTGGCACCTCTGCCCGCAGAGTCCCAGATGCTGCCCCCCGCATGGGGAGCTCCTGCCCCAGGTGCTGCTGCCTTCCCCATGGGCAGCCCGGGCCGGGCACCTCTGTGTGCGCCGCTCCCTGCCCTGGGCCCAGGGAGCCTGTGTCCACCCAGGAGCGGTGTCCCTGCCCCGCCGCCTCCAGGCCCCAGATCTGCCTCCAACCCAGCCCAGTGTCTGGGATGCTCGGGGCCCTGTGCTGCCTCCTGCTCCTCCTGGCCTCACCTGGCAGGGGAAATACCGTGCCCAGGCAGGTGGGTTTCCTCCTATCAGAGAAAACCACATTCTTGGTAGGTGTAGTACCCTGACCCGGGTAACACAGAGTTACCCTCCCACTTTCACTTCCAGCAGTAAGATCTTGGCTACACACAGACCTTTTGGAAAAGGGAGACTCATTTCTTGCTTGCTTCTATGGCCGTAGGGCTGAGGGGAAGCGAAACTCATGGGCACCCAAACCCGAAGGCTTTGGGCTTGGGCCTGCAGGTAGGATGCCCGCCACAGGCTTTGGAAATGTCTGAAGGCCCAGGTGGGGATGGAGGATGTTTGCGGGTAAGAGGGCCACATATGGTTCTTCAATGGCTCACCGATTCAGAATTGATTTGTCTGATTGGACTTGGGACATGAAAAATTTTCCTGGCATACCAGTGGGGCTGGGTCTTCAGCCTTGGAGCAGCCCCCTGGATACCCCAGTGGTAAGCTGCAGAGCCGGGAGCACCGTTTCTCCAGTGCTGGGGCAGCCCCTGTGGCTGGGCTGCCTCAGAGCCAGGGGCCTGGAAGGCAGGGGTCCCCAGCCTTGGGAGTCTCCCAATGGGGCTGCCCCAGAGCCAGGGGCACTGACTGGTCCTCCTAGAAGTAGTGGGGCTCAGCATGGGTACCAGCCCTCCTGAGGGCACCACTCAGGCATGTCCCAACTCCCCCTTGCCCTGCACACGGCAAGCCCGGTTGATTGCATTACTGCAGCCTCATCTGTCCAGGCCCCGTGTCCTGCTGGCTCAGTGCAGAGATTTCAGGGCTGTGTGATGTGTGTCTGGACCCAAAAAGTGCTTGTGCAGACACCAGGCAGGAGGAACTTGTGAGTCTCTTAAAACTTCCTGACCAAGAGAGTGGCAATAAGGCCCACGTAGAAGGCTTTGCAGGGCAGGTCCCTCAGGTTTACTCTCACACCATGGGTGCCAAGGGCAATGTTCCCCTTTACCTCACAGTGCAGCTGCAGATGTGGGGTGTCTGTGTCCATCCTCCAACTCCCCCAGCTACTCCCCAAGAGCCCCATGAGGTTGCACCGTGGCCCCCAGGGCTTGTTTAGCCATCAGCACTGTGGGTGCCAACATCCCTGGGAGGCAGGATCTCCACTGGCAGGGGTAATGACCAAACACCCTCCTCCGCCTCATTTCCCTTTTGCAGCAAACCCAGCCCAGCCCCATCAGGGGGAATTCCCAACAAGCCTTGCTGCCTGTCCTGTCCCTGCACCTCCTGCCCCTCTTTGAAAGCCTGCCTCCACTGCACCCACCCCGGTGCCGGGCCTTGCCCCTGCTCCTCCACTCAGACAGGGCACTGCTCTACTGCTGGGCCAAGGGGCTCGTCCTGCTGCCACCGGCCCTGGTGCCCAGGGGGAGGCTCTACACAGGCTTGGACCCGAGAGCAGAGACCCCACAGGGTGCTCCGTTGGGACCCAGATGCCTTCAGGCCCAGGTTTTGAACTTTGTGCTTAGCTTAAACTCAGTGCTTTGCTTGAATTGTGGTCAAGACAAGAATGCAGTGTAAGGAGCAGGTGGGAAAAGAGTGAAAAACCTACCTCCACCTAAGAATGAAAGCATCACCTTGGAGTAGAGAATACCATTTAAAAGTAACTATAGTTGGCAAACACAAGCAAAATTATTAACATGCATTAGGACAGAGGTGGACAAAATGTGGCCCAGGGGCCGGATGCAGCCCCCCAAGCCATTCTATCCAGCCTGCGGGGCCCCTAAAACATTTAGAAACTTAATATTTATTTGCCCTGGGCTGCCTGTCATGCGGCCCTCGATGGCTTGCCAAAACTCAGTAAGCAGCCCTCTGGCCAAAATAATTGTCTGCCCCTGCATTAGGAGGAAGCACTACATTTATTTTCTGTATTAAGAAATGCAAGCTATCTGGTATGTAAAGAAAGGAGAGGGCACAGACCCTTCTGCACCTAGTCCTGGGCAATCCGGTCACCGATCCAAGATCCAGAACTCAGACGAAGGAGTCGGCAACCTCATAGAAACCTCACAGACTACCCATCCAGAGTCGTTGCCTCCATTCAATCTTGGGGTGGTGAGCATCTGTTTTTTTTCTGCTTTGACTAACTACAGTTCACAGATTAATAAGTCCTGAAAATGCTTCATTTTTCCTTGAGGGTTGTATCTGAAAGGGTTCAATTAACTTGCTTCTCATTTAGGAAACCCGTGTATCTGTACCTGGTACAAGACCCAATACAGCATCACTGGATGCAACAGCTCCCCCCACCCCTGCGCACTCGTGTCACCAGGAGCACTGCTGTCCCTGAGTCCACACCAGTTCGGAGCGGAGGGGGCCTGATGCTGTCCCCAGGAGGAGGACGGCTCCAGCCTCAAGCTCCTCCTGCCTCTGCCTGGCACTCAGACAGCAGTTGCCAGTCCTGGAGACCCTCCAGCACAGCCCGGCCTAGTGCCAGCGGGGTGGACACTACATCGCTGCTTGGCACAGCCCCAGGGCCCCCAGCCGGCAACCTCGCCCCTGCCTAACCCCTTTCTTCCTACTCCTAGCAGCGCCACAGATGCCCCCTGCCCCCCAGCCGTGTCCGCCTCTGTCCAGGCTGCGCTGCCCGGTGCTTCTTGTAGGAACCCCCGGGGGCAGCGGTGCCCGGGGCATCTGAGTACCCGGGCCGGGGGGTAGCAGGCAACGGAGCAGTGGCCATAATGTGCTGCAGGAGGGGGGATGATCAGGCAGGAAGGCCACCTCCATTGCCTTTCCTGTGGGCAGCCCGGGCCGGGCACCTGTGTGTGAATATACGGGGAAAGACCGTGCCCAGGCAGGCGGGTTTCCTCCTAGCGGCGAGCAGCTCTTTCTGGGCAGGGTGGTACCCTGACCTGGGTAATGCAGAGTTAGCCTCCCATCTTCACCTCCAGCGGGAAGATCTTGGCTACACCGGACTTCATGGAAAAGGGAGACTCCTTCTTAGCATGGTCCTGCGGCCGTAGGGCTGAGGGCAAGCAAAACTCGGGGGCACCTGATCCCCGAGCCCTCTGGCTTGGGCCTGCAGGTGGGATGGCTGCCAGAGGATTTGGAAATATCTGAAGCCCAAGGTGGGGGTGGAGGATGCTTGCAGGTCAGAGGACCACATATGGTTCTTCAATGACTCACAGATTTGGAATTGATCTGGCTGATGGGATGTGGAATATGACATATTTTCCTGGCAGACCCATGGGGCTCGGTCTTCAGCCTTGGAGCAGCCTGGCATTTTGTAGTAGGACTGGAGTTTGCTCAAAGCCTTGACATCCTGATGGGGTGCCCCAGAGCCAGGGGCATTGAGTGGTCCTCCTGGAAGTAGTGGGGCTCAGCATGGGTCCCAGCCCTCCCGAGGGCACTGTTCAGGCATGTCCTGCCTCCCCCTCCCCCTGCACATGCCAAGCCCAGATGATTCATGTTACTGCAGTCTGGATGGTCCAGGCCCAGCTTTTCCCCAGTGTCCTACTGGCTCAGTGCAGAGATTTCAGAGCTGTGTGATATCTGTCTGGACCCAAAAAGTGCTTGTCCAGACACCAGGTCCCCATAGCTCCATGGCAGTGAGAGGGTGCTGAGTCTCAAAACTTCCTCACCAAGGAAGTGGCAATAAGACCCATGGAGAAGGCATTGCAGGAAAGGTTCCTAAGGGTTGCTCTCATGCCTTGGGTGATAAGAGCAATGTTCCCATGCTCCTCGACGTGCAGCTGCAGGATGCAGGGTGTCCACCTCCATCTCCCCCGCCCTCCTCCTCCATGCCTGTCTTTGTGCCAATATATCCTGCTGAAAGGGTGACAGAACGGGTATGAGGTTTTCTCCTTTGCAGCTTTACACACCTCTTGGCACTGCTGTGAGCGCTCTGCACCCTGTATTGGGAGTGCCCAACTGCAGAGGAGAAGGAACAGGAGGGAAGAAGCACACAGCTGCTGCGGTGGAAGTGTGTGCAGCATGAGCATGCCTCTCCGTCATGTCTCTGGAAGCTCCCACCATATCAAGGCAGGGGCAGAGCCCGCCTGAAAAGCCACCTCGCTCTGGCTGTCTCAGGTCCTCTTCAGTACTTGATGCCTTCGCTGTTTCTGGCAAGGGCATCTGCATGTCTCAGTCTCAATGAAAGCAATTCTGGTTTCTAGTAAGGTCCTCCGTATTGGACGCACCCGCGGGCACTCGGGACCTGCAGGATGGAGCTCTGCATGGGGAAGTTGGCCTGGGTCCTCCTCACTCATGTCTCTTTCTGACTCCTTCCAGTCTTGCTTCCTGGTGCCTGCTTGCCCTTCACATGTCCTCTGTGATGGGGGAAGCTCTGTGTCCCTTTCTGCTGTGCCTCCTCCTGCATTTCCAAGTTCAGGGTGAGTGAGAAGGGGCTGCATTTATCCCGGGTGCAGCTGGTAGAGGTTATGGAATCACAGGAAATTGGGTGGGAAAAGACCTCTGGGGGTCTCATCTCGTCCAGACCCCTGCTCAAAGTGGTACCATGCCCAGCTACATCATCCCAGCCAAGGCTATATCTAGCCAGGCCTTATAAGCCTGCAAGGTGAAGATTGCACCACATCTCTGGGTAACCCTGGGGCAAGTGCAGGCTGCTGGTTTCTGCAAAGCAGGGACGGTCTCTGGTCTTGCTGTGGTGCCGCTTGTTCCAGCGCTGCCCCAGGATGGGAGCGCCTGTGACCTGCTGCTGCATGAGCACTTACAGGAGTATTAGCACTGTCACTTGTGCCAGGGGGTGAGGGGATAACACTGAGCAGTGCGCAGAAACACAAGGCATGCAGCCTGCAAACAGCCTAGCGGGCTTGGAAGCATCTGCTTGTCCTCTGAAGGTTTCTCTTCTGAATGTGTCCTGTGTGGCAGAAGGCCACCTCTGTTTCTCCCCAAAAGCTGCTCTGTGACAATTTGGTTAGGATTGGCCCAGCTGAGGAAACACACCTTACCCTATCTCTTTAGGTAACCTAAGCTGGATACATTCCTGAGGGAGGGGGGAAATCTGCTCCCTCTGCCTATGTGACTGGCCTCACACCTGGGTGAGGGGCTTGGGCTCCCTGGGGGAGCTAGGAACTTCCAGTCTGCCCAGCAACTAGTGATGCATTTCAAATTGGTTGACTGACAGACAACAGGTGCTGGCCTCCATTGGACCAGGTAAAGGAGGTCACAAGGGCTATATACGTTAAGGACTGCCCAAGAGGAAGGGGGCAGCAGCCATGAGAGAGCCTCAGAGAGAGAGAATAGCTGCACCATCTGAAACTTGCTCTCTCTCTTCAAAACTCATGATCAAGGAACTGCCTGCCTCCAGAGGGGATCTCCACCTGCCTCTGGATGATACCTGTGAGTAAGCTACCTGAGATCTAACTAGATATATAGTTTGCAGTAACTCAGATGTGTGATCAAAGGCTACCCAGCCATGCCAGTTTGCTCTATGGGATTTCTCTGATATTGCTCTACTCTGTATCCTATTCCAACCTAGCAACTAGTGGACCAGGTAAAGGAGGTAACCAATAAAGTTCTTTGTACCTAGCGTGGGAGACTTATTGGGTGTGGGTATGCCTTGGGGTCCCCTTGGTTCAGCTGACTAAGGGAGACCACTACTTGTACTTCTGACTGAGGGAAGCACCCCCAAGTTCTTGAAGTGAGTCAAGTACCCTCGAGGGCTACTAGGCCTGTGTTACCCAGGGGATGCAGGGCCAGAATCAAGGCCAGCCCTAGGTGGTGGCAGTTTGAACCCCAGGCTACCGGGTGTGCTCCACGAAGGGGGTCAGCCAGATGTGAGGCACCCCCATGGAAGCATAGTCTGGGGAAGGGAATAGAGTCACTGAAAACCCTTGAGCAAACAATTTCTAATTTGGCATCGGGTCAACTAGACAGTGTAGATAGCTAGGATGGCTGACGAGTATGACCACATGAGCATGGGCGAATTGAGAGAGGCAGTGAAAGAGACTGGCCCTCCAGTGAGGCAGGAGCAAAAGAAAGAAGACCTGATTAAGATGCTGTGTGATAATGATCAGGCCTCAACATCTCCTCCACGCTTCCAGTCAGCAACCGCTGATGGCTCCGAGGGGTCACCCTCTGCGTGGGACCTTTGGAGGTACCAGCTGCAGCTAGCTCAGGAGGCCCAGTGCAGGCACGAGCTAGAGGTGAGGAGGATAGGGCTAGTGGAGAAGGCAGCACAGCGTGAGTATGAAGCCAAAGAGGCAAGGCTCAAGCATGAGTGTGCACTTGACCTAATTCAGAAGCGGCCAGACACCGGCGTCCCGATCAATCCAATTCAGCAGGTGCAGGACACACCCTCCAGACTGAGCACCCCCGTCTTCCCTCACTACAAAGATGGAGATGATCCAGAAGTATTCTTAAGTAACTTTGAAAACCAAGCGCGCCGGTGGAAACTGGGAAAGAATGAGTTCATGAGACATATTGCTGCACAGGTAATGGGCGACCTGTCTGTTATCTTGAGCAGCCTGCCCACTGAGTCAATGGGTGATTATGATGCCTTTAAAGAGGCTGTTCATTTATGGTTTAGGTTAGGACCGGATAATTTCTGGACAAAATTCTGTAATGCCACCCCACAGCCAGGAAAGTCAATGAATGAGCTTGGGGCCTGGTTGTGGGACTCACTCCTCAATAGGGCAGACAGAGCCAAAGCTGCCACCAGAGAGCAGGTGCTGGACCTCATAGCGCTGGACCAATTCTATTCCCGATGCCCAAGGGAGATTAAACTCCTGTCAAGGACAGGGACCCCAGAACAATCCAAGAGGCCGCTGAAATTGTGGACCAGCCATTGCTACATCGAGAGGGGCTGGACAAAAGGCCTCCCTCCTTTGGGAAGGAACAGAAAGGGTTCCAAAAAGGGGGGAGGATAGGGCCAGGCCCAAAATGGGAAAGGGGGCCACCTCCTGCAGAGTGCAGGGCAGCCCCAGATTCAGTCAAGCCACCCAATTTGGAGAAGAGGAGTTACTATAACTGTGGGGTGTCTGGCCACCTCAGGCCTAAGTGCCCAAAGCTAAGCAACACCACCAAGCCTGTCACCCATGCAACAGCTGTAAGCAGTGAGGAGGGAGACATATACCTGTTGCTACAGGATTACAAACCCAGAGGAGATGATGGCTACCCACCAGAATGAGATAATGGTAAAAGGGAGAGCCCTCATCAGGGAAATGAACACAGGGGCCAATGTGTCATTAATTAAAGCCAACCTCGTTTCACCCTCGGATATAGTCCCGGGGAGGACCCTTACCTTACAAGGGATGGGGGCCCCAGACATTCAAGGTACCAGTAGCCCGTCTCCCCATCCAGTGGAGCGACTGTGGGACGTGCATAGAACTAGGAGTGCTGGAAGAGGGTCCTGCCCCCGCATTGGTAGGGTGGGATATTATGGAGCTCAAATCCCTGCAGAGGGAGATGGACCACTTCCTAGAGCCCTACCATGGTAATGTGGTGACTCGTCAACAGAGTAGACAGGCTAAGGCAGGAGGAGTGGAAACCTCCCAGGGCCCAGTCACCCAACTGGCTGTGGAGGCAGAGGAGGAGAAGGGAGAGGCTCCCTCTGGCTGAAGCCATTTGCCAGTCAATGGGGAAACTGGTACCCTCAAGTTTGGGTTAAATGACAGCCCCAGGGAGGAGCCCGGTCAGTCAGTGGCAGAGGAAACCGAGACTTTTGGGGAGAAGTTGGAGGATATCCCCATGGGTGAAGGTGCACTCCTTACAGGAGTACCCAAACTCCCAGCTGATTGCTTAGCCGGGCAGAAGGAGTTCAAGCAGGAGGTTCTCGAGGACACCAGCTTGGAAGAACTCCGACGGGTGGCCCAGGAGCAAGAGACAGCGTTCCCCCCTGGTAAGAGGGAACAGGTGATCTGGGATAAGGGACTTCTCTATAGATTGTGGGTGCCTAGGAGCCATGCTGAGTCCTGGGAGCCCTATCGCCAGCTCGTGGTACCTCTTAAGTTCAGGCAGCAATTGGTTTCTATAGCTCATGATTTACCATGTGCTGGCCACATGGGCAGGGATTGGACTCGCCAGCAGCTGCAGATGAACTTTTATTGGCCCAGAGTTGCCCAGAATGTGACAGACTACTGCAAATCTTGTGAGACGTGCCAACGGACGGGCAAAAGTGGGGACAAGAGAAAGGCTCCCCTCCAGCCCCTCCCTATCATTGACCAACCCTCCGAAAGAGTGGGGACAGACATTGTGGGCCCACTGAGGCACAAGACTCGTAGAGGGAAGAAATACATCCTGACTCGTGTGGATTTCGGGCCCTGGTACCCAGAGGCAATTGCCTTGACTTGCACGGAGGCACCCATAGTTGCTGAAGCCCTGACCCAGATCTTCTTCCAGCTGGGTTTCCCCTCGGAGATCCTGACTGACAGAGGTGGGAACTTCCTGGCGGAGGTGATGAAGTGCCTGTGGGGGTGCTGTGGGGCGAAACACTTCAAGACCACAGCCTACCACCCTCGGACAAATGGGCTGGTGGAAAGGTTCAATGGGACCTTGAAAGGTATGCTAAAGGCCTGTGTGGACTCTAATCCCAATGTCTGGGTCTTTGGGGTCCAGCTCCAAGTGTCAGAGGCCAGTCCCTGATGCAGCACCCAGCACTGTGGGCCCTCAGGGCACACTCAGCTATCCGCATTGCCCCGCCTAGGTCCCTGCATGCCAGGCTCTCCACTGGCAGGGCTAGTTCCCCAGGGGGTCTTTCCTGCCAGCTCTGATGTCCCACCAAGAGGTCTGCTCCAGGCTGGCCTCAGTCCCAGGGGCTGGGGTGGGAGGTGGGAGCAGGGCATTGTCTGCCGGCCCGGCTGTGGGACCCAACTGGGAGGAAGCACGTTGGAAGCAAGACCTCCCTATACCAGAGCAGGAGCCCTGGGGGGCTGGCAGCTCATGGGGTGGGAGGGATCAGGGCAACCTCTTCCTGGGATGTGGCCCAGAGCGTGTCGGCTGGTGGCGGGTGAGGTGAGCTGATCAGCCTCGTGCGGTCCTGACCCTCAAGGCCCCGTCCAACTCCTGGGAACCAAGAGGCTATCAAAGTGTTTCCTGGAAGCGCTGAGAACAGACCTCAGGGCCCTTCCAGGAAGAGTCAGGAACACAACCTGGTGACTCGGGTCCTGCCAGAAAGAGCTGGGATCGGACCCAAGGCCTGGAGGCCTGCCTTGCATGCACAGCAATGCCTTTCTTGTGCATGGCACAAAGCGAAGGCTGGGCACTGCCCTCAATCACTGGAGCTTCCCTCAAAGCTTAGCCAACCTGCGTGCATGTCTCCCCAGCCCAGCTGCAGCTGGAGATCCTTGGAAGCAGCAGCAACACCTATCGCTGCAAGGCCAGCAATGATGTCAAACTGCTGTGCAACTCCTCAGGTAAGTGCCCCTTTGCACCAGACATGCAAGGAGGGACAGGGATGTTAAGCACCTTCCTGTGTCCTATGGAGCTTGTTCCTGAGACTGGCCTGGATGAAACCAGAGGAAGGGGCCTTGCAGAGCTGCCCGGCACTAAGGATGCTGTAGCTGCACCACCCTCCACCCTGGCGTGGTTCATCTGAGAGACTGGCAGACCAGTGGGGCTGGGTCCCCCGGGCTTGTGAGGTGAGAGTTCAGTGGGGCAAGGCGAGGCCAGCAGCTTGGGGGAGCCAGGTGGGGAGTAAAGGCCAGGACAGGAGGCACAAGAGCCCCAGAGCTGCTCCTCCCTGGCTGCGAGATAGGGGCCTTGGACCCTGTGGTCCTGGCACCATGCTAGAAGCAGACATGAGTGCCCAGAGTTGGGGGTGCTGTGCCACGGCCCCACAGACAAGGCAGGGGCAGGGCCCTGTCAGCGGACAGCGTCTGAGGCTCTGCGGGAAGAGGTGCCAGGGGCTGGGCAGTACAATGCCCATGTGTGTGGTGGGGTCCAGCTCCGTCACCCTGAATCTGTGTTGTTCCCTTTCAAGGTGCAGGACTGCCTGGAGCAGGTGCAGATGCAGCCTCCATGGAGCTGGTCGGGACCCTGGGGGAGACGGTCACCTTTGTCTTTGTGATCCCAGCAGGGGAGAGATTAGACATTGCTGGCTGGACTGTTGGCACAGGCAATCTAGCAAGCATGGCACCAGGAGACTCCCCCCCCGAGTGTCCTTGTGTCAGAGAATTGCTATAGGGGCCGCCTCCGTGTCCCCAACGACGGCCTCTCACTGCAAATCGCCGACCTGAGGCTGGAGGACGCGGGGTCCTACACAGCTAAAGTCATCACAGACAAGAGGGAATTCAACAGGTTCTTCACACTGCGCCTCTATGGTGAGTGCAGGGTTTTTTTTAACTCTGCAGCAAAAATAACTTGACAATTAGTTTAACTTGACAGGAGTTAAACAGTCTCTGCCCGCTGAGCCTCAAAGACAATCTCTCCCCTCACTTTGCAACAGCCTAAATCCTGGAAGCTCACAGTGACAGTGATGGATACACTGGTAGGGATGTGAATACCACTGTGTGGAAGAGGCAGGATTAGCACTGCTGTTTCTGTGCCCCGGTCCAGGGGAGCAGTCTCTGCTTTCACCACACAGCCGGAGTGAAGATGTATTTTGTGCAGCGCCCTTGTCACCTCTGCTCTAAGAGATCATGAGTGTGGATATTTGTGAGCAAGGAGCCTGCATAGAAATACCAGTCAGCAGGCGCATCTTACACCGGACACATCCCTGCGGGGGTCTTCCATCCCCAGGAGCCTCCTGCATGGACCCAGCATTGCCCAAAGTGGGGCTAATAGGCCTTTTTCCTGTCTGCTCTGTCACCTGGTGCTCTCAGCAGCTCTGCTCTCCTGGTAGTGTCTCAGGGAGATGCTTGCAGGAAGGCAGGGTGCTGTTTACTTCCCGTCACACCTGTATCCTCCCATTTACAGTACCTTTCCTCTCCCTGCAGAGTGTCTGCCCCAGCCCACGATTGACTGCGGTGCCCAGAGCTGTGTCAATGGGCTCTGTAACACCACCCTGAGCTGCACCATCCCCAACAGAGGCAGCAATGTGACCTACAACTGGAGTGCCGCAGACCCCCAGGCCCCCAGTACGACCACTCAAGGATCCAGCGTGATCATCTCTCACCCAGATCTTCCAGTAAATGTCAAGTGCACCGTGCACAACCCCGTCAGCAGCAGCTCCACGATGAGCGCCTGTGCCAGTGCCCTCTGCACAGGTAACGTGTCTTATGGGGAAGCTCTGCACAGCCTTCACCTGGGGAGAACAGGCATCAGGCCCACATGTTTGCTGCTAGGAAACACCTGACTAGATGCTGCCCCTTCCCCACCCCAAATCTCTGCCCTACAAATCTCCCCTGACCCTGCTACAGAGGGAGTCACACGCACCATCTCTTCAGGGACGGCCCAGCCCTGACCTCCCGATGGGGCTCTTCTTCCCCCTAGCAGCATCCCAGGGGCTGTCTCCAACCCCACTGCCCTGCAGGGCAAACACCATGGGGCAGCACCAGCCACTGCCCCTGGCTCTGAGCCGCTGCCTTGCTCTAGTTCCAGCACAACCACCCTCCCACACCTCATCGCTGTCCTGCTGCCAGGCCAAGGGGCTCGTCCTGCTGCTGGTGCTGGGGGTGCTGATCATTGGGACCATTGTGGCTGATAAGCAGGCAAAACAGGACTGAACAGGGCACAGGGTCTCCACTGGCAGGGCTGGTGCCCAGGTCCCCCCACACTATTCCCCTTTCCTGTGAGCCCAGCCCAGTCCAGCCTAGCCCAACCCCAGCAGAGGGGAGCTCCTGGCCAGTCTTGCCACCTGCCCCTGCACTTCTGTCCCTTCTCGGACAACTGCCCTGGGCATGTGCCCGCCCAGGTGCCCGGCCTGGCCCCTGCTCCTACTCTTCCATTCAGGCAGGCAGTGCTCTACTGCTGGGCCAAGAGACTCATCCTGCTGCTACCAGCCCTGGCGCCCAGGGGGAGGCTTTACACAGGCTCGGACCCAGGAGCAGAGATCCTGCAGGGTGCTGTGTTCGGACCCAGAGGCCTTCAGGGCTGGTTTGACTTTTGTGCTTAGCTCAAACTGCACGCTAAGCTTGAATTGTGGTCAAGACAAGCATCTGGTGAAAGGAGCAAATGGAAAAATACTGTCCCTGCCTTCACACTTAACAGGAAGTTGGCTAACTAAATTGAATAAATATAGTCTGAGCAAAAGAGGAACAGTGAGAGCAAACATACCCCCACCTAAGAAGGAAAAGATGAGCTTGGAATAGAGACTCCCAGTTAAAGTTAACCACATTTGACAAACAGAAGCAGCTGGTATCAAGAGCAGTGCCTCACGGATCGGTCCTCGGGCCGGTTTTGTTGAGTGTCTTCGTCATCGACCTGGAGGATGTGATGCAGTGCACCCTCAGCAAGTTCGCAGATGACATCAAACTGCAGAGAGGAGTAGCTACCCTGGAGGGTAGGGCTGGGATTCAGAGTGACCTAGACAAATTGGAGGACTGGGCCAAAAGGAGTCCCATGAGGTTCAACAAGGACAAGTGTAAAGTCCTGCACTTAGGACGGAGCAATCCCATGGGGCGGTACAGGCCGGGGCTGACTGGCTGGGCAGCAGCTCCAGAGAAAAGGACCTGGGGAAAAGGAGATGAATATGATCCAGCAGTGTGCTGTTGGTGCCAAAAAGGCTAATGCCGTACTGGGCTGCATTGGTAGGAGCATTGCCAGCAGATAGAAGAAAGTGATTCTTCCTCTTTATTCAGCACTGAGGAGCCCACATCGGGAGTCCTGTGTCCAGTTTTGGCCCTCGCTACAGAAAGGAGGTGGACACATTCGAGAAAGTCCAGCGGAGGGCAATGAAAATGGTTCATAGGCTGGGGCACGTGACTGGTGTGGAGAAGCTGAGTGCACTGGGCTTACTTAGTCTGCAGAGGAGAAGACTGAGGGGGGATTTAATAGCAGCCTGTAACTCCTTGCAGGGTGGTTGCAAAGAGGATGGACCTGCACTGATCTCAGTGGTGGCAGATGACAGGACAAGGAGCAATGGGCTCCAGTTGCAGCAACACAGGTTGAGGTTAAATATTAGGAAAAGCTTTCTTACTAGGAGGGTGGTGAAGCACTGGAATAGTTTCCGCAGACAGGTTGGGAAATCTCCATCCTTGGAGATATTTAAGACCCAGCTAGACAAAGCCTTGGATGGGACGGTGCAGCTGGGGCTGATTTTGCTTTGAGCAGGGGGTGGGACTAGATATGACGTCCTGAGGTCCCTCCAACCCTCATTTTCTATGATCCTCTGATGGTAAGTTGTCATTGAGGGTAGAGGCCTGTCCCTTGCACCGTGGGTGGGCAGCCCTGCAAGAGTCTACAAATGCCTCCAAGGCAAGGATTTTGGCTACACAGTTTATAGTGATGAGGGATTGCTGTGAGGCTCTCCCTCTAGCTTCCTCCTTCTGGCTCAGTGAAAGTGAGATGAGGGGACGTCTGAACCCCAAGGCCTCCAGGCTTGGAGCTTGCTTGCAGGAGCCTGCCATGGATTATGGAAGTATTTCATGCACCAAAGTGATGAGCTTGGGAGAGACGAGACAGGCTGGTGGTAGCACCACATAGACTGGAACCATTGAGCTCTGCTCAGTGGAAACTTGGAACTTAATTCGGAACAGATTTGGCCTGGAAACAGAATTAGTTTAAAAAAAAAAAAAAATTAGAAGTGAGTATAGGCTTCTTTGCATGGTTTCAGTGTCACGGTATTGCAGCCGTGCAGTCATGGGAAGCAATCTCAGCCCATCTGCTCAGCACTTAGCAGACAAGTGTAATGGGGCAGCACGTTTGTTGGGGGTAACAAGGGGCATTTCAGGTCAGTGAGCCAGGGGACAGGGAATGCTCCTGGCAGTTTCACTAGGATGCCAACCCGCAGCTTCCCCATGCACACAGCACCCAGTTTGGATTAGAGCCCTGGGATCCTGGAAACACTGAGACAGTTCAGCTGGCCAAGCAGGATTTGCTCTTTCTAGGCAGCGAGGCAGGTGGGCCTGGGTGGGGGGAAGTTGTACATCCCGTGGCTGGTACATACCTCATCCTCACTGTATTGGCAGGCAAAAGCAGTGGCACTTTCATGTAAGAGCAGCCCCTGGATCCGTGCTCATCTTATGCATCGGGTGTGATCGGTGGACAGTCGGGCTGCGACCTGTTTCCTGCCTCCCTGGCAGTTGCCGACCTGGCCCTGGGTCTGTTATGCAGGTAACAACAGGAATAGCCTTTACTGCACTAGCTCAGTGCAGAAAGCTCTTGGCTATGCCGAGGCTGAGGCTGGCTCCTGTCCCAGCATGGAGTAGAGCAAAGGAGAGGGGAAAGGGTGGGCAGCCCTATGGATCCTGGCTGAGCTGCTGAGGGATGGCAGTATTAACCCCCTGCCCTCCTTTAACCTCTTCTATCCCCGAATCTGCCCCCTTCCTTATTGCTCTTCTCTGCCTATTCCCCCTTTGTGCAGCCACAGAGGAACCAGGAGGAAGTGCCAGTGGGCAGGGTTGGGAGGGGGTTTCTATGCTGTGGGACAGGTTGCTGAGTCAGGATTTTGGCAAGCCGTGGCAGGATCGGGGCCTGAGGGTGCTGGAAGGGAGACCCAGCATCTGATCACACTGCCCTGGGCCTCTTCACACACTTCCTCTGCTGCTGGGTGATGGATTCACAACCCAGCCCCACTCAAGCCAATGTTCCCCTGCTTTATGCAGGGTTGCTTGCACGTGTGGAGTGCTCAGGGCCTGCAGGATTGACCACTCAAGGGAGAAGTCAGCCTGCTTCCTCATTAGTCATCATTTCTCGATCTGACTTCTTCAGCCTGGCCACATAACCTAGCTCTCCTCCTCCTTGGCTGCACTCTCCTGCCCTGTGCAGCTCAGCTGGGATGAAGGGGGCTCTCGGAGCCCTCCTGCTCTCCCTCCTTCTGCTAGTTCAAGCTGGAGGTGAGTGACAAGGGGCTGCTCTTCCCCCAGTGCAGCGTGGGGCGAGCTCAGGCATGGGAGAGGGGGGTCTTTGGATCAGAGACTGTCTTTGGGAGCCGTGTTTGTGCAGTGCTTTGAAGAGGGGAACACTGGGCTAGGATGAGGGATATCAAAAAGCAGCAGTTGCTTCCAGGGAGATGCATCTTTTCTACTTCTTCTGTAGAAAATGCAAGACACGGCTTGCCTCTAAGTGCCCTTTGCACCCGAGAGAAGTGTGAGGCAGCCTGTATTTCTCTCAGGAGCTGAGAAGTCTGTGAACCCTCCTCTCCCCCTTGCCTTTCTGAACCCCCAGGTTGTCAAGAAGTAAAAGTGATGGCTGCTGTTGGGGAGACGGTTCGGCTGCAGCCCAAGACATGGCCGTCATCCTTGGTGGCAATCAACTGGAAAGTGAAACTTGGTTCACAGACCTACTGGATCCTCGGACATAATCAGAACAGGACCTCGGCCAGTCCGTTTCTGCCCTTTGCTGACAGAGTCTCTTTCCACCCTGGCAATCTCTCGCTGCAGATTAACTTGGTCACGGAGAAAGAAAGTGGCCTCTACACCATGGACCTGAAGCTGGGGGATGGCTCTGGAATCACCAATAATTTTCGGCTGTTTGTGCTTGGTGAGTTTGGGGGTGCTTCTTTTCCGCCGTGGTGACCCCCAGGGCACGCAGACCCTCTCACTGGGACTTCTTCTTCCAGGCCATGTGCGGCAGCCCAAGATCAAGGCATCTACTTCCCAGGAGTGTGGATGGTGCTACCTTACCCTGTCCTGCTTGGTGCCCAAAGCTGCCTGGGTCACCTACAGCTGGTCTCGAGGCGTATCTTCCAGCCCAGCCCCAGAGGATCATTGGCTCCAACAGCATCAAGCCGATCTGCAGCTGGAGATCAGTAAAAGCAGCAACACCTTCTATCACTGCAATGTCAGCAATGCCATCAGCTGGGGCATGGCCACCATCGATGTTGAACCGCTGTGCAACTACACAGGTAAGTGCCCCCTTTGCACCAGACATATGAGTGGGGACAGGGATGTTTAGCATCTTCCTGGATCCTATGGAGCTGGTTCATGAGCCTGACCTGAATGAAACCAGAGGAAGGGGCCTAGCATCATTGAGGACGCTCTAGCTGCCCCAACCTCCATCCCAGTCTGGCTCCTCCGAGAGCCTGGCAGACTGGTGGAGCTGGGTCTTGGGCCTTGGGGTCCTGTGCCTCCTCCTGCTCCTGGAAGCAGGCAGAGCCCTAGGCTGTGTGGGCAGAGGTGCCTGGGGCTGGGAAAGTCAATGCCCGTGTGTGCGGGGATCCAGCACCGCTGCCTTGAATCCATGTTGTCCCCTGTCAAATGCAGGATGGTCTGGAGCAGGCACAGAAGCCCCCACAACAGAGGTGGTCAGGACCCCAGAGGCCGCCCTAACAGAGCTGGTCGGGACCCCAGGGGAGACGGTCACGTTTCCTCTCGAGATCCCAGCAGGGGAGACATTAGATACTGCTGCCTGGACGATTGGCACAGAGAATCTAGCAATGGCGATAGCAGGAGACCCCCTGAGTGTCGTTGTGTCAGACAGAAGCTATAGGGGCCGCCTGCGTGTCCCCAATGACAGCCTCTCACTGCATATCACTGACCTGAGGCTGGAGGATGCGGGGACCTACACAGCTCAAGTCAACACAGATAAAAGCCAATTCACCAGGCTTTTCACGCTGCACATCTATGGTGAGTGCTAGCTTATTTTAATCTGTACCAAAAATAACACTGACAGTGTAGGAATTAAAGAGTCTCTGCCCAGGAAGCCCCTGTACCAGTCTCTCCTCTGCAGGTGAAATGCAACAGCTAGTTAATATAAAGGTCTGGAAGGGCACAGGAAAGGGGATGGATACCTCCAGGGGCTGTGAATCCCCCTCCCTGGAAGGGGCAGGATGAGCACTCCTACTTGCGACCAGTCCAGGGCAGCAGTCTGTCAGTGGGGGGCACTGGACAGATCCGGGCTGTGAGCATTACAGCTGCAGCTGGAGTAAATACACATTGTGCAGCACCATTGTCACCTCCACGCTAAGAGCACACAAGTGTGGATATTTCTGAGCAAGGACTCCTGGACAGAAATATCAGTCATCAGGGGCATCTCACACCAGACACATCCCTTTGGGGGTCTTCAATCCCCAGGGCCTGCTACAGGGACCATCCAGCATCGCCTGAGGTGGGGCTGATAGGCCTTTATCTTCTCTGCTTTGTCACCTGGTGGTCTCAGGGGCTCTGCTCTCCCAGTAGTGTCTTAGATAATTGCTTGCAGGAAGGCGAGGCGCTGTTTTCTTCCCTTCACACCTGTATCCTCCCATTTTGGTTCCTTCCCTCTCCCTGCAGAGCGGCTGCCAGAGCCCATGATTCACTGCAATGCCCAGAGCTGTGTGAATGGGTCCTGTAACATGACCCTGAGCTGCACCATCCCCAATGGAGGCAACAAGGTGACGTACAGCTGGAGCACCCCACAGCCCCTCCGTATGTTCAGTCAAGGATCCATTGTGATCATTACTCACCCAGATCTTCTGATAAACGTCACGTGCACAGTGCAGAACCCCGCCAGCAGCAGCTCCACGATGGCCTCTGTCAAGGCCCTTTGTGCAGGTAACATGCCCTGTGGGGAAGCTACATGCAGCTCACACCTGGGGAGAATGGTCCTCATGGTGCAGGCTGTTGGGGGGCCACAAAGCACCTGACTCCAGGCAGATGCTGCACCACTCTCCAGCCCAAATTCCTCCCCTGCAGATTTGCTCTGACCCTCCTACCTAGGCAGACACATGCACCATCTCTGTGCAGGGAGGGCCCAGACCATGGAGCTCCCTGCAGGGCTCCTCTTGGCCCTGGAAGTACCCCAGGGGCTGGCCCTATCCCTGCTGCCCCCCCAGGGCAAACAGCGTGGGGAAGCACCAGCCCCTTCCCCCTGGCTCTGACCCTCTGCCTTGCTGTAGTTCCAGCAACCATGCCTGCCCAGGCCTCATCACTCTCCTACTGCCAGGCCAAGGGGCTCATCTTGCTGTTGGTGCTGGGGGCGCTGATCACCGGGACCGTGGCAGTGCACATCATGGCTGGTAAGCCACTGAAACAGGACTGAGCAGGGCCCAGCCCACACCAGCCCTGCTCCGCTCTGAGAGAGAAGGATGAGGGGAGGCTGCAGCACGGAGGAGAAGCAGCCGGTGGGCTGCAGGGGTCTGACTATGAGTGTCGGAGACCAGTTCCTAAAGCAGCACGGGCGCCCTGCAGAAGTTTCACCCCATCGCTGCCTCCTCCCCTGCCCAGGGGGCCAAACGATCAAGACCCCAGTCTGCAGGGCAGTCACTGGCTGGGCTCAGGGGCACACAGACATAGGCAAGGCACAACACTGCTGTCCCGGGGGCAGCTGCAGCCTCTACACAAACCTTCCCTCCTCTGCACTGTCTGCCTCTGAACCCTCAGGGTCAATGCTCCCCCCACGGCCCAAGAGCCCCCTGAGGTTGCACCATGGGTCCCAGGGCTTGTTCAGCCATCAGCACTGTGGGTGCCAACGTCCCTGTAAGGCTGGCTCTCCACTGGCAGGGGTAATGCCCAAACACTCCAGCCCCCCATTTCTCTTTTGCAGCAAACCCAGCCCAGCCCCATCAGGGGAGAGCTCCCAACATGCTCTGCTGCCTGTCCCCGCACTTCCCACCCCTCCTTGAAAGCCTGCCTCCATGGCACCCACCCCGGGGCCCGGCCTGGCCCCTGCTCCTGCTCCTCTGCCCAGGCAGGGCACTGCTCTCCTGCTGGGCCAAGGGGCTATTCCTGCTGCCACTGGCCCTGGTGCCCAGGGGGAGGCTTTACACAGGCTTGGACCCAGGAGCAGAGACCCCCCAGGGTGCTCTGTTGGGATCCAGAAGCCATCAGGCGTGGATTTTGACCTTTGTGATTGACTTAAGCTCCATGCTTTGATTGAATTGTGGTCTAGGCATTTGGAATTTTTGCCTTATATAAAGCTTGTAAGTTTGTAACCCGCAAATGTAACTTGCCTGTCGCAAGTTTAACCAAAATGATAAAACTAACTGTTTGTGGAACTGACTGACCCTCAAAGACAAAGCTATAGCTGTGAGATTAGCTGACCTAACTGTTTTTGCTCAAAGTTCAGCCTTGATGATAAAAACTGGATCCAACCGCCAGGCCCATCCAGCACGTTCCAGGAAAGCATGTATCAAGAAAGCGTAGTCAGAGAAATCTAAAGGGGTTGGATTTAGGTGGAGTAATGTTAATGTCAAACCTGAATATGCTGCATTGTAATTGCTTATTGGATAAACCCGAGTCTGTAGTAAACTTTTATAATAATTTTTAACACCTTTTCATCCCATAGGGTAACAGCTCTAGGGCAAGATTGTGGGTGGCTCTAAAGCCAACAGATTAGCCTAAGACTAGGTACAAAAAGTGCATGCGTCAGGTAACCAGCAGGAAGGCGGGAACAGAACTGTAATTGCTTTCCAAGCCCGGACCCCGAACCCCCAGTGTGAGTGAAGACTGGATCCTGATCAAGACAACTTCCCCGGTAATCCCTCTGACAGTGTCGATCGGAGACGCCTGACTTTGCTGGAATCACTTGGCGCGCACCTGGCATTGAGGGACTATCGTTAAGGACTTGCAGGCCAAGCCCTATGAGGAGAGACTGGGGCACCTGGACCCCTTCAGCCTCCGCAAGAGAAGGTTGAGAGGCGACCTTGTGGCTGCCTATAAGTTCATCACGGGGGCACAGAAGGGAATTGGTGAGGTTTCATTCATCAAGGCGCCCCTGGGGGTTACAAGAAATAATGGCCACAAGCTAGCAGAGAGCAGATTTAGACTGGACATTAGGAAGAACTTCTTCACAGTTAGAGTGGCCAAGGTCTGGAACGGGCTCCCAAGGGAGGTGGTGCTCTCCCCTACCCTGGGGGGTCTTCAAGAGGAGGTTAGATAGGCATCTAGCTGGGGTCATCTAAACCCAGCACTCTTTCCTGCCTATGCAGGGGGTCAAACTTGATGATCTATTGAGGTCCCTTCCGACCCTAGCATCTATGAATCTACTTAGCACTGCACGCAAATACAAGGCAGGCAGCCTGGAAAGAGCTTAGCTGGCTTGGAAGCATCTGCTTCTGATCCCATGGAAGTGTCTGCTCTGAATGTTTCCTGCACCTCTGTTGAAGAGTATTGGGTCTTTACATGCATTTGAAATGGGAAATAGGCAGGGTTGATGATCCTTTCATTTTGAAAAGAAGCTTTTGCAGCTTTGGAAATCTGTGTGTGGGAGGAGTTGGCAGGTGTGGGGATGCAGCTTGGGCCTGTGGGGTGCATGGGCGGGGGACAGAGCTTAATGACTCAGAAGATGAAAACTCAGATGCATGTCCCTGAGCTGAATGACCCTGGGGCCTGGGCTGGGTGACTGCTAGTTAAATCAGTCTGTGCTCAGTGGAGCTACCTGCTAGCTGCTCATCAAGGGCTGTCTCAACCCGGATGTGGGGTTGCAGGTACCCAGGTCTGTGGGAAGCCTGGACCCACCTGTTCTCCAGGCTCTCAGCCCAGCTCTGCCGGGGCCTTGGAGCCAGACAGCATTTCCCCGCTGGAGTTAGGAATGTTTCAACCCTCCTCCCCTCCCTCCCCTCCCTTCTCCTCCCAGTCCTTTCTGAAGCACTAAGTTGTAAAGAAATGGCAGTGGCTGCTGAGGAAACCATGCTGTTAGTACCGAAAATAGATCATCGGGTTGAAATGAAATCATGTGGACAATGCGACTCAGCTCTGGAGGGCACTATCGGATTGTGACACTTGTTAAGAAGGACAGTCATGTGGACCTCAACACAGCCTCCCTGCTAGGCAGGAGAATCATCTTCCATCCCAGGAATCTCTCGCTGCAGATTGAGCTGGGTAACAAGTCAGAAAGTGGTATCTATTTTATAGATATGACATCTGCATCCAGCAGTCTCGATACCACCTGCTTCCATGTGTCTGTGTTTGGTGAGTATCTGGGCCCTGCTTCCCCCCAGCCTCACCTATTTGGGGGCACCCACTGCCCTCAGCCCCTCTCACCAGGACTTCTCCTTCCAGGCCGAGTCTGCCAGCCCAACCTTACAGCACTCTCTGCTCACCCAGGGCATGGACGGTGCAATGTTACCCTATCCTGCCAGGTGCAGGATGCCAATGGAGTCACTGACAGCTGGTCCTAAGGTGCATCTTCCAGCCCAGCCAGAGAGGACCAGCTGCTCCTGGGGCATCAATCCCAGCTGCAGCTGGACATCACTGCAGGCTGCAATGACACCTTCTATCACTGCAACGCCAGCAATGCAGCCAGCTAGGGCATGGCCACCATCCATGTCAAACCGCTGTGCAACGTCTCTACAGGTAAATGTCCCCTAGTAGGAACCTGACTAGGGGTTGTCCCTGTCTGGTCTGAGGGCCCCTTTGAGTCACCCCAAAGCAGAAATGAGCTTGCTGTTGGAAGCAAGTTCTTGTCTACAGAAACCCAGAGAACAAGATTTACTGGAGACTTGCACCTGCCTGCTCCCAAGCTTTGCATGCTCATGGGCCAGACTTAGTGCTGGGACTTGGGAGGTATTTAGACACTTTGCTCTTGTGGATATAAAGAGCCTTAGAGTTATGGCCCATAGTTATTCCATGCCCCAGTTTCTGGACTTGTACACTCAAAGTGATACTGCCATTGCTAGTGCTGGGCAACAGGTTGTCCCACCATATGAATTAATTGGTTTTACCTGGTGATCAGACCTGACTCCCCAGACTACAGGTCAACCTGCCATAGCTCTGAGCTCTCCTATAACCTATAACCTCCTATAACCAAGCAAATACTGTTTCCCCGTCACCGCAGTTACAGTAAAGGGCATTTCCTCTGCTCTGAGTGGCATTGTGAGAGACCTGGCGTCGGGCACTGGGATTGCCCACTTTGGGACCCCAACCCCATTCACAGCCCAAGACTCCCCCTGGGACCCTTCCTTGGTACTGCCTGCTCCTGCTGACTTGCAGCCAGGAAGGGACTGCAGCCCTGCCACAGGCTGATTGCTGCCCCCAGCTCTGACCCGTTGCCTTGCTCTGTTCCAGCCTCCTGGCTGTCCTACTGCCAGACCAAAGGGTTCGTCCTGCTGCTGGTGCTGGCAGTGCTGATCACCAGTACTGTGGCAGTGCACATCATGGCTGGAAAGCAGCCAAAACAGGACTGAGCCGGCCCTACTCCCCTAGGAGGGAGGGACTGTGGGAGGCGTTTGCCTGCAGCTTCGAAGGGTTTGCTTTCATGTCTGCAGCATGCAGGTGAAGCAGCTGGTGCGTCTGTGGGGGTCCGAGTCCCAGCACCCAAGGCCAGTCCCTCATGCATCCCCCAGCACTGTGGGCACCCTAGAGCAGATGGTCCCCCACACCTGTCTCCTCCCCTGCCCAGCGGGACCTGCAGCCAAATCCATCTGGCAAAGGGATACCTGGCACAGGAGCTGTCAAGACCCCTGGGAGGGAAAGGACAGCAGCAGCGAAGTGGAGGTGGAGACAACCAGAGTGGAAGACCCTGGCCCTCAGTCTACAGGACAGGGACTGGCTGTGTGCAAGAGCCCACAGACACATGGGGAAAGGGGTCGTGCGGAAAGGCACTTGATGGTGGGCGTCTACTACAGACCGCCTCACCGGGGGATGAGCTGGACCGGGAATTCTCCGGTCAGCTCACGGGGGCTGTAAAGGGATGTGGTTGTCATAGGTGACCTACACTACCCGGACATCTGCTGGGAGGAGTACTCAGCCAGGTCTGACCGCTCACGTAGGTTCCTAGCTGAGATACAGGACCTCCACCTACCCCAGGAGGTGCACAGTGCCACCAGGGGAAATGCCTTGCTGGACTTGGTTCTTGCCACAGGCAAGGACCTGGTGAGGGGTCTGCAGGTACTCGGCCACCTGAGTGACAGTGATCATCACCTGCTGAAGTTTACCATTCTGGGCAGGGTGGTGACAGCAAGCAGCAAGACAGAGGTCCTTGACTTCAGGAGGACCATCTTCTGTAAGCTAAGAAGGTTAGTAAGAGAGGCATTGGGATCTCAGAGCTTCGGTGAGATGGGAGTCCAAGACGGGTGGTTGTTCATCAAGGAGACGATCCTCCGAGCTTAAAGGGAGTCAGTGCCAATGTGCACCAAGGGGGGCAGGAGTGCTAAGTAGCCCACATGGCTCAGTAAAGGCATCCAGGGATGCCTGAAGGCAAGAAAGGAGACGTACAAGCAGTGGAAGCAAGGGGCTATCACTAAGGAGTATTACACCTCCATTGCTCAGGATTGCAGGGAGGCTGTTAGGAAGGCCAAGGCAGAGATGGAGCTAGGGCTAGCGACCAGAATTAAGGATAATAAAAAGTCCTTTTTCAAATACATAAGAAGAAAGAAGAAGGCACGGGGTAATGTGTGGCCCCTACAGGACAGGCTTGGCAATCTGGTGATTGCAGCAACCAAAAAAGCTGACCTCTTTACTGAATTCTTTGCCTCCATATTCCCGAGCAGGGTTACGGATGGACCCAGGGGAGGCACCACCATGCCTAGGGTGAGGGACAACCTATTTAGGGAACTTTTGGAGGGGCTGGACTTGTTTAAATCAGTAGGTCCATTTGCTCTTCACCCGAGGGTGCTGAGGGAATTGTTGAGAGTCATAGTGGGGCCCCTGGCATGGCTCTATGAGCACTTGTGGGGCACTTCCAGAGGATTGGAATAGGGCCCGTGTGTTCCCCATTTACAAGAAGGGGAGAAAGGAGGACCTGGGCAACTATAGGGCAGTTAGTCTCATCTTGGTCCTTGGGAAGACCTTTGAGAAAATGATCTATGAGCACATCTGCACGGGCCTAACAGGGGAGGTAATGCTCAGGGGCAACCAACATGGGTTCATTGAGAGCAGGTCCTGCCCGACTAACCTGGCTTCTTTTTATGATCAGGTTACAAAGTCCCTGGACAAGGTGTTAGGGTAAATGTCATCTTCCTCAACTTTAAGAAGGCCTTTGACACGGTTTCCCACTACATTCTCTTAAAAAACTTGGTGACTACTGCATTGATGCCTGTGGCAGAAATGCCACCGTCTGTGCCCCTCTCCAGACATCTGTCTCTGCCAGTGTGAGAGGCTGGTGTTGAATCCCTCAGGGAGGGGGATCTTCCTCCCTGCCCACATGACAAAAGGCTGGTGCCTCCAATGTGGATTCTCTGGTCACCTGGGGAGGGGGAGGGAAAAGCCCCGCTCATGGGCCCAGGTAGCCAGTGATGCTTTTTAAATTGGTTGGCTAGTGGCTCAGCAGCTTCGATTGGACCGGGCTGCTGCGTTCAGAAAGATTATTTAAAGGCCCGGTCCAGGAAGGAGGCAGCCATTAGCCATGCGGTCATCCAGGTGAATCTGAAACTGGGAGAGGAGCTTCACCAGCTGAAACTGGCTCTCTCCTCATAACTGCATGCTCAAAGAATGCCCTGCCTCCAGAGGAAAAATTCAACCACCTCTAGATGATGCGTGTGAGTGAGCTACTTGAGATCCGACTAGATATTTAGCTTACAGTAACTCAGATGCAAGATCAAAAGGCTACCTCAGCCATGCTGGTTTGCTCTATGGGATTCCTCTGATATTCCTCTGATATTTCTAGGATACTGCTCTACCTTTTCCCCTGTTTTCACCCTACCCCCTGTAACCAATAAAGTTCTCCGTTGTGACCGGTGTGGGAGACTTATTGAGGGGTGGGTCTAAATTATGCCGAGGAGGCCCCTTAGGTCTGGGGACTAAGGGAGACTTTCCTATTAAGCCCCTGACTTGGGAAGTGCCTCAAGTGCTTGTATTGGGTCTAGTACCCGTTGAACGATCAGGCCTGCGTTCTCCAAGGTGCGCAGAGCCAGAATTGAGTCCAGAGCCTTGGATGGTGGCAGCGGGAACCCCAGGCTAGCGGGTGTGCTCCAGGGAAGGGGTCCGCCCGACCGGAGGCACCCCAGGGAGGCACTCAGAGCCTGGAAGGTGGGCGGCTCAAGGCAGGAGCGCCCCCTACTGGCCCGCCACAATGCCTACACTGTCAGATGGGTGGCAAATTGGCTGGATGGTCACACTCAAAGGGTGGTGGTGGATGGGTCATTTTCGACCTGGACAGATGTGGGCAGTGGGGTCCCTCAGGGCTCGGTCCTGAGGCTAGTACTGTTCAACATCTTCATCAGCAATCTGGATGTAGGTGTGGAAAGCACACTGTCCAAATTCACTGACAACACCAAGATGTGGGGCAATGTGAGCATGCTGAAGGGAAGGGAGAGCATCCAGGTAGATCTAGAAAGGTTGTAGAAATGGGCAGATGAGAATAGGATGGCATTCATTGCAGACAAGTGCAAGATGCTGCATCTAGGGAATAGGAACCAGCAACACACCTATATGCTGTGAGCACCCTTTTTTGTCAGCAGGGTGGCAGAAAGAGATCTTGGAGTCATTGTTGACTCCAGCATGAACATGAGCTGCCAATGCGAGGAAGTGGTCAGTAAGGTTAACCACACCATGTCGTGCATCTACAGATGCATCACAGGCAGGGACAGGGATGTGATCCTTCCCCTCTATGTGGCACTGGTCAGGCTGCAGTTGGAGGACCGCCTCCAATTCTGGGTGCCACAATTCAAGAGGGATGTGGCTAGCACTGAGAGGGTCCAGAGAAGGGCCATTCACATGGTCAAGGGGCAGCAGGGCAGGCCCTATGAAGAGAGGCTAAAGGCCTTCATCTATTCAGCCTCCACAAGAGAAAGCTGAGGGGGGTGGCCATTTACAAACTCACCAGGTGGGACCAGCGGAAATTGGAGGAGGCTCTGTTCCCTGGGCACCACCTGGGGTTACTAGGAATAATGGCCACAAATTGTAAAGTAATGTTTCCTGATGTCCAGCCTGAATCTTCTGTCTAACAGTTAGGGCTGCCAGGCTCTGGAATGGGCTCCCAAGGGAGGTAGTGCTCTCTCCTACCTTGGGGGTCTTCAAGAGGAGGCTGGACAGATATTTGGCTGGGGTGATATGATCCCGGCACCTGTTCCTGCCCAGGGCAGGGGGTCAGACCTGGTGATCTGTTTAGGTCCCTTCCAACCCTAAGTGCTATGACACAGGCATCACAAACTGATGCTGCCCAGGAGCGGCCCCATGCTTGGCCTCTCATCCACTGCAGCACAGCCCTTACTGGCACAGCGCAGCAAAGACTCAGGACCCAGGAATTCAGCTACTTGATGAATCCAAGAATTGCCCCAAAACTGCAGGAGTCTGCCCCTTTCCACCCCCTGCACTGACTGATGCTGCTTGGGTGGGGAGGTCCCAGCAGCCCAGCACCTAGGACCTGCCCCTGCCAGGGCACAGCTTCAGGCCCTGGCACTCAGGGACCTGGTGCCCTGTTCTTGATGCCAGTGTCTGATCCTACCTGGACTGGACAGGCTGCAGGTGTGGGGGCATAGTGGTCACCGCCCATCCCCCTGGCTCCATATCAGTACAGAGGGGTCAAAAATTGGAGAAAGAGGTGGTGCAGTGAGCTGGGCTATTTCTTGCACCGCCCTGAGACTGGTGCCTGGCATGGGGAGCTTGTGTCCTTACAGCTGTATGTACCTGGCCCAGGAGAGCTGGGCCTGGCTGGAGTTCACCCTAGAGTGCTCCTGGCATTGCTCCTATCCTGGCCAAGGAGCCATGAGGGGCAGCTGCATCTGGGACATAGATAGGGGCAACCATGGAGACTGAGCTGCCAAAGAGCAATCTGCCAAGGTGCCACAGAGACTGTAGATCACCTCCTATGGCTCTGCTCACTCACCTAGGAGGTGTGGAAGAAGGTAAAGTGTCTGGGCAAAGCAGTGACAGGGGTTGAACAGCTGTGAAGAGAGGTGATGCTGCACGGGCACCAGACTAAACCCCAGGGAGCCTGTCGCCTGCTTCCATCAGTTCATGTCCAGTGTCAGGAGCGAAGCAAAGTGGAGGTGGAGACGACCAGAGTGGGAAAGAGCGATGAGGACAGCAGAAGTGACTGCAGCGGTGGGTCCTCCTGCGAAAGGGACAGCTAATGAACTGAGTCTCAAACCCCGTGTTCAGGGACTGGAGTGAGACGGGGCTGGAGGGAGATGACACCTTGAGACCCCTGCATGGGAGCGCTATTCTGGGGTGCCTCTATTATAACGGTGCGCGGGCTTTCTACTGGTGGGTTAATGAGGTAATGAACAGCGACTACAAGGTGTGTATATACATAACTTTATAAATATATGAGATAGTTTTACAGCAAAAAAATTAAAAAGCTGCGGCCTCTGAGTAAGTTCCTCCTCTGCAGGTCTGTGTGTCTGAACCCTGCTAGGATCGATCCTCCTCTCCCCACGGCCCCATCCGCTTGCACCACAGACCTCAGGGGCCCTCCATCCTCCCTTCGTGCCGGGCTGTCTGCTGCCCCCGCCCCGGGTCCCTTTTCAAGCAGCAGTGGCGGCGGCGGGGCCGGGGACAAAGGCCGGGGCCGGCGGCACGACAGCCTCGGACCTGCCCCTGCCCGGCCGGGACAGGGACCTTGCACCCGGAGCGGCAGGAGCGGCCGGGGCTGGGCAGGGCAATGCCCGTGTGCGCGGGGGTCGCCCTCAGTCCGTGTTGTTCCCCGACAAGTGCAGCATGGTCCGGAGCCGGTGCAGACGCCGCCGCGACAGAGCTGGTCGGGACCGCGGGGGAGACGGTCACGTTTCCTCTCGAGATCCCGGCAGGGGAGACATTAGATACTGCTGCCTGGACGATTGGCACAGAGAGTCTAGCATCGGCGGGACCAGGAGACCCCGCGAGTGTCCTTGTCACAGACAGGCGCTATAGGGGCCGCCTGCGTGTCCCCAACGCCGGCCTCGCACTGCACATCACCGACCTGAGGCCGGAGGACGCGGGGTCCTACACAGCTAGAGTCAACACGGATAAAAGCAAGCTCCCGACCATGCTGCACTTGGCAGCGAACAGCACGGATTAAGGGGGACCCCCGCGCACACGGGCATTGCCCTGCCCAGCCCCGGGCACCCCTGTCCACACAGCCCCGCCCCGCCCCGCCCCGCCCGCTCCTGCCGCTCCGGGTGCAAGGTCCCTGTCCCGCCCGGGCAGGGGCAGGTCCGAGGCTGTCGTGCCGCCGGCCCCGGCCTTTCCCCCGGCCTCCCCCGCCGCCGGCCCTGCCCCGCTGCGGGGCTCGCCCTGCCGGGAGCTCGGCGCTGCCCGCGCCCTTCCCGGGCCCGCCCGGCCCGGCCCGGCCCGGCCCGGCCGCGCTCCCCGGCCCGCGGCAGCGCCAGCAGGAGCAGGAGGAGGCGCGGGGCCCCGGCCATGCCGGGCACGGCGCTGGGCCGGCGGCTGCGGCCGCTCCGGGGAGGCGGCGGCTCCGGCCACGCTGCTCTCGGCCCGGGCCAAGCGGGAGGCGGCGGCCACGGACCCACAGCCCGCCCGATCTGCCGGCCGCACAGCCCCGAGCACCCACATGGCAGATAACACCCTCAGTGCTCTGGTCCGGGCTGCATGAACCATAACTGGACCTACAACCAGCAAACATCCTCCACCTCCACCTGGGGTTTCAGATGTTTTCAAATCATTTAGCGGGTATCCAACGTGTAAGCCCAAGCCCAAGCCCAGAGACTTGGGGTGTGGATGCCCCTGGGTTTCACATGCTCTAGGCCATATGGCCACAGAAGCAAGCTAGGAAGAAATCACCCAGGTCCATAAAATAGGCATAAAGCCAAAATCTTCCAGTGGGAAAGGAATATGGGAGGTTTATTACTATACATTACCTCCAGGGGTACTCTCTTGCCCCTGGGAAAACCGCCTTAGTGGTCATTGTATCTCCTGTACCTGCCTCGCAGGGCTGGATGCCCCAGAGAGGAACAATGCAGGGAGCTCTGCAGGGTGAACACGAGCAAGGCCCAGCTTTCCCATGG
This sequence comes from Alligator mississippiensis, assembly GCF_030867095.1. NCBI lineage: Eukaryota > Metazoa > Chordata > Crocodylia > Alligatoridae > Alligator > Alligator mississippiensis. The sequence continues at coordinate 16,142,952 of NC_081838.1, read as the reverse complement.
GCCAGGGAGATGCAGCTGGAAGGGCACAAGCTCCCTGTGCCAAGCACCAGCCCCAGAGCATTGCAAGAAGGATCCCAGTTCACTTTGCCACCTTCTCCTCCAGCCTTTAACATGTCTGTTCTGATATGGGGTCAGTCTGTCTATGCCAAGGCGGATTCAGACACTGGCATCAAGAACAGGGGACTGCACCCCAAGCACCAGGACTTGGAGATGTTTCCTGGCTGGGGCAGCTCCAAGGTTAGGGGCCACTGGGAACCCCCCACCCTGCACCATTTCTAAGCCCAGGGGACAAATGTGGGGAAAAGTAGGTGCAGCTCCCAGCCTGGCTCCAAGGGAACTCAGGGCCAGTAGCTGAGCTGGGCTGACAGCCTGGAGAACACATGGATCCAGGCTTCCCGCAGACCTGTTGGGGCTGAGACAGCCCTTGATGAGCAACTAGCAGGTAGCTCCACTGAGCACAGCCTGATTTAGAAAGCTGTCACCCAGCCCAGGCCCCAGTGGTATGTACCAGCTCAGTGCCATGTACCTGGGTTTTAACTTTCTAAGGCTCTAAAATCTGTCTTACCCACACCCTCATGCACCCCACAGACCCAAGCAGCAGGCCCCCACCTGCAAACTCCTCCCACATGGAGATTTCTAAAGCAAAAAAGGTTTCTTTCCAAAATGTGAAGCTGTCCCCCACCCCCCTGACTTTGTAGTTCAAACACATATCAGGACCCAGTCCTCTTTGACTGAGGTCCAGGAAAAATTGAGAACAGAAACTTTCCAGGGGACAGGGAGCAGATGTTTCCAAGCCCACTGGGCTGTTAGCAGGCTGCCTGCCTTGTGTATCTGTGAAGTTCTTGGTTTTATCCCCTCATGCCCTGGTACAAGGAACAGTGTGTTACCCTTGTATGTGCCCATGTGGCTGCAGCTCCTAGGACCTCCTGTGCTGGGGCAGCGCTGGAACAAATGGCACCACGGCAAGACTAACGACTTGTCCCTGCCTTGCAGAAAACATCAGCCTGCGCTCACCTAGGGTTACCCAGACGGGTGGTGCAGTCTCCATCCATGGAGGTTTTTAAGGCCCAGCTAGACAAAGCCTTGGCTGGGATGATGTAATTGGGGCTGGTCCTGCTTTGAGCAGGGGGTTGGACTTGATGTGACCTCCTGAGGTCCCTTCCCACCCCCATTTTCTGTGAATCTATAACCTCTCCTGTCTGCACCCCGGGTAAACACAGCCCCTTGGCACTTACCGTAAGCTTGGGAATGCAGGAGGAGGCACAGCACAAAGGGCAGAGAGCTTCCTCCATCACAGCAGGCATGTGAAATGCCAACAGGCAGAGGGGAGCGAGGCTGGAAGGAGATGTGGTTACAAGCCAGGACATGTCTGACATGTAGCACTTTCTCAGTGGGAGTGTCTGCTCCTTCCCTGCTATGGTGGGAGCTTGCAGAGAGCGAGAGAGGCATCCTCTGCACTGCACACACTCCAACAACAGTCGCCGTGTGCTTCCTGCCTCACGTTCCTTCTCCTCTGCGGTTGGGCACTGGCCGTACAGGGTACAGGGCTAGAGATGTGTGAAGCTGCAGGGGAGAAAGACTCAGGCTGGTTCTGTCACCCCTTTAGCAGAAAATAATGGCACAGAGACACGCGGGGAGGTGGGGGGAGCTGCAGGATGGACATAGATGGCCAGCGCCTGCAGCTGCACCAGGAGGTGAAGGGGAACATTGCCTTTGCACCCATGGCATGACAGCAACATTGAGGGACTTCCCCTGCAACATCTTCTGCATTTTTTTGCTGAGAAAGTTTTAAGAGACCCAGCAACCTCAGTTCCTTGTTGCACTTATAAAGCTATAATTAGTACCCATTGAGGTGTTGGGGCTTAAGGCCCATTTTCTGGAAATGGGGAGTCTCCTCCTTATCTTAGTCCTTCAGCCATATGGCTGAGGGCAGGTGAAACGTGGGGGCATCCAAACCCCAAGCCTCTGGGCTTGGGCCTGGACTTAGGATGCCTGTCAAAAGACTTTGGAAATATCTGAAGCCCCTGGTGTGGGTGGAGGTTGTTTGCTGGCTGTTTGGGCACTTATGGTTCTGGACTGCCTCACGGATTTGGACTTGATTTGGTTGATTTGGCTTGGAATATGAACAATTTCTTAAGAAAAAAAAAAAGCTAAGATAGGCACCAACAAGGAATAAAACTAAATTGCAGAAAAAGACTCTTTCCCACTATGAAACGAGCTATTAGTCCTTGTAATATGTTAGCTGCAAGAGATTTTTACCCTAGCAGGCAGGAAGCAGTTGATGGCAGCTTTCACCAAGCGTGGGTCCTTCACTCATGCGCTCGTGGTGCAGGATGGCTTCTGCATTTTCTCTGGACTGCACACCTTGCTGGCACTTCTGTCTTGCTTTACGCTGTTTAATGTTATAGCTTCAAAGCATTTTTCTTTGATGGCTGGCCGATTAAAATCCTAACAAAACAGGGAGGAAAAGGGTGACCATCATGTTACAATTGTTAAATTGCCTGGCTGCTGTTTTTGGCTTTGACCAGGTGTGAAGACCTGTGTTTCTTGCGATTAAATGTGATGGGCCTTGAGTGACCAAACAGGATGCTAGGGGCATTGGTAACCGGTCGGGTGGCCATCAGAGAGGGCATTCCAGTTTTCTGCTACTTTGTCTTCTGTTCTCTATCTGGACACCTTTATGTCCTCTATTTTTCTCTTCAAGAGTAACATAGAGGACATAAAGGCATCGGGTTTTGTATCAATAGAGGACAGAGGACAACCAGCTTGTCCTCTATGATGGCCACCCTAGTGACCGGACCCATCTTTGGGTATTTATCAATGGGGCAAATTTGCAATAGCTTGTACCAGGATGGTCTGCTTACAAAACTCCAGACATACAAATGTCTGAATCATTCAGTGTAACACCTTAGACCCTGGATGCCTGATGTGAGAAATGTGAGGATGTCACATACAGGACATTTTCCCTGTATTCATTGCACCTTTTACAGGTTTTACATGAAATGTATATTTAGTCTTTAGCTGCTAGTTCAACTGAAATGTATATGTAGTTTCCTTTCCTTTTCTAGTTACACTGACTCCGTCATTCTTTTTCTTGTTCTTTTAGCTTGGATATACACATGTGATGAGTGTGTCAGGTGTCTGCCAACAATTTTCCTTTTAGAGGAACCATCAGTCTAATTATTTTATGGCATGGGTCTGGTATTGGGTGCCTCAAGCTTCACTGTGTCTACACCCTAATGGGTTGCAGCCATCATGGAGACTTTTTTTTTTCTTGTGGCAGTCTTGTCACCACAACCCAGTCTTGCCCCAGCCACTTCCTTGCATTTTTCTGCAAGAGACACCATCCAAGCTTTTACAGACAGCACCCATGTCGTGAGAGCAACCCTGAGGGACCTGCCCTGCAAAGGCTTCTCCATTGGCCTTATTACCACTCTCTTGGTCAGGAAGTTTTAAGAGACTCAGGAGCTGCCACTGCCATTGAGCTACCAGGACTTGGTTTGTGGACAAGCACTTTCTGGGTCCAGATGGACATCACACAGCCCTGAAATCTCTGCAGTGAGTCACCTGGACACTGGGGAACAGCTGGGCCTGGACCAACGAGGCTGCAGTAACAACAATCATCCAGGCTTGGTGTGTGCAGGGGGAGGGGGAGGCAGGACATGCCTGAGCGGTGCCTTTGTGGGGCCTGGGACCCTTGCTGAGCCCCACTACCTCCAGGCAGTCAAGTCAGTGCCCCTGGCTCTGAGGCAGCCCCATTGGGAGAATGCCAAGGGCTGGGGACCCTTGGCTTTCAGGTCCCTGGCTTTGGGGCAGCCTGGCCAACCCCAGTGCTGGGGAAATGGTGCCTCTGCCTCTGCGGCTTCCCACCAGGTTCTCGAAGGGGCTGCCCCAAGGCTGCAGACCCAGCCCCACCAGTCTGCCAGGCTCTGAGATGAGCCAGACCAGTGTGGAGGGTGGGGCAGCTGGAGCATCCTCAGCTCAGGGCAGGTCTGTGAGGCCCCTTCCTCCGGTTTCACCCAGGCCAGTCTCAGGAACCAGCTATATCGCACCCAGGAAGGTGATAAACATCCCTGTCCCTCCTCGCCTGTCTGGTGTAAAGGGGCATTTACAAGTGGAGTTGTACAGTGGCTCAACACTGCTGGTGGCCATGCCCCAGCTGAGGGTACTGCTGGGTTGCATGTTTGGAGGTCACTGCTCTATCCAGCAAGCTCCAGCTGCAGTTGGGCTCTGGAGATGTGCACATGGGGCAGGCAAATCTTTCAAGTGAGCTCCAGCGATTAAGGGCAGTGCCTGATCTTCCCCTTGTGCCATGCACAAGGAAGGCATTGCTGTGCATGCAAGGCAGGCCTCCAGGGCTTGGGTCCGATCCCAGCTCTTTCTGGCAGGACTCGAGTCACCAGGCTGTGTTCCTGACTCTTCCTGGAAGGGCCCCGAGGTCTGTTCTCAGCTCTTCCAGGAAAAGCTTTGATAGCCTCTTTGTACCCAGGTGCCTCCACAGCCAAGACCCTGTGCAGCTGATCAACTCACTCGGCCTTACCTACTGCCAGTCGACATGCTTTTGGCCTCCTGGGAAGAGGCTTCCCTGATCCCTGCTCATCCCGTGAGCTGCCAGCCCCCCAGGGCTCCTGCTCTTGTATCGATAAGTTTTGCTTCCAATGTGCTTCCTCCTAGCTGGGCCTCATGGCCGGGTCGGCAGACAACACCCTGCTCCCAGGTCCTGCCCCAGCCTCTGGACCTGAGGCCAGCCTGTAGCAGACCCTTTGGTGGGACGTCAGAGCTGGCAGGAGAGACCCCCTAGGGAAATGGGGGGCAATCCTTGAGAAATGGCCCTGCCAGTAGAGATCCTGGCATGCAGGGCAGAGGCATGGGCAATGCTGATGGCTGAACACTCCCTGAGGGCTGTGGTTCAGCCCAATGGGGCTCTTGGGAGGTGTGTGGCAAGATTGTCCCTGGCAGGGTTCAGAGACACAGACAGTGCAGAGGAGGGAAGTTTAGTTTAGAGGCTGCAGCTGCCCTTGGGGCTGTGGTGTTTTGTACTGCCCGTGTCTGTGGGCCCCTGAGCACAGCCAGTCCGTGCCCCAAAGCCTGGATACTGGGGTCTACTGGTCCCACTGGGCAGGGGAGGAGGAAGCTATGGAAGAGACACTCTACTCCAGAGTGCTGATGGACCTGCAGTGCCAAGCGATGGATCAGGAACTGGCATCCGATACTCAGATTCAGACCCCCGCAGACCCACCAGCTGCTTCTCCTCAGTGTTGTAGCCTCCCCCAGTCCTTCCCTCCCAGAGGGGAGCAGACCCAGTGTGGGCTGGGCCCAGCTCAGTCCCATTTCAGCTGCATGCGAGTCATGATGTACACCTCAGTAGTCCCAGCGATCAGCTCCCCCGGCACCACCAGCAGGATGAGACCCTTGGCTTGGCAGTAGGACAGTGATGAGGCCTGGGAGTGCAGCTGAGCTGGAACAGAGCAAGGCAGCAGGTCAGGGCCAGGGGGAAGTGGCTGGTGCTGCCCTGCGGTGTTTGCTCTGGGGGGCAGCAGGGATAGGGGCAGTCCCTGGGTGCTTCCAGGTGGGGTGGAGGAGACTTGCAGGGAGCTCTGGGCTGGGCCGTCCCTGCAGGGAGATGGAGCATGTGGCTCCCTGGGTAGCAGGGTCAGAGGGAATGTGCAAGGCAGGGACTTGGGGTAGGGAGGGGGCAGCATCTAGACTCAGGTGCCTCAGGTTAGCCAACCTGGCACCCTCATGCTCATTCTCCCCAAGTGCGGGCTGCATGGAGCTTCCCCACAGGGCATGTTGCCTGCAGAAATGGCCTTGGCAGAAGCCATGGTGGAGCTGTTGCTGGCGGGGTTGTGCACTGTGCACGTGACATTTATCAGAAGATCTGCATTAGAGATTATCACGATGGATCCTTGAGCGGTCATACTGGGAGGGTCTGGGGCTCTCCAGCTGTAGATCACATTGCTGCCTCCATTGGGGATGGTGCAGATCAGGACAGTTTTCAGGATCCATTTGCACAGCTGTGGGCATTGCAGTGAATTGTGGGCTGGGGCAGCTGCTCTGCAGGGAGACAAAAGGAATTGAAATGGGAGGATACAGGTGTGAAGGGAAGAAAACAGCACTTTGCCTTCCTGCAAGCATCTCCCTGGGACACTACCGGGAGAGCAGAGCCCCTGACACCACCAGGTGATACAGCAGATGAGATAAAGACTCATTAGCCCCCTTCAGGGTCGCTGTAGGAGTCTCCCGTGGGTGGAAAAACCCCATAGGGATGTGTCTGGTGTGAGATGCCCCTGATGACTGATATTTCTAAACGGCTTTTTGCTCAAAAATAACCATGCTCATGAGCTCGGGAGGTGACAAGGGCGCTGCACAACATGTCTTTACTCCGGATGTGGCTGTAACACTCAGAGCTTGGATCTGTCCAGTGCCCCCTGCTTTGCTGATGTGTGGGGAAAGCAGAGACTGCTCCCCTGGACCGGGCACAAGCACAAGCACAAACGTTCATCCTGCCCCTTTCTACAGAAGGGGATTCACATCGCTTGGGGGTATCCAGGACCATTCTTGTGCTCTTGTGTGCACACAAGCAGAAGTGCTCATCCTGCCCCTTCCACGGAGGGGTAGCATCTTTGTGCCCTTCACAGACCTTTACATTAACTAGGCTGTCACACTTAGATCGTAGAGGAGAGATTGCCTTAGTGGGCAGAGACCGTCTAACTCCTACATGATTGAGTTATCTTTGCTACAGAGATAAATAACATATGACTCACCATAGCTGTGCAGTGTGAAGTGGCTGGTAAATACGATTTTATCCATGTTGACTGTAGTTTTGTAGGACCCCATGTTAGCAAAAAAAACCCTAGGATTTTGGACTAGCCCAGGGATTGACACGACACCTCGTTTGATGAGTGATGGAAGATTTTAAATACTTATAGTAAATAAAGCCTAAGTCAAGTGAGCCCCAACCAAATCAAAGCCCAGTAACTAGCTGTACGGTGATGATTTCTCACCAAACAGGCGACGAAGAGGCAGTCTTTTTCTCTTCAACTTTTCGAGCAAGTCGGGCACATCAGCAACTGGTGTCAGAGAGATTTCTTACTCTTGAAGTGCGCGCTGTTTGCTGTTTTACTGTCTTTTTTTTACTCTTAGTTTAGCATCTTCAAAGCATTCTTTTGTAAATCAAGAGAGTCCCAAGCAGTAATTGATGGGATAATGCTGTTAATTAACCTGCTCATTACTGGTTATCAGAAATTTCTAATTTGAATGAGTTACCTTCTTCAGTGACAAGAGGCTATCCAGTTTGCAACATATCAAGAAACTCATTAACAGCCAGGAAAAACATACTAAATCAGGAGGAGACATCTATCACTTATGGAGAGTGTCTCTTCCTGCACATAAACACGAGTTAGTCACAAAATAAATATTTACCATACTAATTAATCAAGGATAGACATTTCATATGGTTACACACCAGACAACTAAGAGTCTGCCTGAAATCATCCTGAATAGAGCAAGATAAGCTGGGAGAGATACTTCATTATTCCTTCTTAGATGACCTAGCCATGAACATGCATCTTCTTGCATTATGCAATTATCATCAGTATTCTGTATTTTAACTTTTGTGAGTCGGCCCAAGCTTAGCATGAGTTTCAGAGTCATCACCCAGCGTCCTTCATCCTCAGGTCGGTGATTTGCACTGAGAGGTCGTCAGGGAGCTGCAGGTGGCCTCTATAGCGTTTGTCTGTCACAATGACACCTGGGCTGGGGGTGGGGGTCGTCTCCTGGTACCAGCACTGCTAGACTGCCTATGCCAACAGTTCAGGCAACACTCTTCAATCTCTCCCCTCCCGGGATCCCAATAAGGAAGGTGACTGTCTCCCTTGGTGTCCTGGCCAGCTGCATCAGGGCTGCATCTGCACCTGCTCTGGACCATCCTGCACTTGACAGGGGACAACGCAAACTGAGGGTGACAGAGCTGGATCCCCTGTACGCACAGGCATTGCCCTGCCCAGCCCCGGGCAGCCCTTCCCACACAGCCCCGGCACCTGCCTGCAGCCAGGCAGGGGCAGCTCTGAGGCTCTCATGCCCTCTGCCCTGGCCTTTGCACCCTGACTCCTCCTGCTCCTGCCCCTGCCCATGAAGAGCAGGAGGAGGCGCAGGGCTCTGGGCATCCTGGGCACTAAGCTCTATCCTCCCCGCTCCCTGGCCCAGCCCCCAAGCAGCAATCCCCCATCTGCAAACTCCTCCCACATGGAGTTTTCTAAAACTGCAAAAGTTTCTTTCCAGAATCAAAAGACCCCCCCCAACACAATTTCCCATTTCAAATGCATATAAAGACCCAATACTCTTTGACCGAGGTCTAGGAGACATTCAGAACAGAAACCTTCAGGGAACAGTAGCTGATGCTTACAAGGCCACTAAGCTGTTTGCAGGCTGCCTGCCTCATGTTTCCGTGTAGTGCTCAGTGTTATCCCCTCACCCCCTGGCACAAGTGACAGTGCTAATACCAGTGTAAGTGCCCATGTGGCTGCAGCTCCCCGGAGCTCCCATGCTGGGGCAGTGCTGGAACAAAACTGCAAGACCAGAGACCATCCCTGCCTTGCAGAAAACAGCACCCTGTGCTCACCCCCGGGTTACTCAGAGACGTGGTGCAATCTCCATCCCTGGAGGTTTTTAAGACCTGGCTAGACAAAGCCTTGGCTGGGATGATGTGGCGGGGCCTAGTACCACTTTGAGCAGGGGACTGGACTAGATGCAACCACCTGATATGTGTTCCCACCCCAATTTTCTGCACCAGGGGGAAACACAGCCCCTTCTCACTTAAGCTGAGTGTGGAAATGCAGGAGGCACAGCAGAACTGGACAGAGAGCTTCCCCCATCACAGCAGGCATTTGAAGGGCGAGCAGGCATTGGGAAGCTAGGCTTGAAGGAGTCAGACAGAGACATGACTTAGGAGGAACAAAGCCGACTTCCCCACAGAGGGGTCTGTTTCTGCAGGCCCTGGGTGCTCATGGTGCATGCAGCAGGGAGGACGTTACTAGAAAGCAGAATTGCTTCTGGTGAGACTGAGCCATGCAGACACCCTTGCTATGAACAGCAAAGGCATCAAGTACTCAAGCACACTTGAGTGAGCCAAAGGGATGTGGTTACAAGCCGGGACAGGTGTGATGTACAGCGGGTTTTTGGGAGGGCTGGGCCCCTGCCTTGATACAGTGAGAGCTTGCAGAGACATGGCTAGGAGGCTTCTTCCACGCTGCAGACACTTCCACTGCAGCGGCTGCATGCTTCCTGCCTCACGTTCCTTCTCCTCTGTGGTTGGGCACTGGCCATACAGGGTGCAGAGCGCTCACAGCAGTGCCAAGAGGTGTGTAAAGCTTCAGAGGAGTAAACCTCATACTAGTTCTGTCATCACTTTAGCAGGAAATACCAGCAAACAGGCAGGTGTGGAGTTGGGGGCAGGGGGGGGCTGGAGGATGGAGATGGCCACCCAGCACCTGCAGCTGCACAGTGAGGTGAATGGGAACGTTGCACTTGGCACCCATGGCGTGAGAGCTAGGGTCATGAGAGGCTTTGGACAGAGCTTCGGATCTGGAGAAGCTTCGGACACTTCGGGGTCCAAACCAGCACATCTGGGTCAAAGTGCTGGCCCCGAATTGGGCTTCCAAAACTGGTGCAGGGGTTTGAGGGGTACCGCACCCCAAATTCTTGAAAGCAAAACTCATATCACGTCTAAGCATTACAACATGGGGGGGGGGGTGTGAAAACTGCAGGGGTGTTAGCCTATGCTGAGGCCACAAAGCCTGCCAAGTTTCAAAAAGATTGTGCAGGGGTTTGAGGGGAAATACCCCTCAAGTTGTGGACAAACAAAACTCGTGCCACAGGTGACTCTGCACGTGCTAAGGTGCAGCGGGATGACAGCTGCAGGGATGGTGGCCCCCAGCTGTGAAGGAGATCGGTGCAGGGGGGTCCTGGGGCCCTGCATCCCTAGCTGCTGACAGGCAAGACTCCTGCCATGGGTGCTTGTGGGACTGACTATCTGTCTTGAGGAGTGGGAGACACTACTGCAGGCCTGGCTGCTAAGCTACTGTGTTACCAGTTACCAATCAATCATGATTCACTGGGGACCAGCTCAATACACAGGACCTAGCTAATGTAGCCTGTTAATTGCCATCATTACCTGGGTCAGGGTGCTACTCCACCGAGAAAGTGCTGCGCGCCACTAGGTGCGGGGCGAGGTGTGGCCGGGAAGGCAGCCCAGAGCTGGCTCACCTGGGAGGGAGGTTGTGGGGTGGCGCTCGGCTTTGGCCCAACGAGCTGCAGCTGCCCGGGTCCTCAACCGCCTCCCTGGTGGCCTTCCTGCCCGATCATGGCAGCTGCCCCTGGCAGATTGATACAAGAGGCACCAGGCAGTGCAGCCTGGACAGAGGCAGACACGGCTGGGTGTGGGGCGGGATTGCCTCTGAGCTGCGAGCAGGAAGGCAGGGGTTGTGGGGGCCGGTTGCAGGTTGGTGGCCCTGGGTCTGTGCCGGGCAGTGATGCAGTGCGCACCCTGCATCTACACTGCATCCCACTGGATCCAGCATCAGCCCTCCCTGCTCCCCTTTGGAGCTGCCCCGAGGCAGGGACAGCGGTGCCTCAAGTGTCAGGAGTGCCGAGGTGGCAGGAGAGCTGTTGTGCCCAGTGCCGCTATATTGGGTCTTGTACAGGGTACAGAGACTAAGGCACAGGCGTCCTAAATTAGAAGCAAGTTTATTGAACCCTGTCAGATACAACCGTAAATGAATAATGAAGCATTTTCAGCAGTTACAATTATAGAGCTGTACTTAGTGCAAAGCAAGAGAAGATGCTGAAGAGGAAAAGGGGGCTTTCTGCTACAGAGACATTGAACAAAACTAGCTCCATGACCAACCATTGAGGCAATCCTCTTGATACCGGCTGCTTCTGTTTGCCAAATGCTTAAGCTAATCACAAAGATCAAAACCCAGGCCTGAAGGACTCTGGGTCCCAACACAGCACCCTGCGGGATCCCTGCTTCTGGGTCCAAGTCTGTGTAAAACATCCCAATAGGCACTAGGGCCGGTGTCTGCAGGAGCAGCAGGGCGAGCCACCTGGCCCAGCAGTGTCATGGCTGGGCAAAGGTGCAGAAGCAGGGACCAGGCCAGGCACCTGGGAGGGCATGTGCCCAGGGCAGTCACCCAAGGGGGCACAGAAGTGCAGGGGCAGGGGGCAAGACTGGCCAGGAGCTCCCCTGTGCCACAGGTGGATTGGACTGGGCTCACTGCAAAGGGGAAATGCTATGGGTGGGCGGAGGGGGTGGATCTTGGGCACTAGCCCTGCCAGTGGAGAGCCTGGCATGCAGGGACTATGATGCCTGAGCATGCCCTGAGCATTGTTGTGCAGCCCCTAAGGCTCTTGCAAGGGTGAGGGAGGCATTGCCCCTGACAGGGTTCAGAGACGGAGGAGGGAAGGTTTGTTTAGAGGCTGCAGTTTCCCTGGGGCAGTGATGTTTAGTAATGCCCGTGTCTTCGGGCCCATAAGTCCAGCCAATCCCTGCCTACAGAGGGGGTCCCAGGTTCTGCTGGGACTTCTGGGCAGGGGAAGAGGCAGCTGTGGGGGGCACCCTGTGTGCCAGGTTGCCTGTGGGCCTTGTAGTGCTGGGCGCTGTATTCGGGACTGGCCTCTGACACTCAGAGATGGACCCTGCAGACTCAAAGCCTGCTTCTGGTCTGTGCTGCAGCCTCCCCCAGGCTTTCCATCCTGGAGGGAAGCAGGGTCCATGTGGGCTGGGCCCTGCTCAGTCCCATTTCTCCTGCTTGCCAGCCATGATGTTCACTGCCACAGTCCCAGTGATTAGCGCCCCCAGCACCAGCAGCAGGATGTGCCCCTTGGCCTGGCAGTAGGACAGCGACGAGGCTGGAACTAGAGCAAGGCAGTGGGTCAGAGGCAAGGAGAGGGGCTGGGTGCCCCGGGGGCTGAGCATGGGTGGGGGGGTAGGGGGAGAAGCAGCACCCCCTAACTCACCAAGCACAAACAGCCGAAAGTAACTGGTGATATTGGAGCCATCGCCCAGCTTCAGATCCATGGTGTAGAGGCCACTTTCTTTCTCCGTGACTGAGTTAATCTGCAGCGAGAGATTCCCAGGGTGGAAAGAGACTCTGTCAGCAAAGGGCAGTAATAGATTGGCCGAGGTGCTGTTCTGTTCGTGTCTGAGGATCCAGTAGGTCTGTGAACCAAGTTCCACTTCCCAGTGGATTGCCAGCCAGTAGAACGGCCATGTCTTAGGCTGCAGCTGAACCATCTCCCCAACAGCAGCCTCCACTTTTACTTCTTGACAACCTGGGGGTTCAGAAGGGCAAGGGGGAGAGAAGGGTTCACAGACTTCTCAGCTCCTTACTTCTCTCCGGAGCAAAGGAGCAACACGGATTGAGGGCAGCGGTGCTGGATCCCCACGCACACAGGAATTGCATTTCCCAGCCCCAGACACCCCTGCCCGCACAGCCTGGGGCTGTGCCTGCTGCCAGGAGCAGGAGGAGGCACAGGGCCCCAAGGCCGGAGACCCAGCCCCACCAATCTGCCAGGCTCTCAGATGAGCCAGACCAAGATGGAGGCTGGAGCATCTAGAGCATCCTCAGGGATGCTAGGCCCCTTCCTCTGGTTTCATTTAGGCCAGGCTCACAAACCAGCTCCATAGGCCCCAGGAAGATGCTAAACATCCCTGTCCTCCCTCATATGTCTAGTGCAAAGGGGGCACTTACCTGTGTAGTTGCACAGCGGTTTGACATCGATGGTGGCCATGGCCCAGCTGATGGCATTGCTGACATTGCAGTGATAGAAGGTGTTGCTGTCACTTTTAGTGATCTCCAGCTGCACATTGGCTTGATGCTCTTGGAGCCAATGGTCCTCTGGGGTTGGGTGTGAAGATACGCCTCGAGACCAGCTGTAGGTGACCCAGGCAGCTTTGGGCACCAAGCAGGACAGGGTAAGGTAGCACCGTCCACACTCCTGGGAAGTAGATGCCTTGATCCTGGGCTGCTGGACATGGTCTGGAAGAAGAAGTCCCAGTGAGAGGGGCTGGTTGCCCCGGGGGTGAGCATGGGGGGGAAAGCGGCACCCCCAAACTCACCAATCACAAACAGCTGAAAATTATTGGTGATTCCAGAGCCATCGCCCAGCATCAGGTCCATGGTGTAGAGGCCACTTTCTTTCTCTGTGACCGAGTTAATCTGCAGCGAGAGATTCCCAGGGTGGAAAGAGACTCTGTCAGCAAAGGGCAGAAACGGACTGTACGAGGTGCCGTTCTGATTGTGTCCGAGGATCCAGTAGTGCTCTGAACCAAGTTTCACTTTCCAGTTGATTGCCACCCAGAACGACGGCCATGTCTTGGGCTGCAGCTGAACCGTCTCCCCAACAGCAGCCACCACTTTTATTTCTCGACAACCTGGGGGTTCAGAAGGGCAAGGGGGAGAGAAGGGTTCACAGACTCCTCAGCTCCTTACTTCTCTCTGGAGCAAAGGGCACTTAGAGGCAAGCCATGTCTTGCATTTTCTACTGAACAAGTAGAAAAGATGAATCTCCCTGGAAGCTCCTACTGCTTTATGATAACCGTCACCCTAGCCCAGGGCTCCCCTCTGCAAAGCATGGCACAAACACAGCTCTCAAAGACAGTCTCTGCTCCAAAGACCCCCCTTTCCCATGCCTGAGCTCAACCCAGGCTGCACCCGGGGAAGAGCAGCCCCTTGTGACTCACGTCCAGCTTGGAGGAGCAGAAGGAGGGAGAGCAGGAGGGGTCCGAGAGCCCCTTTCATCCTGGCTAAGCTCCGCAGGGCAGGCGAGTGCAGACCAGGCGGTGGAGGTGGTGGAGAGCAAGGTTATGTGGCCAGGCAGAAGTCAGATCAAGAAATGATGAATAATGAGGAACCAGGCTGACTTCTCCCTTCAGCATTCAATCCTGCGGGCCCTGAGAACCCCATGAGTGCAAGCAACCCTGCATAAAGCAAGGGACAGGTGGCATGAGTGGGGCTGGGCTCTGGCTCCGTCATCCAGCAGCAGAGGAAGTGTGAGAAGAAGCCCAGGGCACTGTGAGCGAATGCTGGGTCCTTGCTTCCAGCACCTCAGGACCTTTTTTTTTTTTTATAAAACATTTTATTAGAAAACCAGACTATACCAAAAGACTCAAAACGACCTAAAATCAGAGGCCTCACAAAAGGGTAATACAACATTTCAAATAACATAATACAAAACATTGGACCTGATCCTATCGGGGCTTCACAAAACTCTGACTAAGGGTGCCTCCTGCAGCATAGAAACCGCTCTGCCTCCAACCCAGCCCGCTGCCACTTACTCCTAGTTCCTTCGTGGCTGCACAAAGCGGGAATGGGCATGGAAGTGCAGTGATGGGGTGAAACTGCAGTCTTTACTGGAGATTCACTGCACACAAATAAGCAGGGGGCAGATTGGGGGATGGAAGTGGTTAACAGAGGGCAGGGGGTGTTATGTGTCAGCTCTGTTCATGGGGGACCCTGGCACAGGACGCAGTCTGTCTGACTCACAAAGAACTCCCCCCTTCGCTCCCCCCCTACCTAAAGGACACTGATTAAGATGCAGTGGAAGACGCACCTAAAACCCTCCAGATAAGGGTGACAAGAGTGAAAAAACCACCCTAGGTCTCATTTGCAGCCAAGGTGGAACCAGATGACCATTCATTTACATGAGAGATGGAGAACAGAAAGCCTGAAGCAAAGACTGCAGTGTGTTCTGGGATCAGAGGAGCAGGGGAGCCCTGCATGATGGGGGATCTGTGCTCCAAATGCTAATCAACCCACATTTACACACATCCAGCACAGCATTTATCAGACCAGTTCTAATCTGGATTTACAAAGGACTTTCTCCCCGCCCCAGACACACACACTCCTCTAAGTTTAATAGGCATCTCGGGCCGTACGTTCCCCGGTCCCGCTATGTCGGCCTATTTCAACTTGATTGACTAAAACTCAGTTGTCGGGTTAGGGATGCTGAGGCAGGAGACTGAGTCAGAGCGGATATGGGCAACATTTGAACAATGGTAATGGGTTCATCACAGTGTCCAGCCTATTGGTGGCCTGACCACAGGTATTGTCATACTTTCCCCCAGACCACTGGTGGAAGTCCTCCTGCCCAAAGGTTATAAACACCCCAATAATTGCCTTAGGTCTGTTAAAAGATGATAAGAAGATCTGGAAAAGTCAGGCTAAGCTGAGGCTTGTTCAGAACAAGTAAAAATCCAAAACCCTGATGCTGCAAGCTATCTATTGTTTCTGAAGAAACCATGAGATATCCCATCAGTATATCTGCTATCCATAGGAATTTCAAGCTGGCTCCCAAGTATCTGGTTACTCCCTAGCCTTATGTGTTTCCTGATTATCAATCAGTTTTTCGAGATGTTCCAAACCAGATAACCCCTTGTCAAGAGAAAAGACAATGATTTACACTATTGGGAATGCTTCGAAGCAGCTGAACTGAGGGTATAAAAATCTGTAAAAAGCAGCAGTGTGTGTGCTGACACCATCCTCTGTTGTTCTTGCGACGCTGGAAGAACAGATCGTCTCCCTTGAAGGATCGTGCTATGAACTTTACCTGTCAGCTTTGCAACCCGAGTACCTTGGACTGATGAGATCCCAGCGCTCTCTCTCTCTTTTCTCTCTAGGCATAAGTTTCTGAACCTGAACTGTATTAGTTAAGCTTGAGCTAAGTTTCCCTAAATACTTAGTGAAACCAGGGTAATACTGTAATTGTTTGTGTTTGCTTTTCCTTTGCATGTCTATTACTATTAGTACCATTCTATATTTCATATGCTTAGCAATAAATAACTTTTATAGTCAAACTGATAGGAACTGGGTATATTTTTCCTTCTCTGCTTCTCCTTCCTCATGTGCTCTGCAGCAACGCTTCTTTTACCTAAGCTAAAGATCCCTGTGAAGCCCCAAAATACTGTGGGGTCAGACGTGCCCTTATGAACTGGATGATGGCCCATGAGGGTGTCAGCTGGACACCCAGTTGGATTCAGAGGGATTCTGTTCACCCGTGTGCTTGTGTCTGACTGCAGTGTATTGTTGCTCTGATGAACTGATTCTTGGCATATGAGGGTGTCAGCCTGTCCATGTTGATCAACCTGGCCGGGTCAGGCATGTGATGTTAATCTGTGTGTGTTTGTGTGTATGACTGATTTGGTGACTGGAGGAACCCAGCCCCATTGAAACGGAGTCCTGCAAGATAGCTTCATTGGGGGTGAGGACTTGCAGGAGGAAGATATACGGCTCTGTATAGAAACACAAGTAACACAAGCAGCACATTGACAGTATTATCAAGACCCTGAAATGTATCCCTAATAAATGAGCACACCCCAAAGTAACAGGCAAATCTGGTAACAGGGGGTAAATACTGCCATCCCCAGGCAGCTCAGCCAGGATCCATAGGGCTGCCCACCCTTTCCCCTCTCCCTTGCTCTGCTTCAAGCTGGGACAGGAGCCAGCCTCAGCCCCTGCATAGCCAAGAGTTTTCTGCGCTGAGCTAGTGCAGGACAGGCTATTCCTGTCGTTGTTATTACCTGTGTGACAGCCCCAGGGCCAGGTCAGCCACTGCCACGAAGGCAGGAAACAGGTCGCGGCCTGACCGTCCACCCATCACACTCGATGCATGAGACAAACACGGATTTTTTGGCTGATCTTACATCAAAGTGCCACTGCTCATTCCTGTCAATACAGTGAGGATGAGGTATGTACCAGCCATGGGATATCCAGCTTCCCCCCATCCAGACCCACATGCCCCGCTGGCTTGAAGAAGTCAATCCTGCTCGGCCAGCTGAACCGTCTCAGTGTTTCCAGGATCCCAGGGCTGTAATCCAAACTGGGTGCTGTGTGCACTGGGAAGCTGCGGGTTGGCATCCTAGTGAAACTGCCAGGAGGATTCCCCGGCCCCTGGCTCACTGACCTGAAATGCCCCTTGTTACCCCCAACAAACGTGCTGCCCCATTACACTTGTCTTCTAAGTGCTGAGCAGTTGGGCTGAGACTGCTTCCCATGACTGCACGGCTGCAATACCGTGACACTGAAACCATGCAAGGAGGCTATACTCACTTCTCATCCTTTTTTTTTTTTTTAGATAATTCTGTTTCCAGGCCAAAGCTCTTCCAAATTAAGTTCCAAATTTCAAGTGAGCAGAGCTCAATGGTTCCAGTCTATGTGGTGCTACCACCAGCCCATCGTGTCCCTCCCAGGCCCTTCACCCTGGGGCTTCCAATACTTCCATAATCCATAGCAGGCTCCTGCATGCAAGCTCCAAGCCTGGAGGCCTTGGTGTTCAGATGTCCCCTCATCTCACTTGCACTGAGCCAGAAGGAGGAAGCTAGAGGGAGAGCCTCACAGCAATCCCTCATCACTATAATCTGTGTAGCCAAAATCCTTGCCTTGGAGGCATTTGCAGCCATGGTGCAAGGGACAAGCCTCCACCCTCAACTACAGCTTACAATCAAATCATCATAGAAAATGAGGGTGGAAAGTGACCTCAGGATGTCACATCTAGCCCCACCCTCTGCTCAAAGCAAGATCAGCCCCAGCTGCATCATCCCATCCAGGGCTTTGTCTATCTGGGTCTTAAACACCTCCAAAGATGGAGACGTCACAGCCTTTCTGGGTAACAAGGACCAGTGCTTCACCATCCTGACAGTGAGAAAGCTTTGTCCTAATATTCAACCTAAACCTCCCTTGCTGCAGCTGGAGCCCATTGCTCCTTGCTCTGCCATCTGCCACCACTCAGATGAGTCCAGATCCTTCCTCTTTGCAACCAACCTGCAAGGAGTTAAAGGCTGCTATTTAATTCCCCCTCATCTTCTCTTCTGCAGACTAAATAAGCCCAGTGCCCTCAGCCTCTCCTCCCAAGTCATGTCCTCCAGTCCCCCAACCATTTTCTTTGCCCTCTGCTGAACTCTTTCCAATGTGTCCACAATCTTTCTGTACTGGGGGGCTCAAAACTAGACACAGGACTCCCGATGTGGGCTTCCCAGTGCTGAATAGAGGGAAAGAATCACTTCCCTCCATCTGCTGGCAATGCTCCTACGGATGCAGCCCAGGATGCCTTTAGCCTTCTTGGCACCCAGAGCACACTGCTGGATCATATTCATCTCTTTTTCCCCAGGTCCTTTTCTGCAGTGTTGCTGCCCAGCCATTTGGCCCCCGGCCTGTACCGCCACATGGGATTGCTCTGTCCTAAGTGCAGGACTTTGCACTTGTTCTTGTTGAACCTCATGGGACTCCTTTTGGCCCAGTCCTCCAATTTGTCTAGGTCACTCTGAATCCTAGTGTGGAATCAGAAAAAAAATAAATGCCTTAAACTTTGATCATATGAGTTATAAGATGACATAACCGCTTTGTGGGTAATTGCTGGCTCTGTATAGTAGAACAGATAAGGGAAAGTGTTTGTTCTTTGTAATTCCCTGCAACTGCTTTGCTCACCACAGCCTTGAAGATAGCAGAAAAAAAAAAGTATGTACAACTCTGATTTCCAGGTGCAAAAAGGAGGTTTGTGAACTTACCTTGCCTCCCCCATGGTTCCCATCCTGATATCAGCAAAGCAGTATGAGCTAATGTTTGTTTGTAACTGCTTTTCCTAGTAAACTCCACTATATGATCATGCGAGTTGTAAGCGACTGTTAAAAAGTATATAAGCCTCCTGATTTTGCTCCTGGGGAGGGAACCCGTTCCAAGTGCTTGGGAAATCCATGACACTTTGGAATCCCCCCTACAGCTGTAATTTCATTTGAATAAAAGCTTCTGCTGACCTGACTCAAAAATTTTGCTGCGTGTGTTTCCATGACAATTCCTGGTGCCATGACTCGGATCCAGAACACGTGTTGAGGAAGGAGGACCGCGGAATGCCCCCCCCGCCCCGCCCCGCCCTTGCCTGAACCCTGAGGCGCCAAACTTGAGAGGTAAGAGACCTAATTCAAAATCTCAATTGGGGTTTTGGAGGAGGACTGTCTGTAGGCTCCCAACTTGGCTGTGGTAACTGCATCTGAACCTTGTTAAAGCAAGTCAGTCTGAACCTTACTGCCGGCTAAAATTTTCTGTCGGGTAATCCTGTCTGGTAACATACGTTCTGTTCAGGGAGAATCTGTCTGAATCACCTCCATCCAACAACATGTTGGGCTCGCAGTTAGTTAACTGAGGCAAAGTGGGAGGTGGTCTGGCTGACTGAATGGATGTGTGTATGTATTTAGAAATATGAGCCACTGACCAGGTCTGGGACTACAGTTGGGTTCAGCCACCCCAATTCTGCCTGACAGGGCAGTTTTAAAAGCAAGGGGGCCCAACTGGAACCTTGTGACCCAGTGGACAGGGCTTCAGAGTGATTTTGTCTTTTCCAAACCCCTTGTTCCAGTAGCTTCTGCCAAAACAGAAGTGAAAGGATCCGTTTTGTGTTTCCCTCCCCATTTCCATTTTATGAGCCGGTGTCGGGTCAGAAGACTTTTTTCTGGGCGGTGAAAAACTGTGGGGCAAGGCACTGAGTGGCCCGGACATCCTAAATAAGCCTATCTTACGTGTGACTGAAAATGGGAACAGGTCAATAAAAACAAGTTCCAGTCCCCCTTAAGGGGACTCCAGCATACTTTATGCACACACACTATTCTCCTGTCACGGGTGATCCCGTGAAGCAGTTTCCACAGGAAGGAACATTTGATCAGGATAAAATAGTGCACTTAAGAGGGGCTTTAGAGTCCCGTGGATCCAAAAACCACAAAACCAGTGGGAAGCGTTCTTTTATTGGTATGATGAAATGTCCAAAATGTGGACAGAATCTCAAACTAGAAGTCTAAAAGACTCTCAAGAAAAATTAAAACAGCAGTTAAAAGCTGTTCCGGAAAAATTGGCTGCTACCCGAAATTACACGCTGGCCACCACTCCGATGTATCCAGCATTGCCTGGGACGCCCCCACTGTCGGAGCCAGCAGAGGATATCCTTGACTTTTGTTCGAACCCTGCTCTCCTGGGACAACCACATCAGCAACAATCGGTTCAACATCAGGCTGCAGCCCAGGCTAGTAACCCATTAGCTGAAGCTCCTTTGGTAAACTCATCCACGGAACTTAATAGTCCAGACTCATCCACCATATCTGCCACTCAATCATCACCAGTGTGGCAATTTACTCCTGGGTCACAACCCACCACAGGTGTATTTAAAAGAATGGAAATAGGCACAAAAAAATCTCCCATCAATCTTAGATCCCGAGCTGCACAAGCTTTCCCCCTAAGACAAATGCCAGACATTGGCACTGATGGACAAAATATAGTAACCGTGCATGCCCCCTGAACTCTAGGTGATCTCTACAATTTAACTCAAAAATTCCCAAAAATCAGGGAAGACCCAGAAAAATTTCAGGAAGAATTGCAAACTGTTATAAATTGTTATAATCCAACATGGGCTGACATTAATCAGCTCATGCAATCCATTTTGCTCAAGGAAACTATGCTGCGTCTGTACGCTGCCTGTACTTGGCCAGATCAAAACCCAGGGACTGGCCAAGACTTTATTGACAAGAGAAATGCTTTGGTTAGGGCAGTTCTCACAATTTGCCCAAAAAAGGCAGACTGGACCAAAATAAATACCTGTAAACAAAACAAAAATGAACACCCCAGTGACTATTTGGAACACCTTAAACAGGCATTTGAACGATATTCAGGAATGGATGACCCGGTCGGAAATGCTAAACAAGCAATAGTGGCAGCATTCATCCAGGGACTTAACCCTAAAATTGCTGAGAAAATTCAAACAGTAATTATTGGCTGGGAAACTAAAGATTTGACTAAAGTCCTTGCTGCAGCTAACCATTTTCATAACAAATTGGAACGGTCTAAAGACAATGCCGAGTTTAAGTTATTGGCCTTACAGATTTCTCAGTTGCAGGGTCCAGGTAGAGAAAGGGGACGAGGACAGGGAAGGGGAGGTCTGGGTAGATTCAGGGGAAGAGATAAATCCTCTGGCCCACAAAACCCAGGCTATGGGAACCAAGGTCATTATTGCAAGGCAGAAGGACATTGGAAATCATAATGCCCCAACCGCCCCGGCCAAGGACCCAGCCCCCACCTCCTCTTCCTGTCAATTTTCCCAGTGTTGAATAGGCCAGCCTGAGGGACAGTGACATCATCGCTCCTTTGCTTGCTACTGACCAATCTGGTCCCTTTGTTGAATGTCTTATTTCTGGTAAACTTATCTCCTGTCTTGTTGACACTGGAGCTTCCCGCTCCACGCTAAGGGCTACTGAATTTCCTTTCCTACCTCATTCTCCTGAAACTGTAAATGCTGTCAGTATAGGTGGACAACCTATCCCACATCCCATCTCTGAACCTGTCTCCATCTCTATTGTCCCTTTGTCTGAAAATCATGCCTTTCTTCTTAGCCCCTGTGCACCTGTCAACCTTCTTGGTAAGAATTTGCTGTGTAAACTGGGATGCGTGATTTATTGTAGCCCAGATGGTGTTTACCTTGAGGTACCGGAACATAGGGAAACCGAGCTTGTGGCTTTGCTAACCCAGGAGTACTCTGATCCTGACACTTCCTACTTGCAAGAGGAACTGTTGCCACGAGCACCTCCACAGCTGTGGTCCACCCATGCGAATGAAGTGGGGCACATGCTGAGTGCTGAACCAGTGCATATCATCCTGAACCCTGCCAAGCCACTTCCTCGTGTCCCACAGTACCCCATCTCAAAAAAAGCTGAAGAAGGAATCAAGCCTGTCATTTCCTCACTCCTTGAGCAAGGGATTATTGTCCCAATACACTCCCCTTGTAACACACCTATCCCACCTGTCAAAAAACCTGGTAAAGATACTTATCACTTTGTGCAAGACCTTCCAGCTGTAAATGCTGCTGTTTTACCCGCTTTCCCCGTGGTCCCAAACCAAGCCACTGTTCTTTCCTGTATCCCTTCAGATGCTACATATTTCACAGTAGTGGACCTTTGTTCTGCTTTTTTCTCTATCCCCATTCATGAGGATAGCCAGAATCTGTTTGCATTTACTTATCAGGGATTCCAATATACCTGAACAAAACTCGCTCAGGGATATACAGAGTCCCCCACCCTGTTTTCCCAGATCCGGAAGAAGGATTTAGATCCTATCATGTTCAAAGTGGGGGTCCACCCTTGTTCAGTATATTGATGATCTGTTGTTAGCCTCACACACTTTAGAGGCCTGTAAGCAAGATACTTTGACACTCCTCACAGCTTTAGCTCAGAAAGGCCACAAGGCCTCAACATCTAAATTGCAGCTCTGTAAGTCTAAGGTACATTATTTAGGGCATGATATCTCAGCAGGAAAACGACACCTTTCCCCTAGTAGAGTTGAAGCTATCCTCAACATTCCCGAACCTATGACTAAAAAACAGATAAGAGGATTCTTAGGTGCAACGGTTTATTGTAGAAAGTGGATCCTGGGTTATGCTGCTTTTGCAAAACCCTTGCAAGCATTTACTCATGATACCATCCGGGAACCCCTCCCTTGGACTCCTGAAGCCGAACAAGCGTTTGTGGCCCTTAAGCAAGCCCTCGCTGTTGCTCCTGCTCTTGGACTCCCTAATTATAAGAAACCCTTTACCTTGTTTTGTCATGAACGGAAAGAAATCACTTTAGGAGTACTCACTCAGCTGCATGGTGAAAAGCATCGCCTGATTGCGTATTACAGCTCTGCCCTTAATCCTGTGGCTGTGGGACTTCCTCCTTGCCTCCGTTCAGTTGCAGCTGCTGCCTTGTTGGTTAAAAAAGCAGATTCTCTAGTTTTGGGACATTCTTTAACCGTTGCAGTTCCACATGCTGTGATGTCCCTTCTCCTCAAGGGCAAAACTCAACACATTTCCAATTCCTGCCTTACTAAGTATGAGAAACTTCTACTGTTGGCTACAAATGTATCCTTAAATCGCTGTTCAATCCTGAATCCTGCATCACTTCCGCCAATCGCCTCTGATGGTGAGCCTCATGATTGCCTGTCTGTCACAACTCAGTTGTTAACCCCTCAAACTAACCTCAAGGACATTCCTATCCCAAACTCCGACCTTGTTTTGTTTGTTAATCGTTCCTGTCTTAGAAATGATGCAGGCAAATTAGTTGCGGGATATGCAGTATGCACTCAGTATGCTGTTTTGGAAGCCTGTTCTTTACCCCAAGCTCGTTCTGCTCAAGTTGCTGAACTCATTGCTTTAACACGTGCTTGCTTTCTTGCAAAAAATCAAACCACAACCATTTATACTTTATGCTTTTGGTGTTGTTCATGATTTTGGACAAATCTGGAAACAAAAAGGGTTCCTCACTTCATCAGGGACCCAAATCAGCCATGGTTGTTATGTAAAAGCACTCTTAAAAGCTGTTCAATTGTCTTCTGCTATAGCTATCGTTAAATGTAAAGCTCATGAGAAACCCTTTGATGATGTCACACAAGAAAATGATCTGGCAGACTGTTCTGCCAGAAACGCGGCCCTTTCTGGCCCACAGGTTCCTAACTCTGTTCTTGTTTGTTTTTCAGCAGACCAGTCTCCTTTGGCTAGCCTTTCAAGTCTGGCCCTTCTTCAAAATCCGGCCCCAAAAAAGGAAAAGGATGACTGGCTGCGTGCAGGATGTTCACTGCACCCCGACTCTCTCTGGCGCTCCCCCGACGGCTGCCTGGTGGCGCCTAGAGAGCTTTTGCCACATCTTCCTCGTCTACTCATTCAGTAGCCCATACGAGCAAGGGGGCCATGGTTGCTGCAGTACAATGAGATTGGTTTGCCCCAAATTTTCCTTCCATGGCACAACAGTACTGTAGCTCCTGTCCCATCTGTTTAGCTCACAACATTGGGCAATGAGTAAAAACGACACACGCAGCCCATCCCCCTCCATGGGGACCATTTGTAAATCTGCAAATTGATTTCGTGCAGCTACCTAAGTGCTGTTCTTATGAGTACATTCTTGTTATTATTGATATGTTCTCTAGATGGGTAGAAGCCTACCCATGTGTACATGCTGATTCCATCACTGTAGCAAAAAAATTGCTCAAAAAATTCATCCCTAAATTTGAATTGCCCCTCACAATAGATAGCGACTGAGGCACCCATTTCACAGGACAGATAGTAAAAAACATCTGCCAAGCACTCAACATACAGCAACACCTACACTGTAGTTATCATCCACAATCAAGTGGTGCTGTAAAATGTAAAAACGGATTTAAAAACGCGCATTTCAAAAATGTGTGCTAAAACAGGCCTCAAAAGGCCTGATGCCCTGCTCATTGCTCTTATGCATATTAGGAACACTGTTAACACAAAACATGGCCTAACCCCTTATAAAATACTCATGGCACAACCCATGAGGATGCCAGCCACACCACCTGTTGCCCCTCACCAAACAGACCTACACTTAACTGATGAAACTGTACTAAATTATTGCAAGGCATTAAAGTATGGCAGGTCTGTTCATTCACAGGTCCAAAAAGCCTTACCTTAACCACCGGATGTTCCCTGTCACAACCTCAAACCAGGAGATTGGGTCTACGTAAAGGTCTATCAGCGGAAAAATGCACTTCAACGCAGATGGAAGGGACCTTTCCAGGTACTTCTAACCACTAATACTGCTGTTTGTTGCCAAGGTCACCAAACGTGAAATCACGCCTCGCACTGCAAAAAAGTATCACCTCCATTAGACCCCGAAGCAGCTGAATTCCAGCCAAGATTGGGACCTTTCCCTGAGGCCAAGAACAAAGACCCTCAGGACCTCACTCAGGCAAGTGAGAAGCATCAGGGTGCAAGTGCTAGTAACCTCTCCCCTGAACCTTAGCCCAACACCTTAGCCCAGCCGGATTAATCAGTTGAAGAACAAAAATGTCATCTCCGGCCTCAAAAAAAGTGAATGCTCCCATTCGGAAGATCACCACCTTGTAAGAAAACCAAGAGCCAACGTTATCAGTCCTTTAGGTAACCTGAGCCCAGAGAACGAAAAAAAACTTTGGCTGCCATCCTGGGTCTGGCTGGTAGTGTTCTTTTTCTTACTGGTGCTGGTTATGTTTGCTGTTGACATTTTTTGTCCCTCCTGTCTCTGAAATGGCACTGATATCCTTATGCATCACACTTGGGTATCTTAGTATCACCCAAGGGGGGTGGGAGGAAAATTTCTTCTTGCAAATCTCCCTTACGGTGGCTCAAGCTGGAAATAAAAGTAACTGCTGAATGTGCTCTCACAGCCCTGCGCACCTGCACCAAGGAATCCCAATGATCTGAGTACCAATATCCCTCCAGCAATGGGAAAAAATAAACGGCGGCTTCGTTAGACCCTACTCGTTAGCTGCTCATCAGTCCGCTCCTAAGGAATGGAGGGCCGCCCCTGCTAACTGAATAATCTCCCCAAGAGTAAAGGTGCCTTTCTGTTACAGATCCAACAACACCAGAGCTTGTAATAAAGCCACACCTGTAGGACACTACCCTCATTGCCTAACTACTCTAAACTACAGCCCTAATAGCACAAGTGGAATCCCATTGGGTGATGTACCCTCTCTCAGTTGTACAGGATTCATGGTCTACAACTTCTGTAATGAACCTCATGTTGCTCTCATTGCAAACAAATCAGAATTTTACATTCACTCCAGTTTTACTTCTTGTAATATATCTCGGTCCAGCAGAATAGCAGCCAAACATGGTCTGTCCTATACAATGCATGTCAACCAAAAGTGCCGGATAAGGCAAATCACCTGTTTAGATTTGAGTACCCTTTCTGCCCCAGGCCTTTACTGGCTCTGCAAAAACAAAGCTCATAAAATCTTGCCCTAAAATTGGGTCGGGGCATGCACTCTTAAACGTGTTATCCCTGGTTTCAAAATGCGTAGTGCAATATATCTGAAACAAGTAAAAAAATTCAACCATCACATAAAAAGGGTGATTAACCCCTTAGCTACCAAAAACCCAGGGTTCCATCAATTTGGAAGAACCTTCATACCATGGCTTAGAGTAAAAGAATTGGAACTAGCCATAATTAACATTTCAGCCACAATGAAAGCTATGGGAAATGCCGCTTGAAATGCAATTCAGGCTCTACAAAAAAAAATCTCCCAGATCTCACAAGTAACTATACAACACTGCATAGCCCTAAATTACCTATTGGTATCCCAGGAAGGAGTAGGTGCCTTAGTGAACTCCACCTGTTGTGTCTATGTCAATCAGGACATGCAAATAGAAACCGACATTTGTAAAATTCAAAATCAGTTAAGGGTCCTACATCAAATGGCCTCAAAAAATACCAAATGGAGTCTAAAAAAAATGTGGTCTTGGCTAACCTTCTGGCTCCCAGATTTTGGGGCCCTTGGCAAAAAAATCCTGTATGAAATATTGTTTGTCTTAATAGTTCTATCAATGTTTTATGTCTTAGTGCAACTGATCCTCTGCTGCGTAAAAGCCAGCAAAAAAAGCTTTAGCAAGGCAAGAAAACACACGGTAAAGTCTAAAATAATGGTGTCAGAAAGTGTGAGAAAATTGAAAGAAAACATAAAAGGCTGCATAATAAAATAAAGGGACTCATGAGAATAAAAGTTTAAGGCTAAAGTGAGACTAAATAGTCTCAAAGGGGGGACTGTGGAATCAAAAAAAACCCCCTTTAAACTTTGATCCTACGAGTTATAACATGACATAACCGCTTTGTGGGGAATTGCTGGCTCTGTACAGTAAAACAAATAATGGAAAGTGTTTGTTCTTTGTAACTCCTCTGCAACTGCTTCGCTCACCGTGGCCTTAAAATTAGCAAAAAAGTATGTACAACTCTGATTTCCAGGTGCGAGAAGGGGGTGTTAGTTCTCCCTTTGTCCTCCCGCATGGTTCCCATCCTGATAACAGCAAAGCAGTATGAGCTAGTAAACTCCACTATATAATCACTAAGCTGTAAGCGACTGTTAAAAAGTATATAAGCCTCCTAATTTTGCTTTTGGGGGGGAACCCCTTCCAAGTGCTTGGGAAATCCATGTTACTTTGAAGTCCCCACTACAGCCGTAGTTTCATTTGAATAAAAGCTTCTGCTGACCTAACCCAAAAGTATGCTGCATGTGTTTCCACGACACCCCTTTGTGCACCCACGAAGGAACCAGGAGGAAGTGCCAGTGGGCTAGGTTGGAGGGGGTTTCTATGCTGCGGGACATGCTGCTGAGGCAGGGTTTTGGCAAGCCGTGGCAGGATTAGGGCCTGAGGGTGCTGGAAGGGAGACCCAGCATCTGATCACACTGCCCTGGGCCTCTTCAACTCTTCCTCTGCTGCTGGGTGATGGATTCACAACCCAGACCCACTCAAGCCAATGTTCCCCTGCTTTATGCAGGGTTGTTTGCACTTGTGGGGTGCTCAGGGCCTGCAGGATTGACTACTCAAGGGAGAAGTCAGCCTGGTTCCTCGTTATTCATCATTTCTCCATCTGACTTCTTCACCCTGGCCACATAACCTTGCTCTCCACCGCCTGGTCTGCACTCGCCTGCCCTGCGCAGCTCAGCTGGGATGAAGGGGGCTCTCGGACCCCTCCTGCTCTCCCTCCTTCTGCTCCTCCAAGCTGGAGGTGAGTGACAAGGGGCTGCTCTTCCCTCAGTGCAGTGTGGGGTGAGCTCAGGCATGGGAGAGGGGGGTCTTTAGAGCAGAAACTGTTTTTGGGAGCCGTGTTTGTGCAGTGCTTTGCAGAGGGGAGCCCTGGGCTAGGATGAGGGATATAAAAAAGCACCAGGAGCTTCCAGGGAGATGCATCTTTTCTACTTGTTCTGTAGAAAATGCAAGACACGGCTTGCCTCTAAGTGCCCTTTGCACCCGAGAGAAGTGTGCGGCAGCCTGTATTTCTCTCAGGAGCTGAAGAGTCTGCGAACCCTTCTCTCCCCCTTGCCCTTCTGAACCCCCAGGTTGTCAAGAAGTAAAAGTGATGGCTGCTGTTGGGGAGACGGTTCAGCTGCAGCCCAAGACATGGCCATCGTCCTGGGTGGCAATCAACTGGAAAGTGAAACTGCGTTTAGAGGGCTACTGGATCCTCAGACACGATCAGAACAGGACCTCGGCCAATCCATTACTGCCCTTTGTTGACAGAGTCTTTTTCCACTCTGGGAATCTCTCGCTGCAGATTAACTCGGTCACGGAGAAACAAAGTGGCCTCTACACCATGGACCTGAAGCTGGGGGATGGCTCTGGAATCACCAGTAATTTTCGGCTGTTTGTGCTTGGTGAGTTTGGGGGTGCCACTTTCCCCACCGTGCTCTCCCCTGGGGCACCCAGCCCCTCTCACTGGGACTTCTTCTTCCAGATGGTGTCCAGCAGCCCAAAATCAAGGCATCTACTTCCCAAGAGTGTGGATGGTGTTACCTTACCCTGTCCTGCTTGGTGCCCAAAGCTGCCTGGGTCACCTACAGCTGGTCTCGAGGCGTATCTTCCAGCCCAGCCCCAGAGGACCATTGGCTCCCAGAGCATCAAGCCGATCTGCAGCTGGAGATCACTAAAAGTGGCAACAACACCTTCTATCACTGCAACATCAGCAATGCCATCAGCTGGGGCATGGCCACCAT
Organism: Alligator mississippiensis; assembly: GCF_030867095.1. NCBI lineage: Eukaryota > Metazoa > Chordata > Crocodylia > Alligatoridae > Alligator > Alligator mississippiensis. The sequence continues at coordinate 16,114,396 of NC_081838.1, read as the reverse complement.
TGATGTCGAACCGCTGTGCAACTACACAAGTAAGTGCCCCCTTTGCACCAGACATACGAGGGGGGACAGGGATGTTTAGCATCTTCCTGGGTCTTATGGAGCTGGTTCGTGAGTCTGACCTGAATGAAACCAGAGGAAGCGGCTAGCATCAGTGAGAATGCTCTAGCTGCCCCAGCCTCCATCTTTGTCTGGCTCATCTGAGAGCCTTGCAGACTGGTGGGGCTGGGCCTCGGGCCATGGGGCCCCATGCCTCCTCCTGCTCCTGGCAGCAGGCACAGCCCCAGGATGTGCGGGCAGGGGTGTCTGGGGCTCGGAAAGGTAATGTCCATGTGCGCGGGGATCCAGCACCGCTGGGGGAGTCTGCTAACCCTTCTCTGCCCCTTGCCCTTCTGAACCCCCAGGTTGTCAAGAAGTAAAAGTGATGGCTGCTGTTGGGGAGACGGTTCAGCTACAGCCCAAGACATGGCCGTTGTCCTGGGTGGCAATCGACTGGAAAGTGAAGCTCGTTTCACAGACCGACTGGATCCTCAGACACGATCAGAACGGCACTTTGGCCAATCCATTACTGCCCTTTGCTGACAGAGTCTCTTTCCACCCTGGCAATCTCTCGCTGCAGATGAACTTGGTCACAGAGAAAGAAAGTGGCCTCTACACCATGGACCTGAAGCTGGGGGATGGCTCTGGAATAACCAATAATTTTCAGCTCTTTGTGCTTGGTGAGTTTGGGGGTGCCGCTTTCCCCGCCGTGCTCTCCCCCGGGCCACCCAGCCCCTCTCACTGGGACTTCTCCTTCCAGACCATGTCCAGCAGCCCAAGATCAAGGCATCTACTTCCCAGGAGTGCGGATGGTGCTACCTTACCCTGTCCTGCTTGGTGCCCAAAGCTGCCGGGGTCACCTACAGCTGGTCTCGAGGCGTATCTTCACACCCAGCCCCAGAGGACCATTGGCTCCAAGAGCATCAAGCCGATCTGCAGCTGGAGATCACTAAAAGCGGCAACAACACCTTCTATCACTGCAATGTCAGCAATGCCATCAGCTGGGGCATGGCCACCATCGATGTCGAACCGCTGTGCAACTACACAAGTAAGTGCCCCCTTTGCACCAGGCATATGAGTGGGGACAGGGATGTTTAAAATCATCCTGGGTCCTATAGAGCTGGTTCGTGAGTCTGGCCTAAATGAAACCAGAGGAAGGGGCCTAGTATCCCTGAGGATGCTCTAGCTGCCCCAGCCTTCATCCCAGTGTGGCTCATCTGACAGCCTGGCAGACTGGTGGGGCTGGGTCTCAGGCCTTGGGTCCCTGTGTCTCCCCCTGCTCTTGGCAGCAGATAGAGCCCCAGGCTGTGTGGGCAGGGGTGTCTGGGGCTGGGAAAGGCAATGTCTGTGTGCACGGGGATCCAGCACCGCTGCCTTCAATCCGTGTTGCTCCTTTGCTCCAGAGGGAAGTAAGGAGCTGAGATCTGTGAACCCTTCTCTCCCCCTTGCCCTTCTGAACCCACAGGTTGTCAAGAAGTAAAAGTGGAGGCTGCTGTTGGGGAGACGGTTCAGCTGCAGCCCAAGACATGGCCATCGTACTGGGCGGCAATCATCTGGAAAGTGAAACTGCGTTTAGAGGGCTACCGGATCATCAGACATGATCAGAACAGCACCTCGACCAGTCCATTACTGCCCTTCGCTGACAGAGTCTCTTTCCACCCTGGGAATCTCTCGCTGCAAATTAACTCGGTCACGGAAAAAGAAAGTGGCCTCTACACCATGGACCTGACGCTGGGGGATGGCTCTGGAATAACCAATAATTTTAGGCTGTTTGTGCTTGGTGAGTTTGGGGGTGCCGCTTTCCCCCCCGTGCTCACCCCTGGGGCACCCAGCCCCTGTCACTGGTGTGCGGGCTGGGGGTGAGCCGGGCCCGTTTTTGCGAACGCGGGCTGTCGCCAGCAGCCCGGGCACGCGGGGCTGGAGAAAACCGCGGCGCGGTAAGGTACGCGCGAGCTAGAATTAGTTACGGAGGCGTAGTGGTTGATTGAAAAGATTATTTACTTACACCCAAGATGGTCGCGGTGTAGGCTGGACAGTTTTCCAGGTGCAGCTCCGCTTGAGTCCTCGTTGGAGGACTCTGACAAACTCGGTTCTTTGGCCCCGGAGTGGTTTAGGCTCCGCGGGTTCGGCAATTCTTTCCTCACGGAGTGGCTGAATCTCCGTGGATTTTGTTCGGTTCCCAGGTCCCCCAGAGCTGTTAAGACTCCGTGGGTTCGAAAATTGGGTATATAGGATAGGGATACGTCTAGGATTGCGCTCGGCGATGGGGTGAGGCCAGAGGCTGTTTAGACCTCTGTTGCCTGCTTAAGAATGGTGCGTTGGGTCTGCAAGGGTCCACATTGCTTAGAGATCTTCACACAGCGCGAAGTCTCCTCCTCCTGGCGAGTTCTGTCTCTCTCCAGTTTTCCTCTCTCTCCGACTTGGGCGGAAACTACCCAAGCCTTTTGTACAGCTAGCAAGCCAATAGCTAGCCGCCACGTGTGCCTACATTTAGAACCGGCCAATAATGTGGCGCAAATCTAAATACAAATGGCGGGAACTCCTTTGCTCCGTGCATCTCTGAGATGCAAAAGAAATGCACCATGCAAAGAAGCTGCGAATTGGCAGGAAATCCCCCGTTGCACCGGAGTTCTCTCTCGCAGCAGAGAACTCCACCGTGCAAGGAAACTGTAATTTTAGCGGGAACATAATTTAGCGTTGCCGAAGCACACACAAACAACAAATCACAACTTTGGGTTGTGACAACTGGGACTTCTTCTTCCAGACCGTGTCCAGCAGCCCAACATCAAGGCATCTGCTTCCCAGGAGAGTGGACAGTGCTACCTCACCCTGTCCTGCTTGGTGCCCAAAGCTGACCGGGTCACCTACAGCTGGTCTCGAGGCGTATCTTCTCACCCAGCCCCAGAGGACCACTGGCTCCAAGAGCATCAAGCTGATCTGCAGCTGGAGATCACTAAAAGCAGCAGCAACACCTTCTATCACTGCAATGTCAGCAATGCCATCAGCTGGGACATGGCCACCATCGATGTCGAACCGCTGTGCAACTACACAGGTAAGTGCCCCCTTTGCACCAGACATATGAAGGGGGACAGGGATGTTTTGCATCTTCCTGGGTCCTATGGAGCTGGTTCGTGAGCCTGGCCTGAATGAAACCAGAGGAATGGGCCAAGTATCCGTGAGGATGCTCTAGCTGCCCCAACCTCCATCCTGGATAGTGTCCTCTGAGAGCCTGGCAGACTGGTGGGGCTGGGGTCCCGTGCCTCCTACTGCTCCTGGCAACAGGCAGAGCCCCAGGCTGTGTGGGCAGAAGTCCCTGGGGCTGGGAAAGGCAATGCCTGTGTGCGCGGGGATTCAGCACCGATGCCTTCAATCCATGTTGCCACCCGTACTCAGACATGGAGCTCCCTGCTGGGCTCCTCTTGCCCCTGGAAGCACCCCAGGGGCTGGCCCTATCCCCGCTGCCCCCCAGGGCAAACAGAGTGGGGCAGCACCAGCCTCTTTCCCCTGGCTCTGACTCTCTGGCTTGCTCTAGTTCCAGCAACCATGCCTGCCCAGGCCTCATCACTGTCCTACTGCCAGGCCAAAGGGCTCATCCTGCTGTTGGTGCTGGGGGTGCTGATCACTGGGACCGTGGCAGTGCACATCATGGCTGGCAAGCCACTGAAACAGGACTGAGAAGGGCCCAGCCCACACCAGCCCTGCTCTGCTCCGGGAGAGAAGGATGAGGGGAGGCTGCAGCATGGAGAAGGAGCTGGTGGGCTGCAGGGGTCCAACACTGAAAGTCGGAGACCAGTTCCTAAAGCAGCACGGGCGCCCTGGAGAAGTTTCACCCCATCGCTGCCTCCTCCCCTGCCCAGGGGGCAAATGATCAAGACCGCAGTCTGCAGGGCAGTCACTGGTTGGGCTTAGGGGCACACAGACATGGGAAAGACACAACTCTGCTGTCCCGGGGGCAGCTGCAGCCTCAAAACTTTCCCTCCTCTGTGCTGTCTGCCTCTGAACCCTCAGGGTCAATCCTCCCCCAACTACTCCCCAAGAGCCCCATGAAGTTGCACCGTGGGTCTCAGGGCTTGTTCAGCCATCAGCACTGTGGGTGCCAACGTTCCTGGAAGGCAGGCTTTCCACTGGCAGGGGTAATGCCCAAACACCCTCCTCCCCCTCATTTCCCTTTTGCAGCAAACCCAGCCCAGCCCCATCAGGGGGGAGCTCCCAACAGGACTTGCTGCCTGTCCCCGCACTTCCTGCCCCTCCCTGAAAGCCTGCCTTCACTGCACCCACCCCGGTGCCCAGCCTGGCCCCTGCTCCTGCTCCTCCGCCCAGGCAGGGCACTGCTCTACTCCTGGGCCAAGGGGCTCATCCTGCTGCAACAGCCCCAACTCCCAGGCTTTACACTGGCTTGGACCCAGGAGCAGAGACCCCGCAGGGTGCTCTGTTGGGACCCAGAGGCCTTCAGGCATGGGGTTTTGAACTTTGTGATTGACTTAAGCTCCATGCTTTGCTTGAATTGTGCTTGAGACAAGCAGCTAGTGAAAGGACCAGGTGGAAAATACTGACCCCGCCCAAAAAGAAATTGAGAAGCTGGCTTACTAAATTGAATAAATATATCCTGGACAAAAGAGCAAACCTACCCCCACCTAAGAATACAAACATCACCTGGGAATAGAGAATCCCCGTTAAAGGTAGCCGTATTAAAAGGCAAGGACCCTTCTGTACCTAGTTCTGGAGATTTGGTCACCGATCCAAGATCCAGAACTCGGACGAAGGAGTCGGGAACCTTGGGCAAAACATCCCGGATGGCCATCCAGTGACATTGCCTTTGTTCAGCCTTGGGTTGGGGAGCATCCTTTTTTTTTGCTTTCAACTAACTACATTTCTAAACTTGTAACTGCTGAGAATGCTTCATTTTTCATTGAGGGTTGTATCTGAAATGATTGAATAAACTTGCTTCTAGCTTAGGAAACCCGTGTTACCTGGTACAAGACCCAATAAAGCATCACTGGATGCAGCAGCTCCCCCAACCCCCGCGCACTTGTGACATCAGGGGCACTGCTGTCCCTGCATCCACACCAGTTCGGAGCGGAGGGGGCCTGATGCTGTCCCCAGGAGGAGGACGGCTCCAGCCTCAAGCTCCTCCTGCCTCTGCCTGGCACTCAGACAGCAGTTGCCAGACCTGGGGACCCCCCAGCACAGCCCGGCCTAGTGCCAGCACGGTGGGCACTACATCGCTGCCTGGCACAGCCCCAGGGCCCCCCGCCGGCAACCCCGCCCCTGCCTAACCCCTGCCTCCCTGCTCCTGGCAGCGCCAGAGATGCCCCCTGCCCCCCAGCCGTGTCCGCCTCTGTCCAGGTTGCGCTGCCCGGTGCCTCTTGTAGTAACCCCCGGGGGCAGCGGTGCCCGGGGCATCTGGCCAGGCGGTGCTCGGCGCTGGACGCGGGCCGTGGGGCTCGGCGCTGACCCCGCGCGGGGAGCTCCTGGCCCCGGTGCCGCCGCCGCCGCCGCCTTCCCCGCGGGCAGCCCGGGCCGGGCCCCTCCGTGTGCGCCGCTCGCCGCGCCGGGCCGGGCCCGGGGAGCCCGTGTCCGGCCGGGAGCGGTGTCCGTGCGCCGCCGCCTCCAGGCCCCGCACCTGCGGCCGCCCAGCGCCGTGCCCGGGATGCCCGGGGCCCCGCGCCGCCTCCTGCCCCTCCTGGCCTCACCTGGCAGGGAAAGACCGTGCCCAGGCAGGCGGGTTTCCTCCTAGCGACGAGCAGCTCTTTCTGGGCGGGGTGGTACCCTGCCCCGGGTAATGCAGCAATGCCCGCTGCCCACCTGCACGCCAGTCTCTGTGCCGGTGTTTCCTGCTGAAGAGGTGACAGAACCGGTATGAGGTTTTCTCCTCTGGAGATTTACACACCTCTTGGCCCTGCCGTGAGCGCTCAGCACCCTGTATGGCCAGTGCCCGACCGCAGCGGAGAAGCAGGAAGCAGGTGGGCCGTGGTGTGGAAGTGTCTGCAGCGTGGATGATGCCACTCAGTCATGTCTCTGCAAGCTCCCACTGTACCAGGACAAGGGCAGAGGCCTCGGCTGAAAAGCCACTGTATGTCAGACCTCGTCTGGCTTGTAACCACATCCCTCTGACTCAGGTCTGCTGTTTATAGCAAGGGCATCTGTGTGGGTCAGTCTCAACGGGAGCAATTGTGCTTTCTACTATCGTCCTCCCTGCTGGGTGCACTAATGCCACAGGCGATAGGGAGGGTACAGGGGGTGCGGGGTACATGCACCCCCTGAGATTGGCCACTGCCGGCACTGCTACTGGTGTCTGCAGGTGATCACTGCTCGCCACTCTGCACTTGCCACTGACACCTCCGCGGCCACCTGCGGGTGGTCCCCACTGAGCCCACTCTCGCCGCCAACGTCACCATGGCTGCCTGTGGGCATTCCCCACTTGCCACCACCATCCCTGTTCCCAGGAGGAGGAAGGCTCCACTCTCATGCTCCTCCATGCAGAAATCAGCCTGGTTCCTCCTAACTCAAGTCTGTCTGACTCCTTCCAGCCTCACTCCCTGCTGCCTGCTTGCCCTTTCAGATGCCTACCATGATGGAGGAAACTCTCTGTTCCTTTCTGCTGTGCCTCCTCCTGTATGTCCAAACGTAGGGTAAGTGCCAAGGGGCTGCATTTACCCTTGGTGCAGCCAGAAGAGGTTATAGAGCCACAAAAAATGAGGGTGGGAAGGGACCTCAGGAGCTCAGTGAGTCCAACCCCCTGCTCAAAGCAGGACCAGCCTCTGCTATATCATCCCAGCCAAGGCTTTGTCTAGCTGGACCTTAAAACCCTCTGCAGATGGAGACTGCACCACCTCTCTGGGTAAACCCAGGGTGAACACAGGCTGCTTGTTTCAGCAAAGCATGGACAGTCTCTGGCCTTGCCATGGAGCTGTCTGTTCCAGCGCTGCCCCAGCACAGGAGCCCTGGGAGCTGCAGCCACATAGGCACTTACACTGGTATCAGCACTCTCCAAAAACAGGAGCCCAGCAATTTTACAATTGTAATGTGATGGTCACCCTTTTCCTCTCTGTTTTGTTCAGACTTTAATTGGCCCACCATCAAAAAAAAATGGTTTGAACCTATACAATTAAACAGCATAAAGCAAGACAGAACTGCCAGCAAGGTGTGCAGTCCAGAGAAAAGGCAGAAGCCATCCTGCACAACTGTGACGGCCAGGACCAAAGAAATGAATAAGCAATAGATATGTGCTTCTTGGAGGCATTTGGAAGTTTTGCCTAATATAAAGCTTGTAAGTTTGTAACCCGCAAATGTAACTTGCCTGTCACAAGTTTAACCAAAATGATAAAACTAACTGTTTGTGGAACTGACTGAATCTCAAAGACAAATCTGTAGCTGTAAGATTACTTGACCTAACGGTTTTTGCTCAAAGTTCAGCCTTGATGATAAAAACTGGATCCAACCGCCAGGCCCACCCAGCAAGTTCCAGGAAAGCACGTCTCAAGAAAGCATAGTCAGAGAAATCTAAAGGGGTTGGATTTAGGTGGAGTAATGTTAATGTCAGACCTGGAGATGCTGCATTGTAATTTGCTTATTGGATAAACCCGAGTCTGTAGTAACCTTTTATAATAATTTTTAACAGTTTTTTATCCCATAGGGTAACAGCTATAGGGCAAGATTGTGAGTGGCTCTAAAGCCAACAAGTTAACATAAGGTGAGGTACAAAAAGTGCATGCGTCAGGTAACCAGCGGGAAGGAGGGAACAGAACAGTAATTGCTTTTTCAAGCCCGGACCCCGAACTCCCGGTGTGAGTGAAGATTGGATCCTGATCAAGACAACTTCCCCAGTAATCCCTCTGACAGTGTCGATCGGGGGCGCCTGACTTCGCTGGAATCACTTGGCGCGCACCTGGCATTGAGGGACTAGCGATAAGTTACCAACCCATGTCTGTCTATCTGTTGTTTTGAACAGCCCAGTGGCTGATACCCTTGCAGTGCCCAGCTGGCCTGCGATAGATTGATCTATCTATCTGTTGTTATTATCTGTTGTTATTATTTACTATTAGCTCTTTAATACTGCATTATCTGCTGATCGCATTGATCTTTCTGTTAACTGTTGTGTGTGTAAGCTATAATAAATTTGCCATTGCTTCACGTCCAACTCAGCCTCCTTGATCCTGATCGAAACAGCCTAGGGGCTGATACAGTTGCAGCATCCAGTCAGCCTGCAACTAAATTGATATACTCACAGTGCCCAGCTGGCCTGTGGCACACTACCAGCACTAGTGAAGACACATGCTCGGTGAAACCTGACATCAACTCCAATGTTGAAAGAGGACATCAACTGATGTTGATGGCCTTCATCTCCAAAAAATGCAAGGTACTCTGCCTTGGGAAGAAAAATGCGCAGCATGCTTATGGGCTCAGCAGTGCTACACTTGCTAGCACCATTGCTAAGAGGGACTTGGGGGTCGTGATTAACCACGTGATGAATATGAGCCACAAATGTGATGCTGTAGCCAGCAAAGCAAGCAAAACTCTGTCTTGCATCTGTAGATGCTTCTCCAACAAATCCCAGGATGTCATCCTCCCGCTGTACTCGGCCTTGGTTAGGCTGCACCTGGAGTACTATATCCAATTCTGGGCTCCACACTTTAAAAAGGATGTAGAGAAGCATGAGAGAGTCCAGAGGAGAGCCATGCACATGATCAGAGGTCTGGAAAACAGACCTTATGAAGAGATGCTGAGCCATGGGACTCTTCAGGCTGGAAAAGCACAGGCTCAGGGGGAACTGGTGGCTGCATATCAGTAATTAAGGGGTCTTCACCAGCATCTGGGGGAACATCTGTTCACCAGAGTGCTGCATGGGATGACAAGGTCAAACGGTCACAAACTTCTCCAAGACCATTTCAGGCTAGACATAAGGAAGAACTTCTTTACAGTCTGAGCCCCCAGGACCTGGAACAGACTGCCGCTGGAGGTGGTGCAAGCACCTACTCCGGACTCCTTCAAGAGTCAATTGTACGTTTATCTTGCCTGGATCCTGTGACCCCTGCTGACTTCCTGCCCCTGGGGCAGGGGGCTGGACTCAATGATCTTCCAAGGTCCCTTCCAGCCTTAATGTCTATGAAATCTATTAAATCAGCTGCTTCCTGCCTGTTTGGGCAAAAATCTCTTGCAGTTAAGATATTACAAGGACTAATAGCTCATTTCATAGTGGAAAGAATCTTTTTCTGTCACTTAGGTTTATAGCTTGCTGGTACTTGTAAAGTGGGTTTTTAAACCTCGTACTTTAAGAATTTACACAAAACTCAGAAAGTCTTGCTTTAATAAGCGAGGGGCACGACAAGTCTCTCACTGGGGTTGTAGATAGGCAGCAGCAAGGCGCCAGACTTCCATGTGTAGATCCTGAGATGGTGCAGAGTCACTTGGAAGAACTGGATGCCTTTAAGTCGGCAGGCCCGGATGGGCTCCATCCGAGGGTGCTGAAGGCACTGGCCGACGTCATTGCAGAGCCACTGGCGGGAATATTCGAATGCTCGTGGCGCACAGGCCAAGTCCCGGAGGACTGGAAAAGGGCTAACGTGGTCCCCATTTTCAAAAAGGGGAGGAAGGAGGACCCGGGCAACTATAGGCCGGTCAGTCTCACCTCCATCCTTGGTAAAGTATTTGAAAAAATTATCAAGGCTCACATTTGTGAGAGCCCGGCAGGACAAATTATGCTGAGGGGAAACCAGCACGGGTTTGTGGCGGGCAGATCATGCCTGACCAACCTAGTCTCTTTCTATGACCAGGTTACAAAATGCCTGGACACAGGAGGAGGGGTGGATGTCATATACCTGGACTTCAGGAAGGCCTTCGATACGGTATCCCACCCCATACTGGTGAACAAATTAAGAGGCTGTGATGTGGATGACTGCACAGTCCGGTGGGTGGCGAATTGGCTAGAGGGTCGCACCCAAAGAGTCGTGGTAGATGGGTCGGTCTCGACCTGGAAGGGTGTGGGCAGTGGGGTCCCGCAGGGTTCGGTCCTTGGACCGATACTCTTTAATGTCTTCATCAGCGACTTGGACATGGGAGTGAAATGTACTCTGTCCAAGTTTGCAGATGACAAAAAGCTATGGGGAGAAGTGGACACGCCGGAGGGCAGGGAACAGCTGCAGGCAGACCTGGATAGGCTGGACAAGTGGGCAGAAAACAACAGGATGCAGTTCAACAAGGAGAAATGCAAAGTGCTGCACGTAGGGAGGAAAAATGTCCAGCACACCTACAGCCTAGGGAATGACCTGCTGGGTGGCACAGAGGTGGAAAGGGATCTTGGAGTCCTAGTGGACTCCAAGTTGAACATGAGCCGGCAGTGTGATGAAGCCATCAGAAAAGCCAATGGCACTTTATCGTGCATCAGCAGATGCATGACAAATAGGTCCAGGGAGGTGATACTTCCCCTCTATAGGGCGTTGGTCAGACCGCAGTTGGAGTACTGCGTGCAATTCTGGGCGCCACACTTCAAGAAGGATGCGGATAACCTGGAGAGGGTACAGCGAAGGGCAACTCGTATGGTCAAGGGCCTGCAGACCAAGCCCTACGAGGAGAGACTAGAGAAACTGGACCTTTTCAGCCTCCGCAAGAGAAGGTTGAGAGGCGACCTTGTGGCTGCCTATAAGTTCATCACGGGGGCACAGAAGGGAATTGGTGAGGTTTTATTCACCAAGGCACCCCGGGGGGTTACAAGAAACAATGGCCACAAGCTAGCAGAGAGCAGATTTAGACTGGACATTAGGAAGAACTTCTTCACAATTCGAGTGGCCAAGGTCTGGAACAGGCTCCCAAGGGAGGTGGTGCTCTCCCCTACCCTGGGGGTCTTCAAGAGGAGGTTAGACGAGTATCTAGCTGGGGTCATTTAGACCCAGCACTCTTTCCTGCTTATGCAGGGGGTCGGACTTGATGATCTATTGAGGTCCCTTCCGACCCTAACATCTATGAATCTATGAATAAGTGCAACAAGGAGCAGGGGGTGCTTTGTCTCTTAAAACTTCCTGACCAAGAGAGTGGCAATAAGGCCCATGTAGAAGGCTTTGCAGGGCAGGTCCCTCAGGATTACTCTCATGCCATGGGTGCCAAGGAAAATGTTCCCCTTCACCTCACAGTGCAGCTGCAGGTGTGGGGTGTCTGTGTCCGTCCTCCAACTGCCCCCACCTCCCACCCCCCACCACCTGCACCCATGTCTCTGTGTGGTTATTTTCTACTAAAGGAGTGACAGAACCAGTGTGAGGTTTTCTGCCGGGCAGATTCATACATCTCTCCCTCTGCACACTGTGTGGCCAGTGCCCAAACACAGAGGAGAAAAAACATGAGGCAGGAAGGATACAGCCAATGTGGTGGGAGTGTTTGCAGTGTGGAGGATGCCTATCAGTTGGTCTCTGCCAGCTCCCATCATATGAGGGCAGCAGAACTCCTTGCCCTGAAAAGGTCAGACCTGTCCTGGCTTGCAACCACATCCCTCTGGTTCACTCAGGTCTGCTTCAGTACTTGATACCTTCACGGTTTGTGAAAAGGGTTTCTGTGTGGGTCAGTCTCACCAGGAGCAATTCTGCTTTCTAGTAACGTCCTCCCTGGTGGATGCACCCACGGATACTCAGGCCCTGCAGGATGGAACCCTCCATGGGGAAGTCGCTTTGGTTCCTCTTAACTCATGTCTCTTTCTGACTACTTCCAGCCTCACTCCCTGCTGCCTGCTTACCCTTCAGATGCCTACCGTGATGGAGGAAGCTCTTTGTCCCTTTCTGCTATGCCGCCTCCTGTATTTCTAAGCTCAGGGCAAGTGCCAAGGGGCTGCATTCACCCCTGGTGCAGCCAGGAGAGGTTCTGTAATCACAGAAAATGAGGGTGGGAAGGGACCTCAGGAGCTCATTGAGTCCACCCCTCTGGCCAAAGCAGGACCAGCCGCAGGTATATCATCCCAGCCAAGGCTTTGTCTAGCTGGACCTTAAAAACCTCCAAGGATAGAGATTGCATCACCTCTCAGAGTAACCCGGGGTTGAGCACAGGGTGTTGTTTTCTGTGAGGCAGGGATGGTCCCTGGTCTTGCCATGGAGCTGTTTGTTCCAGCACTGTCCCAGCATGGGAGCTCCTGGGAGCTGCAGCCACATGGGCACTTACAGGACTTAGTGCTCTGCTTTGTGCCAGGGGGTGAGGACATAACACTGAACAGTGCACAGGCACCCAAGGCAGGCAGCCTGGAAAAAGCTTAGCTGGCTTGGAAGTATCTGCTTCTCATCCCACGGAAGTGTCTGCTCTGAATGTTTCCTGCACCTCTGTTGAAGAGTATTGGGTCTTTACATGCATTTGAAATGGGAAATAGGCAGGGTTGATGATCCTTTCATTTTGAAAAGAAGCTTTTGCAGCTTGGGAAATCTGTGTGTGGGAGGAGTTGGCAGGTGTGGGGTGCAGCTTGGGCCTGTGGGGTGCATGGGCAGGGGACAGAGCTTAGTGACTTAGAAGATGAAAACTCAGATACATGTCCCCAAGCTGAATGACTCTGGGGCCTGGGCTGGGTGACTGCTAGTTGGATCAGTCTGCGCTCAGTGGAGCTACCTGCTAGCTGCTCATCAAGGGCTGTCTCAACCCGGATGTGGGGTTGCAGGTACCCAGGTCTGTGGGAAGCCTGGACCCACCTGTTCTCCAAGCTCTCAGCCCAGCTCTGCTGGGGCCTTGGAGCCAGACAGCATTTCCCCACTGGAGTTAGGAATGTATCAACCCTCCTCCCCACCCTCCTCTCCCTCCTCCTCCCAGTCCTTTCTGAAGCACTAGGTTGTAAAGAAATGGCAGTGGCTGCTGAGGAAACTATGCTGTTAGTACCAGAAAATAGATCATCGGGTTGGGGTGTAATCACGTGGACAATGCGACTCAGCTCTGGAGGGCACTATCGGATTGTGACACTTGCTAAGAGGGACAGTCGTGTGGAGCTCAACACAGCCTCCCTGCTAGGCAGGAGAATCATCTTCCGTCCCAGGAATCTCTCGCTGCAGATTGAGCTGGTTAAGAAGTCGGACAGTGGTATCTATTTTATGGATGTGACATCTGCATCCAGCAGTCTTGATACCACCTGCTTCCATGTGTCTGTGTTTGGTGAGTATCTGGGCCCTGCTTTCCCCCAGTCTCACCTCCTTGGGGGTACCCACTGCCCTCAGCCCCTCTCACCAGGACTTCTCCTTCTAGGCTGAGTCTGCCAGCCCAACCTCACAACACTCTCAGCTCACCCAGGGCATGGACAGTGCAATGTTACCCTATCCTGCCAGGTGCAGGATGCCAATGGAGTCACCTACAGCTGGTCCTGAGATGCATCTTCCAGCCCAGCCAGAGAGGACCAGCATCTCCTGGGGCATCAATCCCAGCTGCAGCTGGACATCGCTGAGGGCAGCAATGACACCTTCTATCACTGCAACGCCAGCAATGCAGCCAGCTGCGGCATGGCCACCATCCATGTCAAACTGCTGTGCAAGTTCCCAGTCACAGGTAAATGTCCCTTAGTAGGAACCTGACTAGGTGTTGGACCCGTCTGGTCTGAGGGCCCCTTTGAGTCACCCCAAAGCAGAAATGAGCTTGCTGTTGGAAGCAAGTTCTTGTCTCCAGAAACCCAGAGAACAATATTCACTGGAGACATGCACCTGCCTGCTCCCAAGCTTTGCAGGCTCATGGGCCAGACAAATAGTGCTGGGTCTTGGGAGGTATTTAGACACTTTGCTCTTGTGGCTATAAAGAGCATTAGGCACCCAAATACTGTCAAAGCAGCCAAAACAGGACTGAGCAGGGCCCAGCTAACTGGCCCTACTCCCCTAGGAGGGACGGACTGTGGGAGGTGTGTACCTGCAGCTTCAAAGGGTTTGCTTTCATGTCTGCAGCATGCAGGAGAAGCAGCTGGTGCGTCTGTGGGGGTCTGAGTCCCAGCACCCAAGGCCAGTCCCTCATGCATCCCCCAGCACTGTGGGCACCCTAGAGCAGATGGTCCCCCACAGCTGTCTCCTCCCCTGCCCAGCGGGACCTGCAGCCAAATCCATCTGGCAAAGGGATACCTGGCACAGGAGCTGTCAAGACCCCTGGGAGGGAAAGGACAGCAGCAGCGAAGTGGAGGTGGAGACAACCAGAGTGGAAGACCCTGGCCCTCAGTCTGCAGGACAGGGACTGGCTGTGTGCAAGAGCCCACAGATCATGGACCCCAACCTCCAGCGCAGTAACCAGCTGGGCTCAGGGGCCCCCAGACACGGGCAAGACACAACACCGCTGTCCCGGGGGAAGCTGCAGCCTCTAAACAAATTTTCCCTCCTCTGCATTTCCTGTCTCTGAAACCTCAGGGTCAATCCTCCCTCAACTACTCCCCTAGAGCCCCATGAGGTTGCACCGTGGCCCCCAGGGCTTGTTCACACATCAGCACTGTGGGTGCCAACATCCCTGGGAGGCAGGGTAATGCCCAAGCACCCCCCCACCTCCCTTTTGCAGCAAACCCAGCCCAGCCCCATCAGGGGGGAGCTCCCAACTAGCCTTGCTGCCTGTTCCCACACTTCCTGCCCTTCCTTGAAAGCCTGCCTCCGCTGCACCCACCCTGGTGCCCGGCCTAGCCCCTGCTCCTGCTCCTCTGCCCAGGCAGGGCGCTGCTCTACTGCTGGGCCAAAGGGCTCGTCCTCTTGCCACTGACCCTGGTGCCCAGGGGGAGGTTTTATACCCGCTTGGACCCAGGAGCAGAGACCCCGCAGGGAGTTCTGTTGGGAACAGAAGCCTCCTTGGAGATTTCTAAGGCCCAGCTAGATAAAGCTTTGGCTGGGATGATGTAACTGGGGCTGGTCCTGCTTTGAGCAGGGGGTTGGACTTGATGTGACCTCCTGAGGTCCCTTCCCACCCCCATTTTCTGTGATTCTATAACCTCTCCTGTCTGCACCCGGGGTAAATGCAGCCCCTTGGCACTTACCATAAGCTTGGGAATGCAGGAGGAGGCACAGCACAAAGGGCAGAGAGCTTCCTCCATCACAGCAGGCATGTGAAGTGCCAACGGGCAGAGGGGAACGAGGCTGGAAGGAGATGTGGTTACAAGCCAGGGCATGTCTGACATGTAGCACTTTCTCAGTGGGAGCGTCTGCTCCTTCCCTGCTATGGTGGGAGCTTGCAGAGAGCAAGAGAGGCATCCTCTGCACTGCACACACTCCAACAACAGTCGCCGTGTGCTTCCTGCCTCACATTCCTTCTCCTCTGCGGTTGGGCACTGGGCGTACAGGGTACAGAGCTAGAGATGTGTGAAGCTGCAGGGGAGAAAGACTCAGGCTGGTTCTGTCACCCCTTTAGCAGAAAATAATGGCACAGAGACATGCAGGGAGGTGGGGGGAGCTTCAGGATGGACATAGATGGCCAGCGCCTGCAGCTGCACCAGGAGGTGAAGGGGAACATTGCCTTTGCACCCATGGCATGACAGCAACACTGAGGGACTTCCCCTGCAACATCCTCTGCATTTTTTTGCTGAGAAAGTTTTAAGAGACCCAGCAACTTCAGTTCCTTGTTGCACTTATAAAGCTATAATTAGTACCCATCGAGGTGTTGGGGCTTAAGGCCCATTTTCTGGAAATGGGGAGTCTTCTCCTTATCTTGCTCCTTCAGCCATATGGCTATGGGCAGGTGAAACTTGGGGGCATCCAAACCCCAAGCCTCTGGGCTTGGGCCTGGACATAGGATGCCTGCCAAAAGACTTTGGAAATATCTGAAGCCCCTGGTGTGGGTGGAGGTTGTTTGCTGGTTGTTTGGGCACTTATGGTTCTGGACTGCCTCACGGATTTGGACTTGATTTGGTTGATTTGGCTTGGAGCATGAACAATTTCTTCAGAAAAAAAAAAAGCTAAGATAGGTACCAACACGATGATGGCCGCCCTAGTGACCAGAACCATCTTTGGATATTTATCAATGGGGTAAATTTGCAATAGCTTGTACCAGGATGGTCTGCTTACAAAACTCCAGACATACAAATTTCTGAATCATTCAGCGTAACACCTTAGACCCTGGATGCCTGATGTTAGAAATGTGAAAATGTCACATACAGGACATTTTCCCTGTATTCATTGCACCTTTTACAGGTTTACATGAAATGTATATTTAGTCTTTAGCTGCTAGTTCAATTGAAATGTATATGTAGTTTCTTATCCTTTTCTAGTTACACTGACTCCGTCAATCTTGTTCTTGTTCTTTTAGCTTGGATATACAGATGTGATGAGTGTATCAGGTGTCTGCCAACAATTATCCTTTTAGAGGAACCATCACTCTAACTATTTTATGGCTGGGTCACATCCAGTCCAAAACCCTGCTCGAAGGAGGACCACCCCCAACTAGATCATCCCAGCCAAGGCTTTGTCTAGCCGGGTCTTAAAAGCCTCCCAGGATGGAGATGGCACCACTTTTCTGGGTAATCTGTCTTGATGTTTCACCACCCTCCTCATGAGAAAGATCTTCATAACATCTAACCTCAACTTCCCTTGCTGCAGCTTGAGCCCTTTGCTCCTTGCTCTGTCAATGGAGGGCAGGGGGTGTTATGTGTTAGCTCTGTGTTCATGGGGGACCCTGGCACAGGATGCAGTCTGTCTGACTGACAAAGAACACCCCCCTTCCTCCCCTCCTCTACCTAAATGACAATGATTAAGATGCAGCAGGAGACACACCTAAAACCCTCCAGATAAGGGTGACACGAAGGCGGGAAACAGGTCACGACCTGACCGTCCACCCATCACCTGATGCATGAGACAAACACGGACCCTGGGGCTGATCTTACATCAAAGTGCCACTGCTCATGCCTGCCAATACAGTGAGGATGACGTATGTACCAGCCATGGGATGTCCAACTTCCCAATCCAAACTGGGTCCTATGTGCACGGGGAAGCTGCGGGTTGGCATCCTAGTGAAACTGCCAGGAGGATTCCCCGGCCCCTGGCTCACTGACCTGAAATGCCCCTTGTTATCCCCAACAAACATGCTGCCCCATTACACTTGTCTGCTAAGTGCTGAGTGGTTGGGCTGAGACTGCTTCCCATGAATGCATGGCTGCAATACCGTGACTCGGAAACCATGCAAGGAGGCTATACTCACTTCTAATTTTTTTTTTTAAACTAATTCTGTTTCCAGGCCAAATCTGTTCTGAATTAAGTTCCAGATTGGTGCCAGTTTGTGTGGTGCTACCACCAGCCTGTCTCATCCCACCAAGGCTCTTCACCCTGGGTCTTTGGATACTTCCATAATCCATGGCAGGCTCCTGCATGCAAGCTCCAAGCCTGGAGGCCTTGGGGTTCAGATGCTGCCTCATCTAGCTTGCACTGAGCCAGAAGGAGGAAGCTAGAGGGAGAGCCTCACAGCAATCCCTCATCACTATAATCTGTGTAGCCAAAATCCTTGCCTTGGAGGCATTTGCAGCCATTGTGCAAGGGACAGGCCTCCACCCTCAACTACAGCTTGCAATCAGAGGATCATAGAACATGAGGGTTGGAGGGACCTCAGGAGGTTGCATCTAGTCCCACCCCCTGCTCAAAGCAAGATCAGCCCCAGCTGCACAATCCCAACCAAGGCTTAGTCTAGCTGGGTCTTAAACAACTCCAAGGATGGAGGCTTCACAGCCTCTCTGGGTTACATATTCCAGTGCTTCACCACCCTGCTAGTGAGAAAGCTTTTTCCTAATATCCAACCTAAGCCGCCCTTGTTGCAGCTGGAGCCCATTGCTCCTTGTTCTACCATCTGCCACCAGTGAGATGAGTCCAGCTCCTTCCTCTTTGCAACCACCTGCAAGGAGTTAAAGGCTGCTATTAAATTCCCCCTCATCATCTCTTCTGCAGACTAAATAAGTCCAGTGCCCTTAGCCTCTCCTCACAAGTCATGTCCCCCAATGCCCAAACCATTTTCTTTGCCCTCCGCTGAACTCTTTTCAATGTGTCCACATCCTTTCTGTAGTGGGGGGCCCAAAACTGGACACAAGACTCCCAATGTGGGCTCCCCAGTGCTGAATAGAGGGAAAGAATCACTTCCCTCCAGCTGCTGGCAATGCTCTTACGGATGCAGCCCAGGATGCCTTTAGCCTTCTTGGCACCAAGAGCACACTGTTAGATTATATTCATCTCCTTTTCCCCAGGTCCTTTTCTGTGGTGCTGCTGCCCAGCCAGTCGGCCCTGGCCTGTACCACCACATGGGATTGCTCCGTCCTAAGTGCAGCACTTTGCACTTGTCCTTGTTGAACCTCATGGGACTCCTTTTGGCCCAGGCCTCCAATTTGTCTAGGTCACTCTGAATCCTAGCCCTACCCTCCAGCAGAGCTACTCCTTCCTGCAGCTTGATGTCATCTGTGAACTTGCTGAGGGTGCACTGCATCCCATCCTCCGGGTCAATGATGGAGACATTAAACAAAACCGGCCTGAGGACTGACCCCTGGGGCACTGCTCCTGATACCAGCTGCTTCTGTTTGCCAAATGTGGTTACCTTTGACTGGGAGTCTCTATTCCAAGCTCATCTTTTCATTTTTAGGTGAGGTAGGTTTGCTCTCACTGTTCCTCTTTGCTCAGGCTATATTTATTCCATTTAGTTGGCCAACTTCCTGATCAGTTTTAAGGTAGGGACAGTATTATTTCATCTGTTCCTTTTACTGGCTGCATGTCTCAACCACAATGCAACTAGGCACGCAGCGTAAGCTAAGCACAAAAGTCAAAACCCAGGTCTGAAAGCCCACGGGTCCCAACACAACACCCTGCAGGGTCCCTGCTCCTGGGTCCAAGCCTGTGTAAATCCTCTGGACTGGACTGGATTCTGGCACTGGGACTCGGAGCTCCACAAACCCATGTCTCAGGAAGTCTCCCCTGATCCTCCGTCACCCTGTGAGCTGCCAGCCCCTCAGGTCTCCTGCACTGGCATAGGGAGGTCTTGCTTCCAGTGTGCTTCCCTCCATTGGACCCACAGCCGGGATGGCAGAGAACACCCTGCTCCCACCTCCCACCCCAGCCCCTGGGCCGGAGGCCAGCCTGGAGCAGACCCCTTGGTGGGACATCAGAGCTGGCAGGAGAGGCCCCCTGGGGAAATGGCCTTGCCAGTGGAGAGCCTGGCATGGGTTCTGCTGGCCCCAGTGCACAGGGGAGGAGGCAGCTGCCCTGGTCCTCGACCATCTCCCTGGCGGCCTTCCTGGCTGATCATTGCCGCTGCCTTCGGCAGATTGGTGCAAGAGGTACTGGACAGCGCAGCCTGGACAGAGGTGGACATGGCTGCGTGCAGGGAAGGATTGCTGCTGAGCTGGGAGCAGGGAGGCAGCGGTTGTGGGGGCCAGTTGCAGGTTGGTGGCCCTGGGTCTGTGCCGGGCAGTGATGCAGTGCGCACCCTGCATCTACGCTGCATCCCACTGGATCCAGCATGAGCCCTCCCTGCTCCCCTTTGGAGCTGCCCCGAGGCACGGACAGCGGGGCTCCGTGTGTCTGGAGTGCCGGTGTGGGAAGGGAGCTGTTGTGTCCAGTGACACTATATTGGGTCTTGTACCGGGTATGGAGATTAAGGCACGGGTGTCCTAAATTAGAAGCAGGTTTATTGAACCCTGTCAGATACAACCATAAATGAATAATAAAGCATTTTCAGCAGTTATAATAATAGAGCTGTACTTAGTGCAAAGCAAGAGAAGATGCTGACCACCTCAAGTTTGAACGGAAGTGTTTTCACTGCATGGCCAGTCCATGAGCTCTTTTTTGAGGTTCCCAACTCTTTCATCTGTGGTATGGATGTTAGATCGGCGACCAGATCGTTCAGGACTAGGTTCAGAAGGGTACATGCCCTCCCCTTTCTTTACATACCAGATAGCTTGCATTTCTTAACACAGAAAATCAACTTAAGCCTTCCTGCTAATGAATATTAACAATCATGGAATCATAGAAAATAAGGGTGGGAAGGGACCTTAGGGGGTCACATCCAGTCGAACTCCTGCTCAAAGAAAGACCACCCCCGACTAGATCATCCCAGCCAAGGCTTTGTCTAGCCGGGTCTTAAAAGCCTCCCAGGATGGAGATGGCACCACTTTTCTGGGTAATCGGTCTTGGTGTTTCACCACCCTCCTCATGAGAAAGATCTTCATAACATCTAACCTCAACTTCCCTTGCTGCAGCTTGAGCCCTTTGCTCCTTGCTCTGTCATCTGCCCCCACTGAGAACAGCCCAGCTCCATCCTCTTTGCAACCCCCCTGCAGCGAGCTGAAGTCTGCTATTCAACCCCGCCTCAGTCTTCTCTTTTCTAGACTAAATATGCCCAATTACTGCAGCCTCTCCTCACAAGTCCTGTCTCCCAGTCCCACAACCATTTTTGTTGTCATCTGCTGGACTCTCTGCAATGTGTCCATGTCCTTTCTGTAGTGGGGGCCCAAAACTGGACACAGGACTCCAGATGTGGCATCCCCAGTGCCGAACAGAGGGAAGAATAACTTCCATGACCTGCTGGCAACACTCCTACCAATGCAGCCCAGGATGCCATTAGTTTTCTTGGCAACAAGAGCACCCTGCTGGCTCATACCCATCTTCTTGCCCACTGTCACCCCCAGGTCCTTTTCTGTGAGGCTGCTGTCCAGCCAGTCGGCCCCCAGCCTGTACCGCCACATGGGATTGCTCCATCCTAAGTGCAGGACTTTACACTTGTCCTTGTTGAACCTCATGGGACTCCTTTTGGCCCAGTCCTCCATTTGTCTAGCTCACTCTGAATCCTAGCCCTATCCTCCAGCGTATCTACTACTTCCCCCAGCCTGGTGTCATCTGCAGTCTTGCTGAGGGTGCACTGCATCCCATCCTCCAGGTCGATGATGGAGACATTACACAAAACTGGCTCCAGGACCAACCCTTGAGGCATTGCTCTTGATACCAGCTGCTTCTGTTTGCCAAATGTGGTTACCTTTAACTGGGCGTCTCTATTCCAAGGTCATCTTTTCATTCTTAGGTTGAGGTAGGTTTGCTCTGACTGTTCCTCTTGTGCTCAGGCTATATTTATTCAATTTAGTTAGCCAACTCTCCAATTTGTTTTAAGACCGAGACAGTATTTTTCCATCTGCTCCTTTGCCTGGATGCTTGTCTCGACCACAAGCTAAGCATGCAGCTTAAGCTAATCACAAATATCAAAATGCAGGCCTGAAGGCCTCTGGGTCCCAACACAGCACCCTGCAGGGTCCCTGCTCCTGAGTCCAAGTCTGTGTAAAACCTCCCCATAGGCACCAGGGCCGGTGTCTGCAGGAGCAGCAGGGCGAGCCACCTGGCCCAGCAGTGTCATGGCTGGGCAGAGGTGCAGAAGCAGGGACCAGGCCAGGCACCTGGGAGGGCATGTGCCCAGGGCAGTCATCCAAGGGGGCACAGAAGTGCAGGGGCAGGGGGCAAGGCTGGCCAGGAGCTCCCCTGTGCCGTGGGTGGATTGGGCTGGGCTCACTGCAAAGGGGAAATGCTATGGGTGGGGGGAGGGGGTGGATGTTGGGCACTAGCCCTGCCAGTGGAGAGCCTGGCATGCAGGGACTATGACATGGGCAACCCTGATGCCTGAGCATGCCCTGAGCGCTGTGGTGCAGCCCCTAAGGCTCTTGCGAGGGTGGGGGAGGGATTGCCCCTGACAGGGTTCAGAGACAGAGGAGGGAAGGTTTGTTTAGAGGCTGCAGTTGCCCTGGGGCAGTGATGTTTGGTAATGCCCGTGTCTTCGGGCCCATAAGTCCAGACAATCCCTGCCTACAGAGGGGGTCCCAGGGTCTGCTGGGCCTTCTGGGCAGGGGAAGAGGAAGCTGTGGGGGGCACCCTGTGTGCCAGGGTGCCCCATGGGCCTGTAGTGCTGGGCACTGCATTAGGGACTGGCCTCTGACACAGAGATTGACCCTGCAGACCCACAGCCTGCTGCTGCTCTGTGCTGCAGCCTCCCCCAGGCTCTCCATCCTGGAGGGAAGCAGGGTCTATGTGGGCTGGGCCCTGTTCAGTCCTGTTTCTCCTGCTTGCCATCCATGACATGCACTGCCACGGTCCCGGCGATCAGCGCCCCCAGCACCAGCAGCAGGATGTGCCCCTTCGCCTGGCAGTAGGACAGCGACGAGGCTGGAACTAGAGCAAGGCAGTGGGTCAGAGGCAGGGAGAGGGGCTGGGTGCCCCTGGGGCTGAGCATGGGGGGGGGGGGGGAGGGAAGCAGCACCCCCAAACTCACCAAGCACAAACAGCCGAAAGTAACTGGTGACATTAGAGCCATCCCCCAGCGTCAGGTCCATGGTGTAGAGACCACTTTCTTTCTCCGTGACTGAGTTAATCTGCAGCGAGAGATTCCCAGGGTGGAAAGAGACTCTGTCAGCAAAGGGCAGTAATGGACTGGCCGAGGTGCCCTTCTCATCGTGTCTGAGGATCCAGTAGGTCTGTGAACTGACTATCAATATCCAGTTGACCGTTATCCAGGACGACGGCCATGTCTTGGGGTGCAGCTGAACCGTCTCCCCAACAGCAGCCACCACTTTTACTTCTTGACAACCTGGGGGTTCAGAAGGGCAAGGGGGAGAGAAGGGTTCGCAGACTCCTCCAGCGGTGCTGGATCCCCGCACACACAGGCATTGCCTTTCCCAGCTCCAGACACCCCTGCCCACACAGCCTGGGGCTCTGCCTGCTGCCAGGAGCAGGAGCAGACACGGGACCCCAAGGCCGGAGACCCAGCCCAACCAGTCTGCCAGGTTCTCAGATGAGCCAGACCAAGATGGAGGCTGGGGCAGCTAGAGCATCCTCACGGATGCTAGGCCCCTTCCTCTGGTTTCATTCAGGCCAAACTCACGAACCAGCTCCATAAGACCCAGGATGATGCTAAACATCCCTGTCACTCCCGTATGTCTGGTGCAAAGGGGGCACTTACTTGTGTAGTTGCACAGCATTTTGACATCGATGGTGGCCATGCCCCAGCTGATGGCATTGCTGACATTGCAGTGATAGAAGGTGGTGTTGTCGCTTTTAGTGATCTCCACCTGCAGATCGGCTTGATGCTGTTGGAGCCAATGGTCCTCTGGGGCTGGGCTGGAAGATGCGCCTTGAGACCAGCTGTAGGTTACCCGGTCAGCTTTGGGCACCAAGCAGGACAGGGTAAGGTAGCACCAACCGCACTCCTGGGAAGTAGATGCCTTGATGTTGGGCTGCTGGACACGGTCTGGAAGAAGAAGTCCCAGTGAGAGGGGCTGGGTGCCCTGGGGGAGAGCACGGTGGGGAAAGCGGCACCCCCAAACTCACCAAGCACAAACAGCTGAAAATTATTGGTTATTCCAGAGCCATCCCCCAGCATCAGGTCCATGGTGTAGAGGCCACTTTCTTTCTCTGTGACCGAGTTAATCTGCAGCGAGAGATTCCCAGGGTGGAAAGAGACTCTGTCAGCAAAGGGCAGTAATGGATTGGCCGAGGTCCTGTTCTGATCGTGTCTGAGGATCCAGTAGGTCTGTGAACCGACTATCAATATCCAGTTGACTGTTACCCAGGACGGCGGCCATGTCTTGGGGTGCAGCTGAACCGTCTCCCCAACAGCAGCCACCACTTTTACTTCTTGACAACCTGGGGGTTTGAAGGGCAAGGAGGAGAGAAGGGTTAGCAGACTCTTCAGCTCCTGAGAGAAATACAGGCTGCCGCACACTTCTCTCGGGTGCAAAGGGCACTTAGAGGCAAGCCGTGTCTTGCATTTTCTACAGAACATGTAAAAAAGATGCATCTCTCTGTAAGCTCCTACTGCTTTTTGATAATCTTCATCCTAGCCCAGGGCTCCCCTCTGCAAAACATGGCACAAACACAGCTCCCAAAGACAGTCTCTGCTTCAAAGACCCCCCTCTACCATTCCTTAGCTCGCCCCAGGCTGCACCCGGGGAAGAGCAGCCTCTTGTCACTCACCTCCAGCTTGGAGGAGCAGAAGGAGGGAGAGCAGGAGGGGTCCGAGAGCCCCCATCATCCTGGCTGAGCTGATCAGGGCAGGTGAATGCAGACCAGGCGGTGGAGAGCAAGGTTATGTGGCCAGGGTGAAAAAGTCAGATCAAGATATGATGAATAATGAGGAACCAGGCTGACTTCCCCCTTGAGGATTCAATCCTGCAGGCCCTGAGTATCCCACAAGTGCATGCAACCCTGCATAAAGCAAGGGAGAGGTGGCTGGAGTGGGGCTGGGCCCTGGCTCCATCATCCAACAGCAGAGGAAGTGTGAGAAGAAGCCCAGGGCAGTGTGACCGGATGCTGGGTCCTTCTTCGAGCACCCTCAGGACCTGATCCTGCCAGGACTTGGTGAAACCCTGACTCAGGGTTGCCTCCTGCAGCATAGACCCCCCCACCCCCCCTGCAACTCAGCCCTCTGGCACTTACTGCTAGTTCCTTCATGGCTGCGCAAAGCTGGAACGGGCAGAGAAGCTCAGTGATGGGGTGAAACTGCAGTCTTTCTGGAGATTCACTGCACAGAAATAAGGAGGGGGCAGATTGGGGGATGGAAGTGGTTAATGGAGGGCAGGGGGTGTTATGTCTCCGCTCTGTGTTCGTGGGGGACCCTGGCACAGGACGCAGCCTGTCTGACTCACAAAGAACACCTCCCTTCCTCCCCTCCTCTACCTAAATGACAATGATTAAGATGCAGCAGGAGACACATCTAAAACCCTCCAGATAAGGGTGACAAGAGTGAAACAACCACCCTAGATCTTATTTGCAGCCGAGGTGGAACCAGATGACCATTCGTTTGCATGAGAGATGGAGAACAGAAAGCCTGATGCAAAGACTGCAGTGAGTTCTGGGATCAGAGGAGCAGGGGAGCACTGCATGATGGGGGATCTGTGCTCCAAATGCTAATCAACCCACATTTACACACACCCAGCACAGCATTTATCAGACCAGTTCTAATCTGGATTTACAAAGGACTTTCTCCCCGCCCCAGACACACACACTCCTCTAAGTTTAATAGGCATCTCGGGCCGTACGTTCCCCGGTCCCGCTATGTCGGCCTATTTCAACTTGATTGACTAAAACTCGGTTGCCAGGTTAGGGATGCTGAGGCAGGAGACCGAGTCAGAGCGGGTATGGGCAACATTTGAACAATGGTAAAGGGTTCATCACAGCACCCAGCCCATTGCAGCCCTGACCACAGGTGTTGTCATACTATCCCCCGAATGACTGGTGGAAATCCTCCTGCCCAAAGGTTATAAACACCCCAATAATTGCCTTAAGTCTGTTAAAAGACTATAGTAAGATCTGGAAAATCAGGCTAAGCTGAGGCTTGTTCACAACAAGTAAAGATCCATAACTCTGATGCTGCAAGCTATCTATTGTTTCTGAAGAAACCATGAGATATCCCATCAGTATATCTGCTATCCATAGGAATTTCAAGCTGGCTCCCAAGTATCTGGTTACTCCCTAGCCTTATGTGTTTCCTGATTATCAATCAGTTTCTTGAGATGATTAAAACCATATAACCCCTTGTCAAGAGAAAAGACAATGATTCACACTATTGAGAATGCTTCGAAGCAGCTGAACTGAGGGTATAAAAATCTGTAAAAAGCAGCAGTGTGTGTGCTGACACCATCCCCTGTTGTTCTTGGGATGCTGGAAGAATCCAAGAAGAGACAATCTCGTCTCCCTTGAAGGATCGTGCTATGAACTTTACCTGTCAGCTTTGCAACCCGAGTACCTTGGACTGATGAGATCCCAGCGCTCTCTCTCTCTTTTCTCTCTAGGCATAAATTTCTGAACCTGAACTGTATTTGTTAAGCTTGAGCTAAGTTTCCCCAAATACTTAGTGAAACCAGGGTAATACTGTAGTTGTTTGTGTTTGCTTTTCCTTTGCATGTCTATTACTATTAGTACCATTCTATATTTCATATGCTTAGCAATAAATAACTTTTATAGTCAAACTGATAGGAACTGGGTATATTTTTCCTTTTCTGCTTCTCCTTCCTCATGTGCTCTGCAACAACGCTTCTTTTACCTAAGCTAAAGATCCCTGTGAAGCCCCAAAATACTGTGGGGTCTGCTCATCAAGAGGCCAAAGATTGGGATGCACTAAGTTTGAAACACATAAGGGGATCAGCTTGTAGAGGCTGATTAACCCAGTTTGACTCAGACGTGCCCTTATGAACTGGATGCTGGCCCATGAGGATGTCAGCTGGACACCCAGCCAGATTCAGAGGGATTCTGTTCACCGGTGTGCTTGTGTCTGACTGCAGTGTGTTGCTGCTCTGATGAACTGATTCTTGGCATACGAGGGTGTCAGCCTGTCCATGCTGATCAACCCGGCCGGGTCAGGCATGTCACATTAATCTGTGTGTGTTTGTGTGTATGACTGATTTGGTGACTGGAGGAACCCAGCCCCAATTGAAACAGAGTCCTGCAAGATAGCTCCACTGGGGGTGAGGACTTGCCGGAGGGAGATATATGGCTCCGTATAGAAACACAAGTAACACAAGCAGCACACTGACAGTATTACCAAGACCCTGAAACATATCCATAATAAATGAGCACACCCCAAAGTAACAGGAAAATCTGGTAACAGGGGGTAAATACTGCCATCCCCAGGCAGCTCAGCCAGGATCCATAGGGATGCCCACCCTTCTCCCTTTCCCCCACTCTGCTCCAATCTGGGACAGGAGCCACCCTCAGCCCCGGCATAGCCAAGAGTTTTCTGTGCTGAGCTAGTGCAGGACAGGCTATTCCTGTTGTTGTAACCTGTGTGACGGCCCCAGGGCCAGGTCGGCCACTGCCACGAAGGCAGGAAACAGGTCGCGGCCTGACTGTCCACCCATCACACTCGATGCATGAGACAAACACGGACCCTGGGGATGATCTTACATCAAAGTGCCACTGCTCGTGCCTGTCAATACAGTGAGGATGAGGTATGTACCAGCCATGGGATGTCCAACTTCCCCCCATCCAAGCCCACGTGTCCCGCTGGCTCGAAGAAGTCAATCCTGCTCAGCCAGCTGAACCATCTCAGCGTTTCCAGGATCCCAGGGCTGTAATCCAGACTGGGTCCTGTGTGCCCGGGGAAGCTGTGGGTTGGCAGTCTAGTGAAACTGCCAGGAGGATTCCCCATCCCCTGGCTCACTGACCTGAAATGCCCCTTGTTACCCCCAACAAACGTGCTGCCCCATAACACTTGTCTGCTAAGTGCTGAGCAGATGGGCTGAGACTGCTTCCCATGAATGCACGGCTGCAATACCATGACACCGAAACCATGCAAGGAGGCTATGCCACTTCTCTTTCTTTTTTTTTTTTTTTTTAGTTCATTCTGTTTCCAGGCCAAGGCTGTTCTGAATTAAGTTCCAAATTTCAAGTGAGCAGAGCACAATGGTTCCAGTCTATGTGGTGCTGCCACCAGCCCATCGTGTCCCTCCCAGGCCCTTCACCCTGGGGCTTCTAATACTTCCATAATACATAGCAGGCTCCTGCATGCAAGCTCCAAGCCTGGAGGCCTTGGTGTTCAGATGTCCCCTCATCTCACTTGCACTGAGCCAGAAGGAGGAAGCTAGAGGGAGAGCCTCACAGCAATCCCTCATCACTATAATCTGTGTAGCCAAAATCCTTGCCTTGGAGGTATTTGCAGCCATGGTGCAAGGGACAGGCCTCCATCCTCAACTACAGCTTGCAATCAGAGGATCATAGAACATGAGGGTTGGAGGGACCTCAGGAGGTTGCATCTAGTCCCACCCCCTGCTCAAAGCAAGATCAGCCCCAGCTGCACCATCCCAACCAAGGCTTTGTCTAGCTGGGTCTTAAACAACTCCAAGGATGGAGACTTCACAGCCTCTCTGGGTTACATATTCCAGTGCTTCACCACCCTGCTAGTGAGAAACCTTTTTCCTAATATCCAACGTAAGCCTTCCTTGCTGCAGCTGGAGCCCATTGCTCCTTGTTCTGCTATCTGCCACCACTGAGATGAGTCCAGCTCCTTCCTCTTTGCAAGCACCCTGCAAGGAGTTAAAGGCTGCTATTTAATTCCCCCTCATCTTCTCTTCTGCAGACTAAATAAGTCCAGTGCCCTCAGCCACTCCTCACAAGTCATGTCCCCCAACGCTCAAACCTTTTTCTTTGCCCTCCGCTGAACTCTTTCCAATTTGTCCGCATCCTTTCTGTAGTGGGGGGCCCAAAACTGGACACAGGACTCCCGATGTGGCCTCCCCAGTGCTGAATAGAGGGAAAGAATCACTTCCCTCCAGCTGCTGGCAATGCTCCTACGGATGCAGCCCAGGATGCCTTTAGCCTTCTTGGCACCAAAGCACACTGTTAGATCATATTCATCTCCTTTTCCCCAGGTCGTTTTCTGTGTAGCTGCTGCCCAGCCAGTTGGCCCCGTCCTGTACTGCCACATGGGATTGCTCCGTCCTAAGTGCAGGACTTTGCACTTGTCCTTGTTGAACCTCATAGGACACCTTTTGGCCCAGTCCTCAATTTGTCTTGGTCACTCTGAATCCTAGCCCTACCCTCCAGCTTATCTACTACTCCCTCCAGCTTGGTGTCATCTGCAGTCCTGCTGAGGGTGCACTGCATCCCATCCTCCAGGTCAATGATGGAGACATTGAACAAAACCGGCCTGAGGACTGACCCCTGGGGCACTGCTCCTGATACCAGCTGCTTCTGTTTGCCAAATGTGGTTACCTTTGACTGGGGGTCTCTATTCCAAGCTCATCTTTTCATTGTTAGGTGGGGTAGGTTTGCTCTCACTGTTCCTCTTTGCTCAGGCTTAAATTATTCAATTTAGTTGGCCAACTTCCTGGTCAGTTTTAAGGTAGGGACAGTATTATTTCATCTGTTCCTTTTACTGGCTGCATGTCTCAACCACAATTCAACTAAGCATGCAGCTTAAGCTAAGCACAAAAGTCAAAACCCAGGCCTGAAGGCCCATGGGTCCCAACACAGCACCCTGCAGGGTCCCTGCTCCTGGGTCCAAGCCTGTGTAAATCCTCTGGACTGGACTGGATTCTGGCACTGGGACTCGGAGCCCCGCAAACCCATCTCCCAGGAAGAGTCTCCCCTGATCCTCCCCCAGCCTGCGAGCTGCCAGCCCCTCAGGTCTCCTGCTCTGGCATAGGGAGGTCTTGCTTCCGATGCGCTTCCCTCCATTGGACCCATGGCCGGGATGGCAGAGAACACCCTGCTCCCACCTCCCACCCCAGCCCCTGGGCCGGAGGCCAGCCTGGAGCAGACCCCTTGGTGGGACATCAGAGCTGGCAGGAGAGGCCCCCTGGGGAAATGGCCTTGCCAGTGGAGAGCCTGGCATGGGTTCTGCTGGCCCCAGTGCACAGGGGAGGAGACAGCTGCCCTGGTCCTTGACCATCTCCCTGGCGGCCTTCCTGCCTGATCATTGCCGTTGCCCTTGGCAGATTGGTACAAGAGGTACCGGGCGGCGCAGCCTGGACAGAGGCGGACACGACTGGGTGCAGGGAAGGATCGCTGCTAAGCTGGGAGCAGGGAGGCAGCGGTTGTGGGTGCCAGTTGCAGGTTGGTGGCCCTGGGTCTGTGCTGGGCAGTGATGCAATGCGCACCCTGCATCTACGTTGCGTCCCACTGGATCCAGCACGAGCCCTCGCTGCTCCCCTTTGGAGCTGCCCCGAGGCAGGGACAGTGGGGCCCCATGTGTCAGGAGTGTCGAGGTGGCTGGGGAGCTGTTGTGTCCAGTGCCGCTATATTGGGTCTTGTACCACATACGGAGACCAAGGCACGGGTGTCCTAAATTAGAAGCAAGTTTATTGAACCCTGTCAGATACATCCGTAAATGAATAATGAAACATTTTCAGCAGTTATAATTATAGAGCTGTACTTAGTGCAAAGCAAGAAAAGATGCTGACCACCCCAAGTTTGAACGGAGGTGTTTTCACTGCATGGCCAGTCCATGAGCTCTTCTCCGAGGTTCCCAACTCTTTCGTCTGTGGTATGGATATTAGATCGGCAACCAGATCATTCAGGACTAGGTTCAGAAGGGTACATGCTCTCCCCTTTCTTTACATACCAGATAGCTTGCATTTCTTAATACAGAAAATCAACTCAAACCTTCCTGCTAATGCATATTAACAATCATGGAATCATAGAAAATAAGGGTGGGAAGGGACCTCAGGGGGTCACATCCAGTCCAACCCCTGCTCAAAGGAGGACCACCCCCGACTAGACCATCCCAGCCAAGGCTTTGTCTAGCCGGGCCTTAAAAGTCTCCCAGGATGGAGTTGGCACCACTTTTCTGGGTAATCTGTCTTGGTGTTTCACCACCCTCCTCATGAGAAAGTTCTTCATAACATCTAACCTCAACTTCCCTTGCTGCAGCTTGAGCCCTTTGCTCCTTGCTTTGTCATCTGCCCCCACTGAGAACAGCCCAGCTCCATCCTCTTTGCAACGCCCCCGCAGGGAGCTGAAGTCTGCTATTCAACCCCGCCTCAGTCTTCTCTTTTCTAGACTAAATATGCCTAATTCCTGCAGCCTCTCCTCACAAGTCCTGTCTCGCAGCCTCACAACCATTTTTGTTGCCATGTGCTGGACTCTCTGCAATGTGTCCATGTCCTTTCTGTAGTGGGGGGCCCAAAACTGGACACAGGACTCCAATGTGGAGTCCCCAGTGCGCAGTAGAGAAAAGCTGGCGGACTGGCCATCCTCCAACATCTCCCCGTCACCGCCTGTTCCCAACCTATCGTTCATCCTGCATGCTGGTTACTGTCTACAAACTCGCCGGTCTGTTTGGTCGCCAGTTACCTGTAACCACGCAAGCAATTTGTTACCTGTAACTACGTAAGCAACCTTACCACCTGCGTCGCGACCATCAGCGGCGTAAGTAAAGTTAAAGTAAAAGTTATTTTGCAACCAATACGCTGTGTCCCGCCTCTCCATCCACCAGCCCGCCTGACGGCCAAGTAATCAGCAATCCTCCTCAAGTCGGCTCCGGCCGTCTGAGACAGGCAGGGGAAGAGACAGCTGTGGGGGGCACCCTGTGTGCCAAGGTGCCCATGGGCCTGTAGTGCTAGGTACCGCATTAGGGACTGGCCTCTGTGGAATCAGAAAAAATATATGCCTTAAACTTTGATTATTTTAGTTATAAGATGACATAACCGCTTTGTGTAGAATTGCTGGCTCGGTACAGTAGAACAGATAAGGGCAAGTGTTTGTTCTTTGTAACTCTTCTGCAAATGCTTCGCTCACCGCGGCCTTGAAGGTAGAAAAAAAAAAAAAAAAAAGTATGTACAAAGTAGATTTCCAGGTGCAAGAAGGAGGTTTGTGAACTAACCCTATCTCCCCCATAATTCCCATCCTGATAACAGCAAAGAAATAATGAAGTAATATTATAGCCGCTTTTCATGCTAATTTCACTATATGATCACGTGAGTTGTAAGCGACTGTTAAAAAGTATATAAGCCTCCTGATTTTGCTCTTGGGGGGGGACCCCTTCCAAGTGCTTGGGAAATCCATGTCACTTTGGAACTCCCCCTACAGCTGTAGTTTCTTTTGAATAAAAGCTTCTGCTGACCTGACCCAAAAGTACTCTGTGTGTGTTTCCACGACAATTCCTGGTGCCGTGACTCGGATCCAGAACACAGGCTGAGGAAGGAGGACCGCAGGCTACCCCCCCCCGAACCCTGAGGCGCCAAACTTGAGAGGTAAGAGACCTAATTCAAAATCTCTATTGGGGTTTCGGAGGAGGACTGCCTGTAGGCTCCCAACTTGGCCGTGGTAACTGGATCTGAACCTTGTTAAAACAGGTCAGTCTGAACCTTACTGCCGGCTAAAATTTTCTGTCTGGTAAAGGATCCCATTTTGTGTCTGGTAACGTACGTTTTAGGGAGAAACTGTTTGAGGCACCTTCATCCAACAGCACATCGGGCTTGTAGTTAATTAACTAAGGCGGTGTGGGGTAGGAGGTCTGGCTGACTGAATAAATGTGCATGTGTGTGTGTATTTAGAAATATGAGCCACTGACCAGGACTGAGACTACGGTTGGGCTCAGCCGCCCCAATTCTGCCTGACAGGGCAGTTTTGAAAGCAAGGGGGCCCAACTGGAACCTCGTGACCCAGTGGACAGGGCTTATTGAATGAATGTGTGTGTGTATTTAGAAATATGAGCCACTGACCAGGACTGAGACTACGGTTGGGTTCAGCCGCCCCAATTCTGCCTGACAGGGCAGTTTTGAAAGCAAGGGGACCCAACTGGAACCTCGTGACCCAGTGGACAGGGCGTCTGAGTGATTTTGTCTTTTCCAAACCCCTCGTCCCAGTAGCTTCTGCCGAAAGCAGGAGTGAAAGGATCCCTCTAGTGTTTCCCTCCCCATTTCCATTTTATGAGCCGGTGTCGGGTCAGAAGCCTTTTGTCTGGGCAGTGAAAAACTGCGGGGCAAGGCACTGAGCGGCCCGGACATCCTAAATAAGCCTCTCCTACGTCTCCCTGTGTGACTGAAAATGGGAACAAGTCAGTCTAAACAGGTTCCTGTCCCCCCTAAGGGGACTCCGGCGTACTTTATGTACACACACTATTCTCCCGAGACTTGCAAGTACCTGGATAAGTGGAACTGGTATACTAGGGATGATCCTGTGAAACATTTTCCACAGGAAGGAACATTTGATCAGGATAAAATAGTGCACTTGAGAGGGGCGTTAGAGTCCCGTGGATCCAAAACACCACAAAACCAGTGGGACGCGTTCTTTTATTGGTATGATGAAATGTCCAAAAGGCGGACAGAATCTCAAACTAGGAGCCTAAAAGACTCTCAAGAAAAATTAAAACAGCAGTTAAAAGCTGTTCGGGAGAAATTGGCTGCTCCCCCAAATTACACGCTGGCCACCGCTCCAATGTATCCAGCATTGCCTGGGGCACCCCCACCACCGGAGCCAGCAGAGGATATCCTTGACCTTTGTTCGAACCCCGCTCTCCTGGGACTCCCACATCAGCAACAACCGGTTCAACATCAGGCTGCAGCCCAGGCTAGTGACCCATTAGCTGAAGCTCCTTCAGTAAATCCATCCACGGAGCTTAATAGTCCGGACTCATCCACCATATCTGCCACTCAATCATCACCAGTGTGGCAATTTACTCCTGGGTCACAACCCACCACAGGTGTATTTAGAAGAATGGGAATAGGCATGGAAAGATCTCCCATCAATCTGAGATCCCGAACTGCACAAGTTTACCCCCTAAGACAAATGCCAGGCATTGGCAACGATGGACAAAATATAGTAACTGTGCATGCACCCTGGACTCCAGGTGATCTCTACAATTTAACTCAAAAGTTCCCAAAAATCAGGGAAGACCCAGAAAAATTTCAGGAAGAATTGCAGACTGTTATAAATTGTTATAATCCAACATGGGCTGACATTAATCAGCTCATGCGATCCATTTTGCCCAAGGAGACTATGCTACGTCTGTACGCTGCCTGTACTTGGCCAGATCAAAACCCAGGGATTGGCCAAGACTTTATTGACAAGAGAAATGCTTTGGTTCAGGCAGTTCTCACAATTTGCCCAAAAAAGGCAGACTGGACCAAAATAAATACCTGTAAACAAAACAAAAATGAACACCCCAGTGACTATTTAGAACGCCTCAAACAGGCATTTGAACGATACTCAGGAATGGATAACCCAGTCGGAAATGCTAAACAAGCAATAGTGGCAGCATTCGTCCAGGGACTTAACCCTAAAATTGCTGAGAAAATTCAAACAGTAATTATTGGCTGGGAAACTAAAGATTTGACCGAAGTCCTTGCTGCGGCTAACCATTTTCATAACAAATTGGAACGGTCTAAAGACAGTGCCGAGTTTAAGTTAATGGCCTTACAGATTTCTCAGTTGCAGGGTCCAGGTAGAGGAAGGGGACGAGGATGGGGAAGGGGAGGCCCGGGTAGATTCAGGGGAAGAGATAGATCCTTGAGCCCACAAAACCCAGGCTATGGGAACCAATGTCATTATTGCAAGCAAGAAGGACATTGGAAATCAGAATGTCCCAACCGCCCCGGCCAAGGACCCAGACCCCAGCCCCCACCTCCACTTCCTGTCAATTTTCCCAGTGTTGAATAGGACAGCCTGAGGGACAGTGACATCATTGCTCCTTTGCTTGCTACTGACCAATCTGGTCCGTTTGTTGAATGCCTTATTTCTGGTAAACCTGTCTCCTGTCTGGTCGACACCGGAGCGTCCCGCTCCACACTAAAGGCTGCTGAGTTTCCTTTTCTACCTTATTCTCCTGAAACTGTAAATGCTGTCGGTATAGGCAGACAACCTATCCCACATCCCGTCTCTGAACCTGTCTCCATCTCTATTGGCCCTTTGTCTGAAAATCATGCCTTTCTTCTTAGCCCCTGTGCACCTGTCAACCTTCTTGGTAAGGACTTGCTGTGTAAACTGGGATGCGTGATTTATTGTAGCCCAGATGGTGTTTACCTTGAGGTACCGGAACATAGGGAAACCGAGCTTGTGGCTTTGCTAACCCAGGAGTACTCTGATTCTGACACTTCCTTCTTGCAAGAGGAACTGTTGGCACGAGTACCTCCACAGCTGTGGTCCACCCATGCGAATGAAGTGGGGCACATGCTGAGTGCTGAACCAGTGCATATCATCCTGAACCCTGCCAAGCCACTTCCTCGTGTCCCGCAGTACCCCATCTCAAAGGAAGCTGAGGAAGGGATCAAGCCTGTCGTTTCCTCACTCCTTGAGCAAGGGATTATTGTCCCAATACGCTCCCCTTGCAACACACCTATCCTACCTGTCAAAAAACCTGGTAAAGATACGTATCGCTTTGTGCAAGATCTTCGAGCTGTAAATGCCGCTGTGTTACCCGCTTTCCCCGTGGTCCCTAACCCTGCCACTATTCTTTCCTGTATCCCTTCAGATGCTACATATTTCACAGTAGTGGATCTTTGTTCTGCTTTTTTCTCTATCCCTGTTCATAAGGATAGCCAGTATCTGTTTGCATTTACTTATCAGGGATTTCAATATACCTGGACAAGACTCCCTCAGGGATATACAGAGTCCCCAACCCTGTTTTCCCAGATCCTAAAAAAAGATTTGGATCCTATCACGTTCAAAGGGGGGTCCACCCTTGTTCAGTACGTTGATGATCTATTGTTAGCCTCGCCCACTTTAGAGGCCTGTGAGCAAGATACTTTGACACTCCTCACAGCTTTAGCTCAGAAAGGCCACAAGGCCTCAAAATCTAAATTGCAGCTCTGCAAGTCTAAGGTACATTATTTAGGGCATGATATCTCAGCAGGAGAACGACACCTTTCCCCTAGTAGAGTTGAAGCTATCCTCAACATTCCCAAACCTATGACTAGAAAACAGATGAGGGGATTCTTAGGTGCAACGGGTTATTGTAGACAGTGGATCCTGGGTTATGCTGCTTTCGCAAAACCCTTGCAAGCATTCACTCATGATACCACCCCGGAACCCCTCCCTTGGACTCCTGAAGCCGAACAAGCATTTGTGGTCCTTAAGCAAGCCCTCACTCTTGCTCCTGCTCTTGGACTTCCTAATTATAAGAAACCCTTTACCTTGTTTTGTCATGAACGGGAAGGAATCGCTTTAGGAGTACTCACTCAGCTGCATGGTGAAAAGCATCGCCCAATTGCATATTACAGCTCTGCCCTTGATCCCGTAGCTGCGGGACTTCCTCCTTGCCTCCGTTCAGTTGCAGCTGCTGCCTTGTTGGTTGAAAAGGCAGATTCTCTAGTTTTGGGACACTCTTTAACCGTTGCAGTTCCACATGCTGTGATGGCCCTTCTGCTCAAGGGCAAAACTCAGCACATTTCCAATTCCCGTCTTACTAAATATGAGAAACTTCTACTGTCAGCTGCAAATGTAACCTTAAATCGCTGTTCAATTCTGAATCCTGCGTCACTTCTGCCTATTGCCTCTGATGGTGAGCCTCATGATTGCCTGTCTATCACAACTCAATTGTTAACCCCTCGAACTGACCTCAAGGACATTCCTATCCCGAACTCTGACCTTGTTTTGTTTGTTGATGGTTCCTGTCTTAGAAATGATGCAGGCAAATTAGTTGTGGGATATGCAGTATGCACTCAGTATGCTGTTTTGGAAGCCTATTCTTTACCCCAAGCTCGTTCTGCTCAAGTTGCTGAACGCATTGCTTTAACACGTGCTTGCATTCTTGCAAAAAATCAAACCACAACCATTTATACTTTATGCTTTTGGTGTTGTTCATGATTTTGGACAAATCTGGAAACAAAGAGGGTTCCTCACTTCATCAGGGACCCAAATCAGTCATGGTTGTTAGGTAAAAGCGCTCTTAGAAGCTGTTCAATTGCCTCTTGCTATTGCTATTGTCAAATGTAAAGCTCATGAGAAACCCTTTGATGATGTCACACGAGGAAATGATCTGGCAGACCGTTCTGCCAGAAATGCGGCCCTTTCTGGCCCACAGGCTCCTAACTCTGTTTTTGTTTGTTTTTCAGCAGACCAGTCTCCTTTGGCTAGCCTTTCAAGTCTGGCCCTTCTTCAAAATCAGGCCCCAAAAAAGGAAATAAATGACTGGCTGCGTGCAGGATGTTCACTGCACCCCGACTCTCTCTGGCGCTCCCCGGACGGCCGCCTGGTGGCGCCTAGAGAGCTTTTGCCACATCTTGCTCGTTTAACCCACTCTGTGGCCCATACGAGCAAAGGAGGAATGATTGCTACAGTACAAAGAAATTGGTTTGCCCCAAATTTTCCTTCCATGGCACAACAGTACTGTAGCTCCTGTCCCATCTGCTTAGCTCACAACATTGGGCAACGGGTAAAAACGACACCCACAGCCCATCCCCCTCCATGGGGACCGTTTGTAAATCTGCAAATTGATTTTGTGCAGCTACCTAAGTGCTGTTCTTATGAATACATTCTTGTTATTATTGATGTGTTCTCTGGATGGGTGGAAGCCTACCCATGCGTACGTGCTGATTCCATCACTGTAGCAAAGAAATTGCTCAAAGAATTCATCCCTAGATTTGGATTGCCCCTCACAATAGATAGTGACCGTGGCACCCATTTCACAGGACAGATAGTAAAAAACATCTGCCAAGCACTCAACATACAGCAACACCTACACTGTAGTTATCATCCACAGTCAAGTGGTGCCGTAGAACGTAAAAACTCTGATTTAAAAACGCGCATTTCGAAGATTTGTGCTGAAACAGGCCTCAAATGGCCTGATGCACTGCCCATTGCTCTTATGCACATTAGAAACACTGTTAACAGAAAACATGGCCTAACCCCTTATGAAATACTCATGGCACGACCCATGAGGATGCCAGCTACACCACCTGTTGCCCCTCACCAAACAGACCTACAATTAACTGATGAAACTGTACTAAATTATTGCAAGGCATTAATGAAGTATGCCAGGTCTGTTCATTCACAGGTCCAAGAAGCCTTACCTCAACCACCGGATGTTCCCTGTCACAACCTCGAACCAGGGGATTGGATCTACGTAAAGGTCTATCAACGGAAAAACGCACTTCAACCCAGATGGAAAGGACCTTTCCAGGTACTTCTAACCACTAATTCTGCTGTTCGTTGCCAAGGTCACCAAACGTGGACTCACGCCTCGCACTGCAAGAAGGTATCACCTCCATTGGACCCCGAAGCAGCTGTATTCCAACCAAGGTTGGGATCTTTCCCTGAGGCCAAGGACAAAGACCCTCAGGACCTCACTCAGGCAAGTGAGGAGTATCAGGGTGCAAGTGCTAGTAACCTCTCCCCTGCACCCAGCACCTCAGCCCAGCCGGATTCATCAGTTGAAGAACGAAGATATCATCTTCGGCCTCGAAGAAAGTGAATGCTCCCATTCGGAAGATCACCACCGCGATCAAGACCAAGAGCCAACATTATCAGTCCTTTAGGTAACTTGAGCCCAGAGGACGAAGAAAGACTTTGGCTGCCATCCTGGGTTTGGCTGGTAGTGTTCTTTTTCTTACTGGTGCTGGTTATGTTTGTTGTTAAGATTCTTTGTCCCTCCTGTATCTAAAAATGGCACTGAAATCCTTATATATCACACTTGGGTATCTCAGTATCACCCAAGGGGGGTGGGAGAAAAATTTGTATTTGCAGATCTCCCATGCGGTGGCTCAAGCTGGAAATAAAAGTGACTGCTGGATATGCTCTCACAGCCCAGCACACCTACACCAAGGAATCCCAATGATCGGAGTACCAATATCCCTCCAGCAATGGGGAACAATAAACGGCGGCTTCGTTAGACACTACTCGTTAGCTGCCCATCGGTCCGCTCCTAAAGAATGGAGGGCCGCCCCTGCTAACTGGATAATCTCCCCAAGAGTAGAGGCGCCTTTCTGTTACAGATCCAACAACACCGGAGCTTATAATAAAGCCACACCTGTAGGACACTACCCTCATTGCCTAACTACTCTAGATTATAGCCCTAGTAGCACCAGTGGAATCCTGTTGGGTAACGTACCCTCTCTCAATTGTACAGGATTCATGGTCTACAACTTTTCTAAGGAACCTCATGTTGCTCTCATTGCAAACAGATCAGAATTTTACATTCACTCCAATTTTACTTCTTGTAATATATCTCGGTCCAGCAGAATAACAGCTGAACGTGGACCGTCCTATACGATGCATATCAATCGAAAGTGCCGGATAGGGCACAACAACTGCCGAGATTTGAGTACCCTTTCTGCCCCAGGCCTTTACTGGCTCTGCGGAAACAGGGCTCATAAAATCTTGCCCTGGAATTGGGTGGGGGCATGCACTCTTGGACGTGTTATCCCTGGTTTCGAAATGCATAGTGCAATATATCTGGAACAAGTAAAAAATTTCAACCATCACATGAAAAGGGCGGTTAACCCCTTAGCTACCAGAAACACAGGGTTCCATCGATTTGTGAGAACCTTCATACCGTGGCTTGGAGTAAGAGAATTGGAACTAGCCATAATTAACATTTCAGCCACAATGGAAGCTATGGGAAATGCCACTGCGGATGCAATTCAGGCTCTGCAAAAAGAGATCTCCCAGATCTCACAAGTAACTATACAACACCGCATAGCCCTAGATTACCTATTGGTATCCCAGGGAGGAGTATGTGCCTTAGTAAACTCCACCTGTTGTGTCTATGTCAATCAGGACATGCGAATCGAAACTGACATTCGCAAAATCCGAAATCAGTTGAGGGTCCTACATCAAGTGGCCTCAGAAAATACTGACTGGGGTCTAGAAGAAATGTGGTCTTGGCTAACCTCCTGGCTCCCAGATTTCGGGGCCCTTGGCAAGAAAATCCTGTATGGAATATTGTTTGTCTTGATAGTTCTGATAATGTTCTATGTCTTAATGCAACTGATCCTCTGCTGCGTGAAAGCCAGCAGGGGAAGCTTTAGCAAGGCAAGAAAACCCACAGCAGAGTCTAGAATAATGGTGTTACAAAAGTGTGAGCAGATTGAAAGAAAACATGAAAGGCTGCATGATGAAATAGAGGGGCTCATGAGAATGGAAATTTAAGGCTAAAGTGAGACTAAATAGTCTCAAAGGGGGGGGCTGTGGAATCAGAAAAAATATATGCCTTAAACTTTGATTATTTTAGTTATAAGATGACATAACCGCTTTGTGTAGAATTGCTGGCTCGGTACAGTAGAACAGATAAGGGCAAGTGTTTGTTCTTTGTAACTCTTCTGCAAATGCTTCGCTCACCGCGGCCTTGAAGGTAGAAAAAAAAAAAAAAAAAGTATGTACAAAGTAGATTTCCAGGTGCAAGAAGGAGGTTTGTGAACTAACCCTATCTCCCCCATAATTCCCATCCTGATAACAGCAAAGAAATAATAAAGTAATATTATAGCCGCTTTTCATGCTAATTTCACTATATGATCACGTGAGTTGTAAGCGACTGTTAAAAAGTATATAAGCCTCCTGATTTTGCTCTTGGGGGGGGACCCCTTCCAAGTGCTTGGGAAATCCATGTCACTTTGGAACTCCCCCTACAGCTGTAGTTTCTTTTGAATAAAAGCTTCTGCTGACCTGACCCAAAAGTACTCTGTGTGTGTTTCCACGACACCTCTGACACTCAGAGATGGACCCTGCAGACCCACAGCCTGCTGCTGCTCTGTGCTGCAGCCTCCCCCAGGCTTTCCATCCCAGAGGGAAGCAGGGTCCATGTGGGCTGGGCCCTGTTCAGTCCTGTTTCTCCTGCTTGCCAGCCACGATGTGCACTGCCACGGTCCCGGTGATCAGCGCCCCCAGCACCAACAGCAGGATGAGCCCCTTGGCCTGGCAGTAGGACAGCGATGAGGCTGGATCTAGAGCAAGGCAGTGGGTCAGAGGCAGGGAGAGGGGCTGGGTGCCCTGGGGGCTGAGCACGGGTGGGGGGGTGGGGGGAAGGAAGCAGCACCCCCAAACTCACCAAGTACAAACAGCAAAAAGTAACTGGTGACATTAGAGCCATCCCCCAGCGTCAGGTCCATGGTGTAGAGGCCACTTTCTTTCTCCGTGACAGAGTTAATCTGCAGCGAGAGATTCCCAGGGTGGAAAGAGACTCTGTCAGCAAAGGGCAGAAATGGACTGGCCGAGGTGCCGTTCTGATCGTGTCGGAGGATCCATGAGGGCAGCAAACGGAGTTTCACTTTCCAGTTGATTTCCTTCTAGGACGATGGCCATGTCTGGGAGGGCGGTTGGGCTGGAACTAGAGCAAGTCAGAAGGTCAGAGGCAGGGGAGTGGCTGGTGCTGCCCTACGGTGTTTGCCCTGGGGTGCTGTGGTGATGGGGCCAGCCCCTGCGGTGCTTGCAGAGGGAGGAGGAGCCCTGCAAGGGACTCCAGGACTGGGCTGTCCCTGCACAGAGATGCTGCATGTGGCTCCCTGGGTAGCAGTTGGGGAATCTGCAGGGCAGAAATTTCTGGTGGAGAGGGGGCAGCATCTAGAGTCAGGAGCCTCATGGTGGCAACCTGGGACCCTGAGGCCCATTTGCCCTGGGTGCAGGCTGCATGCAGCTTCCCCACAGGGCATGTTACCTGCACAAAAGGTCTTGGCAGAGGCTGTCGTGGAGCTGCTGCTGGCGGGGTTGTGCACTGTGCATGTGACATTTATCAGAAGATCTGGGTGAGAGAGTATCACAATGGATCCTTGAGCGGTCATACTGGGGGGCTGTGGGGTGCTCCAGTGGTAGGTCATGTTGTTGCCTCCATTGGGGATGGTGCAGTTCAGGGAAATGTTATAGGGTCCATTCGCACAGCTCTGGGCATTGCAGTGAATCATGGGCTGTGGCAGCCGCTCTGCAGGGAGAGGGAATGAACTGAAATGGGAGGATACAGGGTTGAAGGGAAGAAAAACACTCCCTGCCTTCCTGCAAGAATCTCCCTGATACACTACCAGGAAAGCAGACCCCTGAGACCACCAAGAGACAGAGCATACAAGGACAAGGCCTATTAGCCCTGCCTCAGGCGATGCTGGGTCCATGCAGGAGGCTTCTGGGGGTGGAAGACCCCTACAGGGATGTGTCCTGTGTGAGATGCCTGTGATGACTGACATTTCTATCCAAGGGTCCTTGCTCAGAAATATCCACGCTGATGAGCTCTTAGCACAGGAGTAACAAGGGAGCTGTACAACATGTATATAATCATGCTGTCAAGTTGCCCCCACTTTGCTGATGCGTGGGTAAAGCACAGACTGCTACCCCAGACTGGGGCACAAGGAGGACTGCTCACCCTGCCCCTTCTACGGAGGGGGATTCACATCCCCAGGGTTATCCATCATCATTCCTGTGCCCTTCTAAACCTTTATATTAACTAGGCTGTCACTCTTAAAACGTAGGGGAGTATTGCCATGGAGGCTCGGTGGGCAGCCTCTTACACAGTCTCTTTAAAGCCATCATAGTCATTTGCCAACCCAGAGCGCAGGCTGTTCAGGACAACAGACGTATTGCCGGTTACCAGCCCAGCAATATCTGTATATCTCATGAGTTTGTCTTTTCCCAGTTTGCATGAGTGCGCTTGGTTTTTGAAATTACTCAGGAATACTTCTGAATCCTCTCCGTCTCTGTACTGGGAGAAGTCCTTGGGAGTCACCCTGGGTGGTGTAGCTTGCATCAGCTGTCGGGGGACGACCATGGCTCCAGTGCCTGGCTGTCTCTGGAGTACTGGAAGCTCATGTTCACACTTGAGCTTTGTCTCTTCAGCCTCGAGCTTGAGCTTGCGCTCCTCAGCTTCTGGTTTGTGTAGCTTGATCTCGGCTTGTCACTGTGCCCCTTGAACTTCTAGCTCCAGCTCGTATTTCTGGAGCTTGAAATCATAGGTTTCAGAGTGAGATCACACCTCGGGGTCCTCAGTCATCACTGGGCTGAGGAGAGGGGGAGATTCCTTGGCATTATCATTGTCCCACAGGGTTTTAATCGGGTCCTCTTTCTTTTGCCCCTTCCTTACTTGGAGGCCTCTCCCCTTCGCTTCCTTCACAACATCATCCAGGTCATCCAAGGACATATTTGTCAGCCATCCTAGCTATTTACTCTATCCACCTGACCCGATGCCCAATTAAAGATTAATTTGCTCAAGGGTTTTCAGTGTCCTTACTTCCTTCCCCACATTATGCCTTCTAGACTGCAAACTGTGAGTTCCCGCCTCTAGCACCATTTGTGCTCTAGCACTGCACCCCACCAAAAACCAAGCTTTGAGTGCCTCCTGTGGTGCATGACCCCCCATCCAGGAGCACACTTGCAAGCCTGCGGTACTGCTGCCACCACCCAGACTCAGGTCTGTGTCTGGGACCTGTACCATCCAGGGTATACAGACCTTGTAGACCCAGGGGTTGCTTAACCCACAAGGATATTTCATATATTTCATAGACTTTAAGGCTGGAAGGGACCTCGGAAGATCATTGAGTCCAGCCCCCTGCCCAAAGGGCAGGAAGTCAGCTGGGGTCATAGGATCCCAGCAAGATAAGCATCCAGTTTCATCTTGAAGGTGTTCAATGAAGGCGCTTGA
Organism: Alligator mississippiensis; assembly: GCF_030867095.1. Taxonomy (NCBI): domain Eukaryota; kingdom Metazoa; phylum Chordata; order Crocodylia; family Alligatoridae; genus Alligator; species Alligator mississippiensis. Next base: position 16,071,469 of record NC_081838.1, on the reverse strand, counting down.
ACGACCTCCAGCGGCAGGCTGTTCCAGACCTTGGGGGCTCGGACAGTAAAGAAATTCTTCCTTATGTCCAGCCTGAAACGATCTTGTAGTAGTTTGTGACCATTTGACCTCGTCTTCCCTTGGGGCTCTCTGGTGAACAAACGTTCCCCCAGATACTGGTGGTCACCCCTGATAAACTTGTAGGTGGCCATCAGATCACCCCTGAGCCTGTGCTTTTCCAGGCTAAAGAGCCGTAGGGCTCTCAGCCTGTCATCGTAGGGTCTGCTTCCCTGACCTCTGATCATGCGCGTGGCTCTTCTCTGGACTCTCTCAAGCTTCTCCACATCCTTTTTGAATTGTGGAGCCCAAAACTGGATGCAGTACTCCAGCTGCGGCCTCACTAAGGCCGAGTACAGGGGGAGAATGACGTCCCGGGATTTGCTTGAGAAGCATCTATGGATGCAAGCCAGCGTTTTGGTTGCTTTACTAGCCGCAGCATCGCATTGCAGGCTCACGTTCATCTTGTGGTCAATGATGACCCCCAAGTCTCTTTCTTGCATAGTGCTAGCCAACATAGCACTGCCGAGCCTATAAGGATGCTGCAGGTTTTTCTTCCCAAGGTGGAGAACCTTGCATTTATCGGCGTTGAACACCATCAGATTCTCGTCCGCCTACTTGCTGAGCCTGTCCAGGTCAGCCTGGATCATCCGCCTGTCTCCTGGTGTGGATGCTTTGCCCCAAAGTTTGGTGTCATTGGCGAACTTGGCCAGTCCGCTTCTGACTCCAGTGTCCACATCATTAATGAAGATGTTGAACAGTATGGGTCCAAGGACAGAGCCCTGGGGGACCCCACTGGTCACAGGACACCACGATGAGTGACTTCCATCAATTACTACCCTCTGGGTCTGACCCCGGAGCCAGTTTTCCAGCCAGTGGATCGTGGAGGACCCAAGGCGACAATTGGCCAGTTTCTCCAAGAAGTGATCATGGGAAACCAGATCGAAGGCTTTTTTGAAGTCAACATATATGACATCAATCTCTTCTCCCTTGTCCAGGTGATAGGTCACCTGGTCCTAGAAGGAAATGAGATTGGTCAAGCAAGACCTACCCGCAACAAACCCGTGCTGGCTATCCCTTAAGATGTTGGCGTCGGCCAGTCCATTAAGGATGGCCTCTTTAATAAACTTTTCTAAGATCTTCCCCGGGATAGAAGTCAGGCTAATGGGCCTATAGTTAGCCGGATTCACTTTCCTCCCTTTCTTGAAGATAGGCACCACATTGGCCATCTTCCAGTCTTCGGGCACTTCACCAGAGCGCCAAGAGTTTTCAAAGATCCGCGCTAGAGGCTGGGCTATGATGCTCGACAGCTCCTTGAGTACCCTGGGGTGAAGATTGTCAGGGCCGGCTGACTTGAAGGTATCCAGCTTCTCAAGGTGTTCCTTCACAAAGTCAGCATTAATGGAGGGCAGGGGATCACCCTCACCCGGACTTCCCGGCCCTGTAGCGGGCATGGGTGTCCCATGGGGCTGATGAAAGACAGATGCAAAGTACCTATTTAATAGGTTGGCTTTTTCCTGGGCGTCAGTTATCAGTTGCCCCATCTGGTTCAGCAGGGGTCCAATGTTGCCCCTGCTTTTCCTCCGGCTCCCCACATGTCTGAAAAAGGACTTTTTATTGTCCTTGATGCTCAAAGCTAGCTGGAGTTCAGTTGCAGCCTTGGCTTTCCTGGTCTGCTCCCTACAGGACCGGACCAGTGCAGAATAATCCTCCTTGGAGGCGACTCCCATCCTCCATCCTTTGTAAGCCTTTCTTTTTAGCCTCAGGAGGTCTGCTAGGTCCCTGGAGAGCCAGGGGGGCTGCTGTGCCCTCTTGCTGCCTTTCCTCCGAGATGGAATAGACTTAGTTTGTGCATTGAGGATCGCTCCCTTGAGGAGCAACCACTCTTCTTGAACTCCCCTCTCCCTGTGGTCACGGTCCCTTCGGCCCTCACTGACAAGCCTCCTGAGCTTGTCAAAGTCGGCTTTCCTGAAGTCAAGGACTTGCGTGTTGCTGACTGACTTGCCAGCTTTTCGGCAGATGGTGAAGGTGATCAGCTCGTGGTTGCTGTCACCCAGCTTCCCATCGATCACTAGGTCGCCGACTAGGTCATCCCCAGTAGTCAGTACCAGGTCGAGCAGCGCTTTGCCTCTCGTTGGCCCATAGACTTCTTGAGTCAGGTAGAGGTCATCCACGCACGAGAGGAAGCTCTGCGACCGCTCAGATTTTGCTGAGCGATCCTCCCACGAGATGTCTGGGTAATTGAAGTCACCCATGACAACCATGGTCCTGGACCAAGCTGCCTCAGCCAGTTCCCGGGCAAACTCCTGGTCAAGCTCAGGACTTTGGGTGGGAGGTCTGTAGTAGAATCCCACCATTGTGTCCCCTGTGCCGTGTTCCCCACGGATTTTAACCCAGAGGGTCTCCAGCCGTCCACCCTGGTCACCAATATCGGCTTGCAGGGACGTGTAGCTTTCCTTAACATAGAGAGCTACACCCCCGCCCCTTTTCTCTACACGATCCCTCCTGTACAGTGTATAGCCATCTATCCCCATGGTCCAGTCATGGGTGGAGTCCCACCAGGTCTCCGTTATCCCTATGACATGGTAATTGTTTGCAATGAGCAGGAGGATGAGCTCCTCCTGCTTATTCCCCAAGCTCCTGGCATTAGTGTACAGGCAGGCAAGTGCCCCCTGGGGGGCTCCTTCCTTGCCCACAGAATTTACCAGGGCTGGGGCTGGGGTGGGATCCCTTGAGTGCTGTGATCAGCTGGCTTTGCAAGGATTGCTCAGCGGGCCAGCAGTAGCTGGGTGCTTCTTATAGCCTGAAGCTTAGAAAGTAGCTTCTCTTAGTCAGCTGAGTAAAGGGAGCAACAAGGCCTGCCCAAACCCTCTCAAGCATGTACAACAAGACTGGCTATAACAGACAACTTTATTGGGTAGCGAGGGTAGGCATGGGGAGGGGTACAAGTCATTGAAATAGCAAAAGAATAACCCTGAGCAAACAAAAGCTGCTTGGTATCCTTTTGGTACGTGGGTAGGGTACGTTACACTAAGTTCCTAGTTAGGTTTCTAGTACGTTACTCACTTCCGCATCCAGAGGATGAGCGAGTTGCGGAGGTCCATGCTTCTGCGTGTGTGTCTTAAAGATGCCATCCTGCCTTCGTCCTGGAGGGACCCTCTTAAATAGCCCTCTTGACCTCACCACGTGGACCCAACCAACATCAGGGATTTTCTCAGCATCACTGATGCTGACCAGTGGGTTTGAGTAACATCAGCTCACACCTTGAGGAAGGACCACTGCCTTAGGACTGCCCTCCCAGGCCAAAGGCCAGAAGTTTAACAATAGATCTGGCCACAAGGAGAGGGGGATCCCCCTCCTTAGGGGATGCCCTAGGCAACCAGCTGCTGGTTGAAAGACAATGGCCAGAGAGAGCCAGAGAGAAGAGGGGAACAAACAACTCAAAAAGTGAGGAGGCTGGGAGAGATTTCTTTCGGGGGGGCATGCCAAAGTTTTGGTGAAACAAATGCATGGGGAGAGGTGGAAGACAGCATCCAATGCTTTCACCAGAACAGGGAAAAGTTAGGGGTGTGCAAAGGTTTAGGAGGGAAAGGTAATGTTAAAAAAAAGCAATCTTCCTTGATTGAATGCTCCTTTGTAGATGCCTGAAGTCCATGCAGGTTTATCTGCATAAAGCAATGGTGGCTGCTGGTTCCTTGGCTTCACTGATTTTTGTATAGCTTGCCAGGTAGTGAAGCAGGACCGATGCTGAGGCTGTGTCCTCTTAGTCCTTGTACGTCTCAGGAACACCTCCCCTGAAGGCAGCTGGGCAAGCAGCTCTGTCCTGCACCTCAGCCATAGAAACCCAGCATCCACCAGCACCTTTGGCTCCTGCTGGAGCTTTGCCCCATGTGTGTGGAGCTCATGGCTGTCTGACACACTTACACGGTGCAGCTCAGACAGAAGAGGGAACTGGCTCCATCCTGTGCCTCTCACCAGAACAGGCTCCAAGGCCCCATAGACTGGAGCACAGTCTCAGCCGGGAAGCACCCCGAGCCTGTGGCTGGCGTTAAACATGCTTAAGCCTAGTTGGAGGCAGTGGGGCAGCATGTGATGATGCTGTGGGAAGAGGCAAGGCAGGTAGAACAGCTCTACACTGGGACTGGGCTGGAGGAGAGTGCCTGCAGGACGAGGGGGGTGTCCATACCTGTCCCAAGCTGCTCACCTATCCAGCACCACCATTGCCATGCAAGGACCCAGTGCATTCAGAGCAGGGAGTTGAATGGCCTTTCTGGGCAGGTCGGGGAGTCCCTGGCTTCCAAACTCATTTCACAGATGCAAGGGCAGACTCCCTTGCTGCAACTGGAGCCCATTGCTCCTTGTTCTGCCATCTGCCACCACTGAGATCAGTCCAGCTCCATCCTCTTTGCAACCACCCTGCAGGGAGTGGAAGGCTGCTATTAAATCCCCCCTCAGTCTTCTCTTCTCCCAACTAAATAAGCCCATTTTCACAGTTGAAAGGAAGTATTTTTTTCTCCTTTAATAACTTCTCATTGAAACACCGCAGTATGACTCATTATAGCTCATGCGTGCTGTACTCAGAGGGGAAGTGCCCCCACCATTTGCAGCTAACAGCCTCTGGAACCCGGAGAGCTGGTTACCGGTACCCAGGAGAACGCTGAACTCCTGGATGACTATTTCACCTCAGTCTTTCACCGGACCAAGAGGAAAACAACACCAGGTAGAGTACAGGATGAGCATGGTAGGAATAATCGCCTTCCTACTATTGTCATAGAATTGGTGTATGAGCAATTAAAAAAATTAGAGATATACAAGTCAGTGGGACTGGATGATCTTCATCTGAGCGTGCTCAAGGAGCTGTCTGAAATCATTGTGGAACCCCTGGCAAAACTCTTCCACAACTTGTGCTGCTCTGGAGGAGTCCCTGAGGACTGGAAGAGGGCCAATGTTGTTCCCATCCACAAGAAGGGTAGAAGGGTGGACCCAGGTAACTATAGGCCAATTAGCCTAACTTCCATCTTAGGGAAAATCCTAGAAAAATTCATCAAGGAGTCTATCTGCGATAAACTTGCAAGGTTTATTTCTCCCAGGTGCTCCTGGAGTGGTGCCTGCTAATCTGAGTGAGAAGTCCCCCATTTCCCTGGCCATGTGTGTGTGAGCAGCCCCATTATCTTCCTGCGACAGGTGCAGCAGGGTCCCCAACTGGCATCCAGGTGGGGAGACTGAGCTGAAAACTTTCCAGCAATCCAGCAAGTCCTTCATCCATTTCTATCAACCTCTGGATTGGGTCAGAATCCTTTTTCCTTTGACTAATCTGTCCCTGTATGGGCCCAGACTGCAAGTTATGGAGGAGCAGGAAGATCCCGAGAGTCACCGCAGAATCAGCCGCCAGCCAGAGCGTGGATGAGGCAGTGTTCCTGCCTGGAAGGAGACAAGAGCTGGTTATTCCCATGTCAGACAGAGGGTCAAGAGCTAGAAGAGGTGAGCATGCAAAGCTGGGGAGCAGGGAGGTGCAAGTCTCCAGCAAATACTGTGCTCTGGGTTTCCCGAGGCAAGAACTTGCTTCTAACGGCAAGCGTGTTTCTGCTTCTGTGGTGACTCCAAGGGGCCCTCAGGCCAGATGGGGACAATCTTTAGTCAGGTTCCTGCTAAGGGACATTTACCTGTGGCTGGGAAGTTGCACAGAGGTTTGACATGGATGGTGGCCGTGCCCCAGCTGGCTGCATTGCTGGCCTTGCAGTGATAGAAGGTGTTGTTGCTGCCCGCAGTGATCTCCAGCTGCAGCTGGGATTGATGCCCTGGGAGCTGCTGGTCCTCTCTGGCTGGGCTCCAGGATGCACCTCGGGACCAGCTGTAGGTGGCTCTGTCAGCAGCTGGGACGTGGCAGGACAGGGTCACGTTGCACTTTCCAAGCTCTGAGTGAGCAGAGAGTGCTGTGAGGTTGGGTTGCCGGACTTGGTCTGCAAGGAGAAGTTCTGGCGAGAGACTGACGGTGGTAGGTGCTCCTGAGGGGGTGAGACTGGGGGGAAGCAGGGCCCAGATACTTACCAAACACAGGCACGTGGAAGCAGGTGGTATCGAGTCTGCCAGATGCAGATATTGCATCCATGGAATAGACACCGCTGTCCGACTTCTTAACCAGCTTAATCTGGAGCGAGAGATTCCCGGGATGGAAGGCGATTCTCCTGCCTAACGGGGAGGCTATGTTGATGTCCACGACACTGTCACTACTAGAAAATGTCACAATCGAATACATCTTTCTAGAGCTGAGTCTCACTCTCCAGGTGATTTCTTCCCAACCAGACAGTTGATTCTCTGGCACTAACGGCATGTTTTCCTCAGTAACTGCAGCCACTTCCTTTTCTTTACAAGCTAGTGCTTCAGAAAAGACTGGGAGCAGGAGACAGCAGGGGGTTAACACGCTCCTTAGCCCATGTGGGAAAGGTAGGGTAAAGTAGTTGTACTTCCCTGTCTGGCTTCAAGGGAACTGAGAGCCAGGGGCAGGGCAGGGCCGACAGCCTTGAAAACACGTGGATCCAGGCTTCCCCCAGACCTGGACACGTGCAAACCCCTGTCGGAGCTGAGACAGCCTGTGATGAGCAAATTGCAGGTAGCTCCAAGGAGCACAACCCAGTTTAAATGAAATCACCCAGCTCAGGCCCCGTGTTGCTGCTCAGTGGCATGTATGAGGGGTTTTTAACCTTCTGAGGCACTAAACTCTGTGCGAGCCCCCATGCACCGCCTGGACCGAAGCAGCAGCCCCCACCTGCAAACTCCTCCCTCACAGCGATTTCCAAAGCTGCAAAAGCTTCTTTCCAAAATAAAAAGACCACCCCTCCACCCCCCACAATTTCCAGTTTCAAATGCATGTGAAGACCAGAATCCTCTCCGACCAAGGTCCAGGAGACATTCAGAACAGAAACCATCAGGAAACAAGAAGCAAATGCATCTGAGTCCACTAGGCTATTTGTAGGCTTTCTGCCTTGTGTTTCTGTGCAGTGCTCGGTGTTATTTTCTCACCTGTTAGTACAAGGGAGAGTGCTAATACCGGTGTAAGTGCTCATGTGGCTGCAGCTCCCAGGAGCTCCCGTGCTGGGGCAGCGCTGGAACAAATGGCCCCACGGCAAGACCAGGGACCGTTCCTGCCTTGCAGAAACCAGCAGCCTGTGTTCACCCTAGGGAAACTTAGAATGGGTTACCTAGAGAAGTGGAGCCATCTCCATCCTTGGAGGTTTTTAAGGCCCAGCTACACAAAGCCTTGGCTGGGATGATATAGCTGTGGCTGGTCCTGCCTTGAGCAGGGGGTTGGACTCAATGAGCTCCTAAGGACCCTACCAACCCTCATTTTCTGTGGTTCTATATCCTCTCTAGGCTGCACCCGGGGTAAATGCAACCCCTTCTCACTTACCCTGAGCTTGGAAATGCAGGAGGAGGCACAGCAGAAAGGGACAGAGGACTTCCTCCATTGTGGCCGGTGTCTGAAGGGCGAGCAAGCAGCGGGGAGTGAGGCTGGAAGAAGTCAAACAAAGATACGAGTAAGGAGGAACCAGGCTGATTTCCCCATGAAGGGCTCCATCCTGCAGGCTCTGAGTGCCCACGGGTGCATCCAACAGGGAGGTCATTACTAGAAAGCAGAATTGTCCCCAGTGAGACTGACCCACACAGACACCCTTGCAACGAACAGGGAAGGCATCAAGTACTGAAGCAGAGCTGAGTGAACCCAAGTGATGTAGTTGCAAGTGAGGATGGGTCTGACGTACAGCGCCTTCTTGGGGCATGGGGAGGGGAGCCTCTACTCCTGCCCCGGTAGGACGGGAGCTTGCCGTATGATGAGAAGCATGATCTGTGCTGCAGAGAGCACAAACGCAGTGGCTGCATGCTTCGTGCCTCACGCTCCTTCTCCTCTGTGGTTGGGGAGTGGTCGTACAGGGTGCAAAGCGCTCACAGCAGCACTGAGAGACGTGTAAAGCTGCAGAGGAGAAAACCTCACACCGGTTATGTCACCACTTTAGCAGGAAATAATGGCACAGAGACAGGGGTGGAGGTGGTGGGGTGGGGACATAGAGGATGGAGATGCACACCCTGTGCCTGCAGCTGCACCGTGATGTAAAGGGGAACATTGCCCTTGGCACCCATGGCACGCGAGCAACCCTGAGGGACCTTCCCTGCAATGCCTCTTCCATGGGCCTTATTGGCACTCTCTTGGTCAGGAAGTTTTAAGAGACCCAGCACCCCCCCACTGCTATGGAGCTATCAGAAACGGGGGTCTGGGCAAGCTCTTTCTGGGTCCAGACAGACATCACGCACCCCTGAAATCTGCATTGAGCCAGCAGGACACCGGGGACCATGGATGGGCCTAGACCAACAAGGCTGCAGTAATAGCAATCAACCCCCTCTTACTATCCTCCTCCTCTCTGGAGGTTCAGATGCTGCCACAGCATGGGAGAGACGTTCAGTGTGGGAGCCCAGGACTTCGAGGGAAATGCCCGAGTGATTAAGATGAATTCTGAAGCGATTTAATATGATAACGGCAGTGACTTCCTTCTCTAGGGTCTCCCTCCCTACCTTGGTTGACTCTGTTCTTGCAGAAGTGCATGCATCTCAGGTGTCACCTGGTCCACATGATGATAGCATCCCTGCGCCACCCCGGAGCTGCTTCTCTTCACAACACAGCACGGCCATCCCTATCCTGCAACCGGGGCCTAGGTCCTAGCAGACAACTGGCCCCAGTTTCCTGATATTTTACTTTGTAATGAAGTGCTACTTACCTTTAGCCTGGAAAAGTAGCAGTCAGAGAAGGGCAGGTGGTCGGGCTCCCATCTTCTTGGCAGCGAGCAATGGAGCCAGAGGGTGAGCACAGAATAATCAGTCCCTATGGTGGTTATCCAAGTTTGGATCGGCAAAGAGCTGGCAGGGCTAAGCAAAGGATTGGCGAGGGGCTGGTAGCGGGAACACAAGCAAGGAAATAAAGCCACAGCTACCTTGCTTTTTCTTCTTGGTCTGTGGTAATCTGCAGATAACAGAGCCTAGCTCCAGAGAGCTCCACCTGCCACGAGACTGGGGTTTACAGGAAAGAAGGTTCCACATTTCACAGAGAAAGCAAACACATGGAAAGAAGCAGGCAGTGGTTTTTCAAGTTCTAAACTTTAAGATAAGTAAAGAGCTGAATGAACCCAAGGCCATTTCCTACTGTTCTTGGCATTTTAGAAGCTCTGATCAACCCAAAAAATGGTCAAAAATGGAGAGAAAAATAAACCTAGAGGTTTCTGATTTTCAGAAGCAACATGTTGATGAAAACAATCAACCAAAACCTATTTATTTGGAAGCAGCCAGCAGAAAAGAATATCACCTGTGGTAGAAAAGTCAGAAACTCAGCAATGGGTTATTTCTGGATTTCAGGAGTCGAAAGCTGGAAAGATTTCATCTCAAAAGGCAAAACGAACCAATAATAATAATAATCGCCGTCATCACCACCACCACCATCACCATCATCACTACCACTACCACCATCATCACTACCACTACCACCATCATCATTATCATCACCACCACCACCACCTTAATCACCACCACCATCATCATCGTCGATGTGCTTTTAGTTTTTAAGAAGTGGAAAAAACCATGGGTTTTTTTGCAAAGAATTTGGAAAATTCTAGTGAAAAGTTTAATCTCGGCTTTCAGTCAAAACACAAATCTGATGGAAACTTTTCACCCAGGTCCAGTCCAACACAGCCCTGGGGGTCTCTGGCTTAGCCAAGGGGATGCCCCAGCATACGGCACTTCCACAAAAGGGGCCCAAGTAACAGGAGTGCAGAGCACGGGGAGGGCGAGGCAGGCAGGGCTGGGGCAGAGCTGGTCTCCTGTTCATTTCCCTGGGAACCAGCTCCAGAGAGACCTGGCAGGCAGATCGCCCGGGGCTGGGAACTCCCCCACAACATAGTTTTGGGGGCAGTTTTTCCCTGCAGACGCAGCAGAGGACCCTGTGCTCGCACAGTCCCAGGCTCTAGACTTTCCCGACCCACCAGGAACCAGGCACCTGCAGGGATTTCGGGCCACATCTATGCTTTTTCCCAGCATGCCCCATGGCACCGTGCTCCAGCACAACCTGCTCCTGCTCCTTCCGCATGGACCAGCCCGGGAAGGAGGCGGCGAGGCCGTGCCGAGGGCGCCCCCACGCCACTGCTCTGGCGCACGGCTTTGCTGCATCTATCTGGGCTTGGCGTGTGCAGGGGGAGGGGGAGGCAGGACGTGCTTGAGTGTTGCCCTTGGGCGGCTGGGAGAGGGTGTAGACCTGCAATGAGTCTCCCTACTTCCAGGCAGACCAGTCAGCGTCCCTGGTTCTGGGGCAGCCCCACTGGGACACTGCCCCAGTGCTGGGGAAATGGTGCTCCCAGCTCTGCGGCTTCCAACTAGGTTCCCCAAAGCCAGAGATCCAGCCCCACCAGTCTGCCAGGCTCTCAGATGAGCCAGACCGGGATGGAGGCTGGGCAGCTAGAACATCCTCACGGATGCTAGGCCCCTTCCTCTGGTTTCATTCAGGTCAGGCTCACGAACCAGCTCCATAGGACCCAGGAAGATGCTAAACATCCCTGTCCCCACTCATATGTCTGGTGCAAAGGGGGCACTTACCTGTGTAGTTGCACAGCGGTTCGACATCGATGGTGGCCATGTCCCAGCTGATGGCATTGCTGACATTGCAGTGATAGAAGGTGTTGCTGCTGCTTTTAGTGATCTCCAGCTGCAGATCAGCTTGATGCTCTTGGAGCCAGTGGTCCTCTGGGGCTGGGTGTGAAGATACGCCTCGAGACCAGCTGTAGGTGACCTCGGCAGCTTTGGGCACCAAGCAGGACAGGGTAAGGTAGCAACGTCCACGCTCCTGGGAAGTAGATGCCTTGATGTTGGGCTGCTGGACACGGTCTGGAAGGAGAAGTCCCAGTGAGAGGGGCTGGGTGCCTCAGGGGTGAAGGTGGGGGGAAAGCGGCACCCCCAGACTCACCAAGCACAAACAGCTGAAAATTATTGGTGATTTCAGAGCCATCCCCCAGCTTCAGGTCCATGGTGTAGAGGCCACTTTCTTTCTCTGTGACCGAGTTAATCTGCAGCGAGAGATTCCCAGGGTGGAAAGAGACTCTGTCAGCAAAGGGCAGAAATGGACTGTACGAGGTCCTGTTCTGATCGTGTCTGAGGATCCAGTAGCCCTCTAAACTCAGTTTCACTTTCCAGTTGATTGCCACCCAGGACGATGGCCATGTCTTGGGCTGCAGCTGAACCGTTTCCCCAACAGCAGCCATCACTTTTACTGCTTGACAACCTGGGGGTTCAGAAGGGCAAGGGGGAAAGAAGGGTTTGCAGACTCCTCAGCTCCTGAGAGAAATACAGGCTGATGCACACTTCTCTCGTGTTCAAAGGGCACTTAGAGGCAAGCCGTGTCTTGCATTTTCTACAGAACGAGTAGAAAAGATGCATCTCCCTGGAAGCTCCTGCTGCTTTTTGATATCCCTCATCCTAGCCCAGGGCTCCCCTCTGCAAAGCACGGCACAAACACAGCTCCCAAAGACAGTCTCTGCTCCAAAGACCCCCCCCCCCCCACTCCCATGCCTGAGTTTGCCCCAGGCTGCACCCGGGAAAGAGCAGCCCCTTGTCACTCACCTCCAGCTTGGAGGAGCAGAAGGAGGGAGAGCAGGAGGGGTCCGAGAGCCCCCTTCATCCCGGCTGAGCTGCGCAGGGCAGGTGAGTGCAGACCAGGCGGTGGAGAGCAAGGTTATGTGGCCAGGCTGAAGAAGTCAGATTAAGAAATGATGAAGAAGGAGGAACCAGGCTGAGTTCCCTCTTGAGGGTTCAATCCTGCAGGCCCTGAGCCCCCACAAGTTCAAGGAACCCTGCATAAAGCAAGGGAGAGGTGGCTTGAGTGGGGCTGGGCTGCGGCTCCATCACCCAGCAGCAGAGGAAGTGTGAGAAGAGGCCCAGGGCAGTGTGCCTGGACACTGGGTCTCCCTTCCAGCACCCTCGGGCCCCAATCCTGCTGGGGCGTGTCAAAACTCTGACTCAGTGGCGCCTCCTGCAGCATAGAAATTCCCCTCCCAATGCAGCCCACTGGCATTTCCTCCTGGTTCCTTCATGGCTGCAGAAAGGGGGAATGGGCAGAGATGTGCAGTGACATGGAAGCAGGGGGCGGTGATCGGAGGGAGCAGGGAGCACTGCATGGGACTCTGCGCACCTCTGCAGCTGCAAGCAGGTACACGTGTTCTCCCTGCTGCCTCCAATCACCCTCCCTCTGCTCCCACTAGTGGAGTAAAGGAAAGTCCCGGACATTTAGGCAGATTTAAAAAATCCCACCCTGAAGAAGAGCATAGATTCATAGATTCATAGATGTTAGGGTCGGAAGAAACCTCAATAGATCATCGAGTCCGTCCCCCTGCACAGGCAAGAAAGAGTGCTGGGTCTAGATGACCCCAGCTAGATGCTCATCTAACCTCCTCTTGAAGACCCCCAGGGTAGGGGAGAGCACCACCTCCCTTGGGAGCCCGTCCCAGACCTTGGCAACTCTAACTGTGAAGAAGTTCTTCCTAATGTCCCATCTAAATCTGCTCTCTGCTAGCTTGTGGCCATTATTTCTTGTAACCCCTGGGGTCGCCTTGGTGAATAAAACCTCACCAATCCCCTTCTGTGCCCCCATGATGAACTTATAGGCAGCCACAAGGTTGCCTCTCAACCTTCTCTTGAGGAGACTGAAGAGGTCCAGGTTCTCTAGTCTCTCCTCATAGGGCTTGGCCTGCAAACCCTTAACCATACGAGTGGCCCTTCTCTGGATCCTGGAGAGTGCGGTGCCCAGAATTGCACGCAGTACTCCAACTGTGGTCTGACCAGTGCCCGATAGAGGGGAGGTATCACGTCCTTGGATCTGCTCGTCATGCATCTGCTGATGCATGATAAAGTGCCATTAGCTTTTCTGATGGCTTCATCACACTGCCGACTCATGTTCATCTTGGAGTCCACTAGGATTCCAAGATCCCTTTCTGCTTCCGTGCCACCCAGCAGGTCATTTCCTTGGCAGTAGGTATGCCAGACATTTTTCCTCCCTAGGTACAGCACTTCATTCCCTTGTCCAAGTCGCCGATGAAGACATTGAAGAGTATCGGTCCAAGGACCGAGCCCTGCGGGACCCCACTGCCCACACCCTTCCAGGTCGATACCGACCCATCCACAACGACTCTCTGGGTGCGACCCTCTAGACAATTCACCACCCACCGGACTGTGCAGTCATCCAAGTCACAGCCTCTTAACTTGTTCACCAGTATGGGGTGGGATACCGTATCGAAGGCCTTCCTGAAGTCTAAGTATACGATGTCAACCCCTACAGCTGCGTCCAGGTGTTTTGTAACCTGGTCATAAAAAGAGACAAGATTCATCAGGAATTATCTGCCTGCTACGAACCCGTGCTGATTTCCCCTCAGCATAATTTGTCCTGCCGGGCTCTCACAAATGTGAGCCTTGATAATTTTTTCAAAGACTTTGCCAAGGGTGGAGGTGAGACTGACTGGCCTATAGTTGCCCGGGTCCTCCTTCCTCCCCTTCTAGAAAATGGGGACCACATTGGCCCTTTTCCAGTCCTCCGGGACCTGGCCCGTGCGCCACGAGCGTTCAAATATTCCCACCAGTGGCTCTGCAATGACGTCAGCCAGTGCCTTCAGTACCCTCGGATGGAGCTCGTCTGGGCCTGCTGACTCAAACTCATCCAGTTCCTCCAAGTGACTCTGCACCATCTCAGGGTCTACGCATGGAAGCCTGGCGCCTTGCTGCTGCCTCTCTGCAACCCCAGTGAGAGACTTGTTGTGTCCCTCGCTTAGGAACACTGAGGCAAAGAACTCATTGAGGAGTTCAGCCTTGTCCCCCCGTCCATCACCAATTGCTTCTCCCCATTTAGTAGGGGTCCTATTCCTCCCTGGGCCTTCCTTTCACTCCCTATATATCTAAAAAACAATTTCTTGTCCTTTACTTGGGATGCCAGCCTCAGCTCCAAGGTAGCTTTGGCCCGTCTAACTGCCTCCCTACAAGCGCAAGCAGAGGAGGTATACTCCTCTTTGGTAATCTCTCCCTGTTTCCACTTTTTATATGCCCCCTTTTAGCCTGTAGGCTGCCCTGCATTTCTCTGGTCAGTCAAGGAAGCTTCCTGGCCCCTTTCCCTCTTTTTCCTTGCATCGGGATCGTCTCCCTCTGTGCCCGAAGGATCATTTCCTTAAGGCACAGCCACCCTTCTTGGGCTCCCATCTCTTCAAAACTCCTACTCTGCAGTGCGTCCTTGACTAGTCGCCTGAGTTCATTGAAATCAGCTTTCCTAAAGTCTAGCACTTTCACCCTACTAGTTACCTTACCCACTCGACGTCTTATGATGAATTCTATTATTTGGTGATCACTGTCCCCCAGGTGACCACCGATCTGTAGGTCCCATACCATATCATCCCCCGTTGCCAATACCAGATCCAGTAAGGCATTCCCCCTAGTGAGACCATGTACCTCCTGCGTCAGGTGGAGGTCCTGTACACAGCATAGGAACCTGTGTGAACGGTGGGACTTTGTTGTCTGCATCTCCCAGCAGATGTCTGGGTAGTTTAGGTCCCCCATGACTACCGCCTCCTTAGCTTTTATTGTCTCCGAGAGCTGCCTCAGGAGCCCCGAATCTAGTTCTTCCCCTTGGTGTGGGGGTCTGTAGCAGACCCCTACCACCAAATCCCTTTCTCCTTGCCCCCCATGTAACCTAACCCACAATCCTTCTACTTTCTCCTCCTTCGATTCTGTCTTGATGAGGGTCGATGTATATTGCTCACTGACATAGAGCGCAACCCCTCCCCCTTTCTTCCCCACCCTGTCCTTTCTGTACAGCCTATAGCCCTCAATATGTACCGCCCAGTTGTGGGGGTTTAGAAAAGAGGACATGGACATATGGTAACCCTATCTTGGCAGCGCATGCGCACTTTCACTGGAGGACTCACTGCTGCTGTCCTCATCACTGTCTTGCACTCTGGTTGTCTCTGTGGCGGGCCAGCAGGGGGTGCTCCTGCGTTGAGCCACCCACCTCACTGCGCCGGACCAGCTTTCCGGCTCTGAGTGCCTCCCTGGGGGCATCTCATATCTGGCCAACCCCCTTTCTGGAGCACACCTGCAAGCCTGGGTGTAACGCTGCCACCACCCAGGGTCTGGACTGTTCCTGGCCCTGTGCACCCTGGGAAACACAGACCTAGTAATCCTAGAGGGTACTTGACCCACTGCAAGTACTTGGGGTGCTTCCCTTAGTTTGAAGCACAAATGGTGGTCTTCCTTAGGCAGCTGGACCAAGGGGACCCCAAGGCATAATCTAGACCCCCTCCCAATAAGTCTCCCATGCTAGGTACGGAGAAGACCTTTATTGATTACAAGGAGTAGGTTTGGAATAGGGTACAGGATAGAGCAATATCAGAGAAATACCTTAGAGCAAATGGTGGCATGGTAGCCTTTGATCACGCATCTGAATTACTGCAAGCTATATATCTAGTTAGATCTCAAGTAGCTTACTCATAAGTATCATGCAGAGGCAGGTGGAGATTCCCTCTGGAGGCAGGCAGTTTACTGACCGTGAGTTTCAAGAGAAAGAGTGAGTTTTAGATGGTCCAGCTTCTCTCTCATCATGGCTGCTGCC
Organism: Alligator mississippiensis; assembly: GCF_030867095.1. Lineage (NCBI taxonomy): Eukaryota > Metazoa > Chordata > Crocodylia > Alligatoridae > Alligator > Alligator mississippiensis. The sequence goes on along the minus strand of NC_081838.1, from coordinate 16,055,760 downwards.
CCTCCTCCTGGGCAGTCTTTAACTTATATAGACCTTATGACCTCATTTACCTGATCCAATGAAGGCCAGCAGTTGCTGGCTGCCAGGCAACCAATTTGAAATGCATCACTGGTTGCCAGGTAGACTGGCAGGGTCTCTAGCCCTCTCCCATTCATGATGACATTGCTTAGCACAATAGGGAGCTGAAGCACCCCCCACCCAGGTGTGTGAGGCCAGTCAGTAGGCAGAGGGAGCAGTTTCCCCGCTCCCTCAGGAATGAACCCAGCTCTGGTTACAACTCAGGGTTACCTGAAGAGATGGGGCAGGGGTGTCGGCCCTCTGCAGTGACCATGGTAACCAAATTGTCAGACAGGTCATAAGCTGGATAGCAGACTTTGGGCAGAAACTAAAATGGCATTCTGCCACAGTCTCAACCTCTGCTTCGCTGCCTCTGTCCATTTTCCTCCTGAGGGGTCTTGAAAGCTCCTGTGCCGGGTGTCCCTCTGCCAGAGGGATTTGGCTGCATCTGCACTACCCTCTGCTACCAATTTCTAGTAGTAGGGCTGGAGTCTACTCAAAGTCATTTTAACACAGGCTACCACCTCGAGGTTTGTGTGTCTGTACATTAGGAGGTGCTTGAACTTCCACAGAGTACTCCTGATGCAGGACATGAAGTGATGGAAGCAGGCCGACAGGCTCTCCTGGTGTTTAGTCAGGTGCCCGTACAGTGCTGCCTCTCTTGATAGCGGTCTGACCCCTGTCACTGCTATGCACAGCGTATTTACCTTCTTCCACATTTCCTTGGTGTATGAACAGGGCCATAGGAGGCGGTCGATAGTCTTTGTGGTGCCTTGGCAGATTGCCCTTGGGCAGCTCAGTCTCCCCGGTTGCCCCTTTCTATTTCTCTGGACTCAGCTGCCCCTCAGGGCTCCTTGCCCTGGAGAGGATCTATGCCAGGAGTGCTGTAGTGTGAACCCCAGCTAGGCCCAGCTCTCCTGGGTCAGGGAGATGCAGCTGGAAAGACAAAAGCTCCCTATGCCAGGCACCAGTCACAGGGCAGTGCAAGAAGGAGCCCAGCTCACTGTTCCACCTCTTTCTCCAGCCTTTGACCCCTCTGTGCTTATATGGGGCCAGGGGGATGGGCTGTGACCCCTATGCACCCACACCTGAAGCCTGTCCCTGCCCAGCTGGGATCAGATACTGGCATCAAGAACAGGGTACTAGGTTCCTGAGCTCCAAGGCTTGAAGCTATGTCCTAGGTTCTGGGCTGGGACCTCCCCACCCAAGCACCAGCAGTCAGTGCAGAGGGTGGAAAGGGGCAGACTCCTGCAGTTTTGGGGCCATTCTTGGATCCATCAAGCAGCTGCACTGCTTGGTCCTGAGGCTTTGCTGCACTGTGCCAGGAAGGGCTGTGCTGCATTGGATGAGTGACCAAGCAGGGGCTGCCCCTGGGCAGCAGCAGTTTGTACTGCCCATGTCTGTGGGCCCCTGTGCTCAGCCAGTCCCTACCCTGCAGCTTGCGTGCCGGGGTCTACTGGCCCTGCTGAGCAGGGGAGGAGGTAGCTATGGGGGTGGGGTGGGGCGGGGCCTCTACTTTAGGGTGGATGTGTACCCATAGTGCTGGAGGGCTGCATAAGGGACTGGCCTTAGATGCTGGGACTTGGAGCCCCACAGACCCATTGGCTGCTTCTCCTCCATGCTGCAGACAGGACAGGGGCCCCTTGGAAGCTTCAGGCAAATGCCTCCCCCGGTCCCTCCCTCCCAGAGGGGAGCAGGGCTGGTTGGCTGGGCCCTGCTCAGTCCTGTTTTGGATGCTTTCCAGCCATGATGTGCACCACCATAGTCCTGGCAATCAGTATCCCCAGCACCAGCAGCAGGATGAGCCCCTTGGCCTAGCAGTAGGCCAGTGATGAGGCTGGAACAGAGTAAGGCAGTGGGTCAGGGCAGGGGGGAGCAAGCAGCCTGTGGCAGGGCTGGGTCTCTCCCTGGCTGCAGGTGGGCAGAAGTGGGCAGTACCAAGGCGGGTAGGGGCGGGGGGAGTCCTGGGCTGTGAACGGGGGCTACAGCGGGATGGTGCCTGCTGGGGTTGAAGCTGCAGAGTGGGGCAGTCCCAGTGCCTGACACCAGGTCTCTCACAGCAGCACTTGGAGCAGAGGAAATGCCCTTTACTCTACCTGCAGCGATTTGGAAACAGTAGTCGCTGGGTTATAGGTTAACTCAGCGCATCCCTATAGCAGGTTGGCCTGAAGCCTTGAAGGCCATTCCGGGTCTACAAGTCCATCCAGCTAAATCCAACGCTGGATTAATCTGTTGTCCAGCACTATCAATATCTGTATCACCTTGCTTGTACAAGAGGAGAAACTGAGGCATGGAATAACTACGGGCCATCACTTGACAGTATTTAGGTGCCTGATGCCCTTTATATCGACAAGAGCAAAGTGTCTAAATACCTCCCAAGGCCTGAGTGTCTGGCCCATGAGCATGCAAAGCTTGGGAGCAGGGAGGCGCAAGTCTCCAGTGAATATTGTTCTCTGGGTTTCCAGAGACAAGAACTTGCTTCCAACGGCAAACTCATTTCTGCTTCTGGGGTGACTCAAAGGGGCCCTCAGGTCAGACGGGGACAGCCCTTAGTCAGGTTCCGGCTAAGGGACAATTACCTGTACCTGGCAAGTTGCACAGCAGTTTGATATGGATGGTGGCCATGTCCCAGCTGGCTGCATTGCTGGCGTTGCAGTGATAGAAGGTGTCGTTGCTGCCCACAGTGATCTCCAGTTGCAGCTGGGATTGATGCCCCGAGAGCTTCTGGTCCTCTCTGTTTGGCCTGGTGGATGCACCTTGAGACCAGGTAAAGGTGACTCTGTTGGCATCCTGCACCTGGCAGGACAGGGTAACGTTGCACCATCCATGCTCCAGATGAGCAGACAGTGCGGTGAGCTTTGGCCGCATGTAGTGGGTGCACACAGGTGGATATGCAGCCGCTGAGATTGGCCGTTTCCCCCGTGAGAGAAGAGCCAGAGGCACTTTTGCCGCCGGTTATGATCGGCCACTGGGAGAAGGCAGGGGGCTAATGGGGCTCAGTCCCCCAAAATGCCAGGGCAACACAGCCACAGGCTGATGCTGTACCAGGGATGGGCGTGTTGGGTTTGCAGCCGGCCCAGCACAGGTGGCAGAGAGTTAAGGTTTCTTTTCTTCCTTTAGTTTCTGGGCTTGGAGGGTGGGGGAGAGATCAAGACCCCCACAGTGCAGTAGGAAGCAGGGTAGGGGCAGGGTCAAATCATTCCCCCTCACCCCTGTCCCGCTCCCTGCTGCACTGTGGGGATTGTCCCATGATGCAGCTTGGCCGGGGCCCCATTCATGGAGAATGTATCCCCGGCCAGGCTGGGTCATGGGCAATTGGAGGCTGGCATCTCCCGCCACTGCGCACACTATGGGGAAGCAGCAGACCCTGTCTCCGAGCCTGAACCCTGCCTGGTGCCAGCCCCAGCCTCGCTCCCTCCACCCCACCCCCACATGGCCCTTTCCCTTCCCCTCTCCCCTTCCTCCACAGACTTTTGCTCGGGGGGGGGAGTTTGCATGCATGTGCACGTGCTGAACCCCGCCACACAATTTTTTTTCCCTCCCTCTGCTCCCAGCCCCTTCGTCTGCAATTGGTTGCTGAGGGACCCCCCTCCCCGGTTGGCGATTACTGCTGGTGCCCCCCCTTCCCCTCCCCCTCACCCCCTATGGTCGTCCATGGCTGTGAGGTTGGGTTGTCATACTCAGTCTGCAAAGAGAAGTCCTGGTGAGAGGGGCTGAGGGTGGTAGGTGCCCCGGAAAGGGCAAGCCTTGGGGAAAGCAGGGCCCAGATACTCACCAAACACAGACACACAAAAGCAGGTGGTATCGAGACTGCAGCTATCACATCCATGAACTAGGCACTGCTATCCGACTTTATAACCTGCTCAATCTTCGGCAAGAAATTCCCAGGGTAGAAGGTGATTCTCTTGCCTATTGTGGAGGCTGTGTAGGGGTCCACGCCACTGTCCCTCTTAGCAAGTGTCACAATCTGATATGGCACCCCAGAGCCGAGTCTCACTTTCCAGGTGATTTCATCCCAACCTGAAGGGCGATTATCTGGCACTAACTCCATGCTTTTTTCTCTGTAACCCCCTCCATTTCTTTACAACCTAGCACTTCATAAAAGACTGGGAGCAGGAGAGAGCAAGGGTTTAATACATTCCTAAGCTTGCAGGGGAAATGTGGGGTAAAGTAGTTGCACTTCCCTGTCTGGTTCCAAGGGAACGCAGGGCCGGGGCAGAATTGGGCTAACACCCTGGAGAACAGGTGGATTTGGGCTTCTCACAGACCTGGATACCTGCAACCCCCTGTTGCAGCTGAGACAGTCCTTGATGGCCAACTAGCAGGTAGCTCCACTGATCACAGCCTGTGTGGAGGCCAGTAGTAGAGGGCTCCTGTAGTGAGCCACCCACTTCACTGCGCCCGGCCAAAAACGATGTGCTGAGCGTCTCCCCTGGGGTGTCTAGATCCAGCCAACTTCCTTCCTGGAGCCCACTCGCAAGCCTGGGGTAACCACTGCCACCACCCGGACTTGGGTCTTTGGTAGGACTCTGTACCACCCAGGGTACACAGACCCTGTAGACCTTGAGGGAGCTTAACCCACCGTAGGATTTTGGGGTGCTTCTATTAGCCTAAAGAATTCACAAGCAGCCTGCAGTACAGGAAGAAAGTAAGAAGCCGAGCCCACCTTAGCCAGCCTAGTAAAGTGAGCTAACTAGGCTGGTCCCTTCCCTCTTAAGCACACAAAGAATGGCATGCTGAAACAGATAGATTTATTGATCAAAGAGGGATAGGGTGAGGAAAGAATACAAAACAGCGGAATATAGAAAGAAAACCAACCTTGAGCAAAACAGTATAGGCTTGTTGCCTTTTGATATGCAAATAAACACTTAACTCTAAATTCCTAGCTAGATTTCAGATACGTTACTCACATCTACATCCAGAAGAGTCTGGAGGCCCATAGCTTGATTCAGGGACCAGATGTGTGTCTCTCAAAATGGAGTGACTCTCTTTTAGAGCTTTTATTACCTCATCATTAAGTTCCAGCCATAACCCAGTATGGTCTGACCACGGCTAATGCCAGCTGGTCAGTATGAAAAACATCAGCACCCTCAGGAGAGGGTTCAGGGTTACACAGGACAACAGAAGAACAAGCTCTCCCACTCCCTCAGGAATTTCTCCAGCCCAGGTCACACGGCTGTCCAAGTGACCAGGTGGAAACAGCACCCAGATTTCGGGGCAGAGGGGGCTAGGCATACTCAGTGCAGGAAAGCAGACAAAGAGAGCCATTTCTTCACATCCTGATTTAAATAAGTCACCCAGCCCAGGACCCATAGTCACCCAGCTCAGTGGCATGTATCTGGGTTTTAACCTTCTGAGATTCACCCAAGTTTAGGGCTGGAAGGGACCTCCTGGGATCATCGGGTCCAGCCCCCTGCTCTAAACAGAAAAAACTGATGGGGTCAAAAAACCTCAGCAACATGTGCACCCAAAAGGCACTAAGCTCTTCCCGCCCTAGCCCCCATGCACACCCATAGGCCCAAGCAGCAGCCCCCAACCTGCAAACTCCTCCTGCGCAGAGATTTCCAAAGCTGTGAAAGCTTTTTTTTTCAAAATGAAAAGACCCCAGCCAGCCCCACAATTTCCCATTTCAAATGCATTTAAAGACCCAATCCACTTCAACTGAGGCCAGGAGACATTCAGAACAGAAACCTTCAGCAGAAGCAGATGCTTCCAGGCCTGCTAGGCTGTTTGCAGGCTGCATGCCTTGTGTGTCTGTGCAGCACTTGGTATTACCCTCTCACGCCTGACAAGGGACAGTGCTAATACCAGTGTATAGTGTCCATGTGGCTGCAGCTCCCAGGAGATCCTGCGCTGGGGCAGTGCTGGAATGAAAGGCACCAGGACAAGGCCAGAGACCGTCTCTGCCTTGCAGAAACCAGCAGCCTGCGTTCACCCCTGGGTTACCCAGGGAGGTGGAGCAATCCCCATCCTTGGAGGTTTTTAAGGCCTGGCTAAACAAAGCCTTGGCTCAGGCTGGGGCCGGGGCTGGTTCTGCTTGCAGCAGGGGATTGGATTAGATGCGACCTTGTGAGGTCCCTTCCCACCCTCATTTTCTGTAATTCTATAATGTCTGCTGCACCAAGAGTACATGCAGGCCCTTGGCACTTACCCTGATTTTGGAAACTCAGGAGGAGACACAACAGAACGGGACAGAGAGCTTCCTCCATCACAGCAGGCATCTGAAGGGCGAGCAGGCAGCAGGGAGTGAGGCTGGAAGGAGCCAGATGGAGACATGCGTTAGGAGGAACGAGGCTGACTTCCCCAGGTGTATCCAACAGGGAGGACGTTACTAGAATGAAGAATTGCCCCCGTGACTGACCCATGCAGATGCCCTTGCCAGGAACAGTGAAGGCATCCAGTACTGAAGCAAATCTGAGTGAACCCAAGGGATGTGGTAGCAAGGCAGAATGGGTCTGAAATCAGCTGCTTCTCGGGGGTGGGGCCCTGCCCCTGCCCCTGCCCTGGTACGGTGGGAGCTTGCAGAGACATGGCTGAGAAGCATCTCCTGCACTGTTGTAGTAAAAAGAAGTTAGCCCCCATAATTTTGCAGTAATGCGTGAGCAACAATCATATGATAGAAGTGTCTTATGACCATCTTATGACCCTTTTGTGTAAAGTTCAGGAGGTCTAATGTCCAAGCTGTGGTTCTTACTGCTTGCCTTGCATTTTGAAATCATCTCTGTCTAGTGCCTTAACTTTGAGTGCGCACGTACTAGCCCTGATAAGTCACATTAACCAATAACTAGTTAAGTACAGCCTACAAGATAAGACGTCACAATTAGGAACTGGTACTGCAGCCAATAAACTTCTAGTACGTCAAGACTCTGTTGAATGTAAGCTATAAAAATGTGATTCCAGGCCGGACTCATTGTCGACCCTGATTTGAGCTCTCTGCTCCTCGGTCGAACTGTTTGCAAACAATAAACCTAGATGGACCCAGCCTGTATGTGTGACTCTTTCCTTGAGGGTAATTGAACAAGCCTCCAGGGGAACGAAACTAGCCGTTTTGGCAACGCTGTAGACTGCCAGCGCAGCGGCTGCGTGCTTCCTGCCTCACGTTCCTTCTCTTTTGCAGTTGGGGACTGGCCATACAGGGTGCAGAGTGCTCACAGCAGCACCCAGAGATGTGTGAAGCTGAAGGGGAGAAAACTTCATACCAGTTTTCTCACCTCTTTAGCAGGAGATAACAGCAGAGAGATGGAGTGGAGGTGTGGTAAGTGAGGGGAAGCTCAGGTGGAGACAGGCCTCACACAGTGCTGATGCACTCTTGGTCTCCAGGAGACATGACTGCTGCAGGACCCTTGGCTCCCAGGGTCATCATCCAAGTGCCAGGCAGAAGCAGGAGGAGCATGAGGCTGGAGCCTTCCTCCTCCTGGGAACAAGTGTGGTGGCGGCAAGTGGGGACCGCCCAGAGGTGGCTGCGGTGACAAAGGCAGCGAGAGTGGGCCAAGTGGGGAACACCCGCAGGTGGCCGCGACAGTGTTGGTGGTTAGAAGGGGCGGGGGGGAGTGGCAGTGTCAGCAGTGGTCAATCTTAGGGGGTGCACATGCCCCCACATACCCTCCCTATGCATCGCCTATGGCATCAGTGCTCCTTACTTGGAGCTGGCCCCAGCTTAGGGACAGCAGTGTCCCTGGTGACACAAGTGTCCAGGGATGGGGAGCAGCACCCTGCAGGGTCCCTGTTCCTTGGTCCATGCCCATATAAAGCCTCCCCTTGGGTGCCAGGATGGTGTCTGCAGGAGCAGCAGGGTGAGCTCCAGCAGCAGGGCAGTGTGGAGGCTTGAATGGCGGAGAAGGAGCAGGGTCCAGGGTAGGCATCCCAGGGCTGGCATCCAAGCAGGGGCAGAAGTGCTGGGGCAGACGGCAAAGTGGGCTGGGAACTCCCCTCTGCCAGGACTGGGCTGCACTTGCTGCAACAGGTCAATGGCAGGGTCCTTGGGCAATGGCCTGGCAGTGGAGGTCCTTGGCATGGGCAATTGTGATGGTGGAGCATGCCCTCAGGACTGTGATATAGCCTGATGGGGCTCTTGAGGGGATGTGAGGGAAGATTGCCCCTGGCAGGGCTCAGAGACACAGATGGTGCAGAGGAGGGAAGGTTTATTTAGAAGCTGAAGTTCCCCTTGGAACAGGGGGGTTTTGTACTTCCTGTGTCTGTGGGTCCCTCTGCCTGGCTGGTCCCTGCCCTGCACACTGTGGGCTGGGGTCTGCTGGCCGCGCTAGGCAGGGGAGGATACACCTGTAGGGGGGACCCTCTGCTCCAGGGTGCCCATGGGCCTGCAGTGCCAGGGCGCTGCATCAGGGACTGGCCTTCGGCACTGGGACTTAGACCCCTGCAGACCCACCAGCTGTTTCTCCTCCGTGCTGCAGCCTCGCCCAGTCCTTCCCTCCCAGAGTGAGCAGAGCTGGTGTGAGCTGGACTCCACTCAGTCCTGTTTCAGCCTCTTGCCAGCCATGACACGCTGACAAAAGTCAAAACCCAGGCCTGAAGGCCCATGGGTCCCAACACAGCACCCTGCAGGGTCCCTGCTCCTGGGTCCAAGCCTGTGTAAATCCTCTGGACTGGACTGGATTCTGGCACTGGGACTCGGAGCCCCGCAAACCCATGTCCCAGGAAGAGTCTCCCCTGCTCCTCCCCCACCCTGTGAGCTGCCAGCCCCTCAGGTCTCCTGCTCTGGTATAGGGAGGTCTTGCTTCCAATGTGCTTCCCTCCATTGGACCCACGGCCAGGATGGCAGAGAACACCCTGCTCCCACCTCCCACCCCAGCCCCTGGGCCGGAGGCCAGCCTGGAGCAGACCCCTTGGTGACCCCTTGGTTCAGAGCTGGCAGGAGAGACCCCCTGGGGAAACGGCCCTGCCAGTGGAGAGCCTGGCATGGGTTCTGCTGGCCCCAGTGCACAAGGGAGGAGGCAGCTGCCCGGGTCCTTGACCGTCTCCCTGGCGGCCTTCCTGCCTGATCATTGCCGCTGCCCTCGGCAGATTGGTACAAGAGGTACCGGGCGGCGCAGCTTGGACAGAGGCGGACACGACTGGGTGCAGGGCAGGATCTCTGCTGAGCTGGGAGCAGGGAGGCAGCGGTTGTGGGTGCCAGTTGCAGGTTGGTGGCCCTGGGTCTGTGCCGGGCAGTGATGCAGTGCGCACCCTGCATCTACGCTGCATCCCACTGGATCCAGCATGAGCCCTCCCTGCTCCCCTTTGGACCTGCCCCGAGGCAGGGACAGCGGGGCCCCGTGTGTCTGGAGTGCCGGTGTGGGAAGGGAGCTGTTGTGTCCAGTGACACTATATTGGGTCTTGTACCGGGTATGGAGATTAAGGCATGGGTGTCCTAAATTAGAAGCAGGTTTATTGAACCCTGTCAGATACAACCGTAAATGAATAATAAAGCATTTTCAACGGTTATAATTATAGAGCTGTACTTAGTGCAAAGCAAGAGAAGATGCTGACCACCTCAAGTTTGAACGGAGGTGTTGTCACTGCATGGCCAGTCCATGAGCTCTTTTTCGAGGTTCCCAACTCTTTCATCTGTGGTATGAATGTTAGATCGGTGACCAGATCCTTCAGGACTAGGTTCAGAAGGGTACATGCCCTCCCCTTTCTTTACATACCAGATAGCTTGCATTTCTTAATACAGAAAATCAACTAAGCCTTCCTGCTAATGCATATTAACAATCATGGAATCATAGAAAATAAGGGTGGGAAGGGACCTCAGGGGGTCACATCCAGTCCAACCCCTGCTCAAAGGAAGACCACCCCCGACTAGATCATCCCAGCCAAGGCTTTGTCTAGCCGGGCCTTAAAAGCCTCCCAGGATGGAGATGGCACCACTTTTCTGGGTAATCTGTCTTGGTGTTTCACCACCCTCCTCATGAGAAAGATCTTCATAACATCTAACCTCAACTTCCCTTGCTGCAGATTGAGCCCTTTGCTCCTTGCTCTGTCATCTTCCCCCACTGAGAACAGCCCAGCTCCATCCTCTTTGCAACCCCCCTGCAGGGAGCTGAAGTCTGCTATTCAACCCCGCCTCAGTCTTGTCTTCTGTAGACTAAATATGCCTAATTCCCGCAGCCTCTCTCCACAAGTCCTGTCTCCCAGCCCCACAACCATTTTTGTTGCCATGTGCTGGACTCTCTCCAGTGTGTCCATGTCCTTTCTGTAGTGGGGTGCCCAAAACTGGACACAGGACTCCAGATGTGGCGTCCCCAGTGCCGACCAGAGGGAAGAATCACTTCCATGACCTGCTGGCAACACTCCTAGCAATGCAGCCCAGGATGCCATTAGCTTTCTTGGCAACAAGAGCACACTGCTGGCTCATACCCGTCTTCTTGCCCACTGTCACCCCCAGGTCCTTTTCTGTGTAGCTTCTGCCCAGCCAGTCGGCCCCCAGCCTGTACCGCCACATGGGATTGCTCCGTCCTAAGTGCAGGACTTTGCACTTGTCCTTGTTGAACATCATGGGACTCCTTTTGGCCCAGTCCTCCAATTTGTCTAGGTCACTCTGAATCCTAGCCCTACCCTCCAGCGTATCTACTACTTTCCCCAGCCTGGTGTCATCTGCAATCTTTCTGAGGGTGCACTGCATCCCATCCTCCAGGTCGGTGATGGAGACATTGAACAAAACTGGCTCCAGGACTGACCCCTGAGGCATTGCTCTTGATACCACCTGCTTCTGTTTGCCAAATGTGGTTACCTTTAACTGGGCGTCTCTATTCCAAGGTCATCTTTTCATTCTTAGGTTGAGGTAGGTTTGCTCTGACTGTTCCTCTTGTGCTCAGGCTATATTTATTCAATTTAGTTAGCCAACTCTCCAATTTGTTTTAAGACAGAGACAGTATTTTTCCATCTGCTCCTTTGCCTGGATGCTTGATTTGACCACAAGTTAAGCATGCAGCTTAAGCTAATCACAAAGATCAAAACCCAGGCCTGAAGGCCTCTGGGTCCCAACACAGCACCCTGCGGGATCCCTGCTCCTGGGTCCAAGTCTGTGTAAAACCTCCCCATAGGCACCAGGGCCGGTGTCTGCAGGAGCAGCAGGGCGAGCCCCCTGGCCCAGCAGTGTCATGGCTGGGCAGAGGTGCAGAAGCAGGGACCAGGCCAGGCACCTGGGAGGGCATGTGCCCAGGGCAGGCATCCAAGGGGGCACAGAAGTGCAGGGGCAGGGGGCAAGGCTGGCCAGGCGCTCCCCTGTGCCGCGGGTGGATTGGGCTGGGCTCATTGCAAAGGGGAAATGCTATGGGTGGGGGGAGGGGGTGGATGTTGGGCACTAGCCCTGCCAGTGGAGAGCCTGGCACGCAGGGAGTATGACATGGGCAACCCTGATGCCTGAGCATGTCCTGAGCGCTGTGGTGCAGCCCCTAAGGCTCTTGTGAGGGTGGGGGAAGCATTGCCCCTGACAGGGTTCAGAGACGGAGGAGGGAAGGTTTGTTTAGAGGCTGCAGTTGCCCTGGGGCAGTGATGTTTGGTAATGCCCGTGTCTTCGGGCCCATAAGTCCAGACAATCCCTGCCTACAGAGGGGGTCCCGAGGTCTGCTGGGCCTTCTGGGCAGTGTCATAACCAAATGAGTTGAGTGCCCCTGTCACAATAGAACTGCCCTGAATAACTGCAGTTACTTTCAAATTTGGTACGTTCTGCCTCATTAGCTAGTCCTACCTGGCAGTCTGTTATTGGCTACTCTAAACGTATAAAAATCCGTGCAGCTTCCGCCCAAGTGGGAGAGCTCTGAGCACGTGGTAGAGTACGGAGGGCTTTGCCGCGCGGTAGAGAAAAGCTGGCGGACTGGCCATCCTCCAACATCTCCCCGTCACCGCCTGTTCCCGACGTATCCTTCATCCTGCATGCTCGTTACTGTCTACAAACTTGCCGGTCCGTTTGGTCGCCAGTTACCTGTAACCACGCAAGCAATTTGTTACCTGTAACTACGTAAGCAACCTTACCACCTGCATCGCGACCATGAGCTGCATAAGTAAATTTAAAGTAAAAGTTATTTTGCAACCAATACGCTGTGTCCCGCCTCTCCATCCACCAGCCCGCCTGACGGCCAAGTAATCAGCAATCCTCCTCAAGTCGGCTCCGGCCGTCTGAGACAGGCAGGGGAAGAGGCAGCTGTTGGGGGCACCCTGTGTGCCAGGGTGCCCATGGGCCTGTAGTGCTAGGTACCGCATTAGGGACTGGCCTCTGACACTCAGAGATGGACCCTGCAGACCCACAGCCTGCTGCTGCTCTGTGCTGCAGCCTCCCCCAGGCTTTCCATCCCAGAGGGAAGCAGGGTCCATGTGGGCTGGGCCCTGTTCAGTCCTGTTTCTCCTGCTTGCCAGCCATGATGTGCACTGCCATGGTCCCGGTGATCAGCGCCCCCAGCACCAGCAGCAGGATGAGCCCCTTGGCCTGGCAGTAGGACAGCGATGAGGCTGGATCTAGAGCAAGGCAGTGGGTCAGAGGCAGGGAGAGGGGCTGGGTGCCCTGGGGGCTGAGCACGGGTGGGGGGTGGGGGGAAGGAAGCAGCACCCCCAAACTCACCAAGCACAAACAGCCGAAAGTAACTGGTGACATTAGAGCCATCCCCCAGCGTCAGGTCCATGGTGTACAGGCCACTTTCTTTCTCCGTTAATCTGCAGTGAGAGATTCCCAGGGTGGAAAGAGACTCTGTCAGCAAAGGGCAGAAATGGATTGGCCGAGGTGCCGTTCTGATCGTGTCTGAGGATCCATGAGGGCAGTAAACCGAGTTTCACTTTCCAGCTCCTCAGCTTCTGGTTTGTGTAGCTTGATCTCGGCTTGTCGCTGTGCCCCTTGAACTTCTAGCTCCAGCTTGTATTTCTGGAGCTTGAAATCATAGGTTTCAGAGTGGGATCACACCTCGGGGTCCTCAGTCATCACTGGGCTGAGGAGAGGGGGAGATTCCTTGGCATTATCATTGTCCCACAGGGTTTTAATCGGGTCCTCTTTCTTTTGCCCCTTTCTTACTTGGAGGCCTCTCCCCTTTGCTTCCTTCACCACATCATCCAGGTCATCCAAGGACATATTTGTCAGCCATCCTAGCTATTTACTCTATCCACTTGACCCGATGCCCAATTAAAGATTAATTTGCTCAAGGGTTTTCAGTGTCCTTACTTCCTTCCCCACATTATGCCTTCTAGACTGCAGGCTGTGGGTTCCCGCCTCTAGCACCATTTGCGGCGGGCCAATAGGGGGTGCTCCTGTGCTAAGTTGCCCGCCTCACTGCACCCCACCAAAAACCAAGCTTTGAGTGCATCCTGTGGTGCATGACCCCCATCCAGGAGCACACCTGCAAGCCTGGGGTACTGCTGCCACCACCCAGACTCAGGTCTGTGTCTGGGACCTGTACCATCCAGGGTATACAGACCCTGTAGACCCAGGGGTTGCTTAACCCACAAGGATATTTCATAGATTTCATAGACATTAGGGCTGGAAGGGACCTCGGAAGACCATCGAGTCCAGCCCCCCGCCCAAAGGGCAGGAAGTCAGCTGGGGTCATAGGATCCCAGCAAGATAAGCATCCAGTTTCATCTTGAAGGTGTTCAATGAAGGCGCTTGAACCACCTCCGGTGGCAGGCTGTTCCAGACGTTGGGGGCTCGGACAGTAAAGAAATTCTTCCTTATGTCCAGCTTGAAACGATCTTGTAGTAGTTTGTGACCATTTGACCTCGTCATCCCTTGGGGCGCTCTGGTGAACCAACATTCCCCCAGATACTGGTGGTCACCTCTGATAAACTTGTAGGTGGCCATCAGATCACCCCTGAGACTGCGCTTTTCCAGGCTAAAGAGCCCCAGGACTCTCAGCCTGTCATTGTAGGGTCTGCTTCCCTGACCTCTGATCATGCGCATGGCTCTTCTCTGGACTCTCTCAAGCTTCTCCACATCCTTTTTGAATTGTGGAGCCCAAAACTGGACGCAGTACTCCAGCTGCGGCCTCACTAAGGCCGAGTACAGGGGGAGAATGACATCCCGGGATTTGCTTGAGAAGCATCTATGGATGCAAGCCAGCGTTTTGGTTGCTTTAGTAGCTGCAGCATCGCATTGCAGGCTCATGTTCATCTTGTGGTCAATGATGACCCCCAAGTCTCTTTCTTGCATAGTGCTACCCAACATAGCACTGCCGAGCCTATAAGGATGCTGTGGGGTTTTTTTCCCAAGGTGGAGACCCTTGCATTTATCAGCATTTAACACCATCAGATTCTCATCCGCCCACTTGCTGAGCCTGTCCAGGTCAGCCTGGATCACCCGCCTGTCTTCTGGTGTGGATGCTTAGCCCCAAAGTTTGGTGTCATTGGCGAACTTGGCCAGCCCGCTTCTGACTCCAGTGTCCACATCATTAATGAAGATGTTGAACAGTATGGGTCCAAGGACAGAGCCCTGAGGGATCCCCACTGGTCACAGGACACCACGATGAGTGACTTCCATCAATTACTACCCTCTGGGTCCGACCCCATCCAGGTGGGGAGACTGAGCTGAAAACTTTCCAGCAATCCAGCAAGTCCTTCATCCATTTCTATCAACCTCTGGATTGGGTCAGAATCCTTTTTCCTTTGACTAATCTGTCCCTGTATGGGCCCAGACTGCAAGTTATGGAGGAGCAGGAAGATCCCGAGAGTCACCGCAGAATCAGCCTCCAGCCAGAGTGTGGACGAGGCAGTGTTCCTGCCTGGAAGGAGACAAGAGCTGGTTATTCCCATGTCAGACAGAGGGTCAAGAGCTAGAAGAGGTGAGCATGCAAAGCTGGGGAGCAGGGAGGTGCAAGTCTCCAGCAAATACTGTGCTCTGGGTTTCCGAGGCAAGAACTTGCTTCTAACGGCAAGCGTGTTTCTGCTTCTGTGGTGACTCCAAGGGGCCCTCAGGCCAGATGGGGACAATCTTTAGTCAGGTTCCTGCTAAGGGACATTTACCTGTGGCTGGGAAGTTGCACAGCGGTTTGACATGGATGGTGGCCGTGCCCCAGCTGGCTGCATTGCTGGCCTTGCAGTGATAGAAGGTGTTGTTGCTGCCCGCAGTGATCTCCAGCTGCAGCTGGGATTGATGCCCTGGGAGCTGCTGGTCCTCTCTGGCTGGGCTCCAGGATGCACCTCGGGACCAGCTGTAGGTGACTCTGTCGGCAGCTGGGACGTGGCAGGACAGGGTCACGTTGCACTTTCCAAGCTCTGAGTGAGCAGAGAGTGCTGTGAGGTTGGGTTGCCGGACTTGGTCTGCAAGGAGAAGTTCTGGCGAGGGACTGACGGTGGTAGGTGCTCCCGAGGGGGTGAGACTGGGGGGAAGCAGGGCCCAGATACTTACCAAACACAGGCACGTGGAAGCAGGTGGTATCGAGCCTGCCAGATGCAGATATTGCATCCATGGAATAGACACCGCTGTCCGACTTCTTAACCAGCTTAATCTGGAGCGAGAGATTCCCGGGATGGAAGGCGATTCTCCTGCCTAACGGGGAGGCTGTGTTGATGTCCACGACACTGTCACTACTAGAAAATGTCACAATCGAATACATCTTTCTAGAGCTGAGTCTCACTCTCCAGGTTATTTCTTCCCAACCAGACAGTTGATTCTCTGGCACTAACGGCATGTTTTCCTCAGTAACTGCAGCCACTTCCTTTTCTTTACAAGCTAGTGCTTCAGAAAAGACTGGGAGCAGGAGACAGCAGGGGGTTAACACACTCCTAAGCCCATGTGGGAAAGGTAGGGTAAAGTAGTTGTACTTCCCTGTCTGGCTTCAAGGGAACTGAGAGCCAGGGGCAAGGCAGGGCTGACAGCCTTGAAAACACGTGGATCCAGGCTTCCCCCAGACCTGGATACGTGCAAACCCCTGTCGGGGCTGAGACAGCCTGTGATGAGCAAATTGCAGGTAGCTCCAAGGAGCACAACCCAATTCAAATGAAATCACCCAGCTCAGGCCCCGTGTTGCTGCTCAGTGGCATGTATGAGGGGTTTTTAACCTTCTGAGGCACTAAACTCTGTGCGAGCCCCCATGCACCGCCTGGACCGAAGCAGCAGCCCCCACCTGCAAACTCCTCCCTCACAGCGATTTCCAAAGCTGCAAAAGCTTCTTTCCAAAATAAAAAGACCACCCCTCCACCCCCCACAATTTCCAGTTTCAAATGCATGTGAAGACCAGAATCCTCTCCGACCAAGGTCCAGGAGACATTCAGAACAGAAACCATCAGGAAACAAGAAGCAAATGCATCTGAGTCCACTAGGCTATTTGTAGGCTTTCTGCCTTGTGTTTCTGTGCAGTGCTCGGTGTTATTTTCTCACCTGTTAGTACAAGGGAGAGTGCTAATACCGGTGTAAGTGCTCATGTGGCTGCAGCTCCCAGGAGCTCCCGAGCTGGGGCAGCGCTGGAACAAATGGCCCCACGGCAAGACCAGGGACTGTTCCTGCCTTGCAGAAACCAGCAGCCTGTGTTCACCCTAGGGAAACTTAGAATGGGTTACCTAGAGAAGTGGAGCCATCTCCATCCTTGGAGGTTTTTAAGGCCCAGCTACACAAAGCCTTGGCTGGGATGATATAGCTGTGGCTGGTCCTGCCTTGAGCAGGGGGTTGGACTCAATGAGCTCCTAAGGACCCTACCAACCCTCATTTTCTGTGGTTCTATATCCTCTCCAGGCTGCACCCGGGGTAAATGCAACCCCTTCTCACTTACCCTGAGCTTGGAAATGCAGGAGGAGGCACAGCAGAAAGGGACAGAGGACTTCCTCCATTGTGGCCGGTGTCTGAAGGGCGAGCAAGCAGCGGGGAGTGAGGCTGGAAGAAGTCAAACAAAGATATGAGTAAGGAGGAACCAGGCTGATTTCCCCATGAAGGGCTCCATCCTGCAGGCTCTGAGTGCCCACGGGTGCATCCAACAGGGAGGTCATTACTAGAAAGCAGAATTGTTCCCAGTGAGACTGACCCACACAGACACCCTTGCAATGAACAGGGAAGGCATCAAGTACTGAAGCAGAGCTGAGTGAACCCAAGTGATGTAGTTGCAAGTGAGGATGGGTCTGACGTACAGCGCCTTCTTGGGGCGTGGGGAGGGAAGCCTCTACTCCTGCCCCGGTAGGATGGGAGCTTGCCGTATGATGAGAAGCATGATCTGTGCTGCAGAGAGCACAAACGCAGTGGCTGCATGCTTCGTGCCTCACGCTCCTTCTCCTCTGTGGTTGGGGAGTGGTCGTACAGGGAGCAAAGCGCTCACAGCAGCACTGAGAGACGTGTAAAGCTGCAGAGGAAAAAACCTCACACCGGTTATGTCACCACTTTAGCAGGAAATAATGGCACAGAGACAGGGGTGGAGGTGGTGGGGTGGGGACATAGAGGATGGAGATGCACACCCTGTGCCTGCAGCTGCACCGTGATGTAAAGGGGAATATTGCCCTTGGCACCCATGGCACGCGAGCAACCCTGAGGGACCTTCCCTGCAATGCCTCTTCCATGGGCCTTATTGGCACTCTCTTGGTCAGGAAGTTTTAAGAGACCCAGCACCCCCCCACTGCTATGGAGCTATCAGAAACGGGGGTCTGGGCAAGCTCTTTCTGGGTCCAGACAGACATCACGCAGCCCTGAAATCTGCATTGAGCCAGCAGGACACCGGGGACCATGGATGGGCCTAGACCAACAAGGCTGCAGTAATAGCAATCAACCCACTCTTACCATCCTCCTCCTCTCTGGAGGTTCAGATGCTGCCACAGCATGGGAGAGACGTTCAGTGTGGGAGCCCAGGACTTCGAGGGAAATGCCCGAGTGATTAAGATGAATTCTGAAGCGATTTAATATGATAATGGCAGTGACTTCCTTCTCTAGGGTTTCCCTCCCTACCTTGCTTGACTCTGTTCTTGCAGAAGTGCATGCATCTCAGGTGTCACCTGGTCCACATGATGATAGCATCCCTGCGCCACCCCGGAGCTGCTTCTCTTCACAACACAGCACGGCCATCCCTATCCTGCAACCGGGGCCTAGGTCCTAGCAGACAACTGGCCCCAGTTTCCTGATATTTTACTTTGTGATGAAGTGCTACTTACCTTTAGCCTGGAAAAGTAGCAGTCAGAGAAGGGCAGGTGGTAGGGCTCCCATCTTCTTGGCAGCGAGCAATGGAGCCAGAGGGTGAGCACAGAATAATCAGACCCTATGGTGGTTATCCAAGTTTGGATCGGCAAAGAGCTGGCAGGGCTAAGCAAAGGATTGGCGAGGGGCTGGTAGCGGGAACACAAGCAAGGAAATAAAGCCACAGCTACCTTGCTTTTTCTTCTTGGTCTGTGGTAATCTGCAGATAACAGAGCCTAGCTCCAGAGAGCTCCACCTGCC
Organism: Alligator mississippiensis; assembly: GCF_030867095.1. Lineage (NCBI taxonomy): Eukaryota > Metazoa > Chordata > Crocodylia > Alligatoridae > Alligator > Alligator mississippiensis. The sequence goes on along the minus strand of NC_081838.1, from coordinate 16,037,375 downwards.
ACGAGACTGGGGTTTACAGGAAAGAAGGTTCCACATTTCACAGAGAAAGCAAACACATGGAAAGAAGCAGGCAGTGGTTTTTCAAGTTCTAAATTTTAAGATAAGTAAAGAGCTGAATGAACCCAAGGCCATTTCCTACTGTTCTTGGCATTTTAGAAGCTCTGATCAACCCAAAAAATGGTCAAAAATGGAGAGAAAAATAAACCTAGAGGTTTCTGATTTTCAGAAGCAACATGTTGATGAAAACAATCAACCAAAACCTATTTATTTGGAAGCAGCCAGCAGAAAAGAATATCACCTGTGGTAGAAAAGTCAGAAACTCAGCAATGGGTTATTTCTGGAATTCAGGAGTCAAAAGATGTAAAGTTTTCATCTCAAAAGGCAAAACGAACCAATAATAATAATAATCGCCATCATCACCACCACCACCATCACCATCATCACTACCACTACCACCATCATCATTATCATCACCACCACCACCACCTTAATCACCACCACCACCATCATCGTCGATGTTCTTTCAGTTTTTAAGAAGTGGAAAAAAAACATGGTTTTTTTTGCAAAGAATTTGGAAAATTCTAGTGAAAAGTTTAATCTCGGCTTTCAGTCAAAACACAAATCTGATGGAAACTTTTCACCCAGGTCCAGTCCAACACAGCCCTGGGGGTCCCTGGCTTAGCCAAGGGGATGCCCCAGCATACGGCACTTCCACAAAAGGGGCCCAAGTAACAGGAGTGCAGAGCACGGGGAGGGCGAGGCAGGCAGGGCTGGGGCAGAGCTGGTCTCCTGTTCATTTCCCTGGGAACCAGCTCCGGAGAGACCTGGCAGGCAGATCCCCGGGGGCTGGGAACTCCCCCACAACATAGTTTTGGGGGCAGTTTTTCCCTGCAGACGCAGCAGAGGACCCTGTGCTCGCACAGTCCCAGGCTCCAGACTTTCCCGACCCACCAGGAACCAGGCACCTGCAGGGATTTCGGGCCACATCTATGCTTTTTCCCATCATGCCCCATGGCACCGTGCTCCAGCACAACCTGCTCCTGCTCCCCCCGCATGGACCAGCCCGGGAAGGAGGCGGCGAGGCCGTGCCAAGGGCGCCCCCACGCCACTGCTCTGGCGCACGGCTTTGCTGCATCTATCTGGGCTTGGCGTGTGCAGGGGGAGGGGGAGGCAGGACATGCTTGAGTGTTGCCCTTGGGTGGCTGGGAGAGGGTGTAGACCTGCAATGAGTCTCCCTACTTCCAGGCAGACCAGTCAGCGTCCCTGGTTATGGGACAGTCCACCCAGGGGGACTGCCCCAGTGCTGGGGAAATGGTGCTCCCAGCTCTGCGGGTCCGGGGGCCCCAGGGGTGAGCTCGGGGGGGAAAGAGGCACCCCCAGACTCACCAAGCACAGACAGACGAAAGTAACTGGTGACATTAGAGCCATTCCTCAGTGTCAGGTCCATGGAGTAGAGACCACATTCTTTCTCCGTGAACGAGTTAATCTGCAGCGAGAGATTCCCAGGGTGGAAAGAGACTCTGTCAGCAAAGGGCTGTAATGAATTGGCCAAGGTGCCTTTCTGATCGTGTCTGAGGATCCAGTGGTGCTTTGGTAGTTCCATTATCCAGTTGATTGCCACCCAGGACGACGGCCATGTCTTGGGCTGCAGCTGAACCGTGTCCCCAACAGCAGCCATCACTTTTATTTCTTGACAACCTGGGGGTTCAGAAGGGCAAGGGGGAGAGGAGGGTTCACAGACTCCTCAGCTCCTGAGAGAAATACAGGCTGATGCACACTTCTCTCGGGTGCAAAGGGCACTTAGAGGCAAGCCGTGTCTTGCATTTTCTACAGAACAAGTAGAAAAGATGCATCTCCCTGGAAGCTCCTGCTGCTTTTCGATATCCCTCATCCTAGCCCAGTGCTCCCCTCTGCAAAGCACGGCACAAACACGGCTCCCAAAGACAGTCTCTGCTCCAAAGACCCCCCCACCTCCCATGCCTGAGTTTGCCCCGGGCTGCACCCGGGAAAGAGCAGCCCCTTGTCACTCACCTCCAGCTTGGACGAGCAGAAGGAGGGAGAGCAGGAGGGGTCCGAGAGCCTCCTTCATCCCAGCTGAGCTGCGGAGGGCAGGCGAGTGCAGACCAGGCGGTGGAGAGCAAGGTTATGTGGCCAGGCTGAAGAAGTCAGATTAAGAAATGATGAAGAAGGAGGAACCAGGCTGAGTTCCCTCTTGAGGGTTCAATCCTATAGGCCCTGAGCCCCCACAAGTTCAAGGAACCCTGCATAAAGCAGGAGAGAGGTGGCTTGAGTGGGTCTGGGCTGCGGCTCCATCACCCAGCAGCAGAGGAAGTGTGAGAAGAGGCCCAGGGCAGCGTGACCGGATGCTAGTCTAAATCTGCTCTCTGCTATCTTGTGGCCATTATTTCTTGTAACCCCCGGGGGCACCTTGGTGAATAAAACCTCACCAATCCCCTTTTGTGCCCCCGTGATGAACTTATAGGCAGCCACAAGGTCACCTCTCAATCTTGTCTTGCGGAGGCTGAAAAGGTCCAGGTTCTCTAGTCTCTCCTCGTAGGGCTTGGCCTGCAGGCCCTTAACCATACAAGTGGCCCTTCTCTGGATCCTCTCCAGGTTATCCACATCCCTCTTGAACTGCGGTGCCCAGAATTGCACGCAGTACTCCAACTGCGGTCTGACCAGCGCCCGATAGAGGGGAACTATCACCTCCTTGGATCTGCTCGTCATGCATCTGCTGATGCATGATAAAGTGCCATTAGCTTTTCTGATGGCTTCGTCACACTGCCGACTCATGTTCATCTTGGAGTCCACTAGGACTCCAAGATCCCTTTCCACCTTTGTGCCACCCAGCAGGTCATTTCCTTGGCAGTAGGTATGCCGGACATTTTTCCTCCCTAGGTGCAGCACTTTGCATTTCTCCTTGTTGAACTGCATCCTGTTGTTTTCCGCCCATTTGTCCAACCTGTCCAGGTCTGCTTGTAGTTGATCCCTGCCCCCCGGCGTGTCCACTTCTCCCCACAGTTTTGTGTCATCTTCAAACTTGGACAGAGTACACTTCACTCCCTCGTCCAAGTCGCTGATGAAGACATTGAAGAGTATCGGTCCAAGGACCGAGCCCTGCGGGACCCCGCTGCCCACACCCTTCCAGGTCGATACCGACCCATCCACCACGACTCTCTGGGTGCAACCCTTTAGTCAATTCGCCACCCACCGGACTGTGCAGTCATCCACGTCACAGCCTCTTAACTTGTTCACCAGTATGGGGTGGGATACTGTATCGAAGGCCTTCCTGAAGTCTAAGTATACAACGTCAACCCCTACACCTGCGTACAGGTGTTTTGTAACCTGGTCATAAAAAGAGACAAGATTCGTCAGGCATGACCTGCCTGCTACAAACCCGTGCTGGTTTCCCCTCAGCATAATTTGTCCTGCTGGGCTGTTGCAAATGTGAGCTTTGATAATTTTTTCAAAGACTTTGCCAAGGATGGAGGTGAGACTGACTGGCCTATAGTTGTCTGGGTCCTCCTTCCTCCCCTTCTTGAAAATGGGGACCACATTGGCCCTTTTCCAGTCCTCCGGGACCTGGCCCATGCGCCACGAGCGTTCAAATATTCCCACCAGTGGCTCTGCTATGATGTCGGCCAGTGCCTTCAGCACCCTCGGATGGAGCCCATCCGGGCCTGCCAACTTAAAGGCATCCAGTTCTTCCAAGTGACTCTGCACCACCTCAGGATCTACGCATGGCAGTCTGGCGCCTTGCTGCTGCCTCTCTACAACCCCAGTGAGAGACTTGTCGTGCCCCTCGCTTAGGAACACTGAGGCAAAGAACTCGTTGAGGAGTTCAGTCTTGTCCCCCCTGTCCGTCACCAATTGCTTCTGCCCATTTAGTAGGGGTCCTATTCCTCCCTGGGCCTTCCTTTTACTCCCTCTATATCTAAAAAAACAATTTTTTGTTATCCTTAACTTGGGATGCCATCCTCAGCTCCATGGTAGCTTTGGCCCATTTAACTGCCTCCCTACAAGCGCAAGCAGAGGAGGTATACTCCTCTTTGGTAATCTCTCCCTGTTTCCACTTTTTATATTCCCCCTTTTAGCCCGTAGGCTGCCCTGCATTTCTCTGGTCAGTCAAGGAAGCTTCCTGGCCCCTTTCCCACTTTTTCCTTGCATCAGGATCGTCTCCCTCTGTGCCTGAAGGAACATTTCCTTAAGGCACAGCCACCCTTCTTGGGCTCCCATCTCTTCAAAACTCCTACTCTGCAGTGCGTCCTTGACTAGTCGCCTGAGTTCATTGAAATCAGCTTTCCTAAAGTCTAGCACTTTCACCCTACTAGTTACCTTACCCACTCGACGTCTTATGATGAATTCTATTATTTGGTGATCACTGTCCCCCAGGTGATTACCGATCTGTAGGTCCCATACCATATCATCCCCCGTTGCCAATACCAGATCCAGTAAGGCATTCCCCCTAGTGAGACCATGTACCTCCTGCATCAGGTGGAGGTCCTGTACACAGCATAGGAACCTGTGTGAACGGTGGGATTTTGTTGTCTGCATCTCCCAGCAGATGTCTGGGTAGTTTAGGTCCCCCATGACTACCGCCTCCTTAGCTTTTATGGTCTCCGAGAGCTGCCTCAGGAGCCCCGAATCTAGTTCTTCCCCTTGGTGTGGGGGTCTGTAGCAGACCCCTACCACCAAATCCCTTTCTCCTTGTACCCTATGTAACCTAACCCACAATCCTTCTACTTTCTCCTCCTTCGATTCTGTCTTGATGACGGTCGATGTATATTGCTCACTGACATAGAGCGCAACCCCTCCCCCTTTCTTCCCCACCCTGTCCTTTCTGTACAGCCTATAGCCCTCAATATGTACCGCCCAGTTGTGGGGGTTTAGAAAAGAGGACATGGACATATGGTAACCCTATCTTGGCAGCGCATGCGCACTTTCACTGGAGGACTCACTGCTGCTGTCCTCATCACTGTCTTGCACTCTGGTTGTCTCTGTGGCGGGCCAGCAGGGGGTGCTCCTGCGTTGAGCCACCCACCTCACTGCGCCGGACCAGCTTTCCGGCTCTGAGTGCCTCCCTGGGGGCATCTCATATCTGGCCAACCCCCTTTCTGGAGCACACCTGCAAGCCTGGGTGTAACGCTGCCACCACCCAGGGTCTGGACTGTTCCTGGCCCTGTGCACCCTGGGAAACACAGACCTAGTAATCCTAGAGGGTACTTGACCCACTGCAAGTACTTGGGGTGCTTCCCTTAGTTTGAAGCACAAATGGTGGTCTTCCTTAGGCAGCTGGACCAAGGGGACCCCAAGGCATAATCTAGACCCCCTCCCAATAAGTCTCCCATGCTAGGTACGGAGAAGACCTTTATTGATTACAAGGAGTAGGTTTGGAATAGGGTACAGGATAGAGCAATATCAGAGAAATACCTTAGAGCAAATGGTGGCATGGTAGCCTTTGCTCACGCATCTGAATTACTGCAAGCTATATATCTAGTTAGATCTCAAGTAGCTTACTCATAAGTATCATGCAGAGGCAGGTGGAGATTCCCTCTGGAGGCAGGCAGTTTACTGACCGTGAGTTTCAAGAGAAAGAGTGAGTTTTAGATGGTCCAGCTTCTCTCTCATCATGGCTGCTGCCCCTCCTCCTGGGCAGTCTTTAACTTATATAGACCTTATGACCTCATTTACCTGATCCAATGAAGGCCAGCAGTTGCTGGCTGCCAGGCAACCAATTTGAAATGCATCACTGGTTGCCAGGTAGACTGGCAGGGTCTCTAGCCCTCTCCCATTCATGATGACATTGCTTAGCACAATAGGGAGCTGAAGCACCCCCCACCCAGGTGTGTGAGGCCAGTCAGTAGGCAGAGGGAGCAGTTTCCCCGCTCCCTCAGGAATGAACCCAGCTCTGGTTACAACTCAGGGTTACCTGAAGAGATGGGGCAGGGGTGTCGGCCCTCTGCAGTGACCATGGTAACCAAATTGTCAGACAGGTCATAAGCTGGATAGCAGACTTTGGGCAGAAACTAAAATGGCATTCTGCCACAGTCTCAACCTCTGCTTCGCTGCCTCTGTCCATTTTCCTCCTGAGGGGTCTTGAAAGCTCCTGTGCCGGGTGTCCCTCTGCCAGAGGGATTTGGCTGCATCTGCACTACCCTCTGCTACCAATTTCTAGTAGTAGGGCTGGAGTCTACTCAAAGTCATTTTAACACAGGCTACCACCTCGAGGTTTGTGTGTCTGTACATTAGGAGGTGCTTGAACTTCCACAGAGTACTCCTGATGCAGGACAGGAAGTGATGGAAGCAGGCCGACAGGCTCTCCTGGTGTTTAGTCAGGTGCCCGTACAGTGCTGCCTCTCTTGATAGCGGTCTGACCCCTGTCACTGCTATGCACAGCGTATTTACCTTCTTCCACATTTCCTTGGTGTATGAACAGGGCCATGGGAGGCGGTCGATAGTCTTTGTGGTGCCTTGGCAGATTGCCCTTGGGCAGCTCAGTCTCCCCGGTTGCCCCTTTCTATTTCTCTGGACTCAGCTGCCCCTCAGGGCTCCTTGCCCTGGAGAGGATCTATGCCAGGAGTGCTGTAGTGTGAACCCCAGCTAGGCCCAGCTCTCCTGGGTCAGGGAGATGCAGCTGGAAAGACAAAAGCTCCCTATGCCAGGCACCAGTCACAGGGCAGTGCAAGAAGGAGCCCAGCTCACTGTTCCACCTCTTTCTCCAGCCTTTGACCCCTCTGTGCTTATATGGGGCCAGGGGGATGGGCTGTGACCCCTATGCACCCACACCTGAAGCCTGTCCCTGCCCAGGTGGGATCAGGTACTGGCATCAAGAACAGGGTACTAGGTTCCTGAGCTCCAAGGCTTGAAGCTATGTCCTAGGTTCTGGGCTGGGACCTCCCCACCCAAGCACCAGCAGTCTGTGCAGAGGGTGGAAAGGGGCAGACTCCTGCAGTTTTGGGGCCATTCTTGGATCCGTCAAGCAGCTGCACTGCTTGGTCCTGAGGCTTTGCTGCACTGTGCCAGGAAGGGCTGTGCTGCATTGGATGAGTGACCAAGCAGGGGCTGCCCCTGGGCAGCAGCAGTTTGTACTGCCCATGTCTGTGGGCCCCTGTGCTCAGCCAGTCCCTACCCTGCAGCTTGCGTGCCGGGGTCTACTGGCCCTGCTGAGCAGGGGAGGAGGTAGCTATGGGGGGGGGTGGGGCGGGGCCTCTACTTTAGGGTGGATGTGTACCCATAGTGCTGGAGGGCTGCATAAGGGACTGGCCTTAGATGCTGGGACTTGGAGCCCCACAGACCCATTGGCTGCTTCTCCTCCATGCTGCAGACAGGACAGGGGCCCCTTGGAAGCTTCAGGCAAATGCCTCCCCCGGTCCCTCCCTCCCAGAGGGGAGCAGGGCTGGTTGGCTGGGCCCTGCTCAGTCCTGTTTTGGATGCTTTCCAGCCATGATGTGCACCACCATAGTCCTGGCAATCAGTATCCCCAGCACCAGCAGCAGGATGAGCCCCTTGGCCTAGCAGTAGGCCAGTGATGAGGCTGGAACAGAGTAAGGCAGTGGGTCAGGGCAGGGGGGAGCAAGCAGCCTGTGGTAGGGCTGGGTCTCTCCCTGGCTGCAGGTGGGCAGAAGTGGGCAGTACCAAGGCGGGTAGGGGCGGGGGGAGTCCTGGGCTGTGAACGGGGGCTACAGCGGGATGGTGCCTGCTGGGGTTGAAGCTGCAGAGTGGGGCAGTCCCAGTGCCTGACACCAGGTCTCTCACAGCAGCACTTGGAGCAGAGGAAATGCCCTTTACTCTACCTGCAGCGATTTGGAAACAGTAGTCGCTGGGTTATAGGTTAACTCAGCGCATCCCTATAGCAGGTTGGCCTGAAGCCTTGAGGGCCATTCCGGGTCTACAAGTCCATCCAGTTAAATCCAACGCTGGATTAATCTGTTGTCCAGCACTATCAATATCTGTATCACCTTGCTTGTACAAGAGGAGAAACTGAGGCATGGAATAACTACGGGCCATCACTTGACAGTATTTAGGTGCCTGATGCCCTTTATATCGACAAGAGCAAAGTGTCTAAATACCTCCCAAGGCCTGAGTGTCTGGCCCATGAGCATGCAAAGCTTGGGAGCAGGGAGGCGCAAGTCTCCAGTGAATATTGTTCTCTGGGTTTCCAGAGACAAGAACTTGCTTCCAACGGCAAACTCATTTCTGCTTCTGGGGTGACTCAAAGGGGCCCTCAGGTCAGACGGGGACAGCCCTTAGTCAGGTTCCGGCTAAGGGACAATTACCTGTACCTGGCAGGTTGCACAGCAGTTTGATATGGATGGTGGCCATGTCCCAGCTGGCTGCATTGCTGGCGTTGCAGTGATAGAAGGTGTCGTTGCTGCCCACAGTGATCTCCAGTTGCAGCTGGGATTGATGCCCCGAGAGCTTCTGGTCCTCTCTGTTTGGCCTGGTGGATGCACCTTGAGACCAGGTAAAGGTGACTCTGTTGGCATCCTGCACCTGGCAGGACAGGGTAACGTTGCACCATCCATGCTCCAGATGAGCAGACAGTGCGGTGAGCTTTGGCCGCATGTAGTGGGTGCACACAGGTGGATATGCAGCCGCTGAGATTGGCCGTTTCCCCCGTGAGAGAAGAGCCAGAGGCACTTTTGCCACCGGTTATGATCGGCCACTGGGAGAAGGCAGGGGGCTAATGGGGCTCAGTCCCCCAAAATGCCAGGGCAACACAGCCACAGGCTGATGCTGTACCAGGGATGGGCGTGTTGGGTTTGCAGCCGGCCCAGCACAGGTGGCAGAGAGTTAAGGTTTCTTTTCTTCCTTTAGTTTCTGGGCTTGGAGGGTGGGGGAGAGATCAAGACCCCCACAGTGCAGTAGGAAGCAGGGTAGGGGCAGGGTCAAATCATTCCCCCTCACCCCTGTCCCGCTCCCTGCTGCACTGTGGGGATTGTCCCATGATGCAGCTTGGCCGGGGCCCCATTCATGGAGAATGTATCCCCGGCCAGGCTGGGTCATGGGCAATTGGAGGCTGGCATCTCCCGCCACTGCGCACACTATGGGGAAGCAGCAGACCCTGTCTCCGAGCCTGAACCCTGCCTGGTGCCAGCCCCAGCCTGGCTCCCTCCACCCCACCCCCACATGGCCCTTTCCCTTCCCCTCTCCCCTTCCTCCACAGACTTTTGCACAGCATGGCGGGGGGGGAGTTTGCATGCATGTGCACGTGCTGAACCCCGCCACACAATTTTTTTTCCCTCCCTCTGCTCCCAGCCCCTTCGTCTGCAATTGGTTGCTGAGGGACCCCCCTCCCCGGTTGGCGATTACTGCTGGTGCCCCCCCTTCCCCTCCCCCTCACCCCCTATGGTCGTCCATGGCTGTGAGGTTGGGTTGTCATACTCAGTCTGCAAAGAGAAGTCCTGGTGAGAGGGGCTGAGGGTGGTAGGTGCCCCGGAAAGGGCAAGCCTTGGGGAAAGCAGGGCCCAGATACTCACCAAACACAGACACACAAAAGCAGGTGGTATCGAGACTGCAGCTATCACATCCATGAACTAGGCACTGCTATCCGACTTTATAACCTGCTCAATCTTCGGCAAGAAATTCCCAGGGTAGAAGGTGATTCTCTTGCCTATTGTGGAGGCTGTGTAGGGGTCCACGCCACTGTCCCTCTTAGCAAGTGTCACAATCTGATATGGCACCCCAGAGCCGAGTCTCACTTTCCAGGTGATTTCATCCCAACCTGAAGGGCGATTATCTGGCACTAACTCCATGCTTTTTTCTCTGTAACCCCCTCCATTTCTTTACAACCTAGCACTTCATAAAAGACTGGGAGCAGGAGAGAGCAAGGGTTTAATACATTCCTAAGCTTGCAGGGGAAATGTGGGGTAAAGTAGTTGCACTTCCCTGTCTGGTTCCAAGGGAACGCAGGGCTGGGGCAGAATTGGGCTAACACCCTGGAGAACAGGTGGATTTGGGCTTCTCACAGACCTGGATACCTGCAACCCCCTGTTGCAGCTGAGACAGTCCTTGACGGCCAACTAGCAGGTAGCTCCACTGATCACAGCCTGTGTGGAGGCCAGTAGTAGAGGGCTCCTGTAGTGAGCCACCCACTTTACTGCGCCCGGCCAAAAACGATGTGCTGAGCGTCTCCCCTGGGGTGTCTAGATCTAGCCAACTTCCTTCCTGGAGCCCACTCGCAAGCCTGGGGTAACCACTGCCACCACCCGGACTTGGGTCTTTGCTAGGACCCTGTACCACCCAGGGTACACAGACCCTGTAGACCTTGAGGGAGCTTAACCCACCGTAGGATTTTGGGGTGCTTCTATTAGCCTAAAGAATTCACAAGCAGCCTGCAGTACAGGAAGAAAGTAAGAAGCCGAGCCCACCTTAGCCAGCCTAGTAAAGTGAGCTAACAAGGCTGGTCCCTTCCCTCTTAAGCACACAAAGAATGGCATGCTGAAACAGATAGATTTATTGATCAAAGAGGGATAGGGTGAGAAAAGAATACAAAACAGCGGAATATAGAAAGAAAACCAACCTTGAGCAAAACAGTATAGGCTTGTTGCCTTTTGATATGCAAATAAACACTTAACTCTAAATTCCTAGCTAGATTTCAGATACGTTACTCACATCTACATCCAGAAGAGTCTGGAGGCCCATAGCTTGATTCAGGGACCAGATGTGTGTCTCTCAAAATGGAGTGACTCTCTTTTAGAGCTTTTATTACCTCATCATTAAGTTCCAGCCATAACCCAGTATGCTCTGACCACGGCTAATGCCAGCTGGCCAGTTTGAAAAACATCAGCACCCTCAGGAGAGGGTTCAGGGTTACACAGGACAACAGAAGAACAAGCTCTCCCACTCCCTCAGGAATTTCTCCAGCCCAGGTCACACGGCTGTCCAAGTGACCAGGTGGAAACAGCACCCAGATTTCGGGGCAGAGGGGGCTAGGCATACTCAGTGCAGGAAAGCAGACAAAGAGAGCCATTTCTTCACATCCTGATTTAAATAAGTCACCCAGCCCAGGACCCATAGTCACCCAGCTCAGCGGCATGTATCTGGGTTTTAACCTTCTGAGATTCACCCAAGTTTAGGGCTGGAAGGGACCTCCTGGGATCATCGGGTCCAGCCCCCTGCTCTAAACAGAAAAAACTGATGGGGTCAAAAAACCTCAGCAACATGTGCACCCAAAAGGCACTAAGCTCTTCCCGCCCTAGCCCCCATGCACACCCATAGGCCCAAGCAGCAGCCCCCAACCTGCAAACTCCTCCTGCGCAGAGATTTCCAAAGCTGTGAAAGCTTTTTTTTTTTCAAAATGAAAAGAGCCCAGCCAGCCCCACAATTTCCCATTTCAAATGCATTTAAAGACCCAATCCACTTCAACTGAGGCCAGGAGACATTCAGAACAGAAACCTTCAGCAGAAGCAGATGCTTCCAGGCCTGCTAGGCTGTTTGCAGGCTGCATGCCTTGTGTGTCTGTGCAGCACTTGGTATTACCCTCTCACGCCTGACACAAGGGACAGTGCTAATACCAGTGTATAGTGTCCATGTGGCTGCAACTCCCAGGAGATCCTGTGCTGGGGCAGTGCTGGAATGAAAGGCACCAGGACAAGGCCAGAGACCGTCTCTGCCTTGCAGAAACCAGCAGCCTGCGTTCACCCTTGGGTTACCCAGGGAGGTGGAGCAATCCCCATCCTTGGAGGTTTTTAAGGCCTGGCTAAACAAAGCCTTGGCTCAGGCTGGGACCGGGGCTGGGGCTGGTTCTGCTTGGAGCAGGGGGTTGGATTAGATGCGACCTCCTGAGGTCCCTTCCCACCCTCATTTTCTGTAATTCTATAAAGTCTACTGCACCAGGGGTACATGCAGGCCCTTGGCACTTACCCTGATTTTGGAAACTCAGGAGGAGACACAGCAGAATGGGACAGAGAGCTTCCGCCATCACAGCAGGCATCTGAAGGGCGAGCAGGCAGCAGGGAGTGAGGCTGGAAGGAGCCAGATGGAGACATGCGTTAGGAGGAACCAGGCTGACTTCCCCGGGTGTATCCAACAGGGAGGACGTTACTAGAATGAAGAATTGCCCCCGTGACTGACCCATGCAGATGCCCTTGCCAGGAACAGTGAAGGCATCCAGTACTGAAGCAAATCTGAGTGAACCCAAGGGATGTGGTAGCAAGGCAGAATGGGTCTGAAATCAGCTGCTTCTCAGGGTGGGGGCCCTGCCCCTGCCCTGGTACGGTGGGAGCTTGCAGAGTCATGGCTGAGAAGCATCTCCTGCACTGTAGACTGCCAGCGCAGCGGCTGCGTGCTTCCTGCCTCATGTTCCTTCTCTTTTGCAGTTGGGGACTGGCCATACAGGGTGCAGAGTGCTCACAGCAGCACCCAGAGATGTGTGAAGCTGAAGGGGAGAAAACTTCATACCAGTTTTCTCACCTCTTTAGCAGCAGATAACAGCAGAGAGATGGAGTGGAGGTGTGGTAAGTGAGGGGAAGCTCAGGTGGAGACAGGCCTCACACAGTGCTGATGCGCTCTTGGTCTCCAGGAGACATGACTGCTGCAGGACCCTTGGCTCCCAGGGTCATCATCCAAGTGCCAGGCAGAAGCAGGAGGAGCATGAGGCTGGAGCCTTCCTCCTCCTGGGAACAAGTGTGGTGGCGGCAAGTGGGGACCGCCCAGAGGTGGCTGCGGTGACAAAGGCAGCGAGAGTGGGCCAAGTGGGGAACACCCGCAGGTGGCCGCGACAGTGTTGGTGGTTAGAAGGGGCGGGGGGGAGTGGCAGTGTCAGCAGTGGTCAATCTTAGGGGGTGCACATGCCCCCACATACCCTCCCTATGCATCGCCTATGGCATCAGTGCTCCTTACTTGGAGCTGGCCCCAGCTTAGGGACAGCAGTGTCCCTGGTGACACAAGTGTCCAGGGATGGGGAGCAGCACCCTGCAAGGTCCCTGTTCCTTGGTCCATGCCCATATAAAGCCTCCCCTTGGGTGCCAGGATGGTGTCTGCAGGAGCAGCAGGGTGAGCTCCAGCAGCAGGGCAGTGTGGAGGCTTGAATGGCGGAGAAGGAGCAGGGTCCAGGGTAGGCATCCCAGGGCTGGCATCCAAGCAGGGGCAGAAGTGCTGGGGCAGACGGCAAAGTGGGCTGGGAACTCCCCTCTGCCAGGACTGGGCTGCACTTGCTGCAACAGGTCAATGGCAGGGTCCTTGGGCAATGGCCTGGCAGTGGAGGTCCTTGGCATGGGCAATTGTGATGGTGGAGCATGCCCTCAGGACTGTGATATAGCTTGATGGGGCTCTTGAGGGGATGTGAGGGAAGATTGCCCCTGGCAGGGCTCAGAGACACAGATGGTGCAGAGGAGGGAAGGTTTATTTAGAAGCTGAAGTTCCCCTTGGAACAAGGGGGTTTTGTACTTCCTGTGTCTGTGGGTCCCTCTGCCTGGCTGGTCCCTGCCCTGCACACTGTGGGCTGGGGTCTGCTGGCCATGCTAGGAAGGGGAGGATACACCTGTAGGGGGGACCCTCTGCTCCAGGGTGCCCATGGGCCTGCAGTGCCAGGGCGCTGCATCAGGGACTGGCCTTCGGCACTGGGACTTAGACCCCTGCAGACCCACCAGCTGTTTCTCCTCCGTGCTGCAGCCTTGCCCAGTCCTTCCCTCCCAGAGTGAGCAGTGATGAGGCTGGAAATAGAGCAAGGCAGTGGGTAAGAGCCAGGGGGAAGTGGCTGGTGATGCTCCACGGTGTTTGCCTTGAGGGGCAGTGGGGATGGGGACAGACCCTGGGGTCCTTCCATGGGGAGGAGGAGCCCTGCAGGGAGCTTGGGGGCTCGGCCCTCCTGCACAGAGATGGTACATGTGGCTCCCTGGGTAGCAGGGTCACAGGAAATGGACTTGGGGAGGGGGTTGGAATCTACAGGGCAGGGATTTGGAGAGGGGAAGGGGCAGCATCTAGAGTCGGGTGCCTCGTAGGGACAAACCTGGCACCCCGATACCTGTTCTCCCCACATGTGGGCTGTGCAGAGCTTCCCCACAGGGCATGTTATCTGCACAAAGGGCCTTGAGAGGCTGTTGTAGAGCTGTTGCTGGTGGAGTTTTGCACTGTGCGGGTGACATTTATCAGAAGATCTGGGTGAGAGATTTTCATGATGGATCCTTAAGCGGTTATACTGGGGTGCTCCGGGTTGCTGCAGCTGTAGATCATGTTGTTGTCTCCACTGGGGATGGTGCAGCTCAGGGCGATGTTACAGGGTCCATTTCTACAGTTGTGGGCACTGCAGTGAATCGTGGGCTGAGGCACCCGCTCTCCAGGGAGAGGAAAGGAATCAAAATGGGAGAATATGGATGGATGTGAAGGAGAAAAAATAGCACCCTGCCTTCATGCAAGCATCTCCCTGAGAGTACTGGGGGAGCAGAGCACCTCAGACCACCAGGTGACAGAGCAGACAAGAAAAAGGCCCATCAGCCCCCCCCCTCAGGTGATGCTGGGTCCCTGTAGGAGGCTCCTGAGGGGTGGAAGACCCCCGCAGGGATGTGTCCGGTGTGAGATGCCCCTGGTGACTGATATTTCTAACCAGGGTCCTTGCTCAGAAATATCCACACTCGTGAGCTCAGGAGGTGACAAGGGCGCTGCACAACATGTCTTTATTCCGACTGCAGCTGTAACGCTCAGAGCCCGGATCTGTCCAGTGCCCCCCGCTTGGCTGATGTGTGGGGAAAGCAGAGACTGCTCCCCTGGACCGGGCACAAGCACGAGTTCTCATCCTGCCCCTTCCACAGAGGGTGAACATCTCTGTGCCCTTCCCAGACCTTTCCATTAACTAGGCTGTCACAACTTGATGTAGCGGAGAGAGAGCCTCAGTGGGCAGAGACGTAAAACTCCTACATGATTGAATAATCTTTGCTACACAGTTTTAAAAAAAACAACCTAAGACTCACCATAGCCATGCAGTGTGAAATGGCTGGTAAATATGATTTTATCCGTGTTGACTCTAGCTGTGTAGGACCCCGCGTCCTCCGGCCTCAGGTCGGTGATGTGCAGTGCGAGGCCGGCGTTGGGGACACGCAGGCGGCCCCTATAGCGCCTGTCTGTGACAAGGACACTCGCGGGGTCTCCTGGTCCCGCCGATGCTAGACTCTCTGTGCCAATCGTCCAGACAGCAGTATCTAATGTCTCCCCTGCCGGGATCTCGAGAGGAAACGTGACCGTCTCCCCCGCGGTCCCGACCAGCTCTGTCGGGGCTGCGTCTGCACCAGCTCCGGACCATGCTGCACTTGCCGGGGAACAACACGGACTGAGGGCGACCCCCGCGCACACGGGCATTGCCCTGCCCAGCCCCGGGCACCCCTGTCCACACAGCCCCGCCCCGCCCCGCCCGCTCCTGCCGCTCCGGGTGCAAGGTCCCTGTCCCGGCCGGGCAGGGGCAGGTCCGAGGCTGTCGTGCCGCCGGCCCCGGCCTTTGCCCCCGGCCTCCCCCGCCGCCGGCCCTGCCCCGCTGCGGGGCTCGCCCTGCCGGGAGCTCGGCGCTGCCCGCGCCCTTCCCGGGCCCGCCCGCCCCGGCCCGGCCCGGCCCGGCCCGGCCCGGCCCGGCCGCGCTCCCCGGCCCGCGGCAGCGCCAGCAGGAGCAGGAGGAGGCGCGGGGCCCCGGCCATGCCGGGCACGGCGCTGGGCCGGCGGCTGCGGCCGCTCCGGGGAGGCGGCGGCTCCGGCCACGCTGCTCTCGGCCCGGGCCAAGCGGGAGGCGGCGGCCACGGACCCACAGCCCGCCCGGATCTGCCGGGGAACCAGCGGGCCCGGCTCGCCGGGGCCAGGGCGATGCGGCTGGGAGGACACGAGCTCCCCGCACCCAGCGCAGGGAGGAGCCATGTCCGATACGGGGCAGGGGACGGGGTGACCCCCGCGCACCCCCTGCAGCCGGCGCTGGACCCTTCCCGGGCGGGTCCCCGCTGCGGGTCAGTCCGCACAGCCCTGCGGAGGGAGGCGAAGGGCCACAGGGCCTGGGCAGCTCTCAGCACGGAGGCGATGGTTTCCTCTCCAGATCTGCCGGGCAGACAGCCCCGAGCACGGGAACAGCAGATAACACCCCAGTGCCCTGGTCCGGCCTGCATGAAAGGGGACCCGGGGTGGGGGCTGCACAGAGCCTGGCATGAAGGGAGCTGGGCACGGATAGCACGGAGGCTGAGCCCCCCTGGGTGCCGGGGTGGGTGCGAGTGGATAGGACACTGCGGGGTGGGGAGGAGGTTTGAGCTTGGCAGGGTTCAGATGCACAGAGTAAAGATTTATTCAGAGATCACATATATATATATTTTTAAACACACACACTCTCTCTCTCTCTCTCTCTTATATATACATATACATCATCTAGCAAACCTTTTTCACACACTTTAAACCACATTAAATCCTGTGTGCCTGTTACAATGAACACACCTGTGCACCCACGCTCCCGCTCACCACTCTGCAATCCTTTCCCTATTTCAATTGCAGTCTCTTAGTCCTAGTCCCCATTCCAGGGTTTACATTCACAGTTCACTCCCTGTCATAGTCACTGTTGCTTCTGGTGCTGCTAACACTGCTGCTGTTATTGTCGCTGTCTCCTGGTCCAGTTGTCTTGCTGTCCTTTTCCTTCTCCCTGTCCGCTCCCTCTTTCGGGAGTCCTTGAAGAGCCTGTGCCAAGTGTCTCTTTGCCAGGTGGAGTTGGCTGTATATTCTCCGTCCTCTCCCACCAATTTCTGGTAGTAGGATTGGAGTTCACACAGGAACATGTTAACACAGTGTTTCCTCGAGGGTTTTGTGTCTATACATCAGGAGGTTCCTGCATTTCCACAGGGCATTCCTGATGCAGGACGTGAACTGGCTGAAGCAGGTTGTTGGGGTCCCTTGGTGTTTAGTCAGGTGTCCGTACAACACTGCCTCCCTTGTCATCAGCCTGACTCCTGTCACCTTTTCACAGAGCTGGT
Source organism: Alligator mississippiensis (assembly GCF_030867095.1). NCBI lineage: Eukaryota > Metazoa > Chordata > Crocodylia > Alligatoridae > Alligator > Alligator mississippiensis. The sequence continues at coordinate 16,020,447 of NC_081838.1, read as the reverse complement.
TTACCTTTTTCCACACCCCCTTGGCATACGGGCAGAGTCATAGCAGGTGATCAATGGTCTCTGTTGCACTTTGGCAGATATGGCTGGGGCAGCTGGGTCGAGTCCCTTGCCCCTCTCTGTGTTTCCATGCCCACATGGCTTGGCAATCGTCATTAGGGAGCAGCTCCATGGTCGATAGCATACCTCTGGCTCTGACCGCCTTCTGTATCTTCTTGTGCCAGCTGTCCCGCAGGGCTCCCTGCCCCAGAGAGAAGCAATGTTGGCAGCTCTGTAGGGTGAACCCCAGCAGGGCCCAGCTCTCCCATGGGCCAGGGAGATGGAGATGGAAGGACATAAGCTCCCCACACCAGACACCAGTCCCAGAGCAGTGCAAGAAGCCCAGTTTACTGCGCCACCTTCTCTTTCAGCTTTGGACACCTCTGTGCTGATATGGGGCAAGCTGTCTCTGCCAAGGCAGGTTCAGACACTGGCATCAAGAACAAGGCACCACACCCCAAGCACCAGGGATTGGAGATTTGTCCTTGCTGGGGCAACTCCTAGGTCCTGGGCCACTGGGATCCCCCCACACCCAGCAGCACCACTCAGTGCAGATGGTGGAAAGGGGCAACTCTTGCAGTTTTGGGGCCATTCTTGGATCCATCAAGTGGCTGTACTCCTGGGTCCTGAGACTTCACTGAGCTGTGCTCAAGCAGGGGCCACCCCCAGGCAGCAGCCTGGTGGTGTCTGTGGGTACCTGAGCCCAGCTGGTCCCTACCCTGCAGGCTGGGTGCTGGGGTCTGCTGGCTCTGCTGGGTAGGGGATGAAGCAGCCATGGGGGGACCCTCTGCTCCAGGATGCCCATGTGTCCACTGTACCAGAGCACAGCATCAAGGACTGGCCTCCGGTGCTGGGACTTGGGCCCCTGCAGACCCACCGGCTGCTTCTGTGGTTGCAGTTGGCCTGGGACAGGAACCTCATGGAAGCTGCAGGCCAATGCCTTGTTCGGGCCCTCCCTCCCAGAGGGGAGCAGGGCTTGGTGGCTGGGCCCTGCTTAGTCCCATTTTGGCTGCTTGCCAGCCATGATGTGCACTGCCACGGCCCTGGTGATCAGCGCCCCCAGCACCAACAGCAGGATGAGCCCCTTGGCCTGGCAGTAGGACAGCAACGAGGCTGGAACAGAGCACGACAGCGGGTCAGAGCCGGGGGAGCAATCAGCCTGTGTTAGGGCTGGGGTCCCTCCCTGGCTGCACCTGGGCAGGAGCGGGCAGTACCAGGGAGGGGGAGCCCTGGGCTGCGAAGAATGCAAGCCAGAGCGGGACGTGCCTATTGGGGTTGGGGCTCTAGAGTGGGGCAGTCCCAGTGCCTGACACCAAGTGTCTCGCAGCACCACTCGGAGCAGAGGAAACTCTCTTTACTGTAAGTACCACAATGGGGAAATGGTAGTGAGCTCAGGCCCCGGTTTCCACAGAGCTGTGGGGAAGTGGTGCGCAAGTGGCAGCTGAGCCGGCCATCACGAGACCAAGCAGTCACAACACAGCTGGGCCCTCTCGGTATGTATCCAGTTGTTTTCATGCAGCTGCTGCCAGGACTCGGGCTACAGGTCATCCCCGTGTATTCCTGTGTGGCTGGGTTAAAGGTCAGCCCAGTGCATCCTAGGCTGGGGGTGCATGCTGTGGGTCAGGAGTAAGGGGTCCCATGGGACAGTGGGGGGATGGGGGGCTATGGTTTTGGAGTGAGGAACACCAAGCTCAGCAGAGGGAGAGTTGCAGGTTGGGAGTGAAGGGCAATGGGCTGTGTGGGGAGTGTGGCTCTGGACTGAGGGTCATCATGGCTGCTTGCCAGCCTGGGGAGCCATGACTGGTCTACAGGTCCATCCAATGAATTCCTACAGTGGGTCAACCTGTTGTCCAGTGCTATCAACATCAGAATTACCTTGCCTGTACAAGTGGAGAAATGGAGGCATGGAATAACTATGGGCCATCACTTGACAGTATTTAGGTGCTTAATGCCCTTTATATCCATATAAGTGAAGTGTCTAAATACCTTCTGAGGCCCAGCCCTAAGTGTCTGGCCCATGAGCATGCAAAGCTTGGGAGCAGGGAGGTGCAAGTCTCCAGTGAATATTGTTCTCTGGGTTTCTGGAGACAAGAACTTGCTTCCAACAGGAAGCTCGTTTCTGCTTTGGGGTGACTCAAACAGGCCCTCAGACCAGACAGGGACAACCCCTAGTCAAGTTCCTACTAAGGGACATTTACCTGTGGCTGGGAAGTTGCACAGCGGTTTGACATGGATGGTGGCCGTGCCCCAGCTGGCTGCATTGCTGACGTTGCAGTGATAGAAGGTGTCATTGCTGCCCACAATGATCTCCAGCTGCAGCTGGGATTGATGCCCCGGGAGCTGCTGGTCCTCTCTGGCTGGGCTCCAGGATGCACCTCGGGACCAGCTGCAGGTGTCTCGGCATCCTGCACCTGGCAGGACAGGGTAACATTTTACCATCCAAGCTCTGGGTGAGCAGAGAGTGCTGTGAGGTTGGGCTGCCAAACTCAGTCTGGAAGGAGAAGTCCTAGTGAGAGGAGCTGAGGGTGGTGAGTGCCCCCGAATAGGTCAGACTGGGGGGAAGCAGGGCCAGATACTCACCAAACACAGACACATGGAAGCAGGTGGTATCGAGACTGCCGGATGCAGATGTCACATCCATAAAATAGATACCACTGTCTGACTTCTTAACCAGCTCAATCTCCAGTGAGAGATTCTCAGGATGGAAGATGATTCTCTTGCCTAGCGGGGAAGGTGTGTTGAGGTCCACACGACTGTCCCTCTTAGACATTGTCACAATTCAATAATACCCTCCAGAGCTGAGTATCACTTTCCAGGTGATTTCATCCCAACCAGACAGTTGATTTCCCCTGTAGCTGCAGCCACTTCAATTTCTCTACAGTTCAGTACTTGAGAAAAGACAGGGAGCAGGAGAGAGCAAGGGGTTAATACATTCCTAAACCCAGGGGAGGAACATGGGGTAAAGTAGTTGCACTTCCCGGCCTGGCTCCAAGGGAACTCAGAGCCAGGGGCAGGGCTGGGCTGCCAGCCTGGACAACACGTGGAACTGGGCTTCCCACAGACCTGGATACATACAACCCCGCCATCGGGGCTGAGACAGCCCTTGATGAACAACTCCACCAAGCTGCTCCAACAAGCACAACCCCCTTTAAGTAACAGTCATGCAGCCCATTCCCTTGGTGCTGTCCAGCGGTGTGTTTGAGGGGTTTTAACCTTCTGAAACACTAAGTTCTGCCCTATTCCCCCTGCCCACCCCATGCACCCTACAGACCAAAGCAGCAGCCCCCCACCCGCAAACTCTTCCTACACAGAGATTTCCAAAGCTGCAAAAGCTTCTTTCTAAAAGGCAAGGCCCCCACCCTCCATCCACCCATCACAATTTTCCATTGTGAGCACATGTAAAGACACAAAACTTTTCTATCCAGTTCTGGGAGACATTCAGCACAGAAACCTTCAGAGGACAAGCAGATGCTTCCAAGCCTGCTAGGCTGTTTGCAGGCTGCATGCCTTGTGTTTCTGTGCAGTACTCGGTGTTATCCCCTCACTCCTGGCACAAGGGACAGTGCTAATACTCCTGTAAGTGCCCATGTGGCTGTGCTCCCAGGAGCTCCCGTGCTGGGGCAGCGCCAGAATGAACAGCAGCATGGCAATACCAGAGACAGTCCCTGCCTTGCAGAAACCAGCAGCCTGCACTCACTCCAGGGTCACCCGGAGGGGTGGTGCAATCTCCATCCCTGGAGGTTTGGAAATAGCAATCTCCATCCTTGGAGGCTAGACAAAACCTTGGCTGGGATGATGTAGCTGGGGCTGGTCCTGCTTTGAGCAGGGCATTGGACTTGATAAGGTCCCTTCACACCCTCATTTTCAGTGATTCCAAAACCTTTCCTGGCTGGACCAGGGGTAAATGCAGCCCCTTGACACTTACCCTGACCTTGGAAATGCAGGAGGAGGCACAGCACGAAGGGACAGAGAGCTTCCTCCATCATGGCAGGCATCTGAAGTGCGAGCAGGCAGCGGGGAGCAAGACTGGAAGGAGTCAGAGACTTGAGTAAGGAAGAACCAGGCTGATTTCCCCATGGAGGGCTCCATCCTGCGGACCCCAAGTGCCCGCAGGTGCATTCAACCAGGAGGATGTTACTGGAATGCAAAATTGCTCCTGGGGAGACTGACCCATGCAAACGCCCTTGCCAGGAACAGTGAAGGCATCAAGTATTGAAACAGATCTGAGTGAGCTGGAGGGATGTGGTTGCAAGCCAGGATGGGTGTGACTGTACAGCGTGTTCGGGGGGGGGGGCACGGAGGGCTCTGCTCTTACCCTGGTACAGTGGGAGCTTGCAGAAACATGACTGAGAGGCATCCTCCACACCGCAGACACTTCCAGCACAGTGGCCACATGCTTCCTGCCTCACGTTCCTACTTCTCTGCAGTTGGGCAGTGGCCATACAGGGTGCAGAGTGCTCACAGCAGTGCTGAGAAATGTGTAAAGCTGCAGAGGAGAAAACCTCATACCGGTTCTGTCACCACTTTAACAGGAAATACCGGCACAGAGACTGGAGGGGAGGTGGGGGGAGGGAGCTGGAGGACAGAGAGAGACTCCCAGAGCCTACAGCTGCACCGCGAGGTGAAGGGGAACATTGCTCTTGGCACCCATGGCATGAGAGCACCCTGAGGGACCTTCCCTGCAATGCCTTTTCCATGGGCCTTATTGCTACTCTCTTGGTCGGGAAGTTTTAAGAGACCCAGCACTAAGGGACTACGTATGGGTGAAGGGAGGGTGTGCAGGGGCACAGGGGAGTGGGTGCATTTATTGTAACAGCAACGCAGGTTTCTTAATGCAGTTTAAGATGTGCAATGGAAAGTTTATGATAGAGGATGTGTATATAGAACTCTCTCTCTCTATATAGAAATATATTTTATTAAAAAAAAATTCAGCACACCCTGCTGCCATGGAGCTATCAGGACAGGGTTTCCAGGCAAGCGCTTTCCGGCTCCAGACAGGCATCACACAGCCCTGAAATCTGCATTGAGCCAGCAAGACACTGGGAATATGGATGGGCCTGGACCTTCAAGGCTGCAGTAACAGCTATCATCATCCTTGTTACCATCCTCCTCCTCTCTGGAGGTTGAGACACTGCCACAGCATGGGAGAGGCTTCCAGTGTGGGAACTCAGGACTTCGAGGGAAATACCTGAGTGACTGAGATGAATTCTCAAGCGATTTAACATTGATAATGGCAGTGATGGGAATGATAATGTCACAGTGCTCTAGGACTTCCTTCTCTAGGGTCTCCCTCCCTACCTTGCTTGACTCTGTTCTTGCAGAAGTGCATGCATCTCAGCTGTCACCTGGTCCACATGATGATAGCATCCATGTGCCACCCCAGAGCTGCTTCCCTTCACAACACAGCACAGCCATTCCTATCCTGCAACTGGGGCCTAGCTCCAGCAGACAACTGGCCCTGGTTTCTTGCTATTTTACCTTGTAATGAAGTGCTACTTACCTTTAGCCTGGAAAAGTAGCAGTCAGAGAAGGGCAAGTGGTAGGGCTCTCATCTTCTTGGCAGTGAGCAATGGAGCCGGAGGGTGAGCACAACATAATCAGTTCCTATGGTGGTTATCCGAGTTTGCATGGGCAAAGAGCTGGCAGGGCTAGGTTAAGGTTTGCTGGGGGGTGGGGAGGCAGTGAATGCCCCTGATATTGGGATGACAAGCAAGGAAATAAAGCCACAGCTACCTTGCTTTTTCTTCTTGGTGTGTGGTAAATCTGCAGATAACAGAGTCTAGCTCCAGAGAGCACGAGACTGGGGTTTACAGGAAAGAAGGTTCCACCTTTCACAAAGAAAGCAATCACGTGGAAAAAAGGGGGCAGTTGTTTTTGAAACCCTACATTTTAATATAAGTAGAGAGAACTGAATGAAACCAAGGGCATTTCCTACTTTTCTGGGCTTTTAGGAAACTGATCAACCTAAAAGCTGGTCAAAAATGGAAAGAAAAATAATCCTAGAGGTTTCTGATTTTCACAGGGAACATTTTGATGAAAACAATCAACCAAAACCTTTTTATATGGGAGCAGCCAGCAGAAAAGAATATCAGCTGTGGTAGAAATATCAGAAACTCAGCAATGGGTTATTTCTGGTTTTCAGGAGTCAAAATATGGAAGGCTTTAATCGTAGAAGGCAAAACAAGCCAAGATTAATAATAACAATCACCGTCATTATCATCATCACCATCACCACTGCTATCTTCATCATCACCACCACTATCATCATCATCCTCACTACCACCACAGTCACCACCATCATCACCACCACCACCATTATAATCATCATCATCTTCTTCATCACTACCACCACCATCACCATTATCATCATCTTCACCACCACCATCATCATGGGTGTTCTTTCAGTTTTTATGAAGTGGAAAAAAAAATGAATTTTTTTGCAGAGAATTTGGAAAATCCCAATGAAAATGTTCATCTCAGCATTCAGTAAAAAAAATAAAATAAAAATCTGATGGAAACTTTTCACCCAGGTCCAGTCCAACACAGCCCTGGGGGTCCCTGGCTTAGCCAAGGAGATGCCCCAGCATACGGCACTTCCACAAAAGGGGCCCAAGTAACAGGAGTGCAGCGCACGGGGAGGGCGAGGCAGGCAGGGCTGGGGCAGAGCTGGTCTCCTGTTCATTTCCCTGGGAACCAGCTCCCGAGAGACCTGGCAGGCAGATCGCCCGGGGCTGGGAACTCCCCCACAACATAGTTTTGGGGGCAGTTTTTCCCTGCAGACACAGCAGAGGATCTTATGCTCCCAAGTCCCAGGCTCCAGACTTTCCCGACCCACCAGGAACCAGGCACCTGCAGGGATTTCGGGCCACATCTACGCCCTTTCCCAGCATGCCCCATGGCACTATGCTCCAGCACAACCTGCTCCTGCTCCCTCCGCATGGACCAGCCCAGGAAGGAGGTGGCAAGGCCGTGCCGAGGGCGCCCCCACGCCACTGCTCTGGCGCACGGCTTTGCTGCATCTATCTGGGCTTGGCGTGTGCAGGGGGAGGGGGACGCAGGACGTGCTTGAGTGGTGCCCTTGTGTGGCTGGGAGAGGGTGTAGACCTGCAATGAGTCTCCCTACTTCCAGGCAGACCAGTCAGCATCCCTGGTTATGGGACAGCCCACCCAGGGGGACTGCCCCAGTGCTGGGGAAATGGTGCTTCCAGCTCTGCGGCTTCTAACTAGGTTCCCCAAGGCCAGAGACCCAGCCCCACCAGTCTGCCAGGCTCTCAGATGAACCAGACCAGGATGGAGGCTGGGGCACCTAAAGCATCCTCATGGATGCTAGGCCCCTTCCTCTGGTTTCATTCAGGTCAGGCTCACGAACCAGCTCCATAGGACCCAGGAAGATGCTAAACATCCCTGTCCCCACTCATATGTCTGGTGCAAAGGGGGCACTTACCTGTGTAGTTGCACAGCGGTTCGACATCGATGGTGGCCGTGCCCCAGCTGATGGCATTGCTGACATTGCAGTGATAGAAGGTGTTGTTCCCGCTTTTAGTGATCTCCAGGTGCAGATCGGCTTGATGCTCTTGGAGCAAATGGTCCTCTGGGGCTGGGTGTGAAGATATGCCTCGAGACCAGCTGTAGGTGACCCAGGCAGCTTTGGGCACCAAGCAGGACAGGGTAAGGTAGCACCGTCCACACTCCTGGGAAGTAGATGCCTTGATCTTGGGCTGCCGGACACGGTCTGGAAGGAGAAGTCCCAGTGAGAGGGGCTGGGTGCCTCGGGGGTGAAGGTGGGGGGAAAGCGGCACCCCCAGACTCACCAAGCACAAACAGACGAAAATATTTGGTGACACTAGAGCCATTCTTCAGCGTCAGGTCCATGGAGTAGAGGCCACTTTCTTTCTCCGTGACCGAGTTAATCTGCAGCGAGAGATTCCCAGGGTAGAAAGAGACTCTGTCAGCAAAGGTCAGTAATGGATTGGCCGAGGTGCTGTTCTGATCATGTCTGAGGATCCAGTGGGTCTGTGAACTGAATTTCATTATCCAGTTGATTGCCACCCAGGATGACGGCCATGTCTTTGGCTGCAGCTGAACCGTCTCCCCAACAGCCACCACCACTTTTACTTCTTGACAACCTGGGGGTTCAGAAGGGCAAGGAGGAGAGAAGGGTTAGCAAATTCTACAGCTTGTTAGAGAAATACAGGTTGCCACACACTTCTCTCGGGTGCAAAGGGCACTTAGAGGCAAGCCGTGTCTTGCATTTTCTACAGAACGAGTAGAAAACATGCATTTCCCTGGAAGCTCCTGCTGCTTTTCGATATCCCTCATCCATGGCCCAGTGCTCCCCTCTGCAAAACACGGCACAAACACAGCTCCCAAAGACAGTCTCTGCTCCAAAGACCCCCCTCTCTCATGCCTGAGCTCGCCCCAGGCTGCACCCAGGGAAGAGCAGCCCCTTGTCACTCACCTCCAGCTTGGAGGAGCAGAAGGAGGGAGAGCAGGAGGGGTCCAAGAGCCCGCATCATCCCGGCTGAGCCACGCAGGGCAGGTGAGTGCAGACCAGGCGGTAGAGAGTAAGGTTATGTGGCCAGGCTGAGGAAGTCAGATCAAGAAATGATGAATAAGGAGGAACTAGGCTTAGTTCCCTCTTGAGGGTTCAATCCTGCAGGTCCTGAGCTCCCGACAAGTGCAAGCAACCCTGCATAAAGCAGGGGAGTGGTGGTTTGAGCAGGGCTGGGTTGTGGCTCCATCATCCAGCAGCAGAGGAAGTGTGAGAAGAGGCCCAGGGCAGTGTGACCGGATGCTGGGTCTCCCTTCCAGCACCCTCATGCCCTGATCCTGCTGGGGCATGGGAAAACCCTGACTCAGGGGTACCACATGCAACATAGAAACCCCCTCCCAATGCAGCCGGCTGGCACTTTTTCCTGGTCCATTCATGGTTGCACAACGGGGAATGGGCAGAGAAGTGCAATGACAGGGCGAAACTGCATGCAGCAAATATCTTTACTGGAAATTTGCTGCACGGGAATAAGGAAGAGGGCAGATTGGGGGATGGAAGAGGTTAAAGGAGGACAGGGTGGTTAATACTGCTATCCCCAGGCAGCTAAGTCAGGATCCATAGGACTGCCCACCCTTTCCCACTCCTTCGCCTTGCTCCAAGCCGGGACAGGAGCCAGCCTCAGCCCCGGCATAGCCAAGAGCTTTCTGCGCTGACCTAGTGCAGTACATGCTATTCCTGTTGTTGTTACCTGTGTGATGGCCCCAGGGCCAGGTCGGCCACTGTCACAAAGGCACCTATTGCACCTGATGCATGAGACAAACACGGACCCTAGGGTTGATCTTACATCAAAGTGCCACTGCTCGTGCCTGCCAATCCAGTGCGGATGAGTTATGTACCAGCCATAGGATGTCCAACTTCCCCCCATCCAGACCCACATGCCCTGCTGGCTCAAAGGAGCAAATCCTGCTCAGCCAGCTGAACCATCTCAGCGTTTCCAGGATCCCAGGGCTCTAATCCAAACTGGGTCCCGTGTGCACGGTGAAGCTGTGGGTTGGCATCCTAGTGAAAATGCCAGGAGGATTTCCCAGCCCCTGGCTCACTGACCTGAAATGCCCTTTGTTACCCCAAAAAATGTGCTGCCCCATTACACTTGTCTGCTGAGTACTGAGCAGTTGGGCTGAGATTGCTTCCCATGAATGAATGGCTGCAATACTGTGACACTGAAACCATGCAAGGAGGCTATGCTCACTTCTAATTTTTTTTTAAAACGAATTCTGTTTCCAGGCCAGATCTGTTCTGAATTAAGTTCCAGATTGGTGCCAGTTTATGTGGTGCTACCACCAGCCTGTCTCGTCCCACCAAGGCTCTTCACCCTGGGGCTTTGGATACTTCCATAATCCATGGCAGGCTCCTGCATGCAAGGTCCAAGCCTGGAGGCCTTGGGGTTCAGATGCTGCCTCATCTAGCTTGCACTGAGCCAGAAGGAGGAAGCTAGAGGGAGAGCCTCACAGCAATCCCTCATCACTATAATCTGTGTAGCCAAAATCCTTGCCTTGGAGGCATTTGCAGCCATGGTGCAAGGGACAGGCCTCCACCCTCAAGTACAGCTTGCAATCGGAGGATCATAGAACATGAGGGTTGGAGGGACCTCAGGAGGTTGCATCTAGTCCCACCCCCTGCTCAAAGCAAGATCAGCCCCAGCTGCACCATCCCAACCAAGGCTTAGTCTAGCTGGGTCTTAAACAACTCCAAGGATGGAGACTTCACAGCCTCTCTGGGTTACATATTTCAGTGTTTCACCACCCTGCTAGTGAGAAAGCTTTTTCCTAATATCCAACCTAAGCCGCCCTTGTTGCAGCTGGAGCCCATTGCTCCTTGTTCTACCATCTGCCACCAGTGAGATGAGTCCAGCTCCTTCCTCTTTGCAACCACCTGCAAGGAGTTAAAGGCTGCTATTTAATTCCCCCTCATCTTCTCTTCTGCAGACTAAATAAGTCCAGTGCCCTTAGCCTCTCCTCACAAGTCATGTCCCCCAATGCCCAAACCATTTTCTTTGCCCTCCGCTGAACTCTTTTCAATGTGTCCACATCCTTTCTGTAGTGGGGGGCCCAAAACTGGACACAAGACTCCTAATGTGGGCTCCCCAGTGCTGAATAGAGGGAAAGAATCACTTCCCTCCAACTGCTGGCAGTGCTCCTACGGATGCAGCCCAGGATGCCTTTAGCCTTCTTGGCACCAAGAGCACACTGTTAGATGATATTCATCTCCTTTTCCCCAGGTCCTTTTCTGCAGTGCTGCTGCCCAGCCAGTCGGCCCCCAGCCTGTACCGCCACATGGGATTGCTCCGTCCTAAGTGCAGGACTTTGCACTTGTCCTTGTTGAACCTCATGGGACACCTTTTGGCCCAGTCCTCCAATTTGTCTAGGTCACTCTGAATCCCAGCCCTACCCTCCAGCTTATCTACTACTCCCCCCAGCCTGGTGTCTTCTGAAGTCTTTCTGAGTATGCACTGCATCCCATCCTCCAGGTCGATGATGGAGACATTGAACAAAACTGGCTCCAGGACTGACCCCTGAGGCATTGCTCTTGATACCGGCTGCTTCTGTTTGCCAAATGTGGTTACCTTTAACTGGGAGTCTCTATTCCAAGGTCATCTTTTCATTCTTAGGTTGAGGTAGGTTTGCTCTGACTGTTCCTCTTGTGCTCAGGCTATATTTATTCAATTTAGTTAGCCAACTCTCCAATTTGTTTTAAGACAGAGACAGTATTTTTCCATCTGCTCCTTTGCCTGGATGCTTGTCTCGACCACAAGTTAAGCATGCAGCTTAAGCTAATCACAAAGATCAAAACCCAGGTCTGAAGGCCTCTGGGTCCCAACACAGCACCCTGCGGGGTCCCTGCTCCTGGGTCCATGTCTGTGTAAAGCCTCCCCATAGGCACCAGGGCCGGTGTCTGCAGGAGCAGCAGGGCGAGCCCCCTGGCCCAGCAGTGTCATGGCTGGGCAGAGGTGCAGAAGCAGGGACCAGGCCAGGCACCTGGGAGGGCATGTGCCCAGGGCAGGCTTCCAAGGGGGCACAGAAGTGCAGGGGCAGGGGGCAAGGCTGGCCAGGCGCTCCCCTGTGCTGTGGGTGGATTGGGCTGGGCTCACTGCAAAGGGGAAATGCCATGGGTGGGGGGAGGGGGTGGATGTTGGGCACTAGCCCTGCCAGTGGATAGCCTGGCATGCAAGGACTATGACATGGGCAACACTGATGCCTGAGCATGTCCTGAGTGCTGTGGTGCAGCCCCTAAGGCTATTGTGAGGGTGGGGGAAGCATTGCCCCTGACATGGTTCAGAGACGGAGGAGGGAAGGTTTGTTTAGAGGCTGCAGTTTCCCTGGGGCAGTGATGTTTAGTAATGCCCGTGTCTTCGGGCCCATAAGTCCAGACAATCCCTGCCTACATAGGGGGTCCTGGGGTCTGCTGGGCCTTCTGGGCAGGGGAAGAGGCAGCTGTGGGTGTACCCTGTGTGCCAGGGTGCCCCATGGGCCTGTAGTGCTGGGCACTGCATTAGGGACTGGCCTCTGACACTCAGAGATGGACCCTGCAGACCCACAGCCTGCTGCTGCTCTGTGCTGCAGCCTCCCCCAGGCTTTCCATCCCAGAGGGAAGCAGGGTCCATGTGGGCTGGGCCCTGCTCAATCCTGTTTCTCCTGCTCGCCAGCCATGATGTTTACTGCCACAGTCCCAGCGATCAGCGCCCCCAGCACCAGCAGCAGGATGAGCCCCTTGGCCTGGCAGTAGGACAGTGATGAGGCTGGATCTAGAGCAAGGCAGTGGGTCAGAGGCAGGGAGAGGGGCTGGGTGCCCTGGGGGCTGAGCACGGGTGGGGGGGTGGGGGGAAGGAAGCAGCACCCCCAAACTCACCAAGCACAAACAGCCAAAAGTAACTGGTGACATTAGAGCCATCCCCCAGCGTCAGGTCCATGGTGTAGAGGCCACTTTCTTTCTCCGTGACAGAGTTAATCTGCAGCGAGAGATTCCCAGGGTGGAAAGAGACTCTGTCAGCAAAGGGCAGCAATGGACTGGCCGAGGTGCCGTTCTGATCGTGTCGGAGGATCCATGAGGGCAGCAAACGGAGTTTCACTTTCCAGTTGATTTCCTTCTAGGACGATGGCCATGTCTGGGAGGGCGGTTGGGCTGGAACTAGAGCAAGTCAGAAGGTCAGAGGCAGGGGAGTGGCTGGTGCTGCCCTACGGTGTTTGCCCTGGGGTGCTGTGGTGATGGGGCCAGCCCCTGCGGTGCTTGCAGAGGGAGGAGGAGCCCTGCAAGGGACTCCAGGACTGGGCTGTCCCTGCACAGAGATGCTGCATGTGGCTCCCTGGGTAGCAGTTGGGGAATCTGCAGGGCAGAAATTTCTGGTGGAGAGGGGGCAGCATCTAGAGTCAGGAGCCTCATGGTGGCAACCTGGGACCCTGAGGCCCATTTGCCCTGGGTGCAGGCTGCATGCAGCTTCCCCACAGGGCATGTTACCTGCACAAAAGGTCTTGGCAGAGGCTGTCGTGGAGCTGCTGCTGGCGGGGTTGTGCACTGTGCATGTGACATTTATCAGAAGATCTGGGTGAGAGAGTATCACAATGGATCCTTGAGCGGTCATACTGGGGGGCTGTGGGGTGCTCCAGTGGTAGGTCATGTTGTTGCCTCCATTGGGGATGGTGCAGTTCAGGGAAATGTTATAGGGTCCATTCGCACAGCTCTGGGCATTGCAGTGAATCATGGGCTGTGGCAGCCGCTCTGCAGGGAGAGGGAATGAACCGAAATGGGAGGATACAGGGTTGAAGGGAAGAAAAACACTCCCTGCCTTCCTGCAAGCATCTCCCTGATACACTACTGGGAAAGCAGAGCCCCTGAGACCACCAAGAGACAGAGCATACAAGGACAAGGCCTATTAGCCCTGCCTCAGGCGATGCTGGGTCCATGCAGGAGGCTTCTGGGGGTGGAAGACCCCTACAGGGATGTGTCCTGTGTGAGATGCCTGTGATGACTGATATTTCTATCCAGGGGTCCTTGCTCAGAAATATCCACACTGATGAGCTCTTAGCACAGGGGTGACAAGGGCGCTGCACAACATGTATTTAATCTGGCTGTCAAGTTGCCCCTGCTTTGCTGATGCGTGGGTAAAGCACAGACTGCTACCCCAGACTGGGGCACAAGGAGGACTGCTCACCCTGCCCCTTCTACGGAGGGGGATTCACATCCCCAGGGTTATCCATCATCATTCCTGTGCCCTTCTAGACCTTTATATTAACTAGGCTGTCACTCTTAAAACGTAGGGGAGTATTGCCATGGAGGCTCGGTGGGCAGCCTCTTACACAGTCTCTTTAAAGGCATCATAGTCATTTGCCAACCCAGAGCGCAGGCTGTTCAGGATAACAGACATATTGCCCGTTACCAGCCCAGCAATATATATATATATATCACATGAATTCGTCTTTTCCCAGTTTGCATGAGTGCGCTTGGTTTTTCAAATTACTCAGGAATACTTCTGAATCCTCTCCGTCTCTGTACTGGGAGAAGTCCTTGGGAGTCACCCTGGGTGGTGTAGCTTGCATCAGCTGTCGGGGGACGACCATGGCTCCAGTGCCTGGCTGTCTCTGGAGTACTGGAAGCTCATGTTCACACTTGAGCTTTGTCTCTTCAGCCTCGAGCTTGAGCTTGCGCTCCTCAGCTTCTGGTTTGTGTAGCTTGATCTCGGCTTGTCGCTGTGCCCCTTGAACTTCTAGCTCCAGCTTGTATTTCTGGAGCTTGAAATCATAGGTTTCAGAGTGGGATCACACCTCGGGGTCCTCAGTCATCACTGGGCTGAGGAGAGGGGGAGATTCCTTGGCATTATCATTGTCCCACAGGGTTTTAATCGGGTCCTCTTTCTTTTGCCCCTTCCTTACTTGGAGGCCTCTCCCCTTCGCTTCCTTCACCACATCATCCAGGTCATCCAAGGACATATTTGTCAGCCATCCTAGCTATTTACTCTATCCACTTGACCCGATGCCCAATTAAAGATTAATTTGCTCAAGGGTTTTCAGTGTCCTTACTTCCTTCCCCACATTATGCCTTCTAGACTGCAGGCTGTGGGTTCCCGCCTCTAGCACCATTTGCGGCGGGCCAATAGGGGGTGCTCCTGTGCTAAGTTGCCCGCCTCACTGCACCCCACCAAAAACCAAGCTTTGAGTGCGTCCTGTGGTGCATGACCCCCGTCCAGGAGCACACCTGCAAGCCTGGGGTACTGCTGCCACCACCCAGACTCAGGTCTGTGTCTGGGACCTGTACCATCCAGGGTATACAGACCCTGTAGACCCAGGGGTTGCTTAACCCACAAGGATATTTCATAGATTTCATAGACATTAGGGCTGGAAGGGACCTCGGAAGATCATCGAGTCCAGCCCCCCGCCCAAAGGGCAGGAAGTCAGCTGGGGTCATAGGATCCCAGCAAGATAAGCATCCAGTTTCATCTTGAAGGTGTTCAATGAAGGCGCTTGAACCACCTCCGGTGGCAGGCTGTTCCAGACCTTGGGGGCTCGGACAGTAAAGAAATTCTTCCTTATGTCCAGCCTGAAACGATCTTGTAGTAGTTTGTGACCATTTGACCTCGTCATCCCTTGGGGCGCTCTGGTGAACCAACATTCCCCCAGATACTGGTGGTCACCCCTGATAAACTTGTAGGTGGCCATCAGATCACCCCTGAGCCTGCGCTTTTCCAGGCTAAAGAGCCCCAGGGCTCTCAGCCTGTCATCGTAGGGTCTGCTTCCCTGACCTCTGATCATGCGCGTGGCTCTTCTCTGGACTCTCTCAAGCTTCTCCACATCCTTTTTGAATTGTGGAGCCCAAAACTGGACACAGTACTTCAGCTGCGGCCTCACTAAGGCCGAGTACAGGGGGAGAATGACGTCCCGGGATTTGCTTGAGAAGCATCTATGGATGCAAGCCAGCGTTTTGGTTGCGTTAGTAGCCGCAGCATCGCATTGCAGGCTCATGTTCATCTTGTGGTCAATGATGACCCCCAAGTCTCTTTCTTCCATAGTGCTACCCAACATAGCACTGCCGAGCCTATAAGGATGCTGTGGGTTTTTTTTCCCAAGGTGGAGAACCTTGCATTTATCGGTGTTGAACACCATCAGATTCTCGTCCGCCCACTTGCTGAGCCTGTCCAGGTCAGCCTGGATCACCCGCCTGTCTTCTGGTGTGGATGCTTAGCCCCAAAGTTTGGTGTCATCGGCGAACTTGGCCAGTCCGCTTCTGACTCCAGTGTCCACATCATTAATGAAGATGTTGAACAGTATGGGTCCAAGGACAGAGCCTTGGGGGACCCCACTGGTCACAGGACACCACGATGAGTGACTTCCATCAATTACTACCCTCTGGGTCCGACCCCGGAGCCAATTTTCCAGCCAGGGTATCGTGGAGGACCCAAGGCGACAATTGGCCAGTTTCTCCAAGAGGTGATCATGGGACACCAGATCAAAGGCTTTTTTGAAGTCAAGATATATGAATGGGCTATGATGCTCGCCAGCTCCTTGAGTACCCTGGGGTGAAGATTGTCAGGGCCGGCTGACTTGAAGGTATCCAGCTTCTCAAGATGTTCCTTCACGAAGTCAGCATTAATGGAGGGCAGGGGATCACCCTCACCCGGACTTCCCGGCCCTGTAGCGGGCATGGGCGTCCCATGGGGCTGATGAAAGACTGACGCAAAGTACCTATTTAATAGGTTGGCTTTTTCCTGGGCGTCAGTTGTCAGTTGCCCCATCTGGTTCAGCAGGGGTCCAATGTTGCCCCTGCTTTTCCTCCAGCTCCTCACATATCTGAAAAAGGACTTTTTATTGTCCTTGATGCTCGAAGCTAGCTGGAGTTCAGTTGCAGCCTTGGCTTTCCTGGTCTGTTCCCTACAAGACCGGACCAGTGCAGAATAATCCTCCTTGGAGGTAACACCCATCCTCCATCCTTTGTAGGCCTTTCTTTTTAGCCTCAGGAGGTCTGCTAGGTCCCTGGAGAGCCAGGGGGGCTGCTGTGCCCTCTTGCTGCCTTTCCTCCGAGATGGAATAGACTTAGTTTGTGCATTGAGGATCGCTCCCTTGAGGAGCAACCACTCTTCTTGAACTCCCCTTTCCCTGTGGTCACGGTCCCTTAGGGCCTCACTGACAAGCCTCCTGAGCTTGTCAAAGTCGGCTTTCCTGAAGTCAAGGACTTGCGTGTTGCTGACTGACTTGCCAGCTTTTCGGCGGATGGTGAAGGTGATCAGCTCGTGGTCGCTGTCACCCAGCTTCCCATCGATCACTAGGTCGCCGACTAGGTCCTCCCCAGTAGCCAGTACCAGGTCGAGCAGCGCTTTGCCTCTCGTTGGCCCATAGACTTCTTGAGTCAGGTTGAGGTCATCCACGCACAAGAGGAAGCTCTGCGGCCGCTCAGATTTTGCTGAGCGATCCTCCCACGAGATGTCTGGGTAATTGAAGTCACCCATGACAACCATGGTCCTGGACCAAGCTGCCTCAGCCAGTTCCCGGGCAAACTCCTGGTCAAGCTCAGGACTTTGGGTGGGAGGTCTGTAGTAGACTCCCACCATTGTGTCCCCTGTGCCGTGTTCCCCACGGATTTTAACCCAGAGGGTCTCCAGCCGTCCACCCTGGTCACCAATATCGGCTTGTAGGGACATGTAGCTTTCCTTAACATAGAGAGCTACACCCCCGCCCCTTTTCTCTACACGATCCCTCCTGTACAGTGTATAGCCATCTATCCCTGTGGTCCAGTCATGGGTGGAGTCCCACCAGGTCTCCGTTATCCCTATGACATGGTAATTGTTTGCACTGAGCAGGAGGATGAGCTCCTCCTGCTTATTCCCCAAGCTCCTGGCATTAGTGTACAGGCAGGCAAGTGCCCCCTGGGGGGCTCCTTCCTTGCCCACAGATTTCACCAGGGCTGGGGCAGGGGTGGGCTCCCTTGAGTGCCGTGATCAGCTGGCTTTGCAAGGATTGCTCAGCGGGCCAGCAGTAGCTGGGTGCTTCTTATAGCCTGAAGCATACAAAGTAGCTTCTCTTAGTCAGCTGAGTAAAGGGAGCAACAAGGCCTGCCCAAACCCTCTCAAGCATGTACAACAAGACTGGCTATAACAGACAACTTTATTGGGTAGCGAGGGTAGGCATGGGGAGGGGTACAAGTCATTGAAATAGCAAAAGAATAACCCTGAGCAAACAAAAGCTGCTTGGTATCCTTTTGGTACGTGGCTAGAGTACATTACACTAAGTTCCTAGCTAAGGTTTCTAGTACGTTACTCACTTCCGCATCCAGAGGATGAGCGAGTTGCAGAGGTCCATGCTTCTGCGTGTGTGTCTTAAAGATGCCATCCTGCCTTCGTCCTGGAGGGACCCTCTTAAATAGCCCTCTTGACCTCACCACGTGGACCCAACCAACATCAGGGATTTTCTCAGCATCACTGATGCTGACCAGTGGGTTTGAGTAACATCAGCTCACACCTTGAGGAAGGACCACTGCCTTAGGACTGCCCTCCCAGGCCAAAGGCCAGAAGTTTAACAATAGATCTGGCCACAAGGAGAGGGGGATCCTCCTCCTTAGGGGATGCCCTAGGCAACCAGCTGCTGGTTGAAAGACAATGGCCAGAGAGAGCCAGAGAGAAGAGGGGAACAAACAACTCAAAAAGTGAGGAGGCTGGGAGAGATTTCTTTTGGGGGGGCATGCCAAAGTTTTGGTGAAACAAATGCATGGGGAGAGGTGGAAGAGAGCATCCAAGTTTCATCTTGAAGGTGTTCAATGAAGGCGCTTGAAGCCAGCGTTTTGGTCGCTTTACTAGCCGCAGCATCGCATTGCAGGCTCATGTTCATCTTGTGGTCAATGATGACCCCCAAGTCTCTTTCTTGCATAGTGCTACCCAACATAGCACTGCCGAGCCTATAAGGATGCTGCGGGTTTTTCTTCCCAAGGTGGAGAACCTTGCATTTATCGGCGTTGAACACCATCAGATTCTCGTCCGCCCACTTGCTGAGCCTGTCCAGGTCAGCCTGGATCACCCGCCTATCTTCTGGTGTGGATGCTTTGCCCCAAAGTTTGGTGTCATCGGTGAACTTGGCCAGTCCGCTTCTGACTCCAGTGTCCACATCATTAATGAAGATGTTGAACAGTATGGGTCCAAGGACAGAGCCTTGGGGGACCCCACTGGTCACAGGACACCATGATGAGTGACTTCCATCAATTACTACCCTCTGGGTCCGACCCCGGAGCCAATTTTCCAGCCAGTGGATCGTGGAGGACCCAAGGGGACAATTGGCTAGTTTCTCCAAGAAGTGATCATGGGAAACCAGATTGAAGGCTTTTTTGAAGTCAAGCTATGTGACATCAATCTCTTCTCCCTTGTCCAGGTGATAGGTCACCTGGTCCTAGAAGGAAATGAGATTGGTCAAGCAAGACCTACCCGCAACAAACCCGTGCTGGCTATCCCTTAAGATGTTGGCGTTGGCCAGTCCATTAAGGATGGCCTCTTTAATAAACTTTTCTAAGCTCTTCCCCGGGATAGAAGTCAGGCTAATGGGCCGATAGTTAGCTGGATTCACTTTCCTCCCTTTCTTGAAGATAGGCACCACATTGGCCTTCTTCCAGTCTTCGGGCACTACACCAGAGCGCCAAGAGTTTTCAAAGATCCGTGCTAGAGGCTGGGCTATGATGCTCGCCAGCTCCTTGAGTACCCTGGGGCGAAGATTGTCAGGGCCGGCTGACTTGAAGGAATCCAGCTTCTCAAGGTGTTCCTTCACAAAGTCAGCATTAATGGAGGGCAGTAGATCACCCTCACCCGGACTTCCCAGCCCTGTAGCGGGCATGGGTGTCCCATGGGGCTGATGAAAGACAGATGTTGGCTCCCCAGTGCAGAATAGAGGGGAAGGATCATTTTCTTCTATCTGCTGGCAATACTTCATAGAATCATAGAAGTCGGGTCGGAAGGGACCTTGTAGACCTTCAAGTCTGACCCCCTGCTTTGGCGAGAGGGAAACTGGGCTCAAGTGACCCCAGCCAGGTAGGCATCGAGCCACTTCTTAAAGACCGCCAGGGTAGGAGCCAGCACTACTTCCCTTGGAAGTTGGTTCCAGATCCTAGCCGCCCTGACTGTGAAGTAGTTCCTACAGATGTCTAATCTAAACCTACTCTCCAACAACTTGTGGCCGTTATTTATTGTTATCCCGGGAGGCACTAGGGGAAATAAGGTCTCCCCCAAACCCTTTTGATCCCCCATAGTGAGTTTACAGATGGTCACAAGGCCCCCCCTCAGCCTTCTCTTGTGAAGGCTGAACAGGTTCAGGTCCTGTAGGCTCTCCTCGTAGGGTCTGCCCTGCTGTCCCCGGATCATGCGGGTGGCCCTCCTCTGGACCCTCTCAATGTTGTCCACATCCCTCTTGAAGTGGGGTGCCCAGAACTGGACACAGTACTCCAGCTGTGGCCTGACCACTGTCGCGTATAGGGGGAGGATCACCTCCTTGGCTCTACTCAAGATGCACCTTTGGATGCATGATAGGGTCTGGTTAGCCCTGCCAACCATGACCTCGCATTGTTGGCCCATGTTCATCTTGGAGTCAATGATGACTCCAAGATCCCTTTCTGCCTCCGTGCTCTCAAGAAGGGAGTTTCCCATCTTATAAGTGTGCTGCTGGTTACTACTGCCCAAGTGCAGCACCCTGCACTTGTTGGTATTGAAATGCATCCTCTTTTTGTTAGCCCACCCTTGCAGCCTATCCAGGTCTTTCTGCAGTTTTTCCCTCCCTACTAGCATGCCCACCTCATCCCAAATTTTGGTATCATCAGCAAATTTGAACAGGTTGCTTTTCACTCCTTTGATCAAATCGCTGATAAAGAAATTAAACAGTGCGGGCCCAAGGACCGAGCCCTGGGGGACTCCACTGCCCACTTCCCCCCAGGTCGAATATGACCCATCCACCACCACCCTCCGAGTATGACCCTTCAGCGAATTCGCAATCCACCTGACTGTGTAGGCATCAATGCCACAGTCGCCTAGTTTTTTAATGAGGATGGGGTGGGAGACAGTATCAAAGGCCTTGCTGAAGTCCAGAAAGACTACATCCACGGCGACACCTGCATCCAATGCTTTTGTGACCTGATCATAAAAGGGAATCAGGTTGGTCTGACAGGACCCGCCCCTAATGAAACCGTGCTGGTTGCCCCTGAGCATCATCCCTGATGCCGGCCCATCACAGATGTGCTCCTTGATGATCTTCTCAAAGAGTTTCCCTAGGATTGAGGTAAGACTGACTGGCCTATAGTTGCCCAGGTCCTTCCTCCTCCCTTTCTTAAAGATGGGGACCACATTGGCTGTCTTCCAATCATCTGGCACCTGGCCCGAGCACCACAAGCACTTGTAAAGCCATACCAAGGGCCCAGCAATAACCCCTGCTAGCTCCTTCAACACCCTGGGTGGAGAGTATCTGGGCCTACTGACTTGAACACGTCCAGCCCCTCCAGAAGCACTCTAACCCGGTCCTCCTCAACCTTAGGTCTTGGGGCATTCCCCTTGAGTCTGTCTTGCAACACGGTGGGGGAGTCCCGATCCCTGCACAAGAAAACAGAGGTGAAGAATTTGTTAAAGAGGTCTGCCTTCTCCTCTGGCGCAACCACCAGATTGCCCAGTGCATCTTGCAGGGGCCCCACATTTCCCGGTGCCTTCTTCATCCTCCCTATATATTTGAAAAAGAACTTTTCATTATCTTTGATCTTGGACGCTAGTCCTAGCTCTATGTCCGCTTTAGCTTTCCTAACAGCCCCCCTACAGGCTCGAGCAGTGGAGGTATAATCTTCTTTGGAGATAGCCGCCCCCTTCCACCGGGTATACGTCGCTTTTTTGGCAACCAGGCATTCCTGAACTTCCTTGGTGAGCCAGGGAGGCTTTTGGGCACTCTTGCCCGCCTTGCTTCTTGTTGGGATTGTCACCCCTTGGGCCCCGAGTATCGTCTCCTTAAGGAATGACCATTCATCTTGGGCACTGAGTTCCCCTGCCCTTGAGAGCCCCAGCGCCTCTCCCACCAATCTCAACTCGTTGAAGTTGGCCCTCTTGAAGTCTAGGGCTACCGCCTTGCTGCAGGCCCTTGTCACCCTGCGCTGGATGGTGAATTCCAGCAAGCGATGATCACTGTCACCCGGGTGGTCAAGGACCTGCAGCCCCCTTACCAGATCATCGCCTGTGGCCAGGACCAGGTCCAACAGGGCATTTCCTCTGGTGGGACTGTGCACCTCCTGTGTTAAGTGGAGGTCCTGTATCTTGGCCAGGAACCTCCCGGATTGGTCCAACCTGGCTGACTCCCAGCAGATGTCTGGGTAATTTAGATCATCCATGACAACTACATCCCTTGCCTTAAGTGCCTTTGCAAGCTGGCCCAAAAATTCCCGGGCCAGCTCCTCCCCTTGGTTGGGGGGTCTGTAGTAGACCCCCACTGTTAAATCCCTCTCCCCATGACCCCCTTGTATCTTGACCCAGAGCACTTCAGCCTGCCCCTCCTCTGACCCCATTTTGCTGGCAGAAGATGTGTATTGCTCTTTGACATAGAGCGCGACACCCCCTCCCTTCCTTCCTTCTCTATCCCACCTGTTGAGCCTATAGCCCCTAATGCTAACTGCCCAGTCATGGGATGAATCCCACCAGGTTTCTGTAAGCCCTGCCATGTCTGGGCTTGAACTGGCTATTCTGAGGGCGAGTTCCTCCTGTTTGTTCCCCATACTCCGAGCATTGGTATACAGGCATTTAAGGCCTTGCATAGCCGTGCTTGTCACTCCCCGATTAGGAAGACTATCTAGACCCCTGTTTCTTATCTGGGCACTCCTTGCATGTGTCATCTGTCTTGCTGGGGTGGTGTCTCCTCACCTTTCTGCGGCCCCCTCCCTCGGCGAGGCTAGTTTAAAGCTTGCCGTACGAGATCAGTCAACCTGAAAGAGAAGACACGCTTGCCTTTAGGAGAGAGGTGAAGCCCATCCCACCCCAGCAAGTCCCCTGCCTGAAAGCGTCGGTCGTTATCTGGGAACCCAAGGCCCGCCTGGCGGCACCAACTCCGTAAGCGCCGGTTGACCTCGCCAATGCAGGCCTTGTGTCACCGTCCCCACCTACTCACCAGAAGAAGAGAGGAGAATACAACCTGCGGCCCCGTCTCCTTAAGCTTGGCCCCCAGAGCCTCGAAGTCCTTCATAATGTGGTTAGGGTTTCCCCTGGCCGCATCATTTGTTCCCACGTGGATGGCAACCATGGGGTACTGGTCTGCAGGTCGGATGTAGGCTGGGATTCTCTCCATGATGTCCTGAACCCGAGCCCAAGGCATGAAGCAGCCCTCTCACACCATGGGGTCAGGCCGGCAGATGGGACTTTCCAGCCCTCATAGGATGGAGTCTCCGATGACGAGGACCCGGCGTTTCTTCCTGCTGGTGTTTGATCTCCACCCACTCCTTGTTGTCATAGGCGAGTCCCCGAAATAGTTAAGTGCTCCTGTCACAATAGATTGAGCGAGCAACAAAACCCGGCCCGAGCAACTTACGTTGCCACCTAATATGGGAGTGCCCCATGTAAACTGTCAGGCCCCTTAGTTGGCGGTTCCTCTTGGATCTGCCCGCTGTGGAAAATTCCATTACACGTGCCACCGTGGAAAATTCCGCTATGTCGGTGTCTAGCAGGTAATGCTACGTCTCAGTGGAAAGTTACTGCACAGAAAAAAAGTTCCCGCCAACTCTATGCAGACACGTGCACCACCATTGGCCGGTTGTAAATTATTCTTCCTTAGCGGTTAGCTATTGGCTCGCTAGCCATATAAAAGGTTAAAGCAGTTTCCGCCCAAGTTGGAGACCTCAGAGAACACCTCAGAGGCAAGTTGGTGGCCTGATCACCCTCCAACGTCTCCTCGTCGTCGACCTTCCAGACGTACCCCGTTCCCGTTGCATGCTCGCTGCGTTCACGAATTGTCGACTCGTTGTGTTGCGTTACCCGTTACCTGTTACCTGTTATCTGTTACGTTACTCATTACCTGTTGTCTGTAACCAAGCAATCGTTCATCACCTACACCAGTGTCAACACAGGCGTAAGTAAAATCTTGTTGCAACCAGTACTCTGTCCCGGCCTCTCCATCCACTCGCCTGCCTGACGATCCTATTTCACTTACCAACACTGCTTTCTGGACCGGCTGGACCGGCTCCCAGAACAGTTGTGTGGGGAGTAGCATCGTCTCCGCTGGAGGCCTTTGCACTGTCTTCTTCCATCACAGCTGCCAGGGCCTCAAACCTGTTCCCCAGGTGTACCTGGGGAGCTTCCACCACTCTAGGACGAGCAGCTCTGGATCTGGAACCTCCACTATGGCATTAGCCTTTTTGGCAACAAGGGGACACTGCTGGATCAAATCCATCTTCTTGTTCCCAGGTCCTTTTCTCCAGACCGGCTGCCCAGCCAGTCGGCCCTGGCCTTTACCACCACATGGGAATGCTCTGTCCTAAGTGTAAGACTTTACACTTGTCCATGTTGAGCCTCATGGGACTCGTTTTGGACCAGTGCTCCAATTTGTCTAGGTCACTCTGAATCCTAGCCCTATCCTCCAGCGTATCTACTACTCCCCCCCAGGTGGTGTCATCTGCAGACTTTCTGAGGGTGAATTGCAAAAGTCAAAAGCCAGTCCTGAAGGCCTCTGGGTCCCAACACAGCGTCCTGCAGGGTCCTTGCTCCTGGGTCCAAGCCTGTGTAAAGCTTCCTACCGGGTGCCGGAGACGGTGTCTGTAGGAGCAGCAGGACAAGTCCTTTGGGCCAGCAGTGCCTGCCTGGATGGAGGAGCAGGAGCAGGGGCTAGGCCAGGCACCTGGGAGGTCTCATGCCCAGGGCAGGTGTCCAAAGAGGGACAGAAGGGTGGGGGCAGGTGGCGAGGCTGGCCAGGAGCTCGCTTCTGCTGGGGCTGGGCTGGACTGGGCTCACGGCAAAGGGGAAATAGTGTGGGGGGACCTTGGGCACTAGCCCTGCCAGTGGAGACCCTGGCACAAAGGGACTTTGGTACAGGGAGGGCTGATGACCGAGCGTGTCCTGAGGACCATGGCTCAGACAGTTGGGGTCTTGGGGAGGGGGTTGGGGAAGCATAGGTCACATTGTTGCCTCCGTTGGGGATGGTGCAGCTCAGGGTGGTGTTGCAGAGCCCACATACCCAGCTCTGGTCATTGCAGTCAATCGTGGACTGGGGCAGCCCCTCTTCAGGGAGATGAAAGGAACTGTAAATGGGAGGATACAGGTTTGAAGGGAGAAAGACAGCACCCTGCCTTCCTGCAAGCATCTCCCTCAGGCACTACCAGAAGAGCAGAGCCCCTGAGAGCACCAGGTGACAGAGCAGACAAGAAAAAGGCGTATTAGCCCCCTCCTGGGTGATGCTGGGTCTATGCAGGAGGCTCCTGAGGGTGGAAGACCCCTGCAGGGATGTGTCCAGCATGAGATGCCCCTGAGGACTGACATTTCTATCCAGGGGTCCTTGCTCAGAAATATCCACACTCGTGAGCTCTTAGTGCAGAGGTGACAAGGGCGCCGCACAACATGTCTTTACTGTGCCTGCAGCTGCAATGCTCAGAGCCCGGACCTGCAAAGTGCCTCCCGCTTTGCTGATGTGTGGATAAAGCAGAGACTGCTCCCCCAGACCCCGGGACAGAAACAGCAGTGCTAATCCTGCCTCTTCCAGAGAGTGGGATTCACATCCCAACTCGTGTATCCATCACTGTTCCTGTGCGCTTCCAGGACTTTTTACTAATTAAGCTGTTGCATTTCAACTATAGGGGAGAGATTGCCTTGGAAGCTCGGTGGCCATGTCTAATACCAAGCACCGGGACTTCCCTCAGCTCCAAGAGCCTGGCCTGGCCCCCAGCTCTGCCGGTGCCTCTCCACTGCAGCCCGCAGCTCCCCCCCAGCCCCAGCCCTCCACGGCTGCCGTTTGCCCCCTGGCCTGGGCCATTCCTGGACAGGTCCCCCTGGGGCTGGACCTTCTGTACAGACCTGGGAAGGGAGGCATGGGGTGTCAGCTCTCAGGATACAGGAGTTGGTATACCCATCCAGATCTCCTGGGCACATAGCACCAGGCACTGAAACAGCAGATAACATGTGCTTGAGCCGCCAGTGCCATGATTGAGGCTGCCTGAAAAGGGAACTGGGGGTCCTCTGGCAGCGGAAAGCAGTGCAAACAGGAGCCCAGCTCCCTGCGCCACCTCCTGCTCCAGCCTTTGAAGCCTCTGTGCTGATAAGGGGCCAGGAGGACGGGGTGTGACCCCTGCAGACCCACCAGCTGCTTCTTCATGCTGCAGCTGGGACACGAACCCCTTGGAAGCTGCAGGCAAATATCTCCTGCAGGCCTTCCCTCCCAGGTCCCCTGTGGCGCACATCCCTACCAGGCTCTTCGCACTGCCATTTATGGTGAGTGCTATTTGTTTAAATTGTCTCAAAGGTATCTCGAAAATGTAGGAGTTAAACTGTCTCTGCCCACTGAGCCTCCATGGCAATCTTTCCCCTACAGTTGAAATGCAACAGGCTAATTAATCAAAAGGTCTGGAAGGGCACAGGAATGGGGATGGATACCCTGGTAGGGATATTTGTTTATCAATGGGGCAAATTTGCAATAGCTTGTACTGGCAGGACAGGCTCACGTTGCACCATGTGAGCTCTGGGTGAGCAGAGAGTGCTGTGAGGTTGGGCTGCCGGACTCAGTCTGGAAGGAGAAGTCCTGGTGAGAGGGGCTGAGGGCAGTGGGTGCCGACAAAGGGGGAAAGCAGGGCCCAGATTCTCACCAAACACAGACACACGGAAGCAGGTGGTATCGAGACTGCCAGATGCAGATGTCACATCGATAGAATAGACACCAGTGTCCAACTTCTTCACCAGGTCAATCTGCAGCGAGAGATTCCTGGGATGGAAGGTGATTCTCCTGCCTAGCAGGGAGGCTGTGTTGCAGTTCACATGACTGTCCCTCTTAGCAAGTGTCCCAATCCGATACTGCCCTCCAGAGCTGAGTCTCACCCTCCAGGTGATTTCTTCCCAACCCAAGAGCTGATTCTCTGGCACTAACAACACGGTTTCCTCTGTAACTGCAGCCACTTCCGTTTCTTTACAACCTAGTGCTTCAGAAAAGACAGGGAGCAGGAGACAGCAGGGGGTTAACGCGTTCCTCAACCTGTTGGGGAAATGTGGGGTGAAGTAGTTGCACTTCCCTGTCTGGCTCCAAGGGAACTCAGAGCCAGGGCCAGGGCAGGGCTGGACAGAGGCTTCCTGGATATGTGCAACCACCTCTTGGGGCTGAGACAGTCCTTGATGGGCAACTGGCAGGTAACTCCACAGAACACAACCTGATGTAAGGGACAGCCGCTCAGCCCAGGCTGATGTTGCTGCTTGGTGGCATGTGTGGCGGGCCAGTAGGGGGTGCTCCTGATTTGAGCCGCCCACTTCACTGCGCCCGACCACCTTTCAGGCTCCGAGTGCCTCCCTGGGGTGCCTCACGTCCAGCTGGCCCCTTCCCTGGAGCACACCCGCTAGCCTGGAAGGTGGTCGGGTGCAGTGAAGCGGGCGGCTCAAGGCAGAAGCGCCCCCTACTGGCCCATCACATGTGGTGGTAGCGGTGGGATCCAAATACCCCGCTATGTTTGAGGCATAATTTGGGGAAAGGAATGGAGTCACTGAAATCCCTTGAGCAAACAATTTCTTATTTGGCATCGGGTCGACTGGATAGGGTAGACAGTCAGGATGGAGGACGAGTATGTCCGGATGACCGTGCCTGAACTGAAAGAACTGGCAAAAGAGAGAGGCCTTCACATGAAGAAAGGGCTAAAGAAGGAAGAGCTGGTTAAACTCTTGTGCGCCAGCGAGTCAGAACAAGCGTCAGCTTCACGCTCTACGACTCCTGAGTCCGACCCAGAAACACACTCCCGCTCGTCAAGTCCGGAGGCCGCTGAGAGATCACCCTCTGAGGGGGAGCGGCAGAGGCTCCATGAGCTGGAGCTGAAAAGGATGGAGTTAAAAAGGCTGGAGCGGGAGGCCCAGTGCAAGAAGGAACAATGACAGCTGGAGGAGAAGAGGCTGGAGCTGGAGGCAAAAAAGCTGGAGCTGGAGGCCCAGCGTGAAAGGGAACAACGACAGCTAGAAGGGAAAAGGATGGAGATGGAAGCCCAGCTGGAGGCAAAAAAGCTGGAGCTGGAGGAGAAAAAGCTGGAGGCTCAGCTCCGTCTGCAGAGCAATGGGGGAAACGCGAACCCTCCGCAAGCATCCGGGGAACACCCCAAACTGGACGTCTCAGCCTTTGCTTGCTACCGAGACGGAGACGATCCTGCAGTGTTCCTATGCAACTTCGAAAGACAAGCCCAGCAGTATAAGGTGCCGGAGGAAAAGCTCATGATGTACTTGTCTGCTCTGGTGGAAGGCGACATGGCGGTGGTCCTGAACAGTCTGCCCTCAGATGCAGCTGATGACTGTAATGCCTTTAAAGCGGCTGTGTCTAAAAGGTTCAAGTTAGGACCGGACTATTTTCGGAAAAAATTCCGGAATACGCGCCCACAACCCGGGAAGTCATTGACTGATTATGTGGCCCTGTTGGAGGACACATATATTAAATGGTTAGCCGAAGTTAAGGTTGACACTTTAGAAAAGGCACGCCAGCTCATGGTGCTGGAACAATTCTAGTTTTGGTGTCCGAGGGAGGTTAAGACCCTGGTCAGGGACAGGGACCCCAAAAATGCTCAAGAGGCCGCTGAAATTGCAGACTGACTGTTGCTAAATCGTGAGAAGCCTCCCTACTCTGGGAGGGAACAAAAAAGGGTCCCAAAGACGGGGGAAGGGAGGCCCAGGTCAAGAAGGGGAAAGAGGGCCACCTCCTGCAGAGCACAAGGCGGCCCCAGATTCGGACAAACCACCCAATTCGGAGAAGAAGGGGTGCTATAACTGCGGGGAGCCGGGCCACATCAAGCCCACCTGCCCAAAGCTAAGCACTAGACCCAGGCCCGTCAGGCGTGCAACGACCGTGAGCAGTGAGGGGGAGGGCCAGAGCCCCTCTGAGGGGAGTGTCTGTTGCTACAGGATCACAAACTCGGAGGAGGTGATGGCCCCCCACCGGACCATGATCACGGTGGAGAGGACCCTTGTGGGGGAACTGGACTCGGGGTCCAGTGTGACACTAATTAATTCCAACCTGGTCTCGCCTGCAGACATAATCCCGGGGAAGACCCTCACTATTCATGGGGTGGGGCCCCCACCTCTGACGGTACCGGTAGCCTGTGCCCCTGTCGTGTGGAACGACTGTGCAACGTACCTGGAAATGGGGGTACTGGAAGGGGCTCCGGTCCGCATCCTGGTGGGACGGGATCTTATGGGGCAGGAATCCCAGCTCCGGAGGTGGGAACAGACCCAAGAGCCAAAGCCCTGCACTGTTCATGCGGCGACTCGTCTGCAGAGCAGGAAGGCTAAAGAGGGGGGGTTAGGAAATCCCCAGGAGACAGGCACACCATTGGCCACAGGGAAAGGGACCCCTGCAGACGGCGATTGCACCCTTGTCCTGGAGGGAACTAGCGACCCCCAGGGTGGGTTAAATGACAGTCCCGGGGAGGGGTGTATTCCGTCAGTGGCAGAGGGAGGTGAGACTAGCAGGGAGGAGACCCAGGAAGTCCCTGAGGGTGAGTGTGCACTCCCTGCAGGAGCACCTGCACTCCCTGCTGATTGCCTAGCTGGGCAGGAGGAGTTCAAGAGGGAGGTTCGGGAGGACCCCAGCTTGGAGGGACTCTGGCAGATGGCTCAGGAGCGAGAGACTGAGTTCACTCCGGACAAAAGGGAACAGGTGGTCTGGGATAAGGGGCTTCTCTATCGGTTGTGGGTACCGAGGAACCATGCCAAGATCTGGGAGCCCCAGCGCCAGCTCATAGTACCCTGGAAATACAGACAGCAATTGCTCTCCATAGCTCATGATTTACTGTGTGCTGGTCACATGGGCAGGGAACGGACACGCCAGCAGTTGCAGGTGAACTGTTTTTGGTCCAGAATTGCCCAGAATGTGACGGACTACTGCAAATCTTGTGAGACATGCCAGCGGACGGGCAAAAGTGGGGACAGGAGAAGGGCTCCCCTGCAGCCCCTCCCGATCATCGACCAACCCTTCCACCGGGTGGCAGTGGACATTGCGGGACCGCTGAAGCATAGGACTCGTAGAGGAAAGAAATACATACTGACTCTAGTGGATTTCGCAACGCGGTACCTGGAGGCAGTTGCCTTGACCTCCCTTGAGGCAGCCATAGTTGCTGACGCCCTCATCAAGGTCTTCTGCCAGCTGGGTTTTCCCTCCGAGATCCTGACGGACCGGGGTGGGAACTTCCTGGCGGAGGTGATGAAGTGCCTGTGGGACTGCTGTGGGGTGCAACACCTTAAGACCACAGCCTACCACCCTCAGACAAATGGGCTGCTGGAAAGGTTCAACGGGACCTTGAAAGGGATGCTGAAGGCCTATATGGACTCCAACCCCAATGACTGGGATGAGAAACTGCCGCATCTGCTTTTTGCCTACTGGGAGGTGCCCCAGGAGTCCACTGGGTTCTCGCCCATCGAGCTGATGTTTGGGAGGTGAGTTTGAGGTCCTCTCGATTTGGTGAGAGAGGAGTGGGAAGGGAAGATCCCTTCCACAAAGACCTCCGTGGTGGAGTATGTGCTTGACTTCCGTCAGAAACTGACTGACATGATGAAGGTGGCACGGGACTCCCTGGGACAGGCCCAGGAGAAGCAAAGGTCCTGGTATGATGAAAAGGCCCGCTTCCGTACCTTTGAGCGGGGTGATAATGTGATGGTTTTCCTGCCACTAAAAACAGACAATCTGCAAGCCACTTGGGAAGGCCCTCATGCTATCCTGGACAGACTGAATGATGTGACCTACGTAGTGGCTATTAGGGACAGAAAGCCTAAGACAGTTCATGTGAACATGCTTAAACCCTACTATGACAGAAAGGAGATGGTATTCTGGGTTCCCTCCATTGAGGAAACACCAGATGACCCAGAGGGGCCAGTCATGTATGGGGACTGGGACCATCCGGTTCTGTGTGGACTGCTGGAAGCTTAATGCCATTACCACCCCTGATGCGTACCCTATGCCCAGGATGGACACTTTGCAGGATCACCTGGGCCCAGCCAAGGTTACCTCTACTCTCGATCTGTCTAAAGGATTTTGGCAGATGGCACTGGACCCGGATGCCATAGCCAAGTCTGCCTTTACCACACCTATAGGGCTATATGAGTTCACAGTTTTACCTTTCGGTTTGCGCAACGCTCCTGCCTCTTACCAAAGACTGATTAATAATCTGCTGCAAGGATGTGAGGAGTTTGCCATGGCTTACATCGATGACATCACCATCTTCAGTCTAATTTCGAGTCACACCTGATTCACCTGACCGCCGTGTTAGGTAAGATCAAGCAAGCTGGTCTTACTGTGAAAGCCAAAAAGTGCCAGTGGGCAGTATCTGAGGTAGTCTACTTGGGTCATTGTGTGGGTGGAGGTCATATTGCTCCCTTGTGAGACAAGATCGAGGCCATCAAAGAGTGGCCACCTCCACAAACCAAGAAGCTAGTCAGAGCCTTCCTTGGCCTTGTAGGATATTACAGACGGTTTGTCCCTGGGTTGGGAGCAACCGCAGCTCCGCTGCACAAGCTGCCTAAGAAGGGCAGCCCGGACCATCCCAGCTGAGCTGTGCAGGGCAGGTGAGTGCAGACCAGGTGGTGGAGGCGGTGGAGAGCAAGGTTATGTGGCCAGGCAGAAGAAGGCAGATCAAGAAATGATGAATAATGAGGAACCAGGCTGACTTCCCCCTTGAGGATTTAATCCTGCAGGCCCTGAATACCCCACGAGTGCAAGCAACCCTGCATAAAGCAAGGGACAGGCGGCTTGAGTGGGGCTGGGCTGTGGCTCCATCATCCAACAGCAGAGGAATTGTGAGAAGAGGCCCAGGGCAGTGTGACCAGATGCTGGGTCCCTTCTTCCAGCACCCTCAGGACCTGATCCTGCCAGGGCTTAGTGAAACCCTGACTCAGGGGTGCCTCCTGCAGCATAGAAACCACCCCCCACCCCCAAACCTTCCCGCTGGCACTTACTCCTAGTTCCTTCATGACTGCACAAAGCGGGAACGGGCAGAGAAGTGCAGTGATGGGGTGAAACTGAAGTCTTTACTGGAGATTCACTGCACACGAATAAGCAATGATTTACACTATTGAGAATGCTTCGAAGCAGCTGAACTGAGGGTATAAAAATCTGTAAAAAGCAGCAGTGTGTGTGCTGACACCATCCCCTGTTGTTCTTGGGACGCTGGAAGAACAGATCGTCTCCCTTCAGGGATCGTGCTATGAACTTTACCTGTCAGCTTCGCAACCCGAGTACCTTGGACTGATGAGATCCCAGCTCTCTCTCTCTCTCTTTTCTCTCTAGACATAAATTTCTGAATCTGAACTGTATTAGTTAAGCTTGAGCTAAGTTTCCCCAAATACTTAGTGAAACCAGGGTAATACTGTAATTGTTTGTGTTTGCTTTTCCTTTGCATGTCTATTACTATTAGTACCATTCTATATTTCATATACTTAGCAATAAATAACTTTTATAGTCAAACTGATAGGAACTGGGTATATTTTTGCCTTCTCTGCTTCTCCTTCCTCACGTGCTCTGCAGCAACGCTTCTTTTACCTAAGCTAAAGATCCCTGTGAAGCCCCAAAATACTGTGGGGTCTGCTCATCAAGAGGCCAAAGATTGGTACGTGCTGAGTTTGAAACACATAAAGGGATCAGCTTGTCTAGGCTGATCGACCCAGTTTGACTCAGACGTGCCCTTATGAACTGGATGCTGGCCCATGAGGGTGTCAGCTGGACACCCAGTCGGATTCAGAGGGATTCTGTTCACCGGTGTGCTTGTGTCTGACTGCAGTGTGTTGTTGCTCTGATGAACTGATTCTTGGCATATGAGGGTGTCAGACTCTCCATGCTGATCAACCTGTCCGGGTCAGGCGTGGCATGTTAATCTGTGTGTGTTTGTGTGTATGACTGATTTGGTGACTGGAAGAACCCAGCCCCATTGAAACAGAGTCCTGCAAGATAGCTCCATTGGGGGTGAGGACTTGCAGGAGGGAGATATACGGCTCTGTATAGAAACACAAGTAACACAAGCAGCACACTGACAGTATTACCAAGACCCTGAAACGTATCCCTAATAAATGAGCACACCTCAAAGTAACGGGCAAATCTGGTAACAGGGGGTAAATACTGCCATCCCCAGGCAGCTCAGCCAGGATCCATAGGGATGCCTACCCTTTCCTCTCTCCCTCACTCTGCTCCAAGCTGGGACAGCAGCCAGCCTCAGCCCTGGCATAGCCAAGAGCTTTCTGCGCTGAGCTAGTGCAGGACAGGCTATTCCTGTTGTTGTAACCTGTGTGACGGCCCCAGGGCCAGGTCGGCCACTGCCACGAAGGCAGGAAACAGGTCGTGGCCTGACCGTGCACCCATCACACCCGATGCATGAGACAAACACGGATTCTTTGGCTGCTCTTACATCAAAGTGCCACTGCTCATGCCTGCCAATACAGTGAGGATCAGGTATGTACCAGCCATGGGATATCCAACTTCCCCCCATCCAGGCCCACATGCCCCGCTGGCTCAAAGAAGTTAATCCTGCTCGGCCAGCTGAACCGTCTCAGCGTTTCCAGGATCCCAGGGCTGTAATCCAAACTGGGTCCTGTGTGCACGGGGAAGCTGTGGGTTGGCAGTCTAGTGAAACTGCCAGGAGGATTCCCCGTCCCCTGGCTCACTGACCTGAAATGCCCCTTGTTACCCCCAACAATCGTGCTGCCCCATGTCACTTGTCTGCTAAGTGCTGAGCAGTTGGGCTGAGACTGCTTCCCATGAATACGTGGCTGCAATACCGTGATTGAAACTGTGCAAGGAGGCTATACTCACTTCTAATCCTTTTTTTTTAAAGTTAATTCTGTTTCCAGGCCAAATATGTCCTGAATTATGTTCTAAATTTCAAGTGAGCAGAGCTCAATGGTTCCAGTCTATGTGGTGCTGCCACCAGCCCATCGTGTCCCTCCCAGGCCCTTCACCCTGGGGCTTCCAATACTTCCAAATCCATGGCAGGCTCCTGCATGCAAGCTCCAAGCCTGGAGGCCTTGGGGTTCAGATGTCCCCTCATCTCGCTTGCACTGAGCCAGGAGGAGGAAGCTAGAGGGAGAGCCTCACAGCAATCCCTCATCACTATAAACTGTGTAGCCAAAATCCTTACCATGGAGGCATTTGTAGACTCTTGAAGGGCTGCCCACCCATGGTGCAAGGGACAGGCCTCCACCCTCAACTACAGCTTACAATCAAAGGATCATAGAAAATGAGAGTGGAAAGGGACCTCAGGAGGCTGCATCTAATCCCACCCCCTGCTCAAAGCAAGATCAGCCCCAGCTGCATTAGCCCAACCAAGACTTTGTCTAGCTGGGTCTTAAACACCTCCAAGGATGGAGACTTCACAGCCTCTCTGGGTAACACATTTCAGTGCTTCACCACCCTGCAAGTGAGAAAGCTTTTTCCTAATATCCAACCTAAACCTCCCTTGCTGCAGCTGCAGCGCGTTGCTTCTTGTTCTGCCATCTGCCACCACCGAGATGAGTCTAGCTTCATCCTCTTTGAAACCCCTCTGCAAGGAGTTAAAGGCTGCTATTAAATTCCCCCTCATCTTCTCTTCTGCAGACTAAATAAGCCCAGTGCCCTCAGCCTCTCCTCACAAGTCATGTCCCCCAGCCCCACAACCATTTTCTTGGCCCTCTGCTGAGCTCTTTCCAATGTGTCCACAGCCTTTCTGTAGTGGGGGGCCCAAAACTGGACACAGGACTCCCATTGTGGGCTCCCCAGTGCTGAATAGAGGGAAAGAATCACTTCCCTCCAACTGCTGGCAATGCTCCTACGGATGCAGCCCAGGAAGCTGTTAGACTTCTTGGCACCCAGAGCACACTGCTGAATCATATTCATCTCCTTTTCCCCAGGTCCTTTTCTGAGGTGGTGCTGCCCATCCAGTTGGCCCTGTCCTGTACCGCCACATGGGATTGCTCCGTCCTAAGTACAGGACTTTTCATTTGTCCTTGTTGAATCTCATGGGACTCCTCTTGGCCCAGTCCTCCAATTTGTCTAGGTCGCTCTGAATCCTAGCCCTATCCTCCAGTGTATCTACTACTCCCCCAGCTTGATGTGATCTTCACTCTTGCTGAGGGTGCACTGCATCCCATCCTCCAGGTCAATGATGGAGACATTGAAGAAAACCGGCCTGAGGACTGACCCCTGGGGCACTGCTCCTGATACCAGCTGCTCCTGTTTGCCAAATGTGGTTACCTTTGACTGGGAGTCTCTATTCCAAGCTCATCTTTTCATTTTTAGGTGAGGTAGGTTTGCTCTTACTGTTGCTCTTTGCTCAGGCTATATTTATTCAATTTAGTTGGCCAACTTCCTGGTCAGTTTTAAGGTAGGGACAGTATTATTTCATCTGTTCCTTTTACTGGCTACATGTCTCAACCACAATTCAACTAAGCATGCAGCTTAAGCTAAGCACAGAAGTCAAAACCCAGGCCTGAAGGCCCACGGGTCCCAACACAACACCCTGCAGGGTCCCTGCTCCTGGGTCCGAGCCTGTGTAAATCCTCTGGACTGGACTGGATTCTGGCACTGGGACTCGGAGCCCCACAAACCCATGTCTCAGGAAGTCTCCCCTGATCCTCCGTCACCCTGTGAGCTGCCAGCCCCTCAGGTCTCCTGCTCTGGCATAGGGAGGTCTTGCTTCCAATGTGCTTCCCTCCATTGGACCCACGGCCGGGATGGCAGAGAACACCCTGCTCCCACCTCCCACCCCAGCCCCTGGGCCGGAGGCCAGCCTGGAGCAGACCCCTTGGTGGGACATCAGAGCTGGCAGGAGAGGCCCCCTGGGGAAATGGCCTTGCCAGTGGAGAGCCTGGCATGGGTTCTGCTGGCCCCAGTGCACAGGGGAGGAGGCAGCCGTGGTGGGGACCCCCTGGTTCCAGGGTGTCCGTGGGCCCACAGTGCTGGGTGCTGCATCAGGGATTGGCCTGCGACACTTGGAACTGGACCCCAAAGACCCACCGGCTGCTTCTCCTCCCTCCTGCATCCTCCCCCAGTCCTTCCTTCCCAGAGCGGAGCAAGGCTCGTATGGGCTGAGCCCCACTGAGTCCCATTTCATATTCTGGCTGGCCATGATATGCACTGCCATTGTCAAGGTGATCAGAGCCCTCAGCACGACCAGCAGGATAAGCCCCTTGTCCTGGCAGTAGGACAGTGACAAAGCCTGGGAGCGTGTTTACGCTGGAACTAGAGCAAGCCAGGTTAGAGGCAGGGGGAAATGGCTGGTGCTGCCCTGCAGTGTTTGCCCTGGGGTACAGTGGGGATGGGGCCAGCCCCTGGGGCGCTCACAGGGGGAGGAGGAGCCCTGCAAGGGACTCCAGGCCTGGCCCGTCCCTGCACAGAGATGCTGCATGTGGCTCCCTGGGTAGTAGAGTCAGGGGGAATCTGCAGGGCAGGAATTTCTGGTGGAGAGGGGGCAGCATCTAGAGTCAGGAGCCTCATGGTGGCAAACCTGTGACCCTGAGGCCCATTCGCCCTGGGTGCAGGCTAAATGGAGCTTCCCCACAGGGCATGTTACCTGCACAAAGGGTCTTGACAGAGGCTGTCGTGGAGCTGCTGCTGGCGTGGTTCTTCACCGTGCGTGTGACGATTATCAGAAGATCTGGGTAAGAGATTATCACAATGGATCCTTGAAGCTGATTTTTGTATAGCTTGCCAGGTAGTGAAGCAGGACCGATGCTGAGGCTGTGTCCTCTTAGTCCTTGTACGTCTCAGGAGCAGCTCCCCTGAAGGCAGCTGGGCAAGCAGCTCTGTCCTGCATCTCAGCTATAGAAACCCAGTGCAACCAGGAGAATCGCTATCCATGCTTTCAAGGAAGCATCTATGTGCAGGAGATGACATAGGTCTGCTACGGGCAGAGCCACACTAGGGCTTGAATGTGAATGCTGCCCAGGGAGAGGGAGGCAATGAATTTTTTTGCAGGGACTGGATTTCCTAGAAAGCTAAATCCATGGGGGTGCAGTCTGGGCCCATACAGGGACAGATTAGTTAAAGGAAAAAGGATTCTGACCCAATCCAGAGGTTGATAGATATGGATGAAGGACTTGCTGGATTGCTGGAAAGTTTTCAGCTCAGTCTTCCCACCTGGATGCCAGCTTTGAGCTGAGTTTTCAGCTCAGTCACCCCACCTGGATGCCAGCTGGGGACTCTGCTGCACCTGCTGCAGGAAGATAATGGGGCTGCTCACATACCCGTGGCCAGGGAAATGGGGGACAGCCCAGCCAGGAGGACTGCCCCAGTGCTGGGGAAATGGTGCTCCCAGCTCTGCAGCTTCCCACCGGGTTGTCCAGGGGGCTGCTCCAAGGCTGGAGACTGGTCTGCCAGGAAATTTTTTCATGTCCCAAGTCCCATCAGCCAGATCAATTCCAAATCCATGAGTCATTGAAGAACCATATGTGGCCCTCCTACCCTCAAGCAGCCTCCTCCCCCAGCTCAGGCTTCAGATATTTCCAACTCCTGTGGTGGGCATCCCACCTGCAGGCCCAAGCCCAAAGGCTTTGGGTTTGGGTGACCCTGAGTTTCACTTGCCCTCAGCCCTAGGGCCACAGGAGCAAGCTAGGAAGGAGTCTCCCTTTTCAAAGCAGTCCGGTGTAGCCAAGATCTTCCCGCTGGAGGTGAAAGTGGGAGGCTAACTCTGCATTACCTGGGGCAGGGTACTACCCCGCCCAGAAAGAGCTGCTCGCCGCTAGGAGGAAACCCGCCTGCCTTGGCACGGTGCGCAACTCAGAGGTTCCCGACTCCTTCGTTTGAGTTCTGGATTTTGGATCAGTGACCGGATCACCCAGGACTAGGTGCAGAAGGATCCATGCCCTCTCCTTCATTTACATACCAGCTAGCTTGCATTTCTTAATACAGAAAATCAACTTAAGCCTTCCTCCTAATGCATATTAATAATAGTGCTTGTGTTTGCCAAATATGGTAACCGTTAACTGGGATTCTCTATTCTGAGATGATGTTTTCATTCTTAGGTGGGGGTAGGTTTGCTCTTTTGTCCAGGCTATATTTATTCAATTTAGTATGCCAAGTTCTCCTTTTGTTTTCAGGCAGGGACAGTATTTTTCCACCTGCTCCTTACAGTGGATTCAAACAAAGCACGGAGCTTAAACTCAGCACAAAGCTCAAAATGCAGGCCAGGAGGCTCCTGGTCCCAACAGAGCACCCTGTGGGGTCTCTGCTCCTGGGTCCAAGCCTGTGTAAAGCCTCCCCCTGGGCACCAGGGCCGGTGGCAGCAGGACGAGCCCCTTGGCCCAGCAGTAGAGCAGTGCCCTGCCTGGGCAGAGCAGCAGGTCAGGGGCCAGGCAGGGCACCGGGGTGGATGCAGTGGAGGCAGGATTTCAAGGAGGGGTGGGAAGTGCGGGAACAGGCAGCAAGGTTTGTTGGGAGCTCCCCCCTGATGGGGCTGGGTTTGCTGCAAAAGGGAAATGGGGGTGGGGGGGTGCTTGGGCGTTACCCCTACCAGTGGAGAGCCTGCCTCCCACGGACGTTGGCACCCACAGTGCTGATGGCTGAAGAAGCCCCGGGATCCACAGTGCAACCTCATGGGGCTCTTGGGGCGTGGGGGGAGGATTGACCCTGAGGGTTCAGAGGCGGACAGTGCAGAGGAGGAAAGTTTGTTTCGAGGCTGCAGCTGCCCCCAGGACAGTGGTGTTGTGTGTTGCCCGTGTCTGAGGGCCCCTGAGCCCAGCTGGTTACTGTACTGTAGACTAGGGGTCTTGATCATTTGACCCCGCTGGGCAGGGGAGGAGGCAGCGAAGGGGTGGCACTTGTCCAGGGCAGCCGTGATGCTTTAGGAACTGGTCTCCGACGCTCGGAGCCAGACCCCTGCAGCCCACCAGCTGCTTCTCCTCCTTGCTGCAGCCTCCCCGATTCTTCTCTTCCGGGGCGGAGCAGGGCTGGTGTGGGCTGGGCCCTGCTCAGTCCTGTTTGGGCTGCTTGCCAGCCATGATGTGCACTGCCACGGTCCCGGTGATCAGCACCCCTAGCACCAACAACAGGATGAGCCCCTTGCCTTGGCAGTAGGACAGTGATGAGGCCTGGGCAGGCGTGTTTGCTGGAAGAAGAGCAAGGCAGAGGGTCAGAGCCAGGGGGAAGTGGCTGGTGCTGCCCTGCGGTGTTTGCCCTGCCGGGCAGCAGGGATGGGGACAGACCCTGGGGAGTTTCCAGAGGGAGGAGGAGCCCTGCAGGGAGCTCCAGGGCTGAGTATTCCCTGCACAGAGATGGTGCATGTGGCTCCCTGGGTAGCTTCCAGGGTCAGAGCAAATCTGCAGGGTCGAGTTTCAGGGTGGAGAGTTGTGCAGCATCTGCCTGGAGTCAGGTGCCTTGTGGCCCCCCAACAGCCGGCACCATGAGGCCCATTCTCCCCAGGTGTGAGCTGCATGGAGCTCCCCACAGGGCATGTTACCTGCACAAAGTGCCTTGACAGAGGCCGTCGTGGAGCTGCTGCTGGCGGAGTTCTGCACTGTGCACGTGACGTTTATCATAAGATCTGGGTGAGAGATGACCACAATGGATCCTTGAGCAGTCATACTGAGGGGCTGTGGGGTGCTCCAGCTGTAGGTCACTTTGCTGCCTCCGTTGGGGATGGTGCAGCTCAGAGTGGTGTTACAGAGCCCATTTGCACAGCTCTGGGCATTGCAGTGAATCGTGGGCTGGGGCAGCCGCTCTGCAGGGAGAGGAAATGAAATGGGAGAATACCAGTGGGAAAGAATAAAACAGGACTCTGGTTTCCTCCAAGCACCTCCCTGAGACACTACTGGGAGAGCAGAGCCCCTGAGTCCACCAGGTTTCATAGATTTCATAGATTTCATAGACATTAGGGCTGGAAGGGACCTCGGAAGATCATCGAGTCCAGCCCCCCGCCCAAAGGGCAGGACGTCAGCTGGGGTCATAGGATCCCAGCAAGATAAGCATCCAGTTTCATCTTGAAGGTGTTCAATGAAGGCGCTTGAACAACCTCCGGCGGCAGGCTGTTCCAGACCTTGGGGGCTCGGACAGTAAATAAATTCTTCCTTATGTCCAGCCTGAAATGATCTTGTAGTAGTTTGTGACCATTCGTCCTCGTCATCCCTTGGGGCGCTCTGGTGAACAAACGTTCCCCTAGATACTGGTGATCACCCCTGATAAACTTGTAGGTGGCCATCAGATCACCCCTGAGCCTGCGCTTTTCCAGGCTAAAGAGCCCCAGGGCTCTCAGCCTGTCATCGTAGGGTCTGCTTCCCTGACCTCTGATCATGCCCATGGCTCTTCTCTGGACTCTCTCAAGCTTCTCCACATCCTTTTTGAATTGTGGAGCCCAAAACTGGACACAGTACTTCAGCTGCGGCCTCACTAAGGCCGAGTACAGGGGGAGAATGACGTCCCGGGATTTGCTTGAGAAGCATCTATGGATGTAAGCCAGCGTTTTGGTCGCTTTAGTAGGTGACAGAGCAGAGAAGAAAAAGGCCTATCAGCCCCACTCAAGTGATGCTGGATGGTCCCTGTTAGGAGCCCCTGGGGTGGCAGACCCCCGTGGGGATGTGTCTGGGTTGAGATGTCCCTAGTGACTGATATCTCTATCCAGGGGTCCTTGTTCAGAAATATCCACACCCGTGGGTTCTGAGTACGGAGGTGACAAAGGCGCTGCACATCATGTCTTTACTCCGGCTGCAGCTGTAACGCTCAGAGCCTGGATCTGTCCAGTGCCCCCCGCTTGGCTGATGTGTGGGGAAAGCAGAGACTGCTCCCCCGGACCGGGCACAGTAAGACGAGTGCTCATCCTGCCCCTTCCAGGGAGGGGAAACCACATCCCTGCCACGGTATCCATCTCCATCCCTGTGCCCTTCCAGACAGTTAATATTAACTAGGCTGTTGCATTTGAACCGTAGGGGTGAGATTGACGCGGAAGGTCGTGGCAGAGACTGTTTAATCCCTACATTGTCAGAGTTATCTTTGAGAGAGTTAAAAACACGAAAAACAAACACAAACCAGCACTCACCGTAGACCCGCAGTGTGAAGAACCGGGTGAATTGGCTCTTATCCGTGTTGACTCTAGCTGTGTAGGACCCCGCGTCCTCCGGCCTCAGGTCGGTGATGTGCAGTGCGAGGCCGGCGTTGGGGACACGCAGGCGGCCCCTATAGCGCCTGTCTGACACAACGACACTCGGGGGGTCTCCTGGTAGCACCGTTGCCAGACCCTCTGTGCCAATCGTCCAGGCAGCATTATCTAATGTCTCCCCTGCCGGGATCTCGAGAGGAAACGTGACCGTCTCCCCCGCGGTCCCGACCAGCTCTGTCGCGGCGGCGTCTGCACCGGCTCCGGACCATGCTGCACTTGCCGGGGAACAACACGGACTGAGGGCGACCCCCGCGCACACGGGCATTGCCCTGCCCAGCCCCGGCCGCTCCTGCCGCTCCGGGTGCAAGGTCCCTGCCCCGGCCGGGCAGGAGCAGGTCCGAGGCTGTCGTGCCGCCGGCCCCGGCCTTTGTCCCCGGCCCCCGCCCCGGCCTCCCCCGCTGCCGCCCCTGCCCCGCTGGGGGAACCAGCGGGCCCAGCTGGCCGGGGCCAGGGCGATGCGGCTGGGAGGACGGCGGGATCCCGGCGGCCCAGGACCCAGGGGCTGCCCCAGCCAGGACACAGGTGCGAGCCCCGGTCTTGCTGCCGGGTCTGACCCCGCCTGGGCAGGGACAGGACGCGGGGGGGGGCGGGGGGTGCGCGGGGTCCGCCGTGCCCTGCCCCGTGTGCGCACAGAGCGGGCGGAGGCCGGAGCAGGGCCCGGGCTCCTCCTTGCGCCTGGGGCTGGGCCCGGCTGGTTCCCGCTGCGGAGCTGGGGCCGGTTCCTGTCGGGGCAGCCCGGAGCCGCCTCCCTCCCCACCCGGCTTCCCACCAGGATCGCCAAGGCCGGAGACCCAGCCCCACCAGTCTGCCAGGCTCTCGGAGGAGCCAGACCGGGATGGAGGCTGGGGCAGCTAGAGCATCCTCACGGATGCTAGGCCCCTTCCTCTGGTTTCATTCAGGCCAGGCTCACGAACCAGGTCCAAAGGACCCAGGATGCTAAACATCCCTGTCCCCACTCATATGTCTGGTACAAAGGGCACTTAGAGGCAAGCCATGTTTTGCATTTTCTACAGAACGAGTAGAAAAGATGCATCTCCCTGGAAGCTCCGGCTGCTTTTTGATATCCCTCATCCTAGCCCAATGCTCCCCTCCGCAAAGCACGGCACAAACACAGCTCCCAAAGACAGTCTCTGCTCCACAGATCCCCCTCTCCCATGCCTGAGCTCACCCCAGGTTTCACCCGGGGAAGAGCAGCCCCTTGTCACTCACCTCCAGCTTGGAGGAGCAGAAGGAGGGAGAGCAGGAGGGGTCCGAGAGCCCCCTTCATCCCGGCTGAGCTGCGCAGGGCAGGCGAGTGCAGACCAAGCGGTGCAGAGCAAGGTTATGTGGCCAAGCTGAAGAAGTCAGATCAAGAAATGATGACTAATGAGGAAGCAGGCTGACTTCCCCCTTGAGTGTGCAATCCTGCAGGCCCTGAACACCCGAGAAATGCAAGCAACTCTGCATAAAGCAGGAGAGAGGTGGCTTGAGTGGGGCTGGGTTGTGAATCCATCGCCCAGCAGCAGAGGAAGTTGAGGCTTGAGCTGTCAGAAGAGGCCTAGGGCAGTGTAACCGGATGCTATCCGTCGGCAGGTCAGCCGGGATCCATAGGGCTGCCCCCTTTCCCCTCTCCCTCACTCTGCTCCATCCTGGGACAGGAGCCAGCCTCAGCCCCAGCATAGCCAAGATCTTAGGGCAACCTATTCCAGTGCTTCACCACCCTCCTAGTAAGAAAGCTTTTCCAAATATCTAACCTCAACAATCCTCTGTTGCTGCAACTGGAGCCCATTGCTCCTTGTTCTGTCATCTGCCACCACTGAGATCAGTGCAGGTCCATCCTCTTTGCAACCACCCTGCAAGGAGTTATAGGCTGCTATTAAATTCACCCTCGGTCTTCTGCGGACTGAATAAGTCTATTTCCCTCAGCCTTTCCACACAAGTCATGTCCCCCAGCCCCTGAGCCATTTTCATTGCCCTCTGCTGGACTTTCTCGGATGTGTCCACTTCCTTTCTGTAGCGGGGGTGGGGGTGGAAACTGCATACAGGAGTCCAGATGTGGGCTCCCCAGTGCAGAATAGAGGGGAAAGATCATTTTCTTCTATCTGCTGGCAATACTTCCACTATGGCATTAGCCTTCTTGGCAACAAGGGGACACTGCTGGATCAAATCCATCTCCTTGTTCCCTGGTCCTTTTCTCCAGACCTGCTGCCCAGCCAGTGGGCCCTGGCCTTTACCACCACATGGGATTGCTTTGTCCTAAGTGCAGGACTTTGCACTTGTCCTTGCTGAGCCTCATGGGACTCGTTTTGGACCATTCCTCCAATTTGTCTAGGTCTCTCTGAATCCTAGCCCTATCCTCCAGCGTATCTACTACTGCCCCCAGATTGGTGTCATCTGCAAACTTTCTGAGGGTACACTGCAAATGTGAAAAGCCAGTCCTGAAGACCTCTGGGTCTCAACACAGCACCCTGCAGGGTCCTTGTTTCTGGGTCCAAGCCTGTGTAAAGCTTCCTACCGGGTGCCGGAGACGGTGTCTGTAGGAGCAGCAGGACGAGTCCCTTGGGCCAGCAGTGCCTGCCTGGATGGAGGAGCAGGAGCAGGGGACAGGCCACGCCAGGCACCTGGGAGGGCTCACGCCCAAGGCAGGTGTCCAAAGAGGGACAGAAGGGCGGGGGCAGGTGGGGAGGCTGGCCAGGAGCTCGCTTCTGCTGGGGCTGGGCTGGACTGGGCTCACGGCAAAGGGGAAATAGTGTGGGGGGACCTTGGGCACTAGCCCTGCCAGTGGAGACCCTGGCACAAAGGGACTTTGGCACAGGGAGGGCTGCTTGGGAGCAGGGAGGTGCAAGTCTCCAATGAATATTGTTCTATGGCTTCCTGAGGGAAGAATGTGCTTGCAATGGGAAGCTCATTTCTGCTTTGGGGTGACTCAAAGGGGCCCTCAGACTAGCCAGGAACAATCTTTAGTCAGGTTCCTGCTAAAGGACATTAACCCGTGGCTGAGAAGTTGCACAATGTTTTGACATGGATGGTGGCCATGCCCTAGCTGGCTGCATTGCTGACCTTGCAGTGATAGAAGGTGTCATTGCTGCCGTCAGTGATCTCCAGCTGTAGCTGGGATTGATACCTCTCTGGCTAGGCTGGAGGATGTACTTCGGGACCAGCTGTAAGAGACTCTGTTGGCATCCTGTACCTGGCAGGACAGGGTCACGTTGCACCATGTGAGCTCTGCGTGAGCAGAGAGTGCTGTGAGGTTGGGCTGCCGGACTCAGTCTGGAAGGAGAAGTCCTGGTGAGAGGGGCTGAGGGCAGTGGGTGCTCCCAAGGGGATGAGACTGGGGGAAAGCAGGGCCCAGATTCTCACCAAACACAGACACACGGAAGCAG
Organism: Alligator mississippiensis; assembly: GCF_030867095.1. Lineage (NCBI taxonomy): Eukaryota > Metazoa > Chordata > Crocodylia > Alligatoridae > Alligator > Alligator mississippiensis. The sequence continues at coordinate 15,976,266 of NC_081838.1, read as the reverse complement.
GTGGTATCGAGACTGCCAGATGCAGATGTCACATTGATAGAATAGACACCAGTGTCCAACTTCTTCACCAGGTCAATCTGCAGCGAGAGATTCCTGGGATGGAAGGTGATTCTCCTGCCTAGCAGGGAGGCTGTGTTGCAGTTCACATGACTGTCCCTCTTAGCAAATGTCCCAATCCGATACTACCCTCCAGAGCTGAGTCTCACCCTCCAGGTGATTTCTTCCCAACCCAAGAGCTGATTCTCTGGCACTAACAACACGGTTTCCTCTGTAACTGCAGCCACTTCCGTTTCTTTACAACCTAGTGCTTCAGAAAAGACAGGGAGCAGGAGACAGCAGGGGGTTAACGCGTTCCTCAACCTGTTGGGGAAATGTGGGGTGAAGTAGTTGCACTTCCCTGTCTGGCTCCAAGGGAACTCAGAGCCAGGGCCAGGGCAGGGCTGGACAGAGGCTTCCTGGATATGTGCAACCACCTCTTGGGGCTGAGACAGTCCTTGATGGGCAACTGGCAGGTAACTCCACAGAGCACAACCTGATGTAAGGGACAGCCGCTCAGCCCAGGCTGATGTTGCTGCTCGGTGGCATGTATGAGGGGCTCTTAGCTTTCTTAGTTCTGTCCTAACTCCCCACCCCATGCACCCCACAGACCGAACAAACAGCCCTTATTCCTGCATACTCCTCCCGCCCGGAGATTTCCAAAGCTTCTTTCAAAAATGAACCCTCCCACCCCCACAATTTCCCATTTGGAAGACAGCTAAAGACCCTAACCTGTTTGACTGAGGTCCAAGAGACTTTCAGAACAGAAACCATAAGGGTACAAGAAGCAGATCCTCCAAGCCCACTAGGCTGTTCGCAGCTGCCTGCTTTCATAGATTTCATAGACATTAGGGCTGGAAGGGACCTCGGAAGATCATCGAGTCCAGCCCCCTGCCCAAAGGGCAGGACATCAGCTGGGGTCATAGGATCCCAGCAAGATAAGCATCCAGTTTCATCTTGAAGGTGTTCAATGAAGGCGCTTGAACGACCTCCGGCGGCAGGCTGTTCCAGACCTTGGGGGCTCGGACAGTAAAGAAATTCTTCCTTATGTCCAGCCTGAAATGATCTTGTAGTAGTTTGTGACCATTCGACCTCGTCATCCCTTGGGGCGCTCTGGTGAACAAACGTTCCCCCAGATACTGGTGGTCACCCCTGATAAACTTGTAGGTGGCCATCAGATCACCCCTGAGCCTGCGCTTTTCCAAGCTAAAGAGCCCCAGGGCTCTCAGCCTGTCATCGTAGGGTCTGCTTCCCTGACCTCTGATCATGCGCGTGGCTCTTCTCTGGACTCTCTCAAGCTTCTCCACATCCTTTTTGAATTGTGGAGCCCAAAACTGGACGCAGTACTCCAGCTGCGGCCTCACTAAGGCTGAGTACAGGGGGAGAATGACGTCCTGGGATTTGCTTGAGAAGCATCTATGGATGCAAGCCAGCGTTTTGGTCGCTTTACTAGCCGCAGCATCGCATTGCAGGCTCATGTTCATCTTGTGGTCAATGATGACCCCCAAGTCTCTTTCTTCCATAGTGCTAGCCAACATAGCACTGCCGAGCCTATAAGGATGCTGCAGGTTTTTCTTCCCAAGGTGGAGAACCTTGCATTTATCGGCATTGAACACCATCAGATTCTCGTCCGCCCACTTGCTGAGCCTGTCCAGGTCAGCCTGGATCATCCGCCTGTCTTCTGGTGTGGATGCTTTGCCCCAAAGTTTGGTGTCATCTGCAAACTTGGCCAGTCCGCTTCTGACTCCAGTGTCCACATCATTAATGAAGATGTTGAACAGTATGGGTCCAAGGACAGAGCCCTGGGGGACCCCACTGGTCACAGGACACCACGATGAGTGACTTCCATCAATTACTACCCTCTGGGTCCGACCCCAGAGCCAGTTTTCCAGCCAGTGGATCGTGGGGGACCCAAGGCGACAACTGGCCAGTTTCTCCAAGAGGTGATCATGGGACACCAGATCGAAGGCTTTTTTGAAGTCAAGATATATGACATCAATCTCTTCTCCCTTGTCCAGGTGATAGGTCACCTGGTCCTAGAAGGAAATGAGATTGGTCAAGCAAGACCTACCCGCAACAAACCCGTGCTGGCTATCCCTTAAGATGTTGGCGTCGGCCAGTCCGTTAAGGATGGCCTCTTTAATAAACTTTTCTAAGATCTTCCCCGGGATAGAAGTCAGGCTGATGGGCCTATAGTTAGCCGGATCCACTTTCCTCCCTTTCTTGAAGATAGGCACCACATTGGCCTTCTTCCAGTCTTTGGGCACTTCACCAGAGCGCCAAGAGTTTTCAAAGATCCGCGCTAGAGGCTGGGTTATGATGCTCGCCAGCTCCTTGAGTACCCTGGGGTGAAGATTGTCAGGGACGGCTGACTTGAAGGTATCCAGCGTCTCAAGATGTTCCTTCACGAAGTCAGCATTAATGGAGGGCAGGGGATCACCCTCACCCGGACTTCCCGGCCCTGTAGCAGGCATGGGCGTCCCATGGCACTGATGAAAGACTGATGCAAAGTACCTATTTAATAGGTTGGCTTTTTCCTGGGCATCAGTTATCAGTTGCCCCATCTGGTTCAGCAGGGGTCCAATGTTGCCCCTGCTTTTCCTCCGGCTCCCCACATATCTGAAAAAGGACTTTTTATTGTCCTTGATGCTCAAAGCTAGCTGGAGTTCAGTTGCAGCCTTGGCTTTCCTGCTCTGCTCCCTACAGGACCGGACCAGCGCAGAATAATCCTCCTTGGAGGTGACTCCCATCCTCCATCCTTTGTAAGCCTTTCTTTTTAGCCTCAGGAGGTCTGCTAGGTCCCTGGAGAGCCAGGGGGGCTGCTGTGCCCTCTTGCTGCCTTTCCTCCGAGATGGAATAGACTTAGTTTGTGCATTGAGGATCGCTCCCTTGAGGAGCAACCACTCTTCTTGAACTCCCCTCTCCCTGTGGTCACGGTCCACAGGGCCTCACTGACAAGCCTCCTGAGCTTGTCAAAGTTGGCTTTCCTGAAGTCAAGGACTTGCGTGTTGCTGACTGACTTGCCAGCTTTTCGGCAGATGGTGAAGGTGATCAGCTCGTGGTCGCTGTCACCCAGCTTCCCATCGATCACTAGGTCGCTGACTAGGTCATCCCCAGTAGCCAGTACCAGGTCGAGCAGCGCTTTGCCTCTCGTTGGCCCATAGACTTCTTGAGTCAGGTAGAGGTCATCCACGCACAAGAGGAAGCTCTGAGACTGCTCAGATTTTGCTGAGCGATCCTCCCACGAGATGTCCGGGTAATTGAAGTCACCCATGACAACCATGGTCCTGGACCAAGCTGCCTCAGCCAGTTCCCGGGCAAACTCCTGGTCAAGCTCAGGACTTTGGGTGGGAGGTCTGTAGTAGACTCCCACCATTGTGTCCCCTGTGCCGTGTTCCCCACGGATTTTAACCCAGAGGGTCTCCAGCCGTCCACCCTGGTCACCAATATCGGCTTGCAGGGACGTGTAGCTTTCCTTAACATAGAGAGCTACACCCCCGCCCCTTTTCTCTACACGATCCCTCCTGTACAGGGTATAGCCATCTATCCCTGTGGTCCAGTCATGGGTGGAGTCCCACCAGGTCTCCGTTATCCCTATGACATGGTAATTGTTTGCACTGAGCAGGAGGATGAGCTCCTCCTGCTTATTCCCCAAGCTCCTGGCATTAGTGTACAGGCAGGCAAGTACCCCCTGGGGGGCTCCTTCCTTGCCCACAGAATTTACCAGGGCTGGGGCAGGGGTGGGATCCCTTGAGTGCCATGATCAGCTGGCTTTGCAAGGATTGCTCAGCGGGCCAGCAGTAGCTGGGTGCTTCTTATAGCCTGAAGCATACAAAGTAGCTTCTCTTAGTCAGCTGAGTAAAGGGAGCAACAAGGCCTGCCCAAACCCTCTCAAGCATGTACAACAAGACTGGCTATAACAGACAACTTTATTGGGTAGCGAGGGTAGGCATGGGGAGGGGTACAAGTCAGAGAAATAGCAAAAGAATAACCCTGAGCAAACAAAAGCTGCTTGGTATCCTTTTGGTACGTGGGTAGGGTACGTTACACTAAGTTCCTAGTTAGGTTTCTAGTACGTTACTCACTTCCGCATCCAGAGGATGAGCGAGTTGCGGAGGTCCATGCTTCTGCGTGTGTGTCTTAAAGATGCCATCCTGCCTTCGTCCTGGAGGGACCCTCTTAAATAGCCCTCTTGACCTCACCACGTGGACCCAACCAACATCAGGGATTTTCTCAGCATCACTGATGCTGACCAGTGGGTTTGAGTAACATCAGCTCACACCTTGAGGAAGGACCACTGCCTTAGGACTGCCCTCCCAGGCCAAAGGCCAGAAGTTTAACAATAGATCTGGCCACAAGGAGAGGGGGATCCCCCTCCTTAGGGGATGCCCTAGGCAACCAGCTGCTGGTTGAAAGACAATGGCCAGAGAGAGCCAGAGAGAAGAGGGGAACAAACAACTCAAAAAGTGAGGAGGCTGGGAGAGATTTCTTTCGGGGGGCCATGCCAAAGTTTTGGTGAAACAAATGCATGGGGAGAGGTGGAAGAGAGCATCCAATGCTTTCACCAGAACAGGGAAAAGTTAGGGGTGTGCAAAGGTTTAGGAGGGAAAGGTAATGTTAAAAAAAAGCAATCTTCCTTGATTGAATGCTCCTTTGTAGATGCCTGAAGTCCATGCAGGTTTATCTGCATAAAGCAATGGTGGCTGCTGGTTCCTTGGCTTCATTGATTTTTGTATAGCTTGCCAGGTAGTGAAGCAGGACCGATGCTGAGGCTGTGTCCTCTTAGTCCTTGTACATCTCAGGAACACCTCTCCTGAAGGCAGCTGGGCAAGCAGCTCTGTCCTGCATCTCAGCCATAGAAACCCAGCATCCACCAGCACCTTTGGCTCCTGCTGGAGCTTTGCCCCATGTGTGTGGAGCTCATGGCTGTCTGACACACTTACGCGGTGCAGCTCAGACAGAAGAGGGAACTGGCTCCATCCTGTGCCTCTCACCAGAACAGGCTCCAAGGCCCCATAGACAGGAGCACAGTCTCAGCCGGGAAGCACCCCGAGCCTGGGGCTGGTGTTAAACATGCTTAAGCCTAGTTGGAGGCAGTGGGGCAGCATGTGATGATGCTGTGGGAAGAGGCAAGGCAGGTAGAACAGCTCTACACTGGGACTGGGCTGGAGGAGAGTGCCTGCAGGACGAGGGGGGTGTCCATACCTGTCCCAAGCTGCTCACCTATCCAGCACCACCATTGCCATGCAAGGACCCAGTGCATTCAGAGCAGGGAGTTGAATGGCCTTTCTGGGCAGGTCGGGGAGTCCCTGGCTTCCAAACTCATTTCACAGATGCAAGGGCAGACTCCCTTGCTGCATCTGGAGCCCATTGCTCCTTGTTCTGCCATCTGCCACCACTGAGATCAGTCCAGCTCCATCCTCTTTGCAACCACCCTGCAGGGAGTGGAAGGCTGCTATTAAATCCCCCCTCAGTCTTCTCTTCTCCCAACTAAATAAGCCCATTTTCACAGTTGAAAGGAAGTATTTTTTTCTCCTTTAATAACTTCTCATTGAAACACCGCAGTATGACTCATTATAGCTCATGCGTGCTGTACTCAGAGGGGAAGTGCCCCCACCATTTGCAGCTAACAGCCTCTGGAACCCGGAGAGCTGGTTACCGGTACCCAGGAGAAAGCTGAACTCCTGGATGACTATTTCGCCTCAGTCTTTCACCGGACCAAGAGGAAAACAACACCAGGTAGAGTACAGGATGAGCATGGTAGGAATAATCGCCTTCCTACTATTGTCATAGAATTGGTGTATGAGCAGTTAAAAAAATTAGAGATATACAAGTCAGTGGGACTGGATGATCTTCATCTGAGCGTGCTCAAGGAGCTGTCTGAAATCATTGTGGAACCCCTGGCAAAACTCTTCCACAACTTGTGGTGCTCTGGAGAAGTCCCTGAGGACTGGAAGAGGGCCAATGTTGTGCCCATCCACAAGAAGGGTAGAAGGGTGGACCCAGGTAACTATAGGCCAATTAGCCTAACTTCCATCTTAGGGAAAATCCTAGAAAAATTCATCAAGGAGTCTATCTGCGATAAACTTGCAAGGTTTATTTCTCCCAGGTGCTCCTGGAGTGGTGCCTGCTAATCTGAGTGAGAAGTCCCCCATTTCCCTGGCCATGTGTGTGTGAGCAGCCCCATTATCTTCCTGCGACAGGTGCAGCAGGGTCCCCAACTGGCATCCAGGTGGGGAGACTGAGCTGAAAACTTTCCAGCAATCCAGCAAGTCCTTCATCCATTTCTATCAACCTCTGGATTGGGTCAGAATCCTTTTTCCTTTGACTAATCTGTCCCTGTATGGGCCCAGACTGCAAGTTATGGAGGAGCAGGAAGATCCCGAGAGTCACCGCAGAATCAGCCGCCAGCCGGAGCGTGGATGAGGCAGTGTTCCTGCCTGGAAGGAGACAAGAGCTGGTTATTCCCATGTCAGACAGAGGGTCAAGAGCTAGAAGAGGTGGCTGCACCAGAGCCATAGGTGACACGTAAGGGGCGCACGGAGGGGGGCACGTACCCCCACCCCCCTGAGATTGGCCGCTGCCAGCTTCTGCGGGCAGTCGCTGCCCCCCCATCACTGCTGACATGGCTGCCAGCAGCTGCGGGAGGTCCCCACTTGCTGCCTGTCATCCCCCTCTCCCTGCCGCCATCACCGCTGCAGCCGCCTGCAGGCAGTCCCCACTTAGCCCACCTTTGCTACCAACATCACCGCGGCCGCCTGCCCGAGCGCCAGGGCAGGAAGCTGTGTCCTGGCTGGGGCAGGTCCTAGGTCCTGGGATCTCCCCACCCCCAGCAGCACCAGTCAGTGCAGGGGGTGGAAAGGGGCAACTCCTGCAGTTTTTGGGACATTCTTGGATCCATCAAGCAGCTGCACTCCTGAGTCCTGAGGCTTCACTGTGTGGTGCCAGGAAGGGCTGTGCTGCACTGAATGCGGGGACGAGCAGGGGCTGCCCCTGGGCAGCAGCAGTTTGTAATGCTGGGGTCTGCTGTCCCCTGTGCCCAGCTAGTCCCTGTCCTGCAGGCTGGGTGCTGGGGTCTGCTGGCCGTCCTGGGCAAGGGTGAGGAGACAGCTGTGTGGGGACCCTTTGTTCCAGCGTGCCCATGTGCCCACAGTGCTGCGGGGCTGCATGAAGGACTGGCCTCTGGCACTGGGACTAGGACCCTCACAGACCCAGCAGCTGCTTCTCTGTGCTGCAGCTGGGACAGGAGCCCCTTGGAAGCTGCAGGCAAACGCCTCCCTCAATCGCTCCCTCCCAGAGGGGAGCAGGGCCTACTGGCTGGGCCTTGCTCAGTCCTGTTTTGGCTGCTTTGCAGCTACAATGTGCACTGCCATATTCCTAGCAATCGGCACCCCCAGCACCAGAAAACAGGACGAGCCCCTTGGCCTGGCAGTAGGACAGCGACGAGGCTGGAACGGAGCAAGGCAGCAGGTCAGAGCCGGGGGAGCAATCAGCCTGTGGCAGGGCTGCGGTCCCTCTTTGGCTACTGATGGGCAGGAGCAGGCAGCACCGGGGAGGGGGGAGCCCTGGGTTGTGGAGATCACAGGCCAGAGCGGGACATGCCTGCTGGGACCGGGGCCCCAGGTAGGGCAGTCCCAATGCCCGATGCCAGGTGTCTCGTACCACCACTCAGAGCAGAGGAAACGCCCTTTACTGTAACTGCGGTGATGGGAAATGGAAGTGAGCTCAGGCCTCGGTTTCCACGGAGCTACGGGGAAGTCGTGCTCAAGCAGCAGCTCAGCTGGTCACTGCAGGGCCAAGCAGTGATGGCACAGCTGTGCCACCTCATTATGTATCCAGCTGTTTTCATGGTGCTACTGCCAGGACCTGGGCTACAGGGCAACCCCATGCATTCCTGTCTGGCTGGGTTATAGGTCAGCTCAATGCATCCCTATGGCAAGCTGACCTGTAGGCCAGGGAGCCATGCCTGGTCTAAAGGTCCACTCAGTGAATTCCTACGGTGATTCAACCTGTTGTCCAGCACTATCAACATCAGTATTACCTCGCTTGTACAAGTGGAGAAACTGAGGCATGGAATAACTATGGGCCATCAATTGTCAGTATTTAGGTGCCTAATGCCTTTTATATCTACAAGAGCAATGTGTCTAAATATCTTCCAAACCCAGCCCTAAGTGTCTGGCCCTTGAGCATGCAAAGCTGGGGAGCAGGGAGGTGCAAGTCTCCAGCAAATACTGTGCTCTGGGTTTCCGAGGCAAGAACTTGCTTCTAACGGCAAGCGTGTTTCTGCTTCTGTGGTGACTCCAAGGGGCCCTCAGGCCAGATGGGGACAATCTTTAGTCAGGTTCCTGCTAAGGGACATTTACCTGTGGCTGGGAAGTTGCACAGCGGTTTGACATGGATGGTGGCCGTGCCCCAGCTGGCTGCATTGCTGGCCTTGCAGTGATAGAAGGTGTTGTTGCTGCCCGCAGTGATCTCCAGCTGCAGCTGGGATTGATGCCCTGGGAGCTGCTGGTCCTCTCTGGCTGGGCTCCAGGATGCACCTCGGGACCAGCTGTAGGTGACTCTGTCGGCAGCTGGGACGTGGCAGGACAGGGTCACGTTGCACTTTCCAAGCTCTGAGTGAGCAGAGAGTGCTGTGAGGTTGGGTTGCCGGACTTGGTCTGCAAGGAGAAGTTCTGGCGAGGGACTGACGGTGGTAGGTGCTCCCGAGGGGGTGAGACTGGGGGGAAGCAGGGCCCAGATACTTACCAAACACAGGCATGTGGAAGCAGGTGGTATCGAGCCTGCCAGATGCAGATATTGCATCCATGGAATAGACACCGCTGTCCGACTTCTTAACCAGCTTAATCTGGAGCGAGAGATTCCCGGGATGGAAGGCGATTCTCCTGCCTAACGGGGAGGCTGTGTTGATGTCCATGACACTGTCACTACTAGAAAATGTCACAATCGAATACAGCTTTTTAGAGCTGAGTCTCACTCTCCAGGTGATTTCTTCCCAACCAGACAGTTGATTCTCTGGCACTAACGGCATGTTTTCCTCAGTAACTGCAGCCACTTCCTTTTCTTTACAAGCTAGTGCTTCAGAAAAGACTGGGAGCAGGAGACAGCAGGGGGTTAACACGCTCCTTAGCCCATGTGGGAAAGGTAGGGTAAAGTAGTTGCACTTCCCTGTCTGGCTTCAAGGGAACTGAGAGCCAGGGGCAGGGCAGGGCCGACAGCCTTGAAAACACGTGGATCCAGGCTTCCTCCAGACCTGGACACGTGCAAACCCCTGTCGGAGCTGAGACAGCCTATGATGAGCAAATAGCAGGTAGCTCCAAGGAGCACAACCCAGTTTAAATGAAATCACCCAGCTCAGGCCCCGTGTTGCTGCTCAGTGGCATGTATGAGGGGTTTTTAACCTTCTGAGGCACTAAACTCTGTGCGAGCCCCCATGCACCGCCTGGACCGAAGCAGCAGCCCCCACCTGCAAACTCCTCCCACACAGCGATTTCCAAAGCTGCAAAAGCTTCTTTCCAAAATAAAAAGACCACCCCTCCACCCCCCACAATTTCCAATTTCAAATGCATGTAAAGACCAGAATCCTCTTCGACCAAGGTCCAGGAGACATTCAGAACAAAAACCATCAGGAAACAAGAAGCAAATGCATCTGAGTCCACTAGGCTATTTGTAGGCTTCCTGCCTTGTGTTTCTGTGCAGTGCTCGGTGTTATTTTCTCACCTGTTAGTACAAGGGAGAGTGCTAATACCGGTGTAAGTGCTCATGTGGCTGCAGCTCCCAGGAGCTCCCGTGCTGGGGCAGCGCTGGAACAAATGGCCCCACGGCAAGACCAGGGACCGTTCCTGCCTTGCAGAAACCAGTAGCCTGTGTTCACCCTAGGGAAACTTAGAATGGGTTACCTAGAGAAGTGGAGCCATCTCCATCCTTGGAGGTTTTTAAGGCCCAGCTACACAAAGCCTTGGCTGGGATGATACAGCTGTGGCTGGTCCTGCTTTGAGCAGGGGGTTGGACTCAATGAGCTCCTAAGGACCCTACCAACCCTCATTGTCTGTGGTTCTATATCCTCTCCAGGCTGCACCCGGGGTAAATGCAACCCCTTCTCACTTACCCTGAGCTTGGAAATGCAGGAGGAGGCACAGCAGAAAGGGACAGAGGACTTCCTCCATTGTGGCAGGTGTCTGAAGGGCGAGCAAGCAGCGGGGAGTGAGGCTGGAAGAAGTCAAACAAAGATATGAGTAAGGACATCACGCAGCCCTGAAATCTGCATTGAGCCAGCAGGACACCGGGGACCATGGATGGGCCTAGACCAACAAGGCTGCAGTAATAGCAATCAACCCACTCTTACCATCCTCCTCCTCTCTGGAGGTTCAGATGCTGCCACAGCATGGGAGAGATGTTCAGTGTGGGAGCCCAGGACTTCGAGGGAAATGCCCGAGTGATTAAGATGAATTCTGAAGCGATTTAATATGATAATGGCAGTGACTTCCTTCTCTAGGGTCTCCCTCCCTACCTTGCTTGACTCTGTTCTTGCAGAAGTGCATGCATCTCAGCTGTCACCTGGTCCACATGATGATAGCATCCCTGCGCCACCCCAGAGCTGCTTCTCTTCACAACACAGCACAGCCATTCCTATCCTGCAACCGGGGCCTAGGTCCTAGCAGACAACTGGCCCCAGTTTCCTGATATTTTACTTTGTAATGAAGTGCTACTTACCTTTAGCCTGGAAAAGTAGCAGTCAGAGAAGGGCAGGTGGTCGGGCTCCCATCTTCTTGGCAGCGAGCAATGGAGCCGGAGGGTGAGCACAGAATAATCAGTCCCTATGGTGGTTATCCAAGTTTGGATCGGCAAAGAGCTGGCAGGGCTAAGCAAAGGATTGGCGAGGGGCTGGTAGCGGGAACACAAGCAAGGAAATAAAGCCACAGCTACCTTGCTTTTTCTTCTTGGTCTGTGGTAATCTGCAGATAACAGAGCCTAGCTCCAGAGAGCTCCACCTGCCACGAGACTGGGGTTTACAGGAAAGAAGGTTCCACATTTCACAGAGAAAGCAAACACATGGAAAGAAGCAGGCAGTGGTTTTTGAAGTTCTATATTTTAAGATAAGTAAAGAGCTGAATGAACCCAAGGTCATTTCCTACTGTTCTTGGCATTTTAGAAGCTCTGATCAACCCAAAAGCTGGTCAAAAATGGAGAGAAAAATAAACCTAGAGGTTTCTGATTTTCACAAACAACATGTTGATGAAAACAATCAACCAAAATCTATTTATTTGGAAGCAGCCAGCAGAAAAGAAGCTGTGGTAGAAAAGCCAGAAACTCAGCAATGGGTTATTTCTGGATTTCAGGAGTCAAAAGATGGAAAGTTTTCATCTCAAAAGGCAAAACAAACCAAGAATAATAATAATAATAATCGCCGTCATCACCACCACCACCACCATCACCATCATCACTACCACTACCACCATCATCATTATCATCACCACCACCACCACCTTAATCACCACCACCACCATCATCGTCAATGTTCTTTCAATTTTTAAGAAGTGGAAAAAAAACATAGGTTTTTTTGCAAAGAATTTGGAAAATTCTAATGAAAAGTTTAATCTTGGCTTTCAGTCAAAACACAAATCTGATGGAAACTTTTCACCCAGGTCCAGTCCAACACAGCCCTGGGGGTCCCTGGCTTAGCCAAGGGGATGCCCCAGCATACGGCACTTCCACAAAAGGGGCCCAAGTAACAGGAGTGCAGAGCACGGGGAGGGCGAGGCAGGCAGGGCTGGGGCAGAGCTGGTCTCCTGTTCATTTCCCTGGGAACCAGCTCCCGAGAGACCTGGCAGGCAGATCCCCCGGGGCTGGGAACTCCCCCACAACATAGTTTTGGGGGCAGTTTTTCCCTGCAGACGTAGCAGAGGACCCTGTGCTCGCACAGTCCCAGGCTCCAGACTTTCCCGACCCACCAGGAACCAGGCACCTGCAGGGATTTCGGGCCACATCTATGCTTTTTCCCATCATGCCCCATGGCACTGTGCTCCAGCACAACCTGCTCCTGCTCCCCCGGCATGGACCAGCCCGGGAAGAAGGTGGCAAGGCCGTGCCGAGGGCGCCCCCACGCCACTGCTCTGGCGCACGGCTTTGCTGCATCTATCTGGGCTTGGCGTGTGCAGGGGGAGGGGGAGGCAGGACGTGCTTGAGTGTTGCCCTTGGGCGGCTGGGAGAGGGTGTAGACCTGCAATGAGTCTCCCTACTTCCAGGCAGACCAGTCAGCGTCCCTGGTTCTGGGGCAGCCCCACTGGGACACTGCCCCAGTGCTGGGGAAATGGTGCTCCCAGCTCTGCGGCTTCCAACTAGGTTCCCCAAAGCCAGAGATCCAGCCCCACCAGTCTGCCAGGCTCTCAGATGAGCCAGACCGGGATGGAGGATGGGCAGCTAGAGCATCCTCACGGATGCTAGGACCCTTCCTCTGGTTTCATTCAGGTCAGGCTCACGAACCAGCTCCATAGGACCCAGGAAGATGCTAAACATCCCTGTCCCCACTCATATGTCTGGTGCAAAGGGGGCACTTACTTGTGTAGTTGCACAGCGTTTCAACATCGATGGTGGCCGTGCCCCAGCTGATGGCATTGCTGACATTGCAGTGATAGAAGGTGTTGCTGTCACTTTTAGTGATATTCGGCTGCAGATCGGGTTGATGCTCTTGGAGCCAATGGTCCTCTGGGGCTGGGCTGGAAGATACGCCTCGAGACCAGCTGTAGGTGACCTCGGCAGCTTTGGGCACCAAGCAGGACAGGGTAAGGTAGCACCATCCACACTCCTGGGAAGTAGATGCCTTGATGTTGGGCTGCTGGACACGGTCTGGAAGGAGAAGTCCCAGTGAGAGGGGCTGGGTGCCTCAGGGGTGAGCACGGGGGGAAAGCGGCACCCCCAGACTCACCAAGCACAAACAGCCGAAAATTACTGGTGATTCCAAAGCCATCCCCCAGCATCAGGTCCATGGTGTAGAGGCCACTCTCTTTCTCCGTGACCGAGTTAATCTGCAGCGAGAGATTCCCAGGGTGGAAAGAGACTCTGTCAGCAAAGGGCAGAAATGGACTGGCCGAGGTCCTGTTCTGATCGTGTCTGAGGATCCAGTAGCCCTCTAAATGCAGTTTCACTTTCCAGTTGATTGCCACCCAGGACGACGGCCATGTCTTGGGCTGCAGCTGAACCGTTTCCCCAACAGCAGCCATCACTTTTACTTCTTGACAACCTGGGGGTTCAGAAGGGCAAGGGGGAGAGAAGGGTTTGCAGACTCCTCAGCTCCTGAGAGAAATACAGGTTGCCACACACTTCTCTCGTGTTCAAAGGGCACTTATGGCAAGCCATGTCTTGCATTTTCTACAGAACGAGTAGAAAAGATGCATCTCCCTGGAAGCTCCTCCTGCTTTTTGATATCCCTCATCCTAGCCCAGTGCTCCCCTCTGCAAAGTACGGCACAAACACAGCTCCCAAAGACAGTCTCTGCTCCAAAGACCCCACCCCGCCTCCCATGCCTGAGCTTGCCCCAGGCTGCACCCGGGGAAGAGCAGCCCCTTGTCACTCACCTCCAGCTTGAAGGAGCAGAAGGAGGGAGAGCAGGAGGGGTCCGAGAGCCCCCTTCATCCCGGCTGAGCTGCGCAGGGCAGGCGAGTGCAGACCAGGCGGTGGAGAGCAAGGTTATGTGGCCAGGCTGAAGAAGTCAGATTAAGAAATGATGAAGAAGGAGGAACCAGGCTGAGTTCCCTCTTGAGGGTTCAATCCTGCAGGCCCTGAGCCCCCACAAGTTCAAGGAACCCTGCATAAAGCAGGAGAGAGGTGGCTTGAGTGGGGCTGGGCTGCAGCTCCATCACCCAGCAGCAGAGGAAGTGTGAGAAGAGGCCCAGGGCAGTGTGACCGGATGCTAGTCTAAATCTGCTCTCTGCTATCTTGTGGCCATTATTTCTTGTAACCCCCGGGGGCACCTTGGTGAATAAAACCTCACCAATCCCCTTCTGTGCCCCCGTGATGAACTTATAGGCAGCCACAAGGTCACCTCTCAATCTTGTCTTGCGGAGGCTGAAAAGGTCCAGGTTCTCTAGTCTCTCCTTGTAGGGCTTGGCCTGCAGGCCCTTAACCATACGAGTGGCCCTTCTCTGGATCCTCTCCAGGTTATCCACATCCCTCTTGAACTGCGGTGCCCAGAATTGCACGCAGTACTCCAACTGCGGTCTGACCAGCGCCCGATAGAGGGGAACTATCACCTCCTTGGATCTGCTCGTCATGCATCTGCTGATGCATGATAAAGTGCCATTAGCTTTTCTGATGGCTTCGTCACACTGCCGGCTCATGTTCATCTTGGAGTCCACTAGGACTCCAAGATCCCTTTCCACCTTTGTGCCACCCAGCAGGTCATTTCCTTGGCAGTAGGTATGCCGGACATTTTTCCTCCCTAGGTGCAGCACTTTGCATTTCTCCTTGTTGAACTGCATCCTGTTGTTTTCCGCCCATTTGTCCAACCTGTCCAGGTCTGCTTGCAGTTGTTCCCTGCCCCTCGGCGTGTCCACTTCTCCCCACAGTTTTGTGTCATCTTCAAACTTGGACAGAGTACACTTCACTCCCTCGTCCAAGTCGCTGATGAAGACATTGAAGAGTATCGGTCCAAGGACTGAGCCCTGCGGGACCCCGCTGCCCACACCCTTCCAGGTCGATACCGACCCATCCACCACGACTCTCTGGGTGCAACCCTTTAGTCAATTCGCCACCCACCGGACTGTGCAGTCATCCAAGTCACAGCCTCTTAACTTGTTCACCAGTATGGGGTGGGATACTGTATCGAAGGCCTTCCTGAAGTCTAAGTATACAACGTCAACCCCTACACCTGCGTCCAGGTGTTTTGTAACCTGGTCATAAAAAGAGACAAGATTCGTCAGGCATGACCTGCCTGCTACAAACCCGTGCTGGTTTCCCCTCAGCATAATTTGTCCTGCTGGGCTGTTGCAAATGTGAGCTTTGATAATTTTTTCAAAGACTTTGCCAAGGATGGAGGTGAGACTGACTGACCTATAGTTGTCTGGGTCCTCCTTCCTCCCCTTCTTGAAAATGGGGACCACATTGGCCCTTTTCCAGTTCTCCAGGACTTGGCCCGTGCGCCACGAGCGTTCAAATATTCCCACCAGTGGCTCTGCAATGATGTCGGCCAGTGCCTTCAGCACCCTCGGATGGAGCCCATCCGGGCCTGCCAACTTAAAGGCATCCAGTTCTTCCAAATGACTCTGCACCACCTCAGGATCTACGCATGGAAGTCTGGCGCCTTGCTGGTGCCTCTCTACAACCCCAGTGAGAGACTTGTTGTGCCCCTCGCTTAGGAACACTGAGGCAAAGAACTCGTTGAGGAGTTCAGCCTTGTCCCCCCTGTCCGTCACCAATTGCTTCTGCCCATTTAGTAGGGGTCCTATTCCTCCCTGGGCCTTCCTTTTACTCCCTATATATCTAAAAAAACAATTTTTTGTTATCCTTAACTTGGGATGCCATCCTCAGCTCCATGGTAGCTTTGGCCCATCTAACTGCCTCCCTACAAGCGCAAGCAGAGGAGGTATACTCCTCTTTGGTAATCTCTCTGTGTTTCCACTTTTTATATGCCCCCTTTTAGCCCGTAGGCTGCCCTGCATTTCTCTGGTCAGTCAAGGAAGCTTCCTGGCCCCTTTCCCACTTTTTCCTCGCATCAGGATCGTCTCCCTCTGTGCCCGAAGGATCATTTCCTTAAGGCACAGCCACCCTTCTTGGGCTCCCATCTCTTCAAAACTCCTACTCTGCAGTGCGTCCTTGACTAGTCGCCTGAGTTCATTGAAATCAGCTTTCCTAAAGTCTAGCACTTTCACCCTACTAGTTACCTTACCCACTCGACGTCTTATGATGAATTCTATTATTTGGTGATCACTGTCCCCCAGGTGATTACCGATCTGTAGGTCCCATACCATATCATCCCCTGTTGCCAATACCAGATCCAGTAAGGCATTCCCCCTAGTGAGACCATGTACCTCCTGCATCAGGTGGAGGTCCTGTACACAGCATAGGAACCTGCGTGAACGGTGGGACTTTGTTGTCTGCATCTCCCAGCAGATGTCTGGGTAGTTTAGGTCCCCCATGACTACCGCCTCCTTAGCTTTTATGGTCTCCGAGAGCTGCCTCAGGAGCCCCGAAAATAGTTCTTCCCCTTGGTGTGGGGGTCTGTAGCAGACCCCTACCACCAAATCCCTTTCTCCTTGTACCCTATGTAACCTAACCCACAATCCTTCTACTTTCTCCTCCTTCGATTCTGTCTTGATGAGGGTCGATGTATATTGCTCACTGACATAGAGCGCAACCCCTCCCCCTTTCTTCCCCACCCTGTCCTTTCTGTACAGCCTATAGCCCTCAATATGTACCGCCCAGTTGTGGGGGTTTAGAAAAGAGGACATGGACATATGGTAACCCTATCTTGGCAGCGCATGCGCACTTTCACTGGAGGACTCACTGCTGCTGTCCTCATCACTGTCTTGCACTCTGGTTGTCTCTGTGGCGGGCCAGCAGGGGGTGCTCCTGCGTTGAGCCACCCACCTCACTGCGCCGGACCAGCTTTCCGGCTCTGAGTGCCTCCCTGGGGGCATCTCATATCTGGCCAACCCCCTTTCTGGAGCACACCTGCAAGCCTGGGTGTAACGCTGCCACCACCCAGGGTCTGGACTGTTCCTGGCCCTGTGCACCCTGGGAAACACAGACCTAGTAATCCTAGAGGGTACTTGACCCACTGCAAGTACTTGGGGTGCTTCCCTTAGTTTGAAGCACAAATGGTGGTCTCCCTTAGGCAGCTGGACCAAGGGGACCCCAAGGCATAATCTAGACCCCCTCCCAATAAGTCTCCCATGCTAGGTACGGAGAAGACCTTTATTGATTACAAGGAGTAGGTTTGGAATAGGGTACAGGATAGAGCAATATCAGAGAAATACCTTAGAGCAAATGGTGGCATGGTAGCCTTTGCTCACGCATCTGAATTACTGCAAGCTATATATCTAGTTAGATCTCAAGTAGCTTACTCATAAGTATCATGCAGAGGCAGGTGGAGATTCCCTCTGGAGGCAGGCAGTTTACTGACCGTGAGTTTCAAGAGAAAGAGTGAGTTTTAGATGGTCCAGCTTCTCTCTCATCATGGCTGCTGCCCCTCCTCCTGGGCAGTCTTTAACTTATATAGACCTTATGACCTCATTTACCTGATCCAATGAAGGCCAGCAGTTGCTGGCTGCCAGGCAACCAATTTGAAATGCATCACTGGTTGCCAGGTAGACTGGCAGGGTCTCTAGCCCTCTCCCATTCATGATGACATTGCTTAGCACAATAGGGAGCTGAAGCACCCCCCACCCAGGTGTGTGAGGCCAGTCAGTAGGCAGAGGGAGCAGTTTCCCCGCTCCCTCAGGAATGAACCCAGCTCTGGTTACAACTCAGGGTTACCTGAAGAGATGGGGCAGGGGTGTCGGCCCTCTGCAGTGACCATGGTAACCAAATTGTCAGACAGGTCATAAGCTGGATAGCAGACTTTGGGCAGAAACTAAAATGGCATTCTGCCACAGTCTCAACCTCTGCTTCGCTGCCTCTGTCCATTTTCCTCCTGAGGGGTCTTGAAAGCTCCTGTGCCAGGTGTCCCTCTGCCAGATGGATTTGGCTGCATCTGCACTACCCTCTGCTACCAATTTCTAGTAGTAGGGCTGGAGTCTACTCAAAGTCATTTTAACACAGGCTACCACCTCGAGGTTTGTGTGTCTGTACATTAGGAGGTGCTTGGACTTCCACAGAGTACTCCTGATGCAGGACAGGAAGTGATGGAAGCAGGCCGACAGGCTCTCCTGGTGTTTAGTCAGGTGCCCGTACAGTGCTGCCTCTCTTGATAGCGGTCTGACCCCTGTCACTGCTATGCACAGCATATTTACCTTCTTCCACATTTCCTTGGTGTATGAACAGGGCCATAGGAGGCGGTCGATAGTCTTTGTGGTGCCTTGGCAGATTGCCCTTGGGCAGCTCAGTCTCCCCGGTTGCCCCTTTCTATTTCTCTGGACTCAGCTGCCCCTCAGGGCTCCTTGCCCTGGAGAGGATCTATGCCAGGAGTGCTGTAGTGTGAACCCCAGCTAGGCCCAGCTCTCCTGGGTCAGGGAGATGCAGCTGGAAAGACAAAAGCTCCCTATGCCAGGCACCAGTCACAGGGCAGTGCAAGAAGGAGCCCAGCTCACTGTTCCACCTCTTTCTCCAGGCTTTGACCCCTCTGTGCTTATATGGGGCCAGGGGGATGGGCTGTGACCCCTATGCACCCACACCTGAAGCCTGTCCCTGCCCAGGTGGGATCAGGTACTGGCATCAAGAACAGGGTACTAGGTTCCTGAGCTCCAAGGCTTGAAGCTATGTCCTAGGTTCTGGGCTGGGACCTCCCCACCCAAGCACCATCAGTCAGTGCAGAGGGTGGAAAGGGGCAGACTCCTGCAGTTTTGGGGCCATTCTTGGATCCATCAAGCAGCTGCACTGCTTGGTCCTGAGGCTTTGCTGCACTGTGCCAGGAAGGGCTGTGCTGCATTGGATGAGTGACCAAGCAGGGGCTGCCCCTGGGCAGCAGCAGTTTGTACTGCCCATGTCTGTGGGCCCCTGTGCTCAGCCAGTCCCTACCCTGCAGCTTGCGTGCCGGGGTCTACTGGCCCTGCTGAGCAGGGGAGGAGGTAGCTATGGGGGTGGGGTGGGGCGGGGCCTCTACTTTAGGGTGGATGTGTACCCATAGTGCTGGAGGGCTGCATAAGGGACTGGCCTTAGATGCTGGGACTTGGAGCCCCACAGACCCATTGGCTGCTTCTCCTCCATGCTGCAGACAGGACAGGGGCCCCTTGGAAGCTTCAGGCAAATGCCTCCCCCGGTCCCTCCCTCCCAGAGGGGAGCAGGGCTGGTTGGCTGGGCCCTGCTCAGTCCTGTTTTGGATGCTTTCCAGCCATGATGTGCACCACCATAGTCCTGGCAATCAGTACCCCCAGCACCAGCAGCAGGATGAGCCCCTTGGCCTAGCAGTAGGCCAGTGATGAGGCTGGAACAGAGTAAGGCAGTGGGTCAGGGCAGGGGGGAGCAAGCAGCCTGTGGCAGGGCTGGGCCTCTCCCTGGCTGCAGGTGGGCAGAAGTGGGCAGTACCAAGGCGGGTAGGGGCGGGGGGAGTCCTGGGCTGTGAACGGGGGCTACAGCGGGATGGTGCCTGCTGGGGTTGAAGCTGCAGAGTGGGGCAGTCCCAGTGCCTGACACCAGGTCTCTCACAGCAGCACTTGGAGCAGAGGAAATGCCCTTTACTCTACCTGCAGCGATTTGGAAACAGTAGTCGCTGGGTTATAGGTTAACTCAGCGCATCCCTATAGCAGGTTGGCCTGAAGCCTTGAAGGCCATTCCGGGTCTACAAGTCCATCCAGCTAAATCCAATGCTGGATTAATCTGTTGTCCAGCACTATCAATATCTGTATCACCTTGCCTGTACAAGAGGAGAAACTGAGGCATGGAATAACTACGGGCCATCACTTGACAGTATTTAGGTGCCTGATGCCCTTTATATCGACAAGAGCAAAGTGTCTAAATACCTCCCAAGGCCTGAGTGTCTGGCCCATGAGCATGCAAAGCTTGGGAGCAGGGAGGCGCAAGTCTCCAGTGAATATTGTTCTCTGGGTTTCCAGAGACAAGAACTTGCTTCCAACGGCAAACTCATTTCTGCTTCTGGGGTGACTCAAAGGGGCCCTCAGGTCAGACGGGGACAGCCCTTAGTCAGGTTCCGGCTAAGGGACAATTACCTGTACCTGGCAAGTTGCACAGCAGTTTGATATGGATGGTGGCCATGTCCCAGCTGGCTGCATTGCTGGCGTTGCAGTGATAGAAGGTGTCGTTGCTGCCCACAGTGATCTCCAGTTGCAGCTGGGATTGATGCCCCGAGAGCTTCTGGTCCTCTCTGTTTGGCCTGGTGGATGCACCTTGAGACCAGGTAAAGGTGACTCTGTTGGCATCCTGCACCTGGCAGGACAGGGTAACGTTGCACCATCCATGCTCCAGATGAGCAGACAGTGCGGTGAGCTTTGGCCGCATGTAGTGGGTGCACACAGGTGGATATGCAGCCGCTGAGATTGGCCGTTTCCCCCGTGAGAGAAGAGCCAGAGGCACTTTTGCCGCCGGTTATGATCGGCCACTGGGAGAAGGCAGGGGGCTAATGGGGCTCAGTCCCCCAAAATGCCAGGGCAACACAGCCACAGGCTGATGCTGTACCAGGGATGGGTGTGTTGGGTTTGCAGCCGGCCCAGCACAGGTGGCAGAGAGTTAAGGTTTCTTTTCTTCCTTTAGTTTCTGGGCTTGGAGGGTGGGGGAGAGATCAAGACCCCCACAGTGCAGTAGGAAGCAGGGTAGGGGCAGGGTCAAATCATTCCCCCTCACCCCTGTCCCGCTCCCTGCTGCACTGTGGGGATTGTCCCATGATGCAGCTTGGCCGGGGCCCCATTCATGGAGAATGTATCCCCGGCCAGGCTGGGTCATGGGCAATTGGAGGCTGGCATCTCCCGCCACTGCGCACACTATGGGGAAGCAGCAGACCCTGTCTCCGAGCCTGAACCCTGCCTGGTGCCAGCCCCAGCCTCGCTCCCTCCACCCCACCCCCACATGGCCCTTTCCCTTCCCCTCTCCCCTTCCTCCACAGACTTTTGCTCGGGGGGGGGGGAGTTTGCATGCATGTGCACGTGCTGAACCCCGCCACCCAATTTTTTTTCCTCCCTCTGCTCCCAGCCCCTTCGTCTGCAATTGGTTGCTGAGGGACCCCCCTCCCCGGTTGGCGATTACTGCTGGTGCCCCCCCTTCCCCTCCCCCCCACCCCCTATGGTCGTCCATGGCTGTGAGGTTGGGTTGTCATACTCAGTCTGCAAAGAGAAGTCCTGGTGAGAGGGGCTGAGGGTGGTAGGTGCCCCGGGAAGGGCAAGCCTTGGGGAAAGCAGGGCCCAGATACTCACCAAACACAGACACACAAAAGCAGGTGGTATCGAGACTGCAGCTATCACATCCATGAACTAGGCACTGCTATCCGACTTTATAACCTGCTCAATCTTCGGCAAGAAATTCCCAGGGTAGAAGGTGATTCTCTTGCCTATTGTGGAGGCTGTGTAGGGGTCCACGCCACTGTCCCTCTTAGCAAGTGTCACAATCTGATATGGCACCCCAGAGCCGAGTCTCACTTTCCAGGTGATTTCATCCCAACCTGAAGGGCGATTATCTGGCACTAACTCCATGCTTTTTTCTCTGTAACCCCCTCCATTTCTTTACAACCTAGCACTTCATAAAAGACTGGGAGCAGGAGAGAGCAAGGGTTTAATACATTCCTAAGCTTGCAGGGGAAATGTGGGGTAAAGTAGTTGCACTTCCCTGTCTGGTTCCAAGGGAACGCAGGGCCGGGGCAGAATTGGGCTAACACCCTGGAGAACAGGTGGATTTGGGCTTCTCACAGACCTGGATACCTGCAACCCCCTGTTGCAGCTGAGACAGTCCTTGACGGCCAACTAGCAGGTAGCTCCACTGATCACAGCCTGTGTGGAGGCCAGTAGTAGAGGGCTCCTGTAGTGAGCCACCCACTTCACTGCGCCCGGCCAAAAACGATGTGCTGAGCGTCTCCCCTGGGGTGTCTAGATCCAGCCAACTTCCTTCCTGGAGCCCACTCGCAAGCCTGGGGTAACCACTGCCACCACCTGGACTTGGGTCTTTGGTAGGACTGTGTACCACCCAGGGTACACAGACCCTGTAGACCTTGAGGGTGCTTAACCCACCGTGGGATTTTGGGGTGCTTCTATTAGCCTAAAGAATTCACAAGCAGCCTGCAGTACAGGAAGAAAGTAAGAAGCCGAGCCCACCTTAGCCAGCCTAGTAAAGTGAGCTAACTAGGCTGGTCCCTTCCCTCTTAAGCACACAAAGAATGGCATGCTGAAACAGATAGATTTATTGATCAAAGAGGGATAGGGTGAGGAAAGAATACAAAACAGCGGAATATAGAAAGAAAACCAACCTTGAGCAAAACAGTATAGGCTTGTTGCCTTTTGATACGCAAATAAACACTTAACTCTAAATTCCTAGCTAGATTTCAGATACGTTACTCACATCTACATCCAGAAGAGTCTGGAGGCCCATAGCTTGATTCAGGGACCAGATGTGTGTCTCTCAAAATGGAGTGACTCTCTTTTAGAGCTTTTATTACCTCATCATTAAGTTCCAGCCATAACCCAGTATGCTCTGACCACGGCTAATGCCAGCTGGCCAGTTTGAAAAACATCAGCACCCTCAGGAGAGGGTTCAGGGTTACACAGGACAACAGAAGAACAAGCTCTCCCACTCCCTCAGGAATTTCTCCAGCCCAGGTCACACGGCTGTCCAAGTGACCAGGTGGAAACAGCACCCAGATTTCGGGGCAGAGGGGGCTAGGCATACTCAGTGCAGGAAAGCAGACAAAGAGAGCCATTTCTTCACAGCCTGATTTAAATAAGTCACCCAGCCCAGGACCCATAGTCACCCAGCTCAGTGGCATGTATCTGGGTTTTAACCTTCTGAGATTCACCCAAGTTTAGGGCTGGAAGGGACCTCCTGGGATCATCGGGTCCAGCCCCCTGCTCTAAACAGAAAAAACTGATGGGGTCAAAAAACCTCAGCAACATGTGCACCCAAAAGGCACTAAGCTCTTCCCGCCCTAGCCCCCATGCACACCCATAGGCCCAAGCAGCAGCCCCCAACCTGCAAACTCCTCCTGCGCAGAGATTTCCAAAGCTGTGAAAGCTTTTTTTTTTCAAAATGAAAAGACCCCAGCCAGCCCCACAATTTCCCATTTCAAATGCATTTAAAGACCCAATCCACTTCAACTGAGGCCAGGAGACATTCAGAACAGAAACCTACAGCAGAAGCAGATGCTTCCAGGCCTGCTAGGCTGTTTGCAGGCTGCATGCCTTGTGTGTCTGTGCAGCACTTGGTATTACCCTCTCACGCCTGACACAAGGGACAGTGCTAATACCAGTGTATAGTGTCCATGTGGCTGCAACTCCCAGGAGATCCTGTGCTGGGGCAGTGCTGGAATGAAAGGCACCAGGACAAGGCCAGAGACCGCCTCTGCCTTGCAGAAACCAGCAGCCTGCGTTCACCCTTGGGTTACCCAGGGAGGTGGAGCAATCCCCATCCTTGGAGGTTTTTAAGGCCTGGCTAAACAAAGCCTTGGCTCAGGCTGGGACCGGGGCTGGTTCTGCTTGGAGCAGGGGGTTGGATTAGATGCGACCTCCTGAGGTCCCTTCCCACCCTCATTTTCTGTAATTCTATAAAGTCTACTGCACCAGGGGTACATGCAGGCCCTTGGCACTTACCCTGATTTTGGAAACTCAGGAGGAGACACAGCAGAACGGGACAGAGAGCTTCCTCCATCACAGCAGGCATCTGAAGGGCGAGCAGGCAGCAGGGAGCGAGGCTGGAAGGAGCCAGATGGAGACATGCGTTAGGAGGAACCAGGCTGACTTCCCCGGGTGTATCCAACAGGGAGAACATTACTAGAATGAAGAATTGCCCCCGTGACTGACCCATGCAGATGCCCTTGCCAGGAACAGTGAAGGCATCCAGTACTGAAGCAAATCTGAGTGAACCCAAGGGATGTGGTAGCAAGGCAGAATGGGTCTGAAATCAGCTGCTTCTCAGGGTGGGGGCCCTGCCCCTGCCCTGGTACGGTGGGAACTTGCAGAGTCATGGCTGAGAAGCATCTCCTGCACTGTAGACTGCCAGCGCAGCGGCTGCGTGCTTCCTGCCTCATGTTCCTTCTCTTTTGCAGTTGGGTACTGGCCATACAGGGTGCAGAGTGCTCACAGCAGCACCCAGAGATGTGTGAAGCTGAAGGGGAGAAAACTTCATACCAATTTTCTCACCTCTTTAGCAGGAGATAACAGCAGAGAGATGGAGTGGAGGTGTGGTAAGTGAGGGGAAGCTCAGGTGGAGACAGGCCTCACACAGTGCTGATGCACTCTTGGTCTCCAGGAGACATGACTGCTGCAGGACCCTTGGCTCCCAGGGTCATCATCCAAGTGCCAGGCAGAAGCAGGAGGAGCATGAGGCTGGAGCCTTCCTCCTCCTGGGAACAAGTGTGGTAGCGGCAAGTGGGGACCGCCCAGAGGTGGCTGCGGTGACAACGGCAGCGAGAGTGGGCCAAGTGGGGAACACCCGCAGGTGGCCGCGACAGTGTTGGTGGTTAGAAGGGGCGGGGGGGAGTGGCAGTGTCAGCAGTGGTCAATCTTAGGGGGTGCACATGCCCCCACATACCCTCCCTATGCATCGCCTATGGCATCAGTGCTCCTTACTTGGAGCTGGCCCCAGCTTAGGGACAGCAGTGTCCCTGGTGACACAAGTGTCCAGGGATGGGGAGCAGCACCCTGCAAGGTCCCTGTTCCTTGGTCCATGCCCATATAAAGCCTCCCCTTGGGTGCCAGGATGGTGTCTGCAGGGGCAGCAGGGTGAGCAAGAGCAGCAGGGCAGTGTGGAGGCTTGAATGGCGGAGAAGGAGCAGGGTCCAGGGTAGGCATCCCAGGGCTGGCATCCAAGCAGGGGCAGAAGTGCTGGGGCAGGTGGCAAAGTGGGCTGGGAACTCCCCTCTGCCATGACTGGGCTGCACTTGCTGCAACAGGTCAATGGCAGGGTCCTTGGGCAATGGCCTGGCAGTGGAGGTCCTTGGCATGGGCAATTGTGATGGTGGAGCATGCCCTCAGGACTGTGATATAGCCTGATGGGGCTCTTGAGGGGATGTGAGGGAAGATTGCCCCTGGCAGGGCTCAGAGACACAGATGGTGCAGAGGAGGGAAGGTTTATTTAGAAGCTGAAGTTCCCCTTGGAACAAGGGGGTTTTGTACTTCCTGTCTCTGTGGGTCCCTCTGCCTGGCTGGTCCCTGCCCTGCACACTGTGGGCTGGGGTCTGCTGGCCATGCTAGAAAGGGGAGGATACACCTGTAGGGGGGACCCTCTGCTCCAGGGTGCCCATGGGCCTGCAGTGCCAGGGCGCTGCATCAGGGACTGGCCTTCGGCACTGGGACTTAGACCCCTGCAGACCCACCAGCTGTTTCTCCTCCGTGCTGCAGCCTTGCCCAGTCCTTCCCTTCCAGAGTGAGCAGTGATGAGGCTGGAAATAGAGCAAGGCAGTGGGTAAGAGCCAGGGGGAAGTGGCTGGTGATGCTCCACGGTGTTTGCCTTGAGGGGCAGTGGGGATGGGGACAGACCCTGGGGTCCTTCCATGGGGAGGAGGAGCCCTGCAGGGAGCTTGGGGGCTCGGCCCTCCTGCACAGAGATGGTGCATGTGGCTCCCTGGGTAGCAGGGTCACAGGAAATGGACTTGGGGAGGGGGGTGGAATCTACAGGGCAGGGATTTGGAGAGGGGAAGGGGCAGCATCTAGAGTCGGGTGCCTCGTAGGGACAAACCTGGCACCCCGATACCTGTTCTCCCCACGTGTGGGCTGTGCAGAGCTTCCCCACAGGGCATGTTATCTGCACAAAGGGCCTTGAGAGGCTGTTGTAGAGCTGTTGCTGGTGGAGTTTTGCACTGTGCAGGTGACGTTTATCAGAAGATCTGGGTGAGAGATTTTCATGATGGATCCTTAAGCGGTTATACTGGGGTGCTCCGGGGTGCTGCAGCTGTAGATCATGTTGTTGTCTCCACTGGGGATGGTGCAGCTCAGGGCGATGTTACAGGCTCCATTTCTACAGTTGTGGGCACTGCAGTGAATCGTGGGCTGAGGCACCCGCTCTCCAGGGAGAGGAAAGGAATCAAAATGGGAGAATATGGATGGATGTGAAGGAGAAAAAATAGCACCCTGCCTTCATGCAAGCATCTCCCTGAGAGTACTGGGGGAGCAGAGCACCTCAGACCACCAGGTGACAGAGCAGACAAGAAAAAGGCCCATCAGCCCCCCCCCCCCCCCCCAGGTGATGCTGGGTCCCTGTAGGAGGCTCCTGAGGGGTGGAAGACCCCCACAGGGATGTGTCCGGTGTGAGATGCCCCTGGTGACTGACATTTCTAACCAGGGTCCTTGCTCAGAAATATCCACACTCGTGAGCTCAGGAGGTGACAAGGGCGCTGCACAACATGTCTTTATTCCGACTGCAGCTGTAACGCTCAGAGCCCGGATCTGTCCAGTGCCCCCCGCTTGGCTGATGTGTGGGGAAAGCAGAGACTGCTCCCCCGGACCCGGCACAAGCACGAGTGCTCATCCTGCCCCTTCCACAGAGGGTGAACATCTCTGTGCCCTTCCCAGACCTTTCCATTAACTAGGCTGTCACAACTTGATGTAGCGGAGAGAGAGCCTCAGTGGGCAGAGACGTAAAACTCCTACATGATTGAATAATCTTTGCTACACAGTTTTAAAAAAAACAACCTAAGACTCACCATAGCCATGCAGTGTGAAATGGCTGGTAAATATGATTTTATCCGTGTTGGCTCTAGCTGTGTAGGACCCCGCGTCCTCCGGCCTCAGGTCGGTGATGTGCAGTGCGAGGCCGGCGTTGGGGACACGCAGGCGGCCCCTATAGCGTCTGTCTGTGACAAGGACACTCGCGGGGTCTCCTGGTAGCACCGTTGCTAAACTCTCTGTGCCAATCGTCCAGACAGCAGTATCTAATGTCTCCCCTGCCGGGATCTCGAGAGGAAACGTGAGCGTCTCCCCCGCGGTCCCGACCAGCTCTGTCGGGGCGGCGTCTGCACCAGCTCCGGACCATGCTGCACTTGCCGGGGAACAACACGGACTGAGGGCGACCCCCGCGCACACGGGCATTGCCCTGCCCAGCCCCGGGCACCCCTGTCCACACAGCCCCGCCCCGCCCCGCCCGCTCCTGCCGCTCCGGGTGCAAGGTCCCTGTCCCGGCCGGGCAGGGGCAGGTCCGAGGCTGTCGTGCCGCCGGCCCCGGCCTTTGCCCCCGGCCTCCCCCGCCGCCGGCCCTGCCCCGCTGCGGGGCTCGCCCTGCCGGGAGCTCGGCGCTGCCCGCGCCCTTCCCGGGCCCGCCCGCCCCGGCCCGGCCCGGCCCGGCCCGGCCCGGCCCGGCCCGGCCGCGCTCCCCGGCCCGCGGCAGCGCCAGCAGGAGCAGGAGGAGGCGCGGGGCCCCGGCCATGCCGGGCACGGCGCTGGGCCGGCGGCTGCGGCCGCTCCGGGGAGGCGGCGGCTCCGGCCACGCTGCTCTCGGCCCGGGCCAAGCGGGAGGCGGCGGCCACGGACCCACAGCCCGCCCGGATCTGCCGGGGAACCAGCGGGCCCGGCTCGCCGGGGCCAGGGCGATGCGGCTGGGAGGACACGAGCTCCCCGCACCCAGCGCAGGGAGGAGCCATGTCCGATACGGGGCAGGGGACGGGGTGACCCCCGCGCACCCCCTGCAGCCGGCGCTGGACCCTTCCCGGGCGGGTCCCCGCTGCGGGTCAGTCCGCACAGCCCTGCGGAGGGAGGCGAAGGGCCACAGGGCCTGGGCAGCTCTCAGCACGGAGGCGATGGTTTCCTCTCCAGATCTGCCGGGCAGACAGCCCCGAGCACGGGAACAGCAGATAACACCCCAGTGCCCTGGTCCGGCCTGCATGAAAGGGGACCCGGGGTGGGGGCTGCACAGAGCCTGGCATGAAGGGAGCTGGGCACGGATAGCACGGAGGCTGAGCCCCCCTGGGTGCCGGGGTGGGTGCGAGTGGATAGGACACTGCGGGGTGGGGAGGAGGTTTGAGCTTGGCAGGGTTCAGATGCACAGAGTAAAGATTTATTCAGAGATCACATATATATATATTTTTAAACACACACACTCTCTCTCTCTCTCTCTCTTATATATACATATACATCATCTAGCAAACCTTTTTCACACACTTTAAACCACATTAAATCCTGTGTGCCTGTTACAATGAACACACCTGTGCACCCACGCTCCCGCTCACCACTCTGCAATCCTTTCCCTATTTCAATTGCAGTCTCTTAGTCCTAGTCCCCATTCCAGGGTTTACATTCACAGTTCACTCCCTGTCATAGTCACTGTTGCTTCTGGTGCTGCTAACACTGCTGCTGTTATTGTCGCTGTCTCCTGGTCCAGTTGTCTTGCTGTCCTTTTCCTTCTCCCTGTCCGCTCCCTCTTTCGGGAGTCCTTGAAGAGCCTGTGCCAAGTGTCTCTTTGCCAGGTGGAGTTGGCTGTATATTCTCCGTCCTCTCCCACCAATTTCTGGTAGTAGGATTGGAGTTCACACAGGAACATGTTAACACAGTGTTTCCTCGAGGGTTTTGTGTCTATACATCAGGAGGTTCCTGCATTTCCACAGGGCATTCCTGATGCAGGACGTGAACTGGCTGAAGCAGGTTGTTGGGGTCCCTTGGTGTTTAGTCAGGTGTCCGTACAACACTGCCTCCCTTGTCATCAGCCTGACTCCTGTCACCTTTTCACAGAGCTGGTTTACCTTTTTCCACACCCCCTTGGCATACGGGCAGAGTCATAGCAGGTGATCAATGGTCTCTGTTGCACTTTGGCAGATATGGCTGGGGCAGTTGGGTTGAGTCCCTTGCCCCTCTCTGTGTTTCCATGCCCACATGGCTTGGCAATCGTCATCAGGGAGCAGCTCCATGGTCGATAGCATACCTCTGGCTCTGACCGCCTTCTGTATCTTCTTGTGCCAGCTGTCCCGCAGGGCTCCCTGCCCCAGAGAGAAGCAATGTTGGCAGCTCTGTAGGGTGAACCCCAGCAGGGCCCAGCTCTCCCATGGGCCAGGGAGATGGAGATGGAAGGACATAAGCTCCCCACACCAGACACCAGTCCCAGAGCAGTGCAAGAAGCCCAGTTTACTGCGCCACCTTCTCTTTCAGCTTTGGACACCTCTGTGCTGATATGGGGCAAGCTGTCTCTGCCAAGGCAGGTTCAGACACTGGCATCAAGAACAAGGCACCACACCCCAACACCAGGGATTGGAGATTTGTCCTCGCTGGGGCAACTCCTAGGTCCTGGGCCACTGGGATCCCCCCACACCCAGCAGCACCACTCAGTGCAGATGGTGGAAAGGGGCAACTCTTGCAGTTTTGGGGCCATTCTTGGATCCATCAAGTGGCTGTACTCCTGGGTCCTGAGACTTCACTGAGCTGTGCTCAAGCAGGGGCCACCCCCAGGCAGCAGCCTGGTGGTGTCTGTGGGTACTTGAGCCCAGCTGGTCCCTACCCTGCAGGCTGGGTGCTGGGGTCTGCTGGCTCTGCTGGGTAGGGGATGAAGCAGCCATGGGGGGACCCTCTGCTCCAGGATGCCCATGTGTCCACTGTACCAGAGCACAGCATCAAGGACTGGCCTCCGGTGCTGGGACTTGGGCCCCTGCAGACCCACCGGCTGCTTCTTTGGTTGCAGTTGGCCTGGGACAGGAACCTCATGGAAGCTGCAGGCCAATGCCTTGTTCGGGCCCTCCCTCCCAGAGGGGAGCAGGGCTTGGTGGCTGGGCCCTGCTTAGTCCCATTTTGGCTGCTTGCCAGCCATGATGTGCACTGCCACGGCCCTGGTGATCAGCGCCCCCAGCACCAACAGTAGGATGAGCCCCTTGGCCTGGCAGTAGGACAGCAACGAGGCTGGAACAGAGCACGACAGCGGGTCAGAGCCGGGGGAGCAATCAGCCTGTGTTAGGGCTGGGGTCCCTCCCTGGCTGCACCTGGGCAGGAGCGGGCAGTACCAGGGAGGGGGAGCCCTGGGCTGCGAAGAATGCAAGCCAGAGCAGGACATGCCTGTTGGGGTTGGGGCTCTAGAGTGGGGCAGTCCCAGTGCCTGACACCAAGTGTCTCGCAGCACCACTCGGAGCAGAGGAAACTCCCTTTACTGTAAGTACCACAATGGGGAAATGGTAGTGAGCTCAGGCCCCAGTTTCCACAGAGCTGTGGGGAAGTGGTGCACAAGTGGCAGCTGAGCCGGCCATCACGAGACCAAGCAGTCACGACACAGCTGGGCCCTCTCGGTATGTATCCAGTTGTTTTCATGCAGCTGCTGCCAGGACTCGGGCTACAGGTCATCCCCGTGTATTCCTGTGTGGCTGGGTTAAAGGTCAGCCCAGTGCATCCTAGGCTGGGGGTGCATGCTGTGGGTCAGGAGTAAGGGGTCCCATGGGACAGTGGGGGGATGGGGGGCTATGGTTTTGGAGTGAGGAACACCAAGCTCAGCAGAGGGAGAGTTGCAGGTTGGGAGTGAAGGGCAATGGGCTGTGTGGGGAGCGTGGCTCTGGACTGAGGGTCATCATGGCTGCTTGCCAGCCTGGGGAGCCATGACTGGTCTACAGGTCCATCTAATGAATTCCTACAGTGGGTCAACCTGTTGTCCAGTGCTATCAACATCAGAATTACCTTGCCTGTACAAGTGGAGAAATGGAGGCATGGAATAACTATGGGCCATCACTTGACAGTATTTAGGTGCTTAATGCCCTTTATATCCATATAAGTGAAGTGTCTAAATACCTTCTGAGGCCCAGCCCTAAGTGTCTGGCCCATGAGCATGCAAAGCTTGGGAGCAGGGAGGTGCAAGTCTCCAGTGAATATTGTTCTCTGGGTTTCTGGAGACAAGAACTTGCTTCCAACAGGAAGCTCGTTTCTGCTTTGGGGTGACTCAAACAGGCCCTCAGACCAGACAGGGACAACCCCTAGTCAAGTTCCTACTAAGGGACATTTACCTGTGGCTGGGAAGTTGCACAGCGGTTTGACATGGATGGTGGCCGTGCCCCAGCTGGCTGCATTGCTGACGTTGCAGTGATAGAAGGTGTTGTTGCTGCCCGCAGTGGTCTACAGCTGCAGCTGGGATTGATGCCCCGGGAGCTGCTGGTCCTCTCTGGCTGGGCTCCAGGATGCACCTCGGGACCAGCTGC
Organism: Alligator mississippiensis; assembly: GCF_030867095.1. Taxonomy (NCBI): domain Eukaryota; kingdom Metazoa; phylum Chordata; order Crocodylia; family Alligatoridae; genus Alligator; species Alligator mississippiensis. Next base: position 15,945,335 of record NC_081838.1, on the reverse strand, counting down.
AGGTGACTCGGCATCCTGCACCTGGCAGGACAGGGTAACATTTTACCATCCAAGCTCTGGGTGAGCAGAGAGTGCTGTGAGGTTGGGCTGCCAAACTCAGTCTGGAAGGAGAAGTCCTAGTGAGAGGAGCTGAGGGTGGTGAGTGCCCCCGAATAGGTCAGACTGGGGGGAAGCAGGGCCAGATACTCACCAAACACAGACACATGGAAGCAGGTGGTATCGAGACTGCCGGATGCAGATGTCACATCCATAAAATAGATACCACTGTCTGACTTCTTAACCAGCTCAATCTCCAGTGAGAGATTCTCAGGATGGAAGATGATTCTCTTGCCTAGCGAGGAAGGTGTGTTGAGGTCCACACGACTGTCCCTCTTAGACATTGTCACAATTCAATAATACCCTCCAGAGCTGAGTATCACTTTCCAGGTGATTTCATCCCAACCAGACAGTTGATTTCCCCTGTAGCTGCAGCCACTTCAATTTCTCTACAGTTCAGTACTTGAGAAAAGACAGGGAGCAGGAGAGAGCAAGGGGTTAATACATTCCTAAACCCAGGGGAGGAACATGGGGTAAAGTAGTTGCACTTCCCGGCCTGGCTCCAAGGGAACTCAGAGCCAGGGGCAGGGCTGGGCTGCCAGCCTGGACAACACGTGGAACTGGGCTTCCCACAGACCTGGATACATACAACCCCGCCATCGGGGCTGAGACAGCCCTTGATGAACAACTCCACCAAGCTGCTCCAACAAGCACAACCCCCTTTAAGTAACAGTCATGCAGCCCATTCCCTTGGTGCTGTCCAGCGGTGTGTTTGAGGGGTTTTAACCTTCTGAAACACTAAGTTCTGCCCTATTCCCCCTGCCCACCCCATGCACCCTACAGACCAAAGCAGCAGCCCCCCACCCGCAAACTCTTCCTACACAGAGATTTCCAAAGCTGCAAAAGTTTCTTTCTAAAAGGCAAGGCCCCCACCCTCCATCCACCCATCACAATTTTCCATTGTGAGCACATGTAAAGACACAAAACTTTTCTACCCAGTTCCGGGAGACATTCAGCACAGAAACCTTCAGAGGACAAGCAGATGCTTCCAAGCCTGCTAGGCTGTTTGCAGGCTGCATGCCTTGTGTTTCTGTGCAGTGCTCGGTGTTATCCCCTCACTCCTGGCACAAGGGACAGTGCTAATACTCCTGTAAGTGCCCATGTGGCTGCAGCTCCCAGGAGCTCCCGTGCTGGGGCAGCGCCAGAATGAACAGCAGCATGGCAATACCAGAGACAGTCCCTGCCTTGCAGAAACCAGCAGCCTGCACTCACTCCAGGGTCACCCGGAGGGGTGGTGCAATCTCCATCCCTGGAGGTTTGGAAATAGCAATCTCCATCCTTGGAGGCTAGACAAAACCTTGGCTGGGATGATGTAGCTGGGGCTGGTCCTGCTTTGAGCAGGGCATTGGACTTGATAAGGTCCCTTCACACCCTCATTTTCAGTGATTCCAAAACCTTTCCTGGCTGGACCAGGGGTAAATGCAGCCCCTTGACACTTACCCTGACCTTGGAAATGCAGGAGGAGGCACAGCACGAAGGGACAGAGAGCTTCCTCCATCATGGCAGGCATCTGAAGTGCGAGCAGGCAGCGGGGAGCAAGACTGGAAGGAGTCAGAGACTTGAGTAAGGAAGAACCAGGCTGATTTCCCCATGGAGGGCTCCATCCTGCGGACCCCAAGTGCCCGCAGGTGCATTCAACCAGGAGGATGTTACTGGAATGCAAAATTGCTCCTGGGGAGACTGACCCATGCAAACGCCCTTGCCAGGAACAGTGAAGGCATCAAGTATTGAAACAGATCTGAGTGAGCTGGAGGGATGTGGTTGCAAGCCAGGATGGGTGTGACTGTACAGCGTGTTCGGGGGGGGGGCACGGAGGGCTCTGCTCTTACCCTGGTACAGTGGGAGCTTGCAGAAACATGACTGAGAGGCATCCTCCACACCGCAGACACTTCCAGCACAGTGGCCACATGCTTCCTGCCTCACGTTCCTACTTCTCTGCAGTTGGGCAGTGGCCGTACAGGGTGCAGAGTGCTCACAGCAGTGCTGAGAAATGTGTAAAGCTGCAGAGGAGAAAACCTCATACCGGTTCTGTCACCACTTTAACAGGAAATACCGGCACAGAGACTGGAGGGGAGGTGGGGGGAGGGAGCTGGAGGACAGAGAGAGACTCCCAGAGCCTACAGCTGCACCGCGAGGTGAAGGGGAACATTGCTCTTGGCACCCATGGCATGAGAGCACCCTGAGGGACCTTCCCTGCAATGCCTTTTCCATGGGCCTTATTGCTACTCTCTTGGTCGGGAAGTTTTAAGAGACCCAGCACTAAGGGACTACGTATGGGTGAAGGGAGGGTGTGCAGGGGCACAGGGGAGTGGGTGCATTTATTGTAACAGCAACGCAGGTTTCTTAATGCAGTTTAAGATGTGCAATGGAAAGTTTATGATAGAGGATGTGTATATAGAACTCTCTCTCTCTATATAGAAATATATTTTATTAAAAAAAAATTCAGCACACCCTGCTGCCATGGAGCTATCAGGACAGGGTTTCCAGGCAAGCGCTTTCCGGCTCCAGACAGGCATCACACAGCCCTGAAATCTGCATTGAGCCAGCAAGACACTGGGAATATGGATGGGCCTGGACCTTCAAGGCTGCAGTAACAGCTATCATCATCCTTGTTACCATCCTCCTCCTCTCTGGAGGTTGAGACACTGCCACAGCATGGGAGAGGCTTCCAGTGTGGGAACTCAGGACTTCGAGGGAAATACCTGAGTGACTGAGATGAATTCTCAAGCGATTTAACATTGACAATGGCAGTGATGGGAATGATAATGTCACGGTGCTCTAGGACTTCCTTCTCTAGGGTCTCCCTCCCTACCTTGCTTGACTCTGTTCTTGCAGAAGTGCATGCATCTCAGCTGTCACCTGTTCCACATGATGATAGCATCCATGCGCCACCCCAGAGCTGCTTCCCTTCACAACACAGCACAGCCATTCCTATCCTGCAACTGGGGCCTAGCTCCAGCATACAACTGGCCCTGGTTTCTTGCTATTTTACCTTGTATTGAAGTGCTACTTACCTTTAGCCTGGAAAAGTAGCAGTCAGAGAAGGGCAAGTGGTAGGGCTCTCATCTTCTTGGCAGTGAGCAATGGAGCCGGAGGGTGAGCACAACATAATCTGTTACTATGGTGGTTATCTGAGTTTGCATGGGCAAAGAGCTGGCAGGGCTAGGTTAAGGTTTGCTGGGGGGTGGGGAGGCAGTGAATGCCCCTGAAATTGGGATGACAAGCAAGGAAATAAAGCCACAGCTACCTTGCTTTTTCTTCTTGGTCTGTGGTAAATCTGCAGATAACAGAGTCTAGCTCCAGAGAGCACGAGACTGGGGTTTACAGGAAAGAAGGTTCCACCTTTCACAAAGAAAGCAATCACGTGGAAAAAAGGGGGCAGTTGTTTTTGAAACCCTACATTTTAATATAAGTAGAGAGAACTGAATGAAACCAAGGGCATTTCCTACTTTTCTGGGCTTCTAGGAAACTGATCAACCCAAAAAGCTGGTCAAAAATGGAAAGAAAAATAATCCTAGAGGTTTCTGATTTTCACAGGGAACATTTTGATGAAAACAATCAACCAAAACCTTTTTATATGGGAGCAGCCAGCAGAAAAGAATATCAGCTGTGGTAGAAATATCAGAAACTCAGCAATGGGTTATTTCTGGTTTTCAGGAGTCAAAATATGGAAGGCTTTAATAGTAGAAGGCAAAACAAGCCAAGATTAATAATAACAATCACCGTCATTATCATCATCACCATCACCACTGCTATCTTCATCATCACCACCACTATCATCATCATCATCACTACCACCACAGTCACCACCATCATCACCACCACCACCATTATAATCATCATCATCTTCTTCATCACTACCACCACCATCACCATTATCATCATCTTCACCACCACCATCATCATGGGTGTTCTTTCAGTTTTTATGAAGTGGAAAAAAAAATGAATTTTTTTGCAGAGAATTTGGAAAATCCCAATGAAAATGTTCATCTCAGCATTCAGTAAAAAAAAAAATAAAAATCTGATAGAAACTTTTCACCCAGGTCCAGTCCAACACAGCCCTGGGGGTCCCTGGCTTAGCCAAGGGGATGCCCCAGCATACGGCACTTCCACAAAAGGGGCCCAAGTAACAGGAGTGCAGAGCACGGGGAGGGCGAGGCAGGCAGGGCTGGGGCAGAGCTGGTCTCCTGTTCATTTCCCTGGGAACCAGCTCCCGAGAGACCTGGCAGGCAGATCCCCCGGGGCTGGGAACTCCCCCACAACATAGTTTTGGGGGCAGTTTTTCCCTGCAGACACAGCAGAGGATCTTATGCTCCCAAGACCCAGGCTCCAGACTTTCCCGACCCACCAGGAATCAGGCACCTGCAGGGATTTCGGGCCACATCTATGCTTTTTCCCAGCATGCCCCATGGCACCGTGCTCCAGCACAACCTGCTCCTGCTCCCTCTGCATGGACCAGCCCGGGAAGGAGGCGGCGAGGCCGTGCCGAGGGCGCCCCCACGCCACTGCTCTGGCGCACGGCTTTGCTGCATCTATCTGGGCTTGGCGTGTGCAGGGGGAGGGGGAGGCAGGACGTGCTTGAGTGGTGCCCTTGGGTGGCTGGGAGAGGGTGTAGACCTGCAATGAGTCTCCCTACTTCCAGGCAGACCAGTCAGCGTCCCTGGTTCTTGGGCAGCCCACCCAGGGGGACTGCCCCAGTGCTGGGGAAATGGTGCTCCCAGCTCTGAGGCTTCCCACTAGGTTCCCCAAGGCCGGAGACCCAGCCCCACCAGTCTGCCAGGCTCTCAGATGAACCAGACAAAGATGGAGGCTGGGGCACCTAGAGCATCCTCACGGATGCTAGGCCCCTTCCTCTGGTTTCATTCAGGTCAGGCTCACGAACCAGCTCCATAGGACACAGGAAGATGCTAAACATCCCTGTCCCCACTCATATGTCTGGTGCAAAGGGGGCACTTACCTGTGTAGTTGCACAGAGGTTCGACATCGATGGTGGCCGTGCCCCAGCTGATGGCATTGCTGACATTGCAGTGATAGAAGGTGTTGTTCCCGCTTTTAGTGATCTCCAGGTGCAGATCGGCTTGATGTTCATGGAGCGAATGGTCCTCTGGGGCTGGGCTGGAAGATACGCCTCGAGACCAGCTGTAGGTGACCCCGGCAGCTTTGGGCACCAAGCAGGACAGGGTAAGGTAGCACCGTCCACGCTCCTGGGAAGTAGATGCCTTGATCTTGGGCTGCCGGACATGGTCTGGAAGGAGAAATCCCAGTGAGAGGGGCTGGGTGCCCCGGGGGTGAGCACGGGGGGTGGAAAGAGGCACCCCCAGACTCACCAAGCACGAACAGACGAAAGCATTTGGTGACATTAGAGCCATTCCTCAGCGTCAGGTCCATGGTGTAGAGGCCACTTTCTTTCTTCGTGACCGATTTAATCTGCAGCGAGAGATTCCCAGGGTGGAAAGAGACTCTGTCAGAAAATGGCAGAAATGGATTGGCCGAGGTCCTGTTCTGATCGTGTCTGAGGATCCAGTAGCCCTCTAAACGCAGTTTCACTTTCCAGTTGATTGCCCACCAGGACGACGGCCATGTCTTGGGCTGCAGCTGAACCGTCTCCCCAACAGCCACCGCCACTTTTACTTCTTGACAACCTGGGGGTTCAGAAGGGCAAGGAGTAGAGAAGGGTTAGCAGACTCTACAGCTTCTTAGAGAAATACAGGCTGCCACACACTTCTCTCGGGTGCAAAGGGCACTTAGAGGCAAGCCGTGTCTTGCATTTTCTACAGAACAAGTAGAAAACATGCATCTCCCTGGAAGCTCCTGCTGCTTTTCGATATCCCTCATCCTGGCCCAGTGCTCCCCTCTGCAAAGCATGGCACAAACACAGCTCCCAAAGACAGTCTCTGCTCCAAAGACCCCCCTCTTCCATGCCTGAGTTTGCCCCAGGCTGCACACGGGGAAGAGCAGCCCCTTGTCACTCACCTCCAGCTTGGAGGAGCAGAAGGAGGGAGAGCAGGAGGGGTCCGAGAGCCCCTTTCATCCCAGCTGAGCTGCGCAGGGCAGGCGAGTGCAGACCAGGCAGTGGAGAGCAAGGTTATGTGGCCAGGCTGAAGAAGTCAGATCAAGAAATGATGAATAAGGAGGAACTAGGCTTAGTTCCCTCTTGAGGGTTCAATCCTGCAGGTCCTGAGCACCCCACAAGTGCAAGCAACCCTGCATAAAGCAGGGGAGTGGTGGTTTGAGCAGGGCTGAGTTGTGGCTCCATCACCCAGCAGCAGAGGAAGTGTGAGAAGAGGCCCAGGGCAGTGTGACCGGATGCTGGGTCTCCCTTCCAGCACCCTCATGCCCTGATCCTGCTGGGGCATGGGAAAACCCTGACTCAGGGGTGCCACATGCAACATAGAAACCCCATCCCAATGCAGCCGGCTGGCACTTTTTCCTGGTCCCTTCATGGATGTACAACGGGGAATGGGCAGAGAAGTGCAATGTCAGGGCAAAACTGCATGCAGCAAATATCTTTACTGGAAATTTGCTGCATGGGAATAAGGAAGAGGGCAGATTGGGGGATGGAAGAGGTTAAAGGAGGACAGGGTGGTTAATACTGCTATCCCCAGGCAGCTAAGTCAGGATCCATAGGACTGCCCACCCTTTCCCACTCCTTCGCCTTGCTCCAAGCCGGGACAGGAGCCAGCCTCAGCCCCGGCATAGCCAAGAGCTTTCTGCACTAACCTAGTGCAGTACATGCTATTCCTGTTGTTGTTACCTGTGTGATGGCCCCAGGGCCAGGTCGGCCACTGTCACAAAGGCACCTATTGCACCTGATGCATGAGACAAACACAGACCCTGGGGCTCATCTTACATCAAAGTGCCACTGCTTGTGCCTGCCAATGGATGAGGATGAGTTATGTACCAGTCATGGGATGTCCAACTTCCCCCCATCCAGACCCACATGCCCTGCTGGCTCAAAGGAGCAAATCCTGCTCAGCCAGCTGAACCGTCTCAGCGTTTCCAGGATCCCAGGGCTCTAATCCAAACTGGGTCCCATGTGCACGGGGAAGCTGTGGGTTGGCATCCTAGTGAAAACACCAGGAGGATTTCCCAGCCCCTGGCTCACTGACCTGAAATGCCCCTTGTTACCCCAACAAATGTGCTGCCCCATTACACTTGTTGGCTGAGTACTGAGCAGTTGGGCTGAGATTGCTTCCCATGAATGCATGGCTGCAATACCGTGACACTGAAACCATGCAAGGAGGCTATGCTCACTTCTAATTTTTTTTTAAACTAATTCTGTTTCCAGGCCAAATCTGTTCTGAATTAAGTTCCAGATTGGTGCCAGTTTATGTGGTGCTACCACCAGCCTGTCTCGTCCCACCAAGGCTCTTCACCCAGAGGCTTTGGATACTTCCATAATCCATGGCAGGCTCCTGCATGCAAGCTCCAATCCTGGAGGCCTTGGGGTTCAGATGCCGCCTCATCTAGCTTGCACTGAGCCAGAAGGAGGAAGCTAGAGGGAGAGCCTCACAGCAATCCCTCATCACTATAAACTGTGTAGCCAAAATCCTTTCCTTGAAGGCATTTGTAGACTCTTGCAGGGCTGCCCACCCATGGTGCAAGGGACAGGCCTCCACCCTTAACTACAGCTTACAATCATAGGATCATAGAAAATGAGGGTGTGAACAGACCTCAGGAGGTCACATCTAGTCCCACCCCCTGCTCAAAGTAAGATCAGCCCCAGCTGCATCATCCCAACCAAGGCTTTGTCTAGCTGGGTCTTAAACACCTCCCAGGATGGAGATTTCCCAACCTCTCTGAGATACCTATTCCAGTGCTTCACCACCGTCCTAGTGAGAAAGCTTTTCCTAATATTTAAACTCAACCTGTGTTGCTGCATCTGGAGCCCATTGCTCCTTGTTCTGTCATCTGCCACCACTGAGATCAGTGCAGGTCCATCCTCTTTGCAACCACCCTGCAAGTAGTTAAAGGCTGCTATTAAATTCCCCCCTCATCTTCTCTTCTGCAGACTAAATAAGCCCAGTGCCCTCAGCCTCTCCTCACAAGTCATGTCCCCCAGCCCCCGAACCATTTTTATTGCCCTCCACTGGACTCTTTCCATCTTGTCCACATCTCTCCTGTAGTGGGGGGCCCAAAACTGGACAGACGACTCCAGATGTCGTGTTCCCAGTGCCGAACAGAGGGAAGAATCACTTCCCTTGATCTGCTGGCAACACTCCTAGCAATGCAGACCAGGATGCCTTTAGCCTTCTTGGCATCAAGGGCACACTGGTGACTCATATCCATCTTCTTACCCACTGTCACCCCAGGTCCTTTTCTGCAGAGCTGCTGCCCAGCCCGTCGGTCCCCAGCCTGTACTGGTGTGTGGGATTGTTCCCTCCTAAGTGCAGGACTTTGCACTTGTCCTTGTTGAACCTCATGAGATTCCTTTTGGCCCAGTCCCCTGATTTGTCTAGGTCACTGAATCCTATCCCTACACCAAGTCATTCAGGGCTGAGCAGGAGGATATCTCCCCTGCCAGATCTGTGAAACCACCTGGGCCAAAAACTATTATCATGGTATCTCCCCTCCCCATCATCATGTTATCTCCCCTGTTCCCAGCAGCTGGTGCAGCATGTGTGTGCATCTTTGACACACCACGGCCTGGAGGGCAAAACAGGGGCCTGGAACTCTGCCACTGCCGTACTGTGGGACTCTAGCCCTTGGTTTCCCTGTCTGTGTAATGGGATGAGCTCATTGCTGCAGACCCTGCAGATTTGGAAGGTACTTCCTTCTTCTGATTCTAGCTGGCAGCTCTCAGCATCTGCCATGTGTCGCATCCCACAAGGAAGTGTGGAACATCTCAAAGATGGGGTGGGAGGCTTCTGTAATACGTGCGGGGATTGATTCCTCTTATGCCGTGGCTGTGTGCTAGGTTGTTTCATTTGCCTGGCGGGACAAGTCAAGGGTTAACTTTCCCACTGTGCTTTAAAAAAAAGCCTCTCAAGGTGGCCAGAAGTGCGACAGAGGTGCTTTGAAATAAAATACACTTGCTTTGAGATCTGCAGTCGAAAAGCCTCATGTCCGAGCGCGCGAGGGGAAGGTGATGTGCTCACTTCCCAGTTCTTTGCAGTTTCCCCTGCTCCCTAGATCACACTCAAACCAGCTTGTCTTCATCGCAGACAGGCAGGGGAGTGGGGGAAGGTTCAACACCCAAGGTTTCCCCCACGGGGCAGAAAGGTTGGGGTTGCAGTGAGAAACGACAGGGCGCCTTGCAGCGAAACCACGGCAAGCAGAGGAAGTGGTGGGCTGGCTCAGAAGCGACTGCTGCATCAGATCAATTCGCTGTTCTCTGGACACCGACAAGATCTTGAAAACCAAGAGACCTTCCCACGATTAACTGCAGCTCTGGACCAAGCTCATGTCTCCCCTGTGCCTTCTGCTCCTCTTGACAGCCTCTGTGTTCAGCAGTGAAGGTAAGAGGGGGAGACATTATTGGAAGGCGAGTTATAGCCACTGCTGGGGTGATGAGTCATCCTCAGGTCATGGGGGATGAGATGCTCTCCAAATAAACATTGCCTGTTCACATCCACCCCTGATGGGTGACGGTGTCATGAGGTGGTTGGGTCTCAGTCTAGTCCCAAAGCGACATGCATTCATGGCTCTAAACCTGCAACTGGCCCTCATCGTGCCGTCACAAAGCGAAGCAGGGCTGAGAAACCAAGCAGAGGCTCTGCTCTTGGAGCATCAGGGTGGGTCAGTAGTATGGTGCAGGTCACCTGGCAGCTTCGTTTTTTACTCCAAATGAGTCATTAAGCATTTGAAATAATTGCTGAGAGGTCCCTTTGCAAAGAGCAAATTGTAGGGATTGAGTCCCCACCACTGCACAGGCTTGCACAGGGAATATAGCAGGGCAGTGTGGTGTTGTAGCCTAATAGTCCAGCAAATCTATGAGATTTTGTTTTTTGGGGGGTTCTCTCTGTTTTTTCTGGGGATCTCCCTCATTGGGCCCACTGTACAGCTAGCAGAGATGTCAGACAGAGAATTGAACCCTTCCTGAGTCTCATTCTCTGCTACTGGATATCAGCGGAGCTCAAGGACTTCTGCAAACTATTTAGGCTCCTTAATTTTGGATGGAACGAGGCTGGGCCAAGGCCATGCTGAAACCTGCCGCTGCCCACATCTCCAAGAGCAGAGCTCTACTGCCTGCCTGCATGAACTGCAAACAGAAGTCACAACTGGTGACACCCAGTGCTGGAGCCTGCGAGCTGTTGGCACCAGGGTTTTCACAGCTTCATGGATGAATAAAGAGGTGTCAGCTGTAGTCGCAGGGTTGTCACAGATGCACTGAGAGTGGTGTTGGGGATCATCATCTTTTTGTGTCTCTACACCATGTTTGACTATTTTGTTACGCATGCCTGCACTCATTTATTGTACTTTGCAAGGTCTTTCCTCGTACGTGTGCTCCTGAGCAGCGGGCATGCCAGCAGCTCTGAGGCTGTATACCACAGTGGCATAATCCACTTCTTCTTTAGTTCCTTGGAGCGTCTGACTCTGGTACACAGGCAGTTAAGACACCACCACCTTGGACTTGGTTCATCAGCTCTGGTGGTAAAGACTTGGCCACTGGATTATCCATTTTTCCATTGTCAGATATTTTCTTCGACCTCTTGTTCCACATCCATAGTCGCATCTCCTTGGGTGTGGCATTGGGAGGTTGGGTGCTGGTGAGGAAGCTCCCGTGTGACTTCAGACCTTTGTACACTGCAGGATGGTGGTACAGCGGGTATCTTGCATCTTCCATTTGTCTCGATCCTTCTGTCCTCCTGGCCACTGCTCTTTTGATGTCATGCAGAGCGATGCCAGCCAGCGGATACACACTGTTTAGGCCGGCAGGCTTCAGGCATCCTGCGATGCATCAGCGGCTATCGCTCAGAAAGGGGCCCAAGCGTTTAGCATACGTGGATCCCTTCCATACAGGGCATGCATACTCGGCAGAGAAGTTGAGAGCCCGAGCAGTGGTTGGGAGGGTTGAGGGGCTAGCTCCCCATTTTGAGTTGGCGAGCTTATAATGTTGCTCCAAGTGCTCACCTTTGCTTTTGTCTTCATGATGTGTTCTTTGCATGAGAGGGTTTGACCAAGGGTGGCTCCAGGTAAACTGGGTTTGGACAGTGGGATAAGGGGTCCCGGGCCACAACGTGTTGAGATGGAGGTTGGCCTCGTGTTTTTCTTGCATACTTGCATTTTCGCAGGGTTGGTTTTCAATGTAGCATGAGGCTAGGCCAATAAGGGCCTCACTTAGGGATTTCTCAAAATGGTCATCAGCGATTTTGATGTTGGTGATAAAGAGGTGGGTTGAAATCTTTGAGGGGCCAAGTAGCTTTGGGCGACTGGGATGTACCCCTGGGCTCACCCTGGAGCCCCTAAGCTCCAGGCCCTCTCCCTGGCACCCTGTTGTGTATCTACTCCAGGGTCCATCATGGGAGCTCCAGTCTTTTAGGCTAAGGCAGCTCAGTTCTTAGAGGCTCTAGATTAAGATGCATCCTGGCAGGGGTCCCCATCGCATGGGTCTTAGGGAAAGCATTGCTTGTGGGACCTTCTGACACTGTAGTGAGTCACAGCCACTGCAAGCAGTTAGTCTAACCCTGTCCTAGTCTATCACTTTGGCCACGTCATGGAGCATTGTTTCTTCTGGGCTCTCTGCAACCCTACCGCCTGCTCATCATGGGTGTTTCTAGGAGACCGGAGGCATTCAAGCCAACTTCCCCTGGCCATGGTTTGTTTCCAGGTGGCTTTTAAAGAAACAGGCTAAATCTCTGACCAGAGCATGCAGAGCTTCTTTGGTCAGTAGAGGAAGCCCAGACCAGAGCGTGCAGAGCTGCTCAGAACCAGCAGCAGGGCCAAAGCGTGCAGGTCCCTGAGCCACAGCCCAGCATGCTAGCACCAGAGCTGAGTCCTATGCAACCGAGGATGGAAAACCAAGGGTCTGTCTCACTGACCCACAGCAACGGGGTGAACACAGGGCCTTTGACGCAGCTGTGAGGAGCTGGATGCACAAGAGCACACACCTGAGAGCGTCCTCACACCCAGCTTCCAAACACGCTCTGTGCCGCCAGAACAGATAGAGACCTAGTGAGGAAGCTCCTATCCCAGCATCTCTATTTAACCCAGCCTCAGCCCCAGACAGCAAGGGAGGAGGAAACCAGCTTTGCAGACCCTGCATGGCCTACCCCTCATCCACTGTGCATTAGCACAGCCAGCTGCAAGCCACTGGCAGGCACCTGGCCACCCACGCAGGAGGGAAGCTCAGCTGTCCAGATCAAAGGGCTCCTTATCTTCACACCTTTGCAAGAGCTATGAGAGACCACCTGGGTGCGAACACGGAGGGGGTGGGTGTGAATGAGGCTGCTTCTGAAGCAGAGGCAAGGAGCAGCTGACATGGCGCTATGCTACCCATCGCGGAGCTTCAGTGAGATGGGAGTCCAAGACGGGGGTGGTTGTTCCTCAAGGAGTCAATCCTCTGAGCTCAAAGGGAGTCAGTCCCAATGTGCACCAAGGGGGGCAGGAGTGCTAAAAAGCTCCCCTGGCTCAGCAAAGGCATCCAGGAGGGCCTGAGAGCAAAAAAGGAGGCGTACAAACAGTGGAAGCAAGGGGCTATCACCAAGGAGGATTACACCTCCGTTGCTCATGACTGCAGGGAGGCTGTTAGGAAGGCCAAGGCAGAGATGGAGCTGGGGCTAGCGACCAGAATTAGGAATAACAAAAAGTCCTTTTTCAAATACATAGGAAGAAAGAAGAAGGCACCGGGTAATGTGTGGCCCCTACAGGACAGGCTTGGCAACCTGGTGATTGCAGCAAACGAAAAAGCTGATCTCTTCAGTGAATATTTTGCCTCCATATTTCTGAGCAGGGACTGGGACATCTCCCCCACTAGGATTACGGATGGACCCAGGGGAGGCACCGCCATGCCTAGGGTCAGGGGTGACCTAGTTAGGGAACTTTTGGAAGGGCTGGAGATGTTTAAATCAGTAGGTCCAGATGCTCTTTACCCCAGGGTGCTGAGGGAATTGGTGGAGGTCATAGCGGGGCCCCTGGCATGATTTTATGAGCGCTCGTGGGGCTCTGGCCAGGTACCAGAGGACTGGAAAAGGGCCAATGTGGTCCCCATTTACAAGAAGGGGAGAAAGGAGGACCCGGGTAACTATAGGCCAGTTAGTCTCATCTTGGTCCTTGGGAAGACCTTTGAGAAAATGATCAAGGAGCACATCTGCACGGGCCCAGCAGGGGAGGTAATGCTCAGGGGCAACCAACACAGGTTCATTGAGAGCAGGTCCTGCCCGACTAACCTGGTTTCCTTTTACAAAGTCCTTGGATGAAGGCGTGTGGGTGGATGTCGTCTTCCTGGACTTCAAGAAGGCCTTTGACACGGTTTCCCACTACGTTCTCTTAAAAAGACTTGGTGACTACTGCATTGCTGCCTACACAGTCAGATGGGTGGCAAATTGGCTGGATGGTCACACCCAGAGAGTGGTGGTGGATGGGTCATTTTCAACCTGGAGAGATGTGGGCAGTGGGGTCCCTCAGGGCTCGTCCTGGGGCCTATATTGTTCAACAACTTTATCAGCAATCTGGATGTGGGTGTGGAAAGCACGCTGTCCAAATTCACTGATGACACCAAGTTGTGGGGCAAGGTGGGCATGCTGAAGGGGAGGGAGAGCATCCAGCTAGATTTAAAAGGTTGCAGAGGTGGGCGGATGAGAATAGAATGGACTTCGATGCAGACAAGCGCAAGGTGCTGCATCTAGGGAATAGGAACCAGCAACACACCTATATGCTGGGAATACCCTTCTTGTCAGCATGGTGACAGAAAGGGATCTTGGAGTCATTGTTGACTCCAGGATGAACATGAGCCGCCAATGTGAGGATGCGGTCAGTAAGGTTAACAGCACCATGTCATGCATCTACAGATGCATCACAAACAGGTCCAGGGAAGTGATCCTTCCCCTCTGTGTGACACTGGTCAGGCCACAGTTGGAGGACCGCCTCCAATTCTGGGTGCCGCATGTCTAGAGGGATGTGGACAGCATTGAGAGGGTCCAGAGAAGGGCCATTCACATGGTCAAGGGGCAGCGGGTCAGGCCCTACAAAGAGACGCTGAAGGGCCTGACCCTATTCAGCCTCCACAAGTGAAGGCTGAGAGGGGATCTGGTGGTCGTTTACAAACTCACCAGGGGGTGCCAGCAGGAATTGGGGGAGGCTCTGTTCCCCTGGGCACCACCTGGGGTTACTAGGAATAATGGCCACAAATTGTTAGAGAGCAGGTTCAGTCTGGACATCAGGAGACATTACTTTACAGTTAGGGCTGCCAGGCGCTGGAATGGGCTCCCAAGGGAGGTGGTGCTCTCTCCTAGACTTGGGGGTCTTCAAGAAGAGGCTGGACAGATATTTGGCTGGGGTGATATGACCCCAGCACTCGTTCCTGCCAAGGGCAGGGGGTCAGACCTGGTGATCTGTTTAGATCCCTTTTGACCCTAAGCACTTTAAAACACCATCACACCGATGAGTGTGAACTCACTTGTTGCCCTCACTGATGGGCTCAGAGAAGCCAAATCCTAAGTGAGCCCAACTCCTGGCACCGCGGGGATGATGGGCTCATAGAGTCCATCACAAAAACCCCTACCCCAAAGAGCCTGGGAAAGCCTCAGCTCACCAGGTTTGGGGTAACGGGCTTCAGAAAGGACATCTCCAGACACTTTCCAGTAGGACTGAGAGCAGTTGATACAGCTGGCAAGCTAGGAAATAGAGGGAAAGATGAAATATCTGTGGGGGATAGTGTCGGGAGAGGTAACAACTGCCTCCAAACAGGCAGACACAGGACTGTCCAGAGCAGGGAGGGAGGGCGGTGGGAAGCCCTCGTGATGGGGCACTGACAGGTTGGGTGGCTGCAGGGGTGCTACCCCCATCTCCTGGCTTGGGGCCAGGCTGGGGATGTGCCTGCTGGTGCTTTGTAGAGGGTCCCAGGTGGTCAATGCAGCATCTTCCCATGGCTACATTTCAGCCCCACCTCTACCAGGCCGGGGAACATCCCTGCTACACCCCCGGGACCCAGCTGTGCACAGGGTTGCATTAACACCTTGCTCCCCCTTGCTCCCTGTCTTTTCTGAATCACTAGGTTGTAAAATGGAAGTGGCTGTGGTTACAGAGGAAAGCGTGTGGTTAGTGCCAGAAAATCAACCGTCAGTTTGGGACGAAATCACCTGGAGAGTGAGATTCAGCTCTGGAGTGCAGTATCGGATTGTGGAACTTGCTAATAGGAACAGTTGTGTGGAGCTCAACACAGCCTCCCCGCTAGGTAGGAGAGTCACCTTCCACCCCAAGAATTTCTCACTGCAGATTGAGCTGGTTAACAAGTCGGACAGTGGTAACTATTCCATGGATATGACATCTCCATTCGGCACTACCCATACCACCTGCTTCCGTGTGTCTGTGTTTGGTGAGTATCTGGGCCCTGCTTCCCCCCAGTCTCGCCCTCTCAGGGGCACCTGCCACCCTCAGCCCCTCTCACCGTGACTTCTCCTTCCAGACCGAATCCACCAGCCCAACCTCACCGCACTCTCTGCTCACGCAGAGCTCAGACGGTGCAACGTGACCCTGTCCTGCCAGGTGCAGGATGCCGACAGAGTCGCTTACAGCTGGTCCCGAAGTACATCCTCCAGTCCAGCCACAGGGGACCATCAGCTCCCGGGGCATCAATCCCAGCTGCAGCTGGACATCGCTGAGGGCAGCAATGACACCTTCTATCACTGCAATGCCAGCAATGCAGCCAGCTGGGGCACGGCCACCATTGATGTCAAAATAGCGTGCCATTACTCAGTTGTAGGTAAGTATCCCTTAGCAGACCAATGTGAGGGTTTATTTCCTTTAACAACGTACAGCAAGAACTGCCCAAGTGCATGAGACAGAGCGTACAGTGCCAGGGGCCCCTGGCCCAGGCTTTCCTAAAGCTGGTGCATTCCCTGGATTGGAGATGAAATCAGCTAGTTTGGAGAAGGCAGGGATCTTGTCCTGCCATCCACATGCACCCTCTCATGGGACCCAGATCTTCACTGGGGTCAAACATCTCTGTTACATTTTCACTGCCCAGCTTGGCAATTTCTGAGACTGGAGGCAAAGCACTGAAAGGAGCCATTCTCCTGGGACCTGATTATTAGTCACACTTAAAATCATAGAAAATGAGGGTGGGAAGGGACCTCAGGAGGTCACATCGAGCCCAACCTCTGGCTCCAAGCAGCACCAGCCCCAACTACATCATCCCAGCCCAGGCTTTGTTGAGCCAAGCCTTAAAAATCTCCAAAGACAGATACTCCACAACCTCTCTGGTTACCTGCTTCTGTGCTTTACTACCCTCCACGTGAGAATGTTCTTCCTAATATCCAACCTCAACTTCCCTTGCTGCAACCGGAGCCCATTGCTCCTTGTCCTGTCACCTGCCGCCACTGAGATCAATTCAGATCCATTCTCTTTGGACCCACCCTGCAGGGAAGTGAAGACTGCTATTCAATCCCCTCTAAGCCTTCTCTTTTCCAGACTAAATAAGCCCAGGTCCCTCATCCTCTCCTCAGAAGTCAAGCCATTCAGGAAGGGGGAGTTGTCCTGGCCCTTAAGTTGGTGGAGTGGGGCTGGGATTGCCACGAAAGCAAGAACCAGGGACTAATTTGAAGGCTTTTCTGGCAAATATTTTATACCCCCCCCACCTCCCCTTCTTGTAGGAAGCAGACACTGGTTATAAAGACTTTTAATTTGGGCTAAACAAATCCACTTTCAAATGAAAACCAGGCTGGAATGAAACAGTTCCTGGTGGTTGGGGAATCTGAAGGAGCTGGGGGGACCTTAGCTGGGCAGGCACCACCAAGCAAACCATCCAGTGGACTGTATTTAGGGGCCAAGTGCAAGCCTTCATGATCAAAGCACCTCACAACCCAAGCACACACAACACTTCTCTTGCCTGCCTGCAGTCAGCAGGGTCGGAGTGGTGTGGTAAGAGAGATCACAGGTTTCCTGTGCTAAGAGACATATTTAGCTATGTTAGTCTGAAGTCAAGCAGAAGACAAGGTAGAACTGTACCTGATCTATCTATCTATCTATCTATCTATCTATCTATCTATCTATCTATCTATCTATCTATCCACACACAGAGATATCCCTACATCTCTTTCTCTCTCTCTCTATCTATTCTAGATAGATAGATAGATAGATAGATAGATAGATAGATAGATAGATATCATAAGCTTTTATGAGCCAAAGCTCACTTCATTAGCATCTGACAACTTGAGCTTCAGTGTTTGAAAGTTTGTGCTATGTATCTGCTTTGGTTAGTCTATAAGGAGCAACACTACACGGTGTCTTTCTGTGGTAATACATCCAGGCTGCTAGCAGCAAACAAACAGAAAGAAAAATGCATCTCTCTGCCCTTACCATCCCCCCAGCAGGGGAAAGGAAATGAGAAAGGTCAAGCCATTTGCAAAAGATGCTCTTATTTATGCTGTGTTATAGGGATAGCCCTTGAACTGAAGGTGGAGAATCTCCCTGGGGATTCTGCTATCAAGGGCTCAGGTTTGGGTTGCAGCAAGAGCATGTTTAGGTGTGATTCAAAGTCTCCTAGAATCACAGAAAATGAGCACTGGAAGGGACCTCAGGAAGTCACATCTTGTCCAACCCCCTGCTCAAAGCAGGACCAGCCCCAACTACATCATCCTAGCCAAGGCTTAGTTTAGCTGGGTCTTAAAACACCTCCAAGGATGGAGACTGCACCATCTCTCTGGGGAACCTGTTCCAGTGCTTCACCACCCTCCTAGAGAGAAAGCTTTTTCTAATATCCAATCTAAACCTCCCTTGCTGCAACTGGAGCCCACTGCTCCTTGCTCTGTCATCTGCCACCACTGAGAACAGCCCAGCTCCATCCTCTTTGCGCCCTGCTGCAGGGAGTTGAAGGCTGCTACTAAATCCACTCCCCTCAGACTTCTCTTCCTTTCTTCTACTAATGACAGTACACCTGTTCCAGGTGTAACATGTTGCTTGCTGTGATGAAGGACATAGGAAGCATCTCTGAAACAAATTTAATTCCTCACTAACATAAAGAATTTTCCTATTAAAATCCCAAACAAAACTATGCACTAGAATATTTTGGAGAACTTGCTTTTCATGTTAAGCACCCACCTAAAATTATTATGAAGCATTAATAAAAGATGAACAGAAAAGCTGGAAAGAGACGATTTTAAAATCTTCCTTTCTGAAATGCAGCGCTCCTGCAAAATGAATTGTAAAAGAAATTCCACATTTTTTTAAGATTCCTCCCCTGGGGAATTCTGCATTTCTTTTCATTGCAGAATGGAAAGGACTGAAATTCCAGAATGGTTTTAATCTGATTTGATTTTCAACCATCTTAAACTTAAAAAAATATATTTTATGTGTAGAAAGATACTATTTCATTATGAAAAGTAATGTTGCATTCCAGATAGACCAGGCTGTCAGGGAGGTGGGGTTGGTGGCCCCAGAAACCTCCTCTTGTCCTGTGTTCCAGCACAAATGAACCATTCCAATTTTATTTCATTTCCTAAAAAACAACTTCATCAGCATTAGCACTTTTCCTCTAAGTGTAACGGTTTCAATGAAAAATTTCCAAGCAGGCCTAGTTCTAAGCAGGAAAAAGCCACATCAAGTGCAGGTATTAAGTCAACAGTTTGTGCTGTCAGTTCTCATGATTTTATTATGAGTCTTATGATATGAAGTGTCATTATTAAATCCCCAGTTCCTGGAGTCATGCAATTAGGTGAGAAACTGAAGTAGATTGCGGGGGGAGGGCACCCTTTGAGCTACAGGATTGTTTAAAAAGCCAGAAACTTTAAGCTAACTTTGAGGTAAAAAGACTGTTCCAACTTGTATCTGAGCCTAACCTGCACAAAATGAACTATTCCAACTATGAGATCTTACTACACACCTTCAGCTGTCTTGTAAAATATGAATTTTCAGTTCCACCTAGGAGAAATTTTATTATCTTTGCACTCTCCTTTGCCTGAAGAAGGATGCCTGTGTCCAAAAGCTTGCAAATAAAGGCATTTTTGTTTGCAAATATCTAGTTGGTCTAATACAAGATATCACCTCTGCCACCAGTTCTGATTCCTTTTGCCTGTAGACCAATATGACTAACACCTGGATACCTGAAGCTAAATTCATGGCAGTTAGGGCCCTGAGTCCTCAATTCTGTGCACAAGAGGTTGAGCAGGATTGGTGTATTGGGTGTCATAACCACAAATCAGCTGTTTATTGAGAAGCAGCTAACCCTTTGTAAGCCCTTTGTCAATAGGATGGAAAGTGTGATAGTCAACAGGGTTTTGGAAATGCCCTGGAGGCTCTGCAGGCTAGTGATGCTTTGGTTTTTCACCCTATCTGCTACAGATATTTTTCAATCGCTGTTTTATTGGATTATCGGCGCTATAGCATGTGGCCTGGTGTTCCTGGCCATTGGTGTCATCATCCTGTGTAGATGTTGCAAAAAACAAGGTAAGGGCTTCAGGAAGAACCTCTTCTCTGGGACAAGGGCCTCCTTGAGGCCACGGCAGTGGGGCAGCATGACTGCAGATGGCTGCACACCCACCTTCCACCCACCCCAATGTCCTGGCCCCTCTGGGATGATTTCTTTTCACTCATTCCTGCCACATTGATTCTCCTGCTCATTTTGCCCTTTCTAGACAAATATGGAATAACTGAAAGGCCAAACTGTGCTCCCTGAATCCTCCTGGCCAGTCTGTTCCCTGATTAGTCTAGACTCCACCCTATATTGAGTCCCGCCCATGGAATGAATACAGCAAATCTAACCAGAGACAGAGTTGGGGATGGGGCATTTCTACACCCACACAGCCCTGTTATACTGGGCAAGCATAGCAGTGGCAGGATATGGTCCACTTGGTCCCTGTATAGATGTCCACCTGCACTCTGAGATACTGGAGATGCACTGAGCATACTATAAGGTGGAACATTTTAATGGTGAGATTAAGTAACCACGAGTACATACCTGGTGGATAAACCTGGGTAAATATCTTCAGAGAACTCTCTCATCCATGGAAAAGTGCCAGGTTATGGAAATCGTTCACAAAGGCAGGGCAAGTCTGGTGAATAATTCTGGGTGCAAAGAAAAGCGAAGAGTTTTACAAAAACAGAAACAAGACTTTTGGACTTTTCACCCCAATACCATGTTTTCAAAGCAAATTTATATCCAGTTTTGTTTTTTTTTAATTAAGCAAAAATGACATGGAACCCTAAAACCAACTTGCTATTTTGGGGTCAAACAAAATATTGCATCTGGCCTGAGATGAAATTTCTTTGTATTTGATTTTCATCTTGTTTCAATTAAATAGAAGTGAAAAGTTCAAGGTAAAAGCAAAGCGTTTGGACCACGTCAAATGCAAACCATTCGACTGCCCCCAAATGGTTTGTTTTAAAGTGTTGTTCCTTGTGACTTTATCTCTGGCTGGAGCTGGGATCTGCTGTTTTCTTTCCTTGCCAGGGACCTGAAAATTGGTAAATTATAAGTGAAGTGGAAAAAACCCTGTTTCTATTTAACTCTGTTTTGTTTATGCCCATTACATGAGGGTGAGCATCACCCGGGGAGCACAGGATGCAACGGGGCTTATTCAAACTGCCTTGCTCTGTTTCTTTACAGCTTCCAGCCGGCCAGGAGAGTGTCCCGTCACCATCTATGATGAAGTGGATGAGACTTGCTTCTGCAGAAATTTGGTGAGTCCATAGAGGACCCCTTTGCTCTCCTCTCTTCCCTACACAAGGCAAGGAGAGGTGTTGTCCCATCCCATCTGGCTTGAGGATGGAGACAGTGAGTTGCTGAACACCAACTGTGTTGCACCCGGGGTATGTCTGTGTGTCAAGGGAAGATGCTGTAATGCAGGGATCTGGTATACAATTCACTTGGCAGTGTGTTGAGATCAAATGGTGACAGAAATGCGAGCTTGACATGTATATGTGCATGTACACATATAATCTTTGCATTCCCCTAAGCCTGAGGAAGGGCGTGTGTGCCCAAAAGCTTGCAAATAAAGAGAAAACAACTAGTTGGTCTAATAGAAGATATTGCCTCTAGCACACTGACTGCATGAACACATAGGTGCATATATAATGACATGTTATGTTACAGAATTCACATATACATCACATCAATACAGGGCATAAAAGCACCTCAAATATCGGACATACCTAGTGCATGTCAAGCCCCTACTTCTATCACATTTCTATCTAAGCACGGCATGCCAATTTATCTGCCATGCCCGCAGCTTGCTCCATCTATCCTTGAAAGCTCAGACTAAAACAAATTGTCTGCAAAAGGTGAATACCATGCCCATTAACTCAGAGGTGGGATGTGCTCATAGACATGTCCTGGCTGCAGCACTGCTGTTTCCACTGGCTCTGTGAGCCATTGCTGCCCTCTAGGAGCCATTCTCATCTCATTACAGCAGCTGTGAAGTGCTTTCCCCTGCCAGGTTTTGTCTCCTTTGTGTCTCGTTGCACTTATCTGAATTACTCTGGAGCCAGCATCTTCTAGGAACCTGAGCCGAAGCCAGTTCAAGCCCATGGACTGATTCCTACTGATCTCACTGGCCTTTGGATCAGAGCCTGCTGAATTTCTGTTTGCTCAATAGTTAGCCCAGTGTTGCCGTTTCATAAAGAGAGAAAAGAAACATCATCCCTCACCACTGACCCTTGCTATTTTCACCCCCTGGATGGTTATTTTCTCTTAAACAGGATGGGAATGCACAGGGCAGCATGATTGGAAACACCATCTATTCAGAGGTCCTTGCCAAGGGACAGGTAAGTGCCCAGATTTCTTTCCAGCCTGGCTCACCCCATCCTTTCAGACCTGAACTTCAGATTTATACAAAGCGGCTTCAGATTTGGGCTCAGAGTGGAAAGGAACCAGCCCCTCCGACTCTCCAGGTCAGCGAAGCTGTGTGAAGTTATACCAGCTGATTTACCCCTGCGTGAGCATTGGCCCTCCACTGATTGAGCTTGTCTCTGTTTTTCCAAAGAAGCCAAACACCCGGGCTCCTAGAGAAATAGGCTGCACCCTGTACAGCACCATCCAGCCCCATGCACAGGTGAGTCTTTCCAGGGATAATTAGCAGCATCTGGGTGGGCCATGACAATGGCATGTCTTGGGTCTTCATCCCAAGTGGCTTCATGCCAACCTGGGCTGCTAAACTTTGGAGGGCAAACTGCCAAGTGGGTTTTGCAACACTTAGGCTGCTGCAAAGTCATTCATGGAAACTGAAGGGGGGCAGAGAAATAGGGGGAGATTTGCATGGTGAGGGGGATATGCAAAGGCAACGACAGCAGTTTGACTCCATGGGCCTGGTTGTCAAAGGGGTTGGAGTGCCTGACCATGTAGGTAAGAGGATGAGGGGTTCATAAGAGCCAGTGCCTGGCACTAGAAGACCCACTGGGCATCTGTCTGCATCCTGAAGTACTGAAATTGCTCTGAAAATCCAGGTTGCACTGGGTTCCCCATGGCTGAGATGCGGGACACAGCCCTTGCCCAGCTAACTTCAGGGGAGCTGCAGGGAGCAAGGTCCTCAGCCCTTTGCAGTCCTGGTAGAGTCTACCACCCGCTCCCTTTTAGAGGATGCTAGACCTTGTGGGGGTGATGCATGGGGATCGAAAGGCAGAAAAGCCGGGGGGTTCCCATCCTGCTGGTGGAGTATGTAACCACCTGTCCTGCTTTGCTTCTCAGCCAGACTCTGTCAAGAAGAGGAAACTCAACCCAGCCTTGACCTCGACTGTCTATATGGAGGTGATGGGGGGTTCCCAGCACATGAAGCCCTGAGGGGGTGGGGGTGGAAGCAGGGGATAACACCCTGTGGCTGAATGCTGCTTGTCCCGGAGACCTGGGTCCCTGGCAAAGGGGCCAGACCTGGGATCCAGCTCCGCAAGGGGGGGACAGGAGGAAAAGGAGAGGGTGAGCAATGTTTCCTCCCCAGAGGGAAAGGAAAAAAAAACAAAAAA
This sequence comes from Alligator mississippiensis, assembly GCF_030867095.1. Classification (NCBI taxonomy): domain Eukaryota; kingdom Metazoa; phylum Chordata; order Crocodylia; family Alligatoridae; genus Alligator; species Alligator mississippiensis. The sequence continues at coordinate 15,922,190 of NC_081838.1, read as the reverse complement.
CCCTTGCCACTATGGGAGCAAATAAGTTGCAGCTTTATGGGGTGAGCAACCCCCAATGCTGTTATCCTGTGCTGTCCACATGTCAGCTGTGGATTTGACCCCACATGTGCATTGCCCCTGAGGTGCAGTTCAGCCCTACTGCAGGGAAGGCGCCTGGGCTGGGGAAGAGGGCTGCTGCCCCCAAAGCCTAGTCCTGGGACTCCACGTGAGCACCAGGCCAAGCCAGCCTCCAAACACAGCCCTCACTGTTCCCCACTTGTGTCTGGTTTGGATGGGGGCCCTGATCTCAGCCCTGTTGTTCTGCAGCCTTTTGTGCAAATGTCAACAGAGTCTGGGAAAGAGCTGAGCAATACCCTGCGATTCCTTTAAAGGGATCGGTTTTCTTACAGGTCAATGAACCCTTCGGCAGACCCTTGCACCCTCCCAGCTCAGCTCTCCTTCCACCAAAGCGATGCCTCCCTATCCCAAGTGCTGGTGGCCTGCATGCACCACAACATTACAATCTTTAACTGCTTTGGATTTTGGAGCCAGCTCCTAGCAGAGTAGAAGATGCTCATCTGCTCAGATCACCACCTGAGACATGGCTCCCACTTTGACCCAAGTTCTTCCGATGTGTAAAACTCCCTAGATATGGAAGCCTTCCAGTCCAGCAGTCAGAAGTGCAATACCTCCATCACAGGTCTTCTTGCCATTTGGGGGGCATGCCAAATGTTGGTGAAACAAATGCATGGAGAGAGTTGGAAGAGAACATCCAATATTTTCACCAGAACAGGGTCATATCAGGGGGTGTGCAAAGGTTTGGGAGGGAAGGATGGTGTTAAAAAAGCAACCTTCCTTGAGTCAATGCTCCTTTGTAGATGCCTAAAGTAGGGGCAGGTTCTTTGCATAAAGCAATGGCGGCTGCTCTTTCCTTGCCTTCACTGATTTTCATATAGTTTGTAAGGTAGTGAAGCAGGACCAATGCAGAGGCTGCATCCTCTCAGTCCTTGTACATCTTAGGAGCAGCTCCCCTGAAGGCAACTAGGCAAGCAACTCTGTCCCACATCTCAGCTGTGGGATCCCAGTGCAACCAGGAGAATTGCTATCTGTGCTTTCAGGGAAGCATCTACATGCAGGAGACGGCCCCAGAGTCCGATGTGTAGGTCTGCTACGGATGGAGCCGCGTGAGGGCTCGAATATGAATGCTGACGGAGGAGAGGGAGGGAATGAGTTTTTTTGCAGGGACTGGATTTCCTAGAAAGCTAAATCTGTGAGGGTGCCGTCTGGGCCCATACAAGGATAGATTAGTTAAGACCAGTAAGAGAGAGATCAGACCAAGGACCAGACAGATTAGTTCAGACCAGTAAGAGACAGATCAGACCAAGGACCATCTCTGCTTGCTGCACAAAGGGTGTTTGGGCAGGGGAGGGGTGTGCTTGCTTGCACACATCACAGATCTGCAGTCACTGTATGATGGGATAACTCTCCTGAAGTGAATGGCTCTACCCTAATTGAAGATCTAGACCAACACATTGACAGGTGTGTAGCCATAAGATAAACTTATCTTGTATGGTAATGGGAAGGAAGACCACTGCCCTTACAAATAAAGTTTCCTGTAGGGTTTTTCTTTGTCCATGATAAAGTCTGGGACTGGATCTCTTCTGATGGGCCCCAAATGGCTAGTGCAGCCTGAAAACAGAAAATACCTTGCACTTAGCCTGAGGGCTGGGATGGGAGGAAGCATTTCAGTCCCTTTGCCCTAAAGTCTTGCTCCAAAAGTCACTGGAACTGACAGCCAAACCCTCCCGACTCCAGAATGAGCTGGAGCAGGATAGAGGCAGAAAGGCCCCCTTGTATACAGGCTGGGGGGGACCAAGGACCCTGACCATCCCTTCCAGCAGGGCAGTTCCCCAGCATGACTTGAATGAGGCTGGGTTTTGCAGGCAATGAGAAGAAGTAAGAGGCAGAGGACAAAATACTGAAGCTTGTTGCAATATGGCATCCACAACAGACCTGAAATGAGAGCTCCCTGTGCTCCTAATCTGTGGAAACCCACCTGACAGCCCCTGCTCTGACCCCAGCATCTACCAGCGCTTTCAGCTCCTGCTGGAGCCTTGCCCCATGGTGCCATGGGCATTGACCCATCTCCATGGGCTGGAGGAAAGCAGCTACATTGTCTGTGTAATGGTTTGTGTATAATCGCCTCTCCTCTGTGTGAACAGCAGATGGTCTCTGCAATGGTTGGGAACCGCTTGGGGCTGGAAGGGGTCAGTACCCAGCAGGAGGGGCTGGTCCCCTTTTGTTTCATGCCTCTCTGCTGCATCTCAGACCCTCTGCCTGTTGCAGAATGCAGCTTCCAGTGGCTATGGTGTGGGTGGAAATATTAGCAGTTGCTTATCACTGGTGCTGACATGTGGAGCTCATGGTGCCATCTGACATGCTTATGTGGTGCAGCTGAGACAGAAGAAGAGGGAACTGACTCCACCCTGTGCATCTCACCAGAATGGACCCTGAGACCCCGTAGAAAGGAGAACAGTCTCAGCCGGGAAGCACCCTGAGCCTGTGGCAGGTGTTAAACATGCTTAAGCCTAGTTGGAGGCAGTGGGGCAACATGTGACGATGCTGTGGGAAGAGGCAAGGCAGGTAGAAAAGCTCCACACTGGGACTGGGCTGGAGGAGAGCACCTGCAGGAGGAGGGGGGAGTCCACAGTTTCATAGATGTTGAGGTCGGGAGGGACCTATTAGATCATCAAGTCTGACCCCGTCCTGAGCAGGAATGAGTGCCGGGTTCAGATGACCCCAGCCAGGTGTCTGTCCAATCTCCTTTTAAATACCTCCAAGGAAGGGGAAAGCACCACCTCCCTTAGAAGCTTATTCCATCTTTTGGCAACCCTCGCTGTAAAGAATTTTTTCCTGATGTGCAATCTGAATTTGCTCTTTTAGCTTGTGGCCATTATTTCTAGTTACCCCAACAGGCACCCTGGTAAACACGGTATCCCCTATTTCTTGCTGCCCCCCCCCCCCCCAACCAATGAGTTTGTAGGTGGCTATGAGATCACCTCTCAGCCTCCTCTTGTGGAGGCTGAAGAGGTTCAGGTCTCCCAATGGGTCCACATAGGGTTTCTTCTGTAGGCCTTTAACCAGATGAGTGGCCCTCCTCTGAACCCTCTCCAGGCCATCCACATCCCTCCTGAAGTGTGGCACCCAAAACTGGATGCAGTACTCCAGCTGCAGCCTAACCAATGCCACATAGGGGAAGTATCACTTCCCTGGACCTGTTTGAGATGCACCTACTTCTGCAAAAAAGGGTGCAGTTAGCTTTACTTATTACCTCGTCACATGGGGAACTCATGTTCCTTTTGGAGTTGACTACGACTCTGAGACCCCTTTCCATAGTTGTGCTATGTAGAGTGGTCCCTCTCAGGCTATAGAAGTGTTGATGATTCATCCTCCCCAGGTGCAACACATGACACTCGTCCTTGTTAAACTGCATCCTGTTCTGTTGGTCCATTTCCCCAGCCTGGCCAAATCAGCCTGGATTCGCTCCCTGCCGTCTAGTTTGTGTACCACCCCCCATGGCTTGGTTTTGTCAGCAAACTTGAACAGGGTGCTTTCTACTCCCTCATCCATACCTGCTTTAGGCTGCTCACCTATCCAGCACTGCCATTGCCATGCATGGACCCAGTGCATTCAGAGCAGGAAGGGGTGTGGCGGGTCAGTAGGGGGAGCTCCTGCATTGAGCCTCCCACCTCACCACGCCCGTCCATCTTTCGGACTCCACGTGTCTCTCCAGGGGCAACCAAACCCTGGCAGACCCCTTTTTGAGCCCCACCACAGAGTCTGGGGGTAACATGTGCTGCCACCACCCCAAGAAGGGACTGTCTGGGACCTGTGTCCTTGGGGAAACACAGGCCTAATAGTCCTATGGGTACTTGACCCGATACAAGAACTTGGGGCACTTCCCCAAGTCGGGGGCCAAAAAGGATAGACTCCCTTAGTCTGCAGACCCAAGGGGCCTCCTGGGCATAACTAGACCCACCCCTCAATAAGTCTCCCACACTAGGTACAAAGGAGAACTTTATTGGTTACAGGGGGTAGGGTTAGAATAGGGTACAGGGTAGAGCAATATCAGAAATCTCATAGATCAAACTTCTGTGGCTGGGGTAGCCTTTGATCTCACATCTGATTACTGCAAGCTATATATCTAGTTGGATCTCAGTTAGCTGACTCACAAGTATCATCCAGAGGCTGTTGGAGAATCCCTCTGGAGGCAGGCAGTTCCTTGAGCATGAGTTTTGAGAGATAGAGCCAGTTTCTTTGTTTCTGAGTATCCCTCATGGCTGCTGCCCTGCTTTCCTGGGCAGTCCTTAACTTATATAGCCCTTGTGACCTCATTTACCTGGTCCAATGGAGGTCAGCACCTGTTGGCTGTCAGCCAACCAATTTGAAATACATCACTAGTTGCCGGGCAGACTCTAGCCCACTGGGAAGGAAGCCCCTCACCCAGGTATGTGATGCAAGTCGTAGGCAGAGGAAGCAGATTTCCCCCCTCCCTCAGGAATGTATCAAGCTCAGGTTACCCAAAGAGATAGGGTAAAGGTATGTATCCTCTGCTGGGCCCATCCTAATCACAACTGTCACACAGCAGAGTTTTTGGGGGAGAAACAAAGGTGGCTTTCTGCCACAAGAGGAATGGACTTTCTGGGCAGGTGGGAAAATCCCTGGCTAGACTCATTTTGCAAATGCAAAGGCAGACTCAAAACAGCACCAAAGAACAGGAAGGAGATGTCTGCGGGGGTGGGGTGTGAAAATCACAGGAGGAACTTGTTGGCAATTTAATACTGAGGAATGAAAATATCAGAGCCCTTCCCCACACCTCTCTCAGACAGGCAGAGGAGGGAGAGAGATACAAGGAGATCGTGTTAGCACCTGTGGAGTTTCCTCAGTTTGGACCACCGGATGAGCCAGCTAAGGAAACAAGCCAGTTTTCAATGACTGTACTCACCAGCTGGTTTGGTAACAAATTGGCCTCTTGTGCAAGGCAGAGGGACTGAGATCCATTAAATCTGTCATGAAAGACAGATGCCAAAGGTCACTCCACCTGTTTTAGAGAATCAAATCATAGAAAATGAGGGTGGGAAGGGACCACAGGAAGTCACATCTAGTCCGAACCCCTGCTCAAAGCAGGACCAGCCCCAACTACATCATCCCAGCCAAGGCTTTGTCAAGCTGGGCCTTTAAAACCTCCAAGGATGGAGACTCCACCACCTCTCTGGGTAACCTGTTCCAGTGCTTTACTATCCACCTTGTGAGAAAATTCTTCCCAACTCCTAACCTAAACCCCCCTTGCTGCAACTTGAGCCCATTGCTCCTTGCTCTGTCATCTGCCACTGCTGAGAACAGTCCAGATCCATCCTCTTTGCAACCCTCTGCAGGGAGTTGAGGCTGCTATTTAATCCCTGCCGAGTCTTCTTTTCCCAGATTAAATAAGTCCAGTTCCCTCAGCTTCTCCTCACAAGTCCTGTCCCCCAGCCCCTGAACCATTTTTGTTGCCCTCCACTGGATTCTCTCAAATTTGTCCACATCCTTTCTGTAGTGGGGGCCCAAAACTGGATAGAGGACTCCAGATGCAGCCTCCCCAGTGCTGAATAGAGGGGAAGAATCACTGCCCTCAATCTGCTGGCAATAGTCCTACCAGTACAGTGGGATGCCATTAGCCTTCTTGGCAATAAAGTCACACTGTTGGCTCTATTCAGCTCCTTGTCCACTGTGACGCCCGGGTCCTTTTCTGCAGAGCTGCCCAGCCAGTCAGCCCCCAGCCTGTCCTGGTGCATGGGATTGTTCTGTCCTAAGTGCAGGATTTTGCACTTGTCCTTGTTGAACCTCATGAGACTCCTTTTGGCCCAGTTTCATAATCGAAAAGGAGCATTCTTTCTTCTTTAACAACTTGTTGAAACACTGCAGCACGGCTTGTGACAGCTGATGCATGCTGGACCCAGAGGGGAAGTGCCCCCCCACCATCTGCCTCTAACAGTCTGCAAAACCCATGTCTGTGCACGTCCGCACCAAAGACTCTTTTCTTGCCTTTGGATTATTAGTCTTTGCCCAAACCTTTGCAGCAGCTCAAAGGGCAGGTAACTTCAGGGAGTGGTGAACGTCTTCTACACTACTTTTAGATACCGGAAGATGGGGCAGGACCAAGCAGGGGAGGAAGATTGTCCTTCTGCGGTGGTGCTTATTTTTCTTCTGCTTTCCAAGTTGTCGTGCAGCAAGGGTAAGGCCACCCTTTCCCATGTCCTCTTGGAAAGAGGCTCTTCTGTGGTGCTTCTTCCCCCATGGGGCCAGCAGCGTGGAGGGGCATTGGGCTGGGCAGTGTTTAAGAGAAATGAAAATGTGTCTAGAATAGACTTGTAGCTCTGATTTTGCGGGGGTGGACGGAGAAGACGACTCTTCCTTTAACCCCCTTGCAGCTCATTGCGAGGGGAAGAGTGGACTCATGCTGATGCCTCCTCCACCTCCTACTGCAGAAAGCACTAGAGGGCTAAAAGCCAAGGAGGAGACCAAACACAGGCAGATTTTCCCCTCTATCCTCCCTTGGCCCATCAAAATGTGACATTCTGCTAAAACCTTTTGCTAAGATTTGGTGTCCCAGGAAGCTGCCTGCCCTGCCCTTGAGAGGAAGTATTTCTCACACTCTCCCTGCAGGAAAAGAGCAGACTTCTACTTTTCTTTTTATAAAAACAAAAAAAAAGCACTTTTTCTTCAGCAGAGAGATGAAAGATAAGGGCTATGCAGAGACTTCCCAGAACTGAGATACCCGATTAACTCTGAAACAGCTCAGAGCATCTCTTTGGGGTCCTGGACACTGGCACATATTTCCTCAATCTGTGTCCTTCATTCACTGCAGTAGATTAAAATCAGGGCTGTGAATGAAAGGTCTCCCTGCTCCTATTCCAGACCCTCTCCCCTCTGATGGGTAGAAAACAGTTCCCATATTTCAAGCACCTTATTAAAAAGAAAAAAACACAACAACAAAACTAACCTCCCCTGCAAAAAAACCCCAAACAAACAGAAACCCCCCTAAAAAACTCTGCAAAATCCCAGAGGGAAAGAGAAGGGTGACAACAGCATCTTTGCCCATCATTAGCATAGTTACCAAGAGCTCCCTGCTGCAGCTCTGATCTTTGGGCGTATCCACAACTCAAGAGGAGACACAGCTCATGAATGGGATTATTAATAGCACTGTGGATTTAGGACCCGGGAAGGTCAACCTAGAGGGATACCAGCAAATCAAATGGTTTTACAACCACACCCAACAGATCCTGACAAAGAAGGACAGCAAAATTCATTTCTATAACAAGTATTTTGAAAAGAAGACGGATTTGTTTGAGGACGGCACTCTGCATGTCACGAAGCTTTGGAAGCCAGACAGCAGCGAATACAAGATAACTGTGGAAGACCAAGAAGGCTTGGAGATCACTGTGATGATCCAGATGGACGTCTATAGTGAGTATGGGCAGGGCCCTTTGTACACATGGCTAAGGCAAAGCCTGAGAGCCTGTGCAATGTGTCCCTTGAAATCCCCCCGTCCCTCCCAAGGCAGGAATAAGAAGGGCTAGGTCCTCTGCTGCTCTCCAAGGATTTTGCTGGAGAAATGTTGTTTTGCCTCGCTGAAGAGCTGGTGTTTGGATGCAAACGGGAGTACCCACAAAGAGCCAGGCAGGGACAGAGGTGGGCCGGGCGGGGCGGGGGGGGGGGAGCCAAGGGTCTCCAAAGAGTGCTTGAAGGTAGGGGAGAAGGAGGTGGGCAGTCATGTTGCCACCTGCTTCCATGTGTCAGTGTTTGGTGAGCATCTGGGCCCTGCTTGGCCCCAGTCTCCCTCCCTTGGAGGCACCTGCCACCCCCAGCCCCTCTCACCAGCACTTCTCCTTGCAGACCGAGTCTGACAGCCCAACCTCACAGCACTCACTGCTCACCCGGAGTTTGGACGGTGCAACGTGACCCTGTCCTGCCAGGTGCTGTTGCCGACAGAGTCACCTGCAGCTGGTCCTGAGGTGCATTTTCCAGCCCAGCCAAAGAGGACCAACAGCTCCAGGGACATCAATCCCAGCTGCCACTGGAGATCACTGAGGGCAGCAAGGACACCTTTACCACTGCGACGCCAGCAATGCAGCCGGCTGGGGCACAGCCACCATTCATGTCAAAACAGTGTGCAGCTCCTCAGCCGCAGGTAAAGTATCCTTTAGCAGACCAATGTAAGGGTTTATTTCCTTTAGAAATGTAACACATGAACTGCCTGAGTGTGTGGACAGAGCTAAAAGTGCCAGGGGCCCCTGGCCCAGGCTTTCCTAAGGTTGGGGCATTTCCTGGATTGGAGATGAAATCAGCTAGTTGGGAGAAGCCAAAATCTTGTACTGCCACCCACATGCACCCTCTCATGGAAACTGGATCCCCACTGGGGTCAAACATCTCTGTTACATTTTCAATGCTCAGCTTGGCAGTTTCTGAGCCTGGAAGCAAAGGTGCTGAAAGGTGCAGTTCTCCTGGGACCTGGGTCTTAGTCACATTTAGAATCAGAGAAAATGAGGGCTGGAAGGGACCTCAGGAGGTCACATCTAGTCCAACCCCTACTCCAAGCAGGATCAGTCCCAACTACATCATCCCAGCCAAGGCTTTGTCAAGCTGGGCCTTTAAAACCTACACCTCGCTCAGTAACTTGTTCCAGTGCTACACCACTCTCCTAATGAGAAAGATTTTCCTAATATCTAACCTAAAATTCCCTTGCTGCAGCTGGAGATCATTGCTCCTTCTTCTGTCATCTGTCACCACTGAGAACAGCTCAGCTCCATCCTCTGTGCAACCCCCCTGCAGGGAGTTGAAGGCTGTTATTTAATCCCCCCATAGTCATCTCTTCTGCAGACTAGATCAGCCCAGGTCCTTCAGCTTCTCCTCACAAGTCAAGCCACTTGTGCAGGAGAAGTTGCCCTGGCCCTGGCTTTACAGCCCCTCAGGCTGGCGGAGTGGGGATGGGGTTGCCACATAAACAAGAACTAGGGACCGGCTTGAAGGCTTCTTTTCTGGCAAATCTTTTCTTCGCCCCTCCTCCTCGTTCTCCACCCCCACCCTTCATGTAGGAAGCAGACACTGATTATAAAGGATTTTAATTTTGGCTAAACAAACCCATTTTCACCTGAACACCAGGCTTGAATGAAATGGTTCCTAGTGGCTGGGATGTCTAAAGGAGCTGGGGGGACCTTGGCCAGGCAGGCACCACCAAGCAGACCATCCAGGGGACTGCATCTAGGGGCCAAGTGCAAGCTTTCACGATCAAAGCACCTCACAACCCAAGCACACACACCACTTTCCTTGCCTGCCTGCAGTCAGCAGGGTCAAAGTGGCGTGCTAAGAGGCCACTGGTTTCCTGTGCTAAGAGACGTATTTAGCTGTGTTAGTCTGAAGTCAAGCAGAAGGCAGGGTAGAACTGCACCTCTTTGCTTTGTGAGAGAGAGAGTATAGGTATCTATCTACATGCACATATATCTAAACCACAAGCTTTTGTGAGCTGAAGCTCACTTCATCAGCGTCTGACAACTTACGCTTCAGTGCATGAAAGCTTGTGCTATGTATCTGCTTTGGTTAGTCTATAAGGTGCAACTCTACCCTGTCTTTCTGTGCTAATGCAGCCAGGCACACATAGCAGCAAAGAAACAGAAAGAAAAAAATGCATCTCCATCCCTTTACCATCCTCCCAGCAGGGGGAAAGGAAATGAGAAAGATCAAGCCGTTTGCAACAGATGACCTTATTTATGCTGTATTATGGAGCTATCCCCTGAAGAGAAGGTGGAGACTCTCCCTGGGGTTTCTGCTATTAAGGGCTCAGGTTTCGGTTGTAGCTGGATATTAGGAAAACTCTCTCACTAGGAGAAAGCATTGGTCACCCCAATGACCTGGCCCCTCTGGGATGTGATTTCTCTTCACTCATTCCTGCCACATGGACTCTCCTGCTCATTTTCCCTTTTCTAGACCTATGTGAAATAACTGAGATGCCAAAGTGTGCTTCTTTAATCCTCCCGGCCAGTCTCTGCCCTGTTCAAACAGTCTAGACTCAAGCCTATGAGGAGTTTTGCTCATGGAATGAATGTGGCAAATATAACCAGAGACAGAGCCAGGGATGGGGCATTTCTACACCCGCGCAGCCCTGTTATAGTGGACAAGCATAGCAGTGGCAGGATTTGGTCCACTTGGTCCCTGTTCTGATGTCCAGCATCAAGGCACCTGCTCTCTGAGATACTGGAGATGCACTGAGTGTGAACGTTTTAACCATGAGATTAAGGAACCATGAGGACATACCTGGTGGGTAGAGCTGGGTAAATATCTTCAGAGAACTGGGCAGGCAAGGTTCTTTGGACAGATGTGATATCTTTTATTAGACCAACTAAATAATTGGGGAAAAGTTCTTTGCAAGCTTTGTTTGTTTCGGGCGCAAACACCCTTCCTCGTGCATTGGGAGACTGCTGCTGTTCGGAGATCTCCAAGGTAGAAAAGAAGCTGGGGTGTTAGGTAATAGGCAGGTTGCAATGTGCCATAAAAGATATCATTTCTACCCAAAGAACCTTGCATGCCTATGTCCTTAGACCAACACAGCTACAACCAACAACCCTGCAAGTTCAGAGAACTGTCTGATCCATGGAAAAGCGCACCGTTGTAGCAACCATTCACAAAGGCAGGGCAAGTTCGGTGAATAATTCTGGGTGCAAAGACAAATGAAGAGTTTGAGGAAAGCAGGAACAAGACTTTTTGGCTCTTCACCCTGACACCAGGTTCAGACCAAATTTATATCCAGTTAATGTAACCCAGGCGGTACTCCAAGACATATCCCCTCTCCAATCAAAGGGAATAGAGCAGGTGCATGAGCGCTGTGGGAGGTGTAGGGACCCTCCTTCCCTAGATCACCAATGGGGACTTAACCATACACCTTTTAATGAGAGGAATAGCGGTGGGAACGTAACATATATAGACCAGGGGGCATAGGGGACACTACAATACCCCAAGGGGATGGGATTCAATAAAGGTTAGGCATTCACATTCGTAGACATATTCGTCTAGTTAGCCAAAGGCAGGTTTAACAAACTATAAAATTGCAAACAACACAATAAACGATACTGATGGACAAAATATAAAATGCATAAAATACAAACCACCAAATAACAAGAGATATCAGGCATAGGTACCTGGAGAGGAAAAACACAAAGACCCCCTCCACTCCAACAAGGGTTTCTACTTTGTTGCTTTACTCAATCCTACTGGACCCAGCCAAGACTTGAACACAGATCCCCCACATAACAGGCAGAAACTTAACCACACAGCCACCACTGCCAGGCCTAGGCTTGGCTGCTGGGGCTGATGACCGTCTGGAAGCTCCTACCTCATGTCGAGCCACCCTACCTCTTACTGGAGAAACTGGAAGTGGAGCTGGGAGCCTCTCAGGTCACTGCACAGCTTTCTGCTGGAGCCAGGAGGGGAACCTCTCCTGCCGGCTGCAGCCTCTTGCTGGGGAACCTGGAGCCCAGCAGGGACCCTCTCCTGCCGGCCATGCTGCGTGCCCGCGGGTCCTGCTCCTTCAGGGTCCTCTGGGGCATCTGCTCCTACCCCACTGGCCCAGCTCTTCCAAACTCTTTCCTGGTCATCCCTTGCAGGTCTCCTCCAAATCAGCCGTGCTGCCCCTTTTATCCCCCTCCAGGTGACCCAAGGGGCCAATCAGGGGACACAGAGGGTGAGTCTCTGAGTCCTGATTGGTGAGGAAAGGGAATCCCAAGCCCTCCAATCATCTTTTACCTTTTCAAAACCCCTGGGCCAAATCACAACAGCTAGCCCATCACATCATTTTTTCTTTTTTAATTAAGAAGCAAAAATGAAACCCTGAAAATGACCTGATATTTTGGGATCAAACTAAATATTGCATCCAGCCTGAAATGAAATTTCTTTTGATGGTTGCTTCTGCCTTTCCTTTTATTTGGGTTTCCTTTTGTTTCAGTTAAATAGAAGTGAAAAGTTCAAGGTTAAAGCAAGGCATTTGGATCATGTCAAATCATGGACCATTTAACTGCCCCCAAATGGTTTGTTTTTAATCGTTGTTCCTTTTGACTTTATCTCCGGCTGAGCTGGGATCTGCTGTTTTCTTCCATTGCCAGGGACCTGAAAATTGGTAAATTATAAGTGAGGTGGAAACCTCCCCTGCTGTTTATATTTAACTGTGCTTTGCCCATGCCCATCACATGTGGGTGAGTATCACCCGAGGGGCGCAGGATGCAACGGGGCTTGTACAAACTGCTCCGCTCCATTTCTTTACAGCTCCGTGGCCAGCCAGAAGAGTAGCACGTGACCATCTATGATGGAGCGGATGAGACTTGCTGCAGAAGAAACTCGGTGAGTTCATACAGGACTCCTTTGCTGTCCTCTCTTCCCTACACAAGGGAAGGAGAGGTGTTGTCCTGGCCCATCCAGCTTGAGGATGGAGACAGGGAGTTGTTTCACACCGACTGTATCGCACCCAGGGCGTGTCTGTGTGTCAGGGGAAGATGCTGCAACACAGGGGTCTGGTATACAATTCATTTGGCAGTGTGTTGAGATCAAGCGGTGACAGAAATGCAAGCTTGACATGCATATGTGCATGCACACATATAATGGCATGTTATTTTACACAATCCAGAGGGCATAAAAGCACCTCGTATATCAGACATACCAGGTGTACATCAAGCTCCTCCTTCTATTGCATTTCTATCTAAGCATGGTGCACCAATTTATCTGCTATGCCCACAGCTTGCTTCATCCACCCTTGAAAGCTTAGAGAGTTAGACTCTATGGACCTGGATGTCAAAGAGGTTGGAGTGTCTGAGCACGTAGGTAAGAGGATGAGGGGCTCAGAAGAGCCAGTGCCTGGTGCTAGAAGACCTACTGGGCATCTGTCTGCATCCTGAAGTACGGAAATTTCTCTAAAAATCCAGGCCTCGGCATTCACTAGCTCCCTTTCAGAGCGCAAGGTCCTCAGCCGTTTGCAGTCCTGGTAGAGTAGGCTCCCCTCCACTGGAGAGGCTGCTGGGCCCCATGGAGGTGATGCCTGGGGATCGAGAGGCAGAAAGGCCAGGGGACAGCCTGTGGTGAAAAAGCAGGAGGGTCCCATCCTGCTGGTGGAGTATGTAACCATTTTCCAGCTTTGCTTCTCAGCCAGACTGTCAAGAAGAGGAGACTCAACCCAGCCTTGATCTCAACCACCCACATGGAGGTGATGGGGGGTTCCCAGCACATGCAGCCCTGGGGGTGGTGGGAGCATGGGATAACACCCCATGGCTGAGTGCTGCTTGTCCCAGAGACCTGGGTCCCTGGCCAAGGGGCCAGACCTGGAGTGCAGCTCCCTGGGGGAGTGGACAGGAGGAAAAGGAGAGGGTGAGCAATGCTTCTTCCCCAGAGGGAAGGGGGGGAAAAAAACCTTGTGCCACTATGGGCACTAAGAAGTTGTGGCATTATGGGGAGAGAAGGCCCCCACTGCTGCCACCCTGTGCCGTCCACATGCCAGCTGCAGATTTGACCCCATGTGTGCATTTCCCCCACGGCACAATCAACCAATTTTTTTGCATGGAAAGCTAAATCCATGGGGGCACTTAGGTCCCATACAGGGACAGATCAGTTAAAGGAAAAAGGACTCTGACTCAATCCAGAGGTTGATAGAAATGGCTGGAGGACTTGCTGGATCACTGGAAAGTTTTCAGCTCAGTCTCCCCTCCTGGATGCCAGCTAGGGAACCTGTGCACCTGCTGCAGGAAGATAACAGGGCTGCTCACAAACATGTGTGGCCAGGGGAAGAGGGGGATTTCACTCAGATTAGAAGGCTCTGCTCCAGTTGCACCTGGGAGGGATGCATGGGGACCAGTAACAGAGAGATCAGACCAAGGACCATGTCTGCTTGCTGCACAAAGGGTGTTTGGGCAGAGGAGGGGCGTGTTTGCACGCACATCACCAATCGGCAGTCGCTAGCTGATAGGATAACTCTCCTGAAACGAATGGCTCTATGCTAATCAAAGATCTAGCCCAACACATTGACAGGTGTGTAGCCATAAGGCAAACTTTTCTTGTATGGCAATGCAAAGGAAGCCCACTGCCCTTACAAATAAAGCTCCCTTTTTGGATGAGTCGAGCTGGTAGCTGGTAGGTGGTAGCTGTTTTTTCTTTGTCCATCATAACAATTGGGGCTGGATCTCCTGTTCTGATGGGCCCAAATAACTCGTGTGGCTTGAAAGTGGTGCAGACCCCATGCTGAGCCTGGGGGCTGGGATGGGAAAAGGTGTTTCAGTCCCTTGTGCCCTAAAAGTCTTGCTCCAAAACCCACTGGAGCTGACAGCCAAATGCAACCAACTCTAGCTGGGCAGAATGAGGGTTGGGGCAGGAGAAAGGGGGAAAGTACCCTTTTTATGCCGGTTGGGGGGACCTGGGACCCTGACCATCTCATCCAACAGTGCAGTTCTCCAGCATGACTTGAATGGGGCTGGATTTTGCAGACAACAAGCAGAAACATCTGGGGAACTGAGTCAGTGCTCAGCAGGAGAGGCCGGTTCCCTTTTGTTTCATGCCTCTGCTGCATCTCAGACCCTGTACTTGTCGCAGAATGCAGCTTCCAGCAGCCACGGTGGAAGGGGAAATATTAGCGGTCACTTGTCACCGGCTGACCATATGTGTGGGGCTTGTGGTGTCATTTGACATGCTGAGGCAGGAGAAGATGGCATTGGCTCCGTCCTGTGCCTCTCACCAGAACAGGCCCCAAGGCCCCATAGACAGGAGCACAGTCTCAGCCGGGAAGCACCCCGAGCCTGGGGCTGGTGTTTAACATGCTTAAGCCTAGTTGGAGGCAGTGGGGCAGCGTGTCATGATGCCGTGGGAAGAGGCAAGGCAGGTAGAACAGTCCCGCAATGGGACTGGGCTGAAGAAGAGCAGCTGCAGGACGAGGGGGGGAGTCCGTACCTGCCCCAGACTGCTCACGCATCCAGCACCACCATCGCCATGCAAGGACCCAGTGAATTCAGAGCAGGGAGGGGAATGAACTTTCTGGGCAGGTTGGGAGTCTCTGGCTTCCAAACTCATTTTGCAAATGCAAGGACAGACTCACAATGGCACCAAGGAATAGAAAGGAGATGTCTGGGTGGAGGGTGGAGGTGATAATTCAGAAGAGAAACTTGTAGTCAGTTCAATACTGCAGAATGGCTGTATATATCAGAGTCGTCCCCCGCCCTTTCCCAGAAAAGCAGAGGGGACGGAGAGGAATGCAAGGAGATCCGTGATAGCACCTGTTGAGTTTCCCCGGCTTGGACCACCGGACGAGCTGGCTGAGGAAACAAGACAGTTTTCAATGACTGGTTTGTTACAAGTTGGCCTCTTGTGCAGGGCAGAGGGATTGAGATCCATTAAATCTGTTGTGAAAGTCAGAGAGAGACTCCAAAGGTCAGTCCATGCTTTTTGGAGAATCAAATCATAGAATCATAGAAAACGAGGGCCCTGTGGTCCTGCCCCATCTTCCAGTATCTAAAAGTAGCGTTAGAAGACGTTCACCATTTCCCGAAGTGACCTGCCCTTTGAGCTGCTGCAAAGCTTTGGGCAAAAGAGAAATAATCCAAAGGCAAGAAAAGAGTCTTTGGTGCCGAAGTCCCTCACATCTAGTCCAAGCCCCTGCTCCAAGCAGGACCAGCCCCAACTACATCATCCCAGCCAAGGCTTTGTTGGGTCCGGTCTTGAAAACCACCAAGGACGGAGCTTATAACACCTCCCTGGGTAACCTGCTCCAGTGCTTTACTACCCTCCTGGTGAGAAAATTTTTGCTAACACCTAACCTAAACTTTCCTTGCTGTCATGGCCCAAGCATGGTGGTGGGGAAGGATATACTTTACCGGGGCCTGGAGATCCAGGGAGGGCCGCCACCCCCGGATCTTGGGGTCCTGGTAAATTGTACCCTTTCCCCACCATGCTTAGGCCCTGTCTGCCACCACTGAGAACAGTCCAGCTCCACCCTCTGACAGCTGCTCTTAATTCCTTTCTCCATCTTCTGTTTCGTTGTCAAAAAAGGAACATTTTCTTTAACAACTTCTTGAGACACCACAGCATGGCTTGTGACATCTGACGCGTGCTGGACCCAAAGGGGAAGTGCCCCCCCACCATCTGCCTCTAACAGTCTGCAAAATCCACATGTGTGCACGTCCGCACCAAAGACTCTTTTCTTGCCTTTGAATTATTTCTCTTCTGCCCAAAACTTTCCACCAGCTCAAAGGGCAGGTAACTTCTACACTACTTTTAGATACCGGAAGACGGGGCAGGGCCAAGCAGAGAAGATGGCGACGGTGCTTGCTGTACTTCTGCTTTCTGTGTTGTCGTGCGGCAAGGGTAAGGCCACCCTCTTTTATCTCCTCTTGGAAAGGGGCTCTTCTGAGGTGCCTCTTCCCCCGTGGGGCCACCAGTGTGGCGGGGCATCGGGCTGGGCAGTGTGTAAGAGAAGCAGGCATTGGGATGGGCAGTATTTAAAAAGAGCGGACGTGTTTCTAGAGTAGACTTATAGCTCTAATCTTGCGGTGGTGGACGGGGAAGACGACTCCTCGTTTAACCCCCTTGCAGCTCATTGCGAGGGGAAGAGTGCGCTCGTGCTGATGCCCCCTCCACCTCCTACAGCAGAAAGCACTAGGGGGGCTGAAAACCAAAGAGGAGACAAAACACCGGCAGGTTTTTCCTTCCACTTCTCTCCATTGTCCCTTCTCCCATCAAAATGTGACGGTCTACTATAATCTTTTGCTGAGGTTTTTGGCCCAGGGAGACTGCCTGCCTTGCCCTTAAGAAGAAGCTTTTATCGCACCTTCCCCACAGGAAAACAGCAGACCTTTCTTTTTATCAAACACAAACACATTTTCTTCAGCACGGAAATGAAAGACACAGGCCACGAAGAGACTTCCCAGAATTGAGATACCTGATTAACTCTGAAATGGCTCAGAGCATCTCTTTGGGGTCCTGGAGCCTGGCATGTATTTCTTCAATCTGTGTGCCCTTCATTCACTGCAGTACATTAAAATCAGGTCTGTGAATGAAAGAAAATGGTCCCGACTCTGAGAGCAGTCAGCAGGGTTAATATCTGAGATGAGAACCTGAAAAATCTCCTGAGAGTTTGCAGCGGACAGGAGAGCATTTGGAAGAGGGTAGATGGATGCGGTTAAGAGGATGAAGGGGATTAGACAGTTATGAATGGCTTCTTGTATAACCAAAAATGCTGAAGTTAGGGATGGAAGGGCATTGAGGGCAATGAAGGAAAAGAATAGAAAATCTGGCTGAATAGGGTGGACTTCTTAAGCAGTTGCTACAAAAGAAGTGACTAATGTCAAGTAATAATAAAAGTAATGATTTTTTAATCCAGTGTTTCACAGGGAATTAATTCTGTTTGGCTATGGAGCAGCTTAACGAACCGCAATCAAACCAAGCAAAGAAAAAAGAAGGAAGAAACATTTAACTATTTGGGATTTTTTTATTTATTGGTGAAAAAGAAAATGATCTTTTCTTTATTCCTTCCCCCATCGCTAGCAGCAGCCCTCAGGCTTTATATAGCAGGGATATACAGGGCCTGGAAAGTGCTGTGCCCCTTGATTCAGGCTGACTTGTAGTTTGGGAAACTTCCGTTAAGTTCTTGATTGTACAATACATTGCTGCTTTCCTGTCATACAACCGCCTGACACAATTTAAACTTTTGTGGTCACTGAAACTTAGTCACTTTTCAGCCTCAGACAAGGGCCTTCAAAGAATTCCACATTTCTTGGGGGATTTTTCTCTGAACCCTGGCATGGCTGGGGGACTTGGGTAGTGTTTTGCTCTCCTTACCTTGATTCCACTGTTGTTGACTCTCAGGATTGTGTTGCTAGTCT
Source organism: Alligator mississippiensis (assembly GCF_030867095.1). NCBI lineage: Eukaryota > Metazoa > Chordata > Crocodylia > Alligatoridae > Alligator > Alligator mississippiensis. The sequence continues at coordinate 15,904,272 of NC_081838.1, read as the reverse complement.
TTGCCTTGCTCTAAAAGCCCCAGCTCCAGGAGTCTTGTGATTCTTGAGTGGAGCAGAGTTAAATCCTGATGGTGGTGGCTGTTGTATCTGCTGCTGTCCTGGTTGCTGCCATGATGATCCACACCCACAATGGATGGGAGACAGGTTTTGGCTCTGGAGCTTATCCTGTAGAGGGGAACAACAGCATGAGATGTGCCAAGCATGGCTCCTGCAAGGCACAGGCCTGGCTTGGCTGGGTGTGGACGTGGGTGGCTCCAATGCCCTGCTTGGATTTTAAACCCAGTTTATAGAAACCTCTGGCCAAGATGGGCATTGCCTCTAATCTTCCATTTCTGCTTCCTTTGTCCTGCCTTCATCTTCCTACCTGCTGTAGCTCCTCCCAGCTATCTCAGTGCATTTGAGAAGTGGGTGTATTTTTCAATGGTGTTGCCCTGTAACCCTAACTAACATGTGTCTTACTATCATGTGTCAGCACAAAACTGGTGTTATGAGATAAAGAAAGACTCCCTAATGCTAAAGACAAGTAGGCTGACCTCCTTGCATCACTGCTTAAAAGCATTTCCATTTCCCTTTTCTATCCTGATATAAACACAATGGTTTAGATAAAGGAGACAAATGCATGGAGGGTGGGAAGGAAGATGGAGATAGATTCTTCTCTGTGGCTGCAGTGGGCAGGACAAGAAGGAACAACCTTAAACATGTAGCAACAAGTGGAGTTTAGGTTGGATATTTAGGAAGAACTATGTGTCTGAGGGTGGTTCAGCACTGGAGCGGGCTCTTCCAAGGCTGTGGAGTCTCCATCCCTGGAAGGTTTTAAGGTCAGCTTGGACAAAGCCTTGGAGTTGGTTTAGACAGGGCTGGTCCTGGGACTAGACGTGAGCCCCTGAGGTCCCTGCCAACCTGACTTCCCTATGACTTTAAACGCGGGACACCTTGAAAGAGACCCCACAAGTCACAGAGGCAGGTTCCCTGCCATCACAGCCAAACACGTCATGCAGTCCCGGTGAGAAAGTGATTGAGCTCCAACCTAAAAACAATTTGGCTTCCTGGTCTCTCTGCTCCTATTTTGGCCCCTCTCTCTTCTGTTGGGTAGAAACAGTCCTCATATTTCAAGTAATTTTTTAAAAAGAAAAAAGAAAAATACCACCCCCCCAAAAAAAACCACCCTGAAACATGCCAGAGGGATAGAGAAGGGAGTCAACAGCATTTTAGCCCTTCATTAGCATAGTTACCAAGAACTCTCTTCCCACTCCAGCTCCCTGGTGCAGCGCTGATCTTTGTGTGTGTGTCCACAGCTGAAGAGAAGACAAAGCTCATGAATGGGATTGTTAATGGCACTGTGGACTTAGAACCAGGGATTCCCATCCTGGAGAGATATCAGCAAATCAAATGGTTTTACAACCATACCCAGCAGATCCTGAAGAAGCAGAAGGGCAAGTCGGTTCATTACAATAATGAGTATTTTAAGAACAAGACAAAATTGTTTGAGAACGGCACTCTGCGTATCGTGAGGCTTCGGAAGGAAGACAGCAGCAAATACAAGATAATTGTGGAAGATGAAAAAGGCCTCGAGATCCCTATAATGATCCAGCTGAACATCTATGGTGAGTATAGACAGGGGTCTTTGTACCCCCAGCCAAGGGGAAGCCTGAGAGCCTGTGCAGTGAAATCCCCCCTGGGCAGGAATAAGAAGGGCTGGGTCCCCAGCCACAGTCCAAGGACATTGCTGGAGAAATATAGCTTTGACCAGCTGAAAAGCTAGTGTTCAGATGCAAACAGGAGCACCCACGAAGAGCCAGGCAAGGACAGAAGTGGGTGGCAGGGGGGTCTCCAAGGAGTGCTTGAGGGTAGTGGGGAGGGAGGTGAGCTGCACCCCTCAGACCAGGGCAGCGCTGGGAGGGCAGGGAAGCAAGAGTCTGGTCAAGCAAAGAGGCCTCGAGAGAGCCTCAAGTGACTCCCGAGTCCCTGTCCGAAGCAGGCTAGAGGGTCAGGATGGGTCCTGCCATCAGAAACTGGCTCACAAGCCCCACCGGCAGCTTACAGCAGAACATCTGGCCCCAGCTGCTTCGAGTTGTCAGGGCTTCTGCTGCAGTTGAATGTGATCTTTGCTCTGTTCCCAGCTCCTGTCCCGAAGCCCAGGTTGAATGTCACTTCTTTAAAAAAGACCAAAGGAGGGTGCAGTGTCACCTTGAAGTGCTCTGTCAGTATCCCTGATGTGACGTACACATGGTACAAGGATGACAAGAAATGCAGTTATTCCGAGTTAAATGGAGACCTGGTCCTCTCTCTCACATCAGAAAGCAACATAATGTACAACTGTACTGTCTGCAACTCCGCCAGCTGCAACACTGAGTCCATATATTACCGAGGCGACTGCCAATGGCAAGGTAGTGTTTGACCTACATGCCTTCCATGGCTTTATGCACTTCCACAGCCCCATGGGCTCTGTAGACAGCTAGCGTGCATCTGAGGGAGCTGAAGGGCTCAGCATATGTGTGTGTGCAGGGGGCTTTGGCCTTAGGTGTCTTGAGGTCGACCGCCCACTGCTGACCCCAACAGGGCTCCATTCAGTGAACCGATGCAAGGGTGCACACACGCACATGCCCCAAAGAGAGGAGGAGCATGGGGCCAGCATAAAGGATGTGGTCCCTGCAGTGCTCTGGGGGAGGTTACCTAGGAAAGGTGCTATCCAGACTCCCATGAAGGCTTTGCTCTGGGGGTGCTGCAGGCGTTCCCCCAAAGCAGGTCTCTTGCTCCCTGCTATGTAGGATGAATCGGGGAAGTCCTCCCCCAAACTGGTTTGGACTACCTGAGCAGGGCTGGCTGCCAGTGGCCTACATACTTCCAGCTGGCCCATTCTTGCCCCAACTGCTTATTTCTGACTCCAGCTTGAGTCCCCACTTGCTGATTTGCCAGCTCCTAGCATGTAGCTCTTGACCCTCTGTCTGACACAGGAATAACCAGCTCTTGTCTCCATCCAGACAGGAACACTGCCTCGTCCACGTTCCGGCTGGCAGCTGATTCTGCGGTGACTCTCGGGATCCTCCTGCTCCTCCATAACTTGCTATGAGGCTGGGGGCCCAGGGAGGTGAGCACAGTCCTGGATCCCATCCTGCCTTCTGTTCTGCGATGCACTGAGGCCACCTGCACACAAATCCACTCAGAAGCAGCACCACAATATAGCCCAGAAGCAGCAACATGATGTGTCCAAGCCATACTGTGATATAGCCACCAGTACTGCAATGTGGTGACCCATATCTCTGTCAACAGGAACCAGCTGGAGATGAACATTGTCCTAGAGAATGACAGCAATGTAGGGTGGGAAAGAGACCTCAAGGGGACATCTCCTCCTCACCCCAGCAGCGAGGCAAGACGTGGGTCTGGACTAGGATTGGCAAGCTGGTCAACTGACCAGTCAAATATTATCAATTGACTGTATGTTTTTTGTAGTCAAAGAGCAATTTTACCAAAACAATATACATTTTTTAATCGCTTGATAGAAATGTGATTTTTTAAATTGTTTTTTGACACATTTCTTAATGAAATATCTGTGCTTTTGCGATGTATTATTTAGACCAAATGGCATTTTTTAAACCAGTTTTGATCAGTAAGATACCCAATCCTAGTCTAGACACATGTCCTGAGAAGCCTTTGTCCCACCTGCTCCTAATGAGCTATAACGAGGCAGGTTCCACCTCTGCCCCGGTGTTTCAGCTGGGCACTAAAAGGGCCTGGCTTTACTGCGGGCTAACTGGCAGTTCTAGCGCTGCAAAGGGGTCAGGTGCAATTCAGGCTGTCAGTGCACAAACCTGTTAGCTGCTCTCAAAGGGAAGGGAGGCTCACCTAGCACCTGTTGTCTGCCAGCGACTGGGCACCTTCAGTGCTATTGGGGGTGACTTGCCCTTGCAGCCTTGACAGCAATAAAGAAATGACAGCAAGTGAGGGCTCATGCCGGGGTGAGGATGGTCGATCTAGTCTACCGTTACTGTGTGCACGGGGACCTGGAGACAACGGGATGGGGGCGAGAGAGCTTGCAAACAAAGCGGCTTTGGGGTTAATACTACCTGCTTTTCGGTAAAATCTTGCTGCCCCTGGAAGTGAGTGGGAAAGGTTCACCCCCTTGCAGCCAATTTGCAAGAGAGTCGGCTCGAGCTGCATCAGCCTGCGTCCTCGGCATGGAAAGTGCTGGCTTGAATCTTCCGAGCAGCCGCCAAGACATGTCATGGTCCTGCTTCTGGGACTTGGGCTTGAAAAATAAACTTTTCAAGCATATCAATGAATGTTTTGCTTGGGTGCGTCACATGAACTGGCTGCCAAACAGTTTCATAATTACATGGTGCAGTGGGTTGGGTAATTGCTCACTCCAAGTTGTTCTGTGTTTGTTTACAGTCTTTTGCCACTGTCTTTAGTGCTCCAGGGCAAACTGTGCTGGCAGGAGTCCATGTAACCAAACTCAATCCATAAATAAAACATAGAGCACGGGGTCTTTTCTCAGACCCAAAGAGAGCTGTTAGGTGTGATTTTGCCTTGCCCCCTCTACCCCTTTTTTCCCTCTGGTCCCAACAGGAAGGGCTCACTTACAGACCCTGGTCCTCTGGGAGAGCAGCACCCTTGGCATGATGTTCAGGATCCTCCACGAGGTGACCTGCTGGCTCTCCCCTTCTTGATACTCCGTTCTTACTTTCAGCTTCCCACTCCCTGGGAGCTCTCCCTCCAGCCCTGCTGTGGCTCTTAACTCCTAATATTCCTCTCCATTTGGGAGCCTTTAGCTTCCCGTGGCCAGGTAATTATCCCCCTCAACTGGCCCAGTCCTCCTAGGCTGGCTGTAATCACTCTTGACTGTCTGCAGCTGGGTGGTAGCCCCTTGCAGCCTGCTACACACAGTACTTCTCCACGTGAGGCAAAAGCATATCACTAAGTTAATTAATTTGTACTGCCCTACTGCAGCCTCAGTCATGGGGGAAAAGGTGCGGTTACAGACACCTTGACTACAACATTCCCTAGTCTTCGAGTACTTCACTTTACAATTTGTTCAGAGACAATTCCCTCTGCACCCCTGTGGGACACCTGTTTTGTACCCTCATTAAATGAAATATGGCACATCTTTTATAACCAGCTGTGTCCTTTAGCCTGTGAACGTCTTAGGGTGTTCTGGACTGTCCCAAATGCTCACTCCCAAACCACCCCTTTCCTATGCACGCACTTCGTTAATACACATGAAGATCCATTGCTGGGGCTGGTCATTTGCCAACTGGTGTTTAGGATGAATGGCTATATACGGGCTGAAGTTGGTGCCTCTCTTTCTTATGGCCTGAGAAGGGTTAAGCCAGGGTGCCCTCACCTTGGGGTGGAGTGTAAGGTGTGGGAAGGTGAGGAGTGTTGTGGACAGCTAGAAATGCTGAGAGGAGACCACAGTCCAAAAAGTGTGGATTAGGGAGACCTGGCCCCACATTACTCTCAGCCCTCTTCATTAAACCCCTTCCTCCAATCTGCCCCCTTCCTTCACTATTGCAACCACCCAGGAGGAAGGACGGGGAGTTGAGAAAGGGAGGAAATGCAGAGCTGGCAAGGATGCCATGTTAGAGCCTGGCTCCGTGGTGCCCAGTAGGTTGTTTTGACCATCTGATGCCCCTTGAGACCATACTCTGGGGTTCACACCTGACCCTCCCCAGTTCCTCCCAGGAAATGGAAACCAGCCAGTAGGAACATGCTGCACTGGAGAGGTGATGCCTTGGGATCCTACCTGCTCTGCCAAGCTGAGCAGGATGGAGAGGGGGCACAACCAGCCCGGGGGATGCTGCGCTCACCACGGAAGATGCCCCCTGCCTCCATGGCGGGTCTGAAAGCCCAGACACAGTTTGCAGCGGCTGACAACTCAGCCCAGGAGCTGCTCCTGGTTTTCAAAGTCCCCAAGACTCGGCAGCTCCTTGGGGTTTCACAAGACGAGAGGTTCCCAACAGACTTCTGACAGCAAGAAGAGATTTGAGTAGAAATGCATCCAGCTTCTAGAGCCGGCCTTAAACAAAGACTCCCCAGGCCAGACTCATCAAGAAATCTGCAGCAAGGCAGCTGGCTCCTTTGAAGATCCTTAATGAGTGCCTGGCCTTCAAGCTCCCCGCCATTAATGAGGGGCTTGCGATAACTCAGGCTCCACTGCTGAAATGTAGCTGTCCCAGCCCACCAGATAGGCCTTTATCTCAGTATCAATATAGATTTGTGCAGGAATCTCCATGTAAATATTTGCCATTATACCCGGTCCTTTCAAACACACACCCAGCCCAGAGCACAAAGGCAAAGCTTTCTGGCTTCAAAGAGCTGAGGAAATTAAGGGCGGTCTGATTGCAATTGAAAGCAAGGGCCAAGGAAGATTGCAGAACCCTTGGGATGAATAAGCATGCTCAAAACAGCCCCGAAATTTTTTTATTGTTTTTTTTTTAATAATTTGCACTCGTGGCCAGATTAGCCCAAATGAATTCCAAATCCAAGAGTCCACAACCAGAAGTGGCCCTACTACCAGCAAACATCTTCCACCACACCTGGGGCTTCAGATGTTTCCAAATCCTTTGGCAAGTATCCTACTTGCAGGACCCAGCCCGGAGGCTTGGGGTTTGGATGGCCCTGAGTTTTGCTTGCCCCCAGCTATAAGGCCCTCAGAGCAAGGAAGGGAAGAGACTCCCATTTCCATAACTGGGCTTAAAGCCACTGCACCTTGGCAGGTACTGAACCATGCCAGAAGAACAGTTCTCCTACAAGGCAGTTCAGGAAAAATGCCTTCTTGGACACAGATGCATGGTATTTCCCTTGCCAGGTTAAGAAGCCACTACGCTTGATCTGAGCCGAGAAGCAGCCCAGCAATTATCATTATTGCACTGCGTCAGCACCGCCCTGGTGCCTGGGAGCCCCCCGTATGGCCCACAACCCCACTGTGCCAGGCGCTGTATGCATGGAGAGCAAGCCTCTCCCTGGTAATTTTGCATTCTGCATCGCATTGGAGGCTAAGAATTGACATCAAAACAACCCTGTCTATGTAATGGAAAGTGATTACCCACAAACCGCATAGATCCTTCTCCACTGGCTTTGTTTTAGGTGCTGCTGTTCATAAGGGTCACCAGGGGAAGGATTTACAGCTGCTATAAGCAGCACAGCTCCATTGGCATCAGTGGGGTCAGGTCAACCCACTCCAGCGGATGCTTTGGCACCTGGGCATACAAAATGAAAGCCCAGAGGGTATCTTTTGCAGCTGCTTCTTGAAAAAAAAATCCCTTCTCTGAACAGCAGGGGACAGTAGAAGCTGCAGCCAGCTCTTGGGTGATTTGTAGGAACTAGGTGCGTTCCTCTTGCATTCGCTACCAGGGACCTCATTTGGTAAATAGCATTTTGTGGCAACGGCTGGGTTCCCCGAAGCGTAGGCCAGGCTACAGTGAAGGCGTGTTTAGTGCTGGAAACCTCTTCCTTTCTGCAAACCAGCAGGCTTTTGAAGAAGAGAGCTGGGATGTCCCCCACACAAATGGAAGGTGATATTTCCATGAGGGTTGCAGGGGTTGGGACAGCACTATAAGCAAAACAAGGAACTGCCTCATTCTTGCTCACCCACACAGAATTGGAGAAAATGAGGGTGAAAAGGGACCTCAGGAGGTTGCATCTAGTCCAACCCCCTTCTCAAAGCAGGACCAGCCCTAACTACATTATTCCAGCCACAGCTTTGTCTACCTGGGTCTTCAAAACCTCCAAGGACAGAGACTCCACCACCTCTCTGGTGGAGTCTCCGTCTAACCTGTTCCAGTGTTTCATTATCCTCCTAGTGAGAAACGTTTTTACTGATAACTAATCTCAACTTCCCTTGCTGCAACTTGAACCCATTGCTCCTCGCTCTGTCCTCTGCCACCACTGAGAACAGCCCAGCTTCATCCTCTTTGCAACCCCACTGCGCAGAGCTGAAGGCTGCTATTAAATTCCCCCTCCGTCTTCTCTTCTCCAGACTAAATCAGCCCAGTTCCCTCCGCCTCTCCTCACAAGTCCTGTCCCCCAGCCCCCCAACCATTTTTGTTGCCTCCGCTGGACTCTCTCCAACTTGCCCACACCCTTTCTGTAGTGGGGGGCCCACAACTGGACACAAGACTCCAGATGTGGCCTCACCAGTGCAGAATAGAGGGAAAGAATCACTTCCTTTGATCTGCTGGCAATGCTCCTGCCAATGCAGCCCAAGATGCCGTTAGCCTTCATGGCAAGAAGAGCACACTGCTGGCTCATATCCATCTTCTTGCCCACTGTCATCCCCAGGTCCTTTCCTACAGGGCTGCTGCCCAGCCCGTCGGCCCCCAGCCTGTACGAGTGCATGGGATTGTTTCATCCCAAGTGCAGGACTTGGCACGTGTCCTTATTGAACCTTACTAACATGCTCTTTTGTACCACGTAGTAGCCAGGCCCTGAGACAGTTCCTGCTGCAGGCTGGTAGCTTGGAAGAGCAGCTCCTCTGTCTTCTCCTTACTACAGAATACTTTTACTACTGGGTAAAAGCCTGGGGTGAATGACTCTGTCCTACACGTGTTGTGTGTCCGCATCTGAGAATGTCAGAGCAAGGTGCAAGGTACCTCCTGTGTGACAGCGGAGAAAAACCTTTCTAACACCTGCTCTTAGAGGTAGATTCATGCTCTGAGGTAGGAGGACCCTCATAGACCTTCAAAAATAGCTTTACTATATAAATACCCAGTGCAGTGCAATGCCCTATATGCACTTCATCTGTATAAAGCCCAATTCCTATTCCTGATCCTGTTTTGCTTTGGGTCTCGCAGCCCGGAGCTCAGTGGGTTACTCAGACATGTCCAGCACACTTCCTCCCAACGGTCCAGAGTAGGGTTTAATGGCACATCTCATCACGGTGTTGTGAAAGGATGACCATACCTAACCAGCTAGCTCTGCACTGTTCACTCTTTCCTACACCTCTGCTGACTTCTCTTACTCATTACCTGTTTACACTAATACGCCTCTTGGGAACACAGTCCTCGTGATGTACGAATCGCCCTTGTTCCATTCAACTTCTCACCCGGCCTCTCAATGGAAGTCTTTCTAAGTATTTTTTAACTTCCTTTATTTTTTTTCCCCCTAAGCGCTTCCTGCACTAATGACTAGATCTTAACGTAGAAGGCCAGGGGGAACTGATTTGTATATTGGTATTAGAATGAGTTTAGTATGGCTGGTAAAAATGTTTCAGACAAAGTATTTTTGCTTTGAGAAACAGGGGTGGTGTTATAGAATCACAGAATCCTAGCAAATGAGGGTGGGAAGGGACCTCGGGAGGTCACATCTAATCCAACCCCCTGCTCCAAGCAGGACCAGCCCCAACTACGTCATCCCAGCCAAGGCTTTATCTATCCAGGTCTTAAAAACCTCCAAGGATGGAGATTGCACCACCTCTCTGGGTGACCTGTTCCAGTGCTTCATTATCCTCTTAGTGAGAAAAGTTTTTACTAACATCTAACCTCAACTTCCCTTGCTGCAGCTTGAGCCCATTGCTCCTTGTTCTGCCATCTGCCACCACAGAGAACAGTCCAGCTCCATCCTCTTTGGACCCACCCTGCAGGGAGCTGACGGTTGCTATTAAATCCCCTCGGTCTTCTCTTCTCCAGACTAATCAGCCCAGTTCCCTCAGCCTCTCCTCACAAGTCCTGTCCCCCAGCCCCTGAACGATTTTTGTCTCCCTCCACTTGGCTTTCTCCAATGTGTCCCCGTCCTTTGGGGGGGGGGGGGGAAACTGGTCAATGTGACCTCCCCACTGTCAGATATAAATTGTATTTTGCCACTAAAACACCAGCACATTTTTAGTTTTAATTGTTGAAAAAAATATTTTTAAACAGGCAACATGGCAGATTTCGAAAAAATACTTTCATATTTTACCTGGATGGATATTTCAGTGCTGTTTTCTTTTGACATGGTGGGGAAATTTCCACGTGTCATTTTTTCCTGTTTTTTTTTCCACTGGAATAAGTGCGGAAAAGGTAACAAAACCTAAAGCAGAGAGAGAAAAACACTTTTTTGCTTTGTAAAACCTTTTCTTCCCATTGGAAAGCATGTCTTTTTAAGGTGTTAAAAACCAAGCAAATGACCATTTCCTTCCCCGTGATACTTTTCTTGCACATTTAAGTAAAAAAAAAAACCCTAAAAGCTGGTTAGCATTTTTCTCCATTTTCACATTTTAAATTTGATTTTTTTTTTTTTATTTTTGTTACTAAAAAAGGTACAAGATTTAAAAAGAAAGGGGGGGATAGGAAGAAACCCCTGCAAAAATAGATTTTCAATGAATCGTTTGAATCCAAAACAGATGTTTTCAGACAAGACAAAACAATTTTCTTCCATTTGATATTTTCCATGAAAAAAAATAGAAAGAAACGTTAGCCAACTGTCATTTTTATTTCCAATAACACACTATTGTTTGCACAGTCAGCTTTGATTGCGGTTTTCCACGGAGCACGAGTGTGCCTGGAACAGCCCGCAGCGACGCCTCGGCCCTTTTCCTGCGGGGTGGTAGCTAATTCGGTACATTCGACAGAAAGCTTTTGGGGACCAAAGAGGTCCGGTGTTTGTGCAGCCCCAAGCACCTTGGGGGTCCTGCGACACATCACTAAGATTGCCTTGCACTCTCCCACTGATAGTGATTGTCACCACAAGCAAAAACAGGTCAAAATGTTCCTCCTACCATGGATTTTATATTTATCAACTGTTCAATTTTGTTTCCTATGATAGTGATAGTGCCTGTCCCCCTCCACCCCTCCTCTCTTAACCCCACAGGGCTTGCTCTTGCTCCAGGTTAGAGAGTGCAGAGAGGAGAATCGATATGATGCGAGCTGGGGAAGTGTGGAGCCTGGCTTCAACAGCCCGCCGTACCAGCCCATGATTGCTTAGCAAACAGCTCCGTGGTGCTCAGGAGACGGTTGCCTGACCTCACGGTAAGCACCTGGGGCACATCTACACATACATTGATGCGCTTTAGTTAATGCACATGAAATCTAGTACCTCCATTATGAGGTACCAGGAAAATGCACATTAGCTTGGCTTAATGCACATTAACTAAAGCAAATGCTTTTTAAGTGATGCTTAATGCACATGAGTCTATGTTAATACAAATTAAGTAAAAAGCACCGCTTTTTACATGATGCTTTAATGTGCTTTAAAGGAGCACCAAAGTGCATGTGTAGATGTGCCCCTGGGCTCTATCCAAAACCCTGCACTTGCTGCAGAGAGGTGCCTTCATGCCCAGCCCTCCTCAAGGTTGGCACAGCTCAGCTGGGCTACAAGGAGAGCCTGGCCTTCCTCTGTTTGCATGGAAGCAAACCCCATGTCCACGGAGACTGCCCCCAGCTCGAGGGTAGGGGGGTACCCCATGCTCCTGCAATTGCAGCAGTGCCACGGGCCAGAAAAAGATCTCAAGCTTCTGTAGGTCAAAAAAGAAGGAACCAGAAGAAACGTGGCAGCAGGCAGGGACCTCCCTGGTGGGGGAAGTCCTTGCTTCCTTCTAGGCTTCTAGGAGTGCGTCGGCATTTTTGCCAATGCCCTGAGAAGGTCAAGTGTCCAAACCATCCGCAAAGCAGGAGCTGGAGCCCAGGTGAGTCCCTGCCGTGGAGATGAGGGGTGGCTGGGGCTGAAAGTCTTGGCTGCAGCAGGTGAGGGATGGAGAATGTCCCACCCAGCCTCCTGGGCAGGGCTGGGACAGGGGCTAGCTTGGGTGACCCCCTATGACCTTGCAACTCTGTGCCCCTGTGAAATAGGAGATGTGAGCAGGTCTGGGACCTGCCCTGCTCTGCACACATGATAGGAAAGGGATGGGGAGAACAGCAGGGCTCCTCTTTTAGATGCACCTTACAAGCCATGGAGAGAAGGCTGCTCCTGCTAGGGTGGTGCCAGGTGAACTGAGCACCCCCCAGGGCATGTGGGCGGAGGAAGGCCTCATTTTTGGACCCAAGCAGAAATGAGGTGCAAGCCAGGTGCCTGTAAAGGCAAGGATGTATCTGTGCACTGGTGAAAGCAGAACGAGGCTCAGAACAGAGTGCTTTTCTGAAGGTTTGGGACCTCCGGGGTCAGGCAGCATCTAGTCCAGGACTTGGGCAGCTAAGTTCTGCCTCCATCCCTCACCAGGCACCCTACAACCCTGAATCAATGGGGATCTTCGCCTCTCTACCTGTAAAATGGAGATCGCACCCTTGCCTTCCCTCACCCAGCCCTCCAGACTGTGCAATACTCCCATACTAGGGTACATGAGACTAAGGTACATAAAACTGATGAGGATATTGCATGTTAATAAAACCTGCTGCTTTTTGAAGGGTTGGGCCCATCTATGCTCAGACACAGCTGATGGAGCAACGCTGGCTGTACAGCAAGGGGAAACAAGGATGCTGCTCCCAGCTAGAATGGAGCCAGAAAACACCTTTGGGTACCAATCCAGACTTGTGAAGCACTTAGCTCTGGGTTCTGCAAAAAAGAAGAGAGGATGCTGTGCCTAAGCCAAGCCTAGCAGCAGTGGGTGCTTTCTTTAAAGCTTTTGAAATTGAGAGACCGCATCTCTGGAGTTATTTAAAAAGAAGTGGGGCTAACTCTTCCACTCACCTGCAACAGCTTGAGAAAGTGATGTGGGCAACCTTTGCAAACCCACATTATTTCAAATACATAAATAGTTCATGGTTTAGCAGGTGACCTTATAAAACTTTTTTGTGGGTTAGGAAATGGTTTGTAACTCTGTAGACCACTCTGTTGTCAAATGGTGTTCACGTGCTTTCTACTTTCCCTCTGTCACGCATTTGTGAGGGTGAGCATTAGACTGGATTACTGTTACTGTGCGAGTGACGGAAATGCTGCTTATTATCAGAGAGACCACGGTGCTCTATGGTAGGACCATGTCAGTTAACGAGCATCATCTTTTTTTTTCAGGCACACCGTTCCCGTACATGGAGGAAGTTGGGGTTGGGCCTTGACTTTATAAAACTGAGTGGATGGGGTTTTTATTCGCACAGCTCTTGGTAGGATTGCCGAGGTTTGCTGTGAGCCCCTTCCCTAAGCACCTTGCACTGAAGCATTAAGAGGCATGATTTTGGTTTTTTGAATATTTCCATACAACAAAAAGAAAAAAAATCACCAAACCAGAAAACAGGAAACACGCAGCCCGCCAAGAGACGTCAGTCTCATTTGACTACACCTGTTCTCACCAGTATGCCTAGCTGCAGACAGCAGAGCTGGGACTAAAGTCCACACAAGTCAAGTTTCATGCATCGAGCGATGGACTGCAGTGTATGCCTCTGGCTGATCATCTCTTTCTGCTGGGCTTGGGGTACGTTGATTTTTCTCTCCTTCCACTACTCTTGTGTCAAGCAGCTGGAGTGTTGCCGAGTGACTTTTAGCTCTGCGTTTGATGTTTGCTTTCATAAACCATGATGCTGGGCAAGGCAGCTAGATGACATGGTGCCAGAGAAGAGAGGTGACTTTGTCTATTCTGTGTGCCTTTCACAGGACTCTCTAGACCCAAGGGACGGGTGGACAGGTGGATAGGAAGACAGCTCTGTTTGCAATAATGAAATGTTTTGCAACACACGTGATTTGTTGCAAATAATTCAGCATCAGCTACTTCAATAATCCTCAGCAATGAGACAATAATGAGGCACACCCTCAATAATAAGACAGTGCCGGTCCTGTTGACTTCAATAGGACTGCACGTACTATTGCCAGACTCAATTACTTAGTGCAGCAGTACTTGCGGTTTCTTAAATGGGAGGAGAGGAGGGGCTGGTTTATAAATGAGTTTCTAGGCACTACCCAATTAATTAAGAATAATGATAACAATAGTATTGACCACTAGAACTAGGACAGGAAAGCAACACCAGTAGCCACAGCCGCTGGTAAGAGAAATGGGGTCAAACCGGGACAGGCTGGGCCTGTAAAACTTGAAAAGTAAGATCTGTCAGCCTGTTGATTGGTTTCGTGGGGTGGCTCAGATACCATACAGCTGGGCTGCTTGGAGCACTAGGAAGTGGACTGAAAGAAACCCTGCTTTGACAAGCGGGTGAGCTAGCTGATGGCAAGCCTGTCTCATTCCTGTGTAGAAGAGAGTGCATAATGTGCAGGGCTGTGGATGAATAGGGATGTGGCTGAGAGGAGAGAGGATGTGGAAGCCTGGGATCTGTTGGTTGCTCAGGGAAGGTATATAGTGGGGGCGTCCTCTCCTGACATTTCTGAGGTTGAAGGAAGAAGCCACAATGGTCCAAAATGAGAATGGGAACATCTTTGATATGACAGAGGGCTTAATACACATGAGGAAGGCAGAAAAGGGGTCTCTCAAACAAAGTAAAAGAAACTGTGCTCTGCCAGCTCCCAAAGCAATGCCCCAAATACCAATTGGTCCATGGGCCACGGGCGCCAGGCAAAGAGAGATTGCTTGGAAGGACCAACAGAGAAGGCTGGGGAGCAGCCACCCGGGAATTTCTTGTTGGTTTTGCTGGCTCTGCAATGTCTGACAGCCTGCCTTTTAAAATCCCCATGGGTTTTTTCTTTTCTCCAGTGGCATAATGAAAAGTCCCATTTGTGCAATCACTGGCCCAAAGCAATTGCTATTGCTTTCAAGTCAGAACCATGCCCTGGATCCACTGTCAGCTTTTCCACGGGGGAATCCCATGGTTTCCCTGCCCCTGGCTGGGGGTTCAGCCCCTTTCCACCCTTCGTGCCTGCCATCTAACTTCAGTGGGTCTGCTTCCCTCTGCTCCGAGATGTCCTCTCATTCCAGGAGCTCTTTCCTGTTAGGGCCGAGGGATTTTCAAGATGATTTAATGGGGATTTTCCCTCTGGAATCCTTATCATCCTAACCAGAACTTGTCAGCAGCAATGCCTCAACCGAATACCCCGAAGGAGAAGAACAGGCTGCCCCTTATGGCAATAATGTACATTCAGTGGGTTTCAACATAGGCCTGAAATAGACCCTCTGAGCCATAAACACCAGCCCCCTCCAGTCAGAGGTAGCCACGTAAGTGGGGTTTCATCCAGAAAGCTCCACAAGAACCTTCCCTCCAGCCCCACCTGCCAATACAGTAAAAATTTAACTCAGATGAGCAGGTTGTTATTTGCATAATGGCTTCTTGGGGCCCAGAATAGACCAGGAACCTTCTTGTAGACTCAGAACAGGCTTATAACAGTCTCTCTGGTACCCGGTGGGAGATGTCAGCAGACTGAGCTGCTGCACGCAGGGCGGGTGGGTCTGCGATGAAGTGCTGTATTTACGGGAACGTTCCCAGTGAGGCTGCGCGGGGAGCTGGTGCTCTCTGGGGTTCAAATCCTTTGTGGTTGTTTTTTTTCCTCTTTGTTGGGGCAACCCCCGCTTGTGATGGAACGATTTCACAGGAAGCAGCGTGGCAACCCGGGCCGTTTAATCTTCCACGGGTAACGGCGACAGCCGATGAGCTGTCAGGGTTCATCATTTGTTTTTCCAGCAAAACAGTTCTTTTGTAAATTGGTACCCAGAGGCGAATATGAATCACTGCGTCCCAGTCAGGAGGGATAGGAGAGTCATCTAGGGAGACCATCAGTCATAGATTCATTCATAGATTCATAGATTCATAGATGTTAGGGTCGGAAGGGACCTCAATAGATCATCAAGTCCGACCCCCTGCATAGGCAGGAAAGAGTGCTGGGTCTAGATGACCCCAGCTAGATACTCATCTAACCTCCTCTTGAAGACCCCCAGGGTAGGGGAGAGCACCACCTCCCTTGGGAGCCCGTTCCAGACCTTGGCCACTCGAACTGTGAAGAAGTTCTTCCTAATGTCCAGTCTAAATCTGCTCTCTGCTAGCTTGTGGCCATTGTTTCTTGTAACCCCCGGGGGCGCCTTGGTGAATAAATACTCACCAATACCCTTCTGTGCCCCTGTGATGAACTTATAGGCAGCCACAAGGTCGCCTCTCAACCTTCTCTTGCGGAGGCTGAAAAGGTCCAGTTTCTCTAGTCTCTCCTCGTAGGGCTTGGTCTGCAGGCCCTTGACCATACGAGTTGCCCTTCGCTGTACCCTCTCCAGGTTATCCGCATCCTTCTTGAAGTGCGGCGCCCAGAATTGCATGCAGTACTCCAACTGCGGTCTGACCAACGCCCTATAGAGGGGAAGTATCACCTCCCTGGACCTATTTGTCATGCATCTGCTGATGCACGATAAAGTGCCATTGGCTTTTCTGATGGCTTCGTCACACTGCCGGCTCATGTTCATCTTGGAGTCCACTAGGACTCCAAGATCCCTTTCCGCCTCCGTGCCACCCAGCAGGTCATTCCCTAGGCAGTAAGTGTGCTGGACATTTTTCCTCCCTAGGTGCAGCACTTTGCATTTCTCCTTGTTGAACTGCATCCTGTTGTTTTCTGCCCACTTGTGCAACCTATCCAGGTCTGCCTGCAGCTGTTCCCTGCCCTCCAGCGTGTCCACTTCTCCCCATAGCTTTGTGTCATCTGCAAACTTGGACAGAGTACATTTCACTCCCACGTCCAAGTCACTGATGAAGACATTAAAGAGTATCGGTCCAGACATTAAAGAGTATCGGTCCAAGACATTAAAGAGTATCGGTCCATGATCGGTCATGAGCAGCATATGCTCGTATCATAGACCCATAAAAGCTGAGCTGGCAGGGATTTTGGGAGGTCACCACTCTGCCCCAGGGAGGATCATCCCTGATTTAACCATCCCAGTTGAGTGTTAATCTCACCTGCTCTTAAATACGTCCAAGGAGGGAGACTCCACCACCTCTGGGGCAGCCTGTTCTAGGCTTGAAATGCTTTCATAGTGAGAAAGGTCTTCCTAATCTCTAGCCTACATTTCCCCTGCTGCAATTTAAACCCCTTGCTCTGTCCCCTGCGGTCATGCAAAATAGTCTATTTTCTTTCACGCTTCAAGTATCGGAAGACCATTACCCGATACAAGCAGGACAATATTACTTCTAGGGAAAGTGGGCAGCATTGGGTGGTTTTGGTCAGCAGAAGCTCTCGCAATTGTTGTCTCCCCTGAGGCTCGTAGGCACAGACCTAGTCCCTTGCTCAATGGGGCACTTTGCTTCCGAGTCTAGACAAGGAGGCTTCCCCAGTTACTATCATTCAAAGGCTTTACTAAGATATTCCTCAGTGGGGCGAGGTGCCTCAGAGCCCCTTTCCCAAGCTTTTGGCCTTACAGCCAGCTGGTGCAAAAAATCAAGGTCGAGGTCAAAGGACAGCCTGTGCCTAATAACCCATTGGGCTGGACATGCCATTTCTGAATGCTGCTAGCATCTCCCCTTCAGAAGGGAGGCAAGTTGCATCTCCCCCCTCTTACAGATGCAAGCTTAGGATTGCTGGGGGCTGCTGTGAAAGTCTAATTCCTAGAGGCACTTGCTGAGAGTACCGCTCTTTACCATGTCTTGAATTGCATCATCTGAGACACCAGTGGATCATCCAGCTGGGTCTCTACAACACAAACCACTGTTTTTCATCCAGTTCCCCCTGCACTGAGCCTGGTGACTTGCATTTGGCAAAAGCATCTCCTTAAATCCAGTCTTTCAAAGACATGCAGAAGATCTGCCATGTCTCTGGCTGGCTCATGCTAATGGTTAATCATCAGTTCTGGGAGAAGCTCAACCCTTATTCCTAAAACCAGGGATCTGCAAATTAGCAGCTGCTTTGGGAGACATGGGCAGAGGGAGAAACATGCTACCTGCTTGGGGATTCCCCTGGCCAGCGCCTTGCCCCATTTAGCATGGAAGTGTATCCAGCTCCCAGCCCAAGGCAGGATCCTGCTAGCTCACAAACTGCCCTCCCCAGGGCAGACTGGCCTAGGAGGCAGTTTAGTCAGTGCCTCCTTCCCCTTGGCATCCCATCATCCCCGCCATCCTTGTGGTCCCCTCCATATCCAGGTACCAATGGGGAATGCCAGCCCCTGGCTGGAAGCATGGTACAGACAGGTGCTGGCACTGGTTATAAACCTGAGCAAAGGAGGTGTCAGGAGGGACCTGGGCTCTGCATTTTAGTGTCCTTACTCAACAGACCCTCCAGACAGCCCCTTTCCCCCCACGCCTGATCTAGATTGCTGTCATCTCCCGTACAGGAAAGTTCCAAGAAAAGAGCCCAGTAATCTGAGTACAGTCGGGGCAGGCAGGGACTGTTGCCTCACCATGTAAGATTTCTCAGAACCCATTTGAGTCACCAGGAGCTTCCCCTTCATCCCTGTCTGCCCAGTTAGGGCTGTGCACACTTGGCACAGTGCCCTCTGGATCTGAACAGGCTTTGCCAAAGAGGCCCATTTCACAGCAGAGGAAACTGAGACCCATCAGGCCTCCTCCACACCAGGGGAATCCTCCAGAGCTGCTCCCAAGCAGAAATCTCAGGAGTGACTGCAGAAGGGCAGTGCCAGGGTGGCTTCCCCCCTGCACTTCTGAGTTAGACGCATGCAAGCAGGTCCTGGAGCACTCACATGTGGGCATCCTGGCAGCAAGGGCAGATGATGGTGACAGGCAGGCCTGCCAGTGACCCTGTTTTTGCCTTGTGTTTCCCCCTGCTCAGCGTGTGCTTCACCCCACATTTTATCCTGCTCGCCATCAGGTTCGGTTTCCTCTCCATTCTGCAATGCAAGCACTCCTGTGGTTGCCCTCAGACAAGCAAAACAGAGCCTTATTTCCCTTTCTGATGGGGACAGCTCAGCCTGCACACAGCCCCTGCACGGTGCAGGAGCCTCTGCCACCCCAGATCATCCCAGTATAATGAAGCACTGCAATTAGGGTCTGCAAGCAGAGCCGTGCTGAGAAGGGAGCCAGCGAGCGGGAGGTGACAGGAGGGGACAGTGCCATCAAGAGTGATCACTTCCCACCTGTATCGGGACTCCTGACCTGGAGCTTTGCACCCTGGGGCCAAATCTTTCCACCTGCATTGACACAAAGCAGCACTTGGTGAGGAAAGCCCGGCAATGGTTTCAGTGGGGGCAAAGCCAATGGAGCAGCATCCATACTCACCAGCTGGGACTAGGTCCCTCGAGCACACTGGAACCACTCTAATGAGTGTCTGACCCTTTAGACACTAATGGGGCTGTACAAGTGGGGGCTGTTCCCGGTCCCCTTAATGGTACGGTGCTGAAGGACATCACCTGGCATCCTGGCCAAGTGGACAGGGACCAGCTGAGAGGAGCTGGGGATGCAGAGGGCAGCAGGGACTGTAGCAAGCTCCACTACCACTCCATAAAGGCTCAGCCAGGGCAGCCCTCCACATCAGCTCACACCTCCAGCAAGCCCCAGGAAGGAGAATTGCTGGTGCTTCCAAGAGCTCTTGCTACCTTTAGAGCCGAGCTGTGCATCTGTAATCCCCCATGTTCTCCCCATGAGCAGAGGGAGGAAGGTAATTCCTCTTAGGTTAGATATAAGGAAACATTTTAGGTTAGATATTAGGAAAAACTTTCACACTAGGAGGGTTGTAAAGCACTGGAACAGGTTACCCAGAGAGGTGGTGGAGTCTCCATCCTTGGAGGTTTTTAAGACCTGGCTAGAAAAAGCCTTGGCTGGGATGATGTAACTGGGGCTGGCTCTGCTTGGAGCAGGGATTGGACTAGATGTGACCTCCTGAGGTCCCTTCCCACCCTCATTTTCTATGAATTTGAGTTTTCTTTGAAGACCTCAGCCTCCAAACCTGGGGGACACTCTGCACTTCCCCTACAGTCACAGCATTTGGAGGCCTCATGGCTTGCAGAGAAAGGCTTGGAAATGCAACCTGGCGATGACCCTATGCAGAAGGCAAGGGAAAAGAACCCAAATGTTGCTCAAAAAGAGAAAGCTGCTGATTTCTTTTGATCCGGTCTCATGAATCTGGGGGCAGGGGGACCCGATTCAGGATTCTGAAGTGCCTGGGAGGGGTGAAATTCATGTGTTTCCTGGACAATATAAATGAGATTCACGCCTTTTGCTCCTTTCCCCATTGCAGGTGCCAGCCCTGGGCCTGTGCGCACGGTTTTTGGAGCCCTGGGGAAACCCACCCTTCTGGACGTGACACCAGATCTCCAGCAATTAACTACACGCTTCGAGAAAGTTGTGTGGAAACGGGATACGTCGGATCCCGTGACAAAGTCCATCATCCTGGATTATTCGGGAGGGAATTCCAGCATCAAACTGAACCAGAGCATGAGGTTCCACCCCACAAACTTCTCCCTGGAGATCTTGGAGACCTCCAGGCAAGACGCGGAGATGTACACGTTTACCGGGACCCAACAATACGAGGAGAAGGAAGTGCACCTGCGCCTGGAAGTGTACGGTAATGAATGCAGTGCTTCTGGGACCTCTTCTGCACCCTGGCTTGGCGGCGGGTCTGCCCATGACCTGCCCTACTGAAATGGTGCCAGCCACTCACCCCCACAGTTTCAGTCCCTATTGCCCTCTGCCCTCTGCTCCCTGCCCTGTGATCGCTATTCAGTCCCTTGGCACTGATCTGCCTCCAAAGCACAGACACCTCCCTCCCTTCCCACTGCCCTGGGGCAGTGGGGTTTGCTCCAAACCCCAAGTCGTGGGCAAATTACTCTCCTAATGCCAATTAACTTCATTTGCATAAACCCACCCAAGCAGCCACACAAACCGAGCAGCCAAAGGATGCCATAGGGCAGTGAGGGGCAACCTTTTTGGTGGGTCTTCCATAAATTAGCCCCGCACCCTCCCCAAGTACCACTCTGATCCCTGTTCCTTATGTGACCTGCTGCCCTGCTTTCTGCTCGTTGCCCTGTGCCCCTTTACCTGATCTGCTGCTCCACTTTTTGCTCTCTTCCCTGTGTCCCTTTACCAGATCTGCTGCTCCACTTTCTTCTCCCTGTCCGGAGATCCCTTACCTGATCTGCTACTCAGCTTTCTGCTCCCTGATTTGTGCTCTCACCTACCCTGCTGATCTGCTTTTTGCTCCCTGCCCTATCTGCACTGTGCTGCCTGTCCCCTCCCCAATCTGTTGCATGCCACAGGTTGGCTGCCACTGCCATAAGATCTTGACCTTCCTGCTTAGCAGGACTGCACTGGGGTTGCTGCCACTGAGTTGAGAGGCAGCTGCTGAGAAGGAGCAGGATGGGGCCCAGCCCAGCTCCTCTGTTCTGCCTGAGCTAATCTGCACCATCTCCCATCACGCCCCACAGAGGAGGTGTCAAAGCCCATCATCCAAGTCAGCAAGTCCCTGAGCAACGAGAGTTGCACCCTAACCCTCAACTGCACGGCCGAGAGAGGCGACAACAAGACCTACTGCTGGAGCTGCCCCAAGCACCATGCTGCCTGGCCTTGCCTCCACAACGGGAGCCTGTTTAACCTGTCCCTTGACCCCTGGGAGACCGACCTCACCTGCATCTGCACCGCCAGCAACCCTGTCAATCACTACTCCACCCACATCAGTGCCTCGGCCGAGTGCAACATCGAACCCAGAGGTAAGTTCTCTAGGAAGGGGAGGCAAAGTCCTGCCCTAGGCAACACCTGCGGGCCAAGAATGGCAGCAGTACCAGGGCTGGGGCTGAGCACGGGCAGACCCCAGCCCTTTTCTGGCATAAATCAGCTGTGCCAGGGGCAGGCCCTACATGGCATGCAGTATGTGCATCTGAGGCAGATGGGCCCCTGTCTCCAGGCTCTGAATGGTGGTAGAGAAAGGCTTTGGCTCCATGAAAAATCATGGATCAAGGCAGAGATCTCACACAGCAGGCACTGAAAGGGGGACCATGCTCAATGGAGACCACCAACTGAGCATCCAGCCCTAAGGCCCTCCTTGAGTGCCCCAATGGGAGGTCTAGGTGTTTGCACTGGCAGGGGAAGAGCTGCATGGGAGAAGTCACCTGCACCCCCCCCAGCAAGGTGCTGTGGACCACAGCCACTGGGCTGCATTTCCCAGAAGGCTGCACCCCATCCAGCCACCCCATCCGCTCCTTCCCACTGCAGGGGAGACCAGGTGCACACAACGGTACCATACCGCTGGGCACAGGCCAGCTCTTTCTCACTGGAGCTGGCACCGCAGCTCGCTGGAGAAACTGCCCACAACCTTTCAGGAGGTGATGGATACAGAGCGGACCTGCCAGGTTTTGCTGTGACACCATCCCTTTGCAGCTCAGACGTGTCCCAGAGGGTTTGCAGTCCCCACAGGGCCCGCAGCAGCTCCCAGGGGCCTGCTCTGGGCTGTGACCACACTTTGCAGCTGCTGTCCATGGCTGAACTCCTGCACCCAGGTTTGGGCACCTGCTTGTCCAGCTGGCAACCATAGGGCTGTATCGTCACAGACTACTGAATGGTTCGCACACCCAGAACGTCACAGGAAAGCCCTTGGCAGCTGCTTCCTCCTCAAAAACCCAGGGCCGGGAAGCATGCTCTGCTCTCATTGGGGTTTTTCAGCCATCTCCTGTGTGACATGGGGACTTTCATGGCCTGCGTGAAGGCTGTATTTAATTCTCTTCTCAGTAGTTTCTGCTCACTCAAGCTAACACATCCAGTGGTCGCAACCCCGCTCCCCACCCTGCCCCTTCAGACTCCAGGCTTGAAAGAGCATTTTCTCCTGGTTAGCAGAGCCTGGGGGAACATGAGCAGTGCCACACTGGGTTGGACCCATGGTCCATCGATCCCAGTAGCTTCTCCCCAACGTGGCAAAAATGGATGCTATACAAGGAAAGCCCTGAGCCAGATAGTGATCTGTCTCCTATTCAGTACCTTCCCTGACATCCAGCATTCAAGATACCAGGCAAAACATCTCCAACCATTCTGTTCAATAGGCATTAATAGATCTATTCTCCGTGAGTGCCTCCAGTCCCTTATTGAGCCTGGCTCTGCTCTCTGTCTCATCACTGCCTGTGGCCAGGACTTCCACAAGTTAACTGTGTGTTGCTTAAAACAGGACGTTTTCCTGTTCCATAAAAAAGGACTTTAACCCCGGGCACTGCACAGACCCAGGCCAGAAGGCAACCCCGCGGCAGGGGTAACCAGTCATCAGGATGGCCAACTGGCAACTACCAATGAAAGAGCAACTATGTAGTGCCGGGGCCTGGCTCCTATGCACAGACTGTGCTGGGAGCAAAGAGTTGTGTTGATTCCCACTTCACACAGCCTGTACGTGGGACCTCGGCTGCAAACACGCTCTAGCCCGATGGACTTGGAACGGAGTCAGAGAGGGCAGGGCCTGGTGGAGCAGAGCTTCCTCCACCTTCTGCTGATGAGACATCTCCTGTCTTTTGCTTCCTGCTTCACAAAGATTACAGATAAATTAAATGTTAAGAGCCACAAATGGTCAGATAGGTTTAACCATCTCTGTGTTGTGCCTGAGAGCTTGTCTATCATCTTTCCCAGCTAAGATAGTTGATCCAATATCAGCATGAAGCCCTTGCTCAGGGCATATTCCCTGGAGCATCATGGCTGCGACACCTCTCTAGGCCTGCCCGAGGAACAGGCAGATAAAACCCATCAGCTATAAACCATCAACTATAAACCATCAACTTTTCTCTATAAATTGCCTTACAGGGTCCGACAGACTCGAGGTGGTATACATCCTGCCCATCATCCTGATAACGGTCATCTGCGCTGGGCTTGTCATCTGGTACTGGGTAAGACACAGAGGTACGTGTCCTAGGTTGCCCCCCTTGCCAAATGTATTTGGACTCCCCATCCCTGTGTTGTTTCCCCATGATACAGATGGGAAGCTAAGCTTCATTTCCCCTCCTTTATAACCATTTCTAGCCTGAAGCTTTGGCTAGCCAAAGTGCTGCTCCAGAGCTGACACTAAAACCTTTGCAGAAGTTTCTAGCTTAGACTGGACTTTGGGCATCTGGTACTCGGCCGTGGGCAGAGAGAAATGACTGATGTGGGTAGATCATGCTGGTTCTCACCCAGTCTGGAAAGTCCTCCGTGCTGGTTCACACATCTTGTACGTAGCAGCGTGGCGATGTGGCCGGCCATGTGTTAATTCTCACGGGGGAGCTGCGTACCATGTTTGATCTTTCCTTGCAGAGAGTAGAGCGGCATATTTTTCTGCAGGCCCCTGGTGCATAAGGCAGGAAGGAAACCATACACAACTGTAACCACTCGCACAGGCATGTGATTGGGAGGAAACTTCCCCTTCGGGCTCTCTGCTACAATGAGTTCTTACTACTTCGTGGGGACCCCGGGGGGGACTCCAGCCGTGGGGAGCAGTGAGGGGTATCTCCAGAAGTACCTCGTGCTGGTGCCGGGGGAGTGCCCAGCAGAGCACTGGCATGTCACTGATCTGTCCCACTGCTGAGGGAGGGTATCTGCCTTGACCCCATCTTTGCCATGATGTCAGAGCAGCGATGCTGCCCGCTGAACGACTAGACAGGGAGGACCTTGCCACTGTTTTGCAGTGCATTAGTTTGCCTTTGGCTGAAAAAGGCCATGACAGCCCTGAAAAAACTGCGAGCTGAATGTAACCAGTGCCTGAGTTTGCAGAGAGCCTGAAACAACAGCTCAGGGTGGGTGCTGACCCCGCATTTCAATGGGTGCCACCTCCGGCGCTTGGAAAGCCACAGATTAAGACTCTCTCTGGATGGTAAGGTAAATGATGATACGCAGCTCCTCTAGACCCTCATGAGACCAGTCCCTGCTCAGAGCATACAGGTAGGGAGAGGAAGAGTCACGGGATGAAGATCCACCCCGGCCTTCCTCAAAGCGAGTGTGGAAACAACAGGCTAGCCTCAGTGATGTATAACTTAAGACCTGTGGGTAGACCTGGCTGGGAATCAGACCTCTCTGCTAAAACCCCAGGAAATGCATTTCCCCCCATACCTGCTGTAACTTCCCACAGAAAATATGGACTTTGGGGTGAAATATTTTGTCTCCCAAATGAAACAGTCGTGATTCAGTTTGGTGCCCTGAGCTCTGACACTGCTCAGGGCTCAGACACAATCTCTCATTGTAAGAAGTCTCTCATGCACGATGGGAGACGTCCCACCCAGGGAGAATAACGGGGACACGAGGCATCTGGACTATGAGTCCCATGAGACACTGAGGTGCTGTTGTGAAAAGATGTGTTTCAGGTTTTGGCCAAGACAGGGTGCGTCAGGTATTCAGGGCTTCCACAAAACATCAACATTTTTCATGGAGGACAGACTCTTTTTACTGAAAATGCTGATTTAGTCCCAAACTCACTTTTCTGCTGAAAAAATAGGGCTGGGGGGGGGGGGGGGGGGAAAGGAGGGGATTTCCAACCAGCCCTACCTACTCGTCCATGCATGACATGGGGATAGGGTTGGTTTCCCACTCCTAAAAGTTGGCTCAGCTGTCCAGAGCTGAGAAACCTCCGTCTTGGGGCATGTCCACCCTGCAACTCAGCTGTGATGTCAGCTTGTGCAGACACAGTTTTCAAATGACCGACCCCTGCCCATGAAGTATTCAACAGCAAGATCCACAATGGCGTGGGCATCTCTATGAACCCAAGGCTCAGGATGCAATATGATCATGTTGCTCCCTTCCCTCTCAGCAATGGCTGTAATCATTTTTTCCCAACCAGGCCGAAAACAGCAAGTGCCGCTGAAGGACGAGTCCACTATTCACACCATTTACGCGCAAGTTCAGAGGGCAGAGGTGAGTTGAGCTGTTTGCTTTGCAATGCAAGAGCTCTGCTTGGTCAGCACTGCCTGGCATGCTTGGTTATAGCCCCAGATAACCCCTACCAGAATTCATCCAGGGAAAAGAGCTAGGATAGGGGCCCAGGCCATCCAAGATCCTGCTTCCCTTGGGTTTGAAGTGGAGCATAAAGTCTCTTGCCCAAGTGGGCCTGAATTTATACAGTGACGACTTTCCTTCACATGCAGAAAAGTACATCCCATAAGCTCCTTCTTGCTCCCTAATGCTGAGTTTGCTGCCATAAAGGTTTCCCCTGTACCTGCTTCTTGGAGAAGGGGCAATCTCGAGCGAGACATATGCCATGGAGCTGTGCCTGTCACAGGGCTTTGTGCTCCTTGCCAAGCTAAGAAGGAAGAGACACCTCAGCCTCAAACAAACTTTATTCAGTTTTCTCAGCAACCTAAACCCCTCCCAAAACACAGCACTATATGGCTCAACCCCCCATAGCGTCAGAGGAGAACAGGGCTGGAAGGGATCTCAGGACGGCTCAGCTAGTCCAGCTCCTGTGCAAGGCAGGATCCTCCCTATCTCAACCATCCCAGTCCTAGATTGCTCGGGGGGGGGGGGTTAAATCTATCTTTTTTTTTCTAATGGCTATTTTCTAAACAAGATCATCATTGCAAATCCTAATGGCTTGTTTGGGAAAACGTCCAAAAGAAATACCCTGGGCATTTTGAACTGCTTGCCCTCTGCATCCCCTTCTTCGCCTTTCCCCTGAATCCCTGCTCACCCAACTGTTGGCCCCAAGACCTTGCCTGGCTCTGCTCTACTCCATCCTAGACATCTGTACCCCCTGGACTGCCCCCCAACAGGGTTTGGACACATGCAGTTCAAAGGACCTGCTGTAAGACCAGTTCAAAGGACCTGCATTGAGACCTGGGGACTGTCCTAAGTAACTCTAGGGTAGTGGTTTTCACCCTTTTTTCATTTATGGACCCCCCCAAAAATTTCTAATGGAGGTTCAAACCCCTTTGAATGGCAAGTGTGGGTTTTCAGCTACTTTTGATTATAGTAATTTTTCATGGACCTCCTTAGACATAGTCTTGTTGACCCCCAGGGGGTCTGTGGACCACAGCTTGAAAACCACTGCTCCTGGGAATCGCTCTTCTCAGTGCATCTCTGACTGTTTGTGCACACTCAGTAGCCCGTGAGCAACAATAACCAGGAGAGTAAAGCTGGGCTTTTCTCCTTCTTGAGAGTCAGCAGAGGTCCTGTGGTCATAAGCAGTCCTCAGTGACCCTCGACAGACTCTCTCTGTGCCTGTATTTTGTGTTCTCAGCTACACACACCCAGCTTCTGCTGGACTCAATCTGATGAGTATGCAGTTAAGGCAGGAGTCAATATGATGAGTATGCAGTTAAGGCGGGAGTCAATATGATGAAGATGCAACCTGGGCAAGGAGAACCCTCTGCTCCCCAGTCTATCATGCCTAGCTCTTAAACAATGACTGCAGGGGTCGGGAGCTCTCAGTGCACCCCTGCCAGGTTCATGCCTATGCAATGCAAGGTAGCCAGGGTGCAGGTATAATGCACCTGGTTCCTCCTCCAGCAGCAGCCGGGGAGCTGCTCTAGCAGAGCAGATGCACTTTGGCCACTGGGTGTCAATAGAGACTTGCAGCTGAATATGCACAGGCCAAATAACACACCTGGACCTTCCTCTGATGGTGATGGACCAGTCTGTGTTTCCAGCAGGGGGTTGAGGCTGAACCTGGCTTCTGGGGCCAAGACTGGGGTGGGCTCAGGCAGGCGCCTGGGGAAAGCTCATGCTCCAGGACCCCACGTTCCCGGGGGAGCTGTGGCCAGGCTTTTCCCCAGCACCAGTGCTCCTGCCCCGCTCCCCAAAACGTTCCCTGCTGGAAGGACTTGGGATGGGACCCTCCAGGTCCCACACAGGATGCCACCCCCTGCAGACCTCCATATATCAGCCTGACGCAATCAAGCCTTTCATCTAAGGGAAATGGTTTAAAACCCTCCACCCTGCTCCTTCACACTGCAAGAGTCTCCCCCCTACAGCCCCTGGGCTCACAGGTGGTTTCCTGGCCTGTATTTCACATAGACCAGGAACAGTCAACCCTGGGCAGCCAGCCCAGCTGTGCAGGATGTGGTGTGCTGTTACAGCAGGCTGCCGTTTTGCCCAGCTCACATCTTTTGCTCTTTGCACAGAAGCAGAAAGCTGTGTGCACTTTCCCTTCTGCCGAGGACCACGCTTGCACCACCATCTACGCCTGCGCCATGGGACTACCTCCAGACACGGCTCAGGTAAGAGGCCGTCTGCATGCGTTCTTCCATCTTACAGGGGAATCTTCCACTCCAACGTCACAGCTGCCATCAGCAACGCCGGTCAGAAAATTCCCCATGGGAACGTGACCGTTTCTCCGGGCACGTGCCATTCAAGTCCACTCCTGGTGGAGCCCATGCAGGTTTTGGGGAGAACCATTTCAATGTGACCAAGACTGGCACCTTTGTGGGTGATGTGGAAACAGACCTCCTCCCTGTACCGGCTGCCCCATTATCCCAGCTCCCCAGATATGTTGATACTCCAAGTGTCCGGCAGCCCAGGGATCTGCCCCATATCCCCACTTTTGTGCTAGGGAAATGCAGTCCTTTCCTCCCACACACAATCTGGGCTTTTGGGCTATTCATCTCCATTGGGAAGGAAAAATGAGGCTCTGTTTCACCCCCAAAAAGCTTTGATATTCTTCCTGTGGGGGGGGAATACTGACACTGCAGTCAGCTCCTGTTATCAGAAGGGATCCTGCTTTTCTCTGATTTAAAAAAAATCACCAATTTTCAGTTAAAAAAAAGTAACCCCAAATCCACATTTTTTCCATGATTAACATGAAACATCACTATATATATATATGTATGTATATGTGTATATGTGTGTGTGTGTGTGTGTGTGCATGTGTGCATGTGTGTGTGTGTGTGTGTATGTCTAAGTGTTGTTTCATTTAAATCATGGGAAAATGTGGATCTGGGGTTACTTTTTTAAAATTGAAAAAAAAAATTTTTAAATCAGATCAAAGCAGGATCTATGGTTATCGGCAACACCCTTCTGCAACCAGTCACCTCATCGCAGCATCGAGGGGCTCTTTGCGGACAAGGGTGATGGGCATGCAGCAAGAGACCAGAGTCAACACGTGCTGAGCAGAACATGAGGGGGGCAAGATCCACAGACCTCCACTGACTTCAGTGGAGTTACTTCTAATTTACACCTGGGGACCAGGTGCTGCGGGTGCAGGAGGACACCAAGGCCTGGAGATGTGGCATGCTAACACCACTGTGACAGGCACAGGGTTTGTGCACTCACGTACGCAGCAGTGGCATTTGAAGCAGACAAATCTGAGTTTAGCTGCTTTCATTAGGCTGCAATTATCACTTTGTACCACTTGATGGCAGGGACAGATAATAAATGTTTTGCTGAATGGGCTATCCCAGGATAAGCAGTGGACATGCCACCTTCCTTATTCCAATGCTGAAATCAGTAGCAGCAGTCACAAAGCTGCCATAACACATGCACCTGGATTCATGCTCCTGCTTGATTTGCACATCCACTGCCTTTTCTCCCCCTTCCCTCATGTCCATCCCCAGACCCAGACCCTGGGACCCACAACAGTTTATGCCAGCGTGACGTATCCCAGGAGCTGAGACCTTCCCAGGCAACATGCAAGATCTGAGAAATTGGGAGGACACAGATGGACTCTTACCCTGCAAGGAACCCATTTGTTCATCTACTGAATTGGCATCCAAGTTCCCTAGGAAGTTATCAGCTATGGTCCATGTCCACAATGTACAGAACTATGAGCTAAAACTGCAACTGGTGAGACTGAGATTAGACGTTAAGGGAAAACTCTTCTAATTTCAAGATAACTCAGCCCGAAACAAAGTACTCCAGGGGAGCGTGGTTAGACTCCCCAGCACTGGAGGCCCAAGGACAAGCCTGACCAACCTTTGCTGGGGGCAGGGGAAGGTACTAGTTGGATCTGAAGGACCCTTTCTGAACCATTTTCCATGGTCTCCTAAGAGAGGGGACCAGGCAATACCCTTTGGCACAATTCAGCTGGATGTTGAAAGTCTGCAAGTCACAGATAGCACATAATAGCACAACTCTTATGCACAACAAGGGTCTTTGCTACTGATTGTACATGCACGAGTCTCAGGTACTAAGGTAGTGGCAGCCGTTGAAAGCCTAGGGGGGCTGGACAGGCAGGTAGATGAGTGCAGGAGAAGGGAGGATGACCGCCAGTGGGACTGGACCAGTGATGAGAGCTAGGAGCTGTGGAGGAGAAGGCAATCGCTGCCAGCAGCCGGACTGTATCAGGGCCCAGGTTTTATGTCCAGGGCTGGGTCTGGACAGAAGGCAGCTGTCAGGAAACAGAGGAGGATGGTATATGTTCATGTGTCAAGGGCCACAAAAGCAAGAGGCCTCGATCCCAGGATGCTCCTTTGCTCTGCGGATGGCACCGCAGTGACACGGGCTTATACCAGGTGGGTACCTGGACCAGGAGAACTGTCCCTTGGTCACCCTGCTGCTTTTAGGTAAGACCTTCCTGTCTGTCCCAGTATAACTGCATGGATTCTGCTCTGGACTTGGCTAGGGTTGATCCCAATTCAACCAGCATCCTACTAAAGGTCAATTCTTCCCAGGGTACTTCTGCTCCTGGGGTGAAATTCTCCTCCCCAGGGGTCTAGCACGACGATGGGGCATCCGTTCTCTCATGCTGTGAGGAACTATGCAAGATCTTAAATCACCCAGCAATTCTCTATCCAAAAAGCTGGATATTTGGGGGATTTGCTCCAGTTCCCACACCCTTGGCTCAGGGGAGTGGCTCTTCTCCCACAAACCATGCACTGCTCTGTGTCTGGCTGTCTCCGCAAGTCAGGTTTACCCCATGACCTCTTCAGAGCATGCTTTCATCCAAAAAAGTCCAAGCCCAGGACAGAATCCCTCACTGAAGACAGACAAGGATATTACAGCATGTCATGGCCTGCTTGGAAAAGGCTTTTGTGCAGAGACAGCACAGCATAGCAAGAGGCTCGGGTGCCCGGACTCCTGGGTTCTCCTCTCAGCTCTGCCACTGGCTCTCTCTGTCACCGGGTTTGGGTCGCTTTGCCTCTGCACCCCTCTGTTTTCCTCCTGCCTGTAAAACAGAGACCGGAAGGCTGACCTGCACCATGCCAGGAAGACCCGCACCTGCACATCACTTTGGATGCCTCTCCAATCAGAGTCGCTCTGGAAAGCCAACTCATTTGTGCAGCACGCCCCGACTGCGTGTGCAGCTAGCGGAAAGGGAAGGGCTAATAAAAAGCTGAAATAAAACAACAGAGAGCTATTTGAGTCTTTCCTTTTCAGTACTACAGGAGAACAGGAATAGACAACCTCATATCCAAGGCATGGACTGGCTTCCTCTTTTCTGTACCTTCTTCCCCTGCAATGTCGAAGTGCTCAGTTTTGTTCTTAGCAGAAGTTTCAGGGTCAGGGTGCTCTGGGCTTGCAGGTGCAAGGGCTTGCAGGTGCACTGGCCTGGTGATAGGAGATGGTGGGCAGAAAGTTGCTACCTGCCCCCCTGCCCCCTATCCTCAGGGGTCCCCATGCTGACACAGACCTGCCGCTCCCCATGCTGTGTGGGAGGTAATTTTCCAATGTCTAGGCAAGAGTTGAGTCATATATGCCTCTGCAACATTTATGGTTGCGTGCACCCACATATGCAATGGTCACCTACACCTCCTGGGGAGGATTCAGGGTCCTGCCCAGGTCCCTCTAGTCCAGCAGTTGCTGGGCTGTGATGATTTTCCAGGGGCAGAGCAGGCTCCTTCCTAAAGGCAGCAGAAGGTCCCTGCTCAAACCCTCTAAATCCAATCACAAAGGTCAAATATGCCCCATGGAAATTGTGGCTCTTGAGTCTGAAATGTCCTCCCCCACAGTGAGAACTTGGAAAAATGCAGGTTTAATAACACAGCTGACGGGCAGGAGACGCAAGCAGCCATTATGGTCAAAGGGCTGACTTCCCCAGGCGGCTGTGGGAATGGTAGGGGAAGGACTGGATGTTAACTTCTGGGAACAGCAGATGCTTTTTCTGCAGCCCCCCGCAGTAAATGGGTTCGGGCTGAAACACCTCTCTGCCTCTGATGCACCTATGCAAACCCCATCCTGTGTTGACCACATCCTCTCTCTGGACAGCTGACCATGACAAGGTTGAAATGATGGTGAGTGAGATAAGCAGCCTTTTGAGTCTAGTAGAAACATCACCAAAATGTCACCAATGAATGTAGCTCTTTTGCTTTGGCTCTAACCCCGCTTTGCACTAAAGGCTGTTGGCGCCCTGTAGCAAGGGCCCGTCCCAGGGATGGTCATGATGCCCTTGGTGGGTACTTAACCCTTGTCAACTTGGCTCCTTTTGGGTGATCTCCCCTTCACTTGCCCGCCATGCCTAGATGTTGTTATCCAAAACGGGAGGCTGTCCCAGGGCTTCCCAAGCCTGGTCTCACCCTCAAGACCACACGTGTTCATGGTCATTGCCTTAAGGGTGGATGACATGGGCTCCATCCTCTCTGGTACCCACTCCCATGCCTGACAACATGATCCCTTCCTGGACTGTGGGCTCCCAGCCCCCTCTTGGGCTACAAACTCCTTGCCCCCCTGGGTCACTGACAATGAGCCTCTGTCTTTGGTCCCTGGTCCCACTCCTGAGCCAGTTGAGATCTCTGGTTTCCCAGGCCCTGGCAGTGGTCCCTGACCTCCAAGCCCATCTCTGGGCCCCGGTCCTGCTCCTGGGCCAGTTAAGATCTCCAGGCTCCCAGGCCCTGGACAACTTTATGGGCTTCAGACCTCTGCCTGCCACTCTCTAGGCTATAGGCTCACCTGCCCTTGTTCTTAGGCCTACCCCTTCCAAGACCTGCTTTGCCCCTCGTGGGTGCAGGGCTGCTTTGGCCCCATTCTCAGCCCTCTTCGTGGCTCAAACTCTCTTCCTTCATCACATGCACCTACTGGAGCTGTCATAACAGACCCTGCCCAGCTTGACTCCCTGATGTGTTTCCCCACTCTTAAAAAAAGCCCCAAATATATCATGGCACATAGAAGCATGCAACTCATTCAGACTTTGATTACAGAAAAGTATGACAAGGGCCATAAAAGTCCATTGAATAGAGAAGAGGAACCAGAACTTTCCGTTGCCTATTCCAGAGAGAGCACTTGACTTATGTTTTCAGAGTCATGGGGCAAAACCAGAAGTGAGCAAGCTTGGAAAAATATAGCATGTACCAGGAAGATCGAGCTCCATCTACCATACTTTCCCTGGACTTCGGACTGGCCCGAGACGATACCTTTTCTTAGCGATGTTGTCAGATGAGCCCCATAGGAACGGGGCATGTTTGACTTTCTGTACCAGGGCTCTTGCCCTGCCTTGCCACATACCCCCATGCAGCCTCAGTGTGTGCAAGGGAGCAGGGTTGGCTCTAAAGGAGCATCCCCTGGCAGGTTTTTAATCCTTATTTCAAGGGAGTTCCCCAGAAGCAGAGCAGTTGTGCCAACCCTGCAGCCCTAGAAATTGGCACAAGCAGCAAGGAGGAGGTCCCACTTTGATAGAGGAAATCATAAGGTGTAGGGCAGGGATGGGCAACATAAGGCCCATGGGCCCAGGTGGTTTTATCCAGCCAATTAATTGTACCCTGCCCAGCCCCCACACTTTGCTCCCACCCTCCTGTGCCAGAGGGCCATGGCCAGCAAGCCCAGCTTTTGAGGAGGCTGCTACAGCCACTACTGCAGCTGCAGGGGGGGACCTGCTTGGCTTCCCCAGCCTCTAGCAGCTCCTCCTGTGTCCTACAGCAGCGCTCACTCTGGGTACCACATAGAGAAGCCATGGCTGAGCTTGAACATGGAGCTGGGGGTGGCAGGAGCATGGACCTTGTGCCCAGTGGGCCACGGAAGCATGAAGCTTGGGTGGGCAGGGTGTGGGTGGGGTTTGTGGGGTGTGCATGCCCCCCATGGCACAGAGCCCCTGGCGCAGGTAGGCCCTCAGTAAGACTGTGCAAAGCTTTGGATCATGATTCAGATTTGGAGATAATTCAGAGGCCAAATCTAAAAATCTGAATCGAATCGCGGGAAGCTTTAGGCTTTCCGAATCGATTCGGAAAAGATTTGGAGATTCGGCCATAGGGTATAACGGGGAATCAATGAAATATCTGTAACTTTGTTGTCTTATGGCTGATTCAGATGGAAATTGCAGGGATGGTATCCTCTGCTGAGAGCATGATGTGTGCCAAGTTTCAAGGTGATAGATGCAGGGGTTTCTGAGAAACTGCCCCTCAAAGTCCTGAAAGCAAAACTCATTTCACATATGTGTGTTAAGCCACAGAAGAGTGAAAACTGCATGGTGTGGTAGGACTAGGGGTTGTCCCCGTCTGTTCTGAGGGCCCCTTTGAGTCACCCCCAAAGCAGAAATGAGCATCCCATTGGAAGCAAGTTCTTGTCTCTGGAAACCCAGAGAACAATATTCACTGGAGACTTGCGCCTCCCTGCTCCCAAGCTTTGCATGCTCATGGGCCAGATGCTTAGGGCTGGGCCTTGGGAGGTATTTATTAGGACTGCGCGGAATTTCACCACCAGTTTTGTTTCGACACTGTTTCAACCTGTCTCGAGGTCAAAACAGCAAAATTAAAATGAAACAGATATGGTTGAAACAGCCTCGAAACGAAATGAGGCAAGTCGAAAAGTTTCACATACACGTTTTGACATTTTGCTATAATGGGGAAGGTCAAAATAGCCTATAATGTTCTCATTTCTGGCTAGATTTAAATAAAACTTGCAGAAATGGTAGCCCCTCTGTGGGATTAAAGTATGCCAAGTTTCAAGAATATAGATGCAGGGGGTTCAGAGAAACTGTACCCCAAAATCTTGAGAGCCAAACTTGTGTCGTGTATGTGTTAAGCCACAGCAGGGTCAAAACTGCAGGGATGCTAGCCCCTGCTGAGGCCACAAAGCCTGCCACGATTCAAGGAGATAGGTGCAGGGAGTTCAGGGAAACTGCACCCCAAACTCCTAAAAACAAAATTCATGTCACGTGTATGTGTTAAGCCACAGCGGGGTCAAAACTGCAGGCTTGCTAGCCCCTGCTGAGGCCACGAAGCCTCCTAAGTTTCAAGGCGATAAGTACAGGGGGTTGGGGGAACTACACCTCAAGCTGCAGACAAGCAAAACTCGTGACATGGGTGCTTGTGCAACTGTGTCTGTCTTGGGGCACGAGGGGCGGGGGGGGACTACTGCAGGCCTGGCTGCTAAGCTACTGTGTTACCACTTACCCCTGCATCTACCTCCTTGAAACTTGTCAGGTTTTGTGGCCTCACCAGGGGCTACCACCCCTGGTGTGTGGGGCCTGGGGCCTATCAAGCTGCGCAGGGCCTGTGCGGGGGGTAGTGAATGGCCAGAGTGCAGAGCAGGGTGGGGGGAAGTGGCCAGAGTGCGAAGTCAGTGGCGCGCAGTGGCCGCGCAGAGTGGTGGCGCCCTCGGCACATGCCAATGGCACTGTCTGTGGGTTAGGTACAGCACTTTCTGCAGGGCCCCCCTAAGCGCAGGGCCGGGGGTGGTTGCCCCGATTCACCCCCCTCAAGGGATGGTTCTGTCTACAGCTGCTCCCACACCTGAGTCCAGCTCCTTTGGTCCACAGTCCTTGTGACTGAGCCAGTGAGATCTCCAGCTCCGCTGCACACTCTTCAGTGGATGCATCTACACCAGACACTTTAATGCACAGTACACTAATATACTGTGCATTAAGCCTGTGTGAGTAGGCAGCTATTTGATCCAGCTTCAGATCCGGCCGCTTCAGATGCCAGGGGTCCAATCTGGAGCTCCGGACCAGGTTTCTGCTTTGATCCAGCCGAAGCAGGTCCAAGATTTTGTTACGAGTTTTGCCTGTCAGCAGTTAAAGGTGCAGGGCTCCAGAACCCCTGCACTGATCTCCTTGACAGCTGGCAGGCATGGTGGCTGCAGCAGGGGCCACCATCCCTGCAGCTTTCACCCCCCTGTGTTGTAACACATACACGTGACATGAGTTTTGCTTTCAAGAATATGGAGTGCTGTTCCTCCTGAACCCCTGCATCAATCTTCCTGAAACTTGCTTGGCTTCATGCTCTCAGCAGAAGCTACTACCCCTCCAAGTTTTATCCAAATCAGACAAAAAACAACAAAGTTATAGGTATTTCATTGATTCCGCATTATACTCTATGGCTGAATCGCCAAATCGGCTCAGAATCTTTTCCAGAATTTGGAAGCTCCGAATCGATTCGGAGAGGCTAAAGCTTCCAGCGATTCGATTTGGATTCATAGATTCAGCCTCTGAATCTTCCGAATCATCTCCAAATCCGAATCATGATCCGAAGCTTTGCACAGCCGTACTGTGCAGGAAGGTGCAGCCACTGCATAGGAAGGTATATAGATATGTAAATACAGGTAGTAGATTAACTGCACATTAGTTACTGTGCATGTGTAGACAGCTGACCGGGACCAAATTGCTCTGCCAATTGTGCTCAGGGCTGAGAAACAGCTGCAGTGGGGAGGGGACAGTTTCCCAGCCCCAGGGCACAGGGCTGGGAGGCAGTTTCCCCAGAGCCCAAGCTTGACACTAGTGCCCCCTGCCAGCCTGGGACTGGCGCCTGGGGGAGCCTGGAGTCTCCTCTGGTTGCTATAGAGGGGCAGAGCTGGCAGGAGTAGCCCTAAACTGAATTGGCACAGTGTAGACGCACTCCTGGGGAAAGCTCACTAAGCAGTATTTTATAAGTCCACCTAAG
This sequence comes from Alligator mississippiensis, assembly GCF_030867095.1. Taxonomy (NCBI): domain Eukaryota; kingdom Metazoa; phylum Chordata; order Crocodylia; family Alligatoridae; genus Alligator; species Alligator mississippiensis. The sequence goes on along the minus strand of NC_081838.1, from coordinate 15,867,899 downwards.
TAAAGGAGCAATCTGATCAGAGACCCCCCCAGATTATGATTTTCAAATCTTACAGGGGGATCAGCCCCCTTGAGCTCCCCCTTAATTCACACCCTGTTAATAGCATTTGCACACCCAAGCTCCCCATTGGACTGACCAGGTCTCCCCCATTACAGCTTGACATTTTCCATTTATACTCCAGTGGTGGGTTTTCTGAGAGGGTGAGAGGGGAACTTAAAATGTCATAGCGCTATGACTATGCATGACACGGTGGTGGAAGGAAGTGAGAAGTACAAGCACACAGCACAGAGCACGCAGCAATGGAGTTGTTCCGACGTTTCTGCTTTCTATTATGCATAGCAGGTAAGCACAGAGCTCAAGGGAAGGGGAGAGGTTTTTTCTTTCCAGTGTATTTTAAAGGGTTATTGGCACTGATCTGGGCTGGACAACCTTGGGCAGACAGCTTGGTGTTGCCTGTATTGGACGATAAACTTGCCTTCCAGAGAGTACTTCCCCTCTCTACGGAGAGGGTTTGGACTACAAGGTCAATTGGCCCCGCTAAGCCTATTGCATGAAATTCTGCTTAGGACAAAACAATCCCATGCACTGGGACAGGCTGGGGGCCAACTGGCTGGGTAACAGCTCTGCAGAAAGGGACCTGGGGTTGACAGTGGACAAGGAGTTGAATAGGAGCCTGCAGTGTGCTCTTGTTGCAAAGAAGACTAACAGTGTCCTGGGCTGCATTGGTAGGAGTGTTGCCAGCAGATTGAGGGCAGTGATTATTCCCCTCTATTAGCACTGGGAAGGCAACATCTAGAGTCCTGTATCCAGTTTTGGGCCTCCACTGCTGAAAGGATATGGACACATTGGAGAGACTCCAACGGAGGGCAAGGAAAATGGTTAGTGGGGCTGACGCACATGACTTGTGAGGAGAGGCTGAGAGAACTGGGTTTAATTAGTCCGGAAAAGAGGAGACTGAGGGGAGATTTGATAGCAGCCTTCAACTCCCTGCAGGGTGGCTTCAAAGAGGATGGAGCAGGACTGTTTTCAGTGGGGGTAGATGGCAGAACAAGGAGCAATGGGCTCAAATTACAGCAAGGAAAATTGAGGTTCAATATTAGGAAAAACTCTCACTAGGAGGGTGGGGAAGCACTGGAACAGGCTACCTAGAGAGGTGGTGGCATCCCCATCCTTGGAGGTTTTTTAAGACCCGGATAGACAAATCCTTGACTGGGATGATGTAGTTGGGGCTGGAAAGGGACATAAAGTGATTGTGAATAAATTTGGCTGGAAGTTAGCAGGTGGCTTCTCCGAGAGGAGTAGGGTTCTGGACTGGGCAAAAATCCAACCTGCTTTTTAATCTGGAGTTTGCCGGGGTGTGGATTGTGCGAAGCTACTGCCAGTGCCAGGACCTAGCCCAACCCTAGATTATTAATGTATTATAGTATCAACTATATTTTGTGGCAGAGAATTATTGATTTTTGATTACTATTATTGACTAAGTTCATTATACAGACTGCTGTTAAGTCATTAGGTAATTGATGCAGCATCCTCCTAACAAAACATTTGGAAATATATCCCTTGTATGCTGGGCTGCTCTGATCACTTTGTGCCTAGAATATTCGGCTATTACGGAATCTGTGATCTGGGAATCTGCGGTATTGTTGGCCCTTTATCACCGACCAGGAATTGTGCCACATAGGTCACTAGGTCAGGCAGGGAAGTCAGTGGCAAAGCTGGATTATCTATCTATCTATCTATCTATCTATCTATCTATCTATCTATCTATCTATCTATGTGTGTGTGTATACATATACACACACACACGCACGCACGCACATACATATGTAAGCCAGGTTTTATATTGATTTAAAATATCTAGATAGATATATCTAGATAGATATAAATTGATATAATCAATAGATCTATCTATATATAATTGTTTCCAAAAGAGTCTGGCTGATGAGTTTTGAACATGAGAGGGGGTGGGGGAGATATTTTAGTTTTTTTAGCTTTCTGAAAGACGGGACAAGGTTTAGGGCTTTCCCCTTTGAATTATACTGGACAGCGAGGCTGCCACAGAAACAATGAGTTTGCCGTTGTAGGGACTGCAGCTGGCTGAAGATCTTCAAATGTGGCGGGTTTCAGAGCAGAGGGAGGCTGGTATATGTGTCTGTGCACTGCCACATTTGAAAACATTTTCACAAGCAACTCCCAGGGGAAGAACTGTGTATTAAAATAGCAACCTGTGCTTTCTGCGGAAACCCTGCCATAGCCTGTGCTCCGCTACACCACTTATCGCGGATTGACCAGCAGGCCTGAGCCACCGGCTGTGCGGCCAGTCCAGTGGGGGGATTGGGTCTGAAGGGGGAAGGGGGATTGGGTCTGAAGCAGGCACAGATATTATATAGTTGTACAGTTGTACAGTGTATATATAGTTGTACAGCTATATGGTGTATATGTAGTTGTACAGTTACATATTGTATAGTTGCTCCCCTTTCTGAGCCCTTTGCTGAACCAGTCAGTCCCCAAAGGGGCACCCAGCCCTGCTGACCTTCCAGATCTGTCTTATGACCTGGGCTGTCCATGGGCCGGTGCCCTCCTCCTTCTGGCTCCATCTTCCTAACCATACCTGAAGGCCAGGCATGGTATTAATGATCCCATCCAAATTGTGGCCTCATGTCACACTGCTCCATGGCAGCTACTGGGCTCTATGGGAACTGATGGGCCTTAACTGCTGCCTTAAGGGATGGAGATCCCTGAAGGCATGGACAGGCTCAGCAATGATACCGTTTGAAAGCAGAGAGGGGTTTAACAGTGGTTCCAGCTGGACGCAGACCCGGAGGGTGAGCATAGCTCCACCTGAGTCATGCTCATGGATGAGGCTGTGGGTGCAACCCCCGACGGAAGCTTTGTGCTGTTCCAGAAAGTCCGATAGAAAAGGAACAGCTGTCATCGTAGCCGAAGAGGAAGGAAAACCACCGTAGTCAGGGCATACACATTGCCTTTCTTTTTCCTAACAGGCTGACGCTGACATTCTCGAAGACCCAGCACTGACCACTCACAGCCCTTAGTGGTGACCACTGCGCTTTACACACACAAGTTATTTCTCATCTGAGCTCAATTTTCCACCCTGATTTGGGTTGTCATTTATAGGTATGAAGTGTGAAATGTATAGGTATGAAGTGTGAAATAGGCAGAACACATGGGGGAGGGGGACAGGTGTCAGCAGAGCCATGCTGGTGAATAAGGCATGCCAGCACATTGCCGTCACACAAACCCCAACGCCCACAGGTATTTGGGCACCCAAACGTGTCTGAGGACAAAGGTTTGTGCTTCATCCAAGGTGGAGGTCAGGGCAGGATCAAAGCTGCCATGTCTTCCCTCTGACTCCAGTCACATCATCATTAGCATCCGTTTGCCCTTAATTTGCTCAAAATGCTAGTCCAGAGGCCCTGCCATCACATGGGGAATCACCACACCATGACATCACATCAGGGCTTGATGACATCAGCATGGATTGATGCCTCCTGTGATGAGCAATGGTTGAAAGCGTTTATATGCATCCCAGGAGCACTAGTACTCTGCTCAGATCTCACAAAGACAGCATCTACCCTGAAGACTTTAGGCTCCAAGCGGACTAGGCAAAGGAGGGTTTGTACTCAAGAGATGGAGACAAAGCCATTGCTCCAGCATTTATAGGCAGGGATGTTACTAGGGTCTTCTTATACCTCTACAACTCTCTGGCCCATGCTCTCGTGCTTTGTAGAGGAAATAGGCAGAGCAAGGACATAGCTGTGGTCTCTGTCACCCTGGGTTTTCTCTCCAGGACCACTTCTCTGGTGTTTCTTCCTGGGAGGTCCCTCAGCTGTTTCTGCAGAAATGCTGAGGATTAGTTCCTGTTCCTGCTTCTCTGCAGAGAAGTTGCTCCAATCCCCTTACCAAAACAGATGCAAACAGGAAGGTGGCTCAGGCTACCCTGGTCAGGCTTGATGTGAAACAGGGGAAAACCAGGCTCTGATTTCCCACCCTCTTATTTTCATATCCCTCTCTGCAACATGCAAGGTCAAGGTTCATCTGAGATCTGATCTGAATGATCACCCCTGCTATGAATAACCATCAAACTCCTAAGTGGAGGTAGGGAACGGAGAAGGTGAGATGGATGCAGAAGGGAGAGGGCAAGGCATTAAATAACTCTGCCTCTGACCTTAGCAAACCATTCAGAATCAGGATTGACTAATGGCGTGCAGCATGCACAGACACAACCAGCTGGATGGATGCTGATACCTTTTATTCATAAAGCATCTTATTATGAGAACACCCCTGTGACCAGACGCCGGGAGCAAGTGCTACTGTTAAAATCCATCTGTTCACAGCTTGCAGAACTGGAGAAGCTACGAGCAGCTAGAGAAGAAATATTTCCAGTTATGGCAGGGTTTATGACCTATATGATAAAAGCACAGGAGATCAAACATATTTGTCTTCGCTGAGAAGCAGACTATGTGGGTTTCCTTGTTAGCCACTCCCATGACAGGTTATAATCTGCAGTTTCTCATCAAAATGTGCAGAGACCACAGAAAGTTTTAGACTCTTGGGTATCTCCTGTGCAGCTCTGAAGACAATTTAAGAGCTTTGCAGTGCCAGCTGTGTTACTATGTGTGTGTTAAGAACAGAGGCAACGGGTCATTTATCCTCACCAGGAGCTCTGCTTGCCTCTCGCATCTGGAAACCTTCATGGGGATTCATTTGGAGCAGGGGCAGGGACTGGCTAGGGGCTGATCCCAGATTTCAAAGCACTCTGAGTGAGGGGAGGATAAAGCTGCCCAGGGCAGTGGGGGAATCAGCCATGGCAGAGCCTTGCTCTACCCTCTGCCCTCCCTTGACAAGCCTTCTCACCTCTCCCTGACCCACCCCCAGCCCTGGCTTGTCCCACCTCTCCCACTGCTAGTGCAGCAAGGATGAGAGCCATCTGCAGCTTGGTACCAGCAGGGATTTGCCCAATTTAGGGTGGCTTCTGTGGTTCCCATGTGCACAGCATGGAAGTAAACTTGGCAGACTGGGGAATCCTGCCCAGTTCCTGGCAGTGCCCAGACTTTTATAATGCCCCAGGGATCCACAATCCCCTGCCAGGTCATCTGGAGTGCTCGAGCCTCCAGGCTTCTTGCTCTAATTGAAAAATGCCCATTCCCACCTGGCAATAGTCTCTATCCCATCCACAAGAGCACAATACAACTACAAACTTTCCCTTTGCCTGAGGAAGGGTGTTTGTACCTAAAAGCTTGCAAAGAACAATTTTTCCAAATATGTAGTTGGACCAATATCACATTTATCCAAAGAACCTTGTCTGCCTATGTTCCTATCTGAGCACTTTATTAGACCTTTATATATTCGCCATCTGTTTCCAGATGCAATGTGAGGTGTGTCCCTGCTCACCTACAAAGCCCTCAGTGACCAGGACTGCAGAAAATGTGCTCCAGGCTCTAAGAGGTGTTGAGGAAGAGGGAAGCTTTTGGGGAGACAGGGGCATGGAGGGAAAGAGATAGTAGTGTGTTAGGAGGGTGCCTTCCCCACCTGTCCATCCTCCCTCATTCCAGTTCGAAGGGCTGGGTCCAACTTTAAGCAACCCATAATGCCAGATTCTAGCATCACTCGGCAAATATTCAAGCTGCTGCTCAGACACTTCGAAGCTGCTCCCCTAAACACCCACAAACGCACCCTTTCACATCCCCTCCTTGATGCCTGCCTTCACCCTGATGCCAATGAAACTCTCAGGCTGCTGACATGCTGTCACAGCTGCCCACACCACTGATCAAGGTCTTGCTGCCGCCTTGTGCTGCTTTGTCTCCTTGCCTCATCTTATACTTGGATTGCAAGAGCTCTGGGGCAGGGATCTAGCAGACCAGGGTCCACAATGCTTGGCATTGCAATAATGTAAGTTAATAACCAATCCTACATCGCATCACATGTAGCACAGTAAGCAGTTCTTTTCGTATGGAAGGAGTTCAGAGAGGATGCTCTGTTGTGAACAGAAGGAATAAAATGTTGCCAGTGGTCTCTGGGGCAGGTTTCACTGGGTTTGGGCTGAGGAAATGCTTTCGTTTGTGATGGGGGTTGACCTCAGTCATCCTAAATGCTACTTTGTTCATTTTCAAGGTGCAGCATGGTCCGGAGCCGGTGCAGACGCCGCCCCGACAGAGCTGGTCAGGACCGCGGGGGAGACGGTCACGTTTCCTCTCGAGATCCCGGCAGGGGAGACATTAGATAATGTTGCCTGGACGATTGGCACAGAGGGTCTAGCAACGGTGCTACCAGGAGACCCCCCGAGTGTCGTTGTGTCAGACAGGAACTATAGGGGCCGCCTGCATGTCCCCAACGCTGGCCTCGCACTGCACATCACCGACCTGAGGCCGGAGGACGAGGGGTCCTACACAGCTAAAGTCAACACGGATAAAAGCCAATTCACCCGGCTCTTCACACTGCGGGTCTACGGTGAGTGCTGGTTTGTTTGTTTGCTTTTTTATCTCTATCAAAGGTAACTTGACAATGTTGGAGTTAAACAGTCTTTGCCCATGGAGTCTCCTTGTCTCTCTCTTCCCTATGGTTGAAATATAACAGCTTAATTAATATGACGGACTGGAAGGGCACAGGAATGGGGATGGATGCCCTGGCAGGGATGTGAATCCCCCACCCTGGAAGGGGCAGGATGAGCACTAGTATTACTGTGCCCGGTCCGGGGGAGCAGTCTCTGCTTTCCCCACACATCAGCTGAGCGGGGCAGTGGACAGATCTGGGCTCTGAGCCTTACAGCTGCAGCCGGAGTAAAGACATGTCGTGCAATGCCATTGTCACTTCCGCGCTAAGAGCTCACGAGTGTGGATATTTGTGAGCAAGGACCCTGGATAGAAATATCAGTCACCAGGGGCATCTCATACTAGACACATCCCTGTGGGGGTCTTCCACCCCCAGGGGCCTCCTCTAGCATCACCTGAGGGGGGCTGATAGGCCTTTTTCTTGTCTGCTCTGTCACCTGGTGGTCTCGGGGGCTCTGCTCTTCCGGTACTGTCTCAGGGAGATGCTTGCAGGAAGGCGAGGTGCCGTCTTCTTCCCTTCACACCTGTATCCTTCCATGTTGGTTCCTTTCCTCCCCCTGCAGAGCGGCTGCCCCAGCCCATGATTTACTGTGATGCCCAGAGCTGTGCAAATGGGCTCTGTAACATCACCCTGAGCTGTACCATCCCCAGCAGAGGCAACAACATGACCTACCACTGGAGCACCCCACAGCCCCTCAGTATGACTGCTCAAGGATCCATCGTGATCATCTCTCACCCAGATCTTCTGATAAACGTCACGTGCACAGTGCAGAACCCCGCCAGCAGCAGCTCCACGACGGCCTATGTCATGGCCCTTTGTGCAGGTAACTTCTTGCATATCAGCCTTCTTTTCTTCTTTTTTAAAGTGCAGGACATCCACAGAAGCATCCACAAAGTCAAAAGCCCAATCTCCAAGCTGCCATGCTCAGATCTTCTCAGGCAATAGTAGAGTCAGGCCCATAATAAAATCAGTTATCACTAAGAAGGCAACGGAAATGTTTCCCCTAAGAGCTCACTATTATCCTAAGAAGCTAACTTGGTAGCAGCTTCTTTAACAGGGACTAAACAAGCAGACAGGCTTCTTTACACCTTGAGGAAGCAGGAGGTTCAATGTAAGCCCATGATTCAAATGTTCAGGCCTCAGGACTTGATTGGACCCAGGGGCCAACACTAGACCTGAGGAGAAGCAGCTGTAGCTTGAGTCTGGCCCTTCCTAGGTCTGACTGGGTTGCAAAGGTCATGTTTCTCGAGCTGTTTGGCACTGCTGGCCTGGAGTTTTCAATCAAAATCAACCTGGCCAAAAGTACAGTTTCTGCAAAATTGAAGGTTTGTGATAGAAGATCTAGGGGTTTTCTGTGATGATTAATTTTTTACTGGGGGAAACCCCAATGGGGTGTTAAATCAGCCTGATGTCAAAGTGCAACCAGACACTATGATATCTTGTGAGGTCACAGCTGGAAAGCTTCATAAGACCTGTTCTCCCCTATGACCTGGATCACTTCTCCCATAATGCACTGCTGATGGACCCAACTGATGCATTATGGGAGTAACACAGCTGGGGTGCATCATAGCAAATGACCTTCAAATAGGGAGCTGACTTCACTGCGAGTACAGAGGGCCTTAGGCACTGGGACTACAACCCCCGGGGGCATTTCAGCACCCATGCACAGATGCAATTCAGTGTCCAAGGCACCATAACTCATGCTTCAGGGCAGGTCAGGAGATTCCCTTTGGATCCAAAAAACATCAACATCGCTCTATCACAGAATGCAACTTCCTTTGGGTGCCTGTGAGGTTTGGGAACTGTGGCCTTTCATCCAGCTGTGGGATGAAAGCAAACAAATTTCCTGCTGGAGGGACATTCTTCTCTTTGCTTGGCTCTTAACACTTCAAGCATTTCCAGAACCAGGCATTGCATGGCTCTCCTCCCTCCTCTGCCTCCTCCCAGAGCATGTAAATCAATTAACCCAAGCTTTGGCCCACAGCATCTACCATTATGCAGAAAAACCTCTGTCTTGGGCTTGGAGGGGCTGTAAGCTGGCTTGGTTCATCCTTTTGGGGCTACAGATTGGACCCAGGGCTGTTTATGCAAGACTGGAAAGCAGACAGCACTCTGTGCCCTACCCAAAGCTCGCAGTGAGAGCAGGTAGCAAAAGAACCAGGGTACATACCTCTGCTGGGGCACAGATAGGTGGGTGGAAATGGAGACGGACACAGTAGCATAGGGAAAGCTTTGCTGTGGGCATGCTCATACCCTGGCCCAGGCTGAGACCTGGGTGCCAATCACATGGGGGTAACTGCAATGAAGACTGTTTGCAAATGAAGCAAAGAGTCATCAAGGCTGGAGATGGAGGCTCCAGCAAGAGGAGATGGTTCCTGTCAGTGCTCTCTCCCTGCCGCAGGAGGAAGAAGAGCCAGCCACTGGCTTCCCCTCCTTTACCCAGAAACAGGGGGAACAAACTGGCTGCCACCAGTTCTCTTCCTCTGCCTGTTTCTCCATTGTGGTGTGGAAGTGCGGGTAGGGGAGTTACATGGGCTCGTTTTGGGAACAGCACCCTTGCAGAAACACTCACTCCATTATCCCTGTTCTTTCCCCATGTTTCCCTTTACCATATGAACGACAGGAAATTCCACGAACTCCATGCAAACTGATGGTGAGCTACCATCTCATCTGTTTTCAACTGCCTCTTGCTCTCTCAATGGGCTGGATCCAAGTATTATCAACTCTCATAATATCAGCACACTATGTAGAGTGCCACCCACAGCCCAAGCTCTTGACAGCCTGGGGTTAAGCAAGAATCCCACCAGAAATCAGCTCCCAGCCCCTGGGGCTGTGGACAAAAGCTTACAATCATGACCATTAAAGAGCTTAAGAATCTGATGGGAAAAGAAAATAGCCCCTTCTTACTCACACCACATGGTACCTGGATATTTGGGGTTGGTAATACAAAAGGGCCTAATTCTGGCACGCATAACATAGCTTCACTGACTTTGGTGCTGTCTGTCCTGGTTTCCAGCAGCTGGGGATGGAATCAAGTACAAAGGAAGAAAACTCTTTGATCCATTAGAAAATATAATGGCTAAGACAGAAACCTTGTTATATAAAGGGAAAAATTATTCCAGCTATTGGTGTGATCCACTACAGAGTCAGAGCACTGAAAGGCCTGGGAGTAGCATAAAGTATAGGGACGTGATCCTGGGAGGGGATGACCTGCATTGCTGCACTAACTCCTTGCTCATGTCTACTAAGCTCAGAATGAAATAACACCAATGCTGTGTGCTTTCCCCATCACCGCTCACCCTAAGCCCGCTAACACCCGTATGACACCAGTATCCTCAAACATGCATTGGCCCAGTCAGAGGTTCTAAATATGGCGTTAAACTTGTTCGTGCAATAAAGGCCCTTACTTGGCAGGGGAAACACCATGTATCTGGTTCCAAGAAGGCAGTTTTTCTTAAGCATTCCCGGGGATAACTGTTCTTCTGGCGTAGTTTAGTACCTACTGAGGTGCTGGGACTTAATGCCCACTTCATGGAAATGGGAGGCTCTTCCCTAGCTTGCTCCTTCAGCCATATGGCTGAGGGCAGGCAAAACTTGGGGGCATTTGAATCCCAAGCCTCCAGGTTTGGGCCTGCACATAGGATGCCTGCCAAAAGACATTGGAAATATCTGAAGCCCCTGGTGGGGGTGGAGGATGTTTGCTGGTTGTAGGGCCACTTATGGTTCTGGACCTACCCAAAGATTTGGACTTGATTTGGCTGATTTGGCTTGGAACATGAAACATTTCTTAAAAAAAAGAGTTTGTGCAATAAAGGCGAGCTTTCCCTTCAGCTAACCATGCCCTGTCCAGTAACGATGGAAGTGCACATGGCATTTGTAGACCTCTCCAGCCCCGCGAGTCAGCCACCGGCCGCTTGGGTCTCTGTAGGCAGGGGAAGGGATTCTGCAAGTTACTGATGGCTCCTGGGGCAGGGTGTCAAAAGCCAGCTTGCAGCCCTGCCGCTGTCCTGCTTGGGGGCTAGGGAATGTGCTTTTCTGCTGCAGATCAGGACCATTTTCTTCTGTGTCACTGAACTATGGATTTTCTCTTTTAAGGACATTCCTCTTCCACCATTATCATTGTTGTCTGCATTGCAATTGCCATTGGTGTCCTAGGGATCTGTGGTTATGTGTTGTACAGGAGGAAGAAGAAAGGTAAGGAACTACCCAGGTGCGGTGCAGCTGGTTAGCACAAGTGCCCATGACTGTGCAGACTTGTTAACAAAGGGCAGGTCCTTGCCCCTGGGGCCTTACTGGGCTGCCTTGTCACTGCAAAGGCCAAGCTCACAAAGTGGCACAGTGCTCCAGCAGGCCTTGTGACCAAGCAATGCTACTGCTATGCTTGCAAAGGGCAGCACCATCCTACGTGGCCCCTCTCCACTCACCAGCTGCAGACAAGACATTTCAGTCAGAGCCCCAATCCCACTGCCCTTTTGCTCCCATGTGGGGAGGCTCGTTCTGCTGGACCTAGAGTGAAGCAGGAGGATGAAGGAGCTGTTTGCAGTCTCCTTTAGGACCAGAAACAAAAGGCACCAGACACCGAAAGCCAGGCTAGTAAGTCCTGGGCTGGGCTTTGCAATCCCAGAAGAGACTGCTGCTGATCTCCAGCACCTTTCAGCATCGGTCCAAGTTATCCTCCAGCAGAAGGGCTGCAGCTGGGCCTCTTCCACTCCCCTTATTGCCACCCACATCTTCCCCTTTAGCTCAAGGTTGGGGGGGGGGGGGTGACTAGGCAAGGGGTAGTGCAGGGTGGAGTTGGAGATGGTCCCGAATATCTGACCCAGCAGAAAGGTGGCTTTGCTTTGGGCTGTCTCTGTGCTCTAACTGACCTCTGCCTTTTCTTTCCATCTCAGGTAAACATATGAACTTCAAAGGGGAGAGTGAAAAAGGTAAGATTATATCGCCTCTTCCCCCTGCCCCACCCAAAACCCTCTCCATGGACCCTTCTCCCCAACATCCCCCCCACCCACACACAGCATGTTTTACTGCCAAAATCTAATGTTCAAGCCCTTGTCCCTGTGCAAATTTGGAAGAAACAGAGTCTGAGGCTGGACAAGAGCATTGCAGCCCTCTAGTCTTACCAGTTGCTGCTGCAGTAGCCCCTACAGCTCCAGTCAAGGTGTGGCAGTGTCAGGTGCTGCACAAGCGCCGGAGGAAAGAGGTGCACCTCAGAGATGGAACCAAAACCCAGGGAACCGTGCCCAGTAACTCCCTGCTTGGGCACAGCTGGAGCCAGCAGCTTAGTTTTGTCCCATGGGCTATAACAAGCTTGGAGCATCTTGTAGATAAAAAATGCTCTCAGTTCTTGGAGGTTTATCGTTCCAGTGTGCATTTGTTCCTGTGTGGAGGTGACACTGCCCCCTTCGGCTCCCCCTATCTCAGTTGGCACCCGCTGGCTGTGCCCCCTTGCAACTCCTCTTACCTCTGCTTTGCCCCACCCAAAACCTGGAGACTCCCTGCTTTCCCTGCTAGGGACTCCTCCCCCTGACAGCCCTCAGCTCCAACCTCCCAGCCTTCGCTGGACACACAGAGGCCTAAAGAGTGAGCTGTAGGGCCTGAGCTACCAGCCCTGCTCAGTACTAGAGAGATGAATGCAAAAGCTGTGGCCAGGCCAGGAAGGCAGGGCCCTGGGCTAACACCAAGGTGGAGCTGGTTATGAAGCAGGTGCTGTTCTGTTTCTGCAAAGCCGCACAGCTCAGCTGACAACCAGCCTGCCCAGGAGACTACAGCATGTTGCACAGCGTCCTCCCGCAGCCTCTCACCGAGGCTCTTCATCTCTTCTTGCTTTCTATTTTGTTATCTGGTATAAAAGGCACTAACTGAAAAGAGACAGCTCTCGCAGACAAAAAAAAAAAGCCATCAGAGGACGGGACTGGGAAGCCACAAGGAGTTTACAGACAGCAAAGGGACTAGGGAGAGGGGTTTTGGGTTCTCCCCAACTAAAGGGAAAGACTGGAGAGATGCAACAGAGATTTACACAGCAGGACTGTTCCACGCGCAATGACTTACTGGAAACTAAGGGTGGGTTTCGCGGAGCCACAGAAGAATCAGAACCACGCGGCTTGCAGCAAGAACAAGCGTTTTCATGCGGCTGCTTCTGAAGACGAGCAAAGCTGACCCCTTCACCTCGCTCTTGCAAGGCAGGAAGGGGAGACGTGGAGCATCAGAGCAAACATAGCTGCTTCGTACATACGGCTCCCACTTTGGAGAAGCCTCTGGGTCAGACACCTGCTGGGGCCAAGCGGGCAGTTTTGCAGTTTCTGGCCATTCTGGACACAATCCCTTGTCCTAGAGGGGCAGGACATTGGCAGTGCCCTTGTTCCCTGTTATACCTGGAGCAAGGTGATGTTCCTGGCACTGCGCGGGGTAATTGTGCTTGTTCGTGGCATTTTTAAGAATAGATGAGAGGAGACAAACCTTTGTCTAGGGCGGTTTAGACAGGGCTGATCCTGAGTTAAAACTAGATGTGAGCTCCTGAAGGTCCGCTTAGTCTGACTCCTCCCCGATTCCACGAGCATCTGAGAAGCTAAATGGAAGAAGAGCAGAGCAAGGAAGAAACTGTTGCCGCATTTAACCCACTATGCATTAACAGGCTGCCTCAATATTTGTAGATAATAAAATGTATTTCTCGCTTCCTCTTCCACATCCTTTTGAAACCAACTCTTGTAGACAGGCACCAGACAAAACTGACATTTCCTCCAATAAAAATCTGCTTCCATGCACAGTTGACTTGGGTTATTTGAATAGGTGAAAATAGTCAGAACTCCTGAGGAGGTGATCTCTTTTATTAGACTAACTAGATAGTTGTAAAAAAAAAAATATATATATATTTGCAAGCTTTTGGGCACATGCGCCCTTCCTCAGGCATAGAAAAGTGCAAGGACTGTAAAATTTCTCCCAGTTGGAAGTGTGCATGTGCCCAAAAGCTTGCAAATAAAAAAACTGTTTTGCAACTATTTGCAAGCTTTTGAGCACATGTGCCCTTCCACCTGGGAGAGAAATTTTACAATCTTTGCACTCTTCTATGCCTGAGGAAGGGTGTGTGTGCCTGAAAGCTTGCAAATAAAAACACTTTTTTTGCAATATCTAATTGGTCTAATAAAAGATATCACCTCCCCAAGGGTTTTGATTACTTCTGCCTGCAGACCAGCATGGCTACAACCTGTATCCTTAAATAGATGAAGGATTTCAGTGTGAACTACAGCCAGTTGACCCAGGCTAGCTACGCCCCAGGCATTTCTTCCCCCACTACTGTCATTCAGCTACTTCAGAGGGGGGATGTGGCTGCTACTCAGAACTTCAGAGCAGCCCAGAAGAAAGACTGCACCTAAGAGAAACCGTGTTCCCATCCATGTGGCCAGCCCCACAACCGTTTTCACAGCATAACCATTTAGAGGCTGAAAGTGAGAGAGAAAAGATAAAAGCTCTCGGATGTCAAACTGAAAATGCAAAGAAAAATGAAGAAGGCAGAGGCTGGGGTTAAGGCATAGCCAGGTCACGCATGAGCATGAAAACTGCTGCTCACGTGTGCTGTGTCACGTGGCCATGCAGGAAACCATGCGCAGTGCAGCAGGGATCGGAGCAAAACAGTTACCTGCAATGAAGCACACTTCCTCTCCTCACTTCCACCCCCAGCCCGACTGCGAGAGCTGGTGGGCAGAGCTGGGCCCAAGAAGGAGAGCAAATCCAACCCACGCAAGAAAGCTAGTGCTCCTTTCCCTGCGCCCACCTGCAGCAGAGCCTGCTCCACTCATGCTTTGCTTTCTTTCTCTTAGCAGTGGAAGAGTCTCAAAGCAACACACTTTATGCTCAAGTCGGCTTTAATCCATCGGTGAGTCTTTGCGGGGGACTCAAGACAAGGTGAACAGGTTGGGGAGACACAGCCAGAGCAATGGCAAGGATGGGCTGATGCCAGCCATGAGCTTGGGTGGAGATGACAGCCACACCAGAGCTCTCTCTAATGGTGGCTGCCTCGGGGAAGCGTTCATGAGCTCCTTTTTGGAAAATTCCTGAGCAGAGCAGCAGGTAGCCCTTGGCCCCAGCAGTGGAAAAGCCTGGGACTCTTGAAGATAATGTGTTTTGCTGCCACCCTGCTTTCCCGTTGCAAAGGGGCCAAGTTAACAGAACCAGGCCTCTACTTGGGCTGCATGGGGTCTCGCACCCAGCATCCACCCCAGCACCCTGGCCAGCCTTCCCCTGGGCCTCGGCCTCCTTTGTTAGTATCGTGTCCCATCCCATCCTCACCTGTGCTGCAAACTTCCCCAAAGACCATCGTTAATGGGTGTTTTGGCTGGGGTGGGGGGATTCTGGCTCTTCTTTAGGCTCCCAAGAAGCCGAAAAGGTCAGGAGAGAATGGCGGTGTGAACAACGAGAATACCACGACCATCTATGCCACTGTCCAACCCCACAGCCAGGTAGGACCTGAGCCCTTGGGCTGCACATCTGTCTTATATATGCTTCCTTCTCCAGACTGGCGGGGGTAAACTCAGAATTGGGGGAGGACAGGGATGCTGATTTGGGAGGGAATAACGATTACCTGGGCAGCGCTGTGACCGCAGCCACTGGTTCTTCAACACGGCAGGCCAGGACCATGCAAAGAACAGCAAGGAGACCGCAAAGGGCAGAGCATCAGCCTCACAGAGCAAATCTGGGCACCCCAGGGCCCAGGACAGCATGCCTACAGCACAACTCTGTCCTCTTCCCATCTGATCCCAGCACAGCCCTCTACCAGGGGTACAGGGGCAACTGCACCACCCAGGAACGGCACCCCAGCATGTACAGGCGTGCGTGCGCACACACACACACACACACACACACACACACACACACACACACACACACACACTGGGAGGGTCTGCCAAGGAGCTAGCATATTCCCTCCATCCTACCAGATCACTAAACAAGGGCCAGACTTCCCTTGCCTTCATGGGTGGCCAAATCCTCTTGGCCCAAGGTGTGCAGCCAGTGCAGAGGAGGCCACCAGCTCCACAGGAGAGTACGGTGTGCAAAGTGGCAGGGGATGACCCCAGCTCCTTGCATGTGAAAGCACCCACTCCCTTTCCTGGCCTGGGAAGCAGCAATGCAACAGTTACTGGACTAGGGTGATATCCTGGCCCTAGCAACAGCAACTTTGGTGAGGACCGGAGAACTTGAGAGAGCCACGCGCCCTGCTCCAGGCTGCTCAGTGCCATGGCTCCTGACTGCCCCGCTCCTTTCCCCGCAGGCTGCCATGCAGACAGATGATGAAAAGATGTGCAAGGAAAACACAACATCCCCACATCAGAAGGAGAAGCACATCAACTGCACCGACGAAATGCCCCCTGGGGTGAGAGGTGTTTGCATCTCATTATGGCCTCGTACACTCCAAGAACAGCAACCCCGCAGCACGCTTAAGCCAGCAAGGCCCTGGGAGGAGAGTGCGGGGGAGGCGGGGGCTGGACGTGGAAGTGCCCCGATGTCAGGAAATCCAGGCCCCACATTCCGTGGAAATGAGCTGGGTTTCAAGTCATGGCTGGGATAACCCTTGAGACCCAGGGGCCAGCTCACATGCATGACAGTGTCTCATGCAGCAGCAGATAGCTTGTGGGATCTGCTCATTTTCCCACTTCCCCGATCCGCTGGAGCATGGGGCAATTCTTTATCTCACAGGGCTCTTTTTCCTGCCTGCAAATCAGCCACCAACATGCACAATGTCGGAAGTGGACTGTTAGACCATGAATTATTAGACAGCAAAGCCAGGGCTTGCCTGTCTCTCAGCAGAAAGCACTTGGATTATGTCTGCACAACCGATGGAAGGGCTGAACATAGCACATGCCAGCCCTGATAGCAACAGCGATAAAGATGTGGCAACACAGGGCTTAGTCTATAGGAGGAACTAAAATACAGACCCCTGCCCTCATGTCTTCTCTGTGCCAGCTAGGATACACTACAAAACACCTGCACTTTGCAGTGCAGGAGACCCCCAGTCGCAAGTCTGTCTGCCTGGCAGTGACAGAAGTTAATTTTTAGGTGCACTGGAAACCCAGATTCAGCATGGTAGAGGCAATATCTTTTCTTAGACCAACTAGACAGTAGCAAAGAAAATTTGCTTTATTTGAAGTTTTCAGGCACACGTGCCCTTCCTCAGGCACAGAAGAATGCAAAGATTGTAACATTTCTCCCCGGTAGAAATGAAAATTGATATTGTACAGGAGAACTGGGGGGTGGTGGAAGTTTTCCTTGGCTGGAAAAGTTCATTTTATGCAAACTAGGCTCGCGTACAAGTTGGAGCAGTGTATTCACCTCAGAGGTGTCTGATGGCAAGCAGGATGTTGAATGATGTTTCTTTCCACCACCCTCCAGCTCTCCTGTACAATATCAATTTTCATTTTACCTAGGAGAAATGTTACAATCTTTACAGTCTCCTATGCCTGAGGAAGGCGCGTGTGCCTGAAAGCTTGCAAATAAAGCAAAACTTTGTTTGCAACTGTCTAGTTGGTCTAAGAAATGATATTACTTCTGCCACACTGACTGCTTGTACTTTTAGACTAACACAGCTATAACCTTTATCCCTGGAAACCCAGAGACCTTCTCCTCCTCTCTGACGCCTTCAAGTCACAGGGTCAATGACTCTCACATTTCAGGGGAGCTCAAAGCGGTGCTGGCCAGTGAAACAGCTGGGGATTGCCAGAGCTCAGCTGCCCTGACACATCCCCACATGTTCTCCCCACTCCTCTGCTTTTGTTGGGCAGCGGCCCCTGGGCTGGTGTTGTGTCCTGCAAAGCCTGGCATACGATAGCTTTGATACCTAGTGCAGCATAGGCATGTCAAAGTTGTGGGTCCCCTTTGGCGGGGGGTTGTGTGGGGAGACCAGCACCACCCTTCACTTTATGATGCGTCTTTGCTGACATTAATATTTCTGCTCTTGGGGTTTCTTTCCGTGCAGACACAAACCCTCCCAATGCTGTAATAGCTCTGCCTGGACATGCAAGAGCATACCAGAACAAGACAGCCTACATACCAGCCGGGAAAACGGATACATGCAACAATGAACACGGCCAAGATTCATTTCCAGCTATATGCTTTATCTGCCTCAAATCAATAAAGACACTCAGAAAATCCATCCAGAACTTCACAGGACCTGTTTTGCCTTCCTGTGACCTTTGTATGAAAACAAATGGTTATGCAGCTTTTAATTGGGTGTCCTATGGTACCATCATCGAGCGGAGAGCAGGCCTGGAAAGAGAAGGTGTAGGACGGTTTGTATTCTCCCGCTGTCGCCAGAAGAGGGAACATTACTGGGGCAGAGAGACTGAAGGAATGAGAAAAATGACATGTGGAGGAAAGATGATAGTCCTCCATGCAAGCCACAAAAGGCATGTGTGACAGGCAGTACAATGGACAAGAGGTACAGAAGGACTCTGCTCACTTTTATGGAGACTTTTTATCATTTTTATTAATTTGCTGATAAATCTGGCTGCTCCGCTCCACTCTAACAGTGAAGAAGTTTCCAGATATCCAATCTAAACCCACCTTGCTGCAGCTTCAAGCCATTAGCTTATGTCCTCTCTGCAGCAAGAGAGAAAAAGCTGCTTTCCCTCTTCTTTATGGCAACCCTTCATGTATTTGAAGACTGATATCATGTCCCTTCTTAAGTGCCTTTCCAGCAGCTGAATGTGCCTCTCCTTGTATGATTTATCTTGCAAGGCCTTGATCATCTTGGTCATCTTTCTTGCTACCTCTGGACCCTCTCAAACTTTTCCATGTCCTTTTTAAAACGTGGAGCACTGAACTGCACGCCAAATGCAGATGAGGCCAGGTAGAGAGGCACGGTCACCTCCGGCGAATTGCACCAAATGCTTCTATTGATGGAGCCCAAAACCCCATTTGCATTTTGTGCAGCTGCATTGTAGTGCAGACTCATATTGAGCCTGTGGTCTACCAAGACTCTCAAGTCCTTTTCCCTAGAGCTGACATCCTGCCCGGTATCTCCTATTTTGCACCTGTGTTTTCAATTATTCCCCCAGAGATGCAGCCCCTTCATTTGTCCACATTGAACCCCATCCAGTTAGCTCTAGCTCAGCTTTCCTATCTGTCGAGATCCTTCTGAATTGCACTCACATCCTCCCCCGCATTCACCATCCTCCCCAGTTTCATGCTGTCTGCAGACTTGAAGCTTTCTATGCCACCATCCAAATCATTAATAAACACATTGAATGACACTGTGGTCAGGACACAGGGCCAGGCTTAGGTCCCAGCTCTTTCATCAGCAGATGCTAACGTCCTTGCACTTAACCTGTTACCCTTCCCAGACCCCTGCCCTTGATTGCTGCCCCTGTCCAACTGGTCATTTGTGTCTCTGACTGCCTGGCTGTTTTGAATGGAAGCACTGGGATAGACTGAACACATCATGTTTGGCCCGGTGGGGGGGCACAGATATTAGCATCCCCATTGCACAGAGCGCTGAATATCAAAATGTCAAGGGCTCAGCACCCCAAGAGCCACTAGGTATCATCAGTGGGACAGAAATCATCTAGGTCTGCACTGCCAGCACCCCATCTCAGCCCTGTTATCTAACTAAAAATGCCCCTAAGCCAATGCACTTGACCTGTTTGCTTGTTACCTTTGTAAAAGCAACACACGTATCCGTGCTCCTATGTCACGAGGGTCCCTGGGTTTACACTATTACCTAGAGACCAATTTCTGCATTAGGGGCTATCAATAAAAGTAAAATTGTGTTATTTAAGTTGTCTTTGTAATGTGTTAATCAGATGATATTGGAGCTGCAAAGACGCCATGTATGTTAACAAGACTGTTAGCAAAGGAAAGACTTCCAGCTGGCACAATCAGTGCCCTGCCTTAGAGCCCTCTTGGGCCCGTACGTGGGGAGGTATGTGGGTACGGGTTCTAATCTATGAGACAAAGATGTAATGGGGTCTGAGGGTGAGAGGCTAGCAATGAGGTGCCCCATTAAAAGCAAAGGCAATTAACCCTGGAAGCCCCAGACTGCTGGGGATGGATGTATCCCTGCCACTTGCAGGGAACAGTCATAGAGAAGTCATGCTGGAAGGGACCCCCAGAGACCATCTAGTCCAGCCCCTGCCTGAGGCAGGATCACCCCTATCCAAACCATCCTATACAAATCCATAATCTAACCTCTTAGTAAAACTACTGTCAACCCTGACACAACACAAGACATATCACCCTCACCTGCCGCAGGTAGAGCAGAGGGACCACAGCAACCAGCGCGCTGCTTCTGTCCATCACCTCAACTCTACATAAGACGACACAACGCAGACCTAACGCCCTCCCCTGCCACAGCTGAAGCAGAGGAACAGCAGCCAACGTCCTGCTTCTCTGAAAGGCTGTCATGCTCCCTGCAGGCTCAGGAGATCCCAGGCAGAGGTCACACTCCCCACTACAGAGGAAGGCAACCCCCCCCCCCCCCCCCCCCGCAGTCTGTGTCAATCTGACCGGGGGGGTGGGGGGGGTAAAACTTCCCTGATCCCAAATCTGGCCTCAGCCTGCCTGTGAGCAGAGGGACAGGACCCTCTAGCTTGGAGCCCCTGGCATTAGTTCCATCTTCCCCCCGTTTTCACAGGGCTGCCTCCTGGCAGCATAAAGCCAGAGCCCCCTGCCTGGGCTGGAAGCCTGCAGGTGCCTTGATGGGGACAGGGCTCCCGGGGCTGGTGCAACGCCCGCTCCCAGCAGGTGCAGATGCAGATGGCAGGACAAGGCAGCCACAGCAGGAGTGGGAGCCCAGAGCACCCAGCTGAGCCGGGGTGAGATGGGTGCTGTGGCCTGACAGCTGGGGCTGGAGCTGGGGCGGCGGATTGCATCCCGTGCATTGCCCCGAATGAACCAATCGTGGTACATGGCCTCTTCGTGACTCATGTGCTCCCTGATGGATGGTGCCCAAGCCATTCTTCCCCTTCCCAAACGAGCCTGAGACAGTCAGTGAGCAACATCCCCAAGATGGGCCCGATGACTGGGCACCCTGACGAGCCTTTTTTCCCGCCCCTCTTGTGCCCAGCCAGCTCACCCCCTCCATGCTACCATCACCCTGATTGCTTTCCTGCTGCCCCATCCCTTTGTGCTATTTAAGAGGGCGCAGTCCTCAGGATAGAGCCTGTCTAATCTATTTGTACAGCACCTAGCACAAAGCAGCCATTCTCTCAGTGGCTGCCATAAGGAACGTTTTCAGCAAGACTGCCACGGACTACAGCCCCGTCCCAGTGCCTCTTCTCCCTCCAGCTAGAAACAGCCCCCCCAGGGCAATGTTAGCATTACTGGACTCCTTTGGAGGATGCTGACGGCTTGCAGCCAAAAAGGGGAAGGAAGATTTTGTGAGTGCCTCTGTAGATGAGGCCGGCAAGGCATGGAGCCCAGAGGAAGAAGGATATGGCAGGTCTGCATCGCGGTGCTGTGCGCTGGAGCCGGTGAGTCCAAAGCTGGGAACCGGGTGGGAGCACGGGGACCGTTTTATGGCCAACGGGTTGAGCAGTGGCCCCTTCCCCGAATTCCCCAGCGTGCATGGTCTCACAGGATGCAGCTGCACTGCGGGTTCTCAATGCAAGCTAGTGCTTCTGGCAAAAGACACCTGCAATGAAATTAGAGTGGGGCATGGGAGGCAGGGGCCCGAGTCCCCCTTTCCGGCTCTTGGAAATGCATGTGGGACACAGTCTGGAAGGGAAGAGTGGGCTAGTGGTTAGAGAGAGGGGGATATTGGCAGCCCTGGGTGGGGATTAGAAGCAATGGTGGCTGCAGGGCTGAGCCCAAAGAGAAGATCTCTGCTCCCTGATACCAGCCCTCCTTCTGCTGAATGATGCTATGGGAGAGGGTGAACCTATCCAAGCTCTATGTGAACCTGTGCACATCTGGGCTGGCTGCTGGAACCCCCTTCACTAGCGCAAGCCGTGGAAGAGGGGATTCAGTTCAACTCTAAAGACCATCCTGTCTACACTCCCTGGCATTTAGCTCTCCTGCATCAGGGAGATGAGAGCTGAGCATTGCCTCTGACTCGCTCCCAGGCTCCCTGACCTCAACATCCATCCTCCAAGCTTGGGCCTGGACCTGTGCTGCCCCCTTGCTTCAGCTGGGGGTTGCAGAACATCCTGCCCTTGCATTAGAGCCGTTAGGAAAATTGCCCAACTTCCCACTGGAGCCATAAGCCCCACATAGTTGCCACTGATGACCATGACCTAATAAAGCAGAAGCTTGCCGCTTGGCTTTTGTAATTCAGAGGAACCGCCGGAAGGGTGGGGAAGGTCACGATAGTTCAGTTGAGCTGCAATTTGGGTTGAGAAACTTCTTGGAGATGATTTTGTGCTAAACCTCATATAGAACTGTGTTTGTTCAGAGGCGGCTAGACTGAGTGACAGGGCATGAGTCCTCCCTCACAGGCTTCTGGCCAAGCAACTTCGTGCAGAGAAACTGGAGATAGGATGTGGAAATCCTAGGAGCAGCTAGGTGAACACACAGTACTGCATCCCTGATGGGTGGTGGGAACCTATCCTGCCCTGGCAGCATCCAAGCCAGATGATCCAGCCTTACACCCAAGAGGCATCCATCACTCTGCTTTTTTGGAGCAGGGATAGGCCAGCCTGCCATGTATGTGCCAGAAGTAGCAGCCTCTGTGCATGGCATGCGGCAGGAGGAGAGGTGACAGGCAGATGGGGTAGGGAGCTGAAAGCAAAGCAGCAGATCAGATTCAGGGAAGGCTCATTTGTAGCACACCTGTCAAAAAGGTTGGCCCCCACTGCTCTAGAGCATAATCTTGCATCTATCTGGGCTCCTGGGGTAGATGCAGGGGGTCCCCACAGCACTACATCCCATAGCTTTCACCATCGCCATTGAAGGACAGCTGTCTTGCTGCAATGTCTTAGCCCCTACCCTACCCAGCTGCTGATAGCCCCTACCCTCTTTCAGTGGGTCATGGTCAGCCTCAGGTGCAGGGAAAGGCTGATCCCGGTGATCGCGTGGAGATAGAAACCATCTGGGCAGGTCCCTGCTGGGATTTTACAGTGGTGCCCAGCTTGCGCATGAACTTGTGGGGAGTGAGGACACGGCTTTAGCTGGGCTGTAATGACACAAGCTCATTGCCCATGTCTCTCCACCCTCTCCATAAGGTGGAACTTATAGGGCGACAGGTGCCAGGGTCAAAAGTAACTGCAGCACCCCAGGGCTCTTCCCCTTGCACCCTTGCCAGGGCAGTGCAAAGAGTTCAAGACACAAGCAATAATCAGAACCACATATCACGATGTGCTCAGCTTCCTGCCACCTCCAGCAGGAAGACACATGATGACATGCATGTGATGAAGCACCAGATGGTATCAGAGCCCCTGCAAGACAAGCACGCGGTGGCTCACCACACATCCTGGGGAGCTGCTGCCCAGCCCAGCAGGGTCCTGGGGATGCCCAGCACCAGGCAGGATGCTAAGGCTCCAGACCAATAACCCCTGCTCTCCTTACATAGCAGGTGGGGTAGGTGATTCCTGGTGTACCGATGATGTGTGGACACACACGTATGCCCATACACACACAGACACACCCACGTATGCACGGACTGTGGCGCACTCCGGCCCCTAAGAACGTGCCACTGGGGTCCCAAGGGATATGGGAGCACAGGAGAGATGTATGAAGCCACCGCTCCCCATGCTGCCCTTGTGGAGCTGATATTTAGAGGCTCAGCCAGGAGCATCCCAGAGGGGCTTTGAGCAGTAACCGCAGCAGCTGAGCAAGGGTGTTCAGGGCCCAGGACCAGAGGCTGGACCCACCAATCCAGCCTAGCACTGATCTCAATCCGCACAATGGTGCCCTTGCCGCCTGTTATGGAGCACCTCCAATATATAGTGGAGCAAGGAGGAGGGGAATTGAGCTCTGACCCTCAAGAGACCAAGCACATGTCTAATGATCCCACCTTTTCCTTTGCACTTGAAACCCTGAGTCCTCAAGGCTGCAAGCTTTAGCTCTCCCCGTCTATCAATTCCCACACAAGCCCTTTGCACGCTTGCACAGAGCCAAACATTTTCCTCACACTTTCAGGACCATTTCTTCTGTTATGCACAGACCCTGAGACCCAGGGCAGTCAACAGCATTTATAATCAGAGCCTGCTGGATAGCACAGCAGGTTAGCTTAGATTCAGCAGACAGCTGGATGGCACAGGGCTAGAGGGGGATGCCAGGGGCTGTGCCAGCTCTGTGCCAGCCTGCAGCACCTCCACGGCCAGGACAAAGCTCAGCTGGTGACAGCTGAGAGAGCAGCCTGGGATACACCAGATGCTTGCTGTCACAAGACATAGATACGTGCTTGTATGGGAGGGTCTGATGTAGCTTTGAGCAGGGGTTGGACTGGACAGGACCTCGGGAAGACCCTACCAGCCCAATTCTGCTGCGATCCTGTGATTTT
Organism: Alligator mississippiensis; assembly: GCF_030867095.1. Classification (NCBI taxonomy): domain Eukaryota; kingdom Metazoa; phylum Chordata; order Crocodylia; family Alligatoridae; genus Alligator; species Alligator mississippiensis. Next base: position 15,843,904 of record NC_081838.1, on the reverse strand, counting down.
ATGCAAACCTCCTAGGTGACCATGGACAGGTTTGTGCTGCGACTCATTAAATTAGGGTCTGGGGATTAATAACCTCAGTGATGGAGAGGGATTGTGGGCTGATACTGCATTTAAACAGGGTCCCAGTCTCCTGACCCGGCGCTGACACTGCTGCCTGCTCACCTGCCACCGGCTATTTTTTTTACAGTTACAAGAGCAGAGGTAAAGGCATCACCCCCAAATACCGGGCAAGTCCAACACATGCCAGAACTGGAGGGAGACTTCAACGGGACAACAAAGGAAACGGCCAGAAACACAACGTGGATCCCAACCACTTTGGCTGGTCCTACAGAGGGCTCCACGGCTGCCTACACTGTGAACAGGGGAGACACGACTGCAGACAATGCCGGTAAGTCCTGGGAAGGGGTGGGTCTTAGCCACCTGTATCTTTGCAAAAGGGGTTGGGCAAACCTCCCCAGCACCCTTTGGGAAGCAGAAAGGCAAGGACCTACTTAACATTGCACAACCACGCGTCTGCCCAGCCAGGGAGAGAACCCAGGAGTCCTGCCCCTGGCAGCTGTCACCCACAGACATCCCTCCCCCCACCCCAGCTGAGCTGCACCCATTGGGGCTGGTTTCAGATCTAGGCTCTGCTCTGTTGCTCATTAACTGGTGCCAGGTGACGGCTGGTTTTAATCCTGGCGCTCTCAAGACAGTTGGGGTAGCAGGACCCACATCTGAGATGATAGCACTTTGCATGAGTGTCGGTGACAACAGGATGCAGAACACAAGAAAAAGCCTGGCCCCTTGCAGCACATGTCATTATTAACCAGCTAACGAGGAACATGTTACAGTTTCACCCATGCAGCAGGCGGCCCCTCAAATGGCTCCTCCCAAATGGGTTTGATCTGTTCTTGCCCCTGAAACCAGAGAGGATCCCTGGTGTGCCGGATGCCTTCTCCATGGGATGCACCCTGGGAATTACTCACTTGGCTGCTCTCAGGTGGAGCTTGCAGAGAAACCATTCACAAAACCCCGGCCCAAGCAGAGACCAATGGCTCAGCAGATGAAATGCAAAGCTTTGCCAAGAGATGAGGGGCAGCTGCAACAATTTCCCAGTGATGGTTCTCCGGGACCATCCTGATTGCATAAAGAAAACGAGAAAATCCCGGGACAGACAGGGTGTGTGTGTTATACAGCCCTTCCCGAGCTGGGGAGCAAGCATGGGCAGTCCTCCGCTCCCCCGGGAGTTTGCTCAGGGAAACCCTTTAATTGTATTAATTGCAACTACTGCAGAGAAGGACTCAGATCCCACCATGAGCTGCCAGTGAGAGCTCTGCTCACTGCTCAGCCAGGGTCAAGCAGAGAGCCAGGAGCCAGGGTGGATGACCGGAGTAGCAGGGGCGCACCTAAAGCAGCACTCTTCCCATCCACAGCCTCAGTTTACCTTCTAACCCAGCCTGCACTTTAACCCGTCCCACCCTGCAGCTGGTTTATTCACCCAGCAAAAGGCAGGGTACAAATGCACCTTATAGAATAAGCAGATAGGAGACGCATAAGTTTTCAAAGCAGACAATCCCCAAATCAAGTCTCCATGAAGCCTCAGCTGGGTCCCAGCCCTTGGTGCTGGGCTTTCTGACATGCCTCTTAGCACCATCGCCTGGTCAAACAGACAAGGCACCCTTGGGAAACATGGTAGTGGGGCTGCCCGCACACATGCCCAGCGCAGGAAAATCCAACACCTTCATCGGCGAATTAAAACGTACCTCTACAGAAGATGAGGCAGGTCCTTTAGCCCAGCTGGGTGCTCCAGGTGTCTAGGAAGCAGAGCCCCATCTCCGCAGGTGACCCCCTCCTTGTGGCTGCCCAGCTAGCCCCGAGACTGGGCTTTTATAGAGGACTCAAGTACCCAGGATCCTCCTCAGAGCTGAGCATCTCTGAAAGACTGGCAGCTGGGATGACCAACCAGCTCTCTTTCCTTCACTTTGGCTCTCCCTGAGGCCTGCAGGGATCTGCAAGGATGTCCATGCTGGACCAGACTTCCCAGTCTCCAGCGTGTGGTCTTCTCTAGCTGCTGGGGATGAGCTGAATGCCCTCAAAGAGCCAAGCTGGGGACACCTGGCCCCTAAAGTGGTGCCCTGATGTGGAGCAAGAGTGAAAAATGCTGTATCTGGTGCCGGCCACCCCATGTGCAGTCCATACATGGACAGGTCATGCATGTCTGGTTCCGTGCCAGCCACCCCATGTATAGTTCATACATGTCCAGCTCAGTGCCAGCCACCCCACATACAGCTCCTACATGTGCAGTTTAGACATATATGGTTCAGTGCCAGCCAGAATCACCTGAGTGATGTAGGAACTCAAATCCCACTGGAAACTAAAGAGATTTAGGTGCATTTGAAAATGGGGTTTGGGTGCCCAGCTCCCTCTCCAAACACCTCTTCCTCTCCTAACAAGCCTCAGGGGACATGAACGTGGTGGGAACATGTTCTGGCTTGCAGGCGGGTTCCTGAGCAAAGGGGTCACAGCTTGGGGGGCAAGAGCTCCAGCATCATGTCCCTGCTGGGGCACTGTTGTGGTCAGAGGTGTCTGCAATGCCCCCTTCCTGTTAAGCACTCCCCGGCACATGCAACAGCCTTGGCTGCATCAGTCTGTGGTCCAGGGGTTACAGTGATGGGTTGGGGCTACCTGGGTCCTAGGCAAAACTCTGCTTGGATCTGCTGCGGGGGGGGAGTCTTTACCCAGCGAGTGAGGGGAGTCTTTTCCCTCCAGCTCTCTCTCTGTGCAAGTGCTGGGGAAGAGGTGGTCTCCACAGTGCTGTGTGATGGGGACTCATGCATACCCTGAACTCAAAGCAGTGGCTGGGTTGATGGCTCAGCTCATCGTATGATTGCTGTGGGGCTGCGTGCTCACAGCCAGGGACTGCCCTGGACTCCTGCAGATTTGCACTGCCGAGCTGTGCACTTTTGCACCTGCTGAAGAGTGGGCCCTCCAGCAGGGTTTTACCCTCTCCCGGGGACTCATTTCTTTCCCTCTTCCTTTGCAGAAGTTTCCAGCTCCATCTCCCCCAAGTACTGGTCCCCTGTTATCTTTGTGGTGCTCGCCTTGATTGTCCTGTTCTTCACGTACCGGAGGAAACGCGGGCGAGGTGAGGTCTGGGCAAAAGGCCCGGTCAGACTTGCTGCTGCTCTCACGGGGCTTTCTTTGCCCCTCCCTGCTGGCTGCCCCTAACTATGCACCCTTGAACCCAGCACCACTGCCAGGTCCCAGCTGCCTTGGTGCAAATCCAGGCTAACCTCCGGCGACTCGAAGTTTGCACAGCCCAGGTCAGATCCTGCCTGGCTCCCATTGCAGCCACTCCAAAGTGCCTGCACTTGGAGAATCCCCCCTGCTGCTGGGCATGAGTGGGTCTTGGACATGGTGAACTGGTCCCAGTCCCACCAGGAGTGGGCAGCACTGTGCCCACACTTCATTTCACAACCTGGAGTGAATAAAATCCAGATTAAAACCACACCTGAGTGCCTGCAGCCTCCACCCCCTCTATGCCCCCAGGGTGACAAATGCAGACAAGCGTGAAGAGCTGTTATTCCCCTGGTTATTTTTACTCACCGCTTCCTTTGGTTTTGTTCCTCAGGCACCAGCAGCCGCGCAGCGTCCATGGCCGAGTCCTCAGGTATGATTCAGGCCTTGATCTATGCAGGGGGAGGCCCATCTCTGTGGTCTCTGGCCACCTCTGCATCACGATGACACGGTAGCTCTCAGAAGGGGCCCAGTGGTTTAGGAGCAGGCATTTCATGGACCCTCCACATGACGCTAGCTCCTAAACCTGATAGGCATTGGGGAAACCCAGCCCCCTTATCAGCCCTTTATTATGCATGACAGGGGAGAGGACGATAGCAGCCCTGCCCGTCGGCACCTCCTGGCTCCCTCATGAGAGAGAACACGTACAATGAAAAGCACCACAGATGCATTTAAGGACCTCTGTGGTTTTCAACTATTTGCAGTGGGGAGCGTGGGTGGAAAAGCCTATCTGTCTTTCAGGACTTCCTCTCTCCCGTTTTCCTATTGGTGTTGCCGTGCTAGGTGCTGCACATGTTGTGGCTTCCCAGGGCCATATCGACTTAGTATGGGAGTGCCAGGAGCTGCACAAACAGAGCAGCATGTGGGGCAAAGCCCTGAGAGGTGCCTCAAACTACCCTTGAAATGGAGGCACTAAGCTATGGGGCTGGCGAATGCAGCAGGTTTGGGGCACTTGCTTTCATGGCCTCACTGGTTCTCTCACTGCGCATATCCCCACGCTGCTCCCTTGCCTTGCAGACTCCGACATGCCCATTGTTCCTGACCCCGACCGGCACCGTGTTTCTCACCAGGAAAAACGCCCGTCCTTCCCAGGGAAGCAGGTACAAGTTCCTAAATCTCCTCACCCGCCAGAGAAGCAGCTGGGAGCTTCACCTGCTGGCACACAGCTTTTCCAAGACCCTAAGTGGAGACCTTAAGTGGAGTGGGGTCTTTGCAGTAGGGTTGCACAAAAACACAGGCAGGGCCTGAGCTGATCCCAGGGGAGCAGCATCAAGATAACATTGGACCGGGACGGGTGCACATCCTGTTCTCAGGCTCAGATCCACACAGCACTTTGGTACCTAACTTCTATGGGCACCAAGTGCCTGCAGGGACCAGGCCATAGCACTCATGGAAGCATTGCCCAGTGGTTAAACCATGCAAGTGGTGATCTGGGTTGCAAGCTGCCCACATCCCCTGGAGACTTTGGGGTGGCAGTGGCTGCATGGGGGTGACCCAGCACTGCTGGCACTGCCTCTGTGCTACACCAAGCTGCAGAGACTGTCCTGCTGCAGATCCTCTTTTGTTTCACCCCAGGGACCGACGAACACAGGGACGCCAGTGGCAGAGACGTCTCCAAGCCCAGAGATGATGGAGTCAGTTTTCTGCGAGCCAGGCTCATCCTCGTACCAGGTGAGCGGTGAGTTGGCACAAGCAGGTCCCCCAGCATGAATCACTCCATGCTGCAGCCTTCCAGCCCCTCTATCCCATGACCTGCTGTGTCCCAGTGACTGGACACCAGCCACATGGTTTCCATGCTGGGGGGACCGTCCCCCGGCTCTGCTTGGGGTCACCTGGCTTCTGGTCCAGGCAATCCCATGCCTGAGGTCCGGTTCTCACCTCTGCATCCCAGGATTGCTAGCTCTGTGCTAGTTTTGCAGCTTGCAAGGTGGCAGAGAGCCCAAGCATGGTGTTGGCAGCTGGGGGCTTCCCGCTGCGGGGCACGTGTCTCCTTTCTGCCGGGCCTGATTTTGCTTCTCTTATTTAACAGGCTGCCGTGTCCATAACAGCTGAAGTCTCTGACAGCTGTCCCAGGACCTCAGGGGTTGATTAAACCTCCCAGCCCCTCTCCCTGGACTGAACACAGAGAAACCAAAAGGCTTCTTATGCAGCCTCTGCCCACTGGCCCCAGCACTCCTGACCAGTTTGTACCCACTGGAGAAGGACACCTGGGAAGGCGACACTCCCTCCTTACACAGCACTGCTCATCATGCTGCATGGATGGTGGTGAGGCCCCATTTCACAGAAGGGGAAACTGAGGCATAGAGCAATGAGGTCCAAGACATGACTAGCATGTGTGCTGCCTTGCCCTCACTGGCACAAACTCCCATAGCAGCAAACACATGGTAGCACCCAGGGTCCACGCCCAGGGCAGACTCAGGTGGGTTGCAGCCCCTGCCAACGCATTTCACCCCTAGCATCACCTTGGTTGCATTCAAGTTGCAAACCAGCCGTTTCATGCCGCATTGATGCCCCCCATGCCCGGCCTGGAGCAGAGCGAGGATGCAAAGCCCAGGTCTCCTGTTAGGTAGCCTGGCACTGGACTACATTCCCTGCATTTGCTTTGCCCATGGCTCCAACTGAGACTGAGCATGTGTATAAGTGATACTGAGCTGAGCAAGGGGATACATTCTGCTGGGATAAAGACCTTGTCTTCGTCCACTGCGACAGTCCTGATGTTGGCAGGGCAGGGGAGCCTACGTGCAGGTTGATGGCTACTCCAATAAAGCAGTATTTCATGTCGGGGACCCGATGATCCTCAGCTGGGGGTTGCAGGCCTGCAGCTCTGTGTCCAAACCCAGCTCCTCTCCCCCTCCGCCTTCCTGGGGCCCGAACGCCCCCACAGACACTGCTCCCACCTGTCAGCAGGCAGGGGAGAAATGACACACATTACAGCCAAAGCGTCGCTTCCTCTCGGGCAGCACTGAAGCGTTCGCCAGAGCTGCCTTTTCCTCCCACTTCATCTCCGGGTCTTTGAAGAGCCACAAAATTTGGGGTGGGGGCATCACCGCACTGGGGCCAGCTGGGACTTCCAGCTCTGTTGCTCTTTCGGTCTGAGTGACGGGGGGATTCAAACTCCTGGGGGAACCGCCTGGGGCCTGGCTGCTGATCCAGGAGGGGGTTTTGTAGCACACATGGACACACGTGTGCCTGAATGGGTACATGCAAGAGCACACGCATGCACCTATTCTGTTCGTGCTGGTGTGGTGAGCTGCTTCAGAGCAGGCAGGCTTCCTGTGCTTGTGGGTGTCTTTACTTAGTCTCGGTATGCACTGACAAGGTGAGATTCACACCTCCCCAGCACTGGAGAAGTCCTGAAGGGTGGAGGATGGGAAACCACCTCTCCCAGCCCCACTTCTCAGGGCTGGGCCACAGGAGTTGCTGTAGCCCAGAGGACTCCCTGCCTGTAATCCCTGCACCCGCTGGAAGCTGTACACGAGGGGGGTGCTCCCACTCAAGCAGCTCTGTCCTTTGAGTGGGTCCAGATCATAGGATCATTGAAAATGAGGGTGGGAAGGAACCCCAGGAGGTCACATCTAGTCCAACCCTCTGCTCCAAGCAGGACCAGTGCCAAGTACATCATCCCAGCCAAGGCTTTGTCTACCTGGGTCCTAAAAACATCCAAGGATGGAGATGCCACTACTTCTCTGGGCAGCTTGTTCCAGTGCTTCACCACCCCCCTGGTGAGAAAGTTTTCCCTAATATCCAACCTAAATTTCCCTTGCTGCAATTTGAGCCCACTGCTCCTTGTTCTGTCATCAGCCACCATGGAGAACCATCCAGCGCCATCCTCTTTGCAACAAAAAGCTCTAGCCCCGGGGTAAATCAGAGCAGCCTCCAAATGCTCTAACAGCCTGCAACCCTTCTGCATCAGTCCTCAGCTCCACGCAAGCCCCTGCCCAAACCACACTCAGCCTGTACAAGCCAGCAGCAAATTGGCACCCCCCTGTCAAGCTTGCACTTGCCCCCCCAGCCCAGCTCCCGTCACACCCAGCAGCATCCAGATGCTCCCAGCAGAGCCCCACAGTGGGAATTCATTCCCCTTGTCTGTGCTCCAGACCCTGACCTGGCTCAGCTGGTCCGGGAGGGCTTGGTCTGCACCAGCCAGTTGGAACCAGCTCGTTAGGCAAAACGAGCTGCAGACTGGGCCTCTGGGGCCTGTGCCTTCATCAGGCATTCGTCAGGGCTTCGTCTGCCTTTCAAGTGCAGATCTGTATTCTGCTCCCTGCTTGCCAGCCTGGCAGGAGCTCCCCTGAGCCCCCGCGGCGCACGCCGCATTCGTTATGCCTGGGTCATCAAGTCTCCTTGGCAAACGGGGCAGGCTGGGGGCAGCAAGGCCGATGGGTGCTGGGTTTCCATTGTCCCCATACACAAGGGTCCTGCTGCCTTGCCGGTGCCCGGAAGCAGCTGGGTGCTGGGTGCATCGCCCCTGCAGCGGCTCCCTGGGGGAGCAGGACACCTAGTGGCTACACTGGGGAATGACAAGGTGCCACCTGCTCCCTTTTGGGCGCAGTCTGGTCCATAGATTTCATAGATTTCTAGGGCCGGAAGGGACCTGTTATATCATCGAGTCCGTCCCAGCACCTGCTGCTGCCCTCTGCCCTCTGAACCTCCCTCCCACTCCTCCTCTCTGCTCCTAAGGACTCTCCGTCCAGCACCGTTCACCCCTCCCACTCACCTGCTCCCTGACTTCCAGCTGCTGCACATCTGCACCATTCCCACATGCAGCATCTCACCCATTCCCTGCCCCTCATGGGCTGCAGTCCCTCCACTGACTGTCTTCCTGTTTCGGGCACCACAACACACAGGGGATACAGGACATGTTCCATCCGCCGGGCCACACACTGTCCCAGATGTTTCATTCCCTCTCCATGGCCTGCAGGTCTCTGACGGGATGATTACTGAGCTCAGGACCACTTTACTCTCCCCACACAGCTGCAAAGGAGAGAGTCGGAGCTGCAGGATTGCAGTGTCTGGCTGACCTAGGCTGAGACCCACCTGTGGAGCAAGATCTGTAAGAAGGTGATATCAAAGACAAGAAATGCCATTTTCTGGGCCAGACCAGTCTAAGGGGGAGAGCAGAGGCTAAAGGGGAAGGTGAGCAGGGCATGTGCAACTTGCTTGTCTTCTGCTGCAACTTCCAGCGGTCAGAGGTTTAAGAAGGTCTGACTTAGAGGCAGCCTCTTACCTACCACATTCAATACCTACTAACGGTCCTTTTCTCCAAAAACCCATGGGAGTGACTGGGAACAAGAAGCTGAACAGGAGCAAACTGTGCCCTTGTTGCCAAGAAGGCTAACGGCATCCTGGGCTGCATCGGTAGGAGCATTACCACTGCCGGTAGTTCAAGGGAAGTGATTCTTCCCCTCTGTTCAGTATTGGGGAGTCCTGTGTCCTGTTTTGGGCCCCCCCCCACTACAGAAAGGATGTGGATGAGTTGGACAGAGTCCAGCGGAGAGGAATGGAAATGGTTCAGGGGCTGGGGCACAGGACTTGTGAGGAGAGGCTAAGGGAATTAGGTTGATTTAGTCTGAAGAAGAGAAGACTGAGGGGGATTGAATAGCAGCCTTCAGCTCCCTGCAGGGGGGTTGCAAAGAGGATGGAGCTGGGCTGTTCTCAGTTGGGGCAGATGACAGAACAAGGAGCAATGGGCTCCACTTGCAGCAAGGGAGATTTAGATTGGATATTAGGAAAAGCTTTCTCACTAGGAGGGCGGTGAAGCACTGGAACAGGTTCCCCAGAGAGGTGATGGAGTCTCCATCCTTGGAGGTGTTTAAGACCCGGCTAGACAAAGCCCTGGCTGGGATGATGCAGCTGGGGCTGGTCCTGCTTGGAGCAGGGGCTGGACTAGATGTGACCTCCTGAGGTCCCTCCAACCCTCATCGTCTATGATCCTATGAACTGGCCCAATTACCTCTGGGAGTAGATTAAGCCAATAACCCCCACCAGTTTTTGCAGCAACGAATCCACAAGTTAATTACTCGCTGTGTGAAAAAGCTCTCCCTCTGGTCAGGTGTAAGCCAACCGCTCCAGTCACAGTCACAGCTTCCACCCTCAAGTGAAGCAACAAGCAAGGGGAGAAAAAAGCAAAATGTCAAATGTGTTTATTTTATAAAAAAAAAAGAAATTGTACAATTTTAATTCCTCTATTCATGAAAAAATGAAGGTCCTACATTGGTGGCAGCAAGGCCTCGATCCACTGCAAACTGTAAAAACAAGCTTTTTATATATTAAAAAACAATTTTACATTTTACAACTTTCTACACGCATGCACAACAGGTTGGCTCTGTAAAAAAAAGGAGGGGGGGGGGAATGTTCTCCTTAAACTTAAGAGTTGGGGAAAAAGAAAACCAAAGGAGTCTACATTTACAACCTCGCTCCAGCCAAGAGCCGGCTTTGTTTTTTCTTCTTTTTTTGCCGTTAAAAAAAAACAAAAACAACAAAATTCCTACCCCCGCAAACGTGACAGAAAGGAGCACATGGAGTCCGGGACTGAGCCAGGAGCAGTGTTGGCAAAAACAACCCCCCAGGGGCTTGGAGAAGGAGAGCACAAAAAGGCAGGTGGGATGGTATCAAGGTGTAAGTGGTGGAGGACAGATGTGGGCATGCAGCATCCTCTGCAAGCCAGAGGTTTGGCTTGCTCTTGGGATCTGGGATTTGGCAGGGCACGGTGCAGGGGGTGGCTGTCCCACAGCTGCAAGGTGCAAAGCCTCTGAGGTTGCGGTCAGACCCAGCGGCTTCAAGCAGCGAGGTGACCTGGGGTAGGAAGGGGGTGAAATCGGTGTGGGTACAAAGGCTGGACCCTTAGCTGGGGTTAATGGAGGTGCCCTACCCCAGGGACATGGCAGGGCACTAACGGAGGTGCCCACAAATGGAGATGTCCTACCCCAAAGACATGGTAGCGCACTAACGGAGATGCCCACTAACAGAGATGCCCTACCCCAGGGACATGGTGCTACAAAGGGTAAGAGTTAGAGAAGCTCCCTGAAGTCCTCACTATTGCTACAGGCTTCACACGGAAGAAGCCCAGAGACCGCAGTGATGGGCAGCAACGTACCGCCCTGTGGTGGGGACAGACAGGCATTGACAGGGTTGGCAGCTACAGCCTGGAGGGCTCTTAGCCGGCTTCTCCAGGAGGTCACACAAGTGGAAACCCCCTCACAACAGTGTCAAGGGGGACAGGGAGGGGATCTAGTCTTAAAACTAAAAAGAACAAGAAGCTTAAACATCACAGTCCTGACTTCCGAGGGCAAACCACTGCCACCCTCTCACCCCCCTCCTGGAAAATCACAGTCCTCAAATCCTTGCAGTGCTTCAAAAACCCGACAGACAGAAACAAAATCACAGTGAGGAAACCTGGCAGGTCCTACCGAAAACCCCCCCCACACCGGGACGACACACGTGAGCACCTCGCACAGCACAGACGGCAGCACAATGACAGCCCCCCCACCCTCCCCGCGGCCCAGCCGGCGCGAAGAACCCCGTAGAAAACGCGTGAGGTATTTGCAACCCTAGAGAGAGGGATGCCGCGGCCAGGTCCGAGAGCAGAAACGACCAGAGAGAGGACCCCCACCTGTCCGGGGAGAGCCCATCGTAATGTTTGCCCGGCTGTGCTGGGGTGGGCAGAGGGCAGTGCCCACTCTGCTCCCACCCCGGTGCAGACCATGGCATAGGCACAATTCATACAGGCCCATGGGCAGGGGGGTCCCATCGGAGTGATGGGCTGGGACGACGACTACACTGCGGGGACAACCAGAGATGCACACACAAGCAGGGGCCTGGCCCAGGGCACGACACGGACAGCGAGTGACTGAGCCTGTTCTCTGGAGAAAAAATCAAGGGGGATGGGGTGGGGAGGGGGAAACCTTCGGGTCCTCAAGGCAGTAGAGAGAGAGGTCTCAGCTACAGACAGGAGCAAGCAGGGGCTTGGGTGCCACTATCGCCAGCTACATGCCTGCACAGACCGGGGACTGGATGCCTGGAGAGCCCTTTGCATTGCTCATAGCTGATGCCTGCATGAAAGCCCTTTTCTGGTGCTGGGATCCATGCAAAAGGGGCTTGGCCGAGAGGAAGAATCAAACCAGGACATCGAAGGGGGACGGGACAGGCTTGGGGGTGGCAGTCACTGCTTAGAAGACACAGATCAGGTGTTGGATGGGGGTGAAGAGGGAGAGTTACCACTTAAAACCTCTTACTCTTCAAAAACCAGTTCTGTGTTGTTGCTGCTGCTATGGGAAGCCTCGCGGGAGATCTTTCTGCACCAGGCTTCAGCAGGAGGGCTGGCAGGGTGGTTTCTTCCTGCCTGTGGTGGGCCGGGGGAAGTTGGCATAGCTGCCGTGGCATTTCAGAGGTGCTGGCCAGCTTCCCGCAGCTTCCAATGAGGGCATCGCTAGCCCCAAATCCCAAACCTCCGGGGAGGCTGTGAAAGGCCAGAGATGGGACAGTCCCGAGAGGAACGGAGCCCGGGCACTTGGAGATGCTGGTGAGAAAGTTCACGGAAGTAGCCCTTGAAATCTGGCACTAAACGCGGGGTCCTGGCTTGGCTGAGATGCTGCCCGCACCCCCGGGGAGATTGCTACAAGAATCTGGGTTTGGGAGGGAGTGGGGATGGGGGAACGGAGAAAGGCTCTGAGCCCCAAGTGGAGACGACGAGAGACAGAGGGGTCACGGCGAGGCCTTGGGGAGGCAACGGGCTCGCGTGCTGGTTGGAGGCGCTTCCCCTGACGCTCACCGGGGACCGTGGCAAAGGGTCCGGGGCACATCCTGCCCCTCTCCCCCCACCCCATGCCCTTTTCAGTTCACACTGAGGTCTCTGACTGCAGCCTCATGACAAACTTGTGTGACTTGGGGTCCACAAACTCCTCGGAGAGCTTGAAGAAGGGGATCTTCTTGGTGCTCACCACCAGGCTGAAGTCATGGCGCTTGAGAAGGAAGACCACACCGTCCTTCAGGCCATTGGTCACGGGCTCCTCGCTGACCAGAGTCCACTGCTTGGCCAGCCAGCGGTCCTTGTGGTACTGGATGGTGGGCCCAGCGCTCAGGTACCGCTCCAGGAAGGCCTGGGGGAAAGAGAGGAGATGGAGGCTGGTCTCAGCAGGGGCATGGCCTAATGGCCATGAGAACAAGCCAGCTCCAGCCACAGAAATGCCCACCTGGCTACAGCAGTGGCTCAGAAGCCACCCTCGGTGACTGGGCCTGCTGCCCTCAGCCTTCCCCACAGCCGGAAATGCAAACCCAGATGCCAGAGGGGACCTTTCTCCAAGGAATGGGGTACATGGCAGCTCCCAGAGCACGCAGCAGGCCCTTGGTGGAAGAGCTGGGGAAGGTGCTAGGAGCCTGGCCCCCATCATGAGGTCTCCGTGCCTGCTAATCCACCTGCTATCCCGAAGCCTGCACCAGAGGTTGCAACGCTCTGCAGAGATGGATCCTGCAGGGCGTAACAATCCAGCACCCAGCTCTGCGGGAGGCCTCTTCTGGCTAGGAAAGTCCCTGGCAATGGGCCAAGCAAGCAGGGAGAAGTGCCGACTGCTATACGGCAGGAGGAGCCTTTTCCCCGCAGCCCCCTTGTACCTTGGGAGTCATGTCATGGGTGATGCAGAACTCCAGGTGCTGCAGGATGCTCTCCATGGTGTGGTAGGGCTGCTGCTTGGTAGTGCGCAGGTACTTCTGCATAGCGCGGGCCATGGAGGCGAAGATGGCCTGGGCTGCTTCCCGCGGGTCCATGATCTCTCGCGGGTTCTTCTGGTCCTCCTCTTGCAGCCGCTTGATGTGGGTGAAGGCTTCCTCCACAGCCACCACCAACCTGTGGAGGGAAGGGATCCCCAGGATGGCACCATGACCTGGCCAGCTCGTCCCACAGGAGACATAGGCACGGATGCCGGCTGCCCCGGTGGAGAGCTGCAGGGCACCACAGGGCCCTCACTGCCATCCCTGGTGGCCTGCCCCCACCTCCCATACCTGGCGCGCCGCTTTCGCACCCGCCGCTCGTGCTCTGCCTCTTCGTAGTAGTACTCGTTGTGGCTGTTGTCACGCCGTCGGGCGGCTGCGGCGATCACAGCCCGTGACTGGCCCGTGGAGTTGTTTGTTGAATTCTCTGCAATGGGAGCAAAGGGTTAAGTCCAGGGGTGTGGTCTTGCAGCCAGAGTCCACATTTCCCAACCCTGGCCATGATGCAGCTCTCTGCAGTCATGGTGTAGACATGACCTGGGACCCCTACCCTACCTAGGGTGCCTGTTAACACGGCCACATGCACAAGCTGGTGCAGCCAGTGACCCATGCGCGGTGCACAGAGGGTAAAGGCAAGGTATCAGCACTGGGGACGGCAAATGCATTGGGATACTCAGTGGTTGCTCAGAGAAAGAGGACAATCCAGCAGGAAAGGCAGTAGCGAAGATGCCTTCACCAGGAGCAGGGGCATGGGATCATTGAAAATATATTAAAGACCTTTTCCAGCAGCAGGACATTGGCTGCTGCAGCCCCCTTGCTTTCCCTGGGGCAAATTCAGGTGTGACACTTGTGCTGTGTCAGGGTTGATGGTAGTTTTACTAAGAGCTTAGATGATGGATGGTTTAGACAGGGCTGATCCTGCCTCAGGCAGGGGGTTGGACCAGATGGGACCTCAGAAAGTCCCTCTAGCCCCATGGCTCTGTGATTTCTAAGATGCTGTCTGGACAGAAAGGGATATTAAAAAATAAACCAAGCTCCCGCGCCCCTGTGCTGAGGCTGGAAGGGATGGGAGAGCCATCTATAAAGACAACAGGTGGGTTTATTCCTTCTGATAACTCAGCTCAGACCCCAAGCACCCAACACAGTTTCACAAGAGTACTTGGTCCTTCTACTGGTATAAAATCGGAGCAAATACATAGCCAACAGCCCTGTGCTGCTGTAAACCCTGGGGGGAATTACCCAGGGGGAAATCAGGTATAGCTCTACCCTGGAATAAATGTTGTCTGTGCAGGATGGCTGTTAGCTCAAGGCAAATGAGTTGTTACCTATTCCCCCTCCACTTTAGGGTATGGCATTGCACACAGCCACCCTGGGAGAGCAGATTGTGTGTCTGCTCCAGACCCCAGGGTGACCCTAACTCTAACCCTAATCTCCAAGGTACCAAAGCAAATGGAAATCACAGGAGCAGGTGGTGCCTCCAGGCCGGCAGGTCTGTGCAGCGACGGCAGGGCTGGGATGGGTTAGGATAGAAAGCAAGGGGTGATAGGGACACCGTCAACACAGAGAGAACAGACAGCGACGGGTGGGGAGAGATGAGAAGCCACGAGCTCACCCTCGCCGAGGGAATACACCTTGAACCCGGACATTTTCTTGGACAGGACGGATTTTGGCAGGTTGAGGAGGGCGGGGTTGTAGACGGGGAAATCATGGTAATAGTTCTCCAGGATCCACACGGCCACTCGCTGGATGCTGCGGAGAGACCCAGCCGGGGCCAGGGGGGCAGGGACACAAAACAACTGGTTAGAGCCATGCGGCGGGGCGCACAGAGGAGGACACGAGAGGGAAGTGGCGGCGCGCTGGACCTGGCGACCCCATGCTTGGCACTGCGGGGCCTCTCTGGACAGCCCTCCCCAAGGACATGTCAGTGGCACTGCCTTGGGTGCCCTACTGCTGCCCCCTCCCAGCTGCCACAGTACAGACATGGAGCCTGGAGGGACGCCTCCCCAGCCCCAGCCCCCCAGAGACTCGGCAGGGACCTGCTGCATCCTGCCTGCAGCTGCAGAGTTGTCCAGCAGGGAGCAGCAGCACACATGTACACATGCTGGCTGGGCTGTGTTACACATACACATGCACACTCATGCATGCAATCATGCACACATACACACCTGTGCACACACACGTGTGTACACAGAGATCTATGAAATCTATGAAATCTAGTAAAATGCAGAGGGCAGCATTTTACACACACATGCACATGTGCGCACACACACACATGCATACACACACATGATCCTGTGCAGCAGAGGCTGGCAGCATGTGTGAACACCAATGCAGGCACACGCACAGAGAGACAATCCCACGCAGCAGAGGTTTAGTGGTAAGCTTGAACATGTGTGCACACAGGTGTGTAAATACACATGGACAGCCTCACATGTGTACAGAGGAACAATCCAATACTGCAAAGACAGGTAGCGCATGCAAACAAACGTGCACATGCATACACCCGCATGCACAGAGCAGTAATCCCATGCTGCAGAGACTAGTAGTGCAAGCAAACACACATGCACATACATACACACAGAGCAACGATCCCATGCTGCCAAGGCTAGTAGCACATGCAAACACACAAGCACATACATACACACAGAGCAATGATTCCATGCTGCCAAGGCTAGTAGCACATGCAAACACACATGCACATGCACGCACACAGAAATGATTCCATGCTGCAGGGGCTAGTAGCACATGCAAACACATGTGCATGTGCATGCACACAGAGCAACAATCCCATGCTGCAGGGGCTAGTAGCACATGCAAACACACATGCACTTGCATGCACACACAGCCACGATCCCATGCTGCAGGGGCTGGCAGTGCACGTGAGCACATGTGCTCATGCACGTGCCCACACACGCAGCATTTCCCTCTGTGAGACATGAATCCCCACGCCCCGTGGCTTCCCCTCACCTGAGGTGGCCGACGTTGTAGAAGCGGCTGGCCCCGTCGGTGGAGCGCACCACCTTGAGCGTGAACTGGGGCTGAAGCTGGCGCAGCTCCAGCAGCACCACAGCCAGGTAGTGGACAAAGAGCAGGGCATCCACCAGTGACACGGCGTACTGCACGATGCCCTGGTAGTCACGGTCCCGTGAGTCTAGGATGCGCACGCCGTAGAAGAGCCAGTAGGAGACAACCAGCAGGAAGACGAGCACCATCAGCAGGGCCCGGAAGACAAAGACGCGGGGGAAGAAAGCCTTGGGGCGCCGGAAGAAGAGGGCCCAACTGCCCAGCAGCAGGATGAGCAGCTTGAAGGCCACGGAGATGAAGAGCCCCTCGCAAGGCGTGCCGCAGGGCTCCAGCTCCTCCCGCCACAGCAGCTGGGGCAGCAGCATGAAGGCCAGCGGGGTGAGGAAGGACAGCAGCGCCAGCGCCCCGCCCAGTGAGACGCCCAGGTGGCGCGAGCAGTCCAGGTGGGCGCTGTCCTCCATGTCCTTGGTGATGCGCGTGATGTCATCGTGCGAGATGCTGTGCTCCGATGTCCCCGTCACCACCGTTGTAGTCTCGCCCCAGTTGTCATCCTGTGGGGAAGGAGGAAAGGGTTAATGACCCCGGGTTTTGTAAGCGGTGGCAAGTGGGGTCAGACCCACCGTCCTGCCCAGCTACCCACTACCACCACCTGGCCTGGGTGCAGCTGGCCTTGCCCGGGTCCCTGAATCCAACCCAGACCTGACCCGCAGGCTCTCCATTTTCATCGCCAAGCCCTATCCACAGAGGCCAGGATCACTGTTCCCATTCCACAGAGAGTGAAACTGAGGCACAAAGTGGCTAAGCAACTTGCCTCAGGTCAACCAGCAGGGCAGTGGCCAAGCAGGAATGGGACGCAGGAGTCCAGGCCCTCTGTTTTGTTCTGGGCACCAGGTGCAATCCCTTAGGATTCAAGGCAGCATGAGCACATTTGGCCCCATGCCCCCCCTTCCTTGGTGATGCCCCTGCCAACCCGACCCTGGGCAGAACAGAGCCCGCACGTTGCCCTGTGATGCAGCTCTGGAGCTGTCCAGGGACTATCCAAGCTCACCAGGAGCCAGAGAGATAGCACCACCGCTCTGTTCTCCCTCCTGATGGCCCTTGGAGCCAGGCTTGAGGGCCCACACCAGCCCAGGACTGGGTGCCTGCTAGCACGAGAGATGCCTGGAAACCTCAGCTCCCGCCAGCCCTGGCAAACTGACTTGCCGCCAGCTTTCTTCCTCCAGGATCTGGTTTATTTTCTCCTCGTGAAACGCCAGGAACTGTCACACAACGGGCAACGGATACCAGATAAGCAGCCAGGCTCGGCACCCCAGACCTGCTCCTGAGCCAGGCAGAGCCGAGGCAAGGTGCGGCAGGGCCTCTCCAAGGTATTCGGCAATGCCACGCAAGGTGAACTGCAAGATGATTTTTTCATGGAGCCCCCAGCCCTCCAAGAGGCTTTGTGAGATTGGGTCTAGCAGGCAGCAGGCTGCAGCCGTTCATGCGAGGCATTACGCACACGTAGGCATGGGTTGAAGAGCCCCAGGGAGAGTGCTCCCTCCCTCCCCTTCAGCCCCTTCTCACCCTCTCATCCCCTCGGGTCGACTCGTTGTCCAGGAGGGGCTCGCCGGGGGCCTGGATGGTCACTGACTTGTCGCCGCGGCTCCCATCTCGGCTTTTGGAGCGGTGCCGGTCCCGTCGGTCTCTGGGGGAGAGAGAAGACCCCACATGGAGTGAAGAGGGAGCTACCAGACCAGCTCAGCTAGGGCAGGGGGTGGATGTCAGCAGGAACAAGCTGCATACTCTCCATGGATGCCCATGGCAAGACCTCAGGTAATGGGGGGCCCTGCCATTGCCACCCCCTTGCAGTGGGTATTGCCATGAAAGCAAAGCTCTGTGTGCATGTGTTGGGGGTCTCTGGGCACATCCACTTCCCTTCCCCAGGTACCCCCAGACGATGCCAGGAACCCTGCTCCTTGCTCCTCAAGGACTGGTGAAGGGTTGGAGCAAAGGGGCTAACCCCATGAACATCTGGGGTGCTTCATTCAAGGACACACATGATGAGGAGAGATGAGGAGACCCCTCCTGAGGCACTACCAGAGATGTGCAGGGACCTTCCCACCCCTCATGCCTCTCTTCTTCTCCAGGGGATCTCTCCCAACCCCGAAGAGCATGCCTAGATCAATCCCCGTCCACAATCCAACCTCCCGCCCTGGCCTCACCGATGCTTGCGGGAGCTCCGTGAATGCCCCGACTTGTAGGAGTAGCCCGAGTACTGTGACTCGTTGTCCATGTTGTCGGAGCGCCGCGCCTTGTAGCGCTCCACGTTGACGGACTTGGCCCGTCCGGGCCCGGGGACGGCCGCCAAGGCGGCCGCGGCCTCCTTGAGAGCGGGCTTCTTCAGGCCCAGGGGCGCCTTCAGGAAGTCGACTTTCACCCGGAGGGACTCTATTTTGATCAGCTGGCGGGGCTCCTCTCAGAAGAAAATGATGCCCTGCTGCAGGGGGAGAGACGGGGAGGGGTGCAATTAGACCCACGGAAGCAGCTGCAACCCACCTAACCCCAATGCACCCCAAAGCATGTGCATTGCTATTTTCCCCAGTTAAACTCCCCCCAGCACTCCGGTCTCTGCCAGCATGGTCAGAGAGGCATGCTCTTGCCCAGAGCCCGTGCATTCAGGGGGACGATGACTTTCTTCTCAAATGCTACAGAGAGGGGGAAGGTTGTTCCCATCATTTCCCCCATTGGAGCCAACTGCCATGGCAAGGATGGTGCTTTCCATCCCTGCCATGCTCAGTTGCACCCAGCACTTGCTTTGCTGTGTGTTTGTACAGCCCCTAGCACATCTGGGGGTGGCAATCTCCAGGCAAAATGATGCATTTTTAACAGCTGGAAATAGCCTAGAAAGTTCATGGCTCCAAGCAGCCAGCTCAGAGGAGCAGCTGGGCACAAAAGGGAGGGCTCAGGGCAGCACAGATGCCACCTCCTCCCGCGGATGAGCAGACTTGCCACCCCCCCGATTCAGGGGCAAGCAGCATCCTTTACACCCCAGTCCTGCTTCCCTCGATGCCCCCCATCTTCCCTGCAGGAGTAAGCACTGTTCAGCCCCAGAGCCACAAACCCTGCTGCACCCAGTGCCCGGTGACACCCCCTGCCCTCGCCATGCAGGGTGCACCATGGGCAAGAGACGGCCGGGGTCGGGGTGGGCCCAATGCAACGTGGCGTGTTACCACGGAAATGCCATTTCCAGAAAAGAAAACCCAAATGTCTTTTGGCCTCTTCCAAGGCCCCCCTGCCTCCGGGAGGGGGCCGGGGTGGGGTGGGCATCCTTTTGTCCATGATGCTGGATTCTCTCACATTTATCACTATGGAAACAAAAGCCCCCCCACCCCGGTTGTCTAGGAGATGGCAACAAGGCCTGGGAGCGCGAAGAAACACAAGCAGAAAGAGAAAGCCCCCCCCTTTGCAGCCCCCCTCATCTCTGGGTTTGGTCTGAAAGGAAGGATCGGATTTCTGCCGGGAACAATACGGGACCGGGCCGGGGCGGGCGGGCAAGCAGCCCTCCCTGGGCAGGGGGCCGGGCGCGCTTTGTCCCTGGCCTATTCATTAGCGCCATTAGGAGATTTACACCGGGCTGCGTTCCCTGCTGCTCTGCTCCCAGCAGCCAGCCGGAGCGGGGAGGGGACGGCCCCGCCAGCGGCCTGTGGCCCAGCCGGCCCCTCTGTGCAGAGCGCCCGGGCAGGCCCTCCGTCCACCGCCAGCTCCCAGCCGTGTGCATGCATGCGTGTGTGTATCAGTGCATGCCCCCACCCATGCACAGCTGCACACACACAGCCTCATGTGGACACAGCCACCCCCCCACATTGCACACGCAGGCTCCCTCTTTGCACTGTCCGGGTCATGCCTAGAGGCACACCCCACCCAAGCACTTGAACCTCCCGATCCCACGTTCCCCCTCGTCACCCCTTTGCACACGGTTCCCCACACGGTAGTACCATGCACATTTACGTGCCTTCTGGCATGCTCACGTTTGCCAACACGCATGTGCAACTGTGCATTTTCTCTCGCCTGCCCTAGTGCAAACTAAACTCAATCCTGCCACCTGTTACATGTTGCTATGGGATCTGTGACCTTCACCCTGCTGAGAGTCCAAGACTGGCCTAGAGGGAAGGAAGAGGTGACCTCCCTGCTCCGCACGCCCGGAAACCAGGAGTCCTGGCCTCATGTCCTGCACGCATGGTGGGAACTCACCGACTCAGCGCAGGAGGGAGCGGGGGCAGCAGCGGTGATGCAGAAGGCCTGGTTCCTCCCTGGCGAATCAGTCACCAAGACCTCTGTGCATCCTGTGCTCTTGGTGACAACTGGCAGCCAGATCCTGATGGGTGCAGCAGGCGACAGGCATCTGGAGCAGCTTAGGCGTGGGGCATCTGCTCAGGCACAGGGCATCTGCTCTGGGTGCCCACGGGGAAGCTGCAGAGGGAGAAAGGAGATGAGTGCACGAGGTCTCCTGCTGCAGCCGGCGCAGTGCTGGGGTGTCCAGGAAGGGTCCCAGGGCTCAAGAGGGTAGATCGTGCCAGCACCCTCCTCCCCAACCCCAGCCCAGCTCCACTGAAACCCATCAGCCACATCGCAACACAGGCCACCAACCCACCAGTGCATGGCCAGACCCTCGGACAATGACACAAGACAGGGGCTTTGAATGGGCAGTGGCGCCCGGGGTCTAGAACAAAAGCCTCCAGCCCAGGACCAACCCCGAGACCATCCAGCCCGGTCTTTCTGATTAGCTTGTAGCATTGATCAAGCCAAAAGACCTCCTGCTCCAGCCAGCCCCTCAGAGGAATGCCAGCCTCTGCCAACGCTCCGAGCCAAAGCACACATCTTTTCTTTTTAATTCTGTTTCTAGGCCAAATCCGGTCCAAATTAAGTTCTACATTTCAAGTGAGCAGAGCTCCATCATTCAAGTGTGTGGTGCTACCACCGTCCAGTCTCCTCCCTCCCAGACTCTCCACCTTGGGGCTTCAGATGCTCCCAAATCCATGGATGTACTTACACGCAAGCTCCAAGCCCGGAGGCTTTGGGGCTCAGATGCCTCCCAGTCTCACGTGCCCCGAGTCAGAAGGCGCAAGATAGAGGGAAAGCTCGAATGCAAACCCCCCATCATCATCAACTGTGTAGCCGATGTCCTCACATTGGAGGCATTGTAGACTCTCGCCTGCCACAGCACAAGGGACAGGCCTTTACCCTCTAACATTGGGTCATTCAAGGCCAAGAAGATCACGGCATCTCCCATCCTGCACCCTTGCGCCTGAAGCAGACCGGCTCGGACACCTCCATCCCCACCAGTGCCATTTCCCCCTGAGCTTTCCAGGCCGAAAAAAACAGCTCTGTTTAAAATGTTTCTAAAACGCACATTTTTAAATGGGACCAAACTTCACGTGCCAATCTTTTGTGTGGGTCTCAAAACAGCCCTCCCTATTTTTTGACAGGGATTTTCCAGGGTGAGCAGAGGGGAGAAAAAGCTCAATCAACAGGATTTTCCCTTTGAGTCCTCTGTTTTGCAGCCAGCCTTGCTCATTGTGTAGGTTTTGCTACGTGCAAATGCAGTGTTGCTTTAATTACCCGGGTACAGCCAAGGCAGGATGCACCCCCAGAGATGGAGCCACGTACACAGGTACAAAGGTGCTGGCGATGCTGTAGCTGCTTTATTGACCCCAAGAACAAGGACGTTTGGATGTGGAGAGGTGCAAAGAAGCTGTTATTTCTGCTCTTCTGCATCCAGAGTCTCCACGGCATTGGGCACTGCATAGACCCGGCAAGGCCTCTGCCCTGGGAATCCTATTCAAGGCAAGGGCAGGGGACCATCCCTGTTTCAGGGAGAGACACAGAGGTGGGACAAGGACCCATGTAAGAACAGCCCTCCCTGAGCTCAGAGTTGGCTCCTCCACTGTCTCCGCTGTGCATTTCGCAGGGCCGGGGTGGGAGACAGCAGTGAGCTTCACAGCACCCGAGGCAGCGAGTGGCAGCCAGGCAGCGTGAGAACCTGGCAGCCTCACGTCACAGCAGAACCGGGACTGTCTATTCAGCGTATCCCCCAATCCTTTGGGGAAGGGAGCAGACACAGGCGGGCACCAGGCCTGTCCCTGCTCCGGCACATGGGGGAAAAGTCCCTCCCTTTCTGCCCCATGGAGGTCACCACCCCATGGCTGGGCTCTGCTATTCTGGATGCTGCAATGTAGTGGAGGGAATCACCCAGCTCACAAAGGGAGATAACAATTTGCGCTGATCTCAAAGCACCTGTTGCATGGTGGAAGGGCCTGCCAGTGGTAATTCCTGGCCTCTCAAGGCTCCCCACTGAGTGCAAAGGGTGCTCAGGTATGCAAGGGCATCTGCAAAGACCTGGCCGGGATGCTTTCAGGCTGGGCACTGGGATCTCTGCATCTCACCACCTCTGAGATGAGTTCTGACAGGTCTCAGCCCAGCTTGTGCCAGAGGGGTGCCTGCATCTCACATGTTCCTAGCTCTTTTGCTGGCCTCTCTTGCTGAGGACATCAGGGCATGGGGGACCTCTCAAGGGGGCTTGCTAGGTTTAACCAGAGGATATGGGGCTTGTTACCCGTGTCCCGGGGCTGTCCCCCTGGTCTGCAACACAGCACGACACCCAGCAAAACTCCAAGGGGGGCATAAGCTACTCCCAGGGCAGAGGGGTTTGCTCCATTAAGACACGTCTGCAGAAGTGAAGTGAAGCATTGCTGCCCCCCTCACCAGCCAAACCAAGCTGGCTTCGCCCCCCAGCCTCCCCACTGCTACCGTCTTGGTTGCAAGGTGGGTTACCCAGAGGTCAGTCCTGAGGGAGTCGGCAGCCCTGGATATTGAGAGGGGGCATCATCTCTCAGCTTGCAAACTGGCCCCCTGCTGTGAGTCTCCCCCTGCGCGTTCACATGTCCCAGCGAGCCTGCCCTCTTCAAGCCAAGAAAGAGCAGCTGGGAGACAAGCTTACCATGGCACACTGACCACCAGGATCGAACCTACAGCACTGAGCTCAAGTGGGGACCCCCCGGGGTTCACCGGGACCAGGCTCTGGCTGTCTACAACAGGAAGATGCGAGCACGCACGCAAAGCCGTGGCATCTCTGTTACATGCAGCAGATGTGTGTGGTTTTGCAGGTCAGGCTCCCAGCAGAAGGGAAATCAATTATGTGGAGCCGGGGTCTGCTTGGAGTGCAAACCGGCACTGCCACCTTATGCAAGCTGGTCCTGGGACAGAGGCACACAGCAGCACGCAGCTTCTCCCAGGGACCGACGCCAGGGCCCATCCCCAGAATGGGCTCTGAACACAGGCAAGCTTTTTTGCGGCTCAGGGCCTGGAGAAACAAAGCCAACCCTATGGCACGGCCTGTCTGCCTGAGACTGAACACTTGCTCGCACGCAGAGAAAAGCAGCTAGGGAGACACAGTGCCACCTCCAAGTGAGGGGTGGTTACAATGGCACCCGCCACTTTGCAACCACATAGCCCTGAGCTCCTCCCAAAAAACCTCCGACAAACACAAGGGCAGATTTCAAGAGCGACAAAAGATCTGGGGTCTCCTCCAAGAGGCCCAATCTTCTGAGCCAGGGCACCCCCAAGCTGAAGGCCCTGATCTAGGAGCACAGGGGGCCAGGGTGGCATCGATGGCCACACTAGAGCTCTGGCCTCAGGCCTAAGAGAGCCAGCAGAGCTGCTTTGGGAGGCAGCAAGGGCGGCTGCAGCCGCTCCCAACCCCAGAGCTGCAAACAAGGGAGCAAAGCCAACTGCTGGGCAAGGAGGGGCAGGGGTGGCAGGGGGGCGGAGACCAATCCATCAGCCCCTGCCAGTTCTGTTTGCAAACAAAGCAGCCAGCTGGCAATTTCCTTCCCGACATGTCCTCCCTGCACCTGCCCTGCTAGGCCATGGAGTTTCCTGGGGTAATAATGTAATAATGCAAGAGGAAGGCAGGGGCTGCTGGGCTCCGGGGCTCTGCCCAGCACCCTCTCAGGGGTTGTGTCTACACATGCATTTACACTGGCTTAAATTTACTGCGCAGTAAGTTATTACGCAGTAAGCAGGAATAGGCCGGCGTCTACATGTGCAGGCATTAAAGAACATTAACCCTGTGTGGACTGATTTGGGACTAAAGTTAGTCCCAAGTCAGTCTGCTCACACAATGTTACTGAGCAGTAAGGCACCTACACGTGTGTTACTGCACAGTAACTAATCAGGCGTAAATTTGATACCTGTATGATGCAGGTATCAAATTTATGCTCAAGTTGGTGTAAGTCGCTATATTTGCTGCACAGTACTGGTGTGCAAGTGTAGACATGTGCCCGCCTGCGCAGTAATTTTGGTGACTTTGCAGTAAATGCACACATGTAGACGTGCCCAGGGAGGGGTCAGGCAGCTGTGAAGCTCCTAGCAGCTTCGGACTGGGGAACGCCGCGCACAAGGCAATCTCTTTTCCTTTCGATTTGAATTTAAAAGCCTCGGGGTGGCCAGTGCAAGAGTGCGGGGCTCGGGGCTGCATGGCCTGCAGCCCAGCTGTGCCCTCCCATGGCAGGGAAGCGCCCTGGATAAAACAGCTTGATTTTCCAAAGAAGACATGCTGGAAGCAATCTGGGGCTGGGGTCCTCTCTCTACAGCTGGGCAGAGCCTGGTCTAGCCTGGTGGGTCACGCAAATAATGACCAGACGCAGGCAGGCCTGGCTTGGCCTAGAAACCCACACAATGGGTTTTATTTAGTAAGGCCTCCCTCCCCCCTCCAGCCTAATTAACATCAGAGCTTGCAAGGAGCCGGGCATGACCTCAGCACGCCGGCATCCGGGGCAGCACAGGCCCAGCCATCACCGAGTGGGACCTGCTGACCCGCCCCCCACCCCAGGGGCAAGGCTGTGCCCACCCCCCCAGGCACTGAGCCCAGGCCCTGGTTGTAAATCTGGATATGTGGAAACTCCTCCCAGGATCCAGCTGGAGGCGGGATGTTTTTGGCACTGCACGGTGGTTCATTGATGCCGACAGGAACAGGGGAAGCCGACACGTGTGCTGCAGCTTTGTGGGAACCGCATCACAGCAGGTCCCTTGGAGGAGGCTGGGACACTGGCAGTGCCCACGGGTGCATCCCGTTCTCCCCACCTGCTGCACTGACAAGAACCGGGGGCTTTCTGCCCCCGGCATCAGGTCAGCGCCTCCGTGAATCCAGACTCCTTAAATAAGCATCAGAGAGAAATCACAGCATTGCAATGGGGAGGTGAGATGATGCAGGAGCTGCTTTGGGACCCACCTCCCCACCAGCCAAGTGGAGCCAGGAAGAGAGAGCTGATCCCAGCAAGGAGAAGGCACCTGCAAGGATTTTGCAAAGCGCCTGCAAGGATCCAGCTTTCCAGCAAGGAGGAAGAGCAGGAAGGAGGACTCTCCGCTGGAAAGGAGGGTGTAACTCACACCCACTTCTCAGGCCCCTTCCCCTGCCCAAGTGGCTCTGGTCTCTTTGTGTCAAGGAGGAGCCAGCTGGTGTTTCTTGCCAAGATACAATAGTGTGTTTCCTCCTCTAGGAAGCACTCGAGCTGTTTCTCAAAGGATTATCCTGCTCAGGGGGTCAGTCGGGAAGTGCTCGGCCAGGCGGCCTGGGAAAGGCCGTGGGATGCGGATGCAGGGATGGCACGGGGCTGGGAGGCAGGAGGAGCTGGGTGCAACGCTTCTTCCCATCCCCTCTTGCCCCTTGTCTGCTCAAAGCCAATTGTGGGGCTACAGTGGTCTCCTCAATTCATGTCCTGAACCCTGGGAGCCAGGACTGTCTCCCTTGGGCATGCACCACAGCAAATTGATACCAGGCCCCATTATATGCCGCAGCCACCAGTTATTCAAGCCAGGATTTCCCAAGGGCCAAGGTGCCTGGATCTCCATGAATCTGGGGCCTTTGCTCCCTCAGAAACCCCAGTCAGGGTGTCCTGTGCCCCAGCAGGCAAATACCACCAGCTCAATCCCATAAACTGGGGATGGAGGGTGGTTTTGGGGGGAGGGATAAGGCAAGCTGCATTCTCATCTGAGTGACGCCATTCAGGAAGGACCACACGTGACCATAACCACAGCATCCCAGTAAGTGCATTTACCCTAACAGCCAGCCCCAGAAAGCAGGGATGTGCTTCTCTCTCCATGAGACAGATGGGGAAACTGAGGCAGGAAGCCACCATGTGCCAGGCGGGCTGCACGGGGCAAAGCAGGGAGCCAAACCCCAGTTTCTTAAGGCCCTAACCATTGGCCTCTCCTCCCTCCCAGTCTAGTGACCAGCAGCTCCTGAGGTATGTAGGTCTTTGGTAGGGGCCGGGGGTAAGAGCAAAGGATCTTGTCTGGGGATCCCTGTGCAGAGCATCTGACAAGGGCTTTTCAGGAACAGGCGCCCAGTCCACCTGGAGCAAGAGGCCCCTGCTGAAGCTGATCCATTGATCAACAAACAGGTCTTGACAAAAGGAGGGAGCCCATGGGTGCTGCCTCCACCCCAACCCCAGGGCCTGGGAGCTGAACTAGGAGAAAGTGGGGTGGAGGAAAGAGGGGGTGTGCATGGGATACAGAGGCTGGGATGTGCCCAATGCTGCAGCCACACTGAGGGCCGAGCTCCAGCGCCCGTAGATCCAAGCCACAGCCTGCTGCAAGGCCATGCAGACCCCATTCAACTATGCACATGCATGCACCCACCGTGATGAGCTGCAAGGGTGCTGAGATTGCCTGCACCTACCAGGCGGGCGCTGGGATTCAGCTCCAGCCCAGCAATCCCAGGAGAGATGGGATGAGGGGGAGGCCAGACCCCCTCCAGCCCTTTCCAGGTAAGACCAGTGGGAACTAGGTCACAGAGTAGCTTGCCCCTACCCTGGGAAGCAGCGTCCTCACCCCCTCGACAGCTGAGACGCTGGGAAGAGGCCACCAAGGCAATCTGCCGAGCAGCTATTGTTTGCAAGCTCCCTCCTCCAAGTGCAAACACTGACATTTTCTTCCCCACCCCCTGGGTCTCCTCCGGGGAGCTGAGCTCAGTGCTTGAAGGAGTTCAGGAAGAAGACAGGGCTCATACCGCAGCCAATATGGGGGGAGACTTCACACACCCTCACACAAGCCAGCTTTCAGGGTGCAATCCAGAGAGCATGGCTTTGAAACCAAGCCCCCAGCTCAGGCTCTGATGCACGGTGCACCGGAGAACAAGGCTGATAAGAGTCCGGTCACAATCCTGGGGTGTTTAGGGGCTATCTGCACAGCCCAGCTGGGACAGGTCCCGACTCTGACAGCTGCCAGATACAGTAGAGAAGGCGTCTAACCCCCCACGCAGGCACACAGGGCCGTTTCAGCCTCCCCATCAGGCCTTGAACAGCTAGAGGTGTGCAAAGCCTGAAGCTTTGGTGGGGGATCCCCACCAAAGCATCGCTGGGGACCCACGGTACCGAGTCCCTACCTGCACCTAGCATCACTGGGGACCCGTGATGCCCGGTCTCTGGCTCCGCACGGGGATCCTAGGCCCTGGTATCTGAGCTGGGGAGCGCTCTCAGCTGCCGAGCACGGCCCAGTCCTATCTATTCTGCCAGGCAGAGCCGTGCTCTAAGGCCTGGCAGGGCAGGGGAGCCCCAGGTCCTGAGCCAGCTCCTCCCTGCCCCCTGCCCTGCGATCTCGGCCCCCAAATTCCCCCACTTTCAGCAGTGTCCTGACTCCTCCCCTCCCCCACCCACAGCCCCCGGCCCTTTGTGTGCGTCTTCTCCACCCCCCGCCCCGCTCCCTGCCTCCTTGGAGATCAAAACACAGGGCCAAGGCAGCACCAGGGGGACTCCTGGCAGGAAAGGAGCAGAGATGGTGCAAATGGTGCATCCTCGCTGCACCCAAGGTGTCCCACCAGGCCTCTGGCTGCTGGCCCCAACAAGCACATTTAAGCAGCAAACCCCCCGCACAGCCAGAACTCCCAGCTTTGCCTCTCTTGTCACCACGGGACTCTGGATAAGTCACTTTGCCCCAGTTTTCCCTGTTGGTGAACTGGGAATAACTTCAGTGTACCGACCTGGCTCCCACTATCACAGCCCCCAGACCAGGGCTATGCTACCGTCCCTATCAGCAGACGGAGAATGGAGGCCCAGAGGACCGAAGTGACATGACCGAGGTCACGCGGGGAGCCTGTGGTGGGGGGGGCTAAGGGACAGGCCCAGGGCCAAATGCCCAGCACCACAATGAAAGCAGCTCCAGACCTGCCAGGCTCCACCTGCAGCATCCCCTTGGAGGAGCAAAGCCAGACCAGACCAGGGGCATCTGCTACACCCGGCCAAACACTTCCAGCTCCGAAGAAGGCAAAAACCAGGCTCGCTGGGTGTGATTGCCATTCAGCACCCTTGCAACAGACCTTCTCCAGTCCCCCACAGCCACACCCCGGCCTGCTGACCACCAGCCTCAGCACGGCCCGGCCTAGGTTATTCTGGCACCAAATCGATGCCTGTCCCCAACTCTTCTATATTGCTAGCAAGACCACAGCGCTCGGGGCTCCCAACTGAGACAGGCCCCTGCCCCAAAGAGTTCACCCCACTCAACTGAGGCGGCAACCAAGGCAGGGGGAGAAGAGATGGAGACAGAGAGAGGGAAGCAACTTGCCACCCGCTTCCTTTCCTAAGTTCAGAGCCTCCGGCATGACCCCAGCATTCAAGTGTGTTGCATGACGGTTCCTGAGCTTCTCCAGTTCAAATCCTAGCACAGGCAGCTCACACATTGCCCCTTCCCAAGGCAAGACCCCTGGCAACCTTGCACCCCTTGCTTTAGCCCATGCACCCAGCAAAGCAAGGGTCTGGCCCAGCAGCCCACCCCAAAGCGGGCTGCGTTTTGCAAGGGGAAGAGACCACATGGAGCCTAAAAATGAAGGACTTGAAACCAGATCTTGCTGGTGAGAGCCATGCAACAGGCCTGGAGGGATGTTCCCAGGCCCAGGCAGGGCACACGGTCAGGCGGTCGCCCGTGGTCCTGTGCCAAGGCCAAGGGCAACGAGTCAACGCCCGTCGGGTACGGGGTTGGAAAGAGAAAGCCGCTGGCATTGCTGGGCCGAGGCACCACGCCCCCGCCATGCCAGGCCCCCACCGCGTGGCAGCCAGGCATGAAGCCATCTCCTGCTTGAAATGAAGTCGTCTGCTAATTAAGTCGGCGGGTACGATCCCCGGTGTGCTCACCCCGGCCCCGGGAGGGGGGAAACCGTGCCGGCGCAACGAGCGCAGGCCCGGCCCCGTCTGCCTGCGAGCCGAGCGGGTCCCAACCCAATCCAGCCTGGCTGTGATTAAGCAATCGCCCACCCCAGGGACGCCGCCTTCCCCTGCCTCCTCTTCAGCGATTATCCCAGGGCCTGCAGCCTCGCACGCACGCCCTCTCCTGAGACAGGCGGCCTGGCCCAGGACGGGACGGGGGCTGATGCCACACCCCTGCCACCTGCCTGGGCTCCAGGTGGCCCGCCCGGCATGGCGCTTCTCGGCGCAACTTCTCCGGCGCGGCGTGGGCGCGTGGAAACCCGCCGCGGCGCCCCGTGGGACGGCTTTGTTGGACGCGTCCGGCCGTCCTCCTCCCCGCCGTGCCACGAAGACCTCGCCCGGGTGCCCGCTGGGGAGACGTCCCCGCCGGCATGGTCCCCAACACCTGGCGCGTCCTCGTCCCCAGGGGGGACCGTGTCCACGCCGACCCCCGCGCCTGCCCTGCAAGGCATCCCGGGCGATGCCAGCCCGCGGGGCAGCCTCCCGCACCTGGCTGCCCTCCCAGGAAAGTCCCGGGCTGCTGCGGGCCTGGGCGGCCCTTTGTCCCCCGCGTCCCGCCACTCACCGCAGCTCCGGGCGGCGCCGCTGCGGGCCGGGCCCGGCTATTGTCCGCCCGCCGCCGCCGCCGCCGCCGCCGCCGCCTGCGCGCCCGCCGCCCCGAGCCCGAGCCCGAGCCCGAGCCCGAGCGCTCCCCGGCTCCTCCCGGCGGCCGCCGCCTCCTCCCGCCCGCCTCCCATTGTCTGCTCCGCTCCGCGCCGCGCCGCGCCGCGCTGGGCAGGGCACGGACCTCCGCCCGCCCCGAGCCGCCGCCGGGCGGGGAGCGCTGCCAGCCGGCCGGCCGGCCAGGGGTGGGTGCCTGCGGCGCGGAGCCGCCCGCGACCTCTGCGCTGCACGCGCCCCGGGCGGACACCCGCACGCCTTGTCCCGGCCGACACCTCTGCGCCGGTCGCAGGCAGAGAGACGTCCGTGGTTTCCGTGATCCAGGTGCCTTCTTCTGGCCCAGCTCTCCTCGCGACAGCGGGCAGACCGGATCGACTGATGAGACGGAGACCTTGTGCCAGACCCCCAGGCTGACCACGACCGATTGATGACCCAGAGACCTTGTTCTGGGCTGATAGGCCGACCCCCGCCACTCCTTTCCATCGCAGGCAAATGTTATTGATTTATGACTCAGGTACCTTGTGCCGAACCCCCAAACCGACCGCCACCTCTCCCTTTGATCGTAGGCAGATTGGATCGGTTCATGATCCGAAACCTTGTTCTGGGCCGAGAGACTGACCGCCAGCTCTCCATTCGATCGTAGGCACATTTGATCCATTTATGACCCAGGTACCTTGTGCCAAACCCCCAACCGACCACGACCTCTCCGTTCGATCGTAAGCAAATTTTATCTATTAATGACCCAGGTACCTTGTGCCAAACCCCCAAACCGACCACGACCACTCTGGTTGATCATAGACAAATTGGATCAATTTATGATCTGAAAACCTCGTTCTGGGCCGAGAGACCGACCACAACCTCTCCATTGGATCGCAGGCAAATTTGATCCATTTATGACCCAGAGACCTTGTTGTGAGCCGAGAGACTGACCACCACCTCTCCTTTCAATCACAGGAAAATTTTATCAATTTATGACCCAGGTACCTTGTGCCAAACCCCCAAACCAACGACAACCTCTCCATTCGATTGTAGGCAAATTGGATCGATTTATGATCCAAAAACCTTGTTCTGGGCCAAGAGACTGACCACCACCTCTCTATTCAATCATAGGCAAATTTGATCAATCTCTGACCCAGGTACCTTGTGCTAAAGCCCCAAACCGACCACCACCTCTCCATTCGGGCATAAGCAAATTTTATCCATTTATGATCCAAAAACTTGTTCTGGGCCGAGAGACCTACCACCACCTCTCCATTCGATCACAGGCAAATTTTATGGATGCGTGATCCAGATGCCTTGTTCCAAACCTGCCCACCGACCACGACCTCTCCTTCTGATCATAGGCAAATTTTATAGATTTATAACCCAGGTACCTTTTTCTGGGCAGAGAGACCGACCACAACCTCTGCATTGGATCATAGGCAAATGTTATTGATTTATGACCCAGATTCCTTGTTTCAAACCCACAAATTGACCATGACCTCTTCATTCGATCATAGTCAAATGTTATTGCTTTATGATCCAGAGACTTTGTTTTGGGCTGAGAGACTGACTACCACCTCTCCTTTCGATCATAAGCAAATGTTATGGATTTATGATCCAGAGACCTTGTTCCAAACCTGTACACTGACCACCACCGCTCCATTCAATCATAAGCAAATGTTATTGATTTATGATGACCCAGATGCCTTGTTCTGGGCTGACAGACCAACCATAACCTCTTCACTGGATCATAGGCAAATGTTATGGATTTATCACCCAGTCCGAACAACTTGTGACTCCACCGGGACGGTGACTCTGTGACTCCAGGACTGAGACCAGGTCCAGTGCCAACACCTTCTATTCAGCACTGGGGAGCCCACATCTGGAGTCCTGTGTCCAGTTTTGGGCCCCCCACTGCAGAAAGGATGTGGATAAGTTGGAGAAAGTCCAGCGGAGGGCAACAAAAATGATAGTGGGGCTGGGGGACAGGACTTGTGACAAGAGGCTGAGGGAACTAGGTTTGTTGAGTCTGGAGAAGAGAAAGCTGAGGGGGGATTTAATAGCATCCTCCAACTCCCTGCAGGGTGGCTCCAAAAAGGATGGAGCTGGACTGTTCTCAGTGGCGGCAGATGACCGAACAAGGAGTGATGGGCTCCAGTTGCAGCAAGAGAGGTTTGGGTTAGATGTAAGGAAAATCTTTCTCGCTAGGAGGGTAGAAATGCACTGGAACTGGTTACCCAGAGAGGTGGTGGCATCTAAGTTCTTGGAGGTTTTGAAGACCCGGCTAGACAAAGCCTTGGCTGGGATGATGTAGTTGGGGCTGGTCCTGCTTTGATCAGGGGTTGGACCAGATGTGACCTCCTGAGCATCGTTCCAACCCTCATGTTCTATGATTTGGTGTGGCTGTCCGTGACCCATTTCCACAAGATTTGGCCTGCTCCTGCCATCTGGGTCAGGGAAAGCTCTAGAGTACAAGCCTCATCCCATTCGTTTGGGCCTCCTCTGCCCTACAGTGTCGTCCTCTGCACTAAAGGGAGTAAAGGCCAAGCGGGTGCAAAAGGTGCCCGCGGCAGAGCAGCGGCATTTCCCACCCATTTGCTCCAGGGGATACGGCTACCCAGGAAAGCAGATAGATCAGAAGTGGAGCTCAGCTCCCAGCGGCTCTGATAGCTCCTAGCTGGGGGGTCAGCAAGAAGGGGTCTCTGTTCCAGAGAATTTAGCTTCTGTCGAGATTCCCCCTCCTCCCACTGTAAAAGAAATCAAAAGCCAACCCACAAAGTGCCCCATGCAAACCCAATCCTGGCACCGCGGGTCTTGGTAAGCAAGACTTTTACTGAAGGCCGGGGTAGCATTGTGTTGCTGTCTTGCTTTTCTCCCCAGCCGAGCACAATGGCACCTGTGATCCCAGCTGAGGACTTGAGGTACAGCTCTGCTGTGCAAAAGGATGGTCAGCACTGCATGCAAAGGGTCTCCCTAGCGCCTAGGGTCTCCCCCCACATCCATCAGTCCTTTAACATGTGACACTAGAAGGCCGTGCTTGCTTCTACCCCCTCCATGTTGTTTCTACACCACAGGTTCTCACACAGCTGGCACGGGCGCAGTATAGATGCAACCTCAAAAACAGCCTCCTCCCTGTATTAACAAGGACTGTGGAACAAGCTGCCCAGGGAGGGAACGTCCTTCCTCGAAGGCTGGCTGGGCCAGTTTAGGTACCATGCATCCTTCCCCATCCCTTCCCAGTTACTAGCAGACCTCCCTAGGACCCTTCCAAGAGTCCAATGCATGACACTCCCTCTCCCTTTTAACAGCTGCCCTGCATGAGAGGAAAAAACCTACTACTGCTACCCCAAAAAGGAGGTCCAGCGGCAGGGATCCAAGCGTCTTGGGTATCCAAGCTCTCAAGTTCAACCCTAGCTTCCCAGGCAAGCCAAGCAGCATTTTCCTGCATTTGCAGTCATTCCTCCACTGCATCTGAACAGGTAGTGGAGAAGCCTGGTGTCCCATTACCCATCCCCTGAGACCCTCTCCTCCCCAAGGCACCCACACAGGCAAATTAGAGTGCTCTTAGGAGATTAGCAGGCAGATTAAAGGACGGAGAAACAGCAAATGAGAGCTGGGGAGGGGGTGAGGGAAGGGGCATAGAAAGTCCAGAAGGGAACAGGTGACATTGCCTGTCTCC
Source organism: Alligator mississippiensis (assembly GCF_030867095.1). Taxonomy (NCBI): domain Eukaryota; kingdom Metazoa; phylum Chordata; order Crocodylia; family Alligatoridae; genus Alligator; species Alligator mississippiensis. The sequence continues at coordinate 15,810,340 of NC_081838.1, read as the reverse complement.
TCACGGGGCCTTCGGAGGCTTGGCAACAAGTCTGGGGGATAACACAGGGGCAGAGAGGAGGTTGCATTACAGGGAAACCTTTATAGCCCTGGAAAAACCACCCAGCAGATTGGGAGAACTGGTCAGGGCTGACTACTGTGCCCTGCACACCTGGGCAGGTGAATGCCACCTCCTGTCATTGCCCCTTGTTCAAGGGCAGCATCCATCTGGGTGCTGTACAGTTGCTGCGATAAACCTAGACCATAAACCTAGAGGCTCTGGAAGAGAAGCAGGACTTCCCAGTGCTTCGGGGACCACCCAGTCCACCGAGAGGGGAACAGGCCAGCTGACAGGCCCCAAACCTGCAGGATCTTAAGCTGGCACAGAGCCCTTTGGGCTCACCTGGCTCGTGCCAGGAGCTAAGAGGGCAAGGGAGCAAGGGGCACAGGAGAGCTGCATCCCCACCCAAGGCTCCTGCTCAGACTTCCTTTCCCAGAGCTCCTGGGGTCGAAAGTCAGGGCACCTAAGGGAGTGGAAAATAGGAAAGCCAAAGGCATCAGCTGCAATTGCAAGTGCTGCAAGTGCATTGGGGATGCAGAAGTGATGGAGTGAGGCTGGTGGGGTTGGGTCTGAAAAGACCCGGGCCACGAAGGTGGCAGGGGTAGAGGGGCTAGCAGCTGAGTGCATGCAGGGATGCAAGACAGAGGGGCTGCTGGGGGGGGGGGGGGGGGGCACAGGGACAGGCAGGCGCACCCCGTGCATCCAAGCAAGGGAAGGGGGCAAGAGGCAAGTACAGAAGACACCCACGACTTCCCCCATCAGGCCCTTTTATTGAATGGGGAAGGCCCCAGGGGCAGGGAAAAAGGTGGAGACTCTCCCCACGACTGACCAATTGCTGGCGGTGCCTAGCTCAGCCGCCTGCCATTGGTGGGATTTAAATGTATTGTTTTCTCTTAAAGGGAAAGAGGAGCAAAGGCTGGGGTGGGGGGGAGGGAAGAGGAAGGGAGGGGAAAACGGGAGAGGAAAGAGTTGGGTGGAGAAGGGAACGTGGAAAGGATGGGGAAGAGAAGGGATGGAGCAAAAGGGTGAAGGTGCCAGGATGTGGGGGGGAGGAGAGAGGCAAATAGTACTCCCTGCACCCGAGAACATGGGCGTTCCCCAGCCTGGGTGCAGGATCGGACTGTGATGTTGGGCTGGGCAGGGAGGGGGGCGAGCAGATGCCTGGTGCCCCAGGTAGTATCCTCTCTCCAGTCACTCCCACTCTCCCCTCTGCCGCCCAGCACGGACCCTGCACCCACCGATGGCCCCAGGCACCCTGCCTAAGAGCAGCACAGCAGGCAGGGAGCTGCAGCGGGCTCCCCTGGCATCGGACCTCCCCCCAGCGCCCTTTGCACGCTCTGCTGCTTGCTTCTGTTGGGATGGCACCGACTGTTGCTGGGCCTCTCATCGCCCTGCCCCCAAGCCCTCGTCTGCTGGGACAGGAGCCAACACGTTCCAGAGCGAGTGGCACGAACAACAGATGAGCTGGGCAAAACTGCTTCGGTCAGCAGCCCACAGAAGGGACTGGGATGAGGAAGGATACTTGGTCAGTGCCAGGGGAGGGAGACAGGAGGGCATGGGGGTGGGGAGCGCTCCACTAGTGCTGTCACCCCAGGGCGTTGCTGGTCTGCAGCCCTCTGGTCCCCCTCCTCTTCTGCCCTACCCCTGCCCAACTGGTCTCAGCTGATCAACCAGTTCATCACAAATGATCCTGCCTGACAAACCTTATAGCCTTTTACAACCAGGTAACACACTGCCTTGACACTGGAGCTGGGGCAGATGTCATCTACCTGGATTTAAGAAGGCCTTTGATACTGTTTCGCATTCTGTTCTCATAGGGAAGCTAGCAGGCTGTGGAGTGGGCGCTTACACAGTCAGGGGGGTGGCCTACTGGCTTAGGGACTGCACCCAGAGAGTGACGGTGGATGGGTCGTTTTCGATCTGGAAGGAGGTGGGCAGTGGGGTCCCGTAAGGGGTCAGTCCTGGACCGGTGTTATTTAATATCTTCATCAGCGATTTGGATGAGGGTGTGGAGAGCACCCTGTCCAAGTTCACAGATGACACCAAGTTATGGGGCAAGGTTAATACACTGGAGGGCAGGGAGAGGATACAGGCTGATCTGGACAGGTTGGGTCAATGGGCAGAACAAAACAGGATGCAATTCAACAAAGACAAATGCCAGGTACTCCACCTAGGGAGGAGGAATCCCCTGCACACCTACAGGTTGCGGGATGACATCCTCAGCAGCTTAGCAGCTGAGAGGGATCTTGGAGTCATAGTTGACTCCAAGATGAATGTGAGCTGGCAGTGTAACGAGGCCATCAACAAAGCCAATCACACCTTGTCGTGTATTAGCAGATGCATGACCAACAGATCGAGGGAGGTGATGCTCCCCCTCTATGCAGCACTGGTCAGGCCGCAGTTGGAGTGCTGTGTCCAGTTTTGGGCACTGCACTTCAAGAGGGATGTGGAGACTCTGGAGAGGGTCCAGGGGAGGCCACTCATCTGATTAGTGGCCTCCGTACAAAATCCTACGAGGGGAGGTTGAGGGATCTGGATCTCTTCAGCCTTCACAAGAGATGTCTGAGGGGAGACCTTGTGGCAGCCTATAAGTTTATCAAGGGAGGACAACAGAGAGTTGGAGATGCACAATTTACCAGGGCACCCCTAGGAGTAACTAGGAATAATGGGTACAAACTAGTGGAGAGTAGATTCAGGTTAGACATTAGGAAGACATTTTTCACAGTAAGGGTGGCCAGAATACGTAGCGGGCTGCCAGGAGAGGTGATACTGTCACCTAACTTGGAGGTCTTCAAGAGGAGGCTAGATAGGCACCTGGTTGTGGTCGTCTGACCTTGGTCCTTTTCCTGCCTGGGGCATGGGGTCGGACATGATGATCCCTCAGGGTCCCTTCCGACTACTATCTATGAATCTATGCTTCACCTGCTGCAGCCAGGGGCAGCCATCCATGCTTAGGCCCCCTTTTTTGCAGCCAGCCGACCTGCAAAACCATCTCCTGGATGATTTGGGTTCTGTTGGGGATTGGGGAGAGGTGGGCTTACCTATCAAAACCCTCCAGCCTGCTCCTCCACCCCTTTCCTCTTGCACTTGGCAGGGACAAGGGCCTCTGAATCCCCTTTTGTCTCCTTGTGGTCACTCAGAGCAGCCCTAAGGCTGCTGCAACCAACTGCCTCATAGGGAATGGAGAACAGGCTTGTGCAGTGTGTCCTCCCAGAGGGGCTGTGTATTGTCAGAGGGCTTTGTATAGCTGTCCAGCCTTTTGGGATGATTTAGGCAGCTGGATGTCCCCCTCACCCACAGCTCCCTGTTTGCCAGCTGCCCCGCCTCGCCCGGGCAGAGGTGATGAATGAGGCCCGTCAGGCTGACCCCAGCCAGCTGGGTTGCTCAGGCCACTCTGTCAACTGGAGAGGGGCTCACTGTGATTTACTGGGACATCTCCATCCTCGGCCCTGATTGCCAGAACCTAATTCCAAGTCTTCAAACAGCCGGTCCTAAGTCCTCCATCCTTTCAGCTTGCTCCATCTGAGCTGCTCCTGTTTGTCAGGGGGGGGTCCAGACTCTAGGGCCGGGCCTTCCAGCCAGCAAGGATGGGTGAGAACGACTTGAGCCAGCACCAGAAAGCAAGTGGAACTGGGAATTCCTCTGGGAAGGGAGAAGCCAGCCCCAAATCTCAGCCCAGTGCTGAAGGGACAAGCTCAGAGGTGGCAGCAGGGTCCCTCTCGTGGTCGAGGAGGAGATTGGAGCCCAAGTCTTAATTCTAACTGGGGGGGCTCGGTCTGTCTGTCCGACCCCACTTATCTCACCTTGGACTCGGGCCATGAGCAGCTTGGGGCAGAGCCTATCTCCTCGCTGCACGTCTGTGCAGGCCCCGACATGCTGGGGCTGGAGCGGCTCAGAGCTATTGCAGCACAATTAGCACAACCGCAGGCGAGGGGGGGTGGGCAGGACTCCTGGGTTCTTCTCTCAGGTAGGCCAGTCACCTCCTGGGAGGCTGTGGGCAAATCTATTCCCCTTTCTCCACCTGGGCAAGGGGAGGCTGATCCTGACCAGCCCTGGGGAAATGCACCCTGGCCTGCCTCTGGGAGACAGGTCTGCTCAGATCCTGGCTTGCTCAGAAGCTGGTAGAGAAGTGACGGCAGAGGGCACTGCAGACTCAAGCAGAAAGCCCAACATGCTGGGGGATAGTAGGAGCTTCAGCTGCTAGCTGGGGATGCTGGAAAATCACACCAGGACCCTCTGGGGAGAGTTTGGAGGGGACAGGCTGAGGACAGGGTGAGGGGGACGTGCCCTGGGTCTGCCCCCCAAACCCAGCAGGCAGGATCAAGTCAGACCCAAATATCCATCCTGTGGTCTCAGCAAGCAGACAGGACCAGCCTGGAGAGTATGGGGAGAGAGGAGACTATGCCAACAATTGGATTGTCTCATGGAGGAGTGGAGGGAGGGGAAGAGGAGGCAGAGCTCTGGGTGAAGGGGAACCAAGCATGGAGCAGGAGGGATGAAGAGATGCTGCCCTGAAGATGCCCAGGGGAGGAGAGGTACCTGCAGTGGGCTTGCCTGGAGAAGCCTGATCCTGGATGCAGCCGATGCAAGGGACAGGGTGGGGGCTGTCAGAGCCTTCTCCACGTGGGGGCCTTCGGACACTGCCTGGCCGGCACCATTCACACTTGGCTGTCGTGTTTGGGGACCAGGTGGTGGCAGTACCAGAGGATGCTTCGCACATGTGTGGGATTAGCCGGGTGGGGAAGGAGGGGCAGCGTGTGCAAGCGCACCTGGGACCTGTGCCTTCTACACACCTGTGTGCAGACACACACACACACACTCAACTTGCTGGCATGTACATGCACGAGCACGCACAAAGTTTGCATACATGCATGAACATGCTAGAAGATATGCTCCCAAAGATACACAGGAGACCCCCAGGTACAGGCAGTGAGTGAAGCCTGTAGCTGGAAAGCTCAGCTCACCTCTTTTTAGCATCACAGCTAATAACAAATTTCAAGCCTGGGCTTTTAAGGCTATTCAGGAGCTTGCCTCTCACTGAAACTCACCTGGCCCTTAAATCCCCAGAACAGCCTCCCTTTCCAGCTGCAGGGCCAGGTCTGAGCCAACTTTGGCTTCTTGGCACCTGAGACCCCAGGGAGAGATGACATTGGGTTTGTTTGGCAGGTTTCCTGGGCTAGGAAACGAGTGGGTGTGGATCAGTGCCTACACACCCTGCTGATGGCCACAGCAAGCTGGGTAGTCAAAGGACAGATCCTGGGCAGGGGAGAGGAGGGGAGAGACTGACATGCCACGGATGGGGAGAAAGAGGCAGAGAGGTTGTGCATGGAAGGGAGGATAGAAAACAGATGGACATCACAGACAGGCACTTTAGACATTAGATTGGCCATTCTCAACTAGGGGACTGCAGCATCCCAGGGTGCCTTCATATCTTTTCAAGGGTGCCACGCAGTGTTAGCACTGGTAGGCACGCAAACATGATTCACAACATAAACTCAGAGATATCCCACTAAAGAAGGGTGATTACACCCAAAAGCTTGCAAAAAACTTTTTTTCCAACTACTTAGTAGGTCTAATAAAAGATATCCCATCTACCCAAAGAACCTGGTCCGCTGAGATTTCAAAGAGGAATCCAAGGTGTTAAAGACATTCGGACCTGGTGCAGGCTTTCCGAGTCCTTTGCAACTGAAGAATTGCTGTATTATTTCTACAGTAAAGAAAAACCAAGTGAAAAACAGGAGCTGGCATTTTCTGAGCAGTGTCTTGAGTCTAACCAGGGTGCATTGCGTCTAAAAAGTTGAGAAGCACTGGGTTAGATGCACATGCAGAGCCCCGCGCACTCAGCTCCGTAGATCAGAAAAACAACGAGGATATAGGAAGCTGAGAGGGAGATACAAAGATAAGGAGCGAATAGGGGGTGGATGGACTGATCGAAGGGGTGTGCACGAGGCTAGATAGAGAATGTTTGTAGAGCAGACGGACGAAGGATGTGCAGGAGGATAGACAGAAGCTCTCTAGGGGGATAGGTGGGGGCTTGCTGAAGGATGGATGAATGTCAATGGGAGAACAGAGCCAGTGAACCCCTCTCCCAAAAGCTGCCTGGAGAAGCAAGCAACAGCAGAGGGACAGGGCATGGGGGGGAGCCCCAATCTGTCGGTGATGACAGTGTGGCCAGAGCCAGAGCCTAAATTAGCATTAAGTGTTTCCATTGTGCGCCGCACAATGCGGACCATATGTCAGGGACTTGGCTGGCAGGCCCGGGAACAATGGGCACTGCAGCCGGCTGGGGAAGAGCGGCAGCATGTTCACACGTCCTTAACGTGATTAATCTGTCCGTGCTCGCGGCCGACTGTCTCCCTGTGCACGCAAGGCCCAGGGGGTGGCAGTAGGGGCCCGGGCTGGAGAAACTGTGCCCCCCGTTGTGCTCGTGGGTCATCATGAGGTTTGTGTTTGAGGCTGGGATACAGATCGGAGAGTCTGTGTGTACGGCAGGCTGCTCCCAGGCACCAGAGGAGTTCGGGGGCAGAGGCCTTCCCAGGCCCCAGGGCATCTGAGCAGGGAACAGGATGCCCCTTGAACCCCAATCCTTTTCCCAGACTCCCAGAAAAGATCCCAGAGCTCAGTTTGGGCTCCAAGCCCATGAGACTGGTCTTCCCCCAGAGCTGGGACCAGACCTGCCTCCCCTCCCCTGCCCTGACCATGATGCACCAGCTCCCCTCTCAAACCCTGCATGCTTGCTCCAAGGTGGGTATTTCTGGGGTGCAATATTTCTGGGGTGCAGCCTTGCCTGTTCACACAAGGCGCCGCTCCCCTGGATGCAGGAGCATCCGGCCGTTCCTTTGCTCTCAATTTCTACACCCACCTTCCAGCCAGCTCTGGGCCCAAAAAACCTCTGCTCCCCTCCCTCGGAGCCACAGCCCCGATTGCCCCTCTGGACATAGCTACAGCCAGGCAAGACCCAGGGCTCAGCCCCTTCCCTTGTCCCACACAAGCCTCCCCCTGGGCCCTGCTAGATTGCTCCTGGTTCTCTTACTCCACCCTTTGTCCCTGGCAGTGGTGAGGATGTTCCCTGGTGCAGGGGGTGGAGGTTTGGACCCTAGCTTGCTCTAACCTCCAGACTTTGGTAGCGCAGCAGAACAGTTTCATAGCCTGGACCTGGGAAACACCCCGCTGACCAATGTTTCACCCATGTGGCTAGGTTTCTAGAAGCCCTAGTGCTCTGGATGGCATCCCATGGCAGTGAGAGAGAAAACCTCTGTGTGCAGAGGAGGTTGTGCCCAGCTAGAGTGGATGCCGGACCACAGACGTGGCAGCTGTGACCTGCAGACCCCAGGCTTTACTCCCAGGAGCTCTTCCAAGCTAAGCAGGCTCAGGTGGGACCATGACTTGGCCAAGGGATCTTCCCCTTGCTGCAGTTGTGCTGTGTAATGACCCAGCCTGGGCAGCTCAGAGGCTGGTTTTGGGCCAGCTGGATCAGCTGTGACCATGCACTCGCATGGGGCCTGGCACCGCGTGGTGCTCAAGCCGCAGCACCCTTTACCTTTGCATCCGCAGCCCCAGACAGTCTTCTCCCTGGGCGCAGAGCTCCAAGCAGAGCCGGCCAGGCTCTGCATCCAGCAGGCACAGGCAAGCTTGCTTTCTTCCTCATAAAGTAAGGGATGATGGGACCCGTGGGCCCCATTTCCCACTGCTTCACACCCGAGGGTACAAGCCACTGCCAGGTGGGTCCCGTGACCTTGCAAGGGAGTGAATCTCACGCCCAGTTTGGGGGGAAAAACAAGGGGCTGGGCGGGGGAGCATGCTGCAGTCCGCACCAATCGTTCAGCTCTGCTCAGCCAAGAAGCAGCCGAGGCCAATCGATTATCTGAAGAAATTTGGAGCAAGCACCGAGCAGCTGCAACCAGCCCCCCCAGGGACCCCTGGTGATTGCCGGGCAGAAAAGGGAAAGGGGCAATAAATTCTCTCCCTTCTGGATGCTGCAAGGAAAGGGGGGGGGGACACCAGTGGGTGTTGAGTTTGCAGATGGAAATAACTGGACGGAGAGAAGAGCAGCAGCACGTAGCACCCAGGGACAGAGAACGGGAGACCCCCCAGCCTGGCTCCAGGGTGCTTTGCAGGAAGGGGAATCACTTGGATCCCAAGCACCCCGCCAGGGGCCTCTGACCTGCACGTGCAAAGCTCCCAGGAGTGTGGAGGAACCTTGGCCTAGCTGACTGCCTTGGTACCACTCTGCTATTAATGCCCCTCCTGACTGCAGCACAGGGAGCCTCAGCTGAGCCCACGGCTGGGCCAGGGATGGGGGCCATTAACCCTGCCTTGCCTGGAGGAGCAAGGACAAGGAGGTCTTGCAGAGGGCCATGTCTGCAGGGGTCTGTGGGGAGAGGATCATTAAATGCCCTGGGGCAAGTCTGGGGAAATGAGGGGCCAATGCACGACGATAACAGCCCCTTTGGGTCCCCTATTTCCCAGCGTAGGTGTGTATCCCTGGGGCTGGTCCACATGAAAAACTGAGCACCTCAGATAGATGGAGGGGGAAGGTCTGGTCTTGCAAGTCCCACCACGATGCCCACAGAGCTGGGTCTGCCGGTGACCCCCAGCTCATTCCGCACTGGGAAGGCACAGCTCCAGGGCAGAAACGCAGGGCACGATGCTCCTGCTGCTCAAGACCCCTGGCACACCCCTGCCCAAGGCCTCCAGCTCGCCCCGTGCGACGAGAGGCAGAGCCCTGACCCTTGCAGCAGTCGGGCCACGCGCCGGAGCATGAGATTTGATTATGCCCGGTCTTAACATCCCTCAATTACACTCATGAAATGACCCAGCTGCCACCAAAGCACAAGGACGGGGGAACAGAGGAGTAGGAAGGAGAAGGAGAGTGGCTCATTTCCAAATCCAAGGGCTCGGGCTGTGGCTCCGGCATGGTTTAATTTCATTTTCCGCTCCCAGCTTCCGTATGAAACCCTCCGTAACAAACCCTCACGCGTTCCCAATAGCCGACAAGACCTCGGGGCCTGGGAGGTCCACAAGGTTGGCTTCTCCCTTGGCGGGGGCTGGTTTGTTGTGGTGGTTTTCTCTCTTCTGCTAAAAAAAAAGTGCACAACACTGCAAAGAAACAGCAACGGGATTGATGGATTAACGTGGTAGGGATCCTCGTGGCACAGAGTCGTGGTGGGGAGGCCTGGCTGGCTCTGCTCTGCCCTGTCTGTGTGTCTGTGTGTCTGTCTGCCTGTTGCTCCAGCTGAGCCACGCAGGGCTGGGAAATCCTCCTCCGTTTGCCACGGCCGTGTCTCTCTGCCACTTCTCTCCTCCCAGGGATCTCCGAGCACGCTGTGGACATTCACGGACAAGTCTTCGCAAGACAGAGGTAGGTATCATTCTCCCTGCTTTTACGGGAGAGGGGAAACTGAGGTACAGAGAGGGGGGAAAAGGGGGCACCCCTATCCCCCTGGGCAAGTCAGCGGCAGGGAGGGGATAGGACCCAGGAGTACTGGTAAGAGCTAAATGTTGGAGAAAACTCTTGCAGTTGTTTTTTTGTCTCTTGACTTTCAGCTGAAACCCCAAATGGACGGAGAGGCTGAGGGCTGTGAGCAAAGCCCTGGACAGACCAGCGAACAGACACATACCAACAGGCAGAGGCTTTTGGGGTACGTGATGGGATAGAGAGACAGACAGACAGAGGGAGTGAGCACGTGGGGATGGATAGATGGATGGACACGGCATCAACCACTCATGGGTTGTGCAGGGTCCAATGCAGGCGGACAGACGGCCGTTGGCTTGGGAGCTCTGACATCCCGAGGTGCATATGGACTGGGGAGCTCAGATGTCATAAAATCATAGAAAATGTCCAGTACATCATTCAGGTAGCAGATACAGCAGGCAGACAGACAGACAGACAGACCCAGGCTCAGACCCGCATGCACTCTGTTCAGGTGGGACATACAGGGGATGGATGGATGGATGCTCTGTTGCATGGATGGATGGAGAGATGGAGGGCAGGGGCCAGGCGGCTCAGATGTCCAGCATGTGCTTCAGGTCGGGTAGTCAGCGGGCAGACGGACGGATGGAGGGCAGAGTGGGGCGGTCAGACGTCCAGCACGTGGTTCAGGTAGGAGATGTAGCAGATGGCCAGGCGGAGGATCTCGATCTTGGAGAGCTTCTTGTCCGGTGGCAGCGTGGGCAGCAGCTTGCGCAGCTCGGCAAAGGCCATGTTGAAGGCCTCCACGCGGATGCGCTCCCGCGTGGCGTGGGCTGTGCGGTACTTGGCCGTGGCCCGGCGCCGCCGGCGGCGCTCCTCCCGGCTCAGGTGCTGCAGGTCCTTTTTCAGCGCCTCACCCGGCTCTGCCACACGGGACTGGCCACACAGGCCGACGCTGCCGGCGTCTTCGGGGCCCCCCCCGCGGCCGCCTACCCCCCCGCAGTCACTGAAGACCGACTCTGTCTCCGAGTGCGTCGGGGGCAGGTCGATCTCAGTCTGGTCTGAGTTCAGCATCATCTTGGAATAAGAGGGACGGATGGATGGATGGACTGAGAGACGGACAGAGTGTACGAGGATAGAGAGGTAAACAGAAAGACAGATAGATGGACAAACACACAGACAGACAGCTAGATAGATATGGTAGGCAAATGGATAGATGAATAAATAGATATAGGGAGGATTACACAGTGAAATCGCTTTCTATTTCCTATAAAGCTCCTCCAGTTTACATCGTCATCACCATCACGAGGAAAGGAATGGATGGGGGGAATAAATAAGTAATAGTAATAATAATAATAATAATAGTAATAATAATAATAAATAATAATAATATTTCCAAAGTGGGTTTCAAAGCTGCTCCCTTTCTCCGGGGAATCAGCGATGCCAGCAAACCATCTTCCCAATAAATACTTTAAATAAATTTTCAATAAATATATAAATTAAATAAATAAATAAATAAATAAAGCTCTCCTCTGTGCGTGGGTGTGCATGCACACGTGTGTGAGTGTGAGATTGTGTGTGTGGGGGGGGGAGGGGGGGTGCTGGGGGACAGATTGGAGGATCTTTCTTCCCGTTGCTGCAGGGAGCTGGTTTTACTCTTCAGACGTCAGTCTCTGGAAGTTCCTCCCAGGTGCTCTAGAAAACAGAAACAAGCAGCTTCTCAGTAACTTTTTGCTCCCCAGGGAAGAAAGGGAGAAAGAACGAGCGAAAGGAAGAGAAAGGGAAGAAAAAGAAGAAAAAGGGAAGTTTTGGGGGGCGCTCGCTCTTATGGGGTGGAATAAAGTCAGACCAGCTTTCTAAAGCAAGCAATTCTTCCAGGAGACGGGTGAAAGAAAGCAATGAATAGGAAAGAAAGTGAGAGAGAAATAAAACACAGGGTCCAAGATGGGTGGATGCAAGAATGAATGAGAGAGAGAACCAAAACGCGCTTCCTCTGTCCTGGAAATGGAAGCCCTTTGCGGCTTGGCTCCTGGCAGAGCACGGGCCCAGCTCAGCACACCCGCCGTGCAGCCCCAGGCCCTGCAGCACCCAGGGGTGCTGGGCATGGCCAGACGAGGTGACTGTGGAAATCGACGGGAGCCATTTCTCCCAGGCTCTCTGGAGAGATGACAGGTGGCGGATGAGTGAAGGGGAAAGACAGACTGCGGGAGCGGGGGGAGTTTATTGTATATTAAATGAGCCCGTATGTCATGGATTCTGGCACCCCAGACATATGGAACCCAACACAGCTGCTTTGCTTGACGTGTCCAAATAGAAACTGGCTCCCTGCTCCCTCTGGGATGTCGCATGCAGGCGGGGAAGGCTGTCTTGCCATCTCCCTTCCCTCCCCCTGCCTTGGCCAAATACTCTGGAGCCCAGGTCGCAAACAGATGCTTCCAAAGCAAGGGGGGGAAGAGAAGGGGGTGCAGGTCTGGGCTGGGGAAGGCTCGACTCTACCCCCCAGCTAGACTGGCACAGAGCAGGGGCAGGGACAGAGCCCGCAGGGAAAGGGGGGCAGTGTTTGGAATAGGGGGAAAGAGGAAGAAATCAGTACTAAGGTCACAATCTGGGGCTGTAAATAAGACAGGCTACTAGAGAGATGGACAGACAGCATGACAAGCTCTTTGTAATGAATGACACTACTTTGAGCAATCGAAGCAGACCGGGTATAAGGGCACGGAAATGAAAGCAACCATCTCTGTCCCCCTTGAAAGGCCCTGCCAGGCACTGAACTGTCCCCAGGGCTTTGCAGAGATAAACCTGGAGACATACTTAAGGGAACTTACCTGCACGTACACAGAGAAACAGCCCCCCCCAGCACACATTAATGCACAAGAAATCCCACGTCCGCACCGCCGTTCACCCATGTGCTCTCACACATGCACACGCAGGTCACACACAACAGACACCTCGACACGCAGAAAGCCGTTGGTGCACAAACACCTCTCAGAGCAATTCATTTCCTTGCACCCCTGCGAACATGCAGCAATTGCCCCCACGCACATGCATGCACATGCAGAAATTCACACAATAGTGAACCTCATGCCCAAACGCAGAGAAGCGCAAAGGGACAAAAACCTGCTCCATGTCACACAATATTTGGAAGAAGCCGAAAGACAGGCAACTAAGAAAGTCTGCAAAATATGGTCCTAAAATTGCCACAGTTGAAACACATGGCATGTTTTAATTACAAAAAATATCCCAACCCAGGCCCTTAATGAAGTTATTTCAGCAAAGCCCAAAGGTCCCGTGAGAGCAAAGGGGTCGGCAGCTTGCTCCAATATTTCTTTCCCTCTCTAAAGTCTAAGCCCTGAAATGACTGGGCTCAGAGCTGTGCTGCATTCGGGCTGGGGTTGAACCTACTTCCCTGGCAGCAAGGTTCAGAGGTGTCAGTAAGTCAGGCCCTAATTGAGCAAAGAACTTGCACATGGGTTTAAAGGTACCTGAATGTGCAAGTGCAAGTGCCCCAACTTGCATAATGACTCAGTGCATGTCTTATCCAACTTCCTGGCTCTCCCCACCCGCTTCTGCTTCCCTTGCTCCTTTCCCCTTCTTCTCTCTCCTCTGTTGGCCTACAAATGTTCCCATCTAACCAGGATCTCCCTTCTCCCACCGTCCTTCCTTTGGGACATCCTGGCCCAGAACAAACATCAGTTGTGCAGATCTGGCCCCAGCAGTGATATTGCTGGACAGCTTGTTTCTTTGTGGCATGGGTATTTCTTTCAGGTAGGGCAGGCGCTGTGCACACAGAAGTCCCTGCCCCAAGAAAATTGCAGTCTGCTCTGGCTGGAGCCACCTCTGGAAAGGTGCTCCCAGTGGCGGACGTGCCAGGCACTGTGGACTGCAAACGGGGCACTGCTACATTTAGAAGAAGCTGGCTCCTTCCTGCCCCTGAGATCCCTGCAGCCAGGCCAGGCAGAGCACCAGGGAGGCTCTTCTGTTACCTCCTGCACCCCTGCAGATTTGAATCCAGTGCCGGGGGGGAACGGACACGTGCATGAGTAAGTGCGTGCCTATGAAGTTTATTTCCTACCTATGGGGACTTTTTACCATCTTGTACCATCTACACTTTTCCCAGAGCCTGACAAAGGGACTTGGATCCAAAAAGCTTGCAGAAAAGGACAATTTTCTTGCCATTTTCCAGCTGGTCTAATAAAAAGTATCATTTTGGAACCAAGAGTTCTAGTTTTTTGTATGTCTTTTTGCCTAGGTGCCTGGCTCTTTCTAACCCCAACCCTTTCTCCCAAATGTCATGGGTTGCATTTGCTTCCAGGGATGTGCTTCACTGCTCCGGTGGTAGGCGAGTGGCGCAGAACCGAAGGCAATGGGCCCAATTCTGCGCCTCGTGCATCACTTCCATTCTTGCGAAGTTCAAGGCATGATGTGGCCTGACCTGGACAGGGAGCCCCTGGCTTTCCACTAGCGGGCATGGCCTGCTGGAGTTACCTGGAGCAGGGCCCTGATGCTCTTGGCTCTGGGCGAGGACACAAACAATTGCTTGACAAACCCGGGCCCCTGGGAGATGATTCATGGAAGGAGGTGGAGGGGGAACAAGAGTACTGCAGGCTGGGGGAGGGTCTGCTATCTCTCCAAGGCAATCACCAGCAGCATTATATGGGGAACATGGTCCCTGCACAGCCCCGTCGCTAGGCGGGAACTGTCTGTATGAACGCCGTGCTGCGCAGAATAAAGTTTATGCACACCTAGTGTGTCAGACAAGCCTGGGCCCTTGCTGTGACACCTCTGTCCCTGTGAGCGAGGCAGGGAGCAGCCGGGGCATTTTCAATACAAGAAGGGCAAGGGTTGTGTGTTAGACCCCATGGTCAGTGCTGGGACCCTGACACACATGGAAGATAACAGGATGCACCAGATCTCTCATGTGGTTATAGCTCAGCCTCCCCCCAGGCCTCTTTCCTTCCTTCTGTCTGCCACCCGCAGTTTCTTTACAGCAGTGACTTACTTTCACTTTTGGTAAATTTGCTCTTTTCCCTCAAAAAGAAATGCAGAGTGCCTTGTCTGTCATTATGCCTGTTGGGGGGGGGGGGGTCTCAGCTAAGAACCCCGTCACTTGATCATCTGCCCACGGCCTGGGTGGTGCCTTTAGAGGGCATTAAAAGAAACACAAGCAAACTGAAGGCAGGGGTTTGTGCATGTGCCCGGGTGTATGTATGCATAGACACCCCTTTTTTTTTTTGCACCAGAGCTTAGTCCCACCAGGAAAAGCAGGACAAGTTTGGAAGGACGGCAGATACCTGAAAAGGCAAAGCAGTGGGTCCCGGCTCGGGACCTGTTTTGGAGTATGCAGGGATGAACTTGCGTATCTTTTTAGCCGCGTTCACACCAAACAGCTTCTCCCAAGTGAAGTAAGGGCATGTGTGTGTGCACAGCGCCAATCCCACATCCCAATGGGTCTTTTTGTAGTTAGCAATGGGCTCAGAGGAATCAACCTATCTGTCAGTCCATCCATCCAAATAATATGCTGATGCATCTACCTCTCTGTCCATCCATCTGTCCATCCAAATAACATGCTGATCTGTCTAGAAACCTACCTCTCCATCCATCTACCCAGATAATACACTGAACTATCCATCCATCCATCCATCCATCTACTTCTGTAACGTCCCACTGGAGCCAGGTATGCGGCGATGGGTACCACAACCTACAGATGCATGGCTGGCGCCCGGCTCTGCCCAGACCCAAGACACGCCTTACCCCTCACCAGACGACATCCCCGAGCCCCGAAGCTCCTCTGGCTTCTCTCTCCTTGCAGGACGAATAATCCAGGCACGAGGGGCTGCTTGGCTCCTCCGCTCATGTGTGGGTCCGAAAGTGTCCCGTGGAGAGTTCAGACGCCTGCTCTGACCGGCGGGCCCGCGGGGGGGAGCAGGGCTGTCATGGGGGCCCAGGCTGGTATCCCCCTGTGCCGAAGGCTGAGTGGGCCTCTGGGCATTGATACGCACACACCTGGCAGCATGTGCCCGGCACACTATATATACACACTCAGCCTCGCACGCTGAGTCCGACCCCGGGCTTCTCATTGGACACTCTGGTGCTCCCCCCCTCATAAATATTAAAGGTAGCAAAGGGGTTCCCATTGGCTGGGAGGGAAGTGAGACCCCCCCCCACCAGAGCAGAGGGGAGGTGGGGTGGAAGGAGGTAGTGGGGTGGGAGGGGAGGGGAGGGGGGTGGACGGGCTCCGGGAAAAGGAGACATCTGTTCACCATGCATATTTCATAAAGGAGAAATAGAGAGAGATTGGGGGGGGACATGAAGAAGGGAAAAAGAGAGAGAGGAAGACTTCTCCATCGTGGGGTGGGCCAAGGGCAGCACGGGATAACACGGTGCCAACAGCTCTCTCAGACACCCTCTGGCATGTGGCATGTGTGTGTATGCACATGTGAGGACATGCATGTGCCTATTAGTGCTGAGAATGCATGCCTAGATGCTTGGGGTACAAGCGTGCAAGGGTGTGTGTGTGTATCCAGCCCTTCCTGCCCCATGCTCGCCTCTCTGGCTGGCTCGGTTTGCAGACTGGATCATCCCATCCCTGCTCTCAGTGCCTGGGCTCTCCTCTGTGCCTGGCCTCCTGCCCCACTCAGACCCCAGGGCCTAGCTCCCCTTGGCCGCTGCGGCAGGCGGGGCCCAGGTGATGGGCACTTGCACCTGGGCAGGCTCCAGCCTGTGCCGCGGACCAGCAGATGGTCCTGGAGTTTGCAGGCCGAGGAGGGGCGGGCGGGGAGGGATCAGGTGGTGGCGAGGAGCTTGCATCACCATTGCTATGGCACCGATTATAAAACAATATCGGCTTAATGAGCTCGTGGCAATAGCAGCATCCGCCCTGTGCTCCCCGCCCCCCGCACAGCAGCCATCGCACACGGGAGCTCGCCTCGCACAGGCACGGACGCGGATCAAGTGCACGCGTGCACGGGCACCAGATCCACCCATGGGGTCAAGCCTCAAGTATTCCGTACATGTGGCATGCAATGAACAATGCACACACACATCACGCACATGCATGTGAACAGACATGCAGCATATGCACACACACACAGATACATATTGCACACATGCACGGACACGTCATGTGCACACACATACGCACACGGACACACACACACAATTACATATCACACACACACGTTTTCAGACATATAATACTTCGGTGTTCAGATACATAATATGCACACATGCACAGACACTTATTGCACACACACATATGGGAACTCATGTACAAACACTTCATATCATATATGTCTCCTAGCCACATATACCCTTGGACAATCATCACCTATCACACACACACAAATGTCACACCTGCATACATACACACACACACGTGCATTGTGTGTCCACAAGCAGATACACAAATGTCACAACCACACACACACAGAGCTCATGGGCATCACAAACTTACACAAAGACTTTGGCCCCATGCTCGCACACACCCATTGCACACCGCTCCCCTCCATCTACACTCCCCTCAGCTTTGACACACACGCTCTCTCTCTTTCTCTCCACAGTGCGCACACACACACACACACATGCACACACTCTCTCTCTGCAGTGCACACACACATATGCACATGCACACTCTCTCTTTCTCTCTGCAGTGCTGTGCCTGGCTCCCCACAATGTGACAAACGTGGGCTACACATGTGTGTACATATTTGCACCCTCCTCTCCCAGCGCCTTCCCCTTCTGCCCCCAGGGCCATTGTCTGCTGGTGCCAGGATGCCAGCCAGCCCTGCTTACCTCTGCAGCTGATGCTGGGATGCTGCCTGGGCCTTGCTGGGGCCCTGGCTGGGGCAGGGGGGATGCAGGTGCTGGAGTTTCCCCCCACTGGGAACTGGCGCCTGGTCTGCGCTTGGCTCCATGCAGGGCCCAGGTCTCTCTGCTCTCAGTTCCCTTCATGCACAATCTACACCAGCCTCAAGCCACTTCTCCCTCTAGCTGAGCCTGGGGGACGTCCCAAATTCTCCCAGTCCTGCACAGAGTGGTTCACAGCCCCTGGGACAACCCCCTCTCATGCACCAGGAGAGCAGCCACGGAGAACCCCGGTGAAACCAGCACAGCCCAGTGCAATGGGGATGCAGGTCGAGAACCAGCACCTGAACTCTGCCCCTGAGAGACCCTGACTGGGGTCTCTGCTCCTCTTCTAGCAAGGGCTTGCTCTTGCAGCAGCCATGGGGGTTAAGGTCTTGCCGGATTCATGCCAGACCCATATGAGATCAAGGGCTTTGCTTTTTAAGCTGGGCAAAGCCTTGCTGTTTGTATTGGAGTAGGGCTGGAGCAGGCCTAAGTCCTGCTGTGCTGGGCACTGCACAGACACAGAGGGCAAGGCAGGCCATGCTTGGATGACCTGAGCATCTAATGAGGCTGGGCTGACACAGGCACAGCACTAATCCCCAGTGAAAGGCAAAGTGACTCTCCCGAGGTCATTCAGGGCAGCAGTGGCAAAGAGAGGAACCAAATGTGATTCTCCTGCACATAAGAGCCCTTCCCTGCTGTTTCCCAGCCCCAAGGGGAGCAGGGAGAAGCAAGGGAAGATGCACCTATTTACCCAGCCTCACGTAGCTGGGGACAAAGGCACTGGTAGGGCTCTCCCGGTCATTGCCTGTATTGCAAAGTTGTCCCTCTGGGGTTCGAAGGGCCTTGCCTACCTTGACCGAGCAGGAGCAGAGCTGCGGCTGGACAGAAGGGCCATGCAGTTGGACTCGGACACCTCCCCCATCCCAGCCTGCCCGGAGTGGAGCAGAGCAGCTCTGGACCCCGTCGCGGTGGGGAGGGGAGGCAAGGGAGGTGGGGGGCAGCAGGAGGTATGAAAGAGCCTAGGAGAGGCAGCATTTGGCAGGAGACGAGGTGACATATTGTACCAACCCACTGGGGACACACACTGGCCCATGCTTGTCAGGGAGAGCAGACGGCTTTAACCCCTGAGGCGCCGGAGCACGTGCAGCCTGGCTGTTTTTACTGGAACCTGAATGACTGTCCAGAGGCCTGGACTGGGACCCCAGCCCCGTCGAAGCAACATGGGCATGGAGGGAGACACAGCTCCAGGGCCCAAGGAGCTGAGACCCTCAAGCTGGAGAGCAACAAAAAGAGCATCCAATGTAGGGGGACTGAGATGGGGTGAAGTGAATTGAGCTGCCCAAGGTCAAGAGGGCAGTCTGTGGTGGACCTCTGATGCTCTTCCCGCTACACCACCCTGTCTCTCTGGGACAGAAGAGGCCATTGGAGCTTCTGCTGGGATATGGGGCAAGGCTGGTGCCATAAAGGACACTCAGGAAGGGGTGAATGTGCAGGGCTACCCTAGCCAGAAAGGCTCCTGAGCTCCTCCGGCTGTGGTGCTTGGTGTGACGGAGCAGGTAGAGGGTTCAGGGTAATTCTGAAATATCTGGGAGCTTGCAGGGGTGTCGGCGGTTGCAACGCATGCAGCTCAGCACGGCCAGGCCAAGAACAAGCAGCCTGACACTGAGTGAATCCACACTCCACCGGCTGTGTGCGCACGCATGCCCAGCTCTTCATGAGTTTGTCTCTGTATCAGGGCGCCTCTGTGCGTATGCACATCTGGAGGGGTTTTGTTCAATTGTGCTCATGTACCTGCAGCGGTGCACATGCACCATTACGCGTGTTTGCCGATGCACGTGTGCAATAGTGCCTTTTGGAGCTGTGGTGTTTGCTGATGCACGCGTACCCATGTGTGATCGTGCCTTTCGGAGCCACGCCCGCGGGCATGCTGGTGCAGGTGTGCAAATGCATGCCCGCACGTGCTCGCACGCCCAGCTCATGGCAGACGGTTTCAGCTCTGCCTGGGCCCTGGCTAGTGACAGAAGGTCTCGGCTCTGACACCCCTCTCCTCTCCTCGCCTTTGTCTCCCTGGCTTTTATGGAGTGCAGGTTTTGTGCGCGGTCGGTGACAGACGGCCCCGGAGCTCGGTAGCAGACAATCTGTCACCGCCGCCACTGACAGCTTTCACAGGAGCCCCTCTCCTTTCATCCCCCCAGCTCCCCGCGCCCCTTTCCCCACGTGCTCCCTGGCTTTGTTCCCCCCTAAAAGCCAAATAGCGACAGAAGCTCCTGATCATAATATCGCTCTAATCGAGTCTGTCATCATCTGATCCAATCTAATTACGGCCAGATCCCTCTCTTCTCCTGCCTCTCTGTAGTGCCCGTCCATCTGTCCCCCTCTCCCATTCCAGTCTTTGTGTCCATCCATCTGTCATCTCTGGGCCATGCTCCCCCCCTGCACCCGCTCCAGAGCCCCTGCCCCCTTCGACGCGTGGCTGCCCAACCCTTCCTCCGGAGGGTCCCTCTCCAATCCATCTCTCTTAGAGGCCTCTCCATCAATCCATGCCTCCTTCGGCCCATCTGCTATTCCCTTCCTGCCGGCCCAGGGATGCAGAATGGCTGCTGGGTCTGTCTGCCCCAATTAACTCCAACCTAGGCCAGATAAAGCTCCCTTGGGCGGCCTGAAGCCCGGGGTCACCCACCTAGGCTGCTGCCAGCCACAGCCCAAGACAGGATCCCGGGATAGCTGAAGTATGGATCTCCTCTGACTTGTAACCTTTAGACCTTGATTGCCAACACATGTTGGCACTCAGATGCCTGCTGGGCACCAGCCACTAGGTCAGCGCTGCCCCCTGCACCTTGCTCAGCTCTGCTGTGTCCATCAGGGAGCCCAGGACTAGCAGCTTTCAGGGCTAGGAGGGGATGGTAATCTCATGCTAAGAGCACTGACTTGGGAGCCAGGATTCCTAGGTTTTCCTTACACCTTCACGAGTGACTCACTGCATAACTTAAGATGGGCTGGTGAACCTCTCTGTGCCTCAGTTTCCCTCTGCTTTAACACTTACCGGTCTTGCTTTCTTGTTGTCATCAGTTCTGAGCATCTTGTGGGGTGCAGGCATGGAGATCTGGTCCCTCTATGTCTCTGAAATGCCCCAACATCCTTGCCACAAAGGCACGAGGGACATGCAAAGCACTGGGGAGGCAAGAAAAAAACCCACGTGTTAAAAAAGTGCAAACTAGTTCCTGTAGGCACACACTTGCCTGCCTCTCTTGTGCTGTCTCCTTGCCCCGGATAAGCATTTCCCCATGCTAGGTATAGCCCTAGCACGGGAAGAGTTCCCCTCATCCTTGTCACCCTGTTATTTGCACGGCAGCATGTGCAAGGCTCTGTACGTGCACCTTGTGGGGGACAGTCCCTGCATCAAAGATTTGCCAGGTCAGGGAGACAAAGGATGGATGATCAGCCCATTTCACAGGGAGGTGAGCCCTGGACGAGGCAGCTGGTGCCTTTAGCCAGCTACTCCAAAGCATCCACATCCCATTTGAGCTAGCTGGCCCCTGGGGCCAGATCTGTAGAGGCCTTTAGGTGCCTAATGCCGCTTGACCTGAAATAGGATTTAGGCATCTAAAGATGCTTCAGATTCCAGCCCAGGCTGCTTTTGGAAATGGGGTGTTGCTGTCAAAATGCCCCAAGGCACCTAGGGAGAGTGATGGCCTGGAAGGAATGTGCTAAGTGGTCTGTCCAGGGGATCAGGAAAGCCAGGCTGGAAGGGACCTCGTGAGGTCAGCTAGTCCAGCCCCTTGCTCAGGGCAGGAGCTTCCATCCTTGAGTCCGGTGACTGGAGCCAGCAGCCCAGGGGCAGTCTGTAGCCCGTCACTGTCGCATCATATTAAACCTGCAGCCACCTTGTTACCTGGGGGCTCTTAAAGCGCCTGTGTTCCACCCCAGAAGCAGCCGCATCAACCATGAGCAATACCCTGAGCCGTGTTGGAAACTTCGGATGACGCCTCACTTCTCAGCCTCTGGTTCTCCTGCTTTCCTGAGCTCAGATCCATCCTGGCATGCAGCAAGGGATCCTCAGTTGGGGGTTGTGAAGCCCAATGGAGCAATTTCCATTGTCTGGGATCTGTTCCAGGGGTGGAAGAGACCACGTCACCTTCAGCAGTGCGAATGGGTCCGTCCCCACCACTCATCCATGTGCCTGCTGGCCCCGTGGGTCACGTACTAGCCCTGGGCTCAGCTCTGCAACAGGCTTCCTACCTGCCCCTGGGCAAGTCCCGTATCTGCCTGTGCCTCAGTTTCCCTTCCCTATAGGGGAGTCGCTAGCACAAACCTCATGCACCGTGTGGCTGGGGGGACATTTAGTCTCAGTGTATGGAGTTGAAAGAGATACCTCCCTATTTGGTCTCTGTCTCTATTGCTCCCCCATGCAGAGGCCAGGCCGTGGGGCTTTGTTCTGGGTATTAATTAACTTCCCTGCCTCTTAATATTCCAGAGCGATCGAGCTCCTGGTGCGGGGAAGAAGCACATCCCCTCCATTCTCTCCTTGTCCTCTGCATATGGTCCCCCCCTCCGGGCATGGGGCAGCTGCAAACAAACCCTCCTCCCAGCCTCAGCCCCACCTCTTCGCCTCCAGGGATGCAGCTGAGTGCAGAGGTCGAGCAAGGAGCCAGGCGGTGGCACGGCTTTGTGCCGAGCTGCCTGGCAGAGGCTGTGGGTGTGGGAGAAAGGAGCAGGAAGGCAATGCTGGCAGGGCTTGGACAGGGCAGGCAGGGCCATGGGGTCCTTACTGGGGGAGCTGGGATGTGGGAAGCTGCACGTGCCAGCTGCCCGGCTGCCCCGGGTCCTGGCACTATGAAGCCCAACACGAAGTTCTTGTGGGTAGGAGCGGCCGGGAAAGCATTGCCCTTGCTTAGGGGAGGCAACCGGTCGCCCCAGGGTCAGGACACGGTGCAGGAGAGGTTGAAACAGCCTCCATAGACAAGCCCCAACAGCCCCAGGCTGCCCCGGGGACAGCTCAAACCTGCAGCCTGCTCCTTACCCCTGAGACAGGGGCCGAGACAGCCGCACCCTGAGCACCTCCTGGCAGCCTCCCATGGGGGCGCGTCCAGCGCTGCCGGCGTCAGCGCCCTGTTTATTTTAACCAACCGCACAGTAACGCTTGCTGGAAGTTGCATCATTCCTTTCCCCTGGGGCCTGGAGCTGCAAAACCAGCTTCTCCCTGCTTCCTTGCTGCCTGCCAAGGGGGTGAAGTTCTCCGCCGCTGCTTTCTTCCTCCCATGGTTTCCATCCCGCGCTGCCCAGACCCATTTGATTTCTAGGATGTCAGTGGAGCTGCCCCCATCCCATGGGGGCACACGTGCCACAACTCCCCCATCTCAGCCCCATGCACTGCTCAACACCACAGCTCCTATCCAACCCCTGCCAGCTAGGCCAGATCTTAGATCTCAGAATAAGGTGCATTGAGCCCTGCTATGCCGGATACGGCAGAGACACCGGAGGAGCTGACATCCCTGAGAGCCCAAGCAGGAGAAATGAAAGGGGGTCAGTTTGTTCTGTCCTGGGGAAACCGAGCCCTGCAGACACAGGGTGATGTGCCCATGCTTGAGGATTATTAGCGGCAGGGGTTTGCTACCCCATTGCAGCTCAATGGGGCTTGGTTGGATCAACAGGGAAAGCAGCAGCCTAGCCCCACTTGTGCACAGGGGGCAGGGGCTAGACGAGCTAGAGCTCTTCTATGCTGGGTGTGGGGATCGTGCCCACGCTGGAGGGAGCAGTGGGTCCCTAGAAATGAACCAGTCTGACCTGCACCATCCTGCAGCCGTGCCGGGAGCAGAAGGTGGCCAGCCCCAGCTTCCCTGTGCTAGACAGAGAAAGGGCTGGGGAATCTCACCCTGGCCCCACAGTGCTGGGTTGTCTGCAGCACAACCGGATGGCCCAGGTGGCCACTGCAGGGAAGTTATTTACCTTCCACATGTTTTCCATAACGTCCCTCGCCGCCTTGCCTAATTATCAAAGCAAACAGGCTCCGAGCAGGGGAATTCTCCGACCCGCGTCATCCGCCGGCAGCAAGGCAATGCAGGCTTTGCAGCGCCACTGAACACCGCTGGCGCCAGCAGAAGGTTCAGCCTTTTGGCCTCCCGAGCGCAAGTTAGGGGAAGAAACCAGGTGGACAAGGTTTGCTTATTAAGGAAGAGGCCTGGGATTCAGGAGCTCTAGGGTATATTCCTAACCCTGCTTCTATATGCTTACCCCAGTCCCCCCCACCTTCAATGCCTTTCTCTGCTGGGGAAACCACAGTGTTTTTCATCCTATACAGAGAAGGGACTGTGTCTGCCATGCACATGACTGCAGACACAGACTGGGGCCCGTGGGTGCTGCCACCCTGCTCAGTCCTTTCTGTCCTGGGACCATCGAGCTGCTTCCCTTCTCTATGCCCATCTCCCCAGCTGTAAAGTGAGGGTAAAGAGGGAGCCCCTCCTTTCAGTGCTTCGAGATGTGCCAAGAAAAGCCTAGGACTGCCTGAACACAACACTCAAGTGTTTGCCCCAGGATGCCACAAGCCCCCTCGCCTCGATGGTGGACGCTCCATCCGTGGAGGTTTTTTAAGACCCAGCTCAACAAAGCCCTGGCTGGGATGATGTAGCTGGGGCTGGTCCTGCTTTGAGCAGGGGTTTGGACTAGATGCGACCTCCTGAGGTCCCTTCCCACACTAACTTTCTATAATTCTCTTTCCTGCCCAGAGAAAGAGGAAATCAAAGCATATGGTGACACTTGAGTGATGTCCCTCCCTCCACGAACAGAACGAGCGCTGCAATCAGGTACCAAGGAGGCATTTATCCACCGTTGCTTATTAGCATTAGGAATGCTCTAATTAATGCATATAATCACGGGAACGATGGAGGAAGCGCATCGGGGGAGTTGTAAACTTTTCCATTCGCGCAGCTGAGGACCGCTGTCGCTCCTGCTGAATGGGCAGCCAGGGCCGGAGCCCAAAGCCCTGACAGCAGCTGCTTTTATAAGCGCGCCATGGGGAGGCTGAGCAAGGGGCGAGTTGGTCAAGGCAGGATTAAGCCTCTTCTGGAGGCATGTGAGATGCAAAGTGGGGAGGGGATGGCTTGGGGGACCAGTGAACAAGCCTTTCTAGCACTGCTGTGACTCGAGATAGGGCTCATCGCAGCTGCTCTTGCAGGGATATAACATCTCTGTCCTGGTGCTAGCGGTGGGAGTTTATGCCCCAAACCCACACCTGGCATTTGGTCCCTTTGTTGAGATTAAAGGACTGGATGGGTCACAGTAACCCTATCCCTTAACAAGCAGAGGCAGTATCCTGCTGGTGGATCAAGGCAAGATTTTGTACTCCACGGCAGCTCCCTGCCCCGGCTGTCCATTAAACCCTGCCAGGATCTCCAGGGCTGTTTGAAGAAGTCTCAGTGCTCCTGCAAAGTAGGACATCACCTTTGCTTTGCATATGAGCAAGCTGAGGCAGGGAGAGGGAAAGTCACTCATCACCAAATTTGTGCAGAACCAAGAATAGAAACCAGATTCGGAGGCAAATTTTGTAATTCCTTAGAGCTGTTGGGAGAACCACAGTCCTGCGTGCCTGCCTCAAAGCCAACATCCAGGCCTGACTCTCCAAAGAGAAAGGACTCTGACCCAACAGGGCAAGCCGGGAACCCAAATTGCTGAACTAGTCCCAGCCCATGGCAGAACCAGAGGAGGAGCGCTGGGAGGGCCGTTTCCTCGCTCACAGCAAGGGGAGACTGCTGGCATGGAGGGTGCGGGAGGGACTCTGAAATCCCAAGCTCAGAGTCAGTTTTGGGCTGACAGTCAAGCAAAGACTTTTGGTGTTTTCCAGCATTGGCAGCAGCGAGAAAATGTGTCTCTGCTGCTCTGCTTTCCTGCCTGGCCCCTTGTTTCTCCGCTCCCTTTGTCAGCCAGTGATAGGAGGGTTGCTTACTGCTCTGTCCGCAGGGAGACCTGTTGGCCATCCAAGGAGTGGCGTAGGCACAGACAACAGAGGCAGCTGTTTGTTAGCCTCGCCAGCGATCGGCTGCGGAACAAAAAGCTGGGACTGACGAACAGGGGGTGGTGGTGGTGGGGGGGAAGGTTTATTTCTCTATTCGCACATGGATAAATACCAAGGAGGGGGGGAAGAGAAGCCAGCCAGTAACCTTCAGAAAAACAGCAAACACACTAAAGCTGGGTCTGGAGGGAGATGAAAAAGACTTCTCTAAAATTAAAAATGGGGCTGAAGTCCTGTTTGTATTGACACGGTTTGATGACAAGCTGCAGCAGTCATTCCAACTGGCCCTTGCGTAGCACCCTTCATCCAGAGATCTTAAAAGAATTTGTACCGAGTGAAATGAAGGTCTTTGCCAATCTTTAGGAAAACACCATTTTAGGAAATGGAAAGTAAAATAAGAACAACTTTTGAAGCCCCCTGCATCACCAGCACAGACTATTTCTGCAATATGATGCAACTGGAACCATCCTGGGCACACTGGTGTGATTCTAGAACTGGGATGGGTCAGATGTTGGATAGGCAAAGGGTTTCACAGTAACAATGCAAAGGGGGCCTCAACTTGACCTGACACTGGCAGGGTTTCATTGCTTCCAGTAGGAGAAAGGAGAAGAAACCAGGCAAGGGTACACTGCTCTGAGTTTGGGGAATGGCTTCCTGAAGGAGAGGCAGTGGTAAGGAGAATCATAGAAAATGAGGGTAGGAAGGGACCTCAGATCATTTAGTCCAACCCTGTGCTCAAAGCAGGACCAGCTTCAACTATAGTCTCCTCAAGGGAGGCACACAAAGACCCCCGCCCTGGTTACTTCAAGAATCAGACGGACAACTCAGAACAGACTGTTAAAAACAAAGCAGTGAGGCTGGCTGGCCCCTGGGGAGGAGGAGATGACGTCCGCCTTGGGGCTGCCTAGCTCCGAGCTGTTCCCTTTGAATGTAGCCATCATAGGCTGGACTCTGATCAGGAATACTGAAGGAAATAAACCTGATACAGTGAAAAAACAGGGCAGTTTGGTGGCTGGGTCTCCTGGAGTCAAATCAGCCCCAGGTGCCAGCTATAAGTGCCCAATCCTGCATGGGACTGAGCAGTGCTGTTGATTCAGGTGCAGTTTCCTCATTTGTACTCATGTGTTACAGATATAATTAGTGACCTGGGTGTAGCCCATAAGCACAGAGAAGCCCGTCTCAAAGAGCTTTGAGTTGCACTGGACAAGACAGACAAGGTAAGTCAGCTCCAGCCCTATTTCACTAAGAAAGGAAAGCTCTGTTGCAAGGAAAAGATTAAGGTGAGTTCAATTTTCCCCATGAGCAACCACTATGGCAACACCCAACAGATTCCATTCCCAAGAGCCCTTTGGTTCTATGAGCTGCAATTAAGACAACACAAGCAACGGGGTTAATTTGTAAGTGGCAATTCCTTTTTAATTAAACGAAGCTATTTATATATGTACAAGTCCCACCCTGAAATATTGCACTATTGAAAAAAAAAAGTACATCTCTCATCTAATTGTTCAGCATCTCTTCCCCTGCTTGCATTGTAGTATACACAGATTCACAGCAACTCCTGGACAATTCTTCCAGAAGCAAAGGGGCAGTCAGGGATCTCAGGAAGCCACAGAAGCCTGCTGTCCATATATATCATCTCTGAGGGGTTTCCTTCATGTTTTTTCACACCTGTCTCCACTTTGGAAACGCATCCACAGCAGCTTGGTCCAAGCAGCATTAAATCCTTTTGAATTGCCCAGAAGAGAGGACAAATGAAAAAAAAAGTTCCCAAAACCCGAAGCAGCCATGATCTCTTTAGGGCTTGGCCAGCACAGGTTTCTTAGGGAACATTTCTTCTGTGAGGGCCTTGGTTCTCGAGCTCACCCTGGAGACTCTGGAGTAGTGATTCATCTATGTCCCTCTCGCCCAAGAGGGCTATTCCAGTGTAGATCTAGTCAGTACAGTTGTAGTATGAGTGCTGGGGCTCCACACCCCAGAGGAGCAGCCTCAATAAGCCGTGGCCCCAGGGTCCGGTGGGCTGCTGAAGAGCACGTCTGCTTTGGCATTGATGAAGTAGGTTGCGAGGAGCGAGAAGATGAGAATGGCGATGCCCACCACCAGCGTGATGATCTAGGAGGGGGTGAGAAAGGACAGACACGTATCAGTACGTGAAATAGTGGCAGTCTAGTCGCCTCTGCATTGTGGCCAAGGGTTTGCATTGAACCCAAGTGCCTGCTAGAGGTGTCCACGAAGGAGATGACCTGAAGCATTTTACACAAGGGGCATGCAAGGAGGTGATAATCTCTTTGGGTCAGAGACTGTCATTTCCACTAGAGACTAGATCAGATCCCCATCTTCAGCAAGAATCAGCATTTGCTACTTCAGAGGAGAGGGTAAGGAACCCGGTAGTGGACAGAAATGGGATCATCTCACGCTTGAATCAGGTTCCTTGACAATGCCCAAGAGCCTGAGGGGTCTCAGCCCAAGAGCATCTTAATTGCTAGCTCTAACCCTGGCTGTTCCATTTTAGCTCTAAGACTGTGGAACTCACTGATATCTCAAAGGTAACCCTTACTTTGCTGACACGCAAGCCTTCAAATAACAAAGTGACAACTGCAGAACGAATTTCATCATCTGACTGAAGATGATGCCAAGAAATTGAGATGAGATGCAAGTCTCTGCTTTCACCTCAAACATGCGACTATCTCTGTGATTGATCCCACTATCAAGCTGCCAAGGCAGCAAGGCACCTCACAGGTAGGGAAATCAAAGTCCATTCCATTAAAAATGTCAGAGCCTGATTTTGCAGCCTTAAAAGACCAGAAATTCCTTGATTCCTTCTTTAAAAAGTTGAACCAAGACTCCCCTTTCTGCTGGTTTGTGCATACACATAACATGGCCTTTAGGTCACAGGCTCACGTGTCATTAGAAGGGAGATCACGTCAACATTGCAGTTGCCGCAATTAGGGATAAGATCTCAAGGGGGTGTCGAACCTTTCCAGCCCGGCTGTGGATCCAAACAACAGCACTTCAACCATTTACTTCTTGCAGAGGTTTTCCTCCACCATGAAGGCTAGAGTCAGTCTTTACAAGGACTAGGTGTCTCTGCAGAACTGTGCTCCACAAGCAAATACACTAAGGACATTCCTGCCTCCATGAGTTTTGCAAAGTCCACACTTATTTTGTAGAATATTGTGTTATTTGCAATGTCCTGTTCATCCATAGGATCCCAGGGTGTTTTCTGCACTTAACATGCATGATAGACAGCACTGACCTTCAGTTTAAACTGGGATGGAATACAGAAGAAGCTCCATAGTTCACAGCATCACTGAACAACTACAGCTAGAACTACAAGGGGAATGCTAAGGAATCAGAAGGAATCAAGCTGGAATTTTATTGGACACTGAAGTCAATCCCTTGAACCTTGCAAAGTGTCACAGGCTCTTTAACCATCCCCCAAAAATCCTGGAGACGTCTAGATTTGTGTCCTATCTCCAAAAAGACCATCTATAGCAAGCAGCACAATGACTTGAGAGGAAGAGCATCATCTGTGAGCTCTCAAGAGTTGACCAACCCCCACTCTGGTTGATAGCATGAGGTGCTGTGACAGCTAACTGTCTGATGCAAAGCTTGCCAGGAGGCGCTATCACAAGCCATGACAACTTTGCCTATTTCTCAGAGTCTTTCTGAGGTATTTTCTGACAGACGTGGTTCATCTCACCTCTAGCTCTCTGCTGGCTACAAGAAATATCCGGGCCCGGATGTCCTTCCAGCGACTCTCTGTCCATGTGGAGTACTCTGTGGAGCCCCACTGCTTCAGCTCGAAGGCAGGAGAGAGGGCTTTGCTTAGGCGGACAGTTGACTGGACGCAGAAGGGGATTCGTGAGGTTGAGTTTGGGTCTCTGGGACCCTGCGCCCAGAAATATTCATATAGCTGTAAAGAGAGCACAGGGGAGTTAGAGCAGGGCACAGAAAGAATCCCAGTGAGCTTTTTGGGTTGAAACCACACTCATTGCCTTGGACAGGGAAGAGCTTAACTGACTGTAGGAAGGTCACTGAACACCAGCCATCACCCTCAGACTGGTGCATTCAAGTTTCACTCAGCCCAGAGGAGTATTTCCATTTCCATCCTCGGGCAGTGGTGCAGCTGGTAGGGCCTCTCTGTTGGCAATACCTTTCCACTTCTCTCTGTGTCTTAAGGACGAGGGATTTTTTTCCTTCATTCAACCTTCTTCAACAGGGTGAATACAGAACAGAGAGGTCTCATAGAGGTGAGTGGAATTCACTTGCTCAGTGCTCCTGTTCCCATCCCCAACACCCTCAATTTTACTCCACTTACCTCCTTCTCAGGGCTGGACATTTTTTCAGGGTTCTGGCACTCCTCCTTGGTGAAGTTGACAACTGTGCCTGTGAGGTTGACCAACACCGACTGTACCAGTTGGGTGGTGTTCACTGGGCTGTTAACAGCAATGTAGTGCTGGGGAACGTTGTCAACTAGTATAGGCAGAGAGAAGTGGGATTGGCATGGAGCACACCAGAAGCAAAAGGTGTTACTAGAGCGCCCCATAAAAACTGCCAGGTGACAGAGAAAGGACTAACCATCCCCAGATTCTTCCCCTTGTATTGCTTACCCATGATGATTTTCATGTCCTGTTTAATGATGGACTGGAACCAAGAGTTATTGGCTCTAATCAGAAACCCATAGAGCATCCGGGAGACCTGGAAACAAGAGTGAGATTGGCTCATTAGTTCAATAACATGAAAGGAGAGATCAGTGAGAGAAGAAAACAGAGGACCTCAATGCAGCAACATTTGTCTTCTCAGTATTCAGCTGCAGAAGATGAATTAGGACGTACTTCCACTGGCTCAATGCACTGAGCTTGGAGCCAGGGCATGTCTGTGTTCCATGTGCAGCTCTGGGAGGCAGTGTGATCTAGTAGCTGAAGCATAAGGTTTGGATTCATGATTCTTGGGCTTTATCCCCATCTCTGCCACTGACTACTTGCATGGTTTAGGCCAGGACACTGCATATGTGCCTCGGTTTCCCTTGCCTGCTCTGTAGAATGAGGATTAGCTTTGCTCTGTCTTGTATGGGCTATGTGGGGAGCATTTGTAGGATGCTGGGATCCTGATGGAAGGGTAACATGTTATTCATTCGGTGATGCTGGGGAAAGGGAGAGGGGGAGGCAAGCACCCGTGGAGACAGACAGGACAGCATGCTGTGTAAACATATATAAACAGAGACAGAAGGGAAATACGTGAGAGCTCAGCATGGATGCCAGGGCCTGAATTCCATCTGCTCATACCGTTTCTGGATCTGCCTGAATAGCAGAGGTGCTGCCGTTCCCCCCCGCAAGCTGGTAGAGAGCACGGGCCACCACTGTGGCTACTTCTGCCAGGGACTGCAAGAGAAGAGGGCTCCGTGTTAATCAAGATAGGCAGGCCCAGTGCAACAGGGAAGGAAAGCCTGCCAATACCCACACATCCATCAAAGTGCTTACAGCCTGCTAGCATCTCAGCAGCTAATGCCACCATAGTGATATATAGCACCCGAGCCCTCAGCAACGGACGGAGAAACCACCCTTGCCACATGCACCCTGCCCAACCCACAGGCCTCATCTTGCTGCCTTGCAATGGACAAAGGAAAATGTTCCCCAAGAACCTTAGCTGTGTCTGTGACATAGATCAGAGCCTCCTCGGGGCTAAGCCCTGCAGGGTAGTCCACCAGGATGTTCTCTGGAGTGTCGTACACGCTCTGGTAATATCTGAAAGAAGAATGCAAACGGGATTGGGGAAGGGGGCGGAAAGAAACCACAGGGCATGGAATTCAATTCAGTCCGTGCCTGAAGCAGTGAGCAGGAGTGTCTCCTGGGAGAAGAGTCACAGCCTTGCCAGTGTTGGCCTCCCACACGCTTCTTAAACCATTTAATGAGGCTTTATAATTAACTTGGCCCTTCTGCAGCTTCTCCCATCTGAGGATCTCAAAGCAATTTACAAGCAGGGACTAGCCCTCAGCCAGACAGGCATTATCCCATCCATCAGGCGATGGAGAAACTGAGGTATGGAGCAGGGAAACGGCCCTGCTCAGGGCTACGTCGATTAGAGACAAAGCCCCTTGTTCTCAGTTCCCTCCTCTACTGGACTCTCCTACATGGAGCAGAACGAGAATCCAAGTTCACTTGGTGACAGTCTTGCATCAAGACATCTGCAGCAGCGCACAGCTGAACCAAGGGCTGGGCGCAAAGCCCAGCGCAATGTGCTGTGGTTCCAGGTTGGATGGGACCATTCAACACCATTCTGCAAAACTGAGGGACAGTCAGCAAAACAAGAGAGAGGTACTGCTCTTGCCCCAAACCCTCCAGGATCCCCAGAGCAGCAGGGCACTTGGGTCTGTAAATGGGTTGTTTTCCCATGCTGTCTATGGAGACTGTGTGACAGAGATCAGAGGGAGAGGGGTATATATGAGGTGGGGGGGAAAGACAACCTGAAAGGGATCCCTCCTCTCCCCTCCAGACCCAGAGAGGAGAGGACCCTTGTGCCACACTCTGCAGTGCATTTGGGAAGGTGGGGGGGGGTGAATGGAAGTGCTTTCCAATGCCTGTGGCTTCCTGCCACCACAAATAGAAAGATGTATTAAAAAAAAAAAAGCAGCTTCTGGAAAAGCAGATGAGGCTCGGGCACGCTCAGTTGCCATTTGCTCACCTCTGGCTCGCAGCCAGCTGCAGGGAACATTTTCTATACAAAACTGGATTTCTTTCGGTTGTCAGAATAATTATGTTGTGCCTGTTCAATTACATGGCATGCGTTTGCTTCCCTACTCCCTTCTGTCCCTCTCTCCCCCACCTTCCCACTGCCTCCCCCCCTACAACATCTCTATATGACACTGCACACCCCACAGCCCATATTTCAGGAGGCTGGGCTGCCCTCTGCTGGCTGCACTCGCATGCAGAGAGTTTGGCCTGTGGGGCCAGAAAGACTTTGCCTTGTGTCAAGCTTTCATGGTCTTCTCCAGAGGCTTCCCTCCTCCTCTGTTTACTGGTGATACCACAATGCTTTCAGTAAGCTGGGGAAGGCCTCTGTCTGTATTGTAGAGGAAGGGGGCCCCAGCCCAAATGGGGGAACTTGCTGGATTCAATGAGAATCCCTATGTACTGGCTTCCCTACTGTGGAGCACAGAGAAGATCAAGTGCTTGGGTTTATCTGATGGCCTTCAGGGTTCCAGTATAATTCCTTGGAACCTGGGAATTCTTACATTAGAAGAGAGCTGGCCGGGCAGCGTCTGCAGTTTAGCACACAGGGCCAGAGACCAGGGTCCAGCTCTAAGTTCCAGATGAATCCCTTTTTGCCAATGTGGCTGGACTCAGCCGCTTGGCAACTCCAACATTTAAGTTCTTTTGTTTGGACACCAGAGTTGTAGGCACTCGAGAACATCTGCCCCAATCTCTGGGATACCACTGGCCTTGTTCTGACTTGCCCTTTCAAATCTACCACTGCGTTTGGACTGAAAGGAGCAGCTGTCTGGTGGCCACTGCGGCATGAGGTGCGGGGAGGCGTGCATGGTCTGTGTGTGCAGGGGGACGACGAGTCATTCCAGTTCCTAGTGAACAGGTGTCCACATCACAACCAGTGCCCTCACTGCCAGATTCATCCCTGAGCTAAAGAGCAAGCAGACCATGGACACCTAAGCTCCTCTTTGGTGCCCAAGTCCAGGCTTTGGCAAGTCAGCAAGGTGATAGGAAGGAGTTGCTGCTGCCTGCACTGCATCTGCTTCAGAGTGATAAGCAGTTTCTGAGGCTGCAGCTTCAAAGCTGAGATTTTATTTGTCCGCTGGACTTTAAGCTCCAGACCAGAAGCAAGTCACAAACTACCCAAACCCACCAATCCTCCATTGCAGACTCCCCAGGATGGGTAGGTACCTGTTGTGGAAGGACGTGCGGTGATCAGCTAGCACTACCCCTGGGATGTTCCTGGCTCTCAAGAAGCGCTGGAAGGACGAAGGGGGGAGAGGCTGAGACTGACTGACCTCCTGCAAAGTCACATTTGCATCCAGGCTGCTTTTGGTCAAAGCTGCCACAAGGTTTTTAACCTGAAAGGAGATAAGGAAAAAACAGCAATGATCTAGAGCTTGAAATCCTACTCTGTTTGGCTATAGGGGGCAGCTGAGTCACCCTGAACTGGGATCACATCAGATCTCAAGCAGGATCAGGGCTGGGTTGGCTTGGATGGGAGACTCAAATCACACTGCATTACCCGCAACTGAACAGATTCATTCTTCTGAGAGATGGGGTCTGTGTGCACCCACAAAACAGAGTTGTTCCTTAAAGCCACCTGAAAGAAAAAGAGCTGCCTATTAACACACAGCAGATCTAAACAAAGAGCTGGTACAGAGGAACCAACCAACTCCAACCCCACACAGACCAAGGGAATCAGAGAGAGGGTGGGATTTATAGTGATCGTGAAATAGGATAGAAATAACAGGGTAAAGACAGGAAGCAGAAGCTGGAGAGCAACAAGGGGAAGGGTTGACTAGGAAAACCACAGCTGAATTTTCACCGAAGGTGGGGAGGGAGAAATTCAATACACACCTGGCTCAGCTCCAGAAAGGCATAAATGTTGTCCAGCCTAATGGGAAATATGTTGTTTTCCATGTCGTACACCATCCTGGAGCTGCCAATGTAATCGAAGGTTTCCTGTGACAGAACAAGTTCATTTATCAGCCACGAGCCTGTGGCAAGTTCAAGAAGTCAAGCATGAACAAGGTGGTGTGGAAGAAGAGGCATAACTTGGGGGATGTGGTGGATGACTAGGGGAGGGGGGAGAAGGTATCTACAGAAAGGATCTTTCCTACTCTCTCTGAAAGACAGCAAGCGGACTAACACCTTTCCCAGACTCCTAGGCAGCAGAACCTTGTGACTTTTCACATGTCACATGTAAAGCACCCAGGGGCCATCCAGCCCACAGCACTGTGACTGCCCTTCCCAAGGAGGTACTGATTACAGGTCCCCACAGTGGCAAGGGTGCATGGGGAATGTCACATGGCCACACCTCAGGACAGCGGAGCCAACTTCACAGAGCTGCACAAACAAGACCATCAGGGCTGATGCCTTGAGGGGAACATCAGCTGTTAACCATCAGTCCACTCTCCCTTCTCCCCTCCCCCAAGAGTTTACCCTGCCTCAATGCAGCTGCCATTGCCAGCACTGTGCTCTTGGAAATAAGCTGCATTTCACTGCAGAGAGCCCATATATTTTTAATCTCGCCTCTCCTGGTTTCAGTTTAGGATTTAAAGCTTGGCTACTGTAATCCATGCTGACTGATGGAGGGAGGGAAGGAGAAGGGCAGAGAACAGGCTTCGAGATTGGCAGGGATGAGAAATTAGTGAGAAGCCCTCTATTAGTCTGTCAAGTCCATCATCCTGGCAGGACAGGGTAGAGGTGCCTCTGGCTGTTACTACAGAGGGGAAGCTCAAGTCCCAGCCCTGCCCTAGGAATACGGGAACTACATCACTTCAGGTTTGCAAAGCTACTTTACATCATTTTACCCTCTAAACTAGCTACAGTACTTCAGAGCGATATCCCTAGAAACTCCATGACACAGATGTTGGTGGCTTCAGAGCAGCTCTCTCACGAGGAACTGAGGGAGAACTACACTTTTGAACTTCACCCTTTTGCTGTTTGTGGAGTACAGACCAGGGTTTGAGAAGGGGCTTGTGGCTTGGAGCAGGGCAGGAGCAGAAGGACTGGGGGCCCTGTTTTTTTGGGACCTGCTATAGAAAGGCTAAGGGCCTGCCTTGATAGCCCATGACAAGCAAACCAGTGACAAGGATGACCTTACCCCTTGGAAGAAGGTGAACATGATGTTCCTGGGCAACGACTGAATATCTGGCACTTTGTGGAGGGCTTCGGCAACAGCCAAGTGGGTCACAAAGGAGGAGACGGTGCTCTCCGCCCCAGGGGCTAGGTTCCAGAAGAATGAATGGCTGTCAAGCTGAAAGCATCAACAGGAGTAAGTACTTGGCATGCCCACTGTGACAATGGCATTCTGGGATGCTGGCAGAATAGAAACCTGGGAGACACGAGTCGGTAAGAACCAACCAGAAGCTTCATACCCCAACTCCAACTGCCCTAGAGACAGAGACCTAAGCAACAAGGATGCCCTCCCAGTCTCGATGGGAGAGAATCAAGTTTGTCTCCATTTTAAGAGCCGGAAATGGAGACCAAGCAACTTGTCCAAACTCATGAAGAACATCAGAGTCGGAAATAGAACCTAGGAGCTCTTAGGTGAACCAACAAAGACAAGTACCATTTAAATAAAGGCTGTAAGATGCATCATGTTACTGACCACAGCTAGTTAGCCAGATTCAGAGCAGGAGACAAGGATTATGGGAAGGATTGGGCACTAACCCCATGCATCTTCCCCTCCCACCTCCAGCACAGAAAAACAATGCATCAGCACGTACTCGAGCAGCAACCATGATGACTTCATCTGAAGGGTGCATTTTGCTAGAGGTATTGATGGGTTTCAGGGTGCTCCACACATTATAATCGATCAGAGGGTCGCAAAACTCTTCTAGAAATCAGATGGGAAGAGACACCATGACTCAAACAAGGATTCTGGCAGTAATAACAAGCAGGGAACAGTCATTCTGCGTACCCTGGGAAGTCCATGGCTTGCCACGATACAGTAGCAGCAAGCCCCTTCCTAGTCAACAAGGCTGTTTTCTGGCTGTGGGGAATCCGGGACAAAGAAGGGATTCCAGAGTCCTTTATGCAAGAAAAAGCCAAATTTCACTCAGTCAAGGGCCAAAAGGACTACCTGCAAGGATCGTGAAGATCACAGGTCTATTTAAATACTTTCTGGACTGAGGAAAGATAGTCATTTTCCACACTGAGATGTGGGGTGCCTGGGTACAACAGGTTTTAGCAGGGAATGTTTGGGCAATATCCCATCTTCATGCTACATCCTACAGTGCCCACAGAGGAAAATGTCATGCTGAAAGTGAGAGCAGGGTCAGGAGCTATACTTTAGCAAGCTGGTGGTTGCATGTCCTTCTTTTCATTGGACAAGCTGTGGCAGTGGTCCTGCCTGTTGGGAGTTCCCACTGCCAGCCTTACACTGCACTGCTGGAGCACACTCACCTGGGTTGAGGCTGAACGTGCTCTGGATGGTCCTGCGCCTCATGCAGGTGACTGTGCTGGTGACAGCGTGCATGTGGGAGAAGAGCTGCATGGCACACAGTGGGTACTCTGGGATGGAGCCATTTTGAGGCAGGTTGTGGTCTCGGTAGCACTGAGGCAAAGATACACATGACAATAAATAACTGAGTCCTTATATAATGGTATGGTATTGTGGATTGCTACTTGGGGGACAGATTCTCATGCTAGTTCTGCACATGACTAGCTGGGTGATCTCAGGCAAGTTATTTCTCTCCCTTCCCTTGCCTGTGCCTATTTTCCCTTCCACTTACTGCCTGTCTTGTCTACTGTTACTGGAAGCTCTCTGGGGCAGGGACTGCTTTGTACTGTACATATAGTGCTCAGCACAATGCGGCCATGTTCATTAAAGTTATGGCTTTAATGTGTTACCATAATATAAATAGTGAGACAACATTGCCTGTTATGTGGAAAGGAATGTTTCTCTCTTAACACACCACATTCCTTTTAAAGATGTCCAAGAACTATACAAAAGTAGGTAAATGTTGTCCCCTTAAATCCTGAGTGAATATCATTTTCATTTGTTTCCCCCTTCACAAAAAACCCCAGCCAGTTACCCTT
Organism: Alligator mississippiensis; assembly: GCF_030867095.1. NCBI lineage: Eukaryota > Metazoa > Chordata > Crocodylia > Alligatoridae > Alligator > Alligator mississippiensis. The sequence continues at coordinate 15,773,283 of NC_081838.1, read as the reverse complement.
GATCCACTGCCTGTTACGCTATAGCAAGATTGGTAAACGTCACTTATTTTTGGGAGTTGACATCTCCGATAAGCATGGGATACAGCGGGGAGGAAAAGGATAGTTCTACTTAAATAGGCAGTGTTAACCTCTCCTCTTACAGATGCTAAGGGAGAGTACCTGCTTAATAATTTGAGTCTCATTGGCATCTTCAAGTAGAAAGATGGGGAAATCAAAATCCTCATAAGAAATCCCATTTCCAAGAGGGTTCCACACAGTCCAATTGCAGTGGGCATACTGAGGGCCATAATCATTAGAATAAACACCTGGAAGCAGAGAAAAAATGAGCAGATCAAATTCATTGAGGGAACAGAGCTGCCTGTAGGAAAGGTAGGGCCTGCTGAGAGAACAGCAGTAAGTACAGAGAACATCGTTCCAGGCTAAGAAACCGACTGACAAAAGCAGAGATGGATGTGGTCGCTGCATGTGGCAAGAGGAGAAGAGATAGCTGTGGCATGCCAAGAGAATGACACACAGGCACACATTTAATGCTATCACATGCCAAGAGGCTGGCATGAGCACACAATGAGTATTTATCACATGCTGAGAGAGTGCAAGATGCACACAGAGAAACATTATACTGCAAAAGGCAACCATATAAGCAAGCACTCCGTGAGCTCTGTCATGAGATAAACATACCTCTAAGGCATTTATAAGGTGCCAGCCACTAACACTGCATGAGCACCATAAAGTGAAGGGTATGACAAACGCAAAAATACCACACTAAAACGAATTCTGTGCATTTACATGGCACCTTTCACCACAGAGCACCCCCACAGCACAGTACAGATTATACAGAACGAGGGAATCTCTTCACCCAGCAAAATGCAGCCACTTCTAAGGTAGGATGTACAGCATGGGTTAGCAATACGTGGCAATAGTTTAGGACAAATAGTGAACAACCAATCAAACAAGTGCATGGTTGAAAATGCAGAGGGAATAAAAAGAGGCAGTGAAGCATGCTGAAATTTGGCCAGGGATGTGGGTTTAACACGCCAGCTCTGCAGGAACAGTCACAAGTTCTTTTAATGACCATGAGTGGTCAGGATGAGTTTTAGGTCTCATCCAAAAGACAAACAGCAGGAAGACTAAGTCAGCTCTGACAGAAGGGGGGAAAAAACCCAATCCCCACCCCCCAAACCTTACAATCTCTTTGCAGAACCACTGATGTTATTTCCTGGAGCTCTCAGGCCCCTCTGGAAGTCTCCTACCCCAGTGCTTCTGAATTCTGAAGAAGTCCAGCACAAGCGACTCATGCCTAGAGCGTGCACCAAGCCCGAATCCTAACTTGAGCATTCAGCAAATGCCAAACTCGCCAATTGGCAAGCTCCTTCCCACTTTGATCACACACCCAGGAAATGCTACCTTCCCCAGCGACCATAAGGATGAAATGTTTCCTTACCAAACCCATCATTGGGGCATTTTAAGCCAGGGGAGAATCCTGGTAAAGGACTCGGTCTGGAGAGGGCCACAGCCAGCCCAGAAACTCGTGAGGTTCCCTTCAGCTGTTGCAATAGCTCCCTGGAAGAAAAAAAAAGAAATGGGGGTAAAACAGACCAGCATACTCTACCGATCTCAGAGGGGAAGACAGTGAAAGGATCAAAGACCCTCATGAAAAATAATTAAAATAAATAAAAATATTCATGAAGTCCCTGCGGCATTCCTGAGAGTTGTACTTTTTAATGTCTCATGGCTGCACAAAGCAACTTCCCTGAGGTTACACGATCATTAAGCAGTGGACTGGAACACTAAATACACAGCTCACCTACTCCACTGACACAATCCACTCCATCACCCACTCACAGTTCACACCAGGAAGAACTCTTTAGGAAACAGGAAAACAGAGGGAATAAGCACAACTCCAGATAGCCAATACCCACGTACTGCATAGGACCATGACCTAGGCACAGACCAGGATCAGGTACCACCAAGTGAAATCAAGGAAAGATGAAGCTGACCGTGCATCCTCATCAGTGATGTAGCACTTGCATGGTTTGCACTGCTGACACCCAGCTGGATGATGTGTCAAGCCCCTTGGGAAGGTCATTTCCCCACCCCCACTCAGGCCACTTGGCCAGTTGCGGACCCAGACAGGACAAGAAAGTGGGTTGGGCACTGCATCTCTCAGCTCAAATGTCAAGTCCAAGAGAGATGGCCAAGGACTTCATTCATCTGACAATAGGAACGAGAGCCAAAACAGACAAATGTTATTGATGTTACTGACATGCTGCTTCCCTCCCTGAAAAGGGCCTTTTCTTCCCTAAACATTACTATTTTTTTTAAATGACATCCTGTGCTGAAGGAAGAAAGAGATAGAAATTCAAACTGTAGTGGAAAACAAAACCTTACCAAAAAGGCTGAGATGTAAATAATTCCTCCAAGGCTATGCTAAGGCTCTATACTACACGTTAAAGCTCTTCCTCACAGCCTCTACCAGTGCTTGTAAACGCAACCCTAAGGAGGGTTCACAAATTGCCATGGATGTAGAACTGGGCTCCTGAGTTTTGTTCGAACTACTAAACCATCCATTAAGACAAACAAGCAAGGTACTAACTCGCATCAAATGCACAAATGCTTTTTTAAACAAGGCACCGATATTCAGCACTGCCTTCTCTGGAGGGTGGCAAGGGCGCAACAACCCATAAAATGAGCCATGGGAAGGCTGTCCCTCAAACACCCTGCTTGGGTTAAAATTCCACCTGAGGCTACTGAAAAAGCCACAGGCATCTCTCCTTGGAGTCCTAATCAGAGTTTTGGCCACCAAATTACAGTGCCCCTGTTTGTCATCTCAGAGGAGAGGAGGGTCAATAATTGTTAGCACTGACAGTGGCCCATTACCTGGTGAAGAGCTCCCCTTCTAGCAGGACCATGTATGGAGGATGGGGTCCATCTGAAAGCACCCACTTCAGGTCCTGCTCCTTCTCAACCACATGGATCACTCCTGTATCTCCATTAATAGAGGCTGCAGAGAGACATGCACAACATCACCATGTTTCAGTGAAATCCATTTCCCTCAAAGCTGTACACCTCCTGGGTATTGGAAGGGAGGAGACTAGAAGGCAGTCTGAATTAAACCATGGCTCACCCCACGGCCTGGAAGAGCTGGAGAACCCCTCTATGCTAGCTTATTTGTTAGACCATGTGCATTTCCATCCTTTAACCACAGCAGACAAGATCCACTGTGGGGCAAAGCTTCTACTGAGGAAACAAGATGTTCAACCACAAATCAGCAACATGCTAACTGGCAGGAAGCCCTTTCACCAACCACAATGTGGAAACCCTTCAAAATCAGCGTTCCTTATTTGTCTTCCTCCTCTTCCCAGCCTAAGAAACCCCAAACCTTGACAGCACACAAACACACACATGCACAAAGTCAAAACTAAACTAAGCTTATAACCTATCTAGCTTTAAAATACTAGCCTAGAGACATGAGAGGAAAAGGAAGATGCCCAACTGATTAAACTCAAAGCAAACAGTTACATTATATTACTCTTTCAACTGCGTCTGCTTCTGGGACAACTCTGATCAGAAAAGGCATAGGATCTGAGGGTTTCCCATATGTTTAAGGTGTACACACGTCTCCCTTATCTTGCATCCTCCCAGCTTAAAGGAGAAGAACTGCTAAAGACAAGTGCTCGGTCATACTTACACTGACAGCCTATTTGATGAGTAGCATTCAAGAGACGAACACATGGGGCAGTCTTATTTAAGGTAATATAGATTTTCCTCTCCACAGAATTACCCCAACAAGAACCTGAAAAGGCAGGACAAAACTGAAGATGAACAGGATGGAGAGATTATTTTTTAGCATTCTTTGACAATTGTTACCTCTGTCCCTGCCCAAAAATACTGAACGTACATTGACTGGTTTATTTAGGAACACACGGAATAAAAAAAAAAAAATAAAAAAAATCAGCAAAGAGCACTATGTGATGATCACTGCAAATGCACGTCAGAAACACAACACCCGTGATGGGTCCACTAAAAAATGCTTCAGGGGACCATGCCAGGATTGGGAGCCAGGAGCTCTTTTATCCAGAGGCAAGGATTTTCGGGGAGCAATTTCTTTTATCGCACCACCCACTTTAGTGGGATGTTCCAGATAAGGTCACACTGCTCGTATGCCCACATTTCCCTCTCTACTATCATGACTGGAAGCAGGTCACTCACCCAGCTTCCTTATTAAAGCCAGTCAGCACCATGTTCAAGGTTTCCAGACAGTTTATTTTACATGGGGCAGCCTTGTCCCCACAAAAAAAAGAAAATCAACAAACCAAGCAAACATGCAAATGGCAAACCCCAAACTTGCAGCCTTCCTTCAGAGCTTGGGAGGAGTGAGACAGGCTCTGTACTTTTCCCCAGGCACCACCACCTCCTCCCTCTTGCTCTTCGCTTCTGGAGCTCTTAACTCCCTCTCTATCCCCACCCGCACTTCCTGGTTATCCTTTATAGCTGCTCCCAGCCAGGCAGGCTTTCACCGCCGACTCCCTGCAGCTGGGTCTCAGGCTGAGTTGCAAACTGATCACCAATGATCCTCCTGATACAGGAGCGGCGAGAATCCACCTTTCACCAAGCCTTTGCATCTTCTGTACATTTTGACCATCGGAAGAACACCTTGCATTCAAAAGCGTGTCCAGCTTTATCCCAACCATGCAGTTGGTCCAATAAGAGATAAACCCCAAACTCCTTGCCTCTGGCATACCTTTAAAATGTCAATGCATTGCCTGTCTGCTTTATAATGCTTCGCAACAGCATCTAAAAACCCACTTGGAGCCACGTTAAGCGTGTCAGTTAGTCTGCCACTTTTGCTTTGTATCCGCCAAAATCGTGCGGTCGACTTTACAAGCAGGCAGCGCCACCCCGGCCGGCAGAAGGAAACGCACGGGAGGAAGCACGGGGCTACGCGAAGTTTTGCCGGCTGCTTCGTTTGGAGCTCGAAGCGAAGCAACGAAACGAAGGGCATTGAAACGGCCTCGAAACGAACGTTTCGAGTCTCGCAGCTGAAGCTGGGCTCGCCTGCAAGGAACCTGCGAGTCAGGAGAGCGAGGGGAAGACGCGGTCTCGTATTGAGCGTGGTCCTGCCCTGAGGTCCGAGCCAAGCCCAGTGCTCTGGGGGAGGGAGGGAAAAACAGCACGCAAAGCAGCGTTGTTTGAACCGCCCGGCTTTCCGTCGCCCTCGGCCAAGGGCTTTGCTTGGGGGTCACCTCAGCTAGACTCACCCGAGGCCGCCACACAGAGCAGGATCCCGCGGAGCAGCGCCCCGCCGCCCCACGGGGCTCCGGGTCCTCCTCCTCCCGCCCGCCGGAGCCCCCCGGCTTGCCCCGCCGCTACCGCCATCTTGGTTGGCACTTCCGCTTCCGCCCCTGCCCGGGGGAAAAGGGGGTGGGGGTAGTGCGCCTGCGCACGACGCACCCCCCCACCCCTTCCTTCCGCCCCGGAGGACTCGCTCTCTATGGTTCCGGCGGGCCGGGGTGGAAGCGGAAGTGGCGGCGTGGGGCAGTTCCGGTGCCGACGTGGAGGCCAGGCCGAGGAGGGCGTCGGGGCCGGGTCGCGATGCTCACCAAGTTCGAGACCAAGTCGGCCCGGGTGAAAGGTGACGGGGCCTCCCCAGGATCGGGCCCATCCCAGCACCCTCCCCTCAAGTCCAGGCCCCTCCCTCAGCACGGCGCTTCTCAGGATCGGGCCCATCCCAGCGCCCTGCTCCACTCTTCCCTATGTCCATCCCCTGCACCCCCCCCTCCCCCAACCTACATCCCAGTTTCCATGCCCCCCCTCACACGCTATTTTGCCTCCCGTGGGCTCCCCCACACCCCAGTCCTGACCCCGGTTTCTCTTCCCCCCCCTGCTGCTGCCTCCTGCCCCCGCCTCTGCCTCTGCCCTCTGCATCTGCCCCAGCGTCTGCCCCTCTCAGCTGGCATCAGGGGTGTTATCAGTCCAGCCCCGGGGCCTGGCTGGCAGCGCCAGTCTCCTGAAACCCCTGGGTCTGGTGTCTCTTAATGTTTGTTAACTCCTAGCTCGTTGCTGGTTCTAGGCCGGTGTTACGAGCTCGTGGGTGGTAGATGTCAGTGATATCTTTTACCACCGGTGACAGTTGCTGCTTTCTGTCTGCACATCCGTCCCCGCAGCGCTGGGAGGCTTTAAAAAAAGCCATTGGCGGCACATGGGAGTAAAGCAGCCTGCCTTTATCTTGGAGCCCTTAGCTGATGTTTTCAGTGAAGCTTTTAGGTGCCTGATTGTGGCCCCTTGGAAGGACCTGAATTTTCTTTTTTTTTTTTTTGAAAATGACAGAACAAGGAGCAATGGTCTTAACTTGCAGCATGGGAGGTTTAGGTTGGATATTAGGAAAAATTGTCTTATTAGGAAGGTGGAAGAGAGATGGTGGCATTTCCATCCTTGGAGGTTTTTAAGACCTGGCTAGACAAAGCTTTGGCTGGGATGATGGAGTTGGGGCTGGTCCTGCTTGGAGCAGGGGCTTGGATTTGATGTGACCTCCTGAGGTCCCTCCCAGCCCTCGTTGTCTGTGATTCCACGACTTCTACCCACCCTGAGGCCCCTTTGGGGTATCTCAAGGTGAGAAGAGCCTGAAAATTAACACTGATGATGATCATGTTCTATGTGGTGCTTGAGGATGTGCTTTTTAAGCATCTCAATTGGGCTGTGCCAGGTTTATTTCCAAATGTTCATAGAGAGCTGATGCTTCCTCGTTCTTATTGCTGAAACTCATTTGTAATCAGAACTATGATGCAATAAATCTCTCAGCAGCTATGACCTATGAACCTCCCAGCAAGGTATGTTTGCATGCTTCCTCTTTGGGAGTTTAACAGCCACTTGTATCCTGTGTTTGAGACCTGGCAGGTCCAGATGACTGGTTCTTCCCTGCTTCCACTGCTATCTTTGTCTCCAGAGTTTGCACTTAACTGGAAACTTGACCCCTATGTATTTCTTTGTCTGTCTGTTTTAGGGCTCAGCTTTCACCCAAAGAGGCCCTGGATCCTAACAAGTTTGCACAATGGTGTGATCCAGTTGTGGGATTACCGGATGTGCACCCTCATTGACAAATTTGATGAGCACGATGGTGAGTGTGTGAGCTGGAGTAGGGGGGGATGTAGGAGATAACACTTCAGGAAGAGACTGAAGTGCAGCAGGCACTTTGCAGAAAATGACAAGCATGTGAGGGGAAGAAGCGTGATCTTTTACTTGATTCCCAGGTTTGGGCTTCCAGAGGTCTAGTTTCTAATTCTAGCTGTGTTGCATATTCTGTCTTTGGCTTTGGGCAAATTACTTGCTCTTTGCACTGTTCCTGAGCTGTAACATGAAGATAATGCTGCTTTGCTTTACAGGGGTGTCTTAAGGATAGCTTTGTTGGACGTGTAATAGATTCTTAGGTATTATATTGATGTGGCTAGAAAAGCCCAGTAGAGAGAAGAAAACTTGCTTTGAGGAGGTCTTAGGAAGCTGCTCTGTCACTTTGAGGCGTTACTTCATCCATTGAAACGCAGTAGGAAGTGATAGAGCTGCACTCTTCTTCAAGTGAAGTGATAGCTTGCGCTGACTGCTGATGTAACTATTAGCTCTATCCCTGTGTCTCACATGCCCCATTTCCCCTTGCAGGACCTGTCCGTGGTATTGATTTCCACAAACAGCAACCTCTCTTTGTCTCTGGAGGTGATGACTACAAAATCAAGGTAAAACCTTCCTTCCTACTTCCCATTGTCCAAAGAGTCAGGGTGTGTAGTAGAGCATGGGAAAGCTGTAAAATGTGTGAAACATGCGTGCAAGCTTAGAGCCTAATAATAAAAAATCAAAAGACAATGGAAATGGTGAAGTTGAGCTCAGGAGGGCATCACGGGGAGCTAAACTTAGTGATGAGGTCTGTTTCTCACTTGACTCGGGTCATGTAAAATGAAAGAGACTATAGTCTGTGAGGCAGCTGGCTTCTTGCAGGTCCAGAACAAGTTGTCAGCAAGGATCGGGGCTGAGTTTGGCAAGCCTCTCACAGTGTTTTGTTTTATTGTTGTCCAGGTCTGGAATTATAAGCTACGCCGCTGCCTTTTCACCCTGCTGGGACACCTGGATTACATTCGTACCACCTTCTTCCACCATGTAAGTTTTCCTGCAGTGTAACTTGAAGTATAAGTCATTGTTATGCACCTTGCCTCATTTTCTGTAGAGGAAATACTCTCTGTCTGCTTTTCTTTTATGGTAGTAATCATAAGGGTTCCTGGTTTTCTCTGATTAAAAAAAAAGAATCTCCCATTTGTGGTTTAAAAAAGTAACCCAAAATCCACATTTTTTCTGTGATTAAAATGAAACCGCACTATAGATATCTATATATTAGTGGTTTTCATTTTTAATCACAGAAAGATATGGATTTTGGATTGCTTTTTTAAATCTAGAAATTGTTTTGTTTTTTTTAAATTGGAGAAAACTAGGATCCCAGATTAACACAATATGCTGAGGGCTGTTCAGTCGTAAAGAAAGTCTTGATTCCTGCCTCTGAGATGCTTCATATATGAAATAATTCACGGGGACAATTAGTACTACTCACTGAAAGGGTTTTTTTTGTTCCCGGTGGCATCATTTGGAGCACAGACAGGGATTGGGTCTGTCTTTTCCTGCTGGCCATTTGTTCATGCAATTGGAAATAACATGGCTGATGTTTACTGAGAACAATAAAGAAAAGCTGTTCGCTGGAACGTGGCAACATGCAGAAATGCACATCAGTCCCCCGGCAAGGCAGATGCTTGAATACAACTTTCATCTTCAGCCTTTCGAAGATGTTTTATTCCATACCACTGTCATGTGTAAACTCTGGATTGCAGTCTTCCTAAGAAATCTTCAAGAGGAAACTAGACAGTCACTTTGCTGGGGTCACCTGACCTCCCAGTTATCTTTCCTGCTTGGTGCAGGGGCTGTACCCGATTATCTTCCGAGGTCCCTTCTGGCCTTACAATCTATGAATCCATGAAATTCTCAATAGTGTCCATTTGATCTGAAGCAAGATACTTGTGGAAACCAAGATGTATCAGTGCCCCGCAGGTACATAAGATACTTGTTGAAAGCAAGTGGTGCTGTATGCCATGTAGTAGTTGAGCCATTGTTTTTTTCACCTTTGTTTTTTTATCGTTATTCTGCGGGATACCTAACCCAGCTAAATACAGAGTCTTATGGCTGCCTCTGGCTTAGCTACAGACCATGTTTGTGGATGTGCATGGCATTATTTCAAGTAGGTAATATTGAATGTCTTGTCTGTTTAGGAATACCCCTGGATTCTGAGTGCGTCGGATGATCAAACCATCCGGGTTTGGAACTGGCAATCCAGAACCTGCGTATGGTAAAGACACCTGACACTGTAGAAATAATAGAGATATGAGCATTCTTGAACCTTAAATAAGACTGTGTCAGAATATGTCTACATGCAGTTCTTTTAATGTGGGAATTTCCCTTTTTTTAAAATGAATATTTTAATGCTTGCTCACATAGATAATTGATAATAGCTATCAATTTTAAACTATTAAAAACTGGTGTCACCTATGCATTGGTCCCCTGCAAAAGTGCATTTCTCTTCTGTACTCTCTTCACCACCCATCCCCTCTCATCCTTGCTCCTTACCAGATTCAGCTTTTAAATGCTAGGTTGGATCAGCAGATGTTTTGCTGCCTCCTTGGTTTCAGTGTTATTTTCTGTCCCTTTTCTCACAGCGTGCTGACTGGACACAACCACTATGTGATGTGCGCCCAGTTCCACCCTTCGGAAGACCTGGTAGTGTCAGCCAGCTTGGATCAGACTGTGCGCGTTTGGGATATTTCTGGTGAGCTGCCCAAACCGAGGGGGTGTCCAGTGACTAAGCCAAGCTAAAAACTGCAATTACTGAAAGCAAAGTGAGGAAGAAGTAACGAATCAGACAGTTGCTGTGTCTTTGAGCCCAGCAGTTCACTATACTGTGATCTATTCCCTTCAGTCTCCTTCAAGCGTCTCAGTCTGATCAGCCATGTGGGCGATGAGTACTTTTATCCAGGAGGGATGTAGCACAGTCCCTTTTTTCTATACTAAGGGGGAGATTGGATAGGATGTAGGCCATGCAGAAGGGGTCCATGGGTCATCTTTATCGTAGGGGAATTGTTCTGGAATAAACAGGGTCATGGAGACAGCAGTGAGTTATTCACTATTATCTCTAAAATGGCCTCTGCATTAACTAAGGAGAGGATCTGATTTGTGCTGTCATATCTGTTAGCAGCAAAGGGAGGAGGTTATCATGGAGAATGCTGACTCCTGGAATGGTTCCTAGTTTACTTATGTCCCTTTCTCAAAGATGGAGTACAGTGCAGAGATGAGAGTAGGGAGTTGGATATCAGAGCTCCTGGGTGGTGTTTCTGGCTCTTTTGTGTTTCGCTGTGACCTGTTTATGAGATGATGCTGATTCTGTGGGGGTAATTGAGAAATGTCAATGAAATGCTCTTAAGATCTCATGAGAGAGGCTAAGTACCCTGTGGAGAGAGCATAACAGATGTAGAGAGGCAGGTAAGTGACTGAAGGAGAGGAGGTAGGATCTGGTGTAGGAACAGTACTGGCAATATTGCTGCACTCAAGGCTGTTCTAGAGCTAAGCTTAGGTCCTTATCTCTCACCTGCCACTTTCACCATTGCAGTTTTGGCTGGGCGAGCCACTTCCTTTTGTAGAACACGTTCAGAAATGACCAGCAGTGTCAACAGTAGGGGCTGAGGACAGGCTCTCATCATTTATGACCTGTTCCCTCTCCCTACTGCCAGCATGGGGAGCGTAACATCTGTTCCACCAGTAAGCTCACTGCTGCTTTTACCCACTCTCTCTCAGCAGAGTTCTGGCACCCAAATGCATTTGGAGATGGAACAGCATTTTCTCCAGCTGGTCTGTGATGAAGAGGCTTTAGGGACTCTGCTGTACATGCTGAGTTATTGACTTAGATGTCACTCCATTTAAGCACTGGAAGGAGAGTCTTAGTGGGAGAGCAAAGTGAGAATAAATGGGATACTGGTTTGAAATGGGCTTTTTGCTTGGCCAGCACCACTACAAGTTCTGTCCTCAGCATAACTCTTACACAGGGGCCTTTGGGAATAGCTCTTGTCCCTTATGGGCTGCTGCCCAATACTGGAGATGCAGAAGCATCTAGTAGTCAAGGAAGGCCCTAGCACTAGTCCTGAGTGGTGCTGAGTGCCTACAGCTCCTATTGGCTTCAGCAGGACTTGTGAACTCCTGGCAGCACTTGGAGTCTCAGATATCAGTTGCTTGCCCCTGGAGAAATGAGGTGGAGGAGTCTTACTTCCTCTTCTGGTGCCTGACAATCTGGTGATTGAACCAACACCAGAGTTGCTACCTTTTTGACAGTTTGAGCAAGGAGGCCAAGTTATGTATGGGCCACAGAGACTCCAGTACCTGGAACAGTCAGTGTGAGGAAAGCTCCCCTGTTTTTACCTGTGCTCTGCTTCTTCTGTGGACAGAGGCTTTCTCTCTCCATGGTTGTCAGCTCAGCATCCTTTTGCAGCATGAAGTCCTTGTTCAGAATTAAAGGGCCCTTGTTCTGCTGATCTCCTGAGAGAGAGTGTGTGAACATAGCCAGAGGGAGCTGGTTTCCAGCTACCATATTAAATTGCATGAAAAGCTGTGTTGTAACATGATCACCTATGCTGTAGAGTGAAGCCTCTTGCTTGTGACACTAACATTAACCCCAGAGTTCACAAAATAACCTGTCTTGTCTGCCTCTCTGTAACCATTAACCGAGAAGGAAGGCACTCTTCTCACTATCCTGAAATAGGAATGCTTTCATTTGTACTGGAAAATAAACACACTGGCTTCTCTTTACTTTCTCTCAGTTGGCAAGAGCTTACATCTGCTGCTTAGCAGGAAACCTGGTCTGTCAGGGTCTAGGTCAGTAGAGCTGGGTGATCAATCACCAAGCAAGGAAATCAGCCTGAGGGCTTAGCTGCAATCCTATCTTTCTAGTGAAAAGACCCAGAGTACAGGGTGTTGAGGCAGAGAGCAGCACAGAGGTGGCTCTGTCCTTTCCTTGAGGGTGCTATGGGGGAGACAGTCTTGCTGCAAGCTTGCCAGTCAGCATGTAGTGATGCTGATGGACCCTTCCCTGCAACACCCAACCCCTTAACTACGCTGTTGGACAGTTGTGAATGCGGATGGATTAGGCAGGAAGAAGGAATATGAGCCCAAGGGGAAGCAGTTGTCAAAACCTCAAGCACCCTTGTTCAGTCTCCTCCCCCAGCCCCTTGGTATGCAGCTTTGGATGAGGGACAGGAGAGGGCAGCTTAGATACCTAATGCCCTTGTAGCTAATACAATCCTTTGCTTAAGCTGCCAGGTTGTTGCAGTGCCTCTGTGGCTCCGGCCAGTGCATCCCGGGAAATGAGACTGTAGAAACGTCTGACCTCTTAGGAACTCTCTCTCCCTCTCTCACCCCCCAATCCATCAAGTTATGGCTGGTGTTTAGTCCTTTTTTCCCTAGTGCTCTCCTCAGTCATCAGCATCCCCTCCTAACACCTGCTTTTTTATCTGAATGCTCTTGTGCATGTTGAGCCCAGGCTCCTTTCTCAACCTCTTAGTTAACTGTTCTGTTCAGAACATCTAATATCTATTCTGCTACAAGCCCTTCTTTCTCTGCCTCCCTCCCCAGAGCAACACAGGAAGCTGGTACATTCTGCAGGTGTCCTGCCTTCCCTCTGGATTTATGCAGTTGCCCCAGAAATTTTCCACCTGTCGTTTCAGTCCCATTCTGTTGGCTTGCCAAAGGCTCAAGTATCACCTCTTCTACGAGTCTTCTGTTTCCTCTTCTGGATTGTGTGTGTGCATTGTCCTTTCTCTCTTTCTGGGTCAATCTGTGTCAGCTCATTAGAAGCTTCCGCTCAACCATTCAAGCTCTCCATTTTCATCTGGACCATCTGTGTGCACCTCTGCAATTCAGTGTGTGAAATGCTCCCATTTGGTTTTGATTTACTGATCCGTGTGCCAATCTCACTAGACTAACTTTGTCAAAGGGACTTTTGTCAGGACTGGAACCTTCTCTAAAATGTTCCCTGGATTACTAATATCTGGAAGATCAGAGTTGGAAATTTAAAAAGAAGTAACTTACTTGTTGTCATCTGTGCTGTCTTTTTCCACTTGGCTTGTCATGGGCAGTATCACAAGCAGAATTGGTTTCACTTTGATCTTGGTCAGTTTTGCCTTCTGGATCTTGAACTGTGGTCTTATTCTCAACTATTTTAGATTTAAAAGCCTGTTTGAAAATTTTGCTGGTTGCCCCTTTCTTTGCAGACATGTCTCCAGCCTCTCATTTGATGATAAATGTTTCTCCCTGCTCTCTCCTTTTCAGCTTCTGATGGAGAAATGTTTTGGCACTTTGGGTAGAAGGTAGTTTTGCTGCCCTTTCATAGTCACTATGTCCTGGAAAGAATAATGCAAAGCAGCATAGGACTTAAAGAAATAGGTGGTTGTGGTTTCAAAGCACTTATCCTTATGATATTTTGTAGTACATAGAAAGGCACCACTTCATTTTAAAAACTGGGAAGATCTATATTTACCTCCAAAGGCCAGCTGTGGGAATCTGCTGCTTTCCACTTTTTGCTTGGTCCTTGAGCACTGGCTTGTCAAAACGGTTCAGTTCTTATGTTGGTCTCCAGAAGAAGCAAATTTCAGTGCTATGGGTTTCTCATTCGCAAGATTTCCCTCCTTCCATAAACCTCACAAGTTCAAGGTTCTGTCCATCTTGTTTGGGTGGGATGGGGTGGGGTGGATATATTACTTTTAAGGCTCTCTAGACATGCTCCCACCAGATGGCAGTCCTTTCCAAGTGCTGCTCATCAGATTGTTGGAATGACTAGAATATCCTGTTTATGGTGTGTTACAAACACATCCAATTTGGGGGAGCTGCCTATGAATTCTGGGCTGACTTCTGAGGGGCTGAACTCCCGGAGAGCTCATTTAAGGCCTGTTAGAACTGTGGGTTCTTAGCACTTCCCTCCTTATTTACCTCCTCCAGAAGAGCTTCATCTTTCCACAGCCCCTGGTAACTTGGATAAGTTGCAGACACCAAAATGGTTTTAAAGACGACGCAAGAGGTATTTCCACGTTTCAGGAATAGTCTTAAGAGAGCAGGTGTCCGCACAAATGGTCCAAATCCACAAGCAAAGGATGAGAGCAAGAGCTCCTGTCAGGCTGGCCCATGTGAAAGCCCCCTAAAAGTTCCAAGCTCGGATCAGGAGTTGAACATTGCAGTGATGGTATCCCTTTCTGTGCAGCGTCTCTGCTTATCCATCCTGATGAGCTGAGGCTTTCATCTGGTGGGTGTGCTTTATTGCAATCTTCTCTCTGTGGATCTGGTTTGAGCTTGTCCTTGATCTCTCTCTCTTACTCTCTCCTTTCCTTTCAAACTCCTCATCTCCACCTTAAGATACATGCAGATTGTCCTTGTGAGCCCTGCATTACTATCAGTGTCTTGGTAATCATATTTTTGCTTCCGCCACCCTGCTTTCTCCTTCCCCCCTTGAAGGCCTAAGGAAGAAGAACCTGTCCCCTGGAGCTGTGGAGTCGGATGTCCGGGGAATAACTGGCGTGGATTTGTTTGGGACCACGGATGCAGTTGTGAAGCATGTTCTTGAGGTACTGTCTGCATGCACGTGTGTGTACACATGCGTGTGTGTGTGTAGCTTGTTCCATTCTACTTGCTGCAGTCCCCATCAGGCAGATGGTCCTTGAACAGGTTTGAGTAATAGCAGCAGGGAGATGAGCTCTCTGAATTTATGTGAGCTCGTAGAATAAGATTAGAATAATTATGCAAAGAGCCAGAGATTGGAGATGGCAAATCTCAAGGCATTGAACTCTTTGGGACAGGGACTGTCACCTGTCCCATGCTTGTATAATGCTGACCTCGTCCAGAGGCAGGCCTACCAGAGCCTCCCGCAACACAAATGGCAGTGTCATTAGCAGGAGTGAGCCCACCTGGGATTTTAACAAGAAGAGCAATTTTGGACTGACTGGAGGCTGAGGTGATGAGGTTTGTCTGCTGTTCCTACAGCAGGTGTGGCATAGCAGACATGCCTGTAACTCGCTGCTGATGGAAATGATGAGGCAGCTGCTGAGTGCTTTGGCTTGAGTGGCTCTTCTTTGTCTTCTGATTACTCATATAATTCCCATTGGCGTAGCATGGTGTAGCCTGGAACTGTGTGCATGAGGTATAAGCAGCACAGCAGGCCCATGAAGCTCATGGCACCTGTACCCTCTCATGGCATGTCTTGGTGTCTGTGGGTTGTGCTCCCCATGCTGCTCCATCTCTGTGGATTGACACCATGGAACCAGAGCCCTGGTGTGAGAGACTCCTGCTTTCCCCTTCACTCAGGGACATGACCGCGGGGTGAACTGGGCTGCTTTCCACCCCACCATGCCTCTCATTGTGTCCGGGGCTGACGATCGGCAGGTGAAGATCTGGAGGATGAATGGTAAGGAGCAGCCCCTAATGGAAGGAAGTGGGTGGGAACTTGGTCTATTCCTAACCCCACCCATAGAATGAACCTGAGGATGAACCTTACATTCTTGCAAAGGGCATTTACTGGGAAGCATTGGGGAATATCTCTTTTGCCCCCTGTCTAAAAGGCAGCATTGGCATCTGCAAACAGGGGAAAGCCCAGCTCTTCAGCCAGCCCTTCCCCTGCTTCCCATTGTATCTTGTCCTTACTCAGGCAGATGGTTGAGTGAAAACGAGACTGGCTCCATGGCTCAAGGCTTGTCAAACACAGGCCTCTAATAGACCAACAGAGGCACTCTTCCCAGAGGTGGACATGCAGCCTAGCAGGCATGGATGTCCAGTTGATAACAGTGCTCATTTCCTTCAGGAACAAGAGCTTTCAAGCATGCTCCTACCTCACTTTTTCATGTTCTTGCTTAGAATCAAAGGCCTGGGAGGTCGACACTTGCCGGGGACATTACAACAATGTGTCATGCGCAGTCTTTCACCCGCGGCAGGAACTGATCCTTAGCAATTCGGAAGATAAGAGCATTCGTGTCTGGGATATGTCGAAGCGGTGAGAGCTCTGCCCCTGGTTTTAGCCAGTGAAAAGGGCTGTGGTGTAAATGAGTGATGGACCATCTTCTGTATCCATCTTGCAAACTGAGTTCATTCCTAGGCTTCTGGTTCACTCTGTGTCTTGACTTGTCCTCCCCCTCCCACATTTTAGCACTGGTGTCCAGACCTTCCGCCGAGATCATGATCGCTTCTGGGTTTTGGCTGCTCACCCCAACCTCAACCTCTTTGCTGCAGGTAAAAACAAATCCTTACAGGTTGTGGGAGGCTGGGTTGGGGAGGAGTGGCTATCCTGTAATTGTACTATGGGGGTAAAAGGTTTCTGCTGGGCACTTGTGACAGAGCTCCCTTTGCTTGTTGGTACTTGTTCCAGTTTACTGTAGAAACACTGGAGGAGCTGAGAAGCTTTTTTTTTTTTTAATTTTTTTTTTACCATAATATCCCAAGGGCTCCAGTTTATACGCTTAGACTCCATTGCATTGCAAACAGGCTGTGAGCCACCCTTTGCTGGTTACACTGCTGAACCTGTGCATACCTTCTGTCACATGGGTCCACACAGATGCTAAGACCCTCACTTGACTGGGAACTGTAACAAGAAGGAGATGGGGCAGCTGCTAACGAGGAGCACACAGAATTCAGTTAAGGTTGCAGGGTCATAATTGTGTGCTGAGTGTCAGCCATCCCTGCAGTCTCTGTGTCCAGTCTCTGGAGGCCTGTAGGGATCCCCTTGCACTTTTTCCATCAGGTCCCCTTTGCTGATGCAGCCAAAAGGTGTTGCAAGCAGCTGAGATGTGCCCATCTCAGGTTTAATTCTGACAGCCAGTAGTGATCCCGGTCTTTTGTTTCCAGGCCATGATGGTGGCATGATTGTGTTCAAACTGGAGCGTGAGCGGCCTGCCTATGCTGTGCATGGGAACGTGCTGTATTACGTGAAGGACCGGTTCCTCCGTCAGCTCGACTTCAACAGCTCCAAGGATGTTGCTGTCATGCAGCTGCGAAGGTGAGTCAGGCTCTTGGGACAAATGGGTACTTCGTGGCAAAGACTTGGATATCTGTTGCTGAACTTTCCCTCTTCGTGGTGTCTCTTCTTTAGCGGTTCCAAGTTCCCGGTGTTCAACATGTCATACAACCCAGCGGAGAATGCTGTCCTGCTCTGCACGGTAAGGCAGCCTGGAAGTGCTTAGTACTCCAGTGCTGGTGATGGAGAGCCCCTGTATTAGTGAGTGGAGAAACTAACTTGATCTCAGTGTTAAGCCCTGTCCTGCTGGCATCAGAAATGTCCTTCCTCAGCAGAGTGGTGTCAGCCATCAACATGGGCATTTGCTTAAAGCTGCTTTTTAACTCTGTGCTTGATGTCACTGCCCTTTTCTTGCTGCACTGAGCTAAAGGGATGTTCAGCCTCTGTACCCTTTCAAGCTGTCATGTTATTCTTTACAGTGGTTTCTCTTTCCCAGTTTTGATGGTCATCTGCATAGCCATAAAACCATCTCATTCACCAGGTGTTTCTAGGTGTGAGTTGCCCTTTTAGCAGTGCTTTACTGTTGGCTGCTGTCACGCTGGTTCATTGGTTTCCTTTCTCAAAGTGTTAAGGAGGTTAATGCTGAAATGCTAGTGCAAGAATGTTGTTGTGGATGAGTGGGCAGCAGGGAAGTCCATACCCATGTTTCTCTTCCCTTCTTAGAGAGCCAGCAACCTGGAGAACAGCACCTATGACCTCTACACCATCCCCAAGGATGCAGACTCGCAGAACCCTGACGGTAGGCCTGGGCTGATTTGCTTTGTTCCTGATGAGTCTCCATATCCACTCTCCCACTGCGAAGAACATTGTTCTTCCAAGCCTGCGTGTTGGACTCTTTCTCCACATTTCCCATAGCCCGTACAGTGCGCACCATTTGGCAGGCACTGGGCTTACTATATCACAGGCCACATTGACTTGAAAAATTCATGTTCATCCCAAACTTTACTGCTGCAAATATATATTTTATAATTTAGTTATTAGGAACTTTCCTTTTTCCCTTTTGACACAGCAGGCAGCCT
The DNA here is from genome assembly GCF_030867095.1 of Alligator mississippiensis. Lineage (NCBI taxonomy): Eukaryota > Metazoa > Chordata > Crocodylia > Alligatoridae > Alligator > Alligator mississippiensis. Next base: position 15,755,148 of record NC_081838.1, on the reverse strand, counting down.
CCCTGGCTTGTCAGTGTAGATGGATTTTGAGCAGATATGTTCTATTCAAAGAGGCTTTATACTCTGAGAAGTGGCTGTAAAAGTGACACTGCCAGGGTCCAATGTTCATTCTCTCAGTCCAATTTCAGATCGGCTTCACTCAATTTACAAGTCAAAACATGATTTTTTTTTTTTTCTCCCTCCTAAATACAAGTTCCATTTGGGATCTGAAACTCCAGCTGGGTTCTGCCTGCCTTTGTCATCACAGCCGTAAAGATTCTACGACGAGTGTTTTGCTGGCAGTGTCGGGGCATGATGCATGAGGCAGACTAGAATCCAACTTGCTCATTAGCTGCTTTACTGGTTTCTGCGGGTCTAATGGGGAAAAGAGCGTTGTCAATGAAGTCAGCTGGCGGGTAGCAGAGATGGGAATCAAAAGGGGGCTGTTTTTAGTCCCCTGGTGGTATTAGAAGTTGGTTGAGTAATACAGAACATAATTCAAGTTTGTGTTCATTTTGGTCAAGAGGTGTTGAAGTGACAAGTGGCTTGCAGGATCCACAGGGCAAGTGCTCAGAGTAATCTTGATACCAAAGTCCTCTTTGGGAGACTGAACCTCTGACTTTGGTGCTCACAAAGCAGTTATCTAAACCCAACGGATACATACACCTAGGATAATTCATAGAATCATAGAAAATGAAGGTTGGAGGGACCTCAGGAGGTCACATCTAGTCCAACCCCCTGCTCAAAGAAGGACCAGCCCCAACTAGATCATCAGAGCCAGGGCTTTGTCTAGCCAGGTCTTAAAAACTCCCAAGGATAGAGAGTCCCCAGCCTCTCTGAGTAACCCATTCCAGAGTTTTACTACCTCCTAGTAAAATTTTTTTTCCTAATATCTAACCTAAACTTCCACCCAGAGTAGTTCTCCATAGCAAACTGCTTCTACTCCCCACCATGCGCTGCCCAGCAGAAAATATGCTGTGTGAGGTTGAACTATTCTGTTAAGTCTCCCATAAGTGCAGGCCTTTGAGCCAGAGAAGGGTATTAGCAGCCTTGGAGGAAGTCATTTCTTTTGCTGTAAAGAAAATGATTTAGTGATACCCACATTTCAGGAGGCTGAGGATCTCCATTCCTTAATGAAGCTCCTCACTTGTGACTGAGAGAAGCCGGTAATAACCTGAGCTAACGCACCATAAAAATGGGAATAAACGTGATGGCTCTCTGTCCCCAGGGAAACTGCTGAGCTGAGCTGGGAAGAAATCCCAGGTCTCCAGCCTTGCTTCTAACCATGCAGCCCTCTTCCTTTCTAGGGGGGTGTATACCTGTGACTTGATGCCCCTTCTGGTGTTGGCCTGCTGATGAGTGGTGGGGTCACACTAATGCTGGGATTGGTTTGGACCCAGGCGTCTTCAGTGCATCCCCACAAGACGCACGTGTCTCAAGATGGAAACTGTTTTGTTTTACCATGCATGCATTACTTTGTCCCCTCCAGGCCTGCTTCCCCATCCTTTAGTATGGAGGATGCCTGTTGTGGGTTCATCTGACCCATGTCCTGTGGTACAGTTTGCTCTGTGCCTCTGACACATGCAGCCCTGTCTTTATATTAGCATTTAAAGCGGAGGGAACAGCTGCGCACCGGGGGAAGTGCATCCTTTCTCCTCCAGCTCGTTATGCTGGGTAGCAGCCGCAGGGACGGGGGAGGAGGCTTACATTGAAGCCGGGACCCTTGCTGCTCAGTGTGTTTGGCCAGCAAAGCTCTGCTCGTTAGCTTGACAGACTGTGCTGTCACTCAGGATGGCCTGCTTCTGTGCCAAGTGGTGGCGTTGGCTGTACAGGCAACCACTCGTCTTGTGCCTTGGCTAGAGAGAGGGGCTGGCACTGGCCACGGAGAGCTCTGAAAGGGTGTTAGGGGAGGAAATGAATCTTGCGAATAGCCTTGGGTTAAACATGAATTAGTAGGAAGCAGCTGATCTAACAGAGCCAAGATGGAATCAAACAAGACTGACTAATGTGCCTCTGTCGGCACCTGCCAGAGGTTTTATTCACTGCCTGCATTTTGCTGTCCCCAGCCCCTGAAGGGAAGCGCTCCTCCGGGCTGACAGCTGTGTGGGTAGCTCGTAACCGCTTTGCAGTCCTGGATCGCATGCACTCGGTAAGGGGCGCACTTAGGTCATCGTTAACTACGTTCCGCATTGTTTGGATATCTGGGAGAGGGGCGGAAGTGAAGTTGACCAGTTCGTTGGAGGTCTTGGGGTTTTGGCAGGGCACAGTCAGGGAGAAGGGGCTCTGAGTCAGGTGAAAAAGAAGGTTAAAAAAGCTAATATTGGAACATTTTAATGATTTCCATTTCTGGTCAACTCTCTTTGTTATGCAAGTGTAAAATCCCCCCCACCCCCCTTGGAGACCCAAACAATAGACTAGAGGAAGTGATGCAGGAGATTAAACGAAGCACTGTTGGACAGTGACATCAGCCAGGCTGGTTTTGTTGCATCAAGGATGAAAAAGGAAGTTTTGATTTTTAAAAACTTGTCCTCAATAGCTGAGGAAGGGGTGTGCAGCAGATGGTCATCTGGGGCTACTGACATTTCCCCAGATCCCTCTCTACCACCCTCATAAAATAAATCTGTTAAGTTCTGTTTCCTGTTGTATTTAATTACATCACGATCAATGTGCTTACTGCTTAGTAATGTCACAAGTTTGCTTTTATTACTCTTTCTTTCCTGGCTTCCTTCTTCTGTTTGTTTCTCTGTGTTGTCCTTTTTCAGTACCTTTAATTTTCTCTCTCCTTTTATTCCACCTGCCCTTCCCTGTTTCTCCACCCTTATCCATCCATACACCTTTTCACCTTTCTCCATCCATCTTCTCACATAACCTGCATGGAGAAATTACCAGTTTGCTAATAGCGACAAGACTGAGTTTTACTACTTGAGGATGAGGAGAAGTGTCTCGCTGCCCCTCTTCTTCACCCAAAATAACAATACACAGGTGTAGTGAGGATATGAGGGGGAAAAAATAGATTCTCTTCACTCTGATAAACTAGCAGGTGGATGGAAAAGTTTCTCTTTCCAGTTCCCATCACAGACCTTCCGCATCCCTGCTTTTACTGCTAGGTAGACCAAATGCTTACTACTCTTAGGTCTAGTGAGGAGACTTGATTTTTCGTTGGGGAAAGAAGACTTTTGGGTTTCCCGAACTAACCAAGAACCTCTGTGCTCTTGACCCTCTCCACCCTCTCCAATGACAGATCCTAATCAAGAACCTGAAGAACGAGATCACCAAGAAGGTGCAGGTGCCAAACTGCGATGAGATTTTCTATGCTGGCACTGGGAACCTGCTGCTAAGGGATGCTGACTCCATCACCCTGTTCGACGTGCAGCAGAAGCGGTAAGGTCCTCCCTACTGGGAGAGCCAGAATCTGGTAATATTGCTGGCGTGCATCCTCTTGGGGACAAGCCGCAGTCATTAATGCACTCAGCACGTCGCCCCAGCTGCAGGCTGTGTCACATTGCACTCTGAGTTCACTGTGATTTGGATCAAAGCAAAAGCAAAGTAATTGTGCAGTTTATACCTCGGCCATTGTGCTAGCGATCACAGGGAGACTTTTTCTTGGTAGGATGGACCCAGGGTGTACATCTTGGCACTGCTCTTCAGAGTAAATTCAGTCTAATCTCACTCTGATGCACTTCTGTGGAGCCAGAACAGTGTAAAAGGGTTTTAGTGTTCTGGAAATCAGATCCCATGGTGTTTGGCAGTGGGTGTTAATAGACCCTGCCTGTGAAAGGGCTTCATAGGAAGACTAATGCTATCACTGTCTCCCCTGCAGAACTTTAGCCTCAGTGAAGATCTCCAAGGTGAAGTATGTTATCTGGTCAGCTGACATGTCCCACGTGGCTCTGCTGGCTAAGCATGGTAAGGCAGCTTCTTCCTATGGTCACCTGTTCAGGATGCTCAGCCTTCTGTTCAGGGCAGCTCCACCCATGTCGACTAGTAAATGCACTTCCTTCTGCCAGCTGGTAGCTTCCCCAGATACAGCTGGGCAGTTCTACCTCCTCACTGCTCAGTTCTCTTTCTGGAGAGCTGGCCCCTCAAGTGTCTCAGTGCTCTGTCTGGGTAAGGCATCCAGTGATGGGCACTGAGAAAAGCAGACCAGAATAGAAAGGGAGGAGTTAAGTGCATGATGCTTTTGTTTCTGGACCTATCATCCCTACTTGTGGTTCCCAGCCTTGGTTGACTCTCTGGGTTTGGCTTTGAGGCTGAAGAAGCAACACTATTTATGTGGAAGGAGAAAAGGAACTCTTGTCTGTTGAAGGGGATTTGGGCTGAGTTCTCTGGAAAAGGATTTGTAGGAGATTGATCCAGAAAAGGAAAGGGCACTGAAGTTTGGCTTTGCATGGTGAAATGGGAGAGACCATTGCAGTTCAACAAGGAGAAATGCAAAGTGCTGCACCTAGGGAGGAAAAATGTCCAGCACACCTACAGCCTAGGGAATGACCTGCTGGGTGGCACGGAGGTGGAAAGGGATCTTGGAGTCCTAGTGGACTCCAAGTTGAACATGAGCCGGCAGTGTGACGAAGCCATCAGAAAAGCCAATGGCACTTTATCGTGCATCAGCAGATGCATGACAAATAGGTCCAGGGAGGTGATACTTCCCCTCTATAGGGTGTTGGTCAGACCGCAGTTGGAGTACTGCGTGCAATTCTGGGCGCCACACTTCAAGAAGGATGCGGATAACCTGGAGAGGGTACAGCGAAGGGCAACTCGTATGGTCAAGGGCCTGCAGACCAAGCCCTACGAGGAGAGACTAGAGAAACTGGACCTTTTCAGCCTCCGCAAGAGAAGGTTGAGAGGCGACCTTGTGGCTGCCTATAAGTTCATCACGGGGGCACAGAAGGGAATTGGTGAGGATTTATTCACCAAGGCGCCCCCGGGGGTTACAAGAAACAATGGCCACAAGCTAGCAGAGAGCAGATTTAGACTGGACATTAGGAAGAACTTCTTCACAGTTCGAGTGGCCAAGGTCTGGAACGGGCTCCCAAGGGAGGTGGTGCTCTCCCCTACCCTGGGGGTCTTCAAGAGGAGGTTAGACGAGTATCTAGCTGGGGTCATTTAGACCCAGCACTCTTTCCTGCTTATGCAGGGGGTCGGACTTGATGATCTATTGAGGTCCCTTCCGACCCTAACATCTATAAATCTACGAATCTATGAATTAATTGGTGTCAGGTGTGCCAATCTCACTGGTGCCTAGGTCTTTGTATCCAGCCCATGCTGGTGTAACTCTAGCAGAAATATAAAAATGGAGGGAATGTGGGATCTCTCACTGTTCCATCTGGGTTGCCCCCTCCTTCCAGCCATCATGATCTGCAACAGGAAGCTGGAGTCCCTGTGTAACATTCATGAAAATATCCGGGTCAAGAGCGGTGCCTGGGATGAGAGTGGAGTCTTTATCTATACCACCAGCAACCACATCAAATACGCTGTTACCACTGGGTGAGTCTGCTCTGTGGAGCACCTGCTGAGCTCTGGAGCTCAGGGCTTATGCACTGACGTGGGTCTAAACTCAGGTTAAAACCAGGAGGGTGTGGTTTTAACTGGCGTTGGAAGCTCTGGGTATACCCTGCACTCTCATCAGGTCCATCTTGTCCTGGCTCTAGGGACCATGGAATCATCCGCACCTTGGACCTGCCGATCTACGTCACCCGCGTGAAGGGAAACAACGTGTACTGCCTGGACAGGGAGTGTCGGCCCAGGGTCCTGACCATTGACCCCACTGAGTTCAAGTTCAAGCTGGCCCTGATCAACAGGAAGTATGATGAGGTGAGGGGCTGGAGGGCTATCCTGACACCTGTCAACCTTGATATGAAAGCATAGGTGAGTCCCTGCCTTGTGGCATTCTCATTCCCTCTGCCTGGCTTCCTCTTCTAGGTGTTGCACATGGTGAGGAATGCCAAGCTAGTGGGCCAGTCCATCATTGCCTACCTGCAGAAGAAGGGCTACCCAGAGGTGGCGTTGCATTTTGTCAAGGATGAAAAGACCCGCTTCAGCCTGGCCCTGGAGTGCGGCAACATTGAGGTGAGGCAGCTGCCTGGGCTGGGATGAGGAAAAAAGGGAAGTGTCTGCCTGCACCTCTCGCTCTCAAATCCCACCTTTGGAGATGGGTCCTGGGGCTGGGGGAAAACCTCTGCTTCCCTCTGCGTGCCTTGTGGAGACCCTGTAACACAGGTACGGTCTCGAAAGCCCTATATTGACACTTGAGTGGCAGTCCCCTAATATGCAGGTCCCAGTGGGCAACAGTCCATCTTCTGAATTTGACGTTCTTGGAGCAGTGAATCGTAGATCCTGCACCTGGGGACTAGGAGGAGATAGGAATCTATTGGATGTTCAATAACTACATGGCCCCATGGTGAAGAGCACAGCCCGGTGCCCCTCCAAATTTTCACTGGAAGTCTCTGCCAGACTGTATTTAGCTTTGCAAGCCTGACATGAGGCTGTCAGTGTTTTTTTTCCCTACCTTACAAGGAAGGATCTGGGTTGCTGAGTGACTTGTTCAGGGTCACACTGGGCCTGTTTTGTGAAGTGGGGAATCGAACCTGCTCCTTTCAGCCCCAGGCTGGCACCCAGCCATTGCATGCCTCTGCTGGGTTCCTCTGGCATCTCTGCTCTCATGTCCATTTCCATTTCTCCCTTGCTTTGTCAGATTGCCCTGGAAGCAGCCAAGGCTCTGGACGACAAGAACTGCTGGGAGAAGCTGGGCGAGGTAGCCTTGCTGCAGGGGAACCATCAGATCGTGGAAATGTGCTACCAGCGCACCAAAAATTTCGACCGGCTCTCCTTCCTCTATCTCATCACAGGCAACCTGGAGAAGCTCCGGAAGATGATGAAAATTGGTGGGTTGTGTGGCAGTGGGGCGGATAGGGGACAGGAGGAACCGAGTCAAGCCCCAGGGGGAGGACAGGGTCAGCAGTTTGGGGATGGTGGAGAGTTTCAGGGGGTGGTGACTGCTGTGTTCCCTGCTCTAGCTGAGATCCGTAAGGACATGAGTGGCCACTACCAGAATGCCCTGTACCTCGGAGACGTGGCAGAGAGAGTGAGGATCCTGAAGAACTGTGGGCAGAGTGAGTATGGCAGCACTGGCCTTGTTTGGGCCTTCACTTCCTGGGGTTGGAGAGATGCTGCAGTCCATATCCATCCCTCCCATTTCCCATGTGGGATCTACGACACTGTCTCTCACCCCATTCTCATTAAGAAATTAGGTGACTGTGGCATCGATGCCTACACAATCAGATGGGTCATAATTTGGCTGGAGGGCCGCACCCAGAGAGTGGTGGTGGATGGGTCTTTTTCGACCTGGAGGGATGTGGGCAGTGGGGTCCCCCAGGGCTGAGTCTTCAGGCCTGCACTGTTCAACATCTTCATCAGCAACTTAGACAAGGGGGTGAAAAGCACCTTGTTTAAATTCACGGATGACACTAAAATGTGGGGAGAAGTGGGCACGCTGGAGGAGAGGGACAGGCTGCAACTAGATCTAGACAGGTTACAGGGGTGGGTGGATGAGAACAGGATGGGATTCAATACTGACAAGTGCAGGGTACCAGCTGGAAGAACCAGCAGCAGACCTACAGGCTGGGGAACTCCCCTCTAGTCAGCACAGAGGCAGAAAAGGATCTTGATGTCATTGATTCCAAAATGAATATGGGTCGCCAATGTGGGGGTGCGGTCAGTATGGCTAACCACACCTTGTCGTGCATCCGCAGATGCATCATGAGCAGGTCCAAGGAGGTGATCCTCCCCCTCTATGCAACACTGGTCAGGCCGCAGTTGGAGTACTGCGTCCAGTTCTGGGCGCCGCACTTCAGAAGGGATGTGGTCAGCATTGAGAAGGTCTAGAGGAGGGCCACTCGCGTGATAAGGGGGCAACAGGGCAGGCCCTACAAGAGGAGGCTACGGGACCTGAACCTGTTCGGCCTCCACAAGAGAAGGCTGAAAGGGGACTTGGTGGCAGTCTACAAACTGGCCAAGGGGGACTAGCAGGCAATGGGAGAGTCCCTGTTCCCCTGAGCACTACCGGGAGTAACAAGGAATAACAGCCATAAGTTGACTGAGAGTAGATTCAGGCTAGATATCAGGAGGCGCTATTTCACAGTCAGGGCGGCTAGGATCTGGAACCAACTTCCAAGGGAAGTGGTGCTCGCTTCTACCCTTGGGGTCTTCAAAAGGAGGCTAGATAAGACATCTTGCCAGGGTTGTGTGACCCCAGCATCCTTTCCTGCCATGGGTCGGACTTGATCTGCTCAGGTCCCTTGTGATCCTACCTATTATGAAATTATGAAACTATAGAGCTATGGCTAAGGAAGACACCACGTGTCCTGCAAGGTGGGACAGATGACCACTTAGGCATGATACGCCAAGAGAGTCATGTATGGGCAGTGGGTGTGCCCCTTACTGCATCCCCCTCCCCATGCCCTCTGAGTTGCTCAAAGCACTCCACAAATGCATTGTCATCCGAAACTTTTAAATTGGGGAAACTGAGGCACAGAGCAGCGAGAAAGTTGTTTACAGTCACACAGCGAATCTGACAGCTGGGAACCGAAATCAATGGTCCTGAGACCTCCTTTGAGTGCTAGAGACCGCTGTTGTGTCTGTGTGCGCACACCCTACCTGCCCCTAACTTAATTGCTGCTGGGGGTGTAAAATACCTCTGTGCAGGCTATTGATCTCCTTTGAATGTCACCGTGACAATGAGACCAGAGGCAGGCACTGGCACAGTCACTTCAGGCACTGTGTGTGTATCACACATGGAAATCCTCATGCATGGGATTCCTCAGAGCCATAGGTGGTCTGTGCCTTTGCAGAGTCCCTGGCCTACCTCACAGCTGCCACCCATGGCTTGGACGAGGAAGCTGAGAGCCTGAAGGAGACATTTGACCCTGAGAAGGAAACGGTCAGTAAACGGGTTGGCACTTCCTGCCATTTCCCAGCTCTGTCTGGTTTGGGCAGAGGGTGGCAGTGGGAGCTGGCCTCGATGGTCATGGGGATGCAGCTGTAGCCAGCATTCTCCTGGAGTAGCAGCCCTCTCCCTGAGGCTGAAATGAGAGGTCTTCCTGTTGTGGCCTGCAGGTGATTCTCTCCCTTTCGCTTTCTCTGAGCAGATCCCAGATATTGACCCCGACGCGCAGCTGCTCCAGCCTCCTGCTCCTGTCATGCCTCTAGACACAAACTGGCCACTGCTTACTGTCTCCAAAGGATTCTTTGAAGGAACAATCGCAAGCAAAGGTACTTGGGAGCTCCTTTAATCAGACTGGGAAACATGAAGCTAAATTTCCCTCCAGTGGCTGCAGTAGTCCTGTTCTTACACCCCTGCCTTCCCATTGGTTCCATTAATGATGTTGTTAAAGCCATCCCTGGGAAACTCTTGGGCACCCTTCACCCACCATCCAGGTGTTTGTGAGCTTTCCTGCGGCCTGGCTTGGTGGCAGGAGCTGGATTGTGGTGGGACCTGCCTGACACCTTGTCGGACATCTTCTCCTAGGCAAAGGAGGTGCAATGGCTGCTGACATCGACATTGACACAGTTGGCACTGAGGGCTGGGGGGAGGATGCCGAGCTGCAGCTGGATGAAGGTGAGTCTGCCTGGGCACAGCGGGAGTGTGGGAGCCTCCAGCAAGCAGGCGCTGACTGCGGTTCTGTTCTGTCCTGCAGATGGCTTTGTGGATGCTGCGGATGGCTTTGGAGATGAAGCCGTCGGGAAAGGGCAGGAGGAAGGAGGTGGATGGGAAGTCGAAGAGGATTTGGACCTTCCCCCCGAATTGGTATGGGGCTGTGAAGTCAGGCACTGGTTTTGGGCAGCAGCTCGTGGCTCAGTTGCAGTGATCCCTAGGAAGGAAGGAAGGGTCACTGGGCTCTGGTGGCTGTTGGATTGTGAGACAAGCCAGTCCAGTTCTTCACCCATGTCCACTTCTGTTCCCCATCCGGTCTCCCAATGGCTGTATTGACAGGGTCCCACATCTGATTGACTGTGGAGGCTGATCCTCCCTTCTGCTTAGAAGTGATTCTGGAGGTCAGGCCTGGAGCCCTTTGACCGGGCAGCTTGGGGGTGAACTTGCACCAGGGTCCGCCCTGCACCTGTTTTGGCCTCGCGTGGTGGACTCCAAGGCTGCAGAGGCACTTTGCCTGGTGTGGCTTGTGTGTGTCCACAGTGCTCAGGAGCTGATCAGTGCCTGTTTGATTCCGTAGGACGTCCCGGTTGGGCCAGCAGGAGGAGCAGAGGACGGGTTCTTCGTGCCACCCACCAAAGGCACCAGTCCGGCCCAGGTAATGGGACAGACCTTTTTCTGTCTTGCTCTGAAATGATCTTGCACACCCCTGTTGTGTGATGCTGGATTATCAGTTGGGAGCACGGTGAGGGAGCTCTGTCAGGATGCTGGCTGGAGCCTTGCTGTGTGGGTGGGGGTGGCTCCCAGAGCTGCCCCCATCATGCATTTCTGCTTTCCCTCAGGTCTGGTGCAACAACTCACAGCTGCCTGTTGATCATGTCCTGGCTGGCTCGTTCGAGACGGCCATGAGGGTGAGTTACACCAGGGATCCTCTCCCCCACCAATATATTAATTCTGTTCGTGACCCCTTCCAGTGCAGGGCAGTGGGTGAGGATGGTGTGGTGAATACAAGGTGTTTGAGGCCCTGATATACTGACTGTGCCATAGTTTGGTGTCCCTTGAGACTGAAGGATGGAGTCAGGGGTCCCATCCCATGCTGGGGTATTAACAGGGGGGAAGGGCTCAGTCCTTTGCTGCACTGGGAGCTCATAGTCCCATTACAAAGAAAGGAAGTCTTGTGGCTAAAGCTTGGTGGTGTTCCAGTCTCTGCCACAGGTTCAGTATATGTCCTGAGCTGTTTCCCTCAGCATCTTGGGTATGAAGTGGGGATTCCTGTGGGTTGAGACTGTCTCTGTGGTCCCCTGGCTGAGATGGAGCGGTTGGTAGGGGGGCACAGGCATGGACGGCTCTCACCCTGTGGCTAAGTGCATCTTTTCTTCTCCAGCTCCTTCACGACCAGGTGGGAGTGACTAATTTCGGCCCCTACAAGCAGCTGTTCCTGCAGACTTATGCCCGGGGCCGCACCACCTACCAAGCCCTGCCTTGCCTCCCCTCCATGTATGGATACCCGCATCGCAACTGGTGAGTAGTGAGGTACCTGCCTCCCTCTTCCTTTGGATCTCATCCCATCCTGTCCCTTCCCTCTCCTTCCTAGGGCTGGTCACCACGTCCTTTCTGGTTGGTTTTCCTGGTGCAGCCAGGCAACCTCTTCTGCCATGATCTGGCTTCCTGTCCTGTGAGACCAAAGCCTTTTTCCCCTTTCCCACCTTCAGGAAGGAAGCTACCCTGAAGAACGCAGTCCCGGCAGTTGGCCTGAAGCTGAATGACCTGATCCAGCGCCTGCAGCTCTGCTACCAGCTCACCACCTCCGGCAAATTCGAGGAGGCAGTGGAGAAGTTCCGGTCCATCCTGCTGAGCGTGCCGCTGCTCGTGGTGGACAACAAGCAAGAGATTGCCGAGGTGAGGTGCCACTTTGCCCACCCCCCACATCCATCCTCTTGAAAGGCAGGGGGTGAATGGTGCCTGACTCGCTCTTTGTTCCTCCTCCTCCTCCTCACAGGCCCAGCAGCTGATTGCCATCTGCCGGGAGTACATCGTGGGGCTCTCCATGGAGATTGAGAGGAAGAAGCTCCCCAAGGAGACCTTGGAGCAGCAGAAGCGCATCTGCGAGGTATAAAAGCTGTTCCCCCTCAACATGCTCCAGGCTCCTGGGCTGGGGTGGGAGGGTGAGGCCTGTGACAGAGGGACTTGAGAGCCCTGAGGTCAGTGTCCCCGTATGACTGGGTGAGTCACTTTACCTTGCTTTCCAAGAGACCCTTACAGCAAGCTGTCTCCCAAGCCAGGCTGGGAGGGGGATCATCTGCTTTTGAGGGACGCTGATAACAGCATGTACCTGGGCCATCTTGTTACCAGGCCAATGGGCAGGTTTCTCCCCAAGCCAGCCAGAGATGGCTGTTGTGCAGCCACTGCAGTGGCAGGGCCTGTACTCAGCTGGGCAGGGCTGCTGCCCTCGCTGCAGGCAGTAATTCTGATTGATCACTGGCTTCTCTCCCCCCACAGACGGCCGCCTACTTCACCCACTCCAACCTGCAGCCTGTGCACATGATCCTGGTGCTCCGCACTGCCCTCAACCTCTTCTTCAAGCTCAAGAACTTCAAGACAGCTGCCACCTTTGCTCGCCGCCTCCTGGAGCTGGGACCCAAGCCCGAGGTGGCCCAGCAGGTACGCGTGTGTTGTTGCGTTCTGAGCGGGAGTTTGTGGATCACAGAGAAGTGGCGACCCTGGGGACCCCCCCATGAGAGCAGGCTGAGCTCTAGGCTGGCTTGGTCTGTTTACCTCATCTTGGGGGCAGAGGCTGTATGTCTCTGGCAGAGGACCCATGCTAAGTGGGAGGGATGTTCCTGTGTCTGCCTGGGGTCCTGGGAGGACACTGCTGCTTGGGAAGCAGGTGGAACAGTTCATCTAGGTAGCTCCTGCCACGGACAGTCAGCAGCAGCCCCTCTGTTCATGGCTGAGGCATTTCCCCCTTCCTAGACTCGCAAGATCCTGTCTGCCTGTGAGAAGAACCCCACCGACACCTACCAGCTCAACTATGACATGCACAACCCCTTCGACATCTGCGCTGCCTCCTACCGGCCCATCTACCGCGGCAAGCCCGTGGAGAAGTGCCCGCTCAGCGGGGCCTGCTACTACCCTGAGTACCAGGGCCAGATCTGCCGTGTCACCACGGTAAGGAAAGGAGCCTGTGCTGGCCAGCCACATAGACCCTGCCGTAGCAGGCGCTGATGGCAGCCTCTGTGCCAGCCCTGTTGCCTTGCTGTTGACCACTGACCTCTTCTCCCTTCTGCTCCCCAGGTCACAGAGATCGGCAAAGATGTCATCGGGCTGCGCATCAGTCCCCTGCAGTTCCGCTGAGGCCCTGTCCTGTGCTGGCTCGACAGGACCTTTAATCAGAGGGATGTGCGAGCTGAAACCTCCCCCTTGGCTCCTCCCTTCCTGCCATGCCTGGAGCTCTCGCCTCTACTGTGAATGTGCTGTTGTGTGTAATGCCCGCTCTCCCTGCCCCACAGAGGACTGTCCTCACCATGCTCCTCGCCCCATTCCCACAGTGACTACCATTAACCTGGGGTTCTTTTGCCTGGAGTGGCTGCAGCTGTGTTTGCCTGCAGGTAGCAGAAGATTGCAGTGCCCTGTGGCCACATGCCACAAGAGGCTGGGCAGCTTTATTCTCACCCTGACGCACAGAGGTGCCACATGAAAATAGCTGGGGAGCTGGAATCCCAATGCCCCACTTGCTGCTGCTGCTTCTGTACAGCCTGTTCACGAGCCCAGCAAGAACCCTTTCTGCCTTGAGCAGAGGACCCAGGCATTTCATGACCATCAGCAGGGGTTGCTCTCCTAATGTCTTAATTCCTGATCAAAGGGGCACGTGGGTGTTGTGCGAAGGGAGCGAAAATTGGCTCAGAATCCCAGGGCTTCGGCTGTTCTGTCCTTCCCAGCTTCCCCCAGCCTTGTCTCCTCCTCACTGTAATAAAGTAAATTAACTAGCTGAGGCCCCTGTCATGCCTTCAGCCGCACCGGTGGAGACTCAAAGGGGCATGTGTTTCCACTTGTTGAGTGTAGAACTGAAGTGCATTTTCACCCTGAAGTGACTCGTGGGGGCATTGAAGGGACCGGCACCACCGCAGAGCACCAAGTTTTGCTCCAGAGAGTCTGGGCTTGGCAGGGTGAAACCTGCCAGCCTGTTTAGTGGGGCAGGCTGGGTGATCACTGTGCAGCTGTGAATGGGTTTGGAGACTAGGAGGGAGCAGCAATGGTCTGGTGAGAGCTCCTTTCAGCCTACCCCATGCACCAGCGCTAGCCGCAGCACTCGCCTTCTGTGTCTGCGGCAGCAGCTCTACCACTGGTGGGGTGGGAAAAGTGCCTGCAGATCCTATCCTGCTTCTCGACCCCCCCCCCCCCCAGTTCCTTCATGCTTCAATAGAGCCTGTAAAATAACCTCCCTGGTTTCCTAGAGCTGTTGCTAATTCCTCACGTGTTGCCTAGGGTGGGAAATTCACATCAGCCCCCTGCTTTGCAGAGGCAGGAGCTCACCCGTGGGTCCAGAGCAGAGGACTGGGGCTTGTGACCTGCAGGCCCATGCTTGTGCCCTTGCACGCATCGTGCAGGAAAGAAGCACACCTGCCGGGGAGTTTCATCCCATCACTTTATTAATACAAAGTCGCGGGGTCGGGAGGGTTTCCAGCTCTGTCTTGGTCTCGCTCAGGTGCTTTGTGGAATGTTTGCTGTGGGGCGAATGCAGGGCACTGGGAGAAGGGGTCACAGTTTCTTGGGGCCGCTGGAGCCCTTGGGGCCGCTGGAGCCCTTGGGGCCACCGGGACCCCCTGTACACAGGGCATCGTGGCAGGCCACTGCGATGCCCCCAATGAGGTTGAGGAACTCCTGGAAATCCAGTTGCCCATCGCAGTTCAAGTCTAGCTTCTTCATCATGCGGTCCAGGACGGCCGGGTCCTTCTGGTTCTGTGAAGGAGCAGGGGAGGGTGATCATTAGGGTCCCCGGTGGGGCCCATCACCCGGGCATCTGGGCACCTCTTCCAGGGCTTTGGGAACCCCAGGCCCCCATGGGAGCCAAGCCCAGCCCATGATGTCTCTTGCCTTACTGTCTGCTCTGGATTTGGGTGGCAGTGGATTTCAGAGGCCACTGCTCTGCCCCGCAAATGGGCTGTCATGGGGGAGCAGGAGCCAGGATCCTCTCCTGGGTGCAGGGCACCTCAGAGTCTCAAAGGGCTGGTGGTTCCCAAGCAGCCGCACCCTCCCCTCCAGCGCCTCTGCAGTGACTCAGTACCGGGATGCTTGCCTCCTGCTCCAGGCCTGGCCAGGCTGGCGTGGCCCTACTCACCTTGGTGAAGGAAGCCAGCTCGCTGTTCATGAAGGCCAGGAACTCCGTTTTGGAGAGCTTCGTTTCGTCTCTGTCGCTCCTCCCCGCGTAGCGCTGGAAGACGGCCAGCAGGGACTCGATGCAGCGCTCCGTCTCCGTGGGTGCAACCGGGACCTTCGACTGCAGGTACAAGGGGGCGCTTGTGAGTAGGGGGCAAGATGGGGCTCCCCATGCACGCAGCCCCCACCCTTGGCTTCACGATGTGCTTCCTTCCACCCTGCAGCCATGCAGGGGAGCAAGCTCCAGGGGCCTGATGGGTGGGGGGACCGAGAGACCCTGGAGAGCAGAGGCACGACCCTCGTGGCTAAAGCAGGAGGTGGGGACCAGACTCCTGGGTTCTTTCGCCTGCTTGTGCCTTAGGGCAGTGGTTATAACTGGGTGCTTGCAGCGAGGAAACGCCTTCCCCTTCCTATTGCAACCCTGTGGCTTCCGCGTCTTGTCTGTTTGGACACTGTTGTCACAACCACCACAGCAGATTTCTGCCTTTCAGACCCGTTACTAGGGCAGAAGCCACTGCAGTCTCACCCCTGCGGGGCAAGGGCGTCACGGCTGTGATTTGGAAGGGCTCCCATGCACCCCAGGGCCTGGAGCAGGAGGATCCCCTGTCTAGGCACTGCACGGGGCGTAGTTGGCCACCTTGGGAAATTGCTGTGCCCCCAGGGTGCGCGTGGGATGCAGTGGGGCCTCTCCAGTTGCAGCCCAGTCCCTGCCTCCCCTGTCTGCTAGTGGTTTCTGGCTGCAGCTCCTGCTTATGGGGGATGGGGGGGAACATGCATTTTTTCTGCTTTCATTTGCCACGTGATGTGTTGAGTCAGGAAGGAAGAATGTGACCGAAGCAGGATCCCATGAGGATGTGGGAAAAGGGAGGGTTCGATGGGTGGTGGGGCCCTGGCGGGCTCCAAGGGCGGAGGTGAGTGGCAGAGCCGTGCCCAAATCCTGCTTCCTTCCCAATGTGAATGGTATGCAGCCTCGAGGGGCCTCAAATCCAGTTGGCCCCCAGTGGGGAGTACGATATCAGGCTCCCCCTATCTGCCCCTGCTCCATGGGGAGAGGAAGGGGCCTGGGCTTGAGCTGCTGGCGTCTCCCAGCACCAGGCAGCTTCTCTCTGGCCTCCTTGGCTTGGAGCATGGGGACTTTCTGATGTGGAGTAAAGCCAGGACCAAGAGGGGAAGGGGCGAGCAACAAGGGGCAGGAAGCCAGGCTGAGGCCAGGAAAGACGGGAATTGTGCAAGGAGCGTGGGGACTGGCAGGAACCAGCCCTCCCAGCCCGACCGCCGGTCCTGTGGGCTCCGTTGCCGCAACCCGCAGACCATGAATTTTGCCATTTTTGGCCCAGCGAGACAGGAAGCGCGCCCCACCCAGCCCTTCCTGCCCCAGGCAGGGAGAAGTGAGGAGCCTGGCTGCCCTGGTAATAGGCACATTGCAGCTACCAGGGCATGCATGTAGCAGGGCATGGCACGGCACGGAGGAGACGAGGCGCAGAAACGGAGGGTCGGGGTTGGGAGGCCTGGATGGGCACGGCTGGAACTGGGGGGCACGGATGGGACGGGAGAAGGGGGAGACACCAAGGGGCAGGGAGCTTGCAAAGCCCCCATGTGCCCTGTGCCACCTTTTGCTGCCAGTCCACCCAGTCCTGGCACCTTTCCCCAGGCTGTGAGGGCCACTGCTGAGCGGGGAGCTCCAGCTCTGCGAGACTTTTCCCCCCCTCCATGCACAGCTGCCCCCTGCCCGCTCCCCTGCCCTCTCCTTGGGGCAAAGCCCCAAACTCACCATGTCTGCAGCTGGGGAACGGTGCACGGCAAGTGCCAGGGAACAGATCTGCTCGGAGGGCAGAGCCTCGCCTAGCCACCGCCCTGGCAGCTGCTCTGCTCTCACAGACCCCTCGCGTCTGGTTGTGCAATTGCCGCTTACTCAGATCTGAACTTGCTTTCCTGCGAAGCCGATCTCAGAGCCCAGGAATGCGCCGTGCGGGGGGTTTGGCTGCTTTCTCTCACTGCTCCCGCCTCTATTTTTTGCTGCTTCTCTTCTCCCTCCCCAGTTTTCTTTTCTTTCCTGTGCATTTTCCTTCCTCTGTCATTGCCTCCCCCACCTCTCTCCCCACAGGTGGCCTGCTTTGTGCCTCAGTTTCCCCATTTGCACATAATAATGCCCCGTAGCCATCCCCAGTTATATTCTAGGCAGAGGGGGCTAAGACCTGCAGGGCAGCAGCAACGGGGCTAGAGGCCAGTGTTCAGCTCTGGGAGCCCAGGCCTCAGCCCGTGTTCATGAAAGGACATGGGCTGTATAGGGTGCATGACCTGCAGATGAATGGCTGTTCCTAATGAAGGTGAGGCAGTTGTCACTCCTTTTTCTGTATTACACGGATATGTGTACATGGACACATGCACCTCCCAGTGCCTGTGGAAGAAATGTCGTGTATTGTGTGTGTACACACGTGCGCGCGCACACACACACACACACACACACCAGTTGTCATGGAAGAAGCACAGTGTAATATGTGTACACAGACACACTTGCTCAGTGCTTGCAGAAGAAGTGCAGTACAACGTGTATACACACACATCAGTGCTCATGGAAGAAGT
The DNA here is from genome assembly GCF_030867095.1 of Alligator mississippiensis. Taxonomy (NCBI): domain Eukaryota; kingdom Metazoa; phylum Chordata; order Crocodylia; family Alligatoridae; genus Alligator; species Alligator mississippiensis. The sequence continues at coordinate 15,737,564 of NC_081838.1, read as the reverse complement.
GTAATGTAACGTGTACACCTCCCCCTGCCCCCTCCCCGTGCTTATGGCAGAAGTGCAATGTAATGTGTGTACACACACACACACCGGTGCTCATGGAAGAAGCACAGTGTAATGTTTTATAAAGCCTGGTCTGGGGTTTTACCAGCCGTTGATTGCGGGTGTTGGGGGAGAGCTCCCTGGATGATTCTTAACACCCCTTACCTGACTGCCAACACCGTGGGATCTGCAATCACTAACCCCAGGTACCACCAGCACAGTCTGGGCTGCAGATTTGCCCTTATGGGTGTCACTGCAACACTGAGAATATGCAGCTTAGACCAGGCCTCCGTGGCGCCAGGTGCTGCGCAGTGCAGTGGGAGACAGCCCCAGCCTGCACAGAGCTTACCAGGCTGGGCAAAATGCGGCCTGCGGGCCAGATGCGGCCTGCCAGGCCATTCTATCTGGCCTGTGGAGCCCCTAAAAATTTTAGAAAATTAATATTTATCTGCCCTAGCTGCCTGTCATGCAGCCCTCGATGGTTGCTAAAAATTAGTAAGTGGCCCTCCACCCAAAATAATTGCCCGCCCCTGGCTTAGACAAAGGGTGGGAGGGGAAACAGGCACGGAGAGTGGGAGTGATGTGCTTGAGGTCCCATGGCTGGGTTTGGAGTCAGCTCTCCTGAGTCCTTGGCAAATGCCCTATCCTCTCTGACCCTCTTCTAGCTCAGGTGTGAGACAGTGCTCCGTTTGTTTCCCAGGCAGGGGCTGTGGCTGGCCAGCGTGTCGCGGGCTTGGACTCTTCTTCCAGAGCTGCCTTCAGAGCTCTGCCTTCGCTCTGGTTTTGAAGCATTTACCTGCCCCACAGGGCCGCTTCTGCTCCTGCATGCTTTTGCCACTCCCTGTTCCTGGCACGGAGCCGCCCGCTTTCATCTTACTGCAGCTCCTTACCTTGCTTCTCTCCTCCCTTGTTTCACCCGGGGCAGAATCCCCCCCTGATTCTGGGCAGGCAGCCCAGACACACAGCTTGCCCTAGCCCCTGCGCCGCAGTGGGTTTCGACCTGAATGCAAACTTCCCTGAAGCAATGGGCTTCCTGCCTCTCTTGCTCAAGGGCCTTGCAAGAGGAGACCCTGCCCCGACCCTAGAAACAGCTTCAGGGACCCCCCAGGTCATGGCCGGGATGGTTATTCTCTGTCGGGGATGCTGAGGGGCTCCCATCAGGTTGCTACAGCTCTGCCCGTGCTCACGATTGAGCTGATTCTCCTGTCTGAGTGCAAAAGTGCTGATCTGAGCCCAGCGTTGGTGTGAAGCTGGATTCAAAGGAGGAGCAGAGAGAGGTGTCCCAGCTTGCAAAGGAGAATCAAGCCTTCTCCAAGCTGTCCTTTGGCTGGGGTGGTGTCTCCTGGCTTACAGGGCCAACCCCAAAGGAAAGCAGGTCCCCGGGCGCCTCTCACATGTGGGAGAGAGCTACTGCTCAAGTGCTAAACCCACTTCCCTACCATGCCCTTGGAGGCATGTTTCATTTGCACCCATGCAGCTCCCCGGTTGCATTCCTCGTTTCTTGGAGAGAAGGGCCAAGAGTCAGTCTAGTACAACATGCTGCTTTTAAGGGAAGGGCTGAAAAAGTGCATCCTCAGCCAGATTTCCCAGAGAGCTGAGGATCAGGACCTAATCCTGGCTCAGGACCAAAACCAGTGAGACTGGTGCGTGGCCATGAAAGAGGGAAGCGTTTTTCCCTTGTTGACTGGGGCATTGTCGCTGTGTGCATCGTGCAGTACCTCACCCTGCCCTGCTGCATCCCAGCCCTGACCTCGGGCCCAGTGTCGGACACCTGGGAGGAAGCCGGACTTGCCAGGGACGAACGGGTTAGCGAACAAGGAGCTCTTTGTGCCCGCTCTGGGAGCCACGCCACACCCTGTGCCGCCATCGTGCCAGCCCTATTGTTCTTCCTGTGATTTTTCCCTGATACAGGGGCAGGCTCTGGCTTGAATACCTAGATCAGATTTCAGGCAGAGCCAGGCAGGCGCCGCATCACCCTGGGCAATCATCATTTCCACTCCTGCTGCCTTGTTAATGAGGAGCTCCCTCTGCCGGCTAAAAGAGCCGTTTCTCCCTTTGGTTTACAGATCAGGGGAATAATTATAAGCAACCTATGAAGACTGAGGCCCCGCTGTGCTGGGTACTGTGGGAGAGTGAGTCCTTCCCCAGGGCTCACAGATGCAGGATGGGAGGGCACAGGGACCTGCACTGTCACTGCAGAAGTGGAAATAAAGGCCAGACCTCCCAGTCCGTTCCCCTGTTTGCTGGGCCTGACGTTGAATCAAGATAAGCTTCGTTGTTGTGAAGCTATTTCCAAGTGGGCATCGGCCTTCTGGGATATAAGATACCAGGTTGAAAGAAGCAGTCAGTCAACTCATTCATCAGCTATTTATTGGGAATTTTCATGCAATAGAGCAGCAGGAATAAGAGACGGTCCCCAGAGCATAATTTGTCTGCCTCAAGACATGGGGGAGATGGGAGCTAAGTCTGCTTAGCCACTGGGGATGCGGGGGGTAGAGCTAACAGCTATCAAATACTTCCTTCTTACCCTAAATGCCTCCAGACTTCAAGGCCCAGCAATTACTGACAGACACACCGAGATGGGAGGGTTTAGATAGAAATGATTCTTCTTTGAGCAGGGGGTTGGATGAGGTGTGACCTCCAGCCAGCTTGACTTTTCGATGAAGATTTTGTGTGGCTCAACTCAAGCAGCAGCCTAGCACAGAACCACACTCCTGAGCACCATATGAACACTGGCGGCCAAAAAAAGAAAGAAAAGATAGTGGTGTAGGAGGGTTCAGGATGGGTGGATGGATGCAGACGGACACAAGTGTAGATAGGCAGGAAGGTGGGTCAGTGTGACGTAGAGAGGTGGCAAGTCTTTAGTCTGGAATGCTTCTCTGTCCCGTGCGGATAGCCATCGAGCCCGCTCCATCCCGTTCGTTAGCTTGTGGATCCCAAGATCTGCGTGAAACCCCAGGAGATGCCGCCCATGGCCAAAGCATACTCTAGCCCCATGTCTTGGACATGTTAGACTTAGTAAGAAGCTCATGCAGGCTAGACAGAAGAAACCCTACAAAACCTAATAAGAAAAGTGCAGTAGCAAGGATCTGGGCATACTAAAGCAAAGGCAGATGAGCAGAACTGTCAACTGCCCCGAACAAAGTAGGCATGGCCTTGTTGGCCCTCCAAGCTCCTATGGTTGTTCCTGAGGTGCTGGCACAGGGCAAAGCTGCTGCTCGGCCTTCTGCGCCAGGAGATACACATAGAGTGGACTGCAAGGCAGGGAGGCCTTGGCTTCATCCAGACTAGGGTCCCCCAGCCTCTCCTGGGAGACTACGGGTTCAGGAGGGTGGTGACTCTGCTCCCCTTCTTGGGACTCTGCTGCTCGAGTGGGACTTTCCTCTTGCAGCTGTGCCAGAGGCTCTCTTGGCAGATGGTGGCTGCCTTCAGCCTGTTCAGGTGCAATCTCCTGCTGGCGCTGGCTTGCTGCATCTCCCTGGGGTGGCTGCTGGCGGCTTCCTCCCTCTGCCGGTGCTTCCAGTGCCCACGGTTGTTGCCGGCTTCCCTCGCCCTCTCGCAGCCCGCGCTCTGGCGTCTGGCTTGGTACTGTGGCTCCTGCTCTGCATCCAGGCTCATAGGCTCGGGGCTGGCTCCCCTCATCCCCTCTACCCTCAGGCCTGTTGCTCTGGTGGCGACTCCCGTCACGTGGTTCTCCTTCCCGTGGCTGAGTCTGGCTGCCTGGATCTCCAGTGGGTGGAGGTGTGGGTGCTGCACGGCTCCTGTTGTCATCCATTGAGTTGGGATTGTGTGGCTCACGCTGGCTTGCCTCCTCCTTCGATGGCTTAGCTTCACCTGCCTGAGGCCTGTTTCTCTCACCATCTTGGGGTTCAGCTTTTTGGGGCAGTTGGTTGTCCCTCTCACCCTCTTGGGGTGCAGCCTTCTGCGGTTGACGGCTGCTTTCGACCCCTTGTGACTCAGGGTACCGTGGCTGACGAGCCCGCTCAGGTCCTTGCGCTTCAGGTTCCCGGGGATTACGGGAGGTTGCCGTGTTGCCCTGGGCTTCGGATTCACGTTGTTGAAGGCGGGTGCCTGTGCCCCCTCGTGGCTCGGTTTCACGTGACTGGGGCTGCCTTCCTCCATCATCCCTTTGCTTGGCAGATACCAGATGACAGATCTCATCGTCCCTCTTCGGGTCAGGAGCGTAGGGCCGTTGGCCATTCTTCTCGGCCTCCCGGCGCTCAGGCTCAAGTGTTTGACGTTGGGTCCTCTCATTACCTTGATGTTCAGGCTCCAGGGGTTGTGGGAGGCTTCGGTCATGAGGTCTGACCTCAGGTTGTGGGTCATCACTGCTGTCACCCCGCTGTGGCACAGGCTGATCTGGAGGTAGGAGGCTTTGGTCATCCCTTGGTGGCAACACCTCATGGCGCTGATGGACGTTTCCTGCAACCCCCCTGGGTTCAGGCTCACGTGGCTGATGGCAATTCACCTCCTCCTGTTGTGGAGTAGGGTCCCGTGACTGACCGCTGTTCTGCACGGCCCTTTGTGGTTCGGGGTCACAGAGGGGAGTCGGACGGTGGCTTCCCTCATAGACTTGCTCTTTTGGCTCTCGAGGTTGACGTTGGCTCCCCTCGCCCTTTTGTGTTTCAGATTCATGCAGCTCTTGGCGGTTTCCCTTGTGCACTTGCTGTGCTGGCTCATGTGGCCGATAGTGGCTTCTCACGTCCCCTTGTTGTCCTGGGTTCTGTGACTGATGGCAATTCCCTTCATAATGCTGTATCTCGGGCTCCTGCAGCTGACGGCGACTTCCATCATGTGCCTGTGGTCTAGTCTCGAGGGGCACATAACGGGACTGTGCATCCCCTTGTTGTACCTGCTCAGGTAGATGAGAGCGACTCCCCTCTTTTACTCGTTGCTCAGGCTCACGTGGCTGGCCACGACTCTGCAAGTTCCTTTGTTGCTCTGGGCCACGTGGCTGATAGCAACTCCCCTCATTTGCTTCTGGTTCTAGCTCACGTGGCTGATAACGTCTCCTTCCATTCCCTAGTTGTACAGGGGCACGTGGCTGACAGAGACTTTTCTCATCCAATTGCAATTCAGAGTCACGTGGCTCACGCGTCTGGCCATCCCTCTGTGGTTCAGGGTCACGTGCCTGAACACGGCTTCTCTCATAGGTTTGTGTTTCAGGATCAAGTGGCAGAGAGCGGTCCCGTGACTCTCCTTGTTCTCTGTCACGTAGCGGATGGCCGCTTCCTTCATATACTTGCAGTTCAGGTTGGCGGGGCCGAGGCTGACTCCTCTCATCCACTCGTGGATCAGGCTCGCGGGGCTGAGAGTGGCTCCAAACATCCCTTTGTTCACGCGGCTGACGACGGCTTCCCTCATGCAATTCTGGTTCACGTTCATGGAAGGGCCGGCGGCTTCTTGCATCCCCTTGTGGTCCTGGCTCACGGGGTTGATAGCGACTCCTCACATCTCTTAGTTGTTCTGGCTCATGGTGCTGATATCGGCTTCCATCATCCACTCGCTGCTCAAGCTGATGAGGCTGATGCTGATGCCCATCATAAAGGCAATAAAGGCTCCTCGTTTCCCTTTGCTCTGGCTCTAGAGGGAGATGGCTCCCCTCATCCGCTTGCTTAACCTCATGTCTTCCCTCGTACAGTTGAGGTTCACATTCAAGCAGCTGACAGTGTCTTCCTTTAAATGCTTGTGGTTTAGTCTCACGTGGCTGATAGCAGCGCCTCACCTCCCCTTGCTGGTTTGGTTCACAGACCTGACGGTGACTTTCTTCATACACTTGTTCAGGTTCTCTTGACAGATAACGATCTTTTGCACCCCTCTGTTCTGGGTCCCGTGGCTGGTGGTGACTCTTAGGCACTTGTTCACGCTCACGTGTCTGAGAGTGGCTCCTCACCTCACCTTGTTCCACTTCACTGAGCTGATGGCGGCTTCTCTTGTACACTTGTTGTTCTGGCTCTTGGCGATGACGTTGTCTCTGCTCATCCACTCGTGGTTCAGGCTCACATAGGAGATCCCGGCTTTGTTCATAAACTTGCAGTTCAATTCTGTGGGCCTGGTGTCGGCTCTCCTCATTGACTTGTCTTTCAGGCACACGTGGCTCATAGTGGCGCCTTTCCTCCCCCAGCTGGTCTGGCTCAGGTGGCTGCCTCCGGCTTCTCTCATACAGTTGTGGCTCTTGTTCAAATAATGGACGGTGAGCTCCCTCAAATGCTCGTGTGTCAGGTGCACGTGGTTGATAGTGGCTCCTCACCTCCCCTTGGCGGTCTGCATCCTGGACCTGACGGCGTCTTCCTTCATGCATATATTCAGGCTCACGTGGCAGATAGTGGGTCCTCACCTCCGCTGGCCATTCTGCTTCACTGGGCTGATGATGGCTTCCCTCATGCTCTTGTTCTGGCTCTCGGGATTGACGAAGTCTCCTGCCGTTCACTTGTTGTTCACGTTCGTATGGTTGATAGGGTCTTCTCACATCCCCTAGGTGTTCTGGCTTGCAGAGTTGACGGCATCTTTCCTCATCCACTTGAGGCTCACGTTCACTCAATTCATGGTGGCTTCTCTTGTCTGTTTGTGCTCCACGCTCACGTGGCCGAAAGCGGTTCCTCACCCCTTCTTGTGCTAGCTCACGCAGTTGAATACGACTTCCCTCATACCTTTCTGGTTCACGTTCAAGGAATGGATGGCGACTTCGCTCATAGGCTTGTGTTTTAGCCTCATGTGGCTGATGGCGCCTTCCCTCATATTGTTCTTCTGACACTCGTAGCTGATGTTGCCTTCCCTGATCTACTCGTGGTTCAGAGACATGTGGCTGGTAACAGCTCCTCACCTCTCTTTGTTGGTCTGGCTCATAGACCTGATGGCGGCTTTCCTCATACACTTGTTCAGACTCTCTTGACTGATAACAGTCCTTCACCTCCCTTTGTTCTGGGACTCGTGGCTCACAGTAGCTCTCCCTAGACACTTGTTCAGGCTCATGTGGCTGAGAGCGGCTCCTCACCTCCTCTTGCTGTTCTGGTTCACGTGGCTGATGGCGTCCACTATCATACACTGGTTGTTCTGGCTCTTGCGGCTGGGAACGGCTCCTTGCTTCCTCTCGCTGTTCTGGTTCAGGTGACTGACGGCGGCTTTCCTCATAAAGTCGAGGTTCACATTCAAGTACTGGACGTTGGCTTCTCTCATAGATTTGTATGTCATTGTTACGTGGCTGAGACCGGCTTCTCACCTCCTCTCGCTGTTCTGGTTCACGTGGCTGACGGTGGCTTTCCTCATAAAGTCGAGGTTCATGTTCAAGTACTGGACGTTGGCTTCTCTCATAGGTTTGTGTGTCATTGTCACGTGGTTGAGAGCAGCTCCTCACCTCCTCTCGCTGTTCTGGTTCACGTGGCTGACGGCGGCTTTCCTCATAAGGTCGAGGTTCACGTTCAAGTACTGGACGTTGGCTTCTCTCATAGGTTTGTGTGTCATTGTCACGTGGCTGAGAGCGGCTCCTCACCTCCTCTCGCTGTTCTGGTTCACGTGGCTGATGGCGGCTTTCCTCATAAAGTCGAGGTTCATGTTCAAATTCTGGACATCGGCTTCTCTCATGGCTTTGTGCTTCAGCGTTACGTGGCTGAGAGCGGCTCCTCACCTCTTCTCGCTGTTCTGGTTCACGTGGCTGACGATGTCTTCCCTCATACACTTGTTGTTCTGGCTCTAGGGACTGACGTTGTCTTCCCTCATGCCCTCGTGGCTCAGGCTCTTGTGGCTGAAAGCGGCTCCTCAGTTCTTCTCGATGGTCTGTTTTGAGATGCTGACCGTGGCTTCTCTCAAAAAGTTGGGATTCACGTTCAAGTATTGGACGTCGGTTTCTCTCATAGGTTTGTGTGTAAGTGTCATGTGGCTGAGAGCGGCTCCTCAAGTTCTCTCGCTGTTCTGGTTCACGTGGCTGACGGTGGCTTTCCTCGTAAAGTCGAGGTTCACGTTCAAGTACTGGACGTTGGCTTCTCTCATAGGTTTGTGTGTCACTGTCACGTGGCTGAGACTGGCTCCTCACCTCTGCTCGCTGTTCTGGTCCATATGGCTGACCATGTCTTCTCTCATTCCCTTGTGGTTCAGGCTCTTGGGGTTGAGAGCGGCTCTTCACCTTCTCTCGCTGTTCTGGTTCACGTGGTTGACGACGGGGGCTTTCCTCATAAAATTGAGATTCACGTTCAAGTGCTGGACGTTGGCTTCTCACATAGCTTTGCGTGTAAGTGTCAGATGGGTGAAAGCGGCTCCTTATGTCCTTTTGCTGTTCTGGCTCTAGGGGCTGACGACGTTTTCCCTCATACACTTGTTGTTCTGGCTCTAGGGCCTGACGTTGTCTTCCTTCATCCCCTCGTGGTCCAGGTTCTTGTGGCTGAAAGTGGCTCCTCACCTCCTCTTGCTGCTCTGGTTCCCGTGGCTGACGGCGGCTTCTCTCATAAAGCTGGGATTCACGTTCAAGCACTGGATGTTGGCTTCTCTCGTAGTTTTGTGTGTCAGTCTCATGCCACTGAGTGCAGCTCCTCACCTCTTCTCGTTTTGGGTCACGTGGCTGATGGCCTCGTCTCCCATACACTTGTTGTTCTGGCTCTTGGGGCTGAAAACGGCTCCTCACCTCCTCTCGCTGTTCTGGTTCACGTGGCTGACGGCTTCTTTCCTCATGAAGCTGAGGTTCACGTTCAAGTGCTGGATGTTGTTTTCTCTCAGAGTTTTGCGTGTCAGCGTTATGTGGCTGAGAGCGACTCTTCACCTCTTCTTGTTGTTCTGGTCCACGTGGCTGATGTCGTCTTCCCTCATACACTTGTTGTTCTGACTCTTGGGGCTGAAAACGGCTTCTCACCTCACCTTGTTGTTCTGGTTCACGTGGCTGACGGTGGCTTTCCTCATAAAGTTGAGGTTCACATTCAAGTCCTGGATGTTGGCTTCTCTCATAGGTTTGCGTGTCAGTGTCACTTGGCTGAGAGTGACTTTTCACCTCCTCTCGCTGTTTTGGGTCATGTGGCAAATGACGTCTTCTCTCACCCCCTCGTGGTTTGGGTTCTCGTGGCTGAGAGCGGCTTCTCACCTCCTCTTGCTGTTCTGGTTCACAAGGCTGATGGTCTCTTCCATCATACACTTGTTGTTCTGCCTCTCGGGACTGAGAACAGCTCCCTGCTTCCTCTTGCTGTTCTGTTACACGTGGCTGACGGTGGCTTTCCTCGTAAAGTTGAGGTTCACGTTCAAGTACTGGATGTTGGCTTCTCTCATGGGTTTGTTTGTCATTGCCACGTGGCTGAGAGCGGCCCCTCACCTCCTCTTGCTGTTCCAGTTCATGTAGCTGACGATGTCTACCCTCATCCCCTCGTGGTTCAGGCTCTTGGGGCTGAGAGCGGCTCCTCACCTTCTCTCGCTGTTCTGGTTCACGTGGTTGTCGGCGGCTTTCCTCATAAAGTTCAGGTTCACGTTCAAGTGCTGGACGTCGGCTTTTCTCAAAGCTTTGAGTGTCAGTGTCACGTGGCTGAAAGCGGCTCCTCACCTCCTCTTGCTGTTCTGGTTCACGTGGCTGACGATGTCCTCCCTCATACACTGGCTGTTCTGGCTCTTGGGGCGGGGAACGTCTCCTTGCTTTCTCTCGTTGTTCTGGTTCACGTGGCTGACGGCGGCTTTCCTCATAAAGTTGAGATTCATGTTCAAGTACTGGACGTTGGCTTCTCTCATGGGTTTGTTTGTCATTGCCACGTGGCTGAGAGTGGCTCCTCACCTCCTCTCCCTGTTCCAGTTCATGTAGCTGATGATGTCTTCCCTCATCCCCTCGTGGTTCAGGCTCTTGGGGCTGAGAGCGGCTCCTCACCTTCTCTCGCTGTTCTGGTTCACGTGGTTGTCGGTGGCTTTCCTCATAAAGTTCAGGTTCACGTTCAAGTGCTGGATGTCGGCTTTTCTCAAAGCTTTGAGTGTCAGTGTCACATGGCTGAAAGCGGCTCTTCACCTCCTCTTGCTGTTCTGGTTCACGTGGCTGACGACGTCCTCTCTCATACACTGGTTGTTCTGGCTCTTGGGGCGGGGAACGTCTCCTTGCTTCCTCTCGCTGTTCTGGTTCATGTGGCTGACGGCGGCTTTCCTCATAAAGTCGAGGTTCATGTTCAAGTACTGGACGTTGGCTTCTCTCATGGGTTTGTGTGTCATTGTCACGTGGCTGAGAGCGGCCCCTCACCTCCTCTCGCTGTTCTGGTTCAAGTGGCTGACGACGTCTTCCTGCATACACTTGTTCTGGCTCTTGGGTCTGTGAGTGGCTCCTCACTGCCTCTTGCTGTTCTTGTTCACGTGGCTGACGGTGGCTTTCTTCATAAAGTTGAGGTTCACGTTCAAGTATTGGACGTTGGCCTCTCTCATAGCTTTCTGCATCAATGTCACGTGGCTGAGACCGGCTCTTCACCTTCTCTCGCTCTTCTGGCTCATGTGGCCGACGGCCTTTTCCCTCATACACTAGTTGTTCTGGCTCTTGGGGCTGGGAACGGCTCCTTGCTTCCTCTCGTTGTTCTTGTTCACGTGGCTGATGGTGTCTTTCCTCATAAAGTTGGGGTTCAGGTTCAAGCACTGGATGTCGGCTTCTCTCATAGATCTGTATATTAGTGTCACGTGGCTGAGAGCGGCCCCTCACTTCCTCTCGCTGTTCTGGTTCACGTGGCTTGTGGTGTCTTTCCTCATAAAGTTGGGGTTCAGGTTCAAGCACAGGGCGTCGGCTTCTCTCATAGGTTTGTGTATCAGTGTCACGTGGCTTAGAGCGGCCCCTCACCTCCTCTCGCTCTTTTGGCTCTAGGGGCTGACGTTGTCTTCCCTCATCCCATCGTGGTTCAGGCTCTCGTGACTGAAAGCGGCTCCTCACCTCCTCTTGCTTCTTTGGTTCACGTGGCTGACGATGGCTTTCCTTGTCAAGCTGGGATTCACGTTCAAGTACTGGACGTCGGTTTCTCTCATAGGCTTGTGTGTTGGTATCACGTGGCTGCGAGCGGCTCCTCACCTTCTCTCGGCATTCTTGTTCATGTGGCTGACGGTGGCTTTCCTCATAAAGCGGAGGCTCGTGTTCAAGTACTTGACGTTGGCTTCTCTCATGGCTTTGCGTGATGTCACGTGGCTGAGACCGACTCCTCACCTCCTCTCGCTGTTCTGGGTCATGTGATTGATGACGTCTTCCCTCATACACTTGTTGTTCTGGCTCTAGAGATTGTTGTCGTCTCCCCTCATCCCTCCGTGGTTCAGGCTTTCGTTCTGGGTCCTCAGGATGTCTTCTTCTGCCAACTCTTGGTTCAGGCTCACGTAACTGATGGCTCCTCCCTCTATCTGCTTTTGCTTCAAGCTCATTCAACTCTTTACTTCTTCTTCCCTGCTCCTGCCTTTCCTGGAGCCCTGGTTTTGGTGCCAAGTAGCTGTAACAGGCCTGAGCCACTCTAAATGACAGAATCAGGAACTCGGGGAAGTCTATTGATCCGTCACCATCCTGATCAAGGAGCCGCAGCACCGTGTCTATCATCAGTGGGTCATATGGGTTCTGTAGGGAAACCAAATCAGGAGGAAAGGGCATTCATTTTGCTGGTCCATCCCAGTTGTCTTTGCAGTGGTACTTCAGTTTTAAGCCTCTCTTCATCTCCCTCTCCCTAGCCTTGCCCCCAGTGCTCAGCAGGTACCTCTCACTACTACTCTGTGCTCCTTTGTGGTAGTCACTCGCTTGCTGCCATGTTACTGCCCAGTCATTCCTTTCCCTTGCGTTTATGTTGTTAATGGAACAAGTGTCTGGACATTCAAATTGGTTGCAGGGGCAAACAAATGCAGGGATGCATGGTTTTTTTTTCCAGGTGTCCCTTTTATCTAGAAGAGGAGGGTTGTTCCCTTTTGAATATCTGATACAGATACTATAACTCTAGCAGGCACTGCTGAGCTCCCCACACCCAAGAGCCTCTTTGCTACCTCCAGGTAAGATCATTCCTGTGCTGTAAGTTGCAATGTATATTAGTGAAGCTGGGGATGTTTTCAATTAAAATTGCTGGCTTTGCACCCATATGGGCTATGTTCTGCCTGTATCAGGCCTTTAAGGGTGTTTGGGGACTAACACTCACCACAAGGACATCGGCAAACTCCTTCTGGATAAACAGTCTCATCTGCCTCCGGGACAGGCTGGAGCCCTCCCTGTCCTCCGTCGCATATTGGTAAAAGACGTTGATGATGGTGCCGATGCTGTCCAGAAGGTGAGGCATTGTCCTGCAGATTCAAGCTAGCTTGAAAGGAAAGAGAAGATACAAGTACAGGGTACATGTCCCCCGTCTAAGCATGGGACGGGTTCCTATTGGCTTCAGTGGGCTTTGTACCAGGTAAGAGGCAGTACTCTCCTGCTGAGTCCTGTAGGAGAGGACCAGCTCCCTTCTCTGGCTCCTAGCATGGGCATGCACAGCAAGTCAGGAGCACAGGTGATGATTAAACCCTAGAGAGCCGGCTTTCAGCTCTCTGCTCCTTGCTCTAGCTACCAGAGGGAGTTCCTCCTTGCAAAGCCTAGTTTTGTAGTAAGCTCATGCATATTATACCTGCAGGGGAGTTTACACACCAGTCAGAGATGTGGCTGCAACTTGATGTAGATACGCAGGGGGTCGGACTCGATGATCTTTTGAGGATCCCGTCCGACCCTAACATCTATGAATCTATGAATCTATACATCCAAGCTAACACTAAACTATCTAACTTCAGTAGCAGCCATTTATAAGACACCCTAGAGCTCAGCTTTGCTGCCTGCCTACGTATTCATCCATCTTCTTGGATGGGTTTAGATCCTGCGATCAAACCCCATGTTCTCCAGAGATGCTGGTAGCAGGACCCATGCTACCCTGTTGAAAGTGATTTCAGGTTTCTCTATATGAACTACACTCACTTCCAGGTATACGGTCCCTTAATGTATTATTTGGACAGGAAACTTGAAGTGGGAACTGCAGAGGGAGGTCTGAAGGGGCGAGCAGGAAAAGGCTATGGATGTAGGTCCCAAGGCAACAACAGTTTTACTAACGTCACAAGGGTCTAACCCAAGACTTTTGAAGTCAACAGGAAAAGTCCCACTGGTGTCTGCTGGTTTTAAATTAGGCCCAGGACAACACAGCTCTTAGAAAGAAAAAGTAAGCCCTCAGTTCTGACGTTTGATAGAAAGAGGCTGACCAGCCATGACAGAGCCCCCCGTCAGAGAACTGCAGTGCCAGGGTAGAGGCACGGCAGAAACACATGAACATAGGGCAAGAAAGCTAGCACTTTCTAAGAAGACCTGACACACAGCAACTCAGGGCAAACTCATTTCTGCATGGCCTCAGCTCAAGATGCAAAGTAGTCTGGTTTCTTGCACCCAACCTGGCATGGGTAGCTTGACAAGGCACAGAGTTGTCTCCCATTGATAATTTACTGAGCCACTGCAACACCACTAACCACAGTGACAACAACATTTTGTGTTTATGCAGCCCCATTGCAGGGACTCTCAAACCATTTAATGAAAATGGCTCACTAGCCCCATTTTAGAGATGGGGAAAGTGAGTCAGAGAGAAGAGAAGTGACCTTGACAAATTCCAGGATGAGCTAGTGGCAGAGAACAGCTTAGACTAAAATCTAAGCAACTGCCATCATCATTGGTCCATACACTTCCTTTTATTTGGACCCATCAATGAGCCACATTAGAGATCATCCTCAAATCGAGGGATTGCTGCTGATGATTTTGATCTCCTAGAAATGTGTTAGCCATACCTACACCCACATGCATACATTGCACATCAAATCCTGCTCTCTGTTCCCTCTGTGATAACTTCATTGTTTGAACCAGAGAGAGGCACAGAAAACTGTATCCCCCCCAGATAAAGGTCACTATCTGCTTTCTAAGCGCTGCTATTAGTTTGCATCTAGCAGGATGAATCAAACAAAACAGCATTTTCCTAGAGACGAACCTTTAAGGCCTTCAGAAAAGCTCCCTGCAGTTTATCTTGCAAGATCCTCACTATCACCCAGGCGTCAGGATTAACTATTTCCTAATAAAAATTCCCCGCTGTGCAAATGAGAAGGCTCTTTTAAGAGCTGACTTACCCGACTCACCAGTGGGAACCAGTGCGATTCAATGAAGCCGCTGGAAGAAGCCAGAGACCTGGGCTCTTTTATAGGGTCCCTAATTGCATTATGGCAGGGAGACACCCCTTCTGGACGGTGTCCTGATTCATCTGTCGCCAAGCCCAGCTGCACCTTCAGGTCCTCAAACGGGTTATTTCACTTATCAACCCCTCACCTATCATTTGAACCCAGAAATAGCAGCCAGCGTGTAACAATCCTAGCACTCGTTGGTCCCACCTCATCTGAATTGCAAGGTCATTTTCCAGGAGGGCTGTATTTAATTTTTTTTTTTAAATAACAAATGCACATTAAATAGCTGAACTTGGTGTAACAAAAGGATTGTCTGTATAGTGTTACAGCAGCATTTGCTCATCTCCGAGGGCCAAATTCTACCCAGATCCCAAAGGCGTAAAGTTGGAAGATGATGGTGTTGCCAAGATCAGAACCTGGATTGCAATAAATCTGATTTGCCTGCAGGATGGGCCTGATCCAGTAGTACCGCTGGGTTTTTGTGCCTGTTACTATGTAAATGCTATAGGCATCCTGAGCCTAACATCAGTGGGCTTTGGATTTTGCTTTGTGATACCCAGGGATGAAGACAATAGTAGATCTGTTAGCGATTGGTATAGTATCAATGCCTAGCAGAAAGGGCATAGCATGGAAACACACACAGGAAAAAAAAAAAAAAAAAGAGTTATATTTATATACCAATGAACAGGGATCACTACCTGTGTTACATTGTCATCAGCAAGAAAAAAAATTCAATAAAATTACTGATAAGTCTCCTGAATACAATGTCGAGGCTGAATCAAGCACTAATCCATGCTTGGAGCTTTTCAAACCTTTTTTTATGGAAGCAGTAAAATACAATTAAATCTGAATGAAGACAATGGCATGTAAATGGATTTGGGAGTCCAGGCCTAAGGGACTACCCTGATGTATCTTTATTAGGGCAAATTGAAAGAAAAAAAAAAGGAATACCTTTTCAGCCAGAAAAGGCAAAGCAATGGAAATGTTTTCAATGGTATTTTTCTGTTGGAACAATTCAGTTTTTTGCTAAAAAAAAAAAAAATGAAAGCTAAAAAAATAAAAACAGCTTTTCCTACGTGATGGCGTTTGAGAGGAACATGCAACGCTGGGAGAGTTTAGGAAACAGCGACTTAGCCAAAAAAAATTTCTCATTGAAAAAATAAAATGCTGATGAAAAAGGCTCAACTTTCTTTTCTTCCATGTGCTGCTTTCAGTTTAATTGTGTTTGATCTCTAATTAACAGCCCGTTCTCCCCCCTCCAACACTTGTAATAGGAAATTGCTTTGTGCTGGATCCCCAGGTGATTGTTCAAGGCAATTTAGAGCTGAGCCGTGCGGTACTGGATCCTTAATATTAGCAGTGGCAGATGGACCATTGCTCTGAGGGGTATGGGGTCCAGTGGGGATTCGTCCCCAGGACTCCTGGGTTTCAGCCGCAGCCCTGCATCAGCTTGCTGTGCAACCTGGGGTTGAGTTGGCCCATCCACCAGAGAGAGAATCGTGGGTGTAGTGAGGCTTAATTAATTGATACCTATAAAACCCTTGGAAAAGCTCAGATAAATAAGTGTGAAGGACTGTTACTAACAGTTCTTCATTTTTTCCCCTTTTTTGAGAGAAAATTATATTTGTGCAAATTATACCCCTCCCGTGGAGTAATGATACCCTTAGGAAACAGTAATGTTATGGTAGATTTGTGGTGCTATTAAAAGGAGAATATGATAGTGCAGTTGGAGCACGTACGTTTAGTTTTACGCAACAGCTTATCAACCCACCTGGACAGGGTAAAGTAACACAGGACACCCAGGTATGGTTCACTTGATCAGCTATGCAGAGCCACTGCAGTCCCATCATACATTGCAAACCAGCCAAAAACATGGCATGTTTAATGTAGGCTGTGATACCTTGCTTTCTGACTGCAAATTTTACAAAGTCAGTCTGGTTGCTATAGCATAGCATAGTTTGGCTGAGCTCTCTATGTAAAGCTTGACTTAATAATGCTCACATATGTTCGCTGAGCTGCAAAAAGATCGTCTCTCATTGGGAATTGAAGGCCTCGTGGGATTTAAACTGGCAGTCAAAAAGGGGCTGAATATTTTGGCTGTCTCGATTTTGTCTGGCTTGAGACACAAGAGCAGGGATCTTTTCCAAAATGCTCAGTACTTTGAGTGGATGTTGGTGCTGATCTGTCCTGCAACTCCAGTCCCCGAGGCCTGCAGTTAGAAGGCAGCAGTTCCTGGATCCTGGATGTGGCTTCTCTGTGATGGTGTTGCCTTTGGTTGCCATCCATTCTGGTAAAACTTTGCAAAATTCATAGGAGTACTAAGAACCTAACAGCTTTAAAATATGTGTTGCCTTTCTTAGGGTTCCTAAGTCTCTTAGCTGCTTTTGCAAATATAACCTTCGATGTCAGACTTCCAGTTGACTTGTGTTGTAAGATGTTGGAACAATCTCCTGTCTTAATCCTGAGGGACTTCTGCCTCGTTTGACTGAGGGATCTAGTGTTTGGGAGCTGACATGGAGTTAAAATAAAGAAGAAAAGTTTCTCCTGATTGTCTTCTTGACAATTAAAAGTGTGATTTTATCCCTAGTTCTGTCCTGGTGGATAGTTGCAGAGAAGGGCCAGTGTGTGTGCAAATTACTACACGGGTATTAATAAGGGGGATTAATTACCTTCCCCCCCCAAATCAAGATTTGCCCACCTGCTAGGGGACAGATAGTCTTGGCCCTTTTCCTTTCCATGTGCAAGGACTAGGGCTGCCTAGCTTTGCACTGGGCGTCTGGTGGGATGCCCCTTTACTCCTTCTCCTGTTGCCCAATTCAGCACAGCTCAGTGGACCACAGTCAGGATAGGAAGGGAGGAACACTGCAGCACTTCAGGGGGCTTCATATCTCCCTGTCTACCAGGCCTCCTGGTATTATTATGGTTGGGTTAGACACCCCTCACCGCCCCCGCTTTGGTGACTGCTTCTGGGGTGGAGTGCACCCACACCCCTGCTTGTGGAAGCTGAATTAAACCACTTGAATTTGCTTTACAAGACCTTACAACATTTATAATACTGCTGAAACTGCCACTTGTGATTGTGGAAAAAGCAGAGGGAGGGTTATTTGACACTTATTACAGGGTAAAATCAGGAGGCGGGTTATTTTACAGGGCATTAAATCATGGACAACCCATGTCCTCCCCAGGGCATACACTCCCTAGCAGACCCATTTTCCTTTCCACTCCTTCCAGGCTCACAGGGTTGTACCTGCATGCTCATCTCAGCTCCATTATTTAGGTTGCACTATAATGTTCCCATTTAAAAGAAATGACCAATATATGCACTCCCTATGGCTAAAATATCTGTGCTAAGAGGACAAGGTGTAATTAGAGGGAGAAGAGCAGAGGCGGGTCAGGTGTGTCTGCGACAAGTATACAGTAGCTAACTTCTAGACACCTCCTTGGCTTGTTGTACAGAAACACCCAAACATTTTTTTGGGCCTCTTCAATGCACATTTGCACTCAAGGGCAATGACCCAGGCAAGGAATGATGGCTGGGCGAATTGCAGACTAATCTTGTTTTTTGTCTTCACCGAAGCAGTGATGGTGACCACTATAGGAACCGAGAGGGATGGACAGGCAGATGGACAGATTGAGTCCAGCCCTTGAACCCGTCCCCCGTGAAAGCAAGAAGCAAAAGGCTGATTGAAAAACTGAACAGGATTCTGTTGGAAAAGGCAGTGTCGTCAGAATAAAAAAACGTCCACTGACTGTTGCTTTCAGCTGAATTGTGGATGGAAAAGGAAAGCCTTGAAACTTTTCTCTGTTGCTGAGCTAAAATACATTTCTTTCCACTTTCTTGTTTGGTTTAATTTAATTTCGACTATTCAGCTATGCTATATTCTGGTTCTCGCTCAGTCAACTGTGAATAGGGGGGTTAATTACATCTGGGCAGTAGAACAGCAGAGCAGCAGTTTACTCTTCCTCTGGAAGACCTGAGAAGAGCCCAGTGTTGGTGTTTTCTAGGGAACTTCTCAGAAGCCTTATGTTTCAAAAGGCTTTTCCCTTTTCTGGGGTCCCCAAATCCTTTGGCAGAAATGTCATTCCTGTGAGCATAGACAAGAAAGTTTTGGCTTGGCATGATTCATAGATTCATAGATGCTAGGGTCAGAAGGGATCTCAACAGATCATTGAGTCCAACCACCTGCCTAGGCAGGAAAGAGCGCTGGGGTCAGATGACCCCCACCAGATGCATATCCAGCCTCCTCTTAAAGACCCCCAAGGTAGGGGAGAGCACCATCTCCCTTGGAAGCCCATTCCAAATGTTGGCCACCCTTACCATGAAGAAGTTTTTCCTGATGTCTAGCCTAAATCTGCTCTGTCAGTTTGTGACCATTGCTCCTTGTTACCCCAAGAGGCTCCCTGGTCAACAGAGCATCTCCAATCCCTTTCTGCATCCCCCTGATGAATTTGCAGGTGGCCACAAGATCACCTCTCAGCCTTCTCTTGTGGAGGCTGAAGAGATCCAGGTCCCTCAGTCTCTACTCATAGGGCTTGTCCTGTAAGCCCCTAACCATATGAGTGGCCCTTGTCTGGACCCTCGAGTCTATCAACATCCTTCTTGAAGTACAGCGCCCAAAACTGGATGCAGTCCTCCAACTGCGGTCTGACCAATGCTGCATCAAGGGGAAGTATCACCTCCTTGGATCTATGAGTCATGCATCTGCTGGTGCATGATAAAGTGCGGTTAGGTTTGCTGTTGATTTTGTCACACTGACAACTCATGTTCCTCTTGGGGTCCACTATGACTCCAAGATCCCTTTCCGCTTCTGTGCTGCTGAGAGGGTCACTTCCCAGCCAGTAGGTGTGCTGGATATTTTTGTGCCCTAGGTGCAGCACTCTGAACTTGACCCTGTTGTACAGCATCCTATTGTGCACTACCCACTTTTCTAACCTGTCCAGGTCTGCCTGCAATCGTTCCCTACCCTCCAGAGTGTGCACTTCACCCTGCAATTTAGTATCGTCCACAAAATTGGACAGAATACACTTCACACCCACATCCAAGTCACTGATAAAGACATTGAAGAGTATTGGTCCAAGGACTGAACCCTGCGGGACCCCACTACCCGCATCCTTCCAGGTCGACACCGACCCGTCTACTACCACTCTCTGGGTGTGACCCCCAAGCCAATTTGCCACCCACCAGATCATGTAAACATCCATGTTACAGCCTCTTAATTTATTTATGAGACTGGGATGAGATATCGTATCGAAGGTGTTGCTAAAGTCCAAGAAAATGACATCCACCTCTACTCCTGCATCTAAGCATTTTGTGACCCTGTCATAAAATGAAACCAGATTGGTCAGGCATGGTCTACCTGCTATGAATCCATGCTGGTTTCTTTGCTGCATTATTTTTCCCACTGGACTCCCACAAATATGATCCTTAATAATCTTTTCAAAGACTTTTCCAAGAATAGAGGTGAGACTGACTGGCCTATAATTACTCGGATCCTCCTTCCTCCCTTTCTTGAAAATAGGGACCACATCAGCCCTTTTCCAGTCCTCTGGGACCTGACCCGAGTGCCACGAGCGCTCAAACAGCCGTGCCAGTGGTTCTGGTATGACAATGGCCAATTCCTTTAGCACCCTTGGACGCAGCTCATCTGGGCCTGCTGACTTGAACACATCCAGTCCATCCAAGGGACTCTGCACCAAGTCAGCCTCGACAGTTGGTGGGCTGGTGTTCCTCTGATGCTCATCTAAGAACCTGTCAGGAGATTTATCTTGACCCTGGTTCAGAAACGTAAAGGCAAAAAAGTAATTGAAAAGCTCAGCTCTATCTCCCCTGTCTGTCACTAATTGTTCCTCCTTGTTCAGTAGGGGTCCTAGGCTGCCCTGCGCCTTCCTTTTACTCCTTATATGCCTAAAAAAAGAGTTTTTGTTGTCTTTTGATGGAGTAGTCCATATGTAGCATAATAGTCTCTGGCTCATTACGTCCTGGAGGCTGCCGACACAGCCACGCTGACATGAGTGCCACTGAAATGCAGCCATAGCTGGGTGCTAGACAGGTTCCTTAGGAAATCCCATCCTTATGGTCTTGAGGGGAAGGTGGCTCCCATGGGCTGCTTTCACTTCCATGTGTCTATGTCCCTCTTATACTGCAATGGTGTCCTCTTTGGGCAGGGACCAGCTTTTTACCTTGTGCTTGTCCAGCGCTTGGTCTACAACTGGGGCTCTGTAATACTCCTGCTGTTGTTTTTGCAACGAATGGTTTTATAAAGGAGTTTCACCTTGAGATTTTGTGACTGTTAACTTCCAAGCTCTGAGTGGAAGGCTTGTGTGTGTGTGTGAAGGGCCTGTGTGTATCTTCTTCCCCCCTCCAAACACACCTACCTAATGCAAGCACTTTTTCTCTCTCTCTCTCACTCTCTGCATTTATGCTGTGTTTGCTGGCACCTGCACATTGACTTGATGGAGCCCTCTGCCTTTTTGAAATAGAGGAGATGCTCTGGCTTGAGGCTGGATGTTTGACATTATATTGTCAGCTTTCCCCATGTCATTAGCTCCAATTACCACGAGGTGGCACAAACACAGGGAATCATTTTGTGAATGGTGATAGTCTCTTATGTATAAATGGAGAACCCTCTTCATCAGATACAGGGAAAGTCAGGCTGAGGAGGAAGACATCCTATTAGTGATCGTCATCACCATGAAATCTCTCGAAGGGATCACTCAGGGCACTGGCAAAAAGGGGTTGTTTAAAGGACATGGGGCATGGGTGTGCGTTATAAATGCAATGGTGAGAGACTTGGGCTGGTGTCCAAAGACAGAGTTGGGGGCTCACTCGTAGATGGGACATTGGATTTGTTTTTTACTTGTAACCACATGAGCGCAGAGTAGGCAGGAGAGAGGAAGCAGCCAAGCCTGGGTGAAGGCAGAAGAGAGGATGGCTTCATTCCTAAAGCCAACACCAAGGGAGAAAGGTGTGCTTGGACTCTGCATAGTGGCCAGTGGGTGGCAAAGTGTCCTGCTTGCATGTTTAGGTGGCAAAAGGACAACACCGGGCTGTCAGGAAAGTCCAGGGCAGGAGGAAGCTGCCAGTGTTTAGCAGGTTTCTTGCACCTTGTGTTTAAGGGAATGGGATGTGGCACATCCTATTTTTTAAAACGTGAATCATCCAGGTTATTCATTTTGTGTTTTTGCAGACATTTTCTGGGAGTTCAACTGCTTCCTCCCTTTGCATCATCCCCTCAGAGATCTCTGGCAGCCTGAGCTGGTTTTCCTGAGCGGTGGTGGAAGATGCCTCCCCACGTCACACAGCGGAGGGGCTGCATGATGAATGGAAGCACTGGACAGGCAGAAAACACACTAGCAGCGAGACACCAATGCACTGCAACATCGTGCTCTTGTATTTGGTTTTTATTGCCTTGCTTACACATGGAGCCGGAGCCCAACAGAAGGGAGGGAGCAAAAGCATCTATTCAGAGTATGGCTCAAAGGACATAAGGACTCGAACTGTACAGAGCAGGGCTGCAAGCAAATGGTGAAAGACAAGCAGAGTGCTAGGAAATCTGGACTGGCCAGAGAAGCTGGGTAAATAGACAGTGGCCTTGAGTTAAGCTGGACTATTTGGGTGCCTATTGCCTTTTTTTCTTTTCCTCAGTGACATGGGGTCTGATTTTGGCCCTTACTGCTTTGGTAGCCACTGATAGGGAAATGTTGGTGGTTTCTGGCACTGGTAAATGTATGGACGGTAGGCTGTCAGAGCTTCTTCTCTTGGGTCTTGCTGAGCACCGCGGTCCTGCTGAAGTGCTGGAGAGAACGGGGTGCCACCACGACTCACATCCCCCTCGGGGACCCTGGGTGTCTGGGTCTCCCAGGTCAGGTCTTGCTCCGTTGGCTGGGCTTCCTGGGGCTGGTGGTGCAGGGTGTGCTCTGAAGCCTCAGGCTCCTCTGACTGATGGCGGTTCTGGTCTTGTTCATCTGGCTGGGACTCCTGGGACTCCTGCTCTGGGGCCTGCAACTCGTGGGCTTCATTGTGGGTTGATTCCCTCCCTGTGGTGGAGTTCAGGTCCTGTTCTGGAGCCTCTGTCTCCAGGCCCTGATGGTGGTCCAGGTCTGTCTCCGAGGTGCTGGGCTGCAGGGTAGGAAGGCGGTCTAGGTCTGTCTCCAAGGTGTTGGGCTGCAGGGTAGGATGGCGGTCCAGGTCTGTCTCCAAGGTGTTGGGCTGCAGGGTAGGATGGTGGTCCAGGTCCCTCTCCGAGGCACTTGAGTGAGAGTGGTCCAGGTCCCTCTCTGAGACGCTGGGCTGCAGGACAGGATGGCGGTTTGGGGCTTGCTCTGGGGCACCAGACTCCAGAGCCTCATGCTTCACATCTTGCTGTGGGACTTGAGGGTCCTGGCCCTCACGATTTGGGTCTTGCTCTTGGGCTCGATGGTGGCTCGGGTCCTGCTCTGGTTCTTGGCCCTGGCGGCGAATTGAGTCATGCTCTGGGGTCTTGGCTGCCTGGGCCTCATGGTTTCCATCTCCCTGAGATACTTCTGGGTCCTGGGTCCCTGAGACTTCTGGGTCCTGGGTGTGACGGCGGCTCAGGTCCCCTTCTGCGGTGCGGGTCTCCGGAGCCTGCGGGCGAGTGGGATCCTGCTCTGGTGCATCTGGTTGTTTTTGGCCCTGCTCCTGATCTGCTCTCTGTGCCTGGTCCCTACTTGCGTCTCCCTGGGCTGCTGAGCCTTGACCGTCTCCCGATGGCTGGCACGGGCTTAACTTCTTGTGACAAGCCTTGGCCACTTGGAATACCAGGACGAGAAACTCATCAAAGTCGATTCTGTCCTCCCTTTCCACGTCCAGACGCTGCAGCACCTGGTCGATGGTCTGGAGGTCATGGGGTTTCTGCAAGGAAACAAAACCCAGATCCCCATCCATTAATGCATTAACCCTTCCTGTGCCCTCCTGTTTGAAACAACAGACCAGCTCTGGAGCAGCTGTAGGAAACCCATGGACCACTAAAATCCCACTTGAATCCTGAATCTGTTTTGTTCCATGACTGCATCATTCATTATCACAGAGAGAAACCCCCCATATGGTGTCGCACCCCAGCCCTGCAGTCAGCATCAGTGGAATATGGCACACATACTAAGGGTGAGAGCCAAGAGGATGAGCCCCTGATGAAGAGGAAGGGTATTAGTCCGGCACATGGAAATCAGGGTTTTTTTGAAACAAATAGATATATTTGGTCCCTTGTCTCTGCATTATGTTATGCCTTCAGGCGCTCGAGAAATTCATGTTAGAACAAGGAGGCAATTGTTACTTATTACAGAGCTCCAGAGGCATACAAGGAAATTAACAATTAATGAGGATCGCTGGTGGTGCTCTTGGAGCTACTCTGGGGATTATAGATGGTGGTTAGGTAATTGCTGGGCTTCAAAAAGACCCTTGCTTGGATGCAGAAGCAAGAGCAATTATTTGGTTAAAGACTTGGCGTGCACACAGCGCTGAAAAGTCTTTCTAGAAAATCCCTTCATGCATATTTCTCTTATTTTCTTTAGGCTGATATAAACGGTGTTCCCTTGATTCTGGTACCTAAGCATCCTGTCATGTCATAGCCTAAGCTTCAGCATTCGCAATGTCAAACTACAGACATCGGACAGCGATTCAGACTGCTTGAAGAGCCCTGCGTGCCTCCCAGCATGTCGATGGGCATGCCAGGGTTTGTGTTACATGAATGGCAATGCATCCTGTGGCTTTCAGACAAAGGAAGACCCCAGCCATTTTGCTCTGACTCATAAGGAAAGCAGTTGTAAATAAGGGTTTTAAGCTGCAACTGGCACTTAGGAGCTGCTACTCGCAGCCTTGACCTCAGGAGCTAAAATCTTGCCATGACCTGTGATGCAAACAGAAGGGAGGGAAAACCACGTGTCAGTGATCATATGCCATCCTGCTATGTTTCAGGGATGTATTTGGTAGCTGTGTTGGTCTAAGACAAGAAGAAATGCAAAAATCTGGAAAACCTTGGTTCAGAGATGATACCTGAAATTGCAAAAAAAAAAAAAAAAAAAAATCTTTTTCTGCAGAAAAAGATCTTTTTTTTCTAATTTCTCAGTTAGTCTAATAAAAGTTATCATCTCTGAACCAAGCTTTTCCAGATTTTTGCATTGCCTTCCTGCTTTAGCACTAGTCAGGAACAAGTCCTTGAGGCTGTATTCAGACTGACCCTATTGATTTCAGTGAGGCTGGACTGGAAGTGAATTTGGCTGTCGTGCGCAGTCTCTCAAACAATCAAACATGAATACTCAACAGACTGCCACTGCTAGAGCAGGTGCCTTGGGAGTGCTCACCACTAGCACATCAGCAAACTCCTGCTGGATGAGTTGCCTCAGCTCCCCCTTGCTCAGTGTGATGCAGCCTCCATCCTCCTTTGCATATGCATTGAAAGCACTGACGATGCCTTCAATATTGCCCTGCAGCTGGGTCATCTCCTTGCAAGTGCCACTGAATCTGGAAGAAAAAAAAGCAGACATTGCCAGTTGGTTTTGTTTTCACAGGGATGTCATTCTCGCTGTTACAGTGATATGCAAGGCAGAGCTGTTCCACCGGGGAGCCAGATGGACAAATGGACCAACAGAGTGGGTGGATGAAGAGACAGAGTGGATCCAGAAATGGATGGATGGATTAATGAGACAAAAAAGAGAGAAAGAAGCAGAGAGATAAAGGAATTGGAGAATCTTACATAGGAAGATAAATACCTGGACATTTGTGTGGAGATCTAGTTATCTGGATGGATGCCTATATGAACAGTAGGAGAGATGAGCAGCTAAATGGAGAGAGAGATGGATTAACAGAGGGGCAGACCCATAATACCTGTTCCCCTTTATCATTTTGCTTGTTGGTTAAATAAATGCTGGACAAAGTTCTGCTTTATAAATGTGACGACGCTGGACAGAGGTCCATAACCCAGCCTGCCGGAGGCACAGAATCTTATCGTTTTGATCCTTAATATGTAATACAGAAAAAAATAGGAAAGAACAGTAGGAATTATTCGATAAGAGATCAGCACCAAGAGATCCAGGAGTGTATCCCTGACCGGGAGCATTCTGGCCGTTCCACTAGCAAAGAAGTTCAATAGCTGTTAATATAATGAGACTCTTTATCTCCAGGCTTACCTGGTCCAGGTATGGGAAGGAGTGAGGTGCAGTGCAGCAGTGTGGAGTGGGTCAGAAGGCTGAGGGCTTATATAGGGTTGTTAATCATACCTTCCATCTCCCAAAGGAGACACCCTCTCCGTTCAGCGGCCTGATTCATAGGTGGCCAGCCCAGCTACACCATCTCCTCCACATCCTTATTTACCCCTTGTGCACTTACTTCTAGTGTACTGATTTGCTACAAAAGCTACCACAGGGTATGTGCAAAGCAAGCCCAACCCTGAGGGCATTGCAAAGACATTTTACATTAAAAAAAAAAGAGGCTATTTTTAATTTTAGGATTTTTCTTTTAAGTGTGGCCTACAAATGCTTCTGAAATGTTGTTAAGCAAAACATGTTTTGCAAGGATGAACTTCTGGAAGGGATCTGCTTCATACTGCTTGGATGCATCACAGAAGCAGGGGCAGACACATCTGATGTAAAGGAATTTTTTTAAAAGGAAACTGAGATGTTAAAATGAATTTAATGATTTTTTTTTATGACAGGGTTTGACGTAACCATTTTTTTTCCATGCTGCTATTGTGCTTGCCATCTCCCAGGGCCACATTTTAAAGCATTTCTTAGAAACTGTGTGAGAGAGAGACCGCATTATGGAGGGCAAGTACTGTTGCTATGATTGCTTCTCTGCATGTCAGTGCAGTGGGAAGTAATACTTTTCTGTGCATGTCTGCGTGTTAGGGGTAGCACTGTTAGGACTATTTCTCTGAATGTAGTTGTACGTTGACCATATTTAAATATCATAATAACTGATATTGCAGAAGTGAGGGGGAATGCGCAAAGAAACACGTTTATGGGAGAGAGATGTATCATCTAGCCTTTCTCAGGTAGATGGCATTTGCTTAAGGCAATATTTTTAATGTACCATAAAATAAAACTCACAGGGCCCTGTTACTCCAAGAGGAGTTATTGCCTTACATAGCAATAAGCGTGGTCTAGTGGATCGCACCCTGGCGTAAGAGCCCTAAAACCTGGGTACTGTCCCCAGCTCTGCTATATGATTGTGGATAATTCATTTCTCTTTCCAGCCCTTGTCTAGCTTGACTGCAGTCTCCTGAGAGCATGTTTTGCTCTGTGTTCTTATAGCACCAAGTACAATGGGGTTATGATTGCAATCAGCATTGCTGTAGTATGAATAATAACCATCACACCTATGGAGATGCAAAAGAGGGGTCTCTGGGCTGAATTTGGCCAGTAGCACAGAGAAGCATTGCTCTTTGGGGTTCATTCCTGGTGAAAGGGAGGGGTTTGCTTCATTATACTCTAGGATAGACTATTGAAGAATGCTTCTTTTTTTTCCTTTCTGAGGAAACCCATTCAGATTGTCCTATGTCACCTCCTTGCAAACTTCTTGAGATGGGTCACACAGACTAAAAATACTTCT
Source organism: Alligator mississippiensis (assembly GCF_030867095.1). Lineage (NCBI taxonomy): Eukaryota > Metazoa > Chordata > Crocodylia > Alligatoridae > Alligator > Alligator mississippiensis. The sequence continues at coordinate 15,710,839 of NC_081838.1, read as the reverse complement.
TCTGTCTGCATACAATTGCTCTTCAGTATAACAGTCTTGAAAAAACCTAATGCTTCCAATGACCATTTGCAGAGATATCAGTAATGTCAGGGAAGGGCATAATTAACACCTAGTGGAGAACTGGACTAATTTATGTGTGCTCAGAAGAGTCTCATTTGACCAGCTCCTTCCAACTGCACAACATCCCAGTTTGACACCTCCTTCACCTTGGGAATAGGTTGATTTGTTGCTGCAATTAATTCTGGTCCCTTAGCACTAGAGGTGGATGGAAGCACATTTCACCCAGGCAGGAACTCCAGCTGGATTCTCTCTCACTTCAGGCATTTTTATAACGCATGTCAGAGGGGTTGGGTTGATAAAGCCAGAGAAGAAGGCCTCATATTGCTCTCGGCCTTGTGTTCCCTGGCCAATCTGCTGCTCTGCTTTCTGGTCCATGTGCTAATTGTGAATGTGCTGCTTGCTCCCTCCTGATTTGTCATGTGCCACACACTGAAGCTGCCTGTGTCACTTGTGACACATGCTGCATGTTGTCCCCCCACCCCCTGCTCTAGTGCCAGTTCATGCTTTGTTAGCCCAAGTAGCAAAGGGTTGACTTTTAGGGCAAAAGGGAGCAGTGTTCATACCTTTGCAAGACTGCAAGTGGCTGAAATGAGTAATACCGTAGGAACCACGATGTTCCAGCCAGCTGTGGGGTTGTTATAACACAGCCTATTTCTATAGCATCCTAAGCGTGCCCCAGGGAAGCAGCACAGGTTACACTGCTCAGAACTGGGGCTAGGACTGTCTCGTAGCATCACCAAATTGTAGGAAGCGAGGGTGAGAAGGGGTCTCCGGAGCTCATCTAGTCCAACCTCCTGCTCGCAGGTGGAGCGGCCCCAACTACATCATCCCAGCTAGGACTTTGTCTAGCTGGGTCTTAGAAACCTCCAATGATGGAGACTCCACCACCTCTCTGCAGCCTGCTTCAGTGCTTTCCTACTGGCCTCATGAGAGTTTTTTCTAACATTCAACCTCAACTTCCTTGGCTGCAGCTTGATCCCATTGCTCCTTGTTCTGTCATCTGCCCTCACTGAGAACAGTCCAGCTCCATCCTCTTTGCAACCATCTTGCAGGGAGTTGAAGGCTGCTATTAAATTCCCCCTCAGTCTTCTCTTCTGCAGACTAAATAATAAGCCCAGTTCCCCCAGCCTCCCCCCATAAATATTGTGCCCCAGCCTTGAACCATTTTCATTGTTCTCCACTGGACAAGGCAACACGTAGCACAAGGCAAAACCTTTCCACTGGGCCTGCTCCTGCCTGGCTGTGGATGACAGCAGCTTCATCAAAATAGTCATTTGTCTGCAAGAGCATGGCCTAAGTGCACATGGACTTGGTTGCGTCAAGAAGCTATAAATTCAATGGATGCCTAAAATTACTTCTGAATACCTTGGGTCTGGCCATGTTACAAGCCCTGTTTCTGGACCTCAGGGTTGCTGGCTGTCATTCAGGCCTCTGGCTATATAGACTTATAATAGGAACCTTTTCCACTATTGCCACCACGTGGCCACGAGGGATATAACAGCAGCCAAGCATGGTTCTAACAAGGTCTCCGCTCGGATTGAAACATAACGCCGTGCTTCACACACAGACACTAAGCTCATCCCCTCCACAGATCCCCCACGGCTTCCCAAACACATGAATGCAATGATCTTCCTTTCACCCAGGGGGAAACTGAGGCACGTACCAGTGAATTGACCATTTGAGCTCAGATCTGCCTGGGTCAAAAACCCAAGTTCCATCTTCAACCCAGCAGCTGAAGCAAGTCCCCTATAGCCACCACAGGCACAGAGAAGACTGGGGCAATGCATTCCCCATTGCTGTGCTTTATCTCCGTGGGGGAAGAGGTGTGGGTAATTCACTCTGCCTGTCCACTGGGCCTGCTCCTCTCTGGCTGTGGATGACAACAGCGTTATCAAAATACTCATTTGTCTGCAAGAGCCTGGCCTAAGAGCACATGAACGTGGTTGCATCCAGAAGCTATAAATGCAATGCAAGTGAAAAACATGCTATTAGGCATTTAGAACAAGCTTTTAAAAGGAGGATCCTAACGTTATGTTTCCACATTTGAAAATCTTTGCTTTAACTGATAAGTAGAGAGTTTTATTTCCTGCCCCCCCGCAGCATGTCAGAAACACTTACTATTTTTTAAAATCCATATAATCTGAGAGGGGCAGAACTAAAGCACATTTAACTTTAGAACGTATAGCTGGAAAAGGCATAGGGAGCAAAATACCTCTATAGTTGCATGATAGTCATATAGAGAGTTAATGACTTCCATGCCCTGGTTTTAGATCACTGCAGGTGTGTCTCTTAATAAGGCAATGAATGAGCAGGAGGAGACTATAAATTGGGTGTAAACAGAGGGCATCAGGTGATGCCTGAGAGCAGAGGGGTGGTAGGAGAGCTGAGCTCTAGAGCAAATGCTCTGGGAGAGATCTTGGGAGAAGGTTTCTTCTGCTGTTTGTGAAATGGTTTCTGGTAGCAGACAGACTTCCTCACTGAGCTCAGGGCCGCCTTTCTCAGGTGCTCCAGAGATTGCAGAAGACACTCTGTGTTCTATCGCTCAAATAACTTCATGTCAAGTTTGTTACAGCAAGGGCTCTCTCAAGCTACATTTTTAATAGCCAAACTTGCTAGAAAGCAGGGGTGAAAGATGCTACGATGCTAATACTGTCCCTCTATTCCTCCAACCACAGCAAGGAAATGCTCATACTTAGAAACAGCTCATGGGTCTGAGTGACTCTTCAAAGCCACCTGAGTTTTTATACTGAGTTTTAGAGTGGGCTTGACCTTAACCCTAGATAAGTGAGCTCTCTGCAGGTATTGCATGCTCCAGGGAGGAAGGGGGGTTATATTTTTTCTTGATGATACAAGTATACTGATACACACTGCTTTTAGTCTGTAACATTCAAAATATTTAGCTGCCAAGCTTGTTATTATGCTAAAAGGAGCGTGGAGCACAACTGGGGCTGTGTTGAGAGGGTAAGCAGCTTTATGATGATATTCTTTCTAGACACAGCCTTTGCCCAGATTCTGGGTTGATTAGCACATAGAAAAGATGATTTTTTTTATTGAGAGACCAGATTTTTATTGAGTAGGCTCTTTTGTGTATATATACTTTACCGAGATAAATACTGCATGCACAGCAGAAATTGCAGAGAATATCAGCTATAGGCAAAGGGAAAAGAAACGCCTCCTGTGCTTCAGCTGCCAGCTGGAATAAGATGAGGAGTCTATGAAGTGGAAAGGTTATTCCAAATGGCAAAACTGCAAGGAGAAACCGAAGAGTTGTGTGAACGTTGTGCTAGGAGAGACAGGGAATCCACAAAGTTGGCTTGAGCAAGCACATGGGGGAACTTTAAACTGGATCCTGATGAGTGGAGAAGTCAGTGTAGTTGTCTGGGGCTGGGGAGATGAGGACATCTCTTCTGAGATGCAGGAGAGAGATTTTTCCTGAGGTTGGACTTCATGTTCACAGACAAGGCGAAATCCAATGTGAGATCCCCACCTTCCCATCACAGTTCAGTAATGGCTACTTAAGTTACTTTCCCCTTTTTTTTTTTCAATGATTTGTTTCATGATGGAAGCCAGAGCTCCAGCCATGAATCAGACCTAGGTGCTGTAAAAATAATTCAGTTCCCCACACATTATCTTTAGCCAATGACAGTTCTCTGCTGCTAGAGGCATTTGATGACTTCTCTTGCCAAAGGATCCCCAAGGAGGGTGGCATGCATGTAAGCAGCATGAACTACAGGGTGCAATTCCTGTAGGCAAATCTGTTCCCTTTTCACCCAGAAAGAGCCAGGCGAAATGTTCTGACAGTGCCCCTGGTTCTGCGGTGCCTTTCCTGCCATGCGGTTTTTAAGAAGGAAAGATAATCTGAAGATTGTTTCTGTTCTTGGTCCTGGCACTCACTTTGAGATATAACATGGAAAAAAATATTTCCCATTGCAACACACCCCTAACATGCTGCTGGGGCAGTCTTGCCTGGTGATTGCAAAGCTCCTTGAAATCTTCCAGACAGGCAGGATCTAGAAAGCTAGTATCCCTGCCCCTCAGTTAAGAATATAGGGCAGAAGGGCTGGGTGTTCTTTTTTAATATGGGTGTTATTTATTTGTATACAGGATTTTTTGGGTAAATGTGATACCTTTTATTAGACCAACTAAATAGTTGGAAAACTAGTTTTTTGCAAGCTTTTGGGAACAAACTCTTGTTTATTTGTATGGAATATAGAAACCAAGTGCGAGAAAAGCTAAAAGCCTCCTATAAACATTGGCACCAAGGGATAAGGCTGGAGTGACCACTTTAGACTTGATATCTGTTGCAAGGCATCATCAGTAGCCTGGTGCAGGTCTGCAGTGCAGCCATTAAAATGATAATAGACATTCCCCCATGGTGTGTGCTACAGTTTGGGTTTCTCCACACTCACACTTGGTCTTTAATTACATTACATTTATGGAGCAGGTAGTTACATTTACCTTGTCCAGAATGACCCCTGTTCAACATTCAGTATGGGGGGAGAAACATTGCTCAGCTCTGCCTTGGTGAAACGAAGGCAGGAGGTTTAGATGTGGGGTATAGGATCATAGAAAATGAGGATTGGAAGGGACCTCAGGGGGTCACATCTAATCCAACCCCCTGCTCGAAGCAGGACCAGCCCCAACTACATCATCCCAGCCAAGGCTTTGTCTAGACAGGTCTTCAAAACCTCCAAGGATGGAGATTGCACCTCTCTGGGTAACCTATTCCAGTGCTTCACCACCCTCCTAGCGAGAGTTTTTTTTCCTAGTATCCGACCTAAACTTCCCTGGCTTCAACTTGAGCCCCTTGCTCCTTGCTCTGTCATCTGCCTCCACTGAGAACAGCCCAGCTCCATCCTCTTTGGAGTCCCCCTTCAGGTAGTTAACAGCTGCTATTCAGTCCTCCCAGCAATAAGAAATGTGTTAGTGATGTCAATGGTGATCCATTGCTGGATCCAGTTTTCCTTGACGTTAATATTTTCATCGTTGAGCTCTTTTGCCACATATGGGCGCACATTCAGCACCCATCAGCACCCAACACCATCAGCATTGTGTTTCTTTTTCTAATGGCAGCTCTGCAAATGAATAGTCTGGGATATCTGAGAATTCAAGTAGGTGACACGTGTCTTCACTGAATTGCAAATATTTACTTGACAGTGATGGGGATGAAAGTTGTTAGCCATGGCCCTGACATACGAGAATCTGTTGCAGTTGATTGTTTTCTCGGGAATCACCAGCGATCCATCTTTAAGGATGAGTCTGATGGGAAAGTGACCTGGCTATCTCAGCTTGGACCATACATCAGGGCAGTAGACAAGGGAATCTCTTGGCAACACAAGCTCTGCTAAGCAGGGACCTTAGTAAGACTAAAAACAATCATTTAATGACTCAATGCAGCCACATTTCAGCACAGAGCTTAGGCTAATTTAGGTCTGGATGCCAGAAGAAAAAGGCTGGACTGGAGAGAGATGGCTTGAAAAAAGAAAGGTTGCTGATAGAAAAAGCCCCTTTCTTTTTCAAAGGGTCTTGTCTTCTTGCCTATGCCACCTCCTTTGCATTTGCATCAGCGATCCTCACGGGGTGTAGGTACAGAGGGCAGGAGAGGTCCAGAGTCCTGTGATTCTGTCTGCACGTGATACTGTGCCGATCCCTGCCACTGGGTTATTTTAGTCCATTGAAACCCTCATTATTGCTGATTCACTGAAGACTGTAAGACAATAGTACGTCAACTCTAATAAGCCAACTTACATTGTTTTGCTCACGTATTAATGAATAGATGTAATAAGCATACTTCTCCTTAGGCCAAGATACAGAAACCTATTTAAGGCACTCTTGTGCTCCCATCACTATTCTCCCAGGTGGTTAATAGCATGTGAATAATGCAGTGCTTGATGTTAGGGATGTGAGTAACCGCTCAATGAATAATACAAATTCTTTTGCAGCATGTGTTTGATGCTTATTTTAAGAACTTGAGTTATGTAGGATTTAAATAGATTATCTTATTTTGCAAGAATGATGTCATCTTTCATACAACGCTAGGGCACGGATGGTTTTTAATTCCTTTGTCTCCACTTTCTCCCATTCCCCTGGCCAAAGCAGACTTTTTTTCCTGTGGTTCATTTATCTGGCTGAGAATTAATGCCCCCACCCACAGAGATCCTCTCAGAATAAAGTACTTTCTGCTGATGGTGGAGGGGGGCTGATCATTAATTCATCTGCTGATTTTTCTCTGCCTCTAGATCTGGAAGGAGTCAGGCATTGGAGCTTTATGGGACTCTCCAAAGTTATGGGAGACAGTGACATACGCAACAACTATTAAACCTCCTGGTTCAGAGATTAAGCTGGTTTCTAGACCAGGATGGGACTTTTATGTAAGGGCAAAATGACCTGCCTCTTCTACTGTCAGCTTCTGATGCCTTTCTCTAAAGCACCTGGTCCTTGGCACCGTCAGGGCTGTGAGCCAGGTGGATGGCAGGGCTATTTCAAAGAGTGTAAAATATACTTGTGAGTGAAAGTATGCGATAAGTGACTAAAAAGAAAAAGCAGTTAACTCACCTCTATTTAGTTGCATCCAGTTTAGGGGACTTGTCAAAGACTTGACACATCATTCCCCTTTAGGAAATCATATATAACAGTCTATAAGAGATGCTTTCCTTGCTTTCTTCCCCTTCCTTGTCACTTCCCTATTTCAAACCTCGCTGGAAAATGTCTCCGGGCTTCCGGGTATGCACATGTCCTATGCACACTTCTACCAGCAGAGGCCAGTGCACACCACACACCACTAATACAGATTCTCCAACAATTGGATTAATAAATTGGCATGCAGTTCGAGCTGGTGCATGGCCCTAAGAAAAGAGCTCTGCCATTTAGGCTTTGCCTGAAGAGATGCAATTTTGGTATCCCCACACATTTTTCAGCCTGGAAGACAAGTACTTGGCTAAAATGCTGCTGATCAGCTTCAACTGGGTAACATTTTGCGGATCAGGCTAGTCTACAGGACTAGAATTATTTTGAGCTTTTGGAGCACGTGCCAACATATGATGGGGGTCCAGCTGCTGCGATTCATTTTTTCTCACTTCCTCTGATCAGCTATGTCTGTTGTTGTACACGTTGGTTGTTTTGAAGCATGTGAAGCGCTTTTGTGTTCCTTGGATGAAAAGACCTGAAAAAGAGCATAGAGGAATGATTGTGATCCATAATCAAGCCGTCACGATTTGGGTACACATAGCTGGCTTTGCTAGAGAAGTCTGCTTTCTGCTAACTCTACCATCAGCATTAAATCCTTATGTAGGACTTTAAGGACATAAGACTGGAAAGTATCACTGTGTTCAGGCCCTTGCTCTCTCAGGCAGCCATAATCCCATCCACCAAATCATCTTCTGGAAGGCGAGTGCCTTCACTCAGAATAATATCGCTGCTGTTATTTTTACAGCATCTCTCAAACACGTTAAAGTAAGTTGCAGGCCGATGAAAGGATGCAGCTGATATAGTTAGGGATGGTGTAGGTGATATAGTTGATGGTATAGTTGATATAGTTGGGGATGATATAGTTGGGGATGGTCCTGCTTTGAGCAGGGGTTGGACTAGATGACCTCCTAAAGTCCCATCCAAGTCTAATTTTCTATAATTTCCCAACCCTAATTTTCTATGATTCAATGATTAAAGATGTAGTCTGTACCCTAGCATTTCTGATCTCATTTGGTTAAACAATATCATCCAATCTAAGCCCCCTCTACCAAGAAAGGAAGTCAAGGAGCCATGAGATCTACTAGAGACCCACTTGACTTGGAAAGTGCTTAGATATGCCACTGGTGTGTATAATAGAAACTTGTGTGATATGCTAGGGACTGGCAGGGACCTCACAAAAGCATCGGGTCCAGCCCCCCCTGCACTTGGGCAGATGACCCCAGCAAGGTGCATGTCAAGTCATTTTTTAAAGATCTCCAGAGTAGGTGATTGTTTGAGATGAGTAGCTCAAGGGAAAGCTACAAGGAGGATAAGGCATGTGCATGGAGGTGTAAGACAGGTACATGGTGTTAACTCACTTTTGTCATGGGTTCTTCTAGATTGCTCCATTAAAAGGCTTGAGTGATGGTTGTTGTTTTAATGGTGATCATTTGCCACAAGCAGTGAGTCATGAGGAGTCATGGATGTGAGTCATGAGGAGGGATTTGAGTGAGAAGGTGGACGTTGCTGCAGGCACCAGAACTGAGAGGAAGTTCCATTCATTCAAGGAAGCATCGGGACAGAGGCTTAGGGATGGTTTGGGCAACAAACATGGTGTCATCAGGGCAAAAGGGTGGAACTGGGACAAAGACTGACATGTCCAGAAACTAGGCCAATGCCTATGGAAATCAAGGGGCATCTTTTTATACATTTTTAGCAAGCTTTCAGAAAGCCCATGTGTGTAATATGCACATAAGGCAGAGGAATAGCGACACAGAGCCTTGAAAACAAGGGCAGGAAGTTTAAACTAGACATGGTGAAGGAGGGGGGAGATGCTGGATGAATTTGGGTTCTGTAATGGACCTATTGCTACACCTGATCCATTGGCCATGCCCTGGATTTTGTTCCTCTCCATGGATTGGGTTTGAAGTCCTTAATTTGACATGCTTCAGACTGATCGATATGTTAACAAATATTGTATGGCAGCATTGCTATGCTGCTTCTGTGAATGAAGGCTGGGGGGCATGAGATGTGACCTCACAGGGGCACAGGGCTCCAGATACGGCACAGATAGGAAGGAAAATAAAATGAAGTGAAGTCATCTTCATGTTGTCAATGGCCCACCACAAAAACACAATATGATTGCATGCAGATGTTCCTCAGAGACTTGGGTGTGGAGTAGCCAGGGGTGGTCAGGGACTAAAATGACTTGGCAGAGCAAGTGCCATGTCTGGGCAAGAGGTGGATGTTGCCTGACAGGAACGAGGTGTGTTGAGGACCAAAAGACAATAACAAGGAAGGATGATATCGGATGAGACAGCATGTCTATCTGGGGAGCCTTTCCCGTAGCTGAAAATAGTGTACATTTTTGTAGGCCTGTCAACTGATTGTGCAAGACATGATAGCTGGTGAGCAAGAATGGAAATCAGGGAAAACAAGTTAAAGAACAGGACTGCAAAATGCTGGGGGTTATGCCATGCTCCCCAGCACAGCCTGAGCACTGTCTAGTAATGCATTAAGCACTGTGATTCATGTCTGGCACATACAGGTTTTCTGGACCTCTTGCCTGGGGAGCTGTGCACACAGACTGGAATATCTTGTTCTTGGTCAGTTTATTTGGTTGTTCTATTGTGCTTCTGGTTTTTCAGTTTTTTTTTTACTGCCTGTATGGCTTACTGGGAATGGCAAGGTCCAAGGAAAGTGCCTTGCCCTTGCAATGACAGTTGAAAGAGTTCATTCTCTAAGGAGATCCTTCCGCAGTCTCAAACTAGCCCACAGTCTCTGTACTTTTATTCTAATATCAATAGAGCAGTACTGTAAAATGAACAAAATGCTCACACTCCTAATGCCATCTGGCCATGAAGTTACCAGTGTACCTCTGCCAGTCTGGTAACTGGGGCCTGTCCCCAATACACCTAGACTCCTGGCACCCCCAGCAAACTTTTAGTATTGGCCACCCCTTCACCAGAGATAATGATCATAATAATCGGACAATGGAAAAAAAATACCATTTTTATACATTTTAATCAACGATGAGTAGAAGATGTAATGTAAAAAAAAAAAAAAAGAAGAAAATCAAATGTTCAAATCACATGTTTTTATTATAAAATGTTTATATAAACTCCACTCTGTGGCTTTTTTTTTTGTTGCACAAGTCTTTATCACATCTGTGGTATCAATGTCTTTAAATAGTTCATTCTCAATTGATAACATTGCCAGTCCTGTATATGTGCAATATTAACACTTTTTTTTTTTTCCTATTGTAATTTTTCCCCACCATTTTTGGGCTTCCTTTCTGTCCAGGCCCCAGGCAGCCGCCCGGTTCACCCATATTCTTTGGGACTTTGCAACTTTCTTCTCAACTGAAAATTATCAGGGGCCCATGTCCTGGGGGAACTCGTGGTGGAAGATGACTTGGACTGGTGGAATATAGACTTCAAAATTGACATTATCAGTGATCTCAGAGATTTAGGGACTGATCTGCTCATAAACATTACCTTCCACCCAGTGTCACTTGGCTCAAAGGAAAAGCCCTGCAGGCCTCAGGGGGGGAGTTGTTGCCATCGTTGTTGGTTGGAGGATTCCAGACACAGGTATTTAATATCAGGCAAGCTTACACATGCCGTTCCTTTGGGGAGATGCGTATTTGTGTGGCATGAAAGGCTTTTGTTTTCAGATTGGCTATGCAATTACTACTTACAGTCTGTTGCAACATGGAGCTGCAGGTAGAAGGACAACACCTATGTGCCCCTCTCAGCCTTTTCTACAGTTCATAAACGTGCCACACGTAATACCATTGCCTCCCTCTCCTATGTTGATTGCATGGTATCAGTCCAGACTCCAAAGTACTACCTTTTGCTAATAACCATGCTAAGGCAGGGTTCAGGAGCTTGAAACATGCTTTCTTGACGCACCACAAGAGAGGAAGGAAAAGAAGAGCAGAGAAAATGCACAGTAACCTCCCTCAGTAGATTTTGAGTGTGCAGTTGAGCTGGTAAATCAGGAATCAAGTCTGACATCTCGGATACATGAGCACTGATGTGAAAGAAGGCCCCATTGTTGAGTTCCTGCATGCTGCGATTAACCAGAAACTCCTGGAAGTGTTCAGAAGAGACTTATACATACATCAGGGCTGGGGGCATTGCTCGATCCTCTGCTGATTTAAGTGTCAATGTGGATGCATTTTACTACTGGGCTGCTTCATATGATGAAAATAGTTTCACCCTTGCCATGCCCCAGTGAGAGCCATGCTAGGTGAACTGTCTCGCCTGCCTACTACAGCCTGCTATATAGATCAATTAGAAAGGAGGTCATGTTTGTCTCAGTGAAACTGCACACAGTTCTGTTGTTGTTGTTTCCAGAGCAGCCACCTTCCCTTGATAAACAGACCTGTGAGAAGTAGTTGAACCCCATCTCTCCATCATTAAATGTTCGGAGATGACAAAGGACATTGGACTGCATATGCCCTCATTCCTATATTTAGACCCTCAGTGTCACAGGCAATCACAATCATATGTTACCCCATCCATAAATGTGTCAAGCTCTGTCACATGGAACTGGACACTGTAGAAGAATATGATGTAGGTTTAGAAGTAGTTTCCTTTCTAAATCTCTCATGCCATTTCCATGTGCTCCTTTACTCTCCATTAGAGTCCTGAATGCTGAGTGTGTCTACATGTGCACTTTTACTGTGTGGTAACCAAAATTACTGCACAGTATGCACACGTGTCTACACATGCACACCCGTAGCGTGCAGGAAATATGGCGACTTATGTCAGCTTGAGTGTAAATTTGATACCTGCATCTTGCAAGTATCAAATATATGCCTGAGTAATTACTGTGCAGTAACACGTGTGTAGCTGACTTCCTGCACAGTAACACTGTATGTGTGGACTGATTTGGGACTAACTTTAGTCACTGTGGGACTAACTTTAGTCACCGTGTAGATGGTTGCCTATTCCCGTTTACTGCACAGTAAATTAGTGATCCGTGAATTTAAGCCAGCATAAATGCACATGTAGACATGCCCACTGAGTATCATTCTTGTTCCTAGACTCACTATCCAGAAGGTAGAAACCATTTTCTTTGTCTTGATCCCAGTGATTAGGAATTGCCAACCCAAACCAGAGCTCGGTGGTGCACATATTGCAATGTTTTGTCTGCAACGCAGCTTAGCATTAGATCCTTTGAAGAAAGATGCAAGGGACTGTAGTAGAAAAGTCTGGGATAATCCTTCTCCCATGAAATTCTCCCCCTCATTCCTAGTACTGAGATGTTGGTTTAAGCCTAGAAGCATGAAGTTTAGCATTCATTCCAAAATGTTTGTGCGTGTTAATTATTTCCCTATATATTCCGGTTAACCTATATCAATGCCCGCGGTTCCTCTTTGAATCTTTTTATGTACTTTGCATCAGCAGTGTCCTGTAGCTGTAGCATTGTGGGTTGTCTTTACAGTTTCCTGTCAATCTATATTCATGGAAGTTCTTACTTTTAAATGATATGTCCCTCAGGGGGAGCATCCTCTCGGGACTCATGACATCTCTTGAGCAGCCTTATGGAGCGCTGCCTTTTTCCTCCTCCCTACTTCTCTCGGGCAGTGCATTAAATCCTCCCAGCTCCTGTGCGGATTTCTCATTGCCTTTCTCTTTTCCTCAGCTCTTCTGATAACCTGCAAAACAAGAAAAAATGTTAACTGTTCTGGCTGTCTGGCTACCTTTGTAATCAGGATGGGATCTCAACTGCCGTCATATTAATTGTGCCTGGAATTGGGGTCAGAAGGAAGTGTTGGGATTGCTTTGTTTACAACTTATGCTGCCCTGTAATGACACACTAGCTGTTAATTTATGAGACAGGAAAAAACAGAGATGGAGAAGCTGGGGCACAGTCTCCCACCCTTATGATGTCCCAGGAGCCAGTGCTGAATGTCGTCCTCTTCTGGTCTCCAGGTTTTATCCACTCCTGTTTGTAGGACACTAAGCAGAGGCATCCTTGGGGAAAGACTCTTTTTTACAGATTCAATAAATTTTATTCTCAGCAAGACTTGATGGCTATTGGGCCAAAATATTCCCATTCTTTCTTCCATCCCCTTGGCCTTAGTGATTCCCACTGCCCCCAAAAGGTCTCAGCCTGAACCTAACTGGTCCAGCCAGCTTGATAAAGGCAACCTGGTTTCTATGGCCAGTGTTGTACAGATGAGGAGTGATGAGGGTAGGCATCACCTCTATATGCCTTTGACTCTCAGGCCCAAATGACCAGATTTCCATTTACAGCTAAGTGTGAGTGAGGCCCAAACTCGTGCCCTTAACCTCCCCGTCACTGCCCCCTGCTCCTAGTGACAACCCTTTCTAATTTCCTCCTGCTTGCTGCTTAGCTCTTCAGGCACTTCCAGATATTTACTGCCCTTCCTCAGGTGCCTGCGAAGTGAACTAGACTTCATAGGCTTTACTCTGTCCTTCTAGGGGATGGCTGCATTGCAAAAGGTTCTGGGGCTGATCCTGCTTTGAACAGGGGATTGGACTAGATGTGACCTCCTGAGGTCCTTTCCAACCCTCATTTTCTATGATTCTATATGAGGACACATAGAAAGTCATTCGAGTGCCCGAAGTCCCTCAGAGGTCTTCTCACCGTTCTTTAAGGGACAGACCAGTTCTTTTGCAGCTGACATAGCTGACTGGAAAAGACCCTTAGAGTAGTTCGGTACAAAGAACTGTGGGATATGCCCCTAAACACACAAGGAACAAAAAGTATACACTGATGCATGGAGGGTTTTGATTATAGGAATACTTGCATGTGGCTACTGGGTTCTTGGTGTTATTTGCCTGGACTTTATGAAGCCTGTGCCCAAATGAGATGCTTGTGGGGAGAGAACATGGGTTGGAAACCCCAGCAGTGTCTCTTGGGGGAGATGGAGAAACTTGAGAGCATGGGTGTTGGGAACAATGGGGTATGTATGTGAACAATGGGGTGGTTGGATGATGGAAGAGAAAGAGATTCCTGGGGCTCATATTTGACAAGTGAGTGACAAAAGTCTGCTAGGCAGAGTGAGTGATCAGCATACAAGAGGATGGAGCCTTTTCAGATGAGCTGCAGTATTTCAAAGGAGAAGAAGTTGATATTCTATAGTTGGACTTCAAAAAAGCCTTTGACCTGGTGTCCCATGATGTTGTCACGGCAAAACTGGGGAACTGTGGCCGTGACAACCTTACAGTCAGATGGCTGGGGAACTGGCTCCAAGGTTGGACCCAGAAAGTGGTAGTTGATGGAACTGAATCAGTACGGTGCATGTTGACCAGTGGCATCCCCCAGGGCTCCATTTTCAGACCTGTACTTTTTAATGTATATATAAATGATCTGGACTCTGTCAGAAGTGGACTGGCTAAGTTTGCTGATGATATCAAACTTTGGGGAAGTGTGGTCACACTTGAAGATAGGCTGGTGATCCAGTCCGACCTCGACAGGGTCACAAGGTGGGCAGATGAAAACCCAATGGCATTCAACATGGAGAAATGCAAGGTGCTCCACCTCAGAAGAAAAAACCCACATCACATTTATAGAATTGGCAGTGCTACCCTCACTCGTACCATGATTGAAAGAGACTTGGGGGTCATGACTGACCACAAGATGAACATGAGCCACCAATGAGACACCACAGCTGGCAAAGCAAACAAAACTCTGGCTTACATCTACTGATGCATCTGAAGCAAGACCCAAGAAGCCATCCTCCCAAGGTACTCGGCCTTGATGAGGCCACAGCTGGAGTGCTGCATCTAATTTTGGGCTCTGCAAGTGAAAAAGGATGTGGAGGAGCTTGAAAGAGTCCAGAGGAGAGACACTTACATGATTAAAGGGCAAGAGAGAAAACCTAATGGAGAGAGGCTAAGAGCCATGGGACTCTTCAGCCTGGAGAAGTGAAGGCTCAGGGGTGATTTGGTGGCAGCCTATAAGTATATAAGAGGTGTGCACTGGGAACTAGGAGAACATCTGTTCACTAGGGCACCCCAAGGGAAGACAAGGTCCAATGGCCATAAACTCCTGGAAGACCGTTTTAAGCTGGACATAAGGAAAAACTTCTTTACTGTCCAAGTCCCCAGGGCCTGGAATAGACTCTCCCCAGATGTGGTGTAAACACATACTCTGGACACTTCCAAGAAACATTTGGATGTTTATCTTGCTGGGATCCTTTGATCCTAGCTGATTTCCTGCCCCTTGGGCAGGGGACTGGACCTGATGATCTTGTGAGGTCCCTTCCAGCCCTAATGTCTATGAAATCTATGAAAGGGATGGATTGAAGCCTTGTTGGCTGATGAGGCCAAGAGAAGAGAAGAGATTCACATGGGTTGTGAGGACTTGACTCATCCTGAATCCACTGTAGGCACTGCTCAAACCACAATCTGGCTTATATGTGTTACAGGCGAGTTGTTCAAGGCTGCAAAAGACAATTAGCCATTGCTTTTGAAAACTGCCAGCTCCATTTCACATCCATTGTTTCCTTTCCCCAAAGGGTTGCTTTAGATTATAATCATGACATCCAATCTGAGAATGTCACCATTAATGCTGTATTTCCTGCTATGTTTTCTCCATAGGTTTCATAGAAGGAAGCCTGTTGAAATCACTTAGTCTGATCCATAGCTCACGGCACACACTTTTATACGGCTGCTCTTGGCTTGAGCCACCCAAATTTGCATTTGGTTAAAGATGGCCTCCCAGAAGTCTTCACTCTTTGAACAGAGTAAGGCATCCCAGCCCAGGAGAGATGTAGGTCCCAGCTGGTTAGTGTTAGATGCCATGGTGTGTGTAGATCCCAGTTTTTGAGGTATGTAATTCACTGTATGCTCTAGATGCCTAACTCTGGGTTCTGCATGGCACTAGCAACTATAAATTAGGGATCTGGGATACTTGGGTTCGCAGTGGCCAGGCACCTTTTAGGCTAGGGTGTCAAAGGAGAACTGGAATGTTGATAAGACTAGACGCAGAAGATGCAGGAACAGTGCACATTATTGTAGCATGCCTGCAGGTAAAAAGTGCATGAAACCTAGCACAGCACACTCTCCAGCTGGCTTATGACTCCATAGGGTGTGTGTGATACCCAGGAGGAACAAGCAAGTGGGTTACACATCACAGTGGGAAGATGCAGATCCTGTCCACATTACCAAGAGAATGAGCATACAGCAGAAGGGTTGTGGGCAAGCCTGGAAGGGAACAAAGAACACAACATCAGCAAACTCCAAGCAACCAGCTCACACCTGCCTTCTGGGTGAGCTCCCAAACCATCCCAGCCATGAGTATCCAAGCTCACTGATTATTACATCTACTTATGCTACACTCCCCCTGTGACTGCAGTACACAGGTCTACTGCGAAGACAGGGAAGCAGTTATTTTGGTCAGCTACTAAGACAATGGGCCACGTGGCAGTGAAGAGAGACGTGGCAAATGCAAACTATTTGCTAAAGAATCAGCAAATTGGAAGACATTAACTCCTATCACTAATTGCTTCCGCTGGAGCTAGCAATTTATTTTACCCAAACACAGTCATTTGCAACAATATATTTCTGCAAGGCCTCTTATCCAAGAAACCCCTTAAATATACTTCCGTTTTCTTAAGCACAAGGAAATTACCAAGTTTGCCAAATGCAGCAAGTAAAAGAGATTTGCTTGGAGAGGGGATGTTGAGAATGGGATCTCTCATGGTTTATGAAGTTTGTCTTCTGGAAATGACACCCCAGGCTTACAGGGAAATTAGATTTGTTCACCTAAACCTGCTCTACTTGCCCCTCATTATTATGTTATTTAATCAATTAATTAATTAAAAAAAAAACCTCTGCCATTTTCATGGCATCGGTATGACCCTACGTAGGCAGGGGGCCATTGGCAAATTCACGTGCTCCTTCCATGCCACCAGCACCGACGAAACAATTTATCACGTGGCTGGATTCTCAATTTGCTCTTGCATCTCCTGACTGTTGTAGACAATTAAATCTTTGCATTTCCTGTTGATGTACATTTTGCTCCAACCCTAATGCAACATCTGCAGTATGGCAGCCTCAGAATAGGATTTGGGGATTGCCTATTCCATTTCACAGCATTTACTCTGATTGATTCAATATCAGATCTTGAGATTCTCATTGCAAGCTCTCGTGAGTTTATCCATCATCTTCTGACATTGGAAAAGAGTCTATAAAGCTAGATGAGGAGTCATAAGGCATGGGTAGGGGGAAGACCAGCATGGATCTTCTAATGGGGTCCATCTTGCCATGTTGTGGGCTTCAACATCATGATACTTCTGTACTGTGGGGGGACACCTAATATAACAAAACTGTACAGCCAGGCAGATCACTAAGGTTTCCTGGGCTAGGGCCTTTGTGTTTTGAATTCATACAGTGCCTAATACCTCGCTGCAGCAATTTAGACGAAGGGATCAGTTTATCACATAATCCCATGTACCGTCAAGCCTGTGGTCAATCCTAGCTATTCCAAGATAGGGAGGACAGTTTTATAAAATCCAAATAATTCTTTTGGGACAGGAACATGGTTTCCTGCCCAGCTCTGTTGGTGGAGAATGAGTACCTTGAACGATGACATTCATGGTTCCAAGCTCATCTCTGAGTCCACAGAGGGATATTAGCAGCCATACAGGGGACCAGACTAAAAGTGTATCCCAGTCTCTAGTTTCTAGTCTCTAGTTTCTACCCAGGAACCAGCATCAGGTGCCATAGAAAAAAGATGCAAAGAAGCTAGCAGAAAGAACGTGTTGACAGGAAAAGGTTGAAGGAAACCTGCAGGAGCCGGGGTTTGTGCAATCAAAGAATCCAGTTGGGGGCTTTTAATTATCTTTTCTGCACAACGTGACTTCTGTGGATCCCGGCAATAGAGCTCTTGGTTGACGTTCGCTCCCTCGGTGTCATGCGGGCCACCCTCACGTGGGTAGGCTTCCTTTGGACATCATGATGCATGTCAACAATTTAATGATTTGCAGCTGGAACGCACTGGGATAGGCAAAATCAGGTTTCCATGCCCCTAGGGTGCCTCACTTCCGGAGATGAACTCTACCATCATGCCAATATAAAAAGGCTTGCTTCTCCATGCTCCTCAGTGCTCTGCTTGACAGCGTCGTTGCTAGCTCTCGTTGGTCAACTGGGTGAGTCTCTTTCTGCTTTTTGGGAGCTAATGGGGTTATCTCTTGACTGTATCCTGCAGAGACCTGATGCTGGTACAGGAACGAATAATGATCTGAGAGTCCTTTGCTTAAATTATGATACTGATGTGATGCTGAGCTTTGGGCTGGGAATTCAGTCCCTCCTCCTTGGCACCAGTGGTACCTTAAGCCACGCTTTCTCTGATGAAATAGTCCCATGGCACCAGCCCCTGACTCCTCAGAAGGCTTAATTTCTATTATTTCATTATCTCCACGTACTCAGGGAAATAAATAAATGGGTACGCCAGGGAATTACAGGGCGGGGTTTGGGACTTCAAAGGCAAGCTGAAGGATAGAGGAGACTGCAGGAGATAGGAAGGCTTCAGGTTAAAGAGATGCTTGGAAGAAAGTCAAGGTGAGAAGTGGAGCAGGGCTGGAGCTGCAGTCTCAGGGCTGTATTCTTCCCTGTTGAAATTCAGCGTAGGCCTTAGGGACCCAGTTGGGGGCTGAAGTTGGGAGGGAGTCTTTCATCTCCCACTGCAGCTTCAGAAAAGCAATTGTAGCTTCAAGAAAGTTCATCATTAACAATAGATCTGCATGGGGCATTGAGGAAACTTAACGAGGGAGGCAGAACCCCTTTGCACTCTCCCAGCTTCACCCCTAGGGATTTATGTAATAAAAAAACAACAGGGGGTCCCTTGATTTGAGGCTATTGCAAAACACCAATTGTGACTCTAAAGCAGCTACCAGATAAAGAAGAGGGGGTGTCTTGATCTGGCCAGTCCTGAACTTCTCTCTCTCTTAGGTCTGCTGACAACCCACAAAGATGTATTATCCTCAACAGCATCAGTGCAAGCAGCCCTGCTTGCCCCCTCCCATCGTAAAGAACTGTCCTCTGCAAACTGTGGAGCCTTGTGGCACTGTCCATGTGTCACAGTGTGCTACCAGGTGTGTGGATACATGTGGCACTCTCAGTGTAGCTCAGGCTGCAAGTGGAAGCCTGAGTCCCTGTGGTGGCATCAGCGAGGCCCAGGCTATGGGCACAAGCCTCAGTCCCGGTGGTGGCATCAGCGAGGCCCAGGCTGCAAGTAAAAGTGTGGATCCCCGTGGTGGTGTCAGCGTGGCCCAGGCTGGAGGCACAAGCCTGTGTCCCTGCGGTGGTGTGTGTGTGGCCTGTGCTGCAAGCAGAAGTGTGGGTCCCTATGGTGGGGTCAGCGTGGCCCAGGCTGCAAGCAAAAGTGTGGATCCCCATGGTGGTGCCAGCGTGGCCCAGGCTGCAAGTCAAAGTGTAGATCCCCGTGGTGGTGTCAGTGTAGCCCAGGCTGGAGGCACAAGCCTGTGTCCCTGTGGTGGTGTCTGTGTGGCCTGTGCTGCAAGCAGAAGTGTGGGTCCCTATGGTGGGGTCAGCGTGGCCCAGGCTGCAAGCAAAAGTGTGGATCCCCGTGATGGTGCCAGCACGGCCCAGGCTGCAGGTCAAAGTGTGGATACCCGTGGTGGTGCCAGCATGGCCCAGGCTGCAGGTCAAAGTGTGGATCCCCGTGGTGGTGTCAGCATGACCCAGGCTACGGGCACAAGCCTGTGTCCCTGCGGTGGTGTCTGTGTGGCCTGTGCTGCAAGCAGAAGTGTGGGTCCCTATGGTGGGGTCAGCGTGGCCCAGGCTGCAAGCAAAAGTGTGGATCCCCGTGGTGGTGCCAGCGTGGCCCAGGCTGCAAGTCAAAGTGTGGATCCCCGTGGTGGTGTCAGTGTAGCCCAGGCTGGAGGCACAAGCCTGTGTCCCTGCGGTGGTGTCTGTGTGGCCTGTGCTGCAAGCAGAAGTGTGGATCCCTATGGTGGGGTCAGCGTGGCCCAGGCTGCAAGCAAAAGTGTGGATCCCCGTGGTGGTGCCAGCGTGGGCCAGGCTGCAGGTCAAAGTGTGGATCCCTATGGTGGGGTCAGCGTGGCCCAGGCTGCAAGTCAAAGTGTGGATCTCTGTGGTGGTGCCAGCGTGGCCCAGGCTGCAGGTCAAAGTGTGGATCCCCATGGTGGTGTCAGCGTGGCCCAGGCTACGGGCACAAGCCTGTGTCCCTGCGGTGGTGTCTGTGTGGCCTGTGCTGCAAGCAGAAGTGTGGGTCCCTATGGTGGGGTCAGCGTGGCCCAGGCTGCAAGCAAAAGTGTGGATCCCCGTGGTGGTGCCAGCGTGGGCCAGGCTGCAGGTCAAAGTGTGGATCCCTATGGTGGGGTCAGCGTGGCCCAGGCTGCAAGTCAAAGTGTGAATCCCTATGGTGGGGTCAGCGTGGCCCAGGCTGCAGGTCAAAGTGTGGATCCCCATGGTGGTGTCAGCGTGGCCCAGGCTACGGGCACAAGCCCGTGTCCCTGCGGTGGTGTCTGTGTGGCCTGTGCTGCAAGCAGAAGTGTGGGTCCCTATGGTGGGGTCAGCGTGGCCCAGGCTGCAAGCAAAAGTGTGGATTCCCGTGGTGGTGCCAGCATGGCCCAGGCTGCAGGTCAAAGTGTGGATCCCTGTGGTGGTGTCAGCGTGGCCCAGGCTACGGGCACAAGCCTGTGTCCCTGCGGTGGTGTGTGTGTGGCCTGTGCTGCAAGCAGAAGTGTGGGTCCCTATGGTGGGGTCAGCGTGGCCCAGGCTGCAAGCAAAAGTGTGGATTCCCGTGGTGGTGCCAGCATGGCCCAGGCTGCAGGTCAAAGTGTGGATCCCTGTGGTGGTGCCAGCATGACCCAGGCTGCAAGTCAAAGTGTGGGTCCCTATGGTGGGGTCAGCGTGGCCCAGGCTGCAAGCAAAAGTGTGGATCCCCGTGGTGGTGCCAGCATGGCCCAGGCTGCAGGCCAAAGTGTGGATCCCTGTGGTGATGCCAGCATGGCCCAGGCTACAGGTCAAAGTGTGGATCCCTATGCTGGAGTCAGCGTGGCCCAGGCTGCAAGCAAAAGTGTGGATCCCCGTGGTGGTGCCAGCATGGCCCAGGCTACAGGTCAAAGTGTGGATCCCTATGCTGGAGTCAGCGTGGCTCAGGCTGCTACCAAATGTATAGAACCAGGAGCCAAAGGCTATGTCCGGCCATATGCTATTCAGTGTGCGGATGTGTGCCGTTCCAAATGCGTGGCTTCATATGGCCAGGTAAAGGTGGATTCTTGTGCTCCCGGTTGTGCCAAGACCTACCCCCTGCAGAACGTGGACCCCTGCCTCCCCAAAGGCTCCCCCGTGCAGCAGTGCTCCAGGAAGTCCAAGCAATGTTAATGTCCATGCATGACGATGAGTGACAGCCATGCACGTGGCGGGGAGCTTTCTCCAGGCTCTACCATTCTCCTCTGTTCTCCCTGCTGCTGGTGATGTTTTGGTGAATGTTTGCCAAATCTATGCTCAACGCCAGAAATTGCACGTTACTTTCTCGTAGTCAGTGCCTTGCCAATAATGTCGGCTGTGCCTAGGGATCCTTTTGGCTTGGGTGGCTTGGTGTTGGAATGCTCTTTGCTTCCCTTCCCCACTTTGTCCTGTAATGTAGATGTGCAGCAATAAAAACTACAGTTCGTGGCATCATCTGTCTCCTGGCATTCTTTTGGCACTGTTTCTGTGATCTTCAACAACAACTTTCCTGTCTTTTTAGAGATGCTCCCTTATAAAGTGGCTGTGGGTGGCCAGAACAGATTCTTCCTTCCAACTGGAGTGGAGGGTTTCCTGGGTATAAGGCCACAGGGAAAAGGGAGAGATTCCAGGTAAAGGGAGTGGAAAGATGCAGAGGGGGTTGTGATGCTTCCAGTTGAATTCTGCAAGACAGCATGGCCTGCGTCCAGGCTGCTGCCCCCTCTGCTCAGAGAACAAAGATGTGTGCATGCTTTGTAGTTAAATGAATTAGAGCAAGAAAACACACCCTCTTCTTCCAAGTAGAAAACTGGCCTGGAAACCCAGCATAACTGGCCACCCCCAGCAAAGGAGAACAGGGGAATATCCATACTCTCCCCCAAATACCAAAACACCTTCTGCTTTAACATTGAAACTGGCAGTTTGAATAGGCCAGTTAGATGCTACGAGGCTGGCTGTTTGCATTTAATAATATCTGCCCCATCAATACAAGCCCGGTAGAAGAGCAGCAGACAGCATGTTTTTATGTGCAGTTCCCACTGATAAGGGGCAGCATGGAGGAGTGTGGAGTATATATAGTGTCACAGCATGGAGGTCATGACTCCCTCGGGGCTGGGGGGTTGTGAGCTACATCAGGGGACCTCACTGCAACTTGACGTGTTTCAAGAGGCAAAACAGGTGGGTTGTTTGAACTGAATGGAGAAGACTGAGAGTCACTGCTGTGGGGGGTAGGTGTGCACAAAGTAGACCTAGCATCTGAGTGCATTTCTAATTGACTAGAGACCAGCAGGCTCTGATGATGCTGTAACCCTCTTCTTTCCCCTCCCCACAGTAATATCCATTGCCAGTGGCACGCTCTGGTAACAGTGGCTCTGCATTTCTCTCTAGTCCATAAAACATGCAGTTTCTAGTTAGCCCTCTATGACTACTTCCCTTCTCCTTGGCCCAGGTGACTGAGGTCTGAGCTATGATACTGGGGGCCTCCAAATCTGCTGGTGTCCAGTTGTGAGGTTTGTTAACACCTGGGTAAATCCGATATCTTTTATTAGACCAGCTAGCCTATGTCCTTAGACCAACATGGCTACGACTAACACCTGTTAACACCTATTCCACACTATCACGGCAGGTGTCTCTCATGTTGGTCAGGGATTTGAACCCTCTGCCCCTAAGACAGACACTGTTCTGTAAGCATTTCAGGAAGATGTCGGTGGAGCATGGCTTCTTGAGTGCCATCGTCCTCTTTCCCCCAAGACCATACAAGTATCAGTCATGTTTCTTTATAAGAATTTCCTACAGGCAATGTGCTGGCTCCATGACTTTTTTTCCTTTTGATCTTTTCTAGGCCAAATGGCCGTTCCCACCTCTCCAACATCGTCATGGCAATAGGTTTTGTTTTCCTTGATCGCTTTGATTTTGGAGTTAATGGTATTGCCCACAGGAAGAATTAATCCTTTGACTGTAGCCAGCAGTACATTTCAATACTTCAGATGATGGGCAATTTTGCAAAGGTCAAAATCAGTTCTTAAACGACGTTCATTTATCCTGGGGTGTTGGTTGTAGCCGTGCTGGTGTAAAGACATAGGTAGACAAGGTTCTTTGAGTAAAGAAAACCTCTTTTATTAGATTAATTAAATAATTGAAAAAAAAAATTCTTTGTAGGCTTTTGCGGAACAAACATCCTTCTTCAGGCATAGGGAGAGTCTGCTGTTGTTGAGAGGGAAAGACAGCAGACTCTCCTGAAGAAGGGTGTTTGTGTCTGAAAGCTTGCAAAGAACAATTTTTCCAACTATTTAGTTAGTTTAATAAAAGGTATTGCATTCATCTATACTGAAATTCACAGCTCCACCTATGTCGTAAAACCCTAAACTGCAGATACACAGAGTCCTACACTTAATTTAGGTGTGGGTATATTGTAATGCTGTAGCCCTGCAGGTGAAGGCAAAAAGTCAAAATATAAAAGATGCCAATTCTGCAGCATTGGCAGCAATGAACAGTGAAATAACTTGGGCATCAAAGCCCACAAGACTGTAAAGTTGATTGATTTTTGGATTGTTTTTCTTTGTTTTCTGGCAGTGGAAACTGAAGGGGTTTAATCTTTACCATGGGAGCTATACATTTACTTCTTTAAAACAAATTAGGTGAAACTGGTATGTAAATAGCTAATATCATACTAGGGATAAAATCCTGGGAATTTGCAAAATTTCACCAGGTGTCTGCTAATGGGAGTAGTGAATCTAGGAGAGCAAATATCATGGAGAGGAGGAATAGGCAAGATTTGGCTGGAAGTGGTGGGGGAAAAAAACCCAGAATCCAAGTTGGTTTACAATGGAGGTGACGCAGTGGGTGAGAAGGATGTTGTACATATGTGGGAGTGAACATGTGTTTGCAATTATTTTGGGTGGAGGGCCACTAACTGAGTTTTGGCAAGCCACTGAGTGCCACATGACAAGAAGCCAGGGGCAGATAAATATTAATTTCTAAATTTTTTAGGGGCCTCATGGGCCGGATAGAATGGCCTGGCAGGCTGCATCCAGCCCAAGGGCCGCATTTTGCCCACCCTTGGTCATAAGGCATGAAACTAGAAGTAAGGGTCTAGCCATTTATTACATTACTTCTCCACTGTGAATGATTTGGAGGGACACTCGTGTGTTTTCAAACAGCATTGTTCATGCTTGTCTTTGCACGTGGCAACTCCAAAAGGCAGGCTTTCATCAGAAATAATTAGGTAAATAAGTCATTAATGAGAAACAGGCAAGCATGGTTTGGATAATTTTCACATGTGCCCGAAGCCTTTTTCTGCCTGGGCTGTCCCCATCCATTGGCTGGTTTCACTGACTGTTGAACTGGGTAAAACTCCTACCTGTATGGCTGAGGTTATTTGGCAACCACAATCTGCAGAAATATGTTACTGATAGCATCTTTGCTTGAAAAATTATTGCTCCCATTGGGAGCAGCTGCTGGCTGGGTTTAAGCTTTCCTCAGTGTTTTCTCTTTGGAAAATGGTTCCCAGTTGCCACACACTCTGCAGAGATGCCCCACGTTGTACCAGTGTATTATCTGGATATGACTGCTTTAGCTTTTTTGCTCAGTGAAGGTATGTCTACAGTGCAGTCACTGCAACAGGTTCCTGATCCCCTGGGAGACACTCAGCTCATCCCCACTTTGTGTTTCTCTTTCAAACATTCACATACACTTACTGCTTGGAATTTCTTAACGTTTATCACAAAGATCAAGGCATGGTGTATAAGTCCCTTTACTATGAGAAAATACCAGGAAGTTAAGGATTCTCCTAATTTAACAGAGAAAGGTAGAGCATGAGCCAACAGCTAGAAGTTACAGTGGGGCACATTCAATTTTGATACAAGATGCCCTTCTTTAAGGGTGAGAGTGAAGGATCATTGGAGAAAACCCATGGGAAGGAGCAGATTCTTGGTGTATTGCAGTTTTCAGCTCAAGTCTCAGTGGGTGCATGTACAAGCCACGTTTTTTGCTCTTTTATGTGCTGCAGCTGCGTGTCTGTTTGCATAAGCAGGATTTCTGGATACTTTAAAAGCCTTTCTTGGTATCTTTCCGCAGTATATGATTTTCCAGTAGCACTCTCTATAAAGCAGCCATGCCATTTCTTAGAAAGCAAGTCTCAAGCTTGGATTTCTCTTGAATACATTCCTAAAATCTCTCCCTATTCCCTCCTGCTTTCTTGTTCCTGCCTCCTTAACACATGAGAAACCCTTTAGTCTAAAGCCCTTCTGCTAGGAATCAGAGTCTTGAAAAGCAGCCTGGCAACAAAGCTGCCTTTTGTATAGTTGTTTTGCAATCCCCAAGCTGATTTTTAGTTCAGCTCCATGGATACTGTCTCAGGCTCCCTGCTGCTTCTGCTCCTCCTTGCTACCCACAGCATTGTGCGGTAATGATCGTGTTTTATAGAGATACAAAATAAAGCAGTAGGGCAAGATCTAGAATTCATCGATGTCCTACTGTCTCTGCTTCTGCTTGTAAGGAAAGAGGGCAGAGAGTCTGGCATGAGCCTTTGACCAGCTTTAACCAAGCCATGCCAGCATATTTAAGATCTGAAATGAATGCAGGTATAGAAAAGGTCTTTTGAATTTGGCTCCTTTGATGAATTATCCATAACCAAAGTCACTGACAAGCTTTAAGGCTCCTGGTTGCTTCTCTCAAAATGAATAGACCCAGCAATTGTCCTGAAAAACACTTCTGTTTTCTCCCATTCCTAACTTAGGAGCAGGCAGAACTGAGCAGGAGGAGCTGTTGGGGCCTGCTTCATTAATAATGTCCCCAAAATGATGGGTGATGTTGCATGCAGTAGGTTCCTACTCCAGCTTAGGAGGTCACAATACACGAGCTGATACCAGAAGAGTCCTGGGGCTGCAGCACATACACAGCAGGGAGCAGCAATGCAAACTGCCACCGGAGCCCTACCAAGGCATGGGATAGACTGTCTCTCACCCTCCCTGCTACCAGCAGCTCTACAACTTGTTTCAAATACCCCCTACCACTTTGTAAGGGTAGACCTTTAAAAAGGAGACTGTCTGAGAGCCTGGATGTGACACAAAGAAAGAAATGCCAGGAGACAGAGGATACCATGAACTGTAGCTTTTATTGCTGCACATCTACACTAAAGGACAAAGTGGGAAATAAGAAGAGACAAGAAAGATTTTTCCAGCAGCAAGCCATCTATAGTGCAAGTCTTAGCAGAGCTCACCTAAGCATAAGCAATATCCTGGGGTACCAAGTTCATCACTTACAAATTCCAAGGAAAGTATTGATCCCTAGAGAGCAAGGGTAAAAACAGGGCATAAAGTCAGGCTGAGCACAGAAACTTTTGAAGAGTCACGATCTAAAGCAAAGGGAATGCCAGATCCGCAGGCTGGGGAAGCTGAACAAGTGGCACGTGTATTCATCACTTGTCCTCATGCCATAACTGCTGGTGATTCGGTGGTTGCTAACACTGCTTTGGCTTCTGGCAGCACTGCTGCACCGGAGGGCACTTGGAGAGGCGTAGATCCACGATCTGGAGTGGGTAGGTCTTCTTGCAGACAGGAGCACAAGGATCCATGCTTGTGGTACCAGAAGAAGCCGTGCACCTAGGACAGCATGGATCCGTGCATTTGGGAACAAATGGCTTGGCACAAATGGTGCTGCATGTATCCACGCACTTTACGGTGCACTTCTTGATGCAGACGGTGCTACATGACTCTGTAGACTTGGTGACACAGGATGTAACACAGCTGGTGGTGCACGGATCCACACACTTGGTAACACATGGCTTAGTACAGATGATGCCACATGGATCCATGCATTTTGTAGTGCATTCCTTCACACAGATAGTGCCACATGGATCTTCATGCTTAGTAATGCATGGTTTTCCACACATGGTGCCGCACAGATTCACACATTTGGTAACAGATGGTTTTGCACACCTGGTGCTGCATGGATTCATACACATGGTAAGACATGGCTTTGTGCACATAGTGCCGCATGGATCCATGCACTTGGTAACACACAGCTTTCCACACCCAGTGCCGCATGGATCCACGCACTTGGTAACACACAGCTTTCCACACCCAGTGCCGCATGAATCCACACAGTTAGTAACACATGGCTTTGCATACCTGGTACTGCACAGATCCACACACTTGGTAGTGCATTCCTTCACGCAGACAGTGTTGCACGAATCCACGCATTTGGTAATGCACGGCTTTGCAGAGTTGCTACAGCCTGGATCCCCATATTTGGTAACATACGGCTCTGCACAGAAAGTGCCGCATGGATCCATGCACTTGGTAACGCACTCCTTGACACAGATGGTGTTACATGGCTCCAGGCATGGGGTGGCACATGACATAACACAGCTGGTGCCACATGGATCCACATATTTGGTCACACAAGGCTTCGCACAGACAGTGTTGCTTGGGCACATGCATTTTGTTGTGCACTCCTTCACGCAGGCTGCGCCACATGGATCCATGCATTTGGTCATGCACAGCATTGTACTGATGCCATCGCAGGAGTCTACACATTTAGTTGTGCATGACTTTGCACAGATGTTGCCGTGTAGATCTGTATGCTTCTTCACGCAGGCAGCATCACACTGATCCACGCATCTTGGGGGACACTTCTGTATGCAGACAAGAGGCGGCAGGCAGGGCTGCTTGTATTGCTGCTGGTTTGGAAAAGCCATCCTTCTGGGTCGCAGGCAAAACTGGAAAAGAAAGAAGACCTCAGTTTCTGCAAAAGCTCAGCACAGCCTTTTTCATGTAATTAGCTTTGTGCATCTGATGTAAATGGTGAATAATTTCAGAGGTTTTAAAAATTGATCTTGACATCAGCAACAACAGAGGGGTGAGGGGAGAGTGTGCGTCTTAGAAGACTTTGTAACTCCTGACTATTTTTGGATTCAAATGTTTTCATGTAGAATAGAGAAGTGAGTCACTCTGCTTCTCTGAAGGTACAGCAGGCAGGCACCACTTTGTAGAGACGCTTTCCAGGCTATGGGTCTAAATTGTGCCAGGTTGGATTGACTGAGTGCTGTGGAGCTGGGTTGAGGATAGCTAGGCTTTGCAAACCCACCAAACTGGGGTACCAAGTTCATTTTGCTTGACCTCTGGCTTTCTAAAATAATTGGACAATTACGAAGATTTCATAGCTTTCATAGACATTAGGGGCTGGAAGGGACCTTGAGAGATCGAGTCCAGCCCCCCTGCCAGAGGCAGGAAGTCTGCAGGGATCAGATGACCCCGGCAAGATATGCATGCAAACGCCTTTTGAATGAGTCCAGAGTAGGTGCTGGCACTGCCTTTGGGGGGAGTCTGTTCCAGACCTGGGACGCTCGGACTTTAAAGACGTTTTTTCCTAATATTGAGTTTGAATCGGCCTTCTAGAAGCTTGTGGCCATTAGACCTAGTTATCTGTTGGGAAGCCCTGGTGAACAACTGTTCTCCCAGATCCTGATGTACCCCTCTTATATACTCATAGGCAGCCACCAACCCCCCCTGAGCCTTCTCTTCGCCAAGCTGAAGAGTCCCATGTCCCCCAGCCTCTCCTTGTAAGGCTTGCACTCTTGGCCTTTGATCATATGGGTGGCTGTCCTCTGGACTCCCTTGAGCTTATCCACATCCCTCCTGAAGTGGGGGGCCTAAAACTGGGTGCAGTACTTCAGTTGCACTCTCACAAATGCCAAGTAAAATGGCAGGCCAATGTCCCTGGTTTTGCTCAAGATGCATCAGTAAATGCATGCCAGAGTTTGGTTTGCTTTCCTGGCTATGGCATCGCACTGGGGGCTCATGTTCATCTTGTGGTCAATCAAGACTCCTGAGTCTCTTTTGGTTGTGGTGCTAGTGAGTGTAGCACCACCGAGCCTATAAGTACGATGCTGCTTTTTTCTCTCAAGGTGAAGTACCCTGCACTTCTCTACGTTAAATGCCATCAAGTTTTGGTCTGCTCACTTCACAAACATGTCCAGGTCAGCCTGTATCCCCAGCCTGTCCTCCAGCATGACCGCACTCCCCCATAGTTTAGTGTCATCTGCAAACTTTGCCAGTCCACATCTGATGCCTGAATTCAGATCATTAAGATATTGAAGAGTACAGACCTGAGCACTGAGCCCTGGGGGACTCCGCTGGTAACCTTGCGCCATGTTGTTTTGTTCCCATCAACTAGTCCCCTTTGGGTCCGACCCCGGAGCCAGCTTCCCAGCCATTGGACCATGAGATGGTTAAAGCCACAATTCCCCAGCTTGGCCGTGAGGACATCATGGGAGACCAAGTCAAAGGCCTTCTTGAAGTCCAGATAAATGACATGAACCTCGTCTCCCTTGTCCAGGCAATGTGTCACCTGGTCATAGAAGGAGATGAGGTTGGTCAGGCAAGACCTTCCAGTAATAAAGCCATGTTGGCTGGCATTCAGTAGGTTGCCTTCCATTAGCCTGTTGCAGATGCATCCCTTGATAATTTTCTCCAAGATCTTTCCAGGGATGGATGTCAGACTGCTAGGTCTGTAACTCCCTGGATCTTCCTTCCCTTTCTTGAAGATTAGGACCACACTGGCTCTTTTCCAGTCTTCTAGTACATCACCCAAGCACCATAAGCTTTCAAATATCTGGGCCATGGGGCATGCTGTGATGTCTGCCAGCTCTTTTAAGACTCTCAGGTGCAATCCATCTGGGCTTGTGGACTTATGGATGTCAAGCCTCTCAAGGTGTTCTCTCACTTGATCTACATCAATTGTGGGCCCATCTCCCAAGCCCTGGATGCTTTGTGTCCTGTCTGACAGCATGACCCCTTTGGGTGGGTAGAAAACCGATGCAAAGTCATTGTTTAGGAGATTGGCCTTTTCTTGGGCATCAGACATCAGCTGTCCCATTTGATCTCACAGGGGGCCAATGTTGCTTTTGTTCTTTCTCCGACTTCCCACATATCTGAAGAACGACTTTTTGTTATTCATGATTCTAGTGGCTAGCTTGAATTTGGTTACTGCTTTGGGTTTTCTGGACCACTCCCTACAGGTATGGGCTAGTGCTGAGTAGTCCTCTTTGGTGATGATTCCAATTTTTCATCTGGTGTCAGCTTCTCTTTTAAGTTTTAGGAGACCCAGAAGTTCCCTATTGAGCCAAGGGGGTTTCCCTGCCCTCTGACTGCATTTCCTGGGGGATGGGATGGACTTCCCTTGTGCTTTGAGGATTGAGTTCTTTAGGAACAACTATTCCTCATGGACTTCCCGTCCTTATTGTTATGATGCAACAATACAATCTTTTTTTTTCTTTACATGTAATTGGATTACCTCCATGCCTTAGGCAGTCTAAGCTCTGTATAGAGTAATATGGCTCTTGCAGACTTTTCAAAGCCTGGCCACACATCGATTGTCATTCAGCTTGGAAACTGCCCTTGCCTCTCAGCAGTCCAGACCTGCTCCCATGCCACACATGGATTTCAGCTTTCTGGTTAAATAGGACACTCGCAAGATCAGAGATTGGTGCAATGGGGACCATTTCTGCAGAGCAAGCCTGTTAAAACCACTTGATATGCATGGGAGCACTATGCCACATTGGTGACTGAACCGTGGCTTCCTTAAAGCACTCATTTAAGGGAAAGATTTCTGTTACAATCTTGAGGAAATACACCTCCAACCATAGCGTTATTTCCCAACAATCAGAAAGAGACTTACCCAAATCACCAATGCAACCTTGTGAAGAAATGGTTGTAGGAGCATTGAGATGTGCAAGCCCTTCTAGATGGAGTCAGAGGTCCCATGTCCAGAAATGAGACATCCCAGCAGTATGAAAATATGACTTTTTAAACTATCTAAACTGGTTCCACCTACAGATCTTCACACTGCTTGTTTGCATCATGGTTTTCAATGGAAACCTCTCAATTCAAGAAGGAGCTTGTGAGGCTGAGGCAGTATTTTGTGTAAGGTCTTGTGGCCCATCTCCGTAATACACATGGTGGGGAGGACAATTGTAATGAAGAACTGGGTTCTTTGCTTTAAAAAAATGACACTCATGGATTTCATTAAGCCTTTATGTAAGCTTTCTTGGACCACTCTCAGGCATCTGGAGCCATTCCTTGTTGAGGACAGGAGTCTAATCTGCCATTGATGTGATTTAGTGGGGAAATCCTTGCGTTTCTGAGGATGTACAAATCTTCCCACTTCCCTTCTATAATATGGGTCTTGAAATCACAGATTGCCTGGTATTTTTGCAGTGTAAAGCACCGTGCACGCAGCATGCACCCTCTCCACTGTTTGTCCTGTTTACATAAATGTTTCCCAGATGATTGCAGATGAAGAGTGCTTTTGGTGTTCATTGTCTGATATTGTGCCTTCATTTTGTGGGGGCCTCTTGCCATGTGGGACCGCAGCTTTGTAGTGTCTCCGTATTTGGAACAGATATGAGATTCTATCATTTTTTAATATCACGTAGATCCTAAATACTCTAGGACAGATTCTGTTTTGATACACACAGTATGTCAGTGCCCCCCTGGTGATATCCATACCCCGTCTATACTGCATATGAAATCCTTACGTACCTGAGATACCATCTATGTGAATGGCAATGCACTTAGTCTAATAAAAGTCACTTGTTTTTGTGCCTTAATGACAGTTTTATTAAGTTGATTCAGATCATTACATGAAATCCTGGAGGCACGGGAGTAACCCACCCGTCAGCCAGTTGTTCGCTTAGGAAGGTGAGCATTCTCACAAGAATGACAAGTGATGGGCCTTTTCAATTATTTAAATCAAGAGGCTATTGCTGTATGGGCAAAGAAGCTCACAAGTTTGCTGCAAAAGGCTTCCTTAAAAAAAGAAAAGAAAGAAGTCACATATTTGAGACTTCTCAGGAAAGGCCATTGGTCCACATGAGTGATGCTCCTAACCATGACCACCTATAAGAGGAGTTGTGGCCCTAGTTCTGCCACCTATCCTCACCCTGAGAAGTGCTTTTTCTCTGAGGCTGTCCCATTGGTCTTGATGGATTGACTTCTCCAAGAAGGTGGTACCATGGAATGGGGTCCGAATCTGTCCCTTCGTGAGTTCCATGATCCCTCTTCCATGGACTCGAACGAAAAGTGCCCACTTCTGCTGATGGGTCTCAGTCCTTTGGGATCTAATGCTCAGTCCTGAATTTCCCAGTTCATGCAACAGATAAAAACTGGGTGATACCAAGAAAGCTTGTTACGTGAAGTGGAATTTTTACACTGTGTTTTCTACCTACATCTTTAATTAAGCAATTATTCCATTTGATCTGTAGGTGGTAGGGTGTGGCACAGCAAGTATTTCTGAGGAAAACAGAATTATGAAGAGACTGATTTTGAGTGGGAACCAGGTGATAAGCAATTAGAAATCCTTAACTGATTGAGATGTGTATCAATGCAGTCCCTCAGGGAGCCAACTCAGAAGAGGAACTCAATTGGGGAAAGTGCAAACACAAACTAAAAGACAATCCCTGATCTAAAAGGAAAGGAGACTGAGATACTAGATGAAGTTATTTGCCAGTAGCCATCTGGTGGGACTGGGGATAGAGTCCAGGTGTCCTGAGTCCCATTTTAATGTTCTCTCCATAAGGTATTGATGGTCCCCCATCACTCCAGTGCCCCATTTGTGGTCAGAGTTCATGGAGCCTGGAACCTTGCACTGATGCACTATGTGGAAATAGCAAGCTCAGCCAAGGGGTCAAAATATGCCCTGGCAGGGAACTGAATGGTCAGAAGTGCTCAGGAATTTGGTTTTTGGTGTCATCACCAATGGGCATCTCCAGCAGCACAGCATCTCTTAGTGCTGCACTGGTGCAATGGTTCTGGTTCAAGTTGGAATCCATATTTCTTTGCTATTGCATCGTGCCCAGCTGTTGAAAAGTGTCGACCATCTACTCAAAGACTCTATAGTTAACCTCCTACAATGTTTCCCATGGCCGATAATCCTGGTGTACTCACATCAAATTATGAAGTCCAGATAGGTCTTGAATGCCAGCTGCCTTCCTACATGCACTCTGCATGTAGCCACAGAGGCAGGTAAGAAAGCTTCCTCTCTGGAATGTTTCCCTCTTATTAGGAGCTGGTCTCTAGGTTTGCAAATATAATGAAGACACCAGGGATGGAGTTGGCCATTTCTTTTTCTTTTTTTCCCAGTTTTTTTTTTCAATGGAGCATGATGATGCAGCATGTGGTCATGGAAGTCTTAGTGATTTTGGTGAGTCTGGATGTTAATGGAATGAGTCAGGTGACTGGGTCCCCATGGATCGATGCATGGGTTCTACAATTATGACCTAATCAAGAATAATAAGTGATCTGTTTGTAGACATCTGTCTATTACTGGATATGAGGGTAGTGTAAATATTCTCTCCTAAAATGTCTAGTTCTCTCAGCATTTTATTACCAGAGACGGAGCAATAAGCCAGAATTAGGGGCGGGAAATTGGGGCCTGATGTTTGTATGGTGGTGGAAATTGTGCCAAGCCCTGTACAAAGACTTAGTGAGGGTCAGTCAATTTGCTCACAGTCACTGTGCAGGTCAGTGAAAGAGCTAGGAGCACAATGTGGTTGCCTGGCATCCCTGACTCATAGAGCACGATCTCTGTCATATCAACTTAGGCAATTAAGCCAAGTTCCCTATAGTCTTTTTTTTTTTATTTTATTTTATTTTTTTAACCTAATCTTTCAGGGAGGAAAGGAGGGTCCAATGCCTGTATACCAAAGCACCGAGTCCATTTCTAGGACAAGGATGTTTCCACGGAACAGAAATGCAGCAAGTTGGGTAGTAGAAATCTCACCTCTGGTTTTTCATGATGAGAAATTGGGGGGGGGGGGGAATTAAAAGAATGGAAGAAAAGGGTAATAAAAACCCCCAGCTGAAACATGAAAGAAATGTGATTCTTGACTCACACAGGCTTGAATCTTACATTCTCGTTTCCTGACCTGCATCAATTAATGTTTGATGCCCGTCATTCGCCTACTGGAATCATGGCTTCCCTTGTAAACAGGGTACTATATAACAAGCAAGTGGCTCATGTTGAGTTTTTTTTCCCCCCCCTCCTTTTTTTTGTTGTTCTTTCAGTGTTTGAATAAATGCTTTAATTAGCTGAGTTGGTAAGAATGTCTCCAACACACCTAAATTTATGCCTTTTCCAGCCTGTAGTTAAGTAATTACATTCCACTCCTATCATTATGACATCAGAGGGAGTTAAAGCTATTGTGGGTTATGGAATTGGATTGTGCATTGCTCTTGCTCTGGGGGATTGGTAGGCCATGACTGGATATAGCCCAAATTCTTATTTAAACTAAAACTCCTTTATACCTACTCTGGCAACAAAAAGAGACGTTTAAAGTACATGCAATTAATACCCCCTAACAGCTCCTTCATGCTGCTAGAGATGCATTAAAGAGGCCTTTGTATCAGTGGGAATTAAAAATTCATTATCTCATAGTTCACCATTATCTTATCTTCTGACATTATCTGATCTTCTGAACAAGCATGCTGCATTGCTCAGGAGACAGTGGAGAGAGACTTGTTGACCTTAGAAAGGGATGAAGCTTTGTTTCCTAGTTAATCAAAATAATAAGATTCAATCATAAATATCCCTGAATGCTGCCATGCATAGTAAGTTTTTCAGGGTGGGACAATGGCCATGGATGTCTTTTTGCCCAATGTCAAGTTGAAGACAGTAAAGTTACACTAGTGATTAGTTTGGCCTTATTGGCCATGTGAGCCATTGGGCATAATTACACTGTCACAAGACCTGTGGCTGCATGGAGGATTCATCACCCCCCTTGAACCACATCCTCAGTCCTTAGTGTTTCTAGCACATCAAAAGGCTGGAAAAGTGCAAGACACTAGGATCCCATATTTGCTTATGATGTTTCTCACTGTTCTCAGTGGTGACAGATGACAGACCAAGAAGCAATGGTCTCAAGTTGCAGCAAGAGAGGTTTAAGTTGGATATGAGGAAAAACTTCCTCACTAGGAGGGTGGTGAAGCACTGGAACAGGTGGTGGCACCTCCATCCTTGGAGATGTTTAAGACCTGGCTAGACAAAGCCTTGGCTGGGATGATTTAGATCGGGCTGGTCCTGCTTTGAGTGGAGGGCTGGACTAGATGACCTGTTGAGGTCCCTTCCAACCCTAATTTTCTATATTTCTATGAACATCACGATGAGGTAGGCACAGCAAGGGCCTGCTAATAATGTGTGAAGCCACAAAGTTCTGGCCTCAGGAATTGCTGGACAGATGTCACCAAAATCAAAGAGTGGAGAGGAGCCATCTGGGATTAAAGTACCATATTGTACAAGGAAATTGGAGATTCATACATCCCAGAGCCCCACATCATGCATCGATAAGTGTGACATTGCATAGCTCTACTGTATGTGAGCAGAAAACTGGAACATCAGAGAGTGGAAAGGAGGCCAGAGTGGATCTCAGGCCATTTTTCCATCAGGTGTCGAAACTACATATGGACCTGAGAAGGTTTCAGGATAACGACAAAAGCCCAGTCCTTAAAGCAAAGAATCCAGTTTTTCATGGTGTTGTTTTTCCTCCCCAACGCAAAATATGTGGAGCAGGTACTAGAGCTTGTAAACAGTGTTGGACCAAGTGGTGTCAGGCACTTCTCACAAAATTGGGAGGTTTTAATTAAAATTCAAACTGCAAATAAGCAACTGGAGGATGTAGAGGTGGAACAGGCTTGGGTTGTTAAAATCAGGCCTCAATACCCTTGGGGTGTCTCACTTCTGGAGGCCATGCTGCTGGAACCACATATAAGGGGTGCGCACCCCAGTACTCCTCAATCCGCTCGGCTTCTCCGTTTGCTCTCACTGGGGACTTTGGTAAGTCTCTGTTGTGTTATTGGAAGCTCATGCTGTGGCTGGGGTTATTGGGTCACTACGTTCTGTGGGAACAGCCTGCTAGATCAAAAGTGTGTTTTGCTTCAGGTTATTTTGTTAATGGCAGTGCTAGGCGTGGAGCCGGGATTTCATTCCTCCTCCTTGGAGTGCTTCATTTTCCGAAAGGGGTTTGAAGTCGTCATGTTGCCTCTGCAGAGATGTTCCCCACTGCAACCTCCTAAGCGTCCTACCTCCAAGGGGTTTTTCTTAATCCTATTAAATCAAGAAATTAATTAAATGAGTAAGTGGGAGTTCCTGGGTAGGGCTCGGGACAGGATAGAGGGTTGGATGGGAGAACAATCTGGGAGGAGACGGCTGCAATGGCTGAAGGGCAAAGGAGTAAGAGACGCCTGGAAGAAAGTCAAGGCAGGGAGAACAGCTGGAAAAGGGAGGGTAGGAGGAGATGGCATCTTTGGACCAAGTATTCACTGGTGAAAATCAGCATAGCTCTTTTGAGTTTAATGGGACTCATTAACAACCACCAAGAGTTGCACAGGAGAGTTAACTGAACTCCTGGCAAGCATGCGTGTAGCCTGCTAAGGTTGGGGGAGCTGCAGCAGGGACACCATGTCTGTACAAGCAGAGCCAGTGGAGCCAATGCAGCTAGAACAAGAGGGGGAAAGAAGTGTTTGTGTCGCAGCACATGCATGGCTGCTGATTCATTAAACAGAGAGGCAAAAGGACGCACGGTTGGAGCCATTTGCAAGGCTGACCTGAAGTTTCCCTGGAGCAGTTCTGCGGGACTTGCTCACTCTATCCTATTGTGATAAGACTGTATCCCTGAAGCTGTGGGGGGGAGGCTAATTTTGGTTTCTAACAGAAAACCTTGGAATCCAAAATGATTATTTTTTTTTTTAAAGACATTTTCTCTTTGTCTTGCCCCTGCTCCTACTTTCAGGTTACTTTTCCTGATGTGTAGCCCATGTTGCTCTGGTGTCATCTGAGGCTGGAAATTTGTAACACAAAGTTTTGTGCTTAGTGTCTTGCAACCTCTGAGATCCTCTCTCTCTTTCAGGGTTGCCTCCATCACAGGAAGATGTCTTTCCAGCATCAGTGCAAACAGCCCTGCCTGCCACCCCTGATTTGTGGGCAGACGGTTCCTTCTCAACCGTGCGTGGCCCCCTGTAGTACCGTGTATGTGGATCCGTGCCCCCCGGGCTGTGTGAACCCATGTCCTCCCCAGTGCGTGGATCCGTGCCCCCCGGGCTGTGTGAAGCCGTGTCCTCCTCAGTGCGTGGATCCATGCCCACCGGTCTGTGTGAACCCATGTCCTCCTCAGTGCGTGGATCCATGCCTCCCGAAATGCCCACCCTCACAGCAGTGCTGCGCCCAAACCAAGCTGTGTTAGTGCTCCTGGAGTCATCGATGCCTATAGAAAAGAGTGACAGACCTACCTGGGATGCATTGAGCCTTCCCCAACTCTGCCTATCTCATGCTCTCCTTGCTTTAGGAATTATTTCTGTGAATATTTCCATTCCCCATCTTGTGCATAGTTTCTGCCATTAATATCTAGAGAAACAAGGGTCTTTCTTTGCATTGTGTCATTGGGAGGTGGCTCATGCTTGGAAGATGTCCTGTAATGCTTGGTTTGGGGTTAGAAAAAATCTTCCTCAGCTCTTCTTCTTTCTCACCTTGCCCTGTAATGTAGATGTGCAACAATAAAAGCTACAACACATGGCATCATGTTTCCTTGTGTTATCTTCTCTTTGTCCTTCTCAGAACCTCAGACCCAGACCCTCTTTCCTTGACTTTGTTCAGAAAAGGGCCCTTCTTTAGAAAGCAGCAGCTGGTGCCCAAAATAGACAAGGAGCTTTCTCTTAGCAAGGAAGGATGGAGGCAGCAAAGACTGAAACTAGCCTGTGGGCTTCCCCTGTGTTATGCAAGTTTGCATTCCCTCTTTTGTATCTCCTTTCATACGATCCTCTGGTTACAGTCTCAGAACTCCTCTGGGCCCAGCCAAGTGACTGGAGCCCTCCAAGCCTGGACCAGAGATCTCCTGGTACCACAAGTACCATGCAATGAAATTCATAGATTGTAAGGTTGGAAGGGACCTCGGGGGATAATTGGGTCCAGCCCCCTGCACCAGGCAGGAAAGATAACTGGGGTCAGGTGGCCCTAGTGAGGTGACCATCTAGTTTCCTCTTGAAGATTTCCAGGGTAAGCAATTGCACCATCTCTGGAGGGAGCTTATTTTGCAATCTAGACACCCTAGCTGTAAAGAAATTTTTCCTAATTTTGAGCCTGAAATGGTCTTCCAGGAGTTTGTGGCCATTGCTCCTGGTTTTCCCCAAAGGTGCCCTGGTGAACAAATGCTCACTGAGCTCTTCATGTACACCCCTGATGTAAGCCACTATCAAGTTCCCTCTCAGCCTTCTCTTTTTTAGGTTGAAGAGTCCCAGGTCCCTCAGCCTTTCCTTGTATGGCTTGCCGTGCAGGTCTCTGATCACATGGGTGGCTCTTCTCTGGACTCTCTCAAGCTTTATCACATCCTTGTTGAAGTGCGGCACTCAGTACTGGAGGCAGTACTCCAGCTGCGGTCTCACCAGTGCCGAGTAGAGTGGAAGAAGCACTTCCCAGGCTATTATTTGCCCTGTTAGCTACAGCATCGCACTGCCAGCTCATATTCCTGCTGTGGTCTACTATTACTCCCAGGTTCCTTTCATTCGTGGTGCTGGTCAGTTTGGCGTTGCCGAGCCTGTAGGTGTGTCGGGGGGGTTTTGTCTGTCGGTTGGAGCACTTTACATTTCTCAGCGTTGAACTTCATTTGATTCCAATCCGCCCAACTTGCCAGCCTGTCTAGGTCCACCTGTATCTGTAGCCTATCTTCAAGTATGACTATGCTTCCCCATAACTTGGTGTTGTCTGTGAATTTGGTCAGTGAGCTCTTCACCCCCACATCCAAATCATTGATAAAGATGTTGAAAAGCACTGGACCAAGCGCTGACCCCTGCGAGACACTGCTGGCTACTTCTCACCAAGATGACACAGATCCATTCATTAGGACTCTCTGGGTCCTATACAGACAGCTTCCTACACACCTGTTGATCAGTTAAGCCCGCAGTCCTCCAATTTTCTCATGAGAATATTGTGGGATACCAGATCAAAGGCTTTTTGGAAGTCAAGGTATACCATGTCAACCCCCTTTCCCTTATCTAGGTGGTGAGTTACTTGACCGTAAAAAGATGAGGTTGGTAAGACGAGACCTGCCTGTGATGAAGCCATGCTGGCTGTCATTCAGAATCCTACTTTCTGCAAGTTTATTGCATATAGACTTCTTGATGAATTTTTCCAGGATCTTCCCTGGGATAGAAGTTAAGCTGATAGTTACCTGGGTCCTTCCTCCTCCCTTTCTTAAGATGGGCACATCATTTGGCCCTCTTCCAGTCCTCAGGGACCTCTCTGGAGCACCAGGAGTTTTGGAAAAGTTTCGCCAGCAGTCCTGTGATGACTTCACTCAGCTCTTTCAGCACCCTTGGATGAAGTTCATCCGGCCTGCTGACTTGTATATGTCTAATTTTTTCAAATGAGCACACACCAGTTCTACAGTAATAGTAGGAAAGCAGCCATTCCTAACCCTGCTCGTTCTGTATCCACTCTGGCATGATTTTGCCCTTGGCCCGGTGAAGGACCAAAGCAAAGTAGTCATTCAGCAGTTCAGCTGCTGATACAATCTAGCTGTTTGAGCCACTGCTGATGCATCACCCTTCCTCCTAGAATTGAAATGACAGGGATTAATAATATATTTCACAATCACTACCGGGCTGACATATCTTTATTTGAAAGCTTAAAATGGAACAAAAACAGCCCTTCATTTTTTTTTTCTTTACCTGGTCATGATTTAAGACATCCAAGGACTCTCTTGTGACATATTCTAGTTTCCTAGATGTTGCTGTTGTTCAGGTGAAGCTGTGTGGGGTTTGATAAAAGACTTGGGTCAAAGCACAGTGTCGTCTTTTGCTGTAATACAGGATAAAGTGAGACAGCAGGAGACACCAGCTGTATTCTGCAGTTATCCCATACTTAAAGATCATCATCCCCACATTGAGTTCAGCCTCTCCTCTTTGTTCTTTCCTTTAAACATAAGAATTGATATTAAAAAAATTACAAAGCAGAGATAAGGTTCATTCCCTACATCACCACTTCTCTTCCTTTGCATCCCCTCCTATGTTTTATCAATCCTTAGGGTTTTATGAGGTGGAACCAGGGATCGTGGCAGCTCCCACCACCGTGGGGATCCTCTGGGAAGTGCTACGCCAAACATCTGCCCTGGTGGTCTTGAATCGTGGAAGCAGAAGCCAGCAGACAGTGCTATCCTACAACCCCTCCTTTCCATCTCTTCACAACCACCTGCAAGAAACTCTTAAAAAATATGAGTTGCATCTCCCTCTGGTGGTGGCAATGACCTGGGAGTGGGATAATCTGATGTCTCCAGCTAACAAGCACACTATTTTATGACAAATGGTGGAAACCTGGGTTGTGATGCCATGGTCCTTCAGTTCTACCCTGATGAGATGTGTTTCCTGAGTGTTTGCTTCTCTGTGGGTGCACAATCCCCTCTCTACTCCCAGTTATATGCTTCATGCTTTGAATCCACACAGATTTTGGCATCTGAAGCAGTTCCCATTTTCCCTCTGGTCCGATTCCCCTGCTGGAAAGAGGATGCATCCCAAATCATTGCTCCTCATCTAACCAGGAACACAGTGTGGAGACAGAGTATTTCTTGACTAGCTAGAGAGATATAGGAATAAAACTATCAGGAGTCAGCCAGTGCCATGAAGAACTTTTATTTCAACATGGTTGCACTTAACAGGTATGAAGGAAACACTATGGAATGATTCAAGGTCACATATCCCCATATCCACATCCAGCCTGAAGGGGGAATGCCAGGAAGTTAAGATAGAAAGTCAATTAAAATATACACAGATTTTAAGATGTCACTTAGAACAAATTAATGTAGGGTTCAAGAGCAGAGCTATGAAACCACCACAGAAACACTTTAGGAAGCAAGGAGAGAAGAGAAGCAGATGTGAAAGAAGCTGAAGGGACATGCTGGGACTTGCTGGCTTGCTCTTTGTTTCTTGGCGATGGATGCTGCCATGGTGGGTTGGGGCATTACCCTTCACTTCTGTGGAGGTCACTGTTGCTGAGGACACTGTGGTGGAGGGCACTTCTGGTCCGGACACTGTGGTGGAGGGCACTTCTGGTCAGGCCACTGCGGGAGAGGGCACTTCTGGTCAGGCCACTGAGGTGGAGGACACTTCGATGGAGGGCACTTTGGTAGAGGACACTGCGGTGGAGGACACTTCTGGGGAGGAATCACTGGTGGAGGACACACAACCTGCTTGCATTGCTGCTGGTTGGGGTAAGACATGGTTCTTCAATTCAGAAATGCCTGAAAAGGAAAGAAAGCACAGCACTGGTGAGCCATCACCATCCTCCATCATGCTGCCCTTTCATGTAGCCACACAAAGACACAAGTAAGCAACCCATCCACCATACCACCTTGTCCATGTTAGATTAAACCTGGTGCTGAAGCTGGCTACTGGGCTCTAGGTCCTTTCTCAGTAAAGCACCATCAAAACTGATGAGACTGAAGCTCA
The DNA here is from genome assembly GCF_030867095.1 of Alligator mississippiensis. Classification (NCBI taxonomy): domain Eukaryota; kingdom Metazoa; phylum Chordata; order Crocodylia; family Alligatoridae; genus Alligator; species Alligator mississippiensis. Next base: position 15,669,426 of record NC_081838.1, on the reverse strand, counting down.
CATGTGCAAAATGAAAGTATTCAAAAGCCCAGGAACATTGGTTCAAATGCCTTCCCTGGAAAAGGAAAGGGGCTTGAGCACATGCCGAAGGCGGAGCACATCCATAAGTGAATGCTAGGCAGGGTTCTGTCCTTTAGCTCCTTTCCAAGAGGGCTGTGCCTTTGACTGATGGCCCAGACTGCAAACCCAGCTGAACCCCACAAGCACAAGCTTGGGTAGCATTTTCTCTCCATCTCACATGTCCTGACAAGTGAGATGGACAGAAAACAAACAGCCCTTCCTGTAATTTTTATAGGAATAAGGTTAGAAGAAAGTCTGAGCAATCACTGGCAGCATGAATGCGAGAGAGACTTACCTGTCAAGCGAACAGGAGGGAGTGGATGTGGAGTCAAGTGGATAAGGAGGCGCAGGGAGGGAAAGCTTTCATAGGCCTTCTGGCCCCGTCACCAGTATATGATGCCATTGATGAATCAGATGGTGATACCGGGCAGCTCTCACCCACATCCACTCCACCAGCACTTCCTTATTTCCTTGTTTGCATCATACTATGCCCGAAAAAAGTCCAGCCCACTTTTCCTGGTGGTATCCTGACATGTATCATTGATCTCCTCCCTGCCTGTCCTGTTTTGAAGGAAGAAGAGATTTAAAGAGGACTTGCTCATAGTGGCTGCTCCGAATACTCCTGGTTTCATTTCTGCAGGACTTTTGCAGGGTGTTGTAACCAGGCACTTGTGCCCTCCTGGCTTTGGTTTCACCTTTGACCCCTCTTTCCTTGTCCTGCACGCAGTCCCCTGCATGGAGCCCTGGCTGGTGGGAGAGGGGGCCAAATCCCAGCCCACCCTTAACCGCCCCTGTGCAGCCAGAGGAAACAGTTGCGCCCCTGGGGAAGCTTCATGCACACCTGACTGAAGAACTAAGGAATTAGACTTATTTTGTGTTGAGAAGAGAAGACTGATGGAGTTTGGGGGGGGGTGGGGGGGCGGTTATAGCAGCCTTCAACTCCCTGTAGGTTGTCTCCAAAGAGGACGGAGTTGGTAGCATCTCAGTGGTGGCAGATGACAGAACAAGGTGCAATGGACACCCGTAGCAGCAAGGGAGGTGGAGGTTAGATATTAGGAAGAAGTTTCTCACGAGGAGGGTGCTGAAGCACTGGAATGGGTTACCCAGACAGGTGGTGGCATCTCCATCCTTTGGAGGCTTTTCAAACATTGATAGAGAAAACCTTAGCTCCTGTTTCGCCCCTTCCTGCTTCATTTTCAATCTAACCCACCATCACCTGTAGACATGCACCTCTAGTGCTTCCTCAGGGGCATAGGAGCATTTCCTCTGGCTGCACAGGGGAGCTAAGGGTGGGCTGAGCGGGGAATGACAGAGCAGGACACAAAGTGGGGACAAGACTCTCAAGTCCATATTTCCACCCGTCATCACCAGCGGTGGAAGTGGGCAGCACTGCTTTGACTTCCATGGGGCTGTGCAAGTCCCACTCACTGGGATTTCCCCTCCTGTCCTGCCAGGCAGGGCTCCATGCTAGAGGCCATGTGTGGGACAAGGAAAGAGGGGCCAAAAGCTGAACCACAGCCAGGAGGGCACGAGCACCTGGTTACAACACCCTGCAAACAGCTTGTGGAAACACAGCCATGAGTTATTCATGGCAATCACTATGAGCAAATCCTATTTAAATATCTTCTTCCTTTAGGGCAGGATACTCAGGGAGGGGAAAAATGACACATATCAGGATACCAGAAGAAAAAATCAGGCAAAGCATGATGCAAACAAGGAATTCAGGAAGTGTTGGTGGAGGGGAGGCGCATGAGAGGCGCTGGTGTCTCTATCAGACTCATGAAGGGCATCATAGCCTTGTGGTGGGGGTAGAGGACCTGTAAAAGCTATCCCTCCCAGTGCCTTCCCATCCGCTTGACTCCACATGTACTCTCTCCTGTTTGCTTGACAGGTAAGTCACTTGCATTCGTGCGGCTGGCAATCAGTGTCTTTCTTCTGCACTAATTCCTATAACATTTACATGAAGGGCTGCTTGTTATTGTTTTTAAAGCCATGTCAGCATGTGTGAGATGGAGAGAAGATTCTTCCAATTTCGTATTTCCTAGATATTAGGGCTGGAAGGGACCTCGGTAGATCATCGAGTCCAGCCCCCTGCCCAAAGGGCAGGAAGTCAGCTGGGGTCACATGATCCCAGCAAGATAAGCATCCAGTTTGCTCTTGAAGGTGTTCATTGTAGGCGCTTGAACCACCTCCGGTGGCAGGCTGTTCCAGGCCTTGGGGGCTCGGACAGTAAAGAAATTCATCCTTATGCTCAGCCTGAAACGGTCTTGTAGTAGTTTATGACCATTTGACTTAGTCATCATCCCTAGGGGCTTTCTGGTGAACAAACGTTCCCCCAGATACTGGTGGTCACCCCTGATAAACTTATAGGTGGACACCAGATCACCCCTGAGCCTGCGCTTTTCCAGGCTAAAGAGCCCCAGGGCTCTCAGCCTGTCATCGTAGGGTCTGCTTCCCTGACCTCTGATCATGCGCGTGGCTCTTCTCTGGACTCTCTCAAGCTTCTCCACATCCTTTTTGAATTGTGGAGCCCAAAACTGGACGCAGTACTCCAGCTGCGGCCTCGCCAAGGCCAAGTACAAGGGGAGAATGACGTCCCTGGATTTGCTCGAGAAGCATCTATGGAAGCAAGCCAGTGTTTTGGTCGCTTTACTAGCCGCAGCATCGCACTGCAGGCTCATGTTCATCTTGTGGTCAATGATGATCACCAAGTCTCTTTCTTGCGTAGTGCTAGCCAACATAGCACTGCCGAGCCTATAAGGATGCTGTTTGTTTTTCTTCCCAAGGTGGAGAACCTTGCATTTATCAGTGTTGAACACCATCAGATTCTCGTCCACCCACTTGCTGAGCCTGTCCAGGTCAGCCTGGATCATCCGCCTGTCTTCTGGTGTGGATGCTTTGCCCCAAAGTTTGGTGTCATCGGCGAACTTGGCCAGTCCGCTTCTGACTCCAGTGTCCACATCATTAATGAAGATGTTGAACAGCATGGGTCCAAGGACAGAGCCCTGGGGGACCCCACTGGTTACAGCGCACCATGATGAGTGACTTCCATCAATTACTACCCTCTGGGTCCGACCACGGAGCCAATTTTATAGCCAGTGGATCGTGGAGGAACCAAGGCGACAATTGGCCAGTTTCTCCAAGAGGTGATCATGGGAAACCAGATTGAAGGCTTTTTTGAAGTCGAGATATATGACATCAATCTCTTCTCCCTTGTTCAGGTGATAGGTCACCTGGTTGTAGAAGGAAATGAGATTGGTCAAGCAAGACCTACCTGCAACAAACCCGTGCTGGCTATCCCTTAAGATGTTGGTGTTGGCCAGTCCATTAAGGATGGCCTCCTTAATAAACTTTTCTAAGCTCTTCCCCGGGATAGAAGTCAGGCTGATGGGCCTATAGTTAGCCGGATCCACTTTCCTCCCTTTCTTGAAGATAGGCACCACGTTGGCCTTCTTCCAGTCTTCGGGCACTACACCAGAGCGCCAAGAGTTTTCAAAGATCCGCGCTAGAGGCTGGGCTATGATGCTCGCCAGCTCCTTGAGTACCCTGGGGTGAAGATTGTCAGGGCCGACTGACTTGAAGGTATCCAGCTTCTCAAGATGTTCCTTCACGAGGTCAGCATTAATGGAGGGCAGGGGATCACCCTCACCCGGACTTCCCTGTCCCGTAGCGGGCATGGGCGTCCCATGGGACTGATGAAAGACCGATGCAAAGTACCTATTTAATAGGTTGGCTGTTTCCTGGGCGTCAGTTATCAGTTGCCCCATCTGGTTCAGCAGGGGTCCAATGTTGCCCCAGCTTTCCCTCCGGCTCCCCACATATTTGAAAAAGGACTTTTTATTGTCCTTGATGCTCAAAGCTAGCTGGAGTTCAGTTGCAGCCTTGGCTTTCCTGGTCTGCTCCCTACAGGACCGGACCAGTGCAGAATAATCCTCCTTGGAGGTGACTCCCAACTCCCATTCTTTGTAGGCCTTTCTTTTTAGCCTCAGGAGGTCTGTGAGGTCCCTGGAGAGCCAGGGGGGCTGCTGTGCCCTCTTGCTGCCTTTCCTCCGAGATGGAATAGACTTAGTTTGTGCATTGAGGATCGCTCCCTTAAGCAGCAACTACTCTTCTTAAACTCCCCTCTCCTTGTGGTCACGGTCCCTTAGGGCCTCACTGACAAGCCTCCTGAGCTTGTCAAAGTCGGCTTTCCTGAAGTCAAGGGCTTGCGTGTTGCTGACCGACTTGCCAGCTTTTCAGCGGATGGTGAAGGCAATCAGCTCGTGGTCGCTGTCACCCAGCTTCCCATCGATCACTAGGTCGCCCACTAGGTCATCCCCAGTAGCCAGAACCTGGTTGAGCAGCGCTTTGCCTTTCGTTGGCCCATAGATTTCTTGAGTCAGGTAGAGGTCATCCACGCATGAGAGGAAGCTTTGCGACCACTCAGATTTTGCAGAGCGATCCTCCCACGAGATGTCTGGGTAATTGAAGTCAACCATGACAGCCATGAGCTTGAGCTCATGAGTTTTCAACTAACTTTGCACTCTAGGCCATCAGTGCCAGGGCACAGGTCTCTTGGAAAGCAAGTAAAGGACTAAAACCCTGCCTATCATATCACTTATGAACATGCTCTACCTTCTGCACGTGCTCAAGCCACTCCCCTCTTCCAGGGAAGGCGTTTGAACATATGTTCATGTGCTTTTGAATCCTTGCACTCTGCACATGTGCTTCTGTCTCATCAAATTCGATGGTGATTTCCTCCGAAAAGGCTCAGAGCCCAGTAGCCAGGAGCAATAGCAGGTTTAATCTAGCATGGAGAAGGTGCTATGGCGAATGGATTGCTTGTTTTTGTCTTTGTTTGTCTACATGGAAGAGCAGCATCGTAGAGGAGGGCAATTGCTCATCAGTGCTGTGCTCTTTTTCCCATCCAGGCATCTCTGAATTGAAGAACTATGTCCTACCCCAACCAGCAGCAGTGCCAGAAGGTCGTTCATCCTCCACCTGTGATTCCTCCCCAGAAGTGTCCTCCACCGGTGATTCCCCCACAGAAATGCCCACCCCCCCAGATTCCTCCACCCAAGTGCCCCGTGCCTGACTTCCCCCCGCATAAGTGCTCTCCACCCCAATGGCCTCAGCAGCAGTGCCCTCCGCAGAAGTGAAGACTGATGTCCCAACCCACTGCAGCTGTATCGACATCCGGGAAAGCAAGAGCAAGCCAGCAAGTCCCTGTGTGCAGCTTCTTTCACATCGCTTGCTCTTCCCCCTTGTTTCCCAGGCTGTTCATGTGACAATTTCCCAGATCTTCTCTTGTACCCACGTGCCATCCTGTTCTAAGTAGTTCCTTGAATCTGTGTAGGTGGCAATAGACTTCACAATTAAGTCTCCTAGCATTCTCATTCTTGAAGGAGCTGGGTGTGGAAATACAGGGCCAGGCTTTAAATTATTTCCCAGGGTTTCCCACCTATCTTGCATTGTGAGTTCAGTCCAATAAAAGTTTCCCCTCGTGGCATCTGCTGACTCCTGGTGTCTCTCTAAACCTACAGATCCACGGTGTCCTCTCCATTGCCCCCTCCAGCACAGGCTTCCCTTAGCTGCTCTGCACAAGGCAGTGACTGGAGCCTCATGACCATGGTGCAGTGTGCACGGGGCAGAGGGCATCTGAATGCTGAAGCAGAGGAAATGTTTTGTCCAAGGCTGTTGCAGGAGCACATGCCAGGTGCTGAATGAAGAGTGCTGGTCTCCCAGGCAGAGCCAGGGACCTTAGCACATCTGGCTCCTTCACCTCTGGCACCTACTGCTCTCCCTGTCTGGCACTTCCATTCACCAACATTTTCCGTTCCCCACATTCAGTAAAGGAGATTTGTCTGAAAAGGCCAAAAAGGACATCTGCTCCCTCCCCTGAATCACTGCAGCCACACATCAAGCTCTCTTATCCTGGTGGCTAGTTGAGGAGTGCTAGGACAAGGAATCAGTGCACGTGGAGACTCATGGCCTCTGCACTGGGGAGCTCAGTAGAGGCAGAGAGTGGGAGATGAGGACACTGCTCGTGGCCTGTGCCCCTGCAAGGCCTGGGAAGCTGTGGGGTAAAGATGCCTAGATGGTGTATCAGAACGCCCCCTTTCTACATTTCCCTTCTGGACATTGATATAACACAAGCCCCTTCTTGCCTGCAATTCTACCTCCCTTCCCCCACGCACACAATTAGTGCATTTCTTTTTCTTCTCAGTATTGGCAGATACCTAGCACACTCATTGCATGGGTGTGGCAAGGCTCAGAGCAAGCCAGAAAGCTGAAGTGGCTTTCTGTAGGGGAAACCTAGAAACTACATCCACATATCAACTAAACTCAGTGTCCCTAAAGAAAACAAAAGAACTAAAATATCCACTGCAAAGACTGTCAATATATCCTGTGCTAAGCTAACTCACTTACTGTCCCCAGTAGCCTTTGATCCTCACTACCTCACATTGCATTTTGATATTTCTTCTGTCTCATCTTTACCATGGCTTTTTATATTTTATACTTTTAAAATTTTAAGGAATGCACTCCCTGTAGAATGAAGTTCCACCCTGGACCACTGTTAAAACTTCATTGACATTGTAATTTTAAAGTGATAAAATCTGTTATATTGGCTGGTCCCTTGGTTGAATGCAAGTGAATGATGGTCATCAGTAGACAAGAGCCCAGCACAATGAACTTCATTTTAAGCCGATCAAGCTAAAGAACTGATTCCTGGAAGTGAGCACCTACCCAGCTGACTATTCCTGCAACCCTTAACAATACCATTGTTTATGAATCAAAATCACAAACTGACTCCCAAAACTGCCCTACCAGCAGGCAAGACCCCTATGACTAACAGCTGTCAGATACTACTCAAGACCCACGTGGCACAACCACCTCTGTATTGGGTAGCCAAGGTAATGCTGGGGGATCAGACAAGTCTGCCAGAAAGGGATAAAAGGCAGTGAAGTGTGACCCTCAGTGGTGCCCTCTCATCCAGCACCTGACCTACCGAGACAGAAGGACAAGCAGATGACCCCCTTCTGGAGAAGACATTGCCTTGAAGGAAGCTGACCCCAAACAGCAGACTCCAGGGCCTCGGGTAGGTAGATACACTGACACCAGTGCTCTCACAATCACTATAGCAGCTACTATACACTATGCTACATGGGTTTGAATGAGTGAGTGTATGTGTGTGTGTGTGCTAAGGTGACCAGTACCACCCATAACTGAAAGTTTGCATTTATGGTTTTATAGGTAACTTCACATGCTGTCCAATAAACTAGAATTTATGATGATCCTGTGAGTTGGTCCTTTCTAGCCAAAAATGGCACAACCTTATTAAACCCATTGCCCAGGTGCGTGGGCTGTGGCACATCAGGAAGGGGCAGGAAGCTGAGCAGGAGGTTGTGCAGGAGAGGGAGTTTGTAGTGGCAGTCAGGCAGGATCCTGGGGGTAATTTATGGCGCACTCACCTAAAAGGCTGCCCTACTGCTCCAGGGTCCCCTCTTCTATGCTCTTCTCTTATATCCTTTTAGGCCTAGTGATTTGTTTAGCCATGTTTGACCATTTTCTTTACTCGCTGACCAACTCAATTGTCACACCTGCAAAGATTCACACTATGGTTATTCAGAAACAAGCTTTGGCCCTTCTGCCTAGCAGCATGCCTGCAGCTTACCCTAGGCCCCTTGGAAATGGTTAAGGGTGGCAACAACCCCCTGCTCCAAGCAGGACCAGCCCCAACTACATCATCCCAGCATTTATTTAGCCAGGTCTTAAAAACCTCCAAGGATGGGGATGCCCCCACCTCTCAGGTTTCAGTGCTTTACTACAATCTTCATGGAAAAGTTCTTCCTAATAACCAACCTCTACTTCTGTTGCTGCAACTGGAGCCCATTGCTCCTTGTCCTGTCATCTGCCACTGTTGGCTACAAATGTCCAACTCGGGATCCTTAAAATTCTAGTTTATTAGGCAGATTGAAACACTGTAATGAGTTAAATCATAAACCTTGGGGCTGGTCCCCCCCCCAGACACACACATGCACACACATACACACACACACAGTAGCAAGCTACAGAGTCAGGTATACCTATCCTACAAGTGCTGGAATCTGCTGTCGATGGCCAGTCGAGGCTTCTTTCAGCGTGGTGTTATCCTCCAGAAGGGGGTTGACGACTGGTCCTTCTGGCTGGACAGGTCTGGTTGAGTTGGAGGTCAAGAGGGCACCGCTGAGGGTCACTTTTCACTTCTTTTTATCTGTCCTTGGCAGACTTTGGTGACTCCCCAGTTTTCAGGTTTGCCCAATCCAGGGGTCATTGACCCTTGTGGGACTTCCCCTCCCCCCCCCCTCGGTGGCTACTGGATGGCATCTGTCAGCCCCAGGGGTACTCCGCATGAACGTGCAGGTTTGGGAGTCCGTTGATGAAATTTGAATAGGGATCTGGGAGTGGTCGATGTGGAGATATTCAACCCAAAAGTTGGTCCCCGGCGTTGATTAACTCATGCCAGGGCTTCTAGCCCTTGATCAGTGACTTTTAGCGATTTCCCGGTTGTTACATTGTCTTCTATTGAGTTCTTCCCTTGGTTGATCTGCAGCTTCCAGGTGATAAAAGCTGTCTGCTACTATGTTACACATTCAATCACCTTACACATTCAATCACTGATTCACTCGCTCTTTCAGGGGCCAGCCTGATACAGGGAAGGCAGTTTGATTCCTGCCCTTGCTAACATTGTTAAAATGTATAATTTACTTATGAAACTAAACACATTCAGTTGAAAGTTGAAAAGTGAGGAGTATAATATATAAGCTACCAATGCCATGGCACACAAACAGATAAAAATACCAAAATACAAGGGGAGATACAAAATGCGCGCACACAAATTTTAAAACACAATTCCTTATCCTAAAGTGAAAGAGAGAGGAAGGAAGAAAAGGTAGAAAAAGAGAAACATATCCAAAGAGGGGAGAGCAAATGCAGGCAAGAGGAAAAGGGGGCTTTCTGCTACACCACCACTGAGATCAGTCCAGCTCCATCCTCTTTGAAGCCACCCTGCAGGGAGGTGGAGGCTGCTATTCAATCCCCCTCAGTCTTCTCTTCTCCAGACTAAAGCCCAGTTCCCTCAGCCTTTCCTCATAAGTCATGTCCCCCCACACCCACAACCATTTTACCACCCTCCACTTGACTATCTCGAAAATATCCACATCCTTTCTGTTGTGGGTGGCCCAGGCCTGGACCAAACTCTTCCCTGCTGACAATCTGCATCACCTGCTGAGCTCAGAGCAATGCTGTTGGCAGCGACGGCTGAGAGAGGATGGGAGAATGTATCTGCATGCAAGACCCCAGGTTGCAGGGCTGGGGACTGGCATCTGGAGTGGGGAAGAGACATAAGCAGTGGCCAGGGGTGCTGAGGTGCCCTGTGACAGTGGGGCAGCCATTTGGTGGGTGGCCCACAAATTACTACCCCCTGTGTCCTGCCCGAGAGCCACTCCAATCCCCCTCCCCTGCCTCATCTCCTGCTTAGCTTCCTGCCCCTCCCTGATGTGCCACAGCCCACGCATGCACCACAGCTTGGCCATCCTTGCCCTGAACCTGGGGAATGAGTTCAATGAGGCCGTGCCATCTGGGCCTGGTGCAGGACCCTCTATCTCCTGCATTTACGTGCCCTCAGCACCATGCACATAGCACCGTGGTCACGAGGCTTCAGTCACTGCCTTGTGCAGAACAGCTGAAGGGAGCCTATGCTGGAGGGGGCAGTGGAGAGGACACCGTGGATCTGTAGGTTTAGAGACACACCAGGAATCAGCAGATGCCATGAAGGAAAACTTTTATTGGACAAAGCTCACAATGTAAGATAGGAGGGAAACACTGGAGAATAAATTAAGGATTGGTCTGTATCTCCGTATCCAGCTTCTTCCAGAAGGAGAATGCCAGGAGACTGAATTGCAAAGTCCGTTGCCACCTACGCAGATTCAAGGCACCACTTAGAACAGGATTGATGCTGGGTACAAGAGCAGAGCTTGGAAGTGGTTGCAGGAACAGCCTGGGAAAAAAGGGGAGAAGAGCAAGGGATGTGAAAGAAACTGCATTCAGGGACTTGCTGACTTGCTCTTGCTTTCCCGGATGTTGATGTTGCCGCGGTGGGTTGGGGCATCAGCCATCACTTCTGTGGAGGTCACTGTTGCTGAGGACACTGCGGTGGAGGGCACTTCTGATCAGGACATTGGGGTGGAGGGCACTTCTGGTCAGGCCACTGCGGTGGAGGGCACTTCGATGGAGGGCACTTCTGGTCAGGACACTGGGGTGGAGGGCACTTCTGGTCAGGCCACTGGGGTGGAGGGCACTTTGATGGAGGGCACTTTGGTAGAGGACACTGCGGTGGAGTACATTTCTGGGGAGGAATCAATGGTGGAGGACACACAACCTGCTTGCATTGCTGCTGGTTGGAGTAAGACATGGTTCTTCAACTCAGAAATGCCTGGAAGGGAAAGACAGCACAGCACCGGTGAGTCACCACCATCCTCCATCATGCTGCCCTTTCAAGTAGCCACACAAAGACACAAATAAGCAACCCATCCACCATACCACCTTGTCCATGTTAGATTAAACCTGGTGCTGAAGCTGGCTGCTGGGCTCTAGGTCCTTTCTCAGCAAAGCACCATCAAAACTGATGAGACTGAAGCTCACATGTGCAAAATGAAAGTATTCAAAAGCCCAGGAACATTGGTTCAAACGCCTTCCCTGGAAGAGGGAAGGGGCTTGAGCACATGCTGAAGGCAGAGCACACCCAAAAGTGAATGCTAGGCAGAGTTCTGTCCTTTAGCTCCTTTCCAAGAGGGCTGTGCCTTTGACTGACGGCCCAGACTGCAAATCCAGCTAAAACCCGCAAGTACAAGCATGGGTAGCATTTTCTCTCTATCCCACATGTGCTGACATGGGTTTAGACAGAGGAACAAACAGTCCTCCCTGTAATTTTTATAGGATTAAGTTTAGAAGTAACTCCGAGCAATCGCTGGCAGCCTGAATGCAAGAGAGACTTACCTGTCAAGCGAACAGGAGGGAGTGGATGTGGAGTCAAGTGGATAAGGAGGCGCTGGGAGGGAGAGCTTTTATAGGCCTTCTGGCCCCGTCACCAGTATATGATGCCCTTGGTGAATCAGATGGTGATACCGGGCAGCTCTCATCCACATCCACTCCACCAGCACTTCCTTATTTCCTTGTTTGCATCATAATATGCCCGAAGAAAGTCCAGCCCACTTTTCCTTGTGGTATCCTGATATGTATCATTGATCTTCCCCCTGCCTGTCCTGTTTTGAAGGACTTGCTCATAGTGGCTGCTATGAATAACTCATGGTTTCATTTCTGCAGGCTTTTTGCAGGGTGTTGGAACCAGGCACTCATGCCCTCCTGGCTTTGGTTTCACCTTTGACCCCTCTTTCCTTGTCCTGCATGAAGTCCCCTGCATGGAGCTCTGGCTGGTGGGACAGGGGGCCAAATCCCAGCCCACCCTTCACCGCCCCTGTGTAGCCAGAGTAAACAGTTGTGTCCCTGGGGAAGCTTCATGCACACCTGACTGAAGATTTAGGGAATTAGACTTATTTTGTCTTGAGAAGAGAAGAGCGAGGGAGGGGGTTTATAGCAGCCTTCAACTCTCTGCAGGTTGTCTCCAAAGAGGATGGAGTTGGTGGCATCTCAGTGGTGGCAGATGACAGAACAAGGTGCAATGGTCACCAGTGGCAGCAAGGGAGGTGGAGGTTAGATATTAAGAAGAAGTTTCTCATGTGGACGGTGCTGAAGCACTGGAACGGGTTACCCAGACAGGTGGTGGCATCTCCATCCTTTGGAGGCTTTGAAAAACCTTGATACACAAACCCTTGGCTCCTGTTTCTCTCCTTCCTGCTTCATTTTCAATCTAACCACACCAGCACCTGCAGACATGTACCTCTAGTGCCTCAGGTGTGCACAATGCTTCCTCAGGGGCATAGGAGCATTTCCTCTGGCTGCACAGGCGAGCTAAGGGTGGGCTGAGCGGGGAACAACAGAGCAGGCCAGAAACTGGAGACAAGACTCTCAAGGCCATATTTCCACCCCTCCTCACCAGCGGTGGAAGTGGGCAGTACTGCTTTGACTTCCATGGGGCTGCGCCAGTCCCACTCACTGGGATTTGGCCTCCTGTCCTGCCAGGCAGGGCTCCATGCCAGAGGCCATGTGTGGGACAAGGAAAGAGGGGCCAAAAGCTGAACCACAGCCAGGAGGGCATGAGCACCTGGTTACAACACCCTGCAAACATCTTGTGGAAACACAGCCATGAGTTGTTCATGGCAGTCACTATGAGCAAATCCTATCTAAATCTCTTCTTCCTTTACAGCAGGATACTCAAGGAGGGGTACAATGATACATGTCAGTATACCAGAAGAAAAATCGGGCAAAGCATGATGCAAACAAGGAATTAGGAAGTGTTGGTGGAGGGGAGGCGCGTGAGAGGCGCTGGTGTCTCTCTAAACCACAAATCCACGGTGTCCTCTCCACTGCCCCCTCCAGCACAGGCTCCCCTGAGCTGCTCTGCACAAGGCAGTGACTGGAGCCTTGCGACCACGGTGCAGTGTGCACGGGGCAGAGGGCATCTGAATGCAGAAGCAGAGGGAGGGTCTTGCCCAAGACTGTCACAGGAGTGTGTGAGGTGCTGAATTAAGATTGCTGGTCTCCCAGGCAGAGCCAGGGACCTTAGCACATCTGGCTCCTTCACCTCTGGCACCTACTGCTCTCCCTGTCTGGCACTTCCATTCACCAACATTTTCTGTTCCCCACATTCAGTAAAGGAGGTTTGTCCCAAAAGGCCAACGAGGTCATCTGCTCCCTCCACTGCATCACTGCAGCCACAAAGCAAGCGCTCTTATCCTGGCATCCAGCTGAGGAGTGCTAGGACAAGGAATCAGTGCACGTGGAGACTCATGGCCTCAGCACTGGGGAGCTCAGTAGAGGCAGAGAGTGGGAGATGAGGACACTGCTCGTGGCCTGTGCCCCTGCAAGGCCTGGGAAACTGGGGGGGTAAAGATGTCCAGGTGGTGTATCAGAACGCCCCCTTTGTACGTTTCCCTTCTGGACATTGATATAACAGAAGCCCCTTCCTGCCTGCAATCCTGCCTCCACCCCCCCCCCCACGCACACAATTTGTGCATTTCTTTTTCTTCTCAGTATTGGCAGATACCTAGCACACTCATTGCATGGGGGTGGCAAGGCTCAGAGCAAGCCAGAAAGCTGAAGTGGCTTTCTGTAGGGGAAACCTAGAAACTACATCCACATATCAACTAAACTCAGTGTCCCTAAAGAAAACAAAAGAACTAAAATATCCACTGCAAAGACTGTCAATATATCCTGTGCTAAGCTAACTCACTTACTGTCCCCAGTAGCCTTTGATCCTCACTACCTCACATTGCATTTTGATATTTCAACTGTCTCATCTTTACCATGGCTTTTTATATTTTATACTTTTAAAGTTTTATGGAATGCACTCCCTGTAGAATGAAGTTCCACCCTGGACCACTGTTAAAACTGCATTGACATTGTAACAGTAAAGTGATACAATGTGTTATATTGGGTGGTCCCATGAGTGAATGCGAGTGAATGATGGTCATCAGTAGACAAAAGCCCAGCTCCAGGAAGTCCATGTTAAACCAATCAAGCTAAAGAACTGATTCCTGGAAGTGAGCACCTACCCAGCTGACTATTCCTGCAACCCTTAACAATACCATTGTTTATGAATGAAAATCACAAACTGACTCCCAAAATGCCCTAAAAGCAGGCAAGACCCCTATGAGTAACAGCTGCCAGGTACTACTCAAGACCCACATGGGACAAGAATCTGTGTATTGGGTAACCAAGGTGATGCTGGGGGATCAGACAAGTCTACCAGAAAGGGATAAAAGGCAGTGAAGCGTGACCCTCAGTGGTGCCCTCTCATCCAGCACCTGACCTACCGAGACAGAAGGACAAGCAGACAACCCCCTTCTGGAGAAGACATTGCCTTGAAGGAAGCTGACCACAAACAGCAGACTCCAGGGCCTCGGGCAGGTAGATATACCGACACCAGTGCTCTCACAATCACTACAGCAGCTACTATACACTATGCTACATGGGTTTGAATGAGTGAGCGAATGTGTGTGTGTGCGCTAAGGTGACCAGTACCACCCATAACTGAAAGATTGCATTTATGATTTTATTGGTAACTTCACATGCCGTTCAATAAACTAGAATTTATGAAGATCCTGTGATTTGGTCCTTTGTAGCCAACAATGGCACAACCTCATTAAACCCATTGCCCAGGTGTAGGGCAAGGATGGCCAAACTGTGGCGCGTGCGTGGGCTGTGGCACATCAGGGAGGGGCAGGAAGCTGAGCAGGAGGTTGTGCAGGAGAGGGAGTTTGTAGTGGCAGTCAGGCAGGATCCTGGGGGTAATTTATGGCGCACCCACCTGAAAGGCTGCCCTACTGCTCCAGGGTCCCCTCTTCTATGCTCTTCTCTTATATCCTTTTAGGACTAGTGATTTGTTTAGCTGTGTTTGAACATTTTCTTTACTTGCTGATCAACTCAGTTGTCACATCTGGAAAGATTCACACTATGGTTATTCAGAAAGAAGCTTTGGCCCTTTTGCCTAGCAGCATGCCTGCAGCTTACCCTAGGCCCCTTGGAAATGGTTAAGGGTGGCAACAACTCCCTGCTCCAAGCAGGACCAGCCCCAACTACATCATCCCAGCAAGGGCTTTGCTTAGCCAGGTCTTAAAAACCTCCAAGGATGGAGAATTCACCACCTCTCTGGTTCCAGTGCTTTACTACTATCTTCATGAAAAAAATTCTTCCTAATAACCAACCTCAGCAATAGCCACCCTGCAGGGAGGTGAAGGCTGCTATTCAATCCCCCTCAGTCTTCTCTTCTCCAGACTAAAGCCCAGTTCCCTCAGCCTTTCCTCATAAGTCATGTCCCCCCACACCCACAACCATTTTACCACCCTCCACTTGAATATCTCAAAATTATCCACATCCTTTCTGTTGTGGGTGGCCCAGGCCTGGACCAAACTCTTCCCTGCTGATGATCTGCATCACCTGCTGAGCTCAGAGCAATGCTGTTGGCAGCGACGGCTGAGAGAGGATGGGAGAGTGTCTCTGCATGCAAGACCCCAGGTTGCAGGGCTGGGGACTGGCATCTGGAGTGGGGAGAGAGTCCATGGAGAGACATAAGCAGTGGCCAGGGGTGCTGAGGTGCCCTGTGACAGTGGGGCAGCCATTTGGTGGGTGGCTCACTAATTACTACCCCCTGTGTCCTGCCCGAGTGCCACTCCAATTCCCCTCCCCTGCCTCATCTCCTGCTTAGCTTCGTGCCCCTCCCTGATGTGCCACATCCCAGGCATGCACCACAGCTTGGCCATCCTTGCCCTGAACCTGGGGAATGAGTTCAATGAGGCCGTGTCATCTGGGCCTGGTGCAGGACCCTCCCTCTCCTGCATTTACGTGCCCTCAGCACCATGCACATAGCACCTTGGTCACGAGGCTCCAGTCACTGCCTTGTGCAGAGCAGCTGAAGGGAGCCTATGCTGGAGGGGGCAGTGGAGAGGACACCGTGGATCTGCAGGTTTAGAGACACACCAGGAATCAGCAGATGCCATGAAGGAAAACTTTTATTGGACGAAGCTCACAATGTAAGATAGGAGGGAAACACTGGAAAATAATTTAAAGACTGGTCCTGTATCTCCGTATCCAGCTTCTTACCAGAAAGAAAATGCCAGGAGACTGAATCGCAAAGTCAGTTGGCACCGGCACAGATTCAAGGCACCACTTAGAACAGGATCGTTGCTGGGTACAAGAGCAGAGCTTGGAAATGGTTGCAGGAACAGCCTGGGAAACAAGGGGAGAAGAGCAAGGGATGTGAAAGAAACTGCATTCAGGGACTTGCTGACTTGCTCTTGCTTTCCCAGATGTTGATGTTGCCGCGGTGGGTTGGGGCATCAGCCATCACTTCTGTGGAGGTCACTGTTGCTGAGGACACTGCGGTGGAGGGCACTTCTGGTCAGGCCACTGCGGTGGAGGGCACTTCGATGGAGGGCACTTCTGGTCAGGACACTGGGGTGGAGGGCACTTCTGGTCAGGCCACTGGGGTGGAGGGCACTTTGATGGAGGGCACTTTGGTAGAGGACACTGCGGTGGAGTACATTTCTGGGGAGGAATCAATGGTGGAGGACACACAACCTGCTTGCATTGCTGCTGGTTGGGGTAAGACATGGTTCTTCAACTCAGAAATGCCTGGAAGGGAAAGAAAGCACAGCACTGATGAGTCACCACCATCCTCCATCATGCTGCCCTTTCAAGTAGCCACACAAAGACACAAATAAGCAACCCATCCACCCTACCACCTTGTCCATGTTAGATTAAACCTGGTGCTGAAGCTGGCTACTGGGCTCTAGGTCCTTTGCCAGCAAAGCACCATCAAAACTGATGAGACTGAAGCTCACATGTGCAAAATGCAAATATTCAAAAGCCCGGGAACATTGGTTCAAACGGCTTTCCTGGAAGAGGGAAGGGGCTTGAGCACATGCCGAAGGCAGAGCACACCCAGAAGTGAATGCTAGGCAGGGTTCTGTCCTTTAGCTCCTTTCCAAGAGGGCTGTGCCTTTGACTGACGGCCCAGACTGCAAATCCAGCTAAAACCCGCAAGTACAAGCATGGGTAGCATTTTCTCTCTATCCCACATGTGCTGACATGGGTTTAGACAGAGGAACAAACAGTCCTCCCTGTAATTTTTATAGGATTAAGTTTAGAAGTAACTCCGAGCAATCGCTGGCAGCCTGAATGCAAGAGAGACTTACCTGTCAAGCGAACAGGAGGGAGTGGATGTGGAGTCAAGTGGATAAGGAGGCGCTGGGAGGGAGAGCTTTTATAGGCCTTCTGGCCCCGTCACCAGTATATGATGCCCTTGGTGAATCAGATGGTGATACCGGGCAGCTCTCATCCACATCCACTCCACCAGCACTTCCTTATTTCCTTGTTTGCATCATAATATGCCCGAAGAAAGTCCAGCCCACTTTTCCTTGTGGTATCCTGATATGTATCATTGATCTTCCCCCTGCCTGTCCTGTTTTGAAGGACTTGCTCATAGTGGCTGCTATGAATAACTCATGGTTTCATTTCTGCAGGCTTTTTGCAGGGTGTTGGAACCAGGCACTCATGCCCTCCTGGCTTTGGTTTCACCTTTGACCCCTCTTTCCTTGTCCTGCATGAAGTCCCCTGCATGGAGCTCTGGCTGGTGGGACAGGGGGCCAAATCCCAGCCCACCCTTCACCGCCCCTGTGTAGCCAGAGTAAAAAGTTGTGTCCCTGGGGAAGCTTCATGCACACCTGACTGAAGATTTAGGGAATTAGACTTATTTTGTCTTGAGAAGAGAAGAGCGAGGGAGGGGGTTTATAGCAGCCTTCAACTCTCTGCAGGTTGTCTCCAAAGAGGATGGAGTTGGTGGCATCTCAGTGGTGGCAGATGACAGAACAAGGTGCAATGGTCACCAGTGGCAGCAAGGGAGGTGGAGGTTAGATATTAAGAAGAAGTTTCTCATGTGGACGGTGCTGAAGCACTGGAACGGGTTACCCAGACAGGTGGTGGCATCTCCATCCTTTGGAGGCTTTGAAAAACCTTGATACACAAACCCTTGGCTCCTGTTTCTCTCCTTCCTGCTTCATTTTCAATCTAACCGCACCAGCACCTGCAGACATGTACCTCTAGTGCCTCAGGTGTGCACAATGCTTCCTCAGGGGCATAGGAGCATTTCCTCTGGCTGCACAGGCGAGCTAAGGGTGGGCTGAGCGGGGAACAACAGAGCAGGCCAGAAACTGGGGACAAGACTCTCAAGGCCATATTTCCACCCCTCCTCACCAGCGGTGGAAGTGGGCAGCACTGCTTTGACTTCCATGGGGCTGCGCCAGTCCCACTCACTGGGATTTGGCCTCCTGTCCTGCCAGGCAGGGCTCCATGCCAGAGGCCATGTGTGGGACAAGGAAAGAGGGGCCAAAAGCTGAACCACAGCCAGGAGGGCATGAGCACCTGGTTACAACACCCTGCAAACATCTTGTGGAAACACAGCCATGAGTTGTTCATGGCAGTCACTATGAGCAAATCCTATTTAAATCTCTTCTTCCTTTACAGCAGGATACTCAAGGAGGGGTACAATGATACATGTCAGTATACCAGAAGAAAAAATCGGACAAAGCATGATGCAAACAAGGAATTAGGAAGTGTTGGTGGAGGGGAGGGGAGGCGCGTGAGAGGCGCTGGTGTCTCTCTAAACCACAAATCCACGGTGTCCTCTCCACTGCCCCCTCCAGGACAAGCTACCCTGAGCTGCTCTGCACTAGGCAGTGACTGGAGCCTTGCGACCACGGTGCAGTGTGCACGGGGCAGAGGGCATCTGAATGCAGAAGCAGAGGGAGGGTCTTGCCCAAGACTGTCACAGGAGTGTGTGAGGTGCTGAATCAAGAATGCTGGTCTCCCAGGCAGAGCCAGGGACCTTAGCACATCTGGCTCCTTCACCTCTGGCACCTACTGCTCTCCCTGTCTGGCACTTCCATTCACCAACATTTTCTGTTCCCCACATTCAGTAAAGGAGGTTTGTCCCAAAAGGCCAACGAGGTCATCTTCTCCCTCCACTGCATCACTGCAGCCACACAGCAAGCGCTCTTATCCTGGCATCCAGCTGAGGAGTGCTAGGACAAGGAATCAGTGCACGTGGAGACTCATGGCCTCAGCACTGGGGAGCTCAGTATAGGCAGAGAGTGGGAGATGAGGACAGTGCTCGTGGCCTGTGCCCCTGCAAGGCCTGGGAAACTGGGGGGTAAAGATGTCCAGGTGGTGTATCAGAACGCCCCCTTTGTACGTTTCCCTTCTGGACATTGATATAACAGAAGCCCCTTCCTGCCTGCAATCCCGCCTCCACCCCCCCCCCTCACGCACACAATTTGTGCATTTCTTTTTCTTCTCAGTATTGGCAGATACCTAGCACACTCATTGCATGGGTGTGGCAAGGCTCAGAGCAAGCCAGAAAGCTGAAGTGGCTTTCTGTAGGGGAAACCTAGAAACTACATCCACATATCAACTAAACTCAGTGTCCCTAAAGAAAACAAAAGAACTAAAATATCCACTGCAAAGACTGTCAATATATCCTGTGCTAAGCTAACTCACTTACTGTCCCCAGTAGCCTTTGATCCTCACTACCTCACATTGCATTTTGATATTTCAACTGTCTCATCTTTACCATGGCTTTTTATATTTTATACTTTTAAAGTTTTATGGAATGCACTCCCTGTAGAATGAAGTTCCACCCTGGACCACTGTTAAAACTGCATTGACATTGTAAGAGTAAAGTGATACAATGTGTTATACTGGGTGGTCCCATGAGTGAATGCGAGTGAATGATGGTCATCAGTAGACAAAAGCCCAGCTCCAGGAAGTCCATGTTAAACCAATCAAGCTAAAGAACTGATTCCTGGAAGTGAGCACCTACCCAGCTGACTATTCCTGCAACCCTTAACAATACCATTGTTTATGAATGAAAATCACAAACTGACTCCCAACATGCCCTAAAAGCAGGCAAGACCCCTATGAGTAACAGCTGCCAGGTACTACTCAAGACCCACATGGGACAAGAATCTGTGTATTGGGTAACCAAGGTGATGCTGGGGGATCAGACAAGTCTACCAGAAAGGGATAAAAGGCAGTGAAGCGTGACCCTCAGTGGTGCCCTCTCATCCAGCACCTGACCTACCGAGACAGAAGGACAAGCAGACAACCCCCTTCTGGAGAAGACATTGCCTTGAAGGAAGCTGACCACAAACAGCAGACTCCAGGGCCTCGGGCAGGTAGATATACCGACACCAGTGCTCTCACAATCACTACAGCAGCTACTATACACTATGCTACATGGGTTTGAATGAGTGAGCGAATGTGTGTGTGCGCGCTAAGGTGACCAGTACCACCCATAACTGAAAGATTGCATTTATGATTTTATTGGTAACTTCACATGCCGTTCAATAAACTAGAATTTATGAAGATCCTGTGATTTGGTCCTTTGTAGCCAACAATGGCACAACCTCATTAAACCCATTGCCCAGGTGTAGGGCAAGGATGGCCAAACTGTGGCGCGTGCGTGGGCTGTGGCACGTCAGGGAGGGGCAGGAAGCTGAGCAGGAGGTTGTGCAGGAGAGGGAGTTTGTAGTGGCAGTCAGGCAGGATCCTGGGGGTAATTTATGGCGCACCCACCTGAAAGGCTGCCCTACTGCTCCAGGGTCCCCTCTTCTATGCTCTTCTCTTATATCCTTTTAGGACTAGTGATTTGTTTAGCTGTGTTTGAACATTTTCTTTACTTGCTGATCAACTCAGTTGTCACATCTGGAAAGATTCACACTATGGTTATTCAGAAAGAAGCTTTGGCCCTTTTGCCTAGCAGCATGCCTGCAGCTTACCCTAGGCCCCTTGGAAATGGTTAAGGGTGGCAACAACTCCCTGCTCCAAGCAGGACCAGCCCCAACTACATCATCCCAGCAAGGGCTTTGCTTAGCCAGGTCTTAAAAACCTCCAAGGATGGAGAATTCACCACCTCTCTGGTTCCAGTGCTTAACTACTATCTTCATGAAAAAAATTCTTCCTAATAACCAAGCTCAGCAATAGCCACCCTGCAGGGAGGTGAAGGCTGCTATTCAATCCCCCTCAGTCTTCTCTTCTCCAGACTAAAGCCCAGTTCCCTCAGCCTTTCCTTGTAAGTCATGTCCCCCAGCCCCACAACCATTTTTCCACCCTCCATTGGACTCTCGAAATTATCCACATCCTTTCTGTTGTGGGAGGCCCAGGCCTGGACCAAACTCTTCCCTGCTGACAATCTGCATCACCTGCTGAGTTCAGAGCAATGCTGTTGGCAGCGACGGCTGAGAGAGGATGGGAGAGTGTCTCTGCATGCAAGGCCCCAGGTTGCAGGGCTGGGGATGGCATCTGGAGTGGGGAGAGAGTCCGTGGAGAGACATAAGCAGTGGCCAGGGGTGCTGAGGTGCCCTGTGACAGTGGGGCAGCCATTTGGTGGGTGGCCCACAAATTACTACCCCCTGTGTCCTGCCTGAGTGCCACTCCCATCCCCCTTCCCTACCTGACCTCCTACTCAGCTTCCTGCCCCTTCCTGATCTGCCACAGCGCAGGCATGCACCACAGCTTGGCCATCCTTGCCCTGAACCTGGGGAATGAGTTCAATGAGGCCGTGTCATCTGGGCCTGGTGCAGGACCCTCCCTCTCCTGCATTTACGTGCCCTCAGCACCATGCACATAGCACCTTGGTCACGAGGCTCCAGTCACTGCCTTGTGCAGAGCAGCTGAAGGGAGCCTATGCTGGAGGGGGCAGTGGAGAGGACACCGTGGATCTGCAGGTTTAGAGACACACCAGGAATCAGCAGATGCCATGAAGGAAAACTTTTATTGGACGAAGCTCACAATGTAAGATAGGAGGGAAACACTGGAAAATAATTTAAAGACTGGTCCTGTATCTCCGTATCCAGCTTCTTACCAGAAAGAAAATGCCAGGAGACTGAATCGCAAAGTCAGTTGGCACCGGCACAGATTCAAGGCACCACTTAGAACAGGATCGTTGCTGGGTACAAGAGCAGAGCTTGGAAATGGTTGCAGGAACAGCCTGGGAAACAAGGGGAGAAGAGCAAGGGATGTGAAAGAAACTGCATTCAGGGACTTGCTGACTTGCTCTTGCTTTCCCAGATGTTGATGTTGCCGCGGTGGGTTGGGGCATCAGCCATCACTTCTGTGGAGGTCACTGTTGCTGAGGACACTGCGGTGGAGGGCACTTCTGGTCAGGCCACTGCGGTGGAGGGCACTTCGATGGAGGGCACTTCTGGTCAGGACACTGGGGTGGAGGGCACTTCTGGTCAGGCCACTGCGGTGGAGGGCACTTCGATGGAGGGCACTTCTGGTCAGGACACTGGGGTGGAGGGCACTTCTGGTCAGGCCACTGGGGTGGAGGGCACTTTGATGGAGGGCACTTTGGTAGAGGACACTGCGGTGGAGTACATTTCTGGGGAGGAATCAATGGTGGAGGACACACAACCTGCTTGCATTGCTGCTGGTTGGGGTAAGACATGGTTCTTCAACTCAGAAATGCCTGGAAGGGAAAGAAAGCACAGCACTGATGAGTCACCACCATCCTCCATCATGCTGCCCTTTCAAGTAGCCACACAAAGACACAAATAAGCAACCCATCCACCCTACCACCTTGTCCATGTTAGATTAAACCTGGTGCTGAAGCTGGCTACTGGGCTCTAGGTCCTTTGCCAGCAAAGCACCATCAAAACTGATGAGACTGAAGCTCACATGTGCAAAATGCAAATATTCAAAAGCCCGGGAACATTGGTTCAAACGGCTTTCCTGGAAGAGGGAAGGGGCTTGAGCACATGCCGAAGGCAGAGCACACCCAGAAGTGAATGCTAGGCAGGGTTCTGTCCTTTAGCTCCTTTCCAAGAGGGCTGTGCCTTTGACTGACGGCCCAGACTGCAAATCCAGCTAAAACCCGCAAGTACAAGCATGGGTAGCATTTTCTCTCTATCCCACATGTGCTGACATGGGTTTAGACAGAGGAACAAACAGTCCTCCCTGTAATTTTTATAGGATTAAGTTTAGAAGTAACTCCGAGCAATCGCTGGCAGCCTGAATGCAAGAGAGACTTACCTGTCAAGCGAACAGGAGGGAGTGGATGTGGAGTCAAGTGGATAAGGAGGCGCTGGGAGGGAGAGCTTTTATAGGCCTTCTGGCCCCGTCACCAGTATATGATGCCCTTGGTGAATCAGATGGTGATACCGGGCAGCTCTCATCCACATCCACTCCACCAGCACTTCCTTATTTCCTTGTTTGCATCATAATATGCCCGAAGAAAGTCCAGCCCACTTTTCCTTGTGGTATCCTGATATGTATCATTGATCTTCCCCCTGCCTGTCCTGTTTTGAAGGACTTGCTCATAGTGGCTGCTATGAATAACTCATGGTTTCATTTCTGCAGGCTTTTTGCAGGGTGTTGGAACCAGGCACTCATGCCCTCCTGGCTTTGGTTTCACCTTTGACCCCTCTTTCCTTGTCCTGCATGAAGTCCCCTGCATGGAGCTCTGGCTGGTGGGACAGGGGGCCAAATCCCAGCCCACCCTTCACCGCCCCTGTGTAGCCAGAGAAAACAGTTGTGTCCCTGGGGAAGCTTCATGCACACCTGACTGAAGATTTAGGGAATTAGACTTATTTTGTCTTGAGAAGAGAAGAGCGAGGGAGGGGGTTTATAGCAGCCTTCAACTCTCTGCAGGTTGTCTCCAAAGAGGATGGAGTTGGTGGCATCTCAGTGGTGGCAGATGACAGAACAAGGTGCAATGGTCACCAGTGGCAGCAAGGGAGGTGGAGGTTAGATATTAGGAAGAAGTTTCTCATGTGGACGGTGCTGAAGCACTGGAACGGGTTACCCAGACAGGTGGTGGCATCTCCATCCTTTGGAGGCTTTGAAAAACCTTGATACACAAACCCTTGGCTCCTGTTTCTCTCCTTCCTGCTTCATTTTCAATCTAACCGCACCATCACCTGCAGACATGTACCTCTAGTGCCTCAGGTGTGCACAATGCTTCCTCAGGGGCATAGGAGCATTTCCTCTGGCTGCACAGGCGAGCTAAGGGTGGGCTGAGCGGGGAACAACAGAGCAGGCCAGAAACTGGGGACAAGACACTCAAGGCCATATTTCCACCCCTCCTCACCAGCGGTGGAAGTGGGCAGCACTGCTTTGACTTCCATGGGGCTGCGCCAGTCCCACTCACTGGGATTTGGCCTCCTGTCCTGCCAGGCAGGGCTCCATGCCAGAGGCCATGTGTGGGACAAGGAAAGAGGGGCCAAAAGCTGAACCACAGCCAGGAGGGCATGAGCACCTGGTGACAACACCCTGCAAACATCTTGTGGAAACACAGCCATGAGTTGTTCATGGCAGTCACTATGAGCAAATCCTATTTAAATCTCTTCTTCCTTTACAGCAGGATACTCAAGGAGGGGTACAATGATACATGTTAGTATACCAGAAGAAAAAATCGGACAAAGCATGATGCAAACAAGGAATTAGGAAGTGTTGGTGGAGGGGAGGGGAGGCGCGTGAGAGGCGCTGGTGTCTCTCTAAACCACAAATCCACGGTGTCCTCTCCACTGCCCCCTCCAGGACAAGCTACCCTGAGCTGCTCTGCACTAGGCAGTGACTGGAGCCTTGCGACCACGGTGCAGTGTGCACGGGGCAGAGGGCATCTGAATGCAGAAGCAGAGGGAGGGTCTTGCCCAAGACTGTCACAGGAGTGTGTGAGGTGCTGAATCAAGAATGCTGGTCTCCCAGGCAGAGCCAGGGACCTTAGCACATCTGGCTCCTTCACCTCTGGCACCTACTGCTCTCCCTGTCTGGCACTTCCATTCACCAACATTTTCTGTTCCCCACATTCAGTAAAGGAGGTTTGTCCCAAAAGGCCAACGAGGTCATCTTCTCCCTCCACTGCATCACTGCAGCCACACAGCAAGCGCTCTTATCCTGGCATCCAGCTGAGGAGTGCTAGGACAAGGAATCAGTGCACGTGGAGACTCATGGCCTCAGCACTGGGGAGCTCAGTATAGGCAGAGAGTGGGAGATGAGGACAGTGCTCGTGGCCTGTGCCCCTGCAAGGCCTGGGAAACTGGGGGGTAAAGATGTCCAGGTGGTGTATCAGAACGCCCCCTTTGTACGTTTCCCTTCTGGACATTGATATAACAGAAGCCCCTTCCTGCCTGCAATCCCGCCTCCACCCCCCCCCCTCACGCACACAATTTGTGCATTTCTTTTTCTTCTCAGTATTGGCAGATACCTAGCACACTCATTGCATGGGTGTGGCAAGGCTCAGAGCAAGCCAGAAAGCTGAAGTGGCTTTCTGTAGGGGAAACCTAGAAACTACATCCACATATCAACTAAACTCAGTGTCCCTAAAGAAAACAAAAGAACTAAAATATCCACTGCAAAGACTGTCAATATATCCTGTGCTAAGCTAACTCACTTACTGTCCCCAGTAGCCTTTGATCCTCACTACCTCACATTGCATTTTGATATTTCAACTGTCTCATCTTTACCATGGCTTTTTATATTTTATACTTTTAAAGTTTTATGGAATGCACTCCCTGTAGAATGAAGTTCCACCCTGGACCACTGTTAAAACTGCATTGACATTGTAAGAGTAAAGTGATACAATGTGTTATACTGGGTGGTCCCATGAGTGAATGCGAGTGAATGATGGTCATCAGTAGACAAAAGCCCAGCTCCAGGAAGTCCATGTTAAACCAATCAAGCTAAAGAACTGATTCCTGGAAGTGAGCACCTACCCAGCTGACTATTCCTGCAACCCTTAACAATACCATTGTTTATGAATGAAAATCACAAACTGACTCCCAACATGCCCTAAAAGCAGGCAAGACCCCTATGAGTAACAGCTGCCAGGTACTACTCAAGACCCACATGGGACAAGAATCTGTGTATTGGGTAACCAAGGTGATGCTGGGGGATCAGACAAGTCTACCAGAAAGGGATAAAAGGCAGTGAAGCGTGACCCTCAGTGGTGCCCTCTCATCCAGCACCTGACCTACCGAGACAGAAGGACAAGCAGACAACCCCCTTCTGGAGAAGACATTGCCTTGAAGGAAGCTGACCACAAACAGCAGACTCCAGGGCCTCGGGCAGGTAGATATACCGACACCAGTGCTCTCACAATCACTACAGCAGCTACTATACACTATGCTACATGGGTTTGAATGAGTGAGCGAATGTGTGTGTGCGCGCTAAGGTGACCAGTACCACCCATAACTGAAAGATTGCATTTATGATTTTATTGGTAACTTCACATGCCGTTCAATAAACTAGAATTTATGAAGATCCTGTGATTTGGTCCTTTGTAGCCAACAATGGCACAACCTCATTAAACCCATTGCCCAGGTGTAGGGCAAGGATGGCCAAACTGTGGCGCGTGCGTGGGCTGTGGCACGTCAGGGAGGGGCAGGAAGCTGAGCAGGAGGTTGTGCAGGAGAGGGAGTTTGTAGTGGCAGTCAGGCAGGATCCTGGGGGTAATTTATGGCGCACCCACCTGAAAGGCTGCCCTACTGCTCCAGGGTCCCCTCTTCTATGCTCTTCTCTTATATCCTTTTAGGACTAGTGATTTGTTTAGCTGTGTTTGAACATTTTCTTTACTTGCTGATCAACTCAGTTGTCACATCTGGAAAGATTCACACTATGGTTATTCAGAAAGAAGCTTTGGCCCTTTTGCCTAGCAGCATGCCTGCAGCTTACCCTAGGCCCCTTGGAAATGGTTAAGGGTGGCAACAACTCCCTGCTCCAAGCAGGACCAGCCCCAACTACATCATCCCAGCAAGGGCTTTGCTTAGCCAGGTCTTAAAAACCTCCAAGGATGGAGAATTCACCACCTCTCTGGTTCCAGTGCTTAACTACTATCTTCATGAAAAAAATTCTTCCTAATAACCAAGCTCAGCAATAGCCACCCTGCAGGGAGGTGAAGGCTGCTATTCAATCCCCCTCAGTCTTCTCTTCTCCAGACTAAAGCCCAGTTCCCTCAGCCTTTCCTTGTAAGTCATGTCCCCCAGCCCCACAACCATTTTTCCACCCTCCATTGGACTCTCGAAATTATCCACATCCTTTCTGTTGTGGGAGGCCCAGGCCTGGACCAAACTCTTCCCTGCTGACAATCTGCATCACCTGCTGAGTTCAGAGCAATGCTGTTGGCAGCGACGGCTGAGAGAGGATGGGAGAGTGTCTCTGCATGCAAGGCCCCAGGTTGCAGGGCTGGGGATGGCATCTGGAGTGGGGAGAGAGTCCGTGGAGAGACATAAGCAGTGGCCAGGGGTGCTGAGGTGCCCTGTGACAGTGGGGCAGCCATTTGGTGGGTGGCCCACAAATTACTACCCCCTGTGTCCTGCCTGAGTGCCACTCCCATCCCCCTTCCCTACCTGACCTCCTACTCAGCTTCCTGCCCCTTCCTGATCTGCCACAGCGCAGGCATGCACCACAGCTTGGCCATCCTTGCCCTGAACCTGGGGAATGAGTTCAATGAGGCCGTGTCATCTGGGCCTGGTGCAGGACCCTCCCTCTCCTGCATTTACGTGCCCTCAGCACCATGCACATAGCACCTTGGTCACGAGGCTCCAGTCACTGCCTTGTGCAGAGCAGCTGAAGGGAGCCTATGCTGGAGGGGGCAGTGGAGAGGACACCGTGGATCTGCAGGTTTAGAGACACACCAGGAATCAGCAGATGCCATGAAGGAAAACTTTTATTGGACGAAGCTCACAATGTAAGATAGGAGGGAAACACTGGAAAATAATTTAAAGACTGGTCCTGTATCTCCGTATCCAGCTTCTTACCAGAAAGAAAATGCCAGGAGACTGAATCGCAAAGTCAGTTGGCACCGGCACAGATTCAAGGCACCACTTAGAACAGGATCGTTGCTGGGTACAAGAGCAGAGCTTGGAAATGGTTGCAGGAACAGCCTGGGAAACAAGGGGAGAAGAGCAAGGGATGTGAAAGAAACTGCATTCAGGGACTTGCTGACTTGCTCTTGCTTTCCCAGATGTTGATGTTGCCGCGGTGGGTTGGGGCATCAGCCATCACTTCTGTGGAGGTCACTGTTGCTGAGGACACTGCGGTGGAGGGCACTTCTGGTCAGGCCACTGCGGTGGAGGGCACTTCGATGGAGGGCACTTCTGGTCAGGACACTGGGGTGGAGGGCACTTCTGGTCAGGCCACTGGGGTGGAGGGCACTTTGATGGAGGGCACTTTGGTAGAGGACACTGCGGTGGAGTACATTTCTGGGGAGGAATCAATGGTGGAGGACACACAACCTGCTTGCATTGCTGCTGGTTGGGGTAAGACATGGTTCTTCAACTCAGAAATGCCTGGAAGGGAAAGAAAGCACAGCACTGATGAGTCACCACCATCCTCCATCATGCTGCCCTTTCAAGTAGCCACACAAAGACACAAATAAGCAACCCATCCACCCTACCACCTTGTCCATGTTAGATTAAACCTGGTGCTGAAGCTGGCTACTGGGCTCTAGGTCCTTTGCCAGCAAAGCACCATCAAAACTGATGAGACTGAAGCTCACATGTGCAAAATGCAAATATTCAAAAGCCCGGGAACATTGGTTCAAACGGCTTTCCTGGAAGAGGGAAGGGGCTTGAGCACATGCCGAAGGCAGAGCACACCCAGAAGTGAATGCTAGGCAGGGTTCTGTCCTTTAGCTCCTTTCCAAGAGGGCTGTGCCTTTGACTGACGGCCCAGACTGCAAATCCAGCTAAAACCCGCAAGTACAAGCATGGGTAGCATTTTCTCTCTATCCCACATGTGCTGACATGGGTTTAGACAGAGGAACAAACAGTCCTCCCTGTAATTTTTATAGGATTAAGTTTAGAAGTAACTCCGAGCAATCGCTGGCAGCCTGAATGCAAGAGAGACTTACCTGTCAAGCGAACAGGAGGGAGTGGATGTGGAGTCAAGTGGATAAGGAGGCGCTGGGAGGGAGAGCTTTTATAGGCCTTCTGGCCCCGTCACCAGTATATGATGCCCTTGGTGAATCAGATGGTGATACCGGGCAGCTCTCATCCACATCCACTCCACCAGCACTTCCTTATTTCCTTGTTTGCATCATAATATGCCCGAAGAAAGTCCAGCCCACTTTTCCTTGTGGTATCCTGATATGTATCATTGATCTTCCCCCTGCCTGTCCTGTTTTGAAGGACTTGCTCATAGTGGCTGCTATGAATAACTCATGGTTTCATTTCTGCAGGCTTTTTGCAGGGTGTTGGAACCAGGCACTCATGCCCTCCTGGCTTTGGTTTCACCTTTGACCCCTCTTTCCTTGTCCTGCATGAAGTCCCCTGCATGGAGCTCTGGCTGGTGGGACAGGGGGCCAAATCCCAGCCCACCCTTCACCGCCCCTGTGTAGCCAGAGAAAACAGTTGTGTCCCTGGGGAAGCTTCATGCACACCTGACTGAAGATTTAGGGAATTAGACTTATTTTGTCTTGAGAAGAGAAGAGCGAGGGAGGGGGTTTATAGCAGCCTTCAACTCTCTGCAGGTTGTCTCCAAAGAGGATGGAGTTGGTGGCATCTCAGTGGTGGCAGATGACAGAACAAGGTGCAATGGTCACCAGTGGCAGCAAGGGAGGTGGAGGTTAGATATTAGGAAGAAGTTTCTCATGTGGACGGTGCTGAAGCACTGGAACGGGTTACCCAGACAGGTGGTGGCATCTCCATCCTTTGGAGGCTTTGAAAAACCTTGATACACAAACCCTTGGCTCCTGTTTCTCTCCTTCCTGCTTCATTTTCAATCTAACCGCACCATCACCTGCAGACATGTACCTCTAGTGCCTCAGGTGTGCACAATGCTTCCTCAGGGGCATAGGAGCATTTCCTCTGGCTGCACAGGCGAGCTAAGGGTGGGCTGAGCGGGGAACAACAGAGCAGGCCAGAAACTGGGGACAAGACACTCAAGGCCATATTTCCACCCCTCCTCACCAGCGGTGGAAGTGGGCAGCACTGCTTTGACTTCCATGGGGCTGCGCCAGTCCCACTCACTGGGATTTGGCCTCCTGTCCTGCCAGGCAGGGCTCCATGCCAGAGGCCATGTGTGGGACAAGGAAAGAGGGGCCAAAAGCTGAACCACAGCCAGGAGGGCATGAGCACCTGGTGACAACACCCTGCAAACATCTTGTGGAAACACAGCCATGAGTTGTTCATGGCAGTCACTATGAGCAAATCCTATTTAAATCTCTTCTTCCTTTACAGCAGGATACTCAAGGAGGGGTACAATGATACATGTTAGTATACCAGAAGAAAAAATCGGACAAAGCATGATGCAAACAAGGAATTAGGAAGTGTTGGTGGAGGGGAGGGGAGGCGCGTGAGAGGCGCTGGTGTCTCTCTAAACCACAAATCCACGGTGTCCTCTCCACTGCCCCCTCCAGGACAAGCTACCCTGAGCTGCTCTGCACTAGGCAGTGACTGGAGCCTTGCGACCACGGTGCAGTGTGCACGGGGCAGAGGGCATCTGAATGCAGAAGCAGAGGGAGGGTCTTGCCCAAGACTGTCACAGGAGTGTGTGAGGTGCTGAATCAAGAATGCTGGTCTCCCAGGCAGAGCCAGGGACCTTAGCACATCTGGCTCCTTCACCTCTGGCACCTACTGCTCTCCCTGTCTGGCACTTCCATTCACCAACATTTTCTGTTCCCCACATTCAGTAAAGGAGGTTTGTCCCAAAAGGCCAACGAGGTCATCTTCTCCCTCCACTGCATCACTGCAGCCACACAGCAAGCGCTCTTATCCTGGCATCCAGCTGAGGAGTGCTAGGACAAGGAATCAGTGCACGTGGAGACTCATGGCCTCAGCACTGGGGAGCTCAGTATAGGCAGAGAGTGGGAGATGAGGACAGTGCTCGTGGCCTGTGCCCCTGCAAGGCCTGGGAAACTGGGGGGTAAAGATGTCCAGGTGGTGTATCAGAACGCCCCCTTTGTACGTTTCCCTTCTGGACATTGATATAACAGAAGCCCCTTCCTGCCTGCAATCCCGCCTCCACCCCCCCCCCTCACGCACACAATTTGTGCATTTCTTTTTCTTCTCAGTATTGGCAGATACCTAGCACACTCATTGCATGGGTGTGGCAAGGCTCAGAGCAAGCCAGAAAGCTGAAGTGGCTTTCTGTAGGGGAAACCTAGAAACTACATCCACATATCAACTAAACTCAGTGTCCCTAAAGAAAACAAAAGAACTAAAATATCCACTGCAAAGACTGTCAATATATCCTGTGCTAAGCTAACTCACTTACTGTCCCCAGTAGCCTTTGATCCTCACTACCTCACATTGCATTTTGATATTTCAACTGTCTCATCTTTACCATGGCTTTTTATATTTTATACTTTTAAAGTTTTATGGAATGCACTCCCTGTAGAATGAAGTTCCACCCTGGACCACTGTTAAAACTGCATTGACATTGTAAGAGTAAAGTGATACAATGTGTTATACTGGGTGGTCCCATGAGTGAATGCGAGTGAATGATGGTCATCAGTAGACAAAAGCCCAGCTCCAGGAAGTCCATGTTAAACCAATCAAGCTAAAGAACTGATTCCTGGAAGTGAGCACCTACCCAGCTGACTATTCCTGCAACCCTTAACAATACCATTGTTTATGAATGAAAATCACAAACTGACTCCCAACATGCCCTAAAAGCAGGCAAGACCCCTATGAGTAACAGCTGCCAGGTACTACTCAAGACCCACATGGGACAAGAATCTGTGTATTGGGTAACCAAGGTGATGCTGGGGGATCAGACAAGTCTACCAGAAAGGGATAAAAGGCAGTGAAGCGTGACCCTCAGTGGTGCCCTCTCATCCAGCACCTGACCTACCGAGACAGAAGGACAAGCAGACAACCCCCTTCTGGAGAAGACATTGCCTTGAAGGAAGCTGACCACAAACAGCAGACTCCAGGGCCTCGGGCAGGTAGATATACCGACACCAGTGCTCTCACAATCACTACAGCAGCTACTATACACTATGCTACATGGGTTTGAATGAGTGAGCGAATGTGTGTGTGCGCGCTAAGGTGACCAGTACCACCCATAACTGAAAGATTGCATTTATGATTTTATTGGTAACTTCACATGCCGTTCAATAAACTAGAATTTATGAAGATCCTGTGATTTGGTCCTTTGTAGCCAACAATGGCACAACCTCATTAAACCCATTGCCCAGGTGTAGGGCAAGGATGGCCAAACTGTGGCGCGTGCGTGGGCTGTGGCACGTCAGGGAGGGGCAGGAAGCTGAGCAGGAGGTTGTGCAGGAGAGGGAGTTTGTAGTGGCAGTCAGGCAGGATCCTGGGGGTAATTTATGGCGCACCCACCTGAAAGGCTGCCCTACTGCTCCAGGGTCCCCTCTTCTATGCTCTTCTCTTATATCCTTTTAGGACTAGTGATTTGTTTAGCTGTGTTTGAACATTTTCTTTACTTGCTGATCAACTCAGTTGTCACATCTGGAAAGATTCACACTATGGTTATTCAGAAAGAAGCTTTGGCCCTTTTGCCTAGCAGCATGCCTGCAGCTTACCCTAGGCCCCTTGGAAATGGTTAAGGGTGGCAACAACTCCCTGCTCCAAGCAGGACCAGCCCCAACTACATCATCCCAGCAAGGGCTTTGCTTAGCCAGGTCTTAAAAACCTCCAAGGATGGAGAATTCACCACCTCTCTGGTTCCAGTGCTTAACTACTATCTTCATGAAAAAAATTCTTCCTAATAACCAAGCTCAGCAATAGCCACCCTGCAGGGAGGTGAAGGCTGCTATTCAATCCCCCTCAGTCTTCTCTTCTCCAGACTAAAGCCCAGTTCCCTCAGCCTTTCCTTGTAAGTCATGTCCCCCAGCCCCACAACCATTTTTCCACCCTCCATTGGACTCTCGAAATTATCCACATCCTTTCTGTTGTGGGAGGCCCAGGCCTGGACCAAACTCTTCCCTGCTGACAATCTGCATCACCTGCTGAGTTCAGAGCAATGCTGTTGGCAGCGACGGCTGAGAGAGGATGGGAGAGTGTCTCTGCATGCAAGGCCCCAGGTTGCAGGGCTGGGGATGGCATCTGGAGTGGGGAGAGAGTCCGTGGAGAGACATAAGCAGTGGCCAGGGGTGCTGAGGTGCCCTGTGACAGTGGGGCAGCCATTTGGTGGGTGGCCCACAAATTACTACCCCCTGTGTCCTGCCTGAGTGCCACTCCCATCCCCCTTCCCTACCTGACCTCCTACTCAGCTTCCTGCCCCTTCCTGATCTGCCACAGCGCAGGCATGCACCACAGCTTGGCCATCCTTGCCCTGAACCTGGGGAATGAGTTCAATGAGGCCGTGTCATCTGGGCCTGGTGCAGGACCCTCCCTCTCCTGCATTTACGTGCCCTCAGCACCATGCACATAGCACCTTGGTCACGAGGCTCCAGTCACTGCCTTGTGCAGAGCAGCTGAAGGGAGCCTATGCTGGAGGGGGCAGTGGAGAGGACACCGTGGATCTGCAGGTTTAGAGACACACCAGGAATCAGCAGATGCCATGAAGGAAAACTTTTATTGGACGAAGCTCACAATGTAAGATAGGAGGGAAACACTGGAAAATAATTTAAAGACTGGTCCTGTATCTCCGTATCCAGCTTCTTACCAGAAAGAAAATGCCAGGAGACTGAATCGCAAAGTCAGTTGGCACCGGCACAGATTCAAGGCACCACTTAGAACAGGATCGTTGCTGGGTACAAGAGCAGAGCTTGGAAATGGTTGCAGGAACAGCCTGGGAAACAAGGGGAGAAGAGCAAGGGATGTGAAAGAAACTGCATTCAGGGACTTGCTGACTTGCTCTTGCTTTCCCAGATGTTGATGTTGCCGCGGTGGGTTGGGGCATCAGCCATCACTTCTGTGGAGGTCACTGTTGCTGAGGACACTGCGGTGGAGGGCACTTCTGGTCAGGCCACTGCGGTGGAGGGCACTTCGATGGAGGGCACTTCTGGTCAGGACACTGGGGTGGAGGGCACTTCTGGTCAGGCCACTGGGGTGGAGGGCACTTTGATGGAGGGCACTTTGGTAGAGGACACTGCGGTGGAGTACATTTCTGGGGAGGAATCAATGGTGGAGGACACACAACCTGCTTGCATTGCTGCTGGTTGGGGTAAGACATGGTTCTTCAACTCAGAAATGCCTGGAAGGGAAAGAAAGCACAGCACTGATGAGTCACCACCATCCTCCATCATGCTGCCCTTTCAAGTAGCCACACAAAGACACAAATAAGCAACCCATCCACCCTACCACCTTGTCCATGTTAGATTAAACCTGGTGCTGAAGCTGGCTACTGGGCTCTAGGTCCTTTGCCAGCAAAGCACCATCAAAACTGATGAGACTGAAGCTCACATGTGCAAAATGCAAATATTCAAAAGCCCGGGAACATTGGTTCAAACGGCTTTCCTGGAAGAGGGAAGGGGCTTGAGCACATGCCGAAGGCAGAGCACACCCAGAAGTGAATGCTAGGCAGGGTTCTGTCCTTTAGCTCCTTTCCAAGAGGGCTGTGCCTTTGACTGACGGCCCAGACTGCAAATCCAGCTAAAACCCGCAAGTACAAGCATGGGTAGCATTTTCTCTCTATCCCACATGTGCTGACATGGGTTTAGACAGAGGAACAAACAGTCCTCCCTGTAATTTTTATAGGATTAAGTTTAGAAGTAACTCCGAGCAATCGCTGGCAGCCTGAATGCAAGAGAGACTTACCTGTCAAGCGAACAGGAGGGAGTGGATGTGGAGTCAAGTGGATAAGGAGGCGCTGGGAGGGAGAGCTTTTATAGGCCTTCTGGCCCCGTCACCAGTATATGATGCCCTTGGTGAATCAGATGGTGATACCGGGCAGCTCTCATCCACATCCACTCCACCAGCACTTCCTTATTTCCTTGTTTGCATCATAATATGCCCGAAGAAAGTCCAGCCCACTTTTCCTTGTGGTATCCTGATATGTATCATTGATCTTCCCCCTGCCTGTCCTGTTTTGAAGGACTTGCTCATAGTGGCTGCTATGAATAACTCATGGTTTCATTTCTGCAGGCTTTTTGCAGGGTGTTGGAACCAGGCACTCATGCCCTCCTGGCTTTGGTTTCACCTTTGACCCCTCTTTCCTTGTCCTGCATGAAGTCCCCTGCATGGAGCTCTGGCTGGTGGGACAGGGGGCCAAATCCCAGCCCACCCTTCACCGCCCCTGTGTAGCCAGAGAAAACAGTTGTGTCCCTGGGGAAGCTTCATGCACACCTGACTGAAGATTTAGGGAATTAGACTTATTTTGTCTTGAGAAGAGAAGAGCGAGGGAGGGGGTTTATAGCAGCCTTCAACTCTCTGCAGGTTGTCTCCAAAGAGGATGGAGTTGGTGGCATCTCAGTGGTGGCAGATGACAGAACAAGGTGCAATGGTCACCAGTGGCAGCAAGGGAGGTGGAGGTTAGATATTAGGAAGAAGTTTCTCATGTGGACGGTGCTGAAGCACTGGAACGGGTTACCCAGACAGGTGGTGGCATCTCCATCCTTTGGAGGCTTTGAAAAACCTTGATACACAAACCCTTGGCTCCTGTTTCTCTCCTTCCTGCTTCATTTTCAATCTAACCGCACCATCACCTGCAGACATGTACCTCTAGTGCCTCAGGTGTGCACAATGCTTCCTCAGGGGCATAGGAGCATTTCCTCTGGCTGCACAGGCGAGCTAAGGGTGGGCTGAGCGGGGAACAACAGAGCAGGCCAGAAACTGGGGACAAGACACTCAAGGCCATATTTCCACCCCTCCTCACCAGCGGTGGAAGTGGGCAGCACTGCTTTGACTTCCATGGGGCTGCGCCAGTCCCACTCACTGGGATTTGGCCTCCTGTCCTGCCAGGCAGGGCTCCATGCCAGAGGCCATGTGTGGGACAAGGAAAGAGGGGCCAAAAGCTGAACCACAGCCAGGAGGGCATGAGCACCTGGTGACAACACCCTGCAAACATCTTGTGGAAACACAGCCATGAGTTGTTCATGGCAGTCACTATGAGCAAATCCTATTTAAATCTCTTCTTCCTTTACAGCAGGATACTCAAGGAGGGGTACAATGATACATGTTAGTATACCAGAAGAAAAAATCGGACAAAGCATGATGCAAACAAGGAATTAGGAAGTGTTGGTGGAGGGGAGGGGAGGCGCGTGAGAGGCGCTGGTGTCTCTCTAAACCACAAATCCACGGTGTCCTCTCCACTGCCCCCTCCAGGACAAGCTACCCTGAGCTGCTCTGCACTAGGCAGTGACTGGAGCCTTGCGACCACGGTGCAGTGTGCACGGGGCAGAGGGCATCTGAATGCAGAAGCAGAGGGAGGGTCTTGCCCAAGACTGTCACAGGAGTGTGTGAGGTGCTGAATCAAGAATGCTGGTCTCCCAGGCAGAGCCAGGGACCTTAGCACATCTGGCTCCTTCACCTCTGGCACCTACTGCTCTCCCTGTCTGGCACTTCCATTCACCAACATTTTCTGTTCCCCACATTCAGTAAAGGAGGTTTGTCCCAAAAGGCCAACGAGGTCATCTTCTCCCTCCACTGCATCACTGCAGCCACACAGCAAGCGCTCTTATCCTGGCATCCAGCTGAGGAGTGCTAGGACAAGGAATCAGTGCACGTGGAGACTCATGGCCTCAGCACTGGGGAGCTCAGTATAGGCAGAGAGTGGGAGATGAGGACAGTGCTCGTGGCCTGTGCCCCTGCAAGGCCTGGGAAACTGGGGGGTAAAGATGTCCAGGTGGTGTATCAGAACGCCCCCTTTGTACGTTTCCCTTCTGGACATTGATATAACAGAAGCCCCTTCCTGCCTGCAATCCCGCCTCCACCCCCCCCCCTCACGCACACAATTTGTGCATTTCTTTTTCTTCTCAGTATTGGCAGATACCTAGCACACTCATTGCATGGGTGTGGCAAGGCTCAGAGCAAGCCAGAAAGCTGAAGTGGCTTTCTGTAGGGGAAACCTAGAAACTACATCCACATATCAACTAAACTCAGTGTCCCTAAAGAAAACAAAAGAACTAAAATATCCACTGCAAAGACTGTCAATATATCCTGTGCTAAGCTAACTCACTTACTGTCCCCAGTAGCCTTTGATCCTCACTACCTCACATTGCATTTTGATATTTCAACTGTCTCATCTTTACCATGGCTTTTTATATTTTATACTTTTAAAGTTTTATGGAATGCACTCCCTGTAGAATGAAGTTCCACCCTGGACCACTGTTAAAACTGCATTGACATTGTAAGAGTAAAGTGATACAATGTGTTATACTGGGTGGTCCCATGAGTGAATGCGAGTGAATGATGGTCATCAGTAGACAAAAGCCCAGCTCCAGGAAGTCCATGTTAAACCAATCAAGCTAAAGAACTGATTCCTGGAAGTGAGCACCTACCCAGCTGACTATTCCTGCAACCCTTAACAATACCATTGTTTATGAATGAAAATCACAAACTGACTCCCAACATGCCCTAAAAGCAGGCAAGACCCCTATGAGTAACAGCTGCCAGGTACTACTCAAGACCCACATGGGACAAGAATCTGTGTATTGGGTAACCAAGGTGATGCTGGGGGATCAGACAAGTCTACCAGAAAGGGATAAAAGGCAGTGAAGCGTGACCCTCAGTGGTGCCCTCTCATCCAGCACCTGACCTACCGAGACAGAAGGACAAGCAGACAACCCCCTTCTGGAGAAGACATTGCCTTGAAGGAAGCTGACCACAAACAGCAGACTCCAGGGCCTCGGGCAGGTAGATATACCGACACCAGTGCTCTCACAATCACTACAGCAGCTACTATACACTATGCTACATGGGTTTGAATGAGTGAGCGAATGTGTGTGTGCGCGCTAAGGTGACCAGTACCACCCATAACTGAAAGATTGCATTTATGATTTTATTGGTAACTTCACATGCCGTTCAATAAACTAGAATTTATGAAGATCCTGTGATTTGGTCCTTTGTAGCCAACAATGGCACAACCTCATTAAACCCATTGCCCAGGTGTAGGGCAAGGATGGCCAAACTGTGGCGCGTGCGTGGGCTGTGGCACGTCAGGGAGGGGCAGGAAGCTGAGCAGGAGGTTGTGCAGGAGAGGGAGTTTGTAGTGGCAGTCAGGCAGGATCCTGGGGGTAATTTATGGCGCACCCACCTGAAAGGCTGCCCTACTGCTCCAGGGTCCCCTCTTCTATGCTCTTCTCTTATATCCTTTTAGGACTAGTGATTTGTTTAGCTGTGTTTGAACATTTTCTTTACTTGCTGATCAACTCAGTTGTCACATCTGGAAAGATTCACACTATGGTTATTCAGAAAGAAGCTTTGGCCCTTTTGCCTAGCAGCATGCCTGCAGCTTACCCTAGGCCCCTTGGAAATGGTTAAGGGTGGCAACAACTCCCTGCTCCAAGCAGGACCAGCCCCAACTACATCATCCCAGCAAGGGCTTTGCTTAGCCAGGTCTTAAAAACCTCCAAGGATGGAGAATTCACCACCTCTCTGGTTCCAGTGCTTAACTACTATCTTCATGAAAAAAATTCTTCCTAATAACCAAGCTCAGCAATAGCCACCCTGCAGGGAGGTGAAGGCTGCTATTCAATCCCCCTCAGTCTTCTCTTCTCCAGACTAAAGCCCAGTTCCCTCAGCCTTTCCTTGTAAGTCATGTCCCCCAGCCCCACAACCATTTTTCCACCCTCCATTGGACTCTCGAAATTATCCACATCCTTTCTGTTGTGGGAGGCCCAGGCCTGGACCAAACTCTTCCCTGCTGACAATCTGCATCACCTGCTGAGTTCAGAGCAATGCTGTTGGCAGCGACGGCTGAGAGAGGATGGGAGAGTGTCTCTGCATGCAAGGCCCCAGGTTGCAGGGCTGGGGATGGCATC
This sequence comes from Alligator mississippiensis, assembly GCF_030867095.1. NCBI lineage: Eukaryota > Metazoa > Chordata > Crocodylia > Alligatoridae > Alligator > Alligator mississippiensis. The sequence continues at coordinate 15,630,842 of NC_081838.1, read as the reverse complement.
TGGAGTGGGGAGAGAGTCCGTGGAGAGACATAAGCAGTGGCCAGGGGTGCTGAGGTGCCCTGTGACAGTGGGGCAGCCATTTGGTGGGTGGCCCACAAATTACTACCCCCTGTGTCCTGCCTGAGTGCCACTCCCATCCCCCTTCCCTACCTGACCTCCTACTCAGCTTCCTGCCCCTTCCTGATCTGCCACAGCGCAGGCATGCACCACAGCTTGGCCATCCTTGCCCTGAACCTGGGGAATGAGTTCAATGAGGCCGTGTCATCTGGGCCTGGTGCAGGACCCTCCCTCTCCTGCATTTACGTGCCCTCAGCACCATGCACATAGCACCTTGGTCACGAGGCTCCAGTCACTGCCTTGTGCAGAGCAGCTGAAGGGAGCCTATGCTGGAGGGGGCAGTGGAGAGGACACCGTGGATCTGCAGGTTTAGAGACACACCAGGAATCAGCAGATGCCATGAAGGAAAACTTTTATTGGACGAAGCTCACAATGTAAGATAGGAGGGAAACACTGGAAAATAATTTAAAGACTGGTCCTGTATCTCCGTATCCAGCTTCTTACCAGAAAGAAAATGCCAGGAGACTGAATCGCAAAGTCAGTTGGCACCGGCACAGATTCAAGGCACCACTTAGAACAGGATCGTTGCTGGGTACAAGAGCAGAGCTTGGAAATGGTTGCAGGAACAGCCTGGGAAACAAGGGGAGAAGAGCAAGGGATGTGAAAGAAACTGCATTCAGGGACTTGCTGACTTGCTCTTGCTTTCCCAGATGTTGATGTTGCCGCGGTGGGTTGGGGCATCAGCCATCACTTCTGTGGAGGTCACTGTTGCTGAGGACACTGCGGTGGAGGGCACTTCTGGTCAGGCCACTGCGGTGGAGGGCACTTCGATGGAGGGCACTTCTGGTCAGGACACTGGGGTGGAGGGCACTTCTGGTCAGGCCACTGGGGTGGAGGGCACTTTGATGGAGGGCACTTTGGTAGAGGACACTGCGGTGGAGTACATTTCTGGGGAGGAATCAATGGTGGAGGACACACAACCTGCTTGCATTGCTGCTGGTTGGGGTAAGACATGGTTCTTCAACTCAGAAATGCCTGGAAGGGAAAGAAAGCACAGCACTGATGAGTCACCACCATCCTCCATCATGCTGCCCTTTCAAGTAGCCACACAAAGACACAAATAAGCAACCCATCCACCCTACCACCTTGTCCATGTTAGATTAAACCTGGTGCTGAAGCTGGCTACTGGGCTCTAGGTCCTTTGCCAGCAAAGCACCATCAAAACTGATGAGACTGAAGCTCACATGTGCAAAATGCAAATATTCAAAAGCCCGGGAACATTGGTTCAAACGGCTTTCCTGGAAGAGGGAAGGGGCTTGAGCACATGCCGAAGGCAGAGCACACCCAGAAGTGAATGCTAGGCAGGGTTCTGTCCTTTAGCTCCTTTCCAAGAGGGCTGTGCCTTTGACTGACGGCCCAGACTGCAAATCCAGCTAAAACCCGCAAGTACAAGCATGGGTAGCATTTTCTCTCTATCCCACATGTGCTGACATGGGTTTAGACAGAGGAACAAACAGTCCTCCCTGTAATTTTTATAGGATTAAGTTTAGAAGTAACTCCGAGCAATCGCTGGCAGCCTGAATGCAAGAGAGACTTACCTGTCAAGCGAACAGGAGGGAGTGGATGTGGAGTCAAGTGGATAAGGAGGCGCTGGGAGGGAGAGCTTTTATAGGCCTTCTGGCCCCGTCACCAGTATATGATGCCCTTGGTGAATCAGATGGTGATACCGGGCAGCTCTCATCCACATCCACTCCACCAGCACTTCCTTATTTCCTTGTTTGCATCATAATATGCCCGAAGAAAGTCCAGCCCACTTTTCCTTGTGGTATCCTGATATGTATCATTGATCTTCCCCCTGCCTGTCCTGTTTTGAAGGACTTGCTCATAGTGGCTGCTATGAATAACTCATGGTTTCATTTCTGCAGGCTTTTTGCAGGGTGTTGGAACCAGGCACTCATGCCCTCCTGGCTTTGGTTTCACCTTTGACCCCTCTTTCCTTGTCCTGCATGAAGTCCCCTGCATGGAGCTCTGGCTGGTGGGACAGGGGGCCAAATCCCAGCCCACCCTTCACCGCCCCTGTGTAGCCAGAGAAAACAGTTGTGTCCCTGGGGAAGCTTCATGCACACCTGACTGAAGATTTAGGGAATTAGACTTATTTTGTCTTGAGAAGAGAAGAGCGAGGGAGGGGGTTTATAGCAGCCTTCAACTCTCTGCAGGTTGTCTCCAAAGAGGATGGAGTTGGTGGCATCTCAGTGGTGGCAGATGACAGAACAAGGTGCAATGGTCACCAGTGGCAGCAAGGGAGGTGGAGGTTAGATATTAGGAAGAAGTTTCTCATGTGGACGGTGCTGAAGCACTGGAACGGGTTACCCAGACAGGTGGTGGCATCTCCATCCTTTGGAGGCTTTGAAAAACCTTGATACACAAACCCTTGGCTCCTGTTTCTCTCCTTCCTGCTTCATTTTCAATCTAACCGCACCAGCACCTGCAGACATGTACCTCTAGTGCCTCAGGTGTGCACAATGCTTCCTCAGGGGCATAGGAGCATTTCCTCTGGCTGCACAGGCGAGCTAAGGGTGGGCTGAGCGGGGAACAACAGAGCAGGCCAGAAACTGGGGACAAGACACTCAAGGCCATATTTCCACCCCTCCTCACCAGCGGTGGAAGTGGGCAGCACTGCTTTGACTTCCATGGGGCTGCGCCAGTCCCACTCACTGGGATTTGGCCTCCTGTCCTGCCAGGCAGGGCTCCATGCCAGAGGCCATGTGTGGGACAAGGAAAGAGGGGCCAAAAGCTGAACCACAGCCAGGAGGGCATGAGCACCTGGTGACAACACCCTGCAAACATCTTGTGGAAACACAGCCATGAGTTGTTCATGGCAGTCACTATGAGCAAATCCTATTTAAATCTCTTCTTCCTTTACAGCAGGATACTCAAGGAGGGGTACAATGATACATGTTAGTATACCAGAAGAAAAAATCGGACAAAGCATGATGCAAACAAGGAATTAGGAAGTGTTGGTGGAGGGGAGGGGAGGCGCGTGAGAGGCGCTGGTGTCTCTCTAAACCACAAATCCACGGTGTCCTCTCCACTGCCCCCTCCAGGACAAGCTACCCTGAGCTGCTCTGCACTAGGCAGTGACTGGAGCCTTGCGACCACGGTGCAGTGTGCACGGGGCAGAGGGCATCTGAATGCAGAAGCAGAGGGAGGGTCTTGCCCAAGACTGTCACAGGAGTGTGTGAGGTGCTGAATCAAGAATGCTGGTCTCCCAGGCAGAGCCAGGGACCTTAGCACATCTGGCTCCTTCACCTCTGGCACCTACTGCTCTCCCTGTCTGGCACTTCCATTCACCAACATTTTCTGTTCCCCACATTCAGTAAAGGAGGTTTGTCCCAAAAGGCCAACGAGGTCATCTTCTCCCTCCACTGCATCACTGCAGCCACACAGCAAGCGCTCTTATCCTGGCATCCAGCTGAGGAGTGCTAGGACAAGGAATCAGTGCACGTGGAGACTCATGGCCTCAGCACTGGGGAGCTCAGTATAGGCAGAGAGTGGGAGATGAGGACAGTGCTCGTGGCCTGTGCCCCTGCAAGGCCTGGGAAACTGGGGGGTAAAGATGTCCAGGTGGTGTATCAGAACGCCCCCTTTGTACGTTTCCCTTCTGGACATTGATATAACAGAAGCCCCTTCCTGCCTGCAATCCCGCCTCCACCCCCCCCCCCCTCACGCACACAATTTGTGCATTTCTTTTTCTTCTCAGTATTGGCAGATACCTAGCACACTCATTGCATGGGTGTGGCAAGGCTCAGAGCAAGCCAGAAAGCTGAAGTGGCTTTCTGTAGGGGAAACCTAGAAACTACATCCACATATCAACTAAACTCAGTGTCCCTAAAGAAAACAAAAGAACTAAAATATCCACTGCAAAGACTGTCAATATATCCTGTGCTAAGCTAACTCACTTACTGTCCCCAGTAGCCTTTGATCCTCACTACCTCACATTGCATTTTGATATTTCAACTGTCTCATCTTTACCATGGCTTTTTATATTTTATACTTTTAAAGTTTTATGGAATGCACTCCCTGTAGAATGAAGTTCCACCCTGGACCACTGTTAAAACTGCATTGACATTGTAAGAGTAAAGTGATACAATGTGTTATACTGGGTGGTCCCATGAGTGAATGCGAGTGAATGATGGTCATCAGTAGACAAAAGCCCAGCTCCAGGAAGTCCATGTTAAACCAATCAAGCTAAAGAACTGATTCCTGGAAGTGAGCACCTACCCAGCTGACTATTCCTGCAACCCTTAACAATACCATTGTTTATGAATGAAAATCACAAACTGACTCCCAACATGCCCTAAAAGCAGGCAAGACCCCTATGAGTAACAGCTGCCAGGTACTACTCAAGACCCACATGGGACAAGAATCTGTGTATTGGGTAACCAAGGTGATGCTGGGGGATCAGACAAGTCTACCAGAAAGGGATAAAAGGCAGTGAAGCGTGACCCTCAGTGGTGCCCTCTCATCCAGCACCTGACCTACCGAGACAGAAGGACAAGCAGACAACCCCCTTCTGGAGAAGACATTGCCTTGAAGGAAGCTGACCACAAACAGCAGACTCCAGGGCCTCGGGCAGGTAGATATACCGACACCAGTGCTCTCACAATCACTACAGCAGCTACTATACACTATGCTACATGGGTTTGAATGAGTGAGCGAATGTGTGTGTGCGCGCTAAGGTGACCAGTACCACCCATAACTGAAAGATTGCATTTATGATTTTATTGGTAACTTCACATGCCGTTCAATAAACTAGAATTTATGAAGATCCTGTGATTTGGTCCTTTGTAGCCAACAATGGCACAACCTCATTAAACCCATTGCCCAGGTGTAGGGCAAGGATGGCCAAACTGTGGCGCGTGCGTGGGCTGTGGCACGTCAGGGAGGGGCAGGAAGCTGAGCAGGAGGTTGTGCAGGAGAGGGAGTTTGTAGTGGCAGTCAGGCAGGATCCTGGGGGTAATTTATGGCGCACCCACCTGAAAGGCTGCCCTACTGCTCCAGGGTCCCCTCTTCTATGCTCTTCTCTTATATCCTTTTAGGACTAGTGATTTGTTTAGCTGTGTTTGAACATTTTCTTTACTTGCTGATCAACTCAGTTGTCACATCTGGAAAGATTCACACTATGGTTATTCAGAAAGAAGCTTTGGCCCTTTTGCCTAGCAGCATGCCTGCAGCTTACCCTAGGCCCCTTGGAAATGGTTAAGGGTGGCAACAACTCCCTGCTCCAAGCAGGACCAGCCCCAACTACATCATCCCAGCAAGGGCTTTGCTTAGCCAGGTCTTAAAAACCTCCAAGGATGGAGAATTCACCACCTCTCTGGTTCCAGTGCTTAACTACTATCTTCATGAAAAAAATTCTTCCTAATAACCAAGCTCAGCAATAGCCACCCTGCAGGGAGGTGAAGGCTGCTATTCAATCCCCCTCAGTCTTCTCTTCTCCAGACTAAAGCCCAGTTCCCTCAGCCTTTCCTTGTAAGTCATGTCCCCCAGCCCCACAACCATTTTTCCACCCTCCATTGGACTCTCGAAATTATCCACATCCTTTCTGTTGTGGGAGGCCCAGGCCTGGACCAAACTCTTCCCTGCTGACAATCTGCATCACCTGCTGAGTTCAGAGCAATGCTGTTGGCAGCGACGGCTGAGAGAGGATGGGAGAGTGTCTCTGCATGCAAGGCCCCAGGTTGCAGGGCTGGGGATGGCATCTGGAGTGGGGAGAGAGTCCGTGGAGAGACATAAGCAGTGGCCAGGGGTGCTGAGGTGCCCTGTGACAGTGGGGCAGCCATTTGGTGGGTGGCCCACAAATTACTACCCCCTGTGTCCTGCCTGAGTGCCACTCCCATCCCCCTTCCCTACCTGACCTCCTACTCAGCTTCCTGCCCCTTCCTGATCTGCCACAGCGCAGGCATGCACCACAGCTTGGCCATCCTTGCCCTGAACCTGGGGAATGAGTTCAATGAGGCCGTGTCATCTGGGCCTGGTGCAGGACCCTCCCTCTCCTGCATTTACGTGCCCTCAGCACCATGCACATAGCACCTTGGTCACGAGGCTCCAGTCACTGCCTTGTGCAGAGCAGCTGAAGGGAGCCTATGCTGGAGGGGGCAGTGGAGAGGACACCGTGGATCTGCAGGTTTAGAGACACACCAGGAATCAGCAGATGCCATGAAGGAAAACTTTTATTGGACGAAGCTCACAATGTAAGATAGGAGGGAAACACTGGAAAATAATTTAAAGACTGGTCCTGTATCTCCGTATCCAGCTTCTTACCAGAAAGAAAATGCCAGGAGACTGAATCGCAAAGTCAGTTGGCACCGGCACAGATTCAAGGCACCACTTAGAACAGGATCATTGCTGGGTACAAGAGCAGAGCTTGGAAATGGTTGCAGGAACAGCCTGGGAAACAAGGGGAGAAGAGCAAGGGATGTGAAAGAAACTGCATTCAGGGACTTGCTGACTTGCTCTTGCTTTCCCAGATGTTGATGTTGCCGCGGTGGGTTGGGGCATCAGCCATCACTTCTGTGGAGGTCACTGTTGCTGAGGACACTGCGGTGGAGGGCACTTCTGGTCAGGCCACTGCGGTGGAGGGCACTTCGATGGAGGGCACTTCTGGTCAGGACACTGGGGTGGAGGGCACTTCTGGTCAGGCCACTGGGGTGGAGGGCACTTTGATGGAGGGCACTTTGGTAGAGGACACTGCGGTGGAGTACATTTCTGGGGAGGAATCAATGGTGGAGGACACACAACCTGCTTGCATTGCTGCTGGTTGGGGTAAGACATGGTTCTTCAACTCAGAAATGCCTGGAAGGGAAAGAAAGCACAGCACTGATGAGTCACCACCATCCTCCATCATGCTGCCCTTTCAAGTAGCCACACAAAGACACAAATAAGCAACCCATCCACCCTACCACCTTGTCCATGTTAGATTAAACCTGGTGCTGAAGCTGGCTACTGGGCTCTAGGTCCTTTGCCAGCAAAGCACCATCAAAACTGATGAGACTGAAGCTCACATGTGCAAAATGCAAATATTCAAAAGCCCGGGAACATTGGTTCAAACGGCTTTCCTGGAAGAGGGAAGGGGCTTGAGCACATGCCGAAGGCAGAGCACACCCAGAAGTGAATGCTAGGCAGGGTTCTGTCCTTTAGCTCCTTTCCAAGAGGGCTGTGCCTTTGACTGACGGCCCAGACTGCAAATCCAGCTAAAACCCGCAAGTACAAGCATGGGTAGCATTTTCTCTCTATCCCACATGTGCTGACATGGGTTTAGACAGAGGAACAAACAGTCCTCCCTGTAATTTTTATAGGATTAAGTTTAGAAGTAACTCCGAGCAATCGCTGGCAGCCTGAATGCAAGAGAGACTTACCTGTCAAGCGAACAGGAGGGAGTGGATGTGGAGTCAAGTGGATAAGGAGGCGCTGGGAGGGAGAGCTTTTATAGGCCTTCTGGCCCCGTCACCAGTATATGATGCCCTTGGTGAATCAGATGGTGATACCGGGCAGCTCTCATCCACATCCACTCCACCAGCACTTCCTTATTTCCTTGTTTGCATCATAATATGCCGAAGAAAGTCCAGCCCACTTTTCCTTGTGGTATCCTGATATGTATCATTGATCTTCCCCCTGCCTGTCCTGTTTGAAGGACTTGCCTCATAGTGGCTGCTATGAATAACTCATGGTTTCATTTCTGCAGGCTTTTTGCAGGGTGTTGGAACCAGGCACTCATGCCCTCCTGGCTTTGGTTTCACCTTTGACCCCTCTTTCCTTGTCCTGCATGAAGTCCCCTGCATGGAGCTCTGGCTGGTGGGACAGGGGCCAATCCCAGCCCACCCTTCACCGCCCCTGTGTAGCCAGAGTAAAAAGTTGTGTCCCTGGGGAAGCTTCATGCACACCTGACTGAAGATTTAGGGAATTAGACTTATTTTGTCTTGAGAAGAGAAGAGCGAGGGAGGGGGTTTATAGCAGCCTTCAACTCTCTGCAGGTTGTCTCCAAAGAGGATGGAGTTGGTGGCATCTCAGTGGTGGCAGATGACAGAACAAGGTGCAATGGTCACCAGTGGCAGCAAGGGAGGTGAGGTTAGATATTAAGAAGAAGTTTCTCATGTGGACGGTGCTGAAGCACTGGAACGGGTTACCCAGACAGGTGA